>NC_081413.1:718457866-719892866 GCF_030272615.1 Cryptomeria japonica | reverse complement strand
GAAGAACATGCCAATGCTTTTAATGCAGCAGTATAAGTCTATCTCTTATTCAATATCTCTAGTGAAACCCCCATGATCTTTTGTTGGAGTAGAATATGTTATATTCTAGAAAGGGTCTTGTCCTTTGTTGATGTGATATTCATCTACCTCAAGAAATAGTTGTTCTTTTCTCCAACAAGAAGTGGAACTAAATGAAGATCTAGCACCATGAAATGAATCCTCAAAAAGATTACTATAGTTAGTTTTGGTAGATAATGATCTGGGTAAAATACTAATGTGGCTTTAGGAAACATTATGTACTAGCTTAGCATACTCTAACAACTTTGGTGCAACATGCTACATCCAATTAAGTCTCCATTGGTATCTCTATTGTGTTTATGGATTGGGATTCAATGTACTCTTTTTATACACAGATTTTATTTTCAACTGAGGAGGTTTGTATGTACTTACTTGTCTTTCGATTGTATTCCTATTTCAAGAATTTCTTCTATCAACAAATTATTTGTTGTAAGTTGTACAAGTGGAAGCTTGAACATGCCTTCCATGCTAGCCTTGTTGATATGTTCAACACCATCTTGTGCAACAAATCTTTAGAACACCACTATTTCATTGAAGAGTGAGTAGTAGGGACAATCTAGGACAATTACAGAGGTTTTGCAAGAGAGATAAATAGACCTAAATATTATGGTTTAATAATGATCAATAGGTAAACAGATAAGAAACTCTCAATATCAAAATGACTTTCTCAATTGTCTTTACTAGAAATGGATAGATCTGCTAATAATGGCTTTATGACTGTATGTCAACTTTAGACTCAATCCAAGAAGAGCTAGAACTAATATGCGATATCTAGATTTATGATCTCTATAATATAACAATCCCATAATTATGTTTCCATGCATCTATACCACAACACAAACATCATACTAGTGTTCAACCATAGCAATTGATATCCTAATTATAGAATGTGAAATATGCACATAACTATGAATAAAGATTAAGAAAAACAAACAAAGATGCTTATTGCAAACATAAATGACTAATGGACAAGAATTGAATTCATTGTAGATAGTTTTGAATATCAAATTCACTTATTTGTGTGCATTTACTAACTCATGTACTTGTGGCCAACCATTTATCTCTTTCATAAATTAAACACTTATTAATAACATTAAATGGCTGAGTAATTATGTTTTAGTTGAAATTGAAAATAAAATATTTTATTTCAGGACAGCTCACACTATTCCCTATCATATTTTAGACTCTCAGTTTTGTTAGTAGTGGTTTGATGTCTCTGGAGCTGATCATTGCATTTCTTTAGTTACGTTTGCCAGCGTACTCCCAACCTGTGCCAAAATGGGAGCTTTGGAACATGGTATGGACATCTATCAAAGTATAAAAGACAGAGGAATTTTGTCAGATGTAGTTGCAACTGCACAAAATGGATTTGTTGAGAAGGCTTTAGAAACTTTCAATCAAATGAAATTGGCAGGTGTAAAGCCAAATTCCACGACCATTTCTACTATCCTCCCTGCCTGTGCCAAAATGGGAGATTTGGAATAGGGTATGGACATTCATCGAAGCATAAAGGATAGAGAAATTTTGTCAGATGTTGTAGTTGTAACTACCCTAGTAGACATGTATGCAAAATGTGGAAGCATAGACAAGGCACGTGAACTGTTTGATAGAATGGCTGAAAGAAATGTTGTCTTGTGGACTGCAACGATTGCTAGATATGCACAAAATGGATTTGTTGAAAAGGCTTTAGACACTTTCAAGCAAATGAAATTGGAAGGCATAAAGCCAAATTCCACAACCTTTGCCAACATCCTCCCTTCCTGTGCAAAAATGGGAGCTTTGGAATAGGGTATGGACATCCATCAAAGCATAACGGATAGAGGAATTTTGTTAGGTGTTGTACTTGCAAATGCCCTGCTTGACATGAATGCAAAATATGGAAACATGGACAAGGCTCGTGAATTGCTTGATACGATGCCACAAAGAGATGTGATCTCATGTGAACAATCAACACGCGCGTATATGGGAGGAAGGGATTGCTGCCACAAAATTGAACGCTCACTCCTCAATCACAGTTCTATGGTTTTACGAGATTAAACTAGGACAATTAACCACCACATGTATATTTTTTTGCAACATGAAATTAAAAACTAGGGCAATTTGAATCTATCTCTTGTGTGGGATTGCCTTTGACGTGGGTTTGATGTTCTTGGGGGTTGAAGTCACCACGGACGCCTACGCGGGATTGCAATTCACAAATGAATTCCTTGCCTGTTTTTTTATTTTGTAATGGCCGCTGTCGTCGGAATTACGATGAACTTGAGCACTTTTTTGAAAAAAAGAAAATTCTCATTGCTAATGCCTTCTTCGTCGAAACCAAATAGGAAATTTCTATCGAAATTACAACGAATGTGGGCATTTTTTCAAAAAAAATCAAATTTGGCCACAATATACCTTCTCCGTCGGAAACCTTAGTCGAAAATCTAGTCCAAATGTATTAGTGTGAGAGTCACACTGACTACAATTGGATGGTTAAATCCAATGATAATGTACTGCATAAAATAACATCTTCATATGCTGGATTCAGTACCGGTATAGTTCTGATTGCCTTCACAAAATCCTTCCTTCAACCTTCAAATGATGTCTGTGTGTATAGCTCTGCTTATTTTCACATATACCTTATTGCAATCCTTTTCGTATTATCTTCTTAATCTCACAAATGAGATCTTACATTTGTACCATAACCTAAGACCAATTTGAATAGGTCGGCTCACTAAAAGATATTATAATAAAATCAATTACAAGTAAATCAATATCCAATGCATGATGTCGGCTCAATGCATTTACAATAATAATAAATCATCTCCATTACATGCTCTGCTGATCTGGAATAGATATGTCTGTCGATGCTTATCCTGGACCTATTTGTCGGTAACAACAAATATGCAAACTCGAATTAACAATTAACCAAATTACCAAAACCAAGTGATCGAATAATGTCTTCGACATAACCAAATAGTTTCCAAGTCATTCCAAGTGCCGGTGAACAATATAATCTGCCAGTGAACCAAATACCGGTGACTTTGCATAAGTCTCTGACTTGCCGGTGAACATAACCAAAATCTCCAAGTGCTGATAAGTGTTGACAAGCGATGAAAAGTGTTGACATCAATGACAAAACCATATCAACATATCCAAAATGCCAACAAGGGCTACTAGGCCTATAAAATAGGGAAAGGAAGGAGTGATGGGGAAATGAATCAAACCCATACTCAAAACTAGTTGATTACCCTTGGAAAACATCATAAACACCTACTACAACCTCTACAAGCATTTGTTAGGAGTTTGAGAGTTTGAAGTTGGATTTACCTTTGTGAATCTCAACCAAGCCCGAGCAACCAGTTAACACATATTGATTGGGAGCACTCCTAGAGAGTTGAGATGTCTAAATTGACTAGTAGACCAGATGAAAAATGAAGGGAGCCCACTAGGATGACATTCGACTTCCCTTAGACAAGGAATTAACTCTCTTTGAGTTTTCATTCCCATCACTATTCTATGTATATGCTTTACTCTCAATCATCACAATCAAGTGGTATTGATATTTGTATTGCCATCAATGTCAAAGGGGGAGAATGTTGGCATTGCATGAAGATTGCATTGATGAAGTATAGTGTTGTCATTTATGTTAATAGTAACTGGTAATGAAGCTGTATTATAATCGGTAGTGATGCAGTAAAGTGACCAATAGTGAAGCAGTGATGGAAACTGGTATTACTATTGAAGCAGAGTGATCAATAGGTAACCCTAACCGATGGAGCTTGCAGAGTCAGTTGTGATGATCTATGATCAAATGATGAGCGGAGATGAAGATGCCACACATGCATGATGCACGTGATGAGTTTCAAAGTGGATTTGGTGCGTAGAGATAACCATTTATCTTGGGAATGATCAATTTCATAGCATGGAGTGACAAACACGTGATGAGTTATAGGATCCAATGTGCGGTGATCCAGGAGTAGTCAAAGTTGTCTTTAACAATGTGTAGTTGATTCCTATGTAATCTAACAGACAAGATTGAACTGATATGTTTGTAATCTCTATGAGATCTTACATTTTGTGTTGTGTTACCAACCTACTGTATTTGTTTTTAAGGTTGATGAGTTGTTTGTAAAGTGTGTTGGCAAATTTGGTTAAGTGTGAGTTATTGTTGCTGAACTAGAAGGTGTATCTGTAGAATGTTGTGAAGGCAAATAGGAGCATAAAAGGATTTGATTAAGAAGAGAAATGCTATTACCAGATTAATATAGTACCTGTTGTTCTCTAACCATTACAATGGTTTAAATCCCCTAACCGGGTAAGCTTTAATATGATTCTTGTTCAAATCCTGTAACCAGGTGATCCATTAGCTTGAATTTGAAATCCTCCATCGAGGTTACCTCTAATAGGGTATCGCCTTTAACAGGGTATTGTAGTCAATCCCTTAACCGGATTTGTTCTTAACAGGACATTTTTGTAAAGCTTCTAACAAGGCTTGGCTCCTAATAGGGCAAACTTCAAAAGAGTTCAGAATACTTGTGGGTATTAATCCCCACCATGGTTTTTCCCATTTGGGTTTCCACGTGAAAAATCATTGTGTCAAGTGGTGAATGATTTTGTGAGTATGTTTTTGATACGGTTAATATGAATAACTAGTAAATCCACTTAGACATGTTTAGATGATCGGAAGTGATCTGAAATGAGCTATTATTGATGTTAGTAAAGTGGTTTGATGTTTCGGTTAAATGGTATTTGAGTTTTAGATCTGTTACACTATATCATTGATTTTTTGGTCAACTGGTAAAGCTTGACAGTGCAATTGCAGTTTTAGATACAGAGACTAAACTGGTTAAGTTTTGCAAGTTGTTTCTGATTTTTATTTAAGTTTGGTGAAAGCTTAGTATATTTTCTATCTAGTGATTCATCCCACCCTCTCATTAGTTGACCAGATCATTATTGTTTAGTCATATTATCAATAACAACCTTAATTGTTTTGAGAAGTGACTCTTCCCTAATTCCTTAGTTTTAGGAATGTGCAAACACTTAGAAGAGGATTAGGCTAATTTAGAAGGGATTAGAAGAATCTAGTGAGCAAGTGGGTATTGTAGGAGAATGCAAGTGGGTAGGATTTTAATTAAAATTCATTTATTTCAATTAAATGTGCAACTTGCATTGGATGGGTATTTTAAATAAATATTTATTTATTTAAATGTGTGAGGGGGATTTAATTAAACAAATATGATTTATTTAATTAATTAATGGTTTGAATTTGGCTAAGTGAATTAAATTAAATGAATTGAATAATTTATTTAACTAATAGAAGAAGCGGGTTGGGATGAATTAATTAGATATTAATTTAATTAATATTTGAAAAAGGGGAAATGATTAAATAAATGTGAATTTAATTAATAGTTGGATGAAGGATAATTAAACAATATAAAATTCATTTAATCAAGTGGACAAAAATAGGTGTCTATAGTAAGTAACTAGACATATTAGGTTCTCATTAACTTTGTGGAATTCGTTCTCCACTTGAATCAATCTACCTTCATACTATTTCTTAAGTTTATCTTCCAAGATAAAGATTATGTTGTCATGACATTTCTTCAGATCACTCATTGTTCTCACCATTTTCTGCATGGAATCAACAATTGATTTCCATTGGTCCACAATCCATTTTTCTGCACCTTGATTATCTACTTTTCTAGTGATTTCCTAGAGAATATTATTGATTTCATGGAATGCCCATTTAAACATCCTAAAATTATCTACATCTAAATCACAGGCGATGGAAAAGACATCGTCAGGGTTCTCTCTATCCAAACTGAGAAAAGTGGAATTAGCATTGAGATCTTTCGGGTAGGGGGTTCTATCACTCCTATTGGGGACATGTTCAAACTTATCTGGGATAGAATTGTGGGAGGGAAAAGAATCAAAGTTAGAGGTAGACATAGGGGACGCTCTACCTCTCTTAACTTTATGACCAATCTAAGCTTACATCTTGAGTTGATTACCAGTAAAGGTCCCTGATATAACAGATCACATAGGCCGCTTTGTTAGCAAACACAAATAAGACCCAACTCAAAGGAACATTGGAGTAAGATCTCTCACTTTTGAAGGGGAGTGGATGATCTTTGTTCACTTAGAGTTGGCTATGCCAAAGCCACCACCAATAGATAACTCCTACACTATTTTTATTTTTCTAAATATATTTTGTCCTTTTTAGGATTAGGTTTCATCACTTCTTTAATTTTCTCCTTATTTATTTGGTGGTCTACTTAGGATTTTTTGTATATTTCAATACTATAAATCATTTTACCATGTTATTAATAAATTAAAAGCATTTTATATATTTTTTATTTAATAAAATGTTGGAAGAAATTATAGATTGGTTAAATAAAATAATAAAAAATATTTATTTATGTTAGAAGAAAGATCAAATAGATTAATTAAATAAATTATTTATTTAACTAATGTTGGGAATGGATCTACAAGATAGTTCTAGTGTGATGAAAAAATAATGTAGAAATATATTTTTGGTTTTTACAACACAAAATATAAAATATTGTGTCATTTGCATCAATGAATAGAGCATAATTATTCTTGATTGAAGTTTCTTTTGTGTTTTTATTGAAGGTCCTTGGTATTCTATAATTGATTCCATAGCCAACCATAGATATAGATTTAAATATACAGTCCAAATATATTGAAATACTTATGAATGAGTCTATATTTCACTTTGGATTCTAGGCAAGAATGAATATTCCTAGTGTATCTAAAAAAAAAAATCAATATTTTAAATATTTCCATTAAAAACTTTCAAAGAACAAATTGAAGGAGTCTAAAAAAAGATATCAATCATACTAAGTGATCATAAGAGAACACCAAAGATGTTATTGGATAATAGATAAATTAGTAAATAACCTATTTTAATTCATAATATATTCATGACTTTTGATATATAATTAGTGATAAATTATGTACATGATAGATTTGATAAAACTCCTACATGTTGAAGACTAAGCTCTCTCCAAGCTTTACACTCATGGTACAATTAATCTCCATTATCCTTTAATGCTATCATTATCTATTTGAAACATAAGGATGCACCTTTCCATTGTATATCTATAATACCAAGTCCACTAGGATCATGAGGTACTCAAATTATGAAATTATTTATCTTTCTAAAAAAATTCCCATAAGATATATCTTTAAGATTTTTATTTTTTTTATAATTTATAAACAACTGTAGCATAGAAATTGGTCCCCACCATAGAAAATATTTTGATAGTAGAAATTACAGTGATTATTGGTGATAGTTACTCTCTATTTTTTTAATACATTTGATGATTTGAGCTCAAATGAGTATAAACCATGGAAATAAATGCTATGTTTTAGTTTATGATTTATTGTGAGTGTAAAATCATGGTTTGTTTGATTGGGAAAAAAATAATCAAGTTATATATAATATAAATTTACATGCTAAAAACATTTTCAAGAAGGATGACAATTCAAATTTAATATATGAGTTAGAGTAGGCTAGAGAGGAAGATAAATGTTGTGTTTCCAAATTTAGAGATGTTGAGAGGCTTGTTATTTTGATTTAATATCATTAGCCTCTATAAATACAAAAAGAAAAAAAAATAGAAAATTTTAGGACTAAATAACAATATTAGAACTTGAAATAATTAAGTGAGCGACTTCTAGATTTGATTGTGTGTAAGTTTTTAGTCATCAAAAGAAAAAAAGAAAAATGAGTTAGAGTAGGCTAGAGAGGAAGATAAATTTAATATATGAGTTAGAGTAGGCTACTAGAGAGGAAGATAAATGTTGTGTTTCCAAATTTAGAGATGTTGAGAGGCTTGTTATTTTGCTTTATTATCATTAGCCTCTATAAATACAAAAAGAAAAAATAGAAAATTTTAGGACTAAATAACATTATTAGAACTTGAAATAATTAAGTGAGCAACTTCTGGATTTGATGACTAAAAACTTACACACAATCAAATTCAGAAGTCATTCACTTAATTATCATGGATTGTGGAAATCTGATAGATTTAACTTGAAATAAACTGTATCAATTGTCTATACCACCATTATACACAAATCTATATTTTAATTGATTATCAATATTATTTCAACTAAATGTGAATAATTAATATAATTAAAATTTTAATCTAGAATTAATATTTGAATAAGATGTGTACATAAAATACTATAAAATCAATATTTGTCATCTTTAGTAGATAATGGAATATCACAACAATTATAAATAATTTTTAAAATAAGAAAAGTTTGTTGGTAGTATCTAAGTAATTTGTATTTTAATTTAACTTGCCATCTCAAAGATAAAAAGACTATGATAATATTAGTAATCATTTTTCATGTTATTTGAAAAAGCATAACAAGTATATAAGTTTTGCGCTTACGAAAAAAAATCATATGATTGATCCTTTAAAATAATGGATTGAAATTATTATCAATAACAACCTTAATTGTTTTGAGAAGTGACTCTTCCTTAATTCATTAGTTTTAGGAATGTGCAAACACTTAGAAGAGGACTAAGCTAATTTAGAAAGGATTAGAAGAATCTAGTGAGCAAGTGGGTAGGAATTTAATTAAAATTCATTTATTTCAATTAAATGTGCAACTTGCATTGGATGTGTATTTTAAATAAATATTTATTTATTTAAATGTGTGAGGGGATTTAATTAAAAAAATATGATTTATTTATTTAATTAATGGTCTGAATTTGGCTAAGTGAATTAAATTAAATGAATTGAATAATTTATTTAACTAATAGAAGAAGGGGGTTGGGATGAATTAATTGAATATTAATTTAATTCATATTTGAAAAAGGGGAAATGATTAAGTAAATATGAATTTAATTAATAGTTGGATGAAGGATAATTAAACAAATATAAAATTCATTTAATCAAGTGGACAAAAATAGGTGTCTATAGTAAGTTAATAAAAACTAGATTTTCATTCAATATAAGTTGATAAAGTATGAGAGAAAAAATATATTGTTTATTTTTTAGAAAAATAGAAGATATTATCAAATCTTAAGAAAAAAATTCATGACTAGTTTACATTAACTCTTGTTTGGATTTTCATGTCAATTAAAAACATCTAACATAAAAAATAAATAATAAATAATAAATTTTAGAATTTTATAATAAATCTAAAAATTTTCTATCCAAAAAAAAGCTTAGTAATCCAATAAACTTACCATTTTTCCTCTTTACTAATAACAAATTGCCATATAGAAAACTTAAAAAAGTCTAAAAGATAAATAAAATGATTCATAATCTATATTCATCTCCATATCCCATCCATTTTCTACCAAATGAATTAGACCGAACAAATTCAAACAATGTTTATGCATAAAAATTCTTAATAAGCATTATTAAATATGACATATTTTCAAATAAATATAACAATTAATACAATTAAAATTTTAATATTGAATTAATATTTGAATGTAATGTGTGCATAAACAAATATAAAATCTATATTTATTATCACCAATAAATTATAAATAATTTTTCAAGCAAGGCAACTTCTTTCGAGGTAGAAGTAACTTTAATATTAATTTAACCTACCACTTCATAAGATGAAAATGCTATGATGACCTTGAAAATAGTTTTCAATTCTATTTAAAACATATATAATATGCTCAAAAAAATTATAACAATTATATAAATTTTGTAGTTAAAAAAAAATAGTGACATAATTGACCTTTAAAAATAATGAATTGAAATTAAATAAAAATAGATTGAAGAGAAAAAAATTAATTTTCATTCAATATAGGTCAAAAGAAAAAAACCATATTGTTATATTTTATACTATTAGAAGATATTGTCAAATCTTTAAAAGAAGAAAAATACATTGATATGATTTGACTTCTTGTCATTAATTCTTGCTTGGATTGCTAGAACATTGTATTGAAAAGTTTTGAAAATAACCCAACATAGGGATAATAAATAGTAGAACTTTATAATAAATTTAAAAATTTTCTATTATAAAAGGAGGCTTAGTAATCCAATAAATCAACCCTTTTTCCTCTCAACTAATAACTTGTCATAAAACATAACATAAAAGAAGCATAGAAAGTAAAGTTTCATACTCTAAATTCGTCTTCATAATCAAATCATTTCCCATCAAAAAAGAATTAAACCAAGCAAATTTTAGTATTATTAACAATGTTTTATATATTTAATAAAAGCAATGATAAGAACATGGATAAACATTGAGATATCCCCAACGTCATTGTGAACCTTGATGATGTGATGTATGGGGTAAGCAAGTGATTAGAACCCTCTGCCTCCTCTCAATGTTACTGTTCTCGCCATTTTGCAACTTTGACTATTGACTCTATGTTTTATTCTAGGCTTAGCTCTATTTGACTCTCGAGATGTGATCTTGGATTCATCAATCCTTTTTTTGTGAATATGTATATTTATATTTCCTAGTTAATAGAATGTTGACACTTATTCATAAAAAAGTATGTGGGCCTTCTATTCTAAGGGCATGTTCACTATTCCTCCCACTTCATCATCCTCATGAACACCCTACACTATTGCTGATCCCTAAAATCCCACCCACCTAGTAGTTGCCTCCAACTAATTGGTCCTAGGTTCTTAAATATTTATCAGCATGATAATTTAGGAAGAAGTATTTCGATCAGTTGACTCCCTTCAATAATGACTAGAATTCCCTTCTAGCCCATAATTAAGGGTGGGTGGAAATCAACCTACCCACCCTTGTCTTCCAATATTTTTTTCCCCTTAGAATAGTAGGGTTGATTACACACACACACACACACACGCACACACACACACACACACACACACACACACACACACACACACACACACACACACACGTAATCAACTCTACTGACTATTAAGAAAGAAATATATATTTGGAAGATGAACTTGAAAATAAATATTTATCATGTACATTGAATGTACATATAGAAAACACGATTCCGAATTCAATGTACACAATAATGTTTACTTAGAAGCTCATTGTTGGCAGATTGAGCTTCTTGGTAGATATATGGAGCTCGATAGGCATTATCAAATAAATTGCAGAAACATATTTATATTCATCAAAAAATATATGGCCCTTACTATTCTAAGGGCACGCTCATTATTCGTCCCAGCTACTTTATCTTCCTCATGAACACCCTACACTATTGCTGATCCTTGAATTCTCACCACACATTTGTAATGCTCACTCACCTAGCACTTGCCTCCCACCCACTTGAGGTTCTTAATTATTCTATAGGGTACTAATTTAGGAAGAAGCAGTTTGATCAGTCGACTACCTTCAATGGACGGAGCTATTCTAGCTTCAAAACGGGGTTAGCAAACACGTGTTATTGACACTTTCGAAAAATCACAGCTGATCTTTATGAAATCAATGGTGTATTACTGACATCTGTAACACAACAGTTGCGTTTTTTAAACTAGAATAGCTGCAAGCAATCTCTAGAATTTACTCCCACCCCATAATCAAAAATGGGTGAAAAGACTTATCCTATATCCACCCATCACCCTTTTCTTTTGAGAGCTTTTTTTATCCCTTAGAACTGTATATATATATATATATATATATATGTATATATATAAACTATCAATAAAAAAAATGTATATCTCCAAAATAAACATTTATCATGTACATTGAATGTGAATATAAAAAACACAATTCCAAATTCAATGTACACAATAATGTTTATTTAGAAGCTCATTCTTAGCAGATCTATGGAGCTCGAAAGGCACTATCAAGTACATTGCAGAAGCCTATTTATATCTCTGTACTTCACAATGCCTATTGGAAGCTCAAATAGATAGTCCAACCTTTAAAGCGCTTGTATAGAATAGATTTCCATCAAATTGCCAGATCCTATGAATGGAGTAAACAAATAGTGCTTGTGAGTTAACAAATAGATGGGCCTTGAGGACCATGTTGCTTCATAAAAGTTAGATGGCGATTCCCACGACTCCACCATAGATTACACACTATTTTATTTTTCACACTTTTTCAGTCACTTCAGGCTTTGATACAGTGTGGAGCAATGCATCTTTCTTGAATTTCAATCACACCCACCACTGTACTCAACGTCATGTGGATTCTTCTTCTTCTGCTTAAGATTGACAAGGATGTTCTTCAAGCAAATGAATGCATGAAGTACATCTGAAATATGGATTTCTCTTTCATTCTTTTCTTTTCCGCGCAAAATAAATTATGGGTCAAGTCCATGTCCAAATAAAGCTGCAGAAGCTTAGGTAGTGATCACTGTAAACAAATTTGTTCTTACGCTCCTCAAATCAGAAATACAACTAAGTTTCTTATGTTTTCACCCGAGCCAGTCACGTCAGCGTGTATGTGTAAATTGATAAAAGCGATGACAGATTTAGGGTTTCAAATATAGGTACAGACAAGTTTTCTATTGGAGAATTAATTGACGTCACAGAATACGGAGGGTACTTGTAAGTCTAAATGAATAAATTAAGGGAATAACTTAGGTTTTTTTTAAATTTAATTTGTTTTGATGATAGAATATGAAGTATGATTGGAAATGTTGATGTGATAATTATCATCTAATCAAAACTCAGAAATCCGAATATATTGATATCATGAATCATATCATTTTAGAAGTTCTTAGAATCATTTATATATGATATTGTTGGACAATGATTATACATAAAGAGATGATTTTCAAACTTTGATATATAATCTTACATTGCTTTAAATGAGATTTACTAATAAACTATAAGATTGATACAAAAATATTGTATTAGAGTTTCTACTTTAAACGACATTGTCCTTTCAAAGAGGTACACAATATTTTATAGTTGATTCAAAAGATAAACATATTTGTCATTGTTTTCTAAGTTCATTAGGCGACATACTTTTTTAATATTTTTAGTTTAATAATCTTTTGTAGGTAAGATTATAGCAAGTGGTATCAAAACCCTTTTGAAGCTTATGCTACACAACATCATTACAATGATTTACAAGTACCACCACATGCTCATATCAATCTCATGGAATTTTGGTTATAAAAAATGATGAAAGTAGTGGCGTACTAAAATAACTACACAATACTTTATATTTGATTCAAATTTGAAGTATATTTATCATTGTTTTATATGTTCATTGAGTGCCATTATTTTTTAATTTTTTTCTATTTGATTATCTTTTGTAGGTATGATCACAATAAATGGTATCTACACTCGTTAGAAAGTTACGTTACACAACATTGTCATAGTAATTTACTACAAGTACCCTCCACATGCTCATCTAAACCTCGTGGAATTTTGGTTATAAAAAATGATGAAAGTAGTAGTGTGCTGAATTTATTTTAATAACATAATTTCCTTGTAGTAGTGAACTATATTAAAAGCTATGCATCAAAATTTTTAAAATATTATAAAGTCCTCAATATTGTTGACTTTTGCAACACAAGCATGCAAGATTAAACAACAAACAAGAACACCTTCCATAGACGAGAGTAGCAAGAAAGATATGCTATATTCTTGAAAAGTAAAGATTACATAACGAATAATACAATGCATAATGAATTGTTTTATAGAAAGCAAGAGAAGCCCTAATATAATTAGGAAATGAAAAAAAACATAAATGAGCTAATTAAATATCAATTAAAGCTCAACTAGTGAACTTAAGCTAAAAAGAATGCCACTAAATATAGAATGCTCTAACACCCCAGCTTAAGTGAAACTTAGGGAGAAGTAAAAAACCTCTAAATGCATGAAATGCAAGAATGGGTCCCAATGACTAAACACCTAATGAGGTACCCATGTACGAAACAAAATCTCTCACAACTAGAGAAAAGTCTAGTGGGAGAAAACTCCTCTCCAAAAGAGAGAAAAAGAGAATGAAGGACAATAAGATTCCAAATAAATGTCCCAAAAGAATAGGAATATGAAGAACATCTTCTAAAGCACAAAAAAACTATAAACAACTATCAAACAAAGATATTGCTATAGTATTAAATTAAAAACCTCCTCTAAAGATGATAATCTACATGAGTGCTCCTAGCGACTCTACTTGAATAGTTAGATGGAAAACAAACATAAACATCTATCAGTCGAAGATGCAAATGGCACATGAATCTACATGAGTGACCCCAATGACACTATTCAATAATGCAAGAGTAAATTGCTAGTAAAAAATATAGGTGCCAATAGTCTAAAGAATCGATCAACTGAGGATAATTCACTTCCACAAAATTGGAATACAAGAGTGTCTATATGATAAAATCTCTATCTCACCATAATACAACCAATGCATTCAACTAGTACATAGCAACACGTACTGAATATATGGTTCACTCCAAAGAGAAACTAAGGAAGCATTAGCACTAACAGTAGAAACCTCCTCATAATGTTGACAAGGGAGAGAGATGACAATGGAGAGAGATGACAAGTCCACTAAAATTATGTGTCACTAAGTAGTGCATGGAGGAGAACAAACATTTGAATGTGCATCCAAATGTACCTACAATTGAAAAAGGGTATGCAACCAATGGACACATGCATGGGACACAAACCTCTAGGATTTGATGTCTTCATGGAGGGATACTCATTGGACAAAGATGCAATAGAAAAACAAAAGCTATACATAGTTTCCCATTGCACTTTATAATATATAGTGCATCTACAAAATAAGATACAATAGAATGTGCAAAATCCCCAAAAAGCATACTCAAGGATGTCACTTTATCTTTTTGTGTCTACAAGCAAAGAAGTGTATGAAAAATATACTCAAAATGCTCAAATAGGGAAAAGTGATGAAAATACATGCATAAAAGCCTTAGGGAAGTCATCCAACATAGACAATAAGTTTTCATGAGACAAAATTATCAAGTAATCAACCATAAAGTGAAAACACTGTAAAAGACTAAAAAATACTTGGTGAAAAATCTAGTAAAAGCAGTAGATTTGGACAAATCACAAAAGTGCCTTTACAAAACCTACTGTTTTGAAAAAGTAGACTCTATTAGAGCAAGTTATGGCCTTGGAAGTGCAAACAGGTATGTGTGACTTCAACGACCTATTGAAATTTCTAGGAATAAAATTTGAAAAAGACCAACACCAATAGATAGTCCTCTGAATCAACTTTACAATGATACCTTGTTTGCAATAAAAAAACACCATATGTAAATTTTATGGACAAAAGAAAAATATGCTAAATTTAGCCAGCTAACAAGAAACAAACATGGACCTTGCAACTTGATTTTTGCAAAATTTTCTTACTGAATGAAAAATTTGATATATACCTAGATGGTTTTTTTTGTGGCTGAGAACTAAACCTAATTTTTTTTTTTTTTTAAACTACAAAATAAATGTTATGGCCAAATCTTTTATTTTATTTTATTTCGCAAATAGTGATGAATTTTGAGAAGTCTCTAGGATGAACAAATTTGTAGACTTAAAAAAAAACTTCTCAATTCACAAAAAGGTAGATTTGGTGACCTTGTAACACTCTTGAGAGTAAAACCCTCAAAAATTGAGAGGGGGTTTGTTAAATTCAATCTTTGATACCATGATAAATTTTGCAACACAAGCTTGCAAGGTCAAATAACAAACAAGAATGCATTCCATGAACAAGAGTAGAAAGAATATGTTATATTCCTCTAAAGAAAATATTATAGAATGAATAATACAATGTATAATGACTTGCTTTAGAGAAATCAAGAGAATCCCTAATCTAATACCTAGAAAACTAAAGAAAGCATAAATGAGCTAAATAAAGCTCAACTAAGTGAAATTGAGCTAGAAAGCGTGTCTCTATATATATAATTCTCTAAAAAATATTAATTAAGTACATTTCAACATGAATAGTGAGGTGAGTAAGGATTCATTAATATACAAGGCTCATTAACAATAACTATAGACTAAATTTCGCTTTCATGTACCTTACTTATCCGTAGGAATCTATGAAACCATTTTATTCTTTCATACAATAGTAATAGATTAGCTCTAGGGAGATACTTTCTTCATGTTGAAGACTTCTGGATGCTGAGAGGGGGAGGGGGGTGAATCAACATATATTAATAATTAACCAATCTAACTATCTAGTTACCATTCATTCCAATTACCATATGTGTAGAAGTAAATAATTTGAAAAACAAAAGGGAAATCACACGTTCAAACACCAATATTTTACATGGAAAACCCAATGCTCCTAGTATTGCTTCTAGCAATATCTCTATCACCAATAGCAGTGTCATTTTCGACCCCTTGTTGCATAAGGCGCTGATAGATTTGTTCCCTGGATTGCATAGGGTTTTTCCCATCATATAGTTCATGCCACGCCTCTCCAACACTTTGAAAATGATGTCAAGTTGGGTAGTCAAATTGTTCACTGGTACGCAATCCTATCTCGACTTGATAAAATAGAATTTTCAAGTTGTTGGAGGCAAAAAACATGGTGATAACTATCTCACTATATGAAAATAGGTTACAAAGTTTCAGGCTCAAGGCCAAGGAAGCTCACTACTCTTGATTTTGACTTGAAAGACTAAGACACACAACCTTAGGGAAAGATATAATGGACTTGTGAACACTAAAAATCACTTCTTCAAGAAAAGATGCAATAGATCTGAATACAATAAATCAATTTATTGAACTATGGAGAAACACATCCTTGGAGGTGTTTATTATAGTCCACTATTGTTACACACCTGAAACTGACTTCAACACTATTGATCTACACTTGTGAACCGTCATACTTACAAGATACACCATACACGACTTCACATACCACACAAATATTTCATCTCACTTCCACCAAATGGATTTTATTTTTATATACCATTCATTGACTTGAGTGAAATGGAAAGGAACAAGAAGGTTGATAATGACAATGATGGGTACACAGTCTAGAATTTCCTTGCAAGGTCCTAAGATGATATTCCAAATGATAATATTAGGACTATGATAGATAACCACAAATTGATATCTTAAGTATGGTATCGCTTCCTAGGAGATTACAAATTCCAATAGGTAAGTTGATCCAACTCAAGAGACTAAGATGGTACCCTAGATGATAAATTTGATGTGGGAACCACCTAGTGATATCAAGGTGTATTTCAAGATAGATGAGGACAACAAGACAACTTTTTTGACTTTTTAAGGGAGATTTGATGTTTTGCATAAATGGAAGTCTAAAAGTATCTGAAAATGGAAGGAAAGCAATGGTAAACTAATTAATATTTGACTGAATAGGAATCCTACATAATCATCCTAGAAGTTCTTTCAATATTTGTAACCATATACGTAGTAAGAAACCAAAGACATGTTGAAAAGTGTCACAAACACATTGACAAAGTCCAAATATGCATTTTCTAGTTTTTAAAATATTCATTTTTTTTCTTCCAAATATGCTTTAACAATGTCTAAATACGTGTGAAGATTGTGTAGATATACAATAAAATATATCATATATGTATCCAAATTATTGAAATACGCAACAAAATTAAGTAGATATGTGACAGGATTAGCCACAAACACAACATAAAGTGTCAAAAATGTGTTTCTGGTAAAATTTGTGTGTCCAAGTCTGTCGAAGTCTAATTTTTTTTTTAAGTGTTAAAGCTAGTGTGACTAGATAAATTTCTTTATGGATTTGTTAATGTGATACTTTAAATTTTAAACTTGATAGAAACTAATAAATAGCCACATGCCTATTCTAGAAAACTATCTAATCTAAAACACATTAGAATGAAACAAAGAAGAACTATTAAACACAAATATTATGCCTACATATACCAATTGTTTCCATGAAGTTCCATTTTGTTCTATCTTGTGTGATCTTGTTGTTGTTACTCTTAGAATATTGCACTTATGGTTTCATGATGACTATACACGAATGAACTATGAGGAATATGAAATGAAAAATGGATTATAATCCTATGATTGCAAATGATTGAGATGCTAAGATGTATATGCTATGATAACTAATTTATGCTCGATTGCTTGAATTCTTGATTGCTTGATTTCTCGGATGCTTATTAGTAACTAGTTTCAAATGCTTGCTAAAGACTTCCTTTTATGGAGTTTCCTTGGCTAAAATTCAAGGTGGAAAGGATCAATGGTTGAGAGTGAATCTTGAGATAATGAATGGTTGAAAGGAAATTGGTTGAGATGTGAGAGACAAAGGGGGAAGATGTTCCTCCTATGATGATAGGATATAAGACAAGGTGAAAAGAGGATACACATGTCAAGATGCTCACCTTGACCAAGGATGAGGACTCCAAAGATATAGGATAGTTGGAGAGTATATAGGTTTCCCAAGATATAAAGGAGTCAACAATCTAGGAAGGTTGGAGAAGATTTAACCTTCCTAGGACAAGTGGACAATGAGTCAATTTGACTATGTTGATGCATGGACAAAACCACCCTCTAAGATGTAGGGATAAAAGAGAGAATATAGGAGATAGAAGGACACATAAGTCTCCTAATCCTATTGATTAGGGATAATGTTGAAGATAATTGAGTGAATTAAATATTAAAAATATTTAATTGTTTAGCCACATGGTGATGAGATGGCATGATTATGTGGGAGGTGTGATGGATGAAATGATGTGGAATTTAGAATTGAAGACTTAAATTAGATGAATAATTGAATAATTTAAGATTATTTAAATTAAGATAGACTTTAGAATAATTATTATGAATTTAATTAAATAGTTAATATTTAATTAAAGTTCATCTTAAGGAATAAGATAAATTCAATCAAATAAATAAATTATTCAATGTATTTATTAATAGAAGAATAAAGTCATTTAAATAAATAATTAATATTTTGTAGCATCATAAATTATCATCAGGCCAATTTATAGCTCATGTTTGTGCCCCTACTTTAGCTCGTCTCCCCCTCATCTCTTATCTAGGTCAGTTTAGTGCCTTAACTCCATTTTTTATGCCATATACATTTGCCAATTGATCCTTTGGAACTATGTCCTTCTCCTTGGGGCTAAGTTGAGGGCCAAGGCACTAGCGCCCTAGTCCTAGGACCAAAGAGGCTAGTGCCCTGGTCCCCCTCAATGGGGCTGGAGGGTGTGACCTATCACTCCTATAGGAAATGAAATTGGTGGCTCTATGTGACCGTTGGGGTTGACCTAATTGGTAAATTGGCCTAGGATCTCGTATATAAAGGCATTTGATCAAACCTAATTTCATAACTGACAATTTTATTCAAGTAATCAAGATTCAAGTTGAATTGTACATCATCAAGTATTTCCAGAGATCTTCAAGGCTGTATTTTCTTTATTCAACCATTATGGAGCAAGTTACATCATTCATATGCAAGCATGTGTGTGATTAGGGCTTTGTCATGTGTTCGTGTCATTTCATACAACAGATGTAATTACATTCAAGAAGTAAAGCATCATTATCAATCATTGTAAATCTAAGGTATATCTTTCCATTGTTTATTTCAGTATTTGCAATATTTCATTCAAGATTAATTCCTAAACTAGGGTTTGACTTAGGAAAACCCCTATTCCCAACCTATTTCCCCTCTCTAGTATGTGCAAGAACATGTACGGAGTTGCGATCTTTAGGATTGGCTTTATTTATAGTGATAAATCGACCCCCCATCAAAGTGCAAAAAGTGTAGAGGACTAGGGTGACCGTAGCCACAGTACCAAAAAATCAAGAGCTCCTTCTTCATGTTAGACTTGTGTGAATAATGTTGTCATTGATCTCAAACCAGCCATCCAGTTTTAGACTAGATGGTGTATGAGGTTCGGATATTAGTCTGAATGTTATGGATGTTATGGTTGTTGTGAATATTATATGCAAGGTTTGTATGTAGTTAGTATGTATGTGTAGTTTAGACGTTGTGGTTCTAGTCAAAAGTTATTATACATGGATAGCTCTAGATGATGACTTTTGAGGTTTCATTGAGATCACATTGATCTCGGTATCTCGCAGTTAGGAGTTCTCATTGATCCCAATATTAGTTATGTGTCCTGGTGTTAGTAGCTCTTTGGTAATTATTATAAGTATTCCTTGAATTTTTGTGTTGTTATTTTCTTGGTATGTATGGAGCCTACATTGTTGAGGTATTGGGCTTGGTCTTGTGATATTAAGTTGGTATTTTTGGGTTTGGATGACCCTGACCCATTTTGGTAATCTTGGTATATGCATTGGTAATCAAAGTACATAAAGGAGGTGCATAGAAGTCTTGTGGAGGTCGGCATGTAAGCATATTGATAACGTGTTGGTCTTAACCAACACACTATTTTGTAGTTGTGCCCTCTAGTATATATGCATGTTCATATGTAGTAGCATAATGTGAATGATATCTAATAAGAGAGTGTATGTGTGAAGGAGTGTTATGTGAAAAATAACTAGGAGAAAACATATAAGCATGTATGAAGTGTGAGTTGTGGATAGAAAAGGTAGATAGAGTTGGAGTAGTGCAGCAATCCTTCACCGGACCTGCTATAGGACGGTTGTACAAAGATCTTTAATTGGATCTATTATAGAGTTTGAGATTTTTAATGTAAGCCTAACCTTGGAACTGATCCCATGTATTTAGAGATGTAAAAATTCTCAGTTCAACCTTTTCAATTGTAGTGAACATTCTGGTAGTTAGCCATCTCTTTGTATATCTGCAGTGAGTAGTCTAGCAGTGAGTTTTTATGTATTCTACCAAATAGCCACCCCTTTGTAAACACAATTATAAATAGTTATATTCTCCTAAGATTTAATACTCTCTATGGTTTTTCCCATTTGGGTTTTCCACGTATAAAATCCAATGTTTATCTTGTGGTTGTGTTCTTCATGTTTTAACTACTTTATATTAGTCAAGTTTGCTTGATATTTTGTGGACAGTTATAATTGGTGAAAAGTTTGTTTTTAAGTCTATGGGAATATTGATTCACCCCCCCTCTCAGTATTCTGGTGCTTTCAACTTGATCAACAAGGGGAATAGGTCTGAATACTTTTATAATCCTTAGATCCATGTTTGTGGCTCGACCTGACAACTATACCTCACTGTTCATGCATAATTACTTCAGTTTCAACCTCTTTTCCCTAATTTCAACATCTTCAATAATTCAACTCAACTCAAGGGTGTATAAAAAATTGCATCTTTCTTAATTCATCACAACAAATGGTATCTTCCTCCACATCATCGGAGTTCATACCATCATTCTTGTCCTTTTGTCCACATTGGATTGCTTTGTCAGCTTCAAACTTGACTTTCACCAACTTTGTCAACCTGCAATCTTTGGGACTCTAGTGCAGCACAAAGACATCCATGCAATGCTCTAGTGTCCCATGAATCTGATAGTTCATAGGTGGCCGTTTGAACATTATGCCTGAGCCTGAAAAGAATCATAACACCCCTTCATGTGTCCACCAATGTCGGTTTTTCATCCAGGGCCTATATCTTTCTTGTTGGAAGGCATTTTGAGATCACTTCTTGTAGGTTGGAGCCTTTTGGAAATCTTTGTGGACAACGTTCATATCTTTTCTCATAAATACCACTATTGTTGCAGCTCTTCATATAGCTCACAACACTATTTTCATAGCATTTTGGAAATGTGAGTCTAATCATTCTCTTTTTCATTTTCCATATTTTTTTATCATCTCTATCATTTATTTCGTCATGATTTTATCTAGATTGTCTGTGAAGGTGGAAACACCAAAACGGGGGTCTAACTTAGGCAGACTCCAAAACACAACCCCAACATTTTCCCTTCTTGTCTATGTGCAGGTTTAATAATTTCTAGAAAAGCTATCCTATTGCATGAGGCACCAATCACGGATTGGTTGTGAGTTCTTTCCATCTCTTCCTTTCTACTTTATCCTAGTCATTTTGTATTTTGTATCTACTAGCTTAGTTTCATCATTTTCTGCATTTTTATCATATTATCCCTACATATGGTACTTTTTGTACAGATTATGTACCTTGTCTGTTCAGGATGACAATGTGACACGCTGGTTTTCCAGACTTGTGCACTCATCCTCTGGACAGAGGCTTAGCAGAGCCGTTTGAGAGCCCCAGATTGCTGTTTATTGGTTTAGCTTGTTATTTCATCCCCTGACTCACCCTTAGCACCACCCAGTTCCAATGAGGTATCGAAGGGTGAGTTTGTTCTTTGGGATTCATCATTCTTGAGGTATCAAATTCCTCAATTACAAAGGGAAAGAAGAGGCACATTCTTAAATCCATGGAATCTAATCAACGTGTACATCTATTAGGTTTAGATCTATCAAATTCCTTTATTTCCCTTATGTATTGGTTCCTAAGTAAAAATTGGTAGTTTTCATCCTTCTTGTGGTGGAAACCCTAATAATTCCACCCATACATTTTGGTGAACTAGACTCCTTACACCCTTAATTCTGATTTATGTTCTTAGATCTGAGTGTTTGTGCAATTTAAAATTCAAATTTACATTCACAAGTTTAATTTTTTATTAAATTTCATAAATTTAGATGTTAAATTAACAAAAACCTTAAATTTTAAATTCTAAAATTGAGCTTGTGGGTTGTCTAATTTGGATAAATCATTTCAGATTTGATTATTCATTTAATTTAAAATCCAAGTTTTCCCTCCTAAATCTCATTTTCATTTTGAATTACATAAATTTAGTGGTTGAATTTACAAAAACCCTAATTTATAATTGTAAAATTTATTTGAGGGTTGCATAATTTTTCAAATCCATTTTCAAATATGTTATTCTATGATTTAGATGCATTTATCTTTCAATTGATCAATCAATCACTTTTACAAAATTTTGCATTGTTTAATCACAATTTTCAAATTTGAAATTCAAAATTTCCCTCCTTTATTCAATTTTCCATGCATATATTGAGTGAACATTACTTTGGTTACATGACATATGAGTTTCTTGTTTGATCATAAGTACATATAGAGTTCTTATCTTATTTTTATAATTCAATTTCAAGTTACATAAAAGATGTTCATAATGTTCCCTTTCATGCATATGATGGTAACTTAGTTCTCACTTTCATTCATGGTTGTGATTTACCCTCTCCAAAAATTGTTCCTACCAATGAGAAAACATTGCTGTAAGAAGAAAATATGAACACTTATTTTAAAGATCTCCCTCCTAAAGATGGAGATTTGGCAAATGATGTTCATCCTTCTCCTAAAATGTACTTCCCACACATGGATTATTTGGTGCAAGATGATGATATTGTAGCTACTTTTCGTAGCGATACCATACCTTATTTTTATGATTTCCCCCCTAGAGATGAAGCATTAATGATATATGATGGTCCATTTCCTAAATATTTTCTTACTTATGATGATAATTTAGAGAAAGAGGATGATAACACTTCTCATCATTATAATGTTTCTAATGCTCTCTTTCCTAAAAATGAAGAACCTAACAAAGATCAAATCAATGTCATTTATATTGCTAAGAACCCTAAGGTTGTTGACCAACTTGATCAAGATGTCTCTTAACCTTGACAAAAAAAATTCATTCCTGATTATCATGCAGTGCCTTACACATATAATAATGAAGTGTTTTCTTTGGAAACTGATTAAAACATATGAATTGAAGCACAATATACTTTGTTATTTCCTACAATCCTCTCTCCAAATAAATAATTTCCTAGAGAAGAACTCTTGGAGGATGATTGGGGGTCCTTAGGTTTCACACCCTCTTTTTGTACAAAATCTAAGATGAATGAATTAGACGCTCAAAAAAATTCTCCTAACACATGTCTATAAATTTATTGGGCCTCTTTAAACTTCAATCCAATTCAACCTAAGAGGGAGCCCTCTCTTGATCCTACACATGGGTACAATGGATAAGTTTTAGGATGTGTAGAACAAAGTATTGAAACTTATGAGAAATCGCACTTAATGAAAATCTAGGTTTCCAACCTATTCCTTTGTTAACATAACCTCCTCTATTTGTTGAATGTTCCTAACAAATAAGAGGGGGGGTTTGAATCAGTTATAAATTAAAACTTATATTACTTATGCACAAAAATAGATCTGACAATTTAAATTTAAGACTATTTAACCCTGAATAGATAACAACATGAAATAATACACACATGAGACACTAGATATGACACTAAAAACAAAAGAAGAGAAAAAACATGAAGAATGATAGTTCTCAGGATAAAAACACCTGTTAGGGTGACATCGATTAAGGTGATTTTTACAAGATGGCTCATTTATCGGCTAAAACCGCTTGAAAAAAGGAGGGATTATTTCCCAAAGGAAGAAAGAAATCTAATCCACCACAAAGGTACAACTATCACTTTGTTGTAATATCAGAAGAAACCTTAGACTCATTGCCATCGTTACCAAACAATAATAGAAAACAACCATGTGGATCAACCAACTTGCATCAAATATAGATCTTCCTTTTACAATCAACTTCCTTCTACAAAATCCTTCTATATATATTTCATTAAAATAATTCTTTATATATATTGATCTCCAAAATAGATTTTTCAGGATGATCAAGGAGATAATAAAACATAATTTAAAAATAGGTCAGTGGAGAGGAATGAAAAGTGGACCACACCACAAATCAACAACACATTATCCAAATGCCAAAATCAATAGAAAAAGAAGATAGATCATTCAAAGTTAACTGGACCAAGAAAGAGAAATTTTAGAGCACAACAACAGATGCCAAATCAATAACAAAGATACAAGATTTAGAAGCATAAATCCAAAAACACAATAAGAGAGTTAAAGATGTGGAGCTCTACAAACTCTATTAGAGAAACATCATTATCACAACATAAAATTCAAGTGAACACCTTTTACACCACCAAAACATGAGAGAATAATCTTAAGACAATATCCAATTTTTTTTCAAAATATCATGAATATATCTACAATAAGTCAGAACATCCAGGGCAAAAACCAAACATTGAAATAGAATCAACATGTTGACATCAATGACAACCATACTGAAACATCAATCAAATTCACATTTTCAACAATCTCCCCCTTTGTCATTGATGGCAACATTCATCAATGACAAATAATTTCTCCAACAACATGTTAAACAAAACTTCAAAAACACACCTCCCCCTTAGAAAGAAAAACTATATACTTCCAAACTTCTAAGCATGAACTTCTTAGACATGTCAGACATAAAATTATCAAACCTCTCCCCCTTTGACATAAAGGACAAAGATTGATGCAGGAGGATCCTTGGTTCACAACAATCTTGCATCAACCAAAAACATTTTCCTTTATCTTTTGTTTGTAGTTTTAGTTTTCTTTCCGTGTGTCCCAGTTTTGGCTCACCAAATTCTGTGGAGTTGGATTATTCTTGAAGACTTGATCTTCTTTCTTTCTTTAAATCTGCATCTCATTTGGATCACTTTTCGGCAATATATCGCTACCGGTTTCCATGACAGTTTCTTGTCACCAGTTGCTAGAGACCTATTCTGGTGATCTATCGGAACCCATTCTGAAGCTTGCAGAGTCTTGAGTGTTGATCTCGATGTTTCATGGAATGTGGCTGACCTTCTAAGTTTCATCCTTTGTATTTTTTAAAGGAATCTCTTAGCGGAGGCCGACCTTGTTCATTTTGCACGTTAGGTCTTGTTCTTCGGGTTTTGATCCCTTTTTGGGCAAACTGGATCGATATATATTTTTAATCATGCTTTAGAATGTAATAAATTAGAATCAATCAAAGTATCAGATTGATAGAATGTTCCTAGAAGATAGACCTTTCAATTCAAGGTCTCAGTTGTGACCTATTCTACTAGGCTTGTGTGCCGGTATGTTGTAACCTAGTTCTTACCGGTTGGATATAATCAAATTTCATGCAATAAAACTATTTGTTATGCATTATCTCCATCATATCTAAGTGTTTCTATTGTGTTTACTCTTGCTGACTAGTCCAGATTGATGTCTTTGAGGTCCCTCCTCACCGGTGATTGCTTCAAGTAGTATCATAGTGAAGTTTCATTCTGGAGGTTGCATGCCCTGCATTTTGTTGTAGGGTGGAAGATTGCAGATTTGACCTACAATTGGAGAGGACTAGCATGAATTAATGGTGCTAAGAGGAACTAGGAATGGTGGAGCATGTGGGAATGTAGATGCTACTATGATGGAGATGTTGCAAGGAATAGCAGCCTAGTTAGAAGTCGTGTATACAACCCAGAGAAGAGGCGGTCATATTGAAGATGTAAGAGAAGATGAAGGAGAAGAAGCCTCAACAGAACAAGTAAACCTACCTGTGGTTGATCCAGATGAAGAAAGGTTTTTAAGGGTTTTGAGTAGGGTGAACACTAAACCTAATTTTACCCCACCAGAATATGATGGAAATTTAGATTCAGATGAATTGATGGATTAGATCTCGGAGATGGAGAAGTATTTTGATCTTGAAAGCACTACAGAAGAGAGGATGGTGAAATATGTCAGTACCCAGTTGAAAGGTCATGCATCTCTTTGGTGGGAGCATTTGCAAGTCGATAGACAAAGAAGAGGTAAATAAAAGATTAAGACATGGGATTTGATGATTGCTAAGTTAAAATCAAAGTTTCTCCTAACGAATTATCAAGTGGATTTATTCTGGAAGTTGCAGAATCTGATATAGAAGGAATCTAGTGTAAAGGAGTACATCGAAGCATTTTACAAATTGAACATCAGATATGGACATGTTGATGACGAAGTTGAACAAATTCCAAGATATTTAAATGGATTGCGGATGTCTATTCAAGATGAACTCAATATGATCAAATTGGAGAGTGTTGAAGAGGCTTACCAGTATGCACTAAAGGATGAAGAGAAATTGAACAAAAGACATAAGCAGAGACTGAGAGGTAGAGGTGGAAGGTTTACCGGAGGAAGAGGAACCAATACAGATTAGAACAAGGACAACAAAGTAAGAAACAAAGATAATTCATACTGGAAGGATGATAGAAATTTATACCAGAGGAGAGAATCATATGGTTACCGAAATGAGAACTTTGGAAGACAAGACAAGAGGACATTTATAGGAACTTTCTTTAAGTGTGGAGGAGAAGGACACCATGCATTTGAATGTAAGAAGACAGAGGCTATCGAAAGAGTAGAAATGGTAGAAGAAAACCCCACTGGATTAGACAATAGACCGGAAGATGGAGCACTATTGATGATGAGGAGAGCTTTGTGTCACATCGGAGGAGATGAAGAACCCATGTAGAGGAAGAATCTGTTCAAAACCAAATGTAAGGTATCCGGTAAGTGTTCTAAAGTTGTTATTGATAGTGATAGTTCAGATAATCTTATTTCAAAAGAGATGGTGAATAAGTTAAAATTGGAGAGATTGAAACACCCTAAGCCTTATCAGATAGCATGGATTCGGGATAAAAATAAGTTATTAGTAAGTGAATAGTGTTTGGTAAAATAAAAATTGGGAATTATCATGATGAAGTTTTTTGTGATATTATGCCTATGGATATTTGTCATTTTTTATTGGGAAGACCTTGGCAATTTGATAGACAGACAATACATGATGGGAGGAAGAATACATCCACTATTGTGGCCAATGGAATGAAGCAAACCTTGTTGCCTTTGGAGGAACCTTTGAAGAGTGAAGTATGTACAAATACCAGAATCTGGTTAGTAGATGGAAGGAAATTCATGGATGGATTGAGACATGAGAATGTGTGTTTTGCCTTAATTCCTAAGAAGACTAAGAGAGTGGAACCGAAAGGAGAACACCCAGAAGAGATAAAAGATTTGCTGACAGCATATGAGGACATCATTTTAGATAATGTACTTGATGGATTGCCACCTGTTAGAAGTATTAGTCATTACGTGGACTTGATTCCTAGAGCTAGTTTGCCTAATAAAGAAGCACACTGGTTGACACCGACAGAGAATGAAGAACTGAATAGACAAGTACAGGAGCTATTGAAGAAGGGTTTGATCAAGGAGACTCTGAGCCCTTGTGCAGTACCAACAATATTAAAACCTAAGAAGAATGGAGAATGGAGGATATGTATCGTTTCAAGAGCAATAAACAAGATCACAGTGAAATACTAGTTTCCTTTGACTAGGATAGATGACATGATGGAATGTTTGAGTGGAGAAAAATACTTTACAAAGATAGATTTGAAGAGTGGATATCATCATATTAGGATCAGAGAAGGTGATTAGTAGAAGACAACATTTAAGACAAATGAAGGACTATATGAATGGTTGGTGATTCCTTTTGGACTGACTAATGCACCAAGCACTTTCATGAGGCTGATGAATGAGGTATTGAAGAGATTCTTGGGTAAGTTTGTTATTGTGTATTTGGATGACATTCTGATTT
The DNA here is from genome assembly GCF_030272615.1 of Cryptomeria japonica. Classification (NCBI taxonomy): domain Eukaryota; kingdom Viridiplantae; phylum Streptophyta; class Pinopsida; order Cupressales; family Cupressaceae; genus Cryptomeria; species Cryptomeria japonica. Next base: position 719,864,497 of record NC_081413.1, on the reverse strand, counting down.
TCAGTAGAACAAAAGAAGAGCATTTGTTGTAGTTAAGACAAGTTTTAGAGAGGATGAGAGAAGAAAATTTGTTGATCAATATCAAGAAGTGTAGTTTCATGAAGGATGTGTTAGTCTATTTAGGATTTGTGATATATGAGGATGGTTTGAAGATGGACCCTAAGAAAGTGAAATCCATTGTTGAGTGGCCTACACCGGAAAGCATTGGAGAGGTAAGATCATTTTAGGAATTGGCTAGTTTTTACCGGAAGTTTATTAGAAATTTCATTTCAGTTTGTAACCCTATGACTGAGACCATGAGAGGAGATTGGAAGGAATTCAAGTGGACCACCGGAGCAAACAAAAGTTTTGAATTGTTGAAGAAGAAAGTAACTGAGCAACTTGTGTTAGCTTTACCAGATTTTAATAAGGTATTTCAAGTGGATTGTGATGCACTTGGAACATCAATAGGAGCAATTTTGAGTCAAGAAGGGAGAGAAGTAGTCTATTTAAGTGAGAAATTGAATGCTACCCGTAAGAGATATTTAGTGTATGATCAGGGATTTTATGCCATAATTCAAGCCTTGAAAAAATGGAGACACTACTTGTTTCTTAAGGAGTTTGTGGTGTATACAGATTATCAAGCTTTGCAGTATTTGAACAGTCAGAGTAATTTGAATCAGAGACATATAAGATGGGTAGAATTCTTGGAGAGTTACACCTTTGTGTTGAAGCATAGAAGTGGGAAATCTAATAAATTTGTTGATGCATTGAGTAGGAGAAGGAATTTGTTGATAGAGATGAGAGTGATAGTATTAGGTTTTGAAGATTTGAAAACCTTGTATGATGAAGACACGAATTTTACATAACCTTGGAAAGCATGTAGAGAACCGGTTATGGTTGATAGGAGAAAATAGTTGGATTATTTCATTCAGGATGGGATGTTATTTAGGGGAGTTTAGTTGTACATACCTAAGAGTTCCATGAGAGAGAACCTAATAAAAGAGAAACATAGTGGAGGTTTAGCTGGACATTTTGGTATTGACAAAACAATTGCACTGGTTAGTAAGCAATACTTTTAGCCCCAAATTCATAAGGATTTTAAGAGATATGTGTAGAGTTGTAGAGTTTTTCAAGTTGCAAAAGGTGGTAGTCAAAATGTGGGATTGTATTAACCCTTGATAGTACCAATAGGACCTTGAGAAGATATAAGCATGGATTTTGTACTCAGATTACCTAAGACACCGAGAGGGAGTGATTCTATATTTTTGGTAGTGGATAGATTTTCAAAGATGGCTCATTTCATACCTTGTAAAAAGACATCAGATGCATTACATGTAGCAGACCTATTTTTCAAGGAAGTGGTGAGATTGCATGGATTATCTAAGAGCATAGTTTCAGACAGAGATACTAAGTTTTTTGGCTATTTTTGGAGAATACTTTGGAAGAAGATGAAGACATATTTGAAGTTCAGTTATACTTTTCACCCATAGAATGATGGACAGACAAAATTTGTTAACCGGAGTTTGAGAAAATTGTTGAGATGTTTAGTGGGAGATAAAATCGGAAGTTGGTATTTGATCCTTGCACAAGCAAAGTTTGCCTACAACATTTAGTGAATAGAAGTATTGGAAAAACACCCTTTGATATTGTTACCAGAGTGCATCCTAGAGGAATAACAAAATTGAGAGACATTAGCAGTGAAGACCAGAAGAGTTCAGAAGTAGAAGATTTTGTAGATCACATGGTAGCATTGCATATTCAAGTTAAACAACATTTGGAAGACATGAACAAGAAATATAAAGAGAAGGTAGATGAGAAGAGGAGACATAAGAAATTTAAAGTTGGTGATGAAGTGATGGTATATTTGAGAAAAGAGAGATTTTGGTTGGAACTTATAATAAGTTGCAAATGAAGAATTTTGGACCTTGTAATATTTTGAGAAAATTAAGTTCGAGAAATGCATATGAAGTGGAGCTACCAGATGGTCTAAGTATTTCACCTATATTCAATATTGCATATCTTCATGAGTACCATGAACTAGAATTTAGTAAGGACAATGGTGTAGACCTTGAGAAATAATTGCCCCAAAAGGAACCAAATTAGATTGAAGATATTTTGGACAGTAGGATTGGGCGTAGTACCCGGAATAGTCAGTACAAAGAATACCTTGTGAATTGGAAAAGAATACCAGTTGAAGATTCAACTTGGATTTCTCAGGTAGATGTAGACTGCCTTGGTTTCCCTCTGACCCCAATAAAGTGAGGGGCTCACTTTTTCAATAACCTCAGATGTCTGATGCGGGAGCATCCTTGGTTCATAACAATCTTGCATAAACCAAAAACATTTTCCTTTTTGTTTTGTTTGCAGTTTCAGTTTTCTTTCTATGTGTCCCAGTTTTGGCTCACCAAATCCTATGGAGTTGGATTCTACTTGAATACTTGATCATCTTTCTTGCTTTCAAAACCACATCTCATTTGGATCACTTTTCGACAAGATACCACTACTAGTTTCCATGATAGTTTCTTGTTACTGGTTGCTAGAGACCTATTTTGGTCATCTACCAGAACCCATTCTGAAGCTTGCAGAGCCTTGAGAACTGACCTTGATGTTTCTTGGTGTGTGGATGACCTTCTACATTTCATCCTTTGGATTTTTTGGAGGAATCTCTTGGTGGAGGCCAACCTTGTTCATTTTGCACATTAGGTTTTGATCCCTTTTTGGGTTGATTTGATCCTTTGGATCAATATGTATATTTGTAATCATGCTTTAGAATATAATTAGTTAGAATCAATCAGAGTATCAGAATAGATAGACTATACCTAGAAGATTGATCTTTTGATTCAAGGTCCTGGTTGTGACCTATCCTACCAAACATGTGTGTCAGTATGTTGTAATCTGGTTGTTACCGGTTGGATGCAATCAAATTTCATGCAATAAAACTATCCATTCTGCATTACCTCTATCATATCTAAGTGTTTCTATTGTGTTTACTCTTGTTGACTGGTCTAGATTGATCTCCTTGAGGTCCCTCCTCACCGGTGACTGCTTCAAAGGTAAATAACAACACAACTCAAAAAACACACAACTCTCCGTAAGAGAAATCCCTAAACATTAGCCCAGAAAAAATATGCATGAATTATCCTGGACTAATGCACTTAGTTCAAACTAGGAAAGGGAATAACCCCTAACAAGTGTCGGAGATAACCAAATGTATCAATGCCCAATTCCTTTGTAAAGCTATCTGCAACTTTCTCTTTGGTGGATACTGATGCTCTACAAAATGGAAGGATTAGTAAAACCATGTTTTGATATCCAAACACACACAAGGAAACACAAGAGACAAGAGTTAGTCATTAGTGTTAGCAAATCAAAGATTGAATACTATTCTAAGCAAGCATATCAAGAAAGAAACTACTAAAGAAATAGAAAGCTTAAGTAATCTACAAAAAGTAACTAAACATTTCCATATGCTCTCTACCATGTTGGTAGCTTCTCCTTCCTTTTTCCTCTCCTCTCCAAGTTCCAAATTAGTGTAGCTCTTAGCAGCTTTTTGCACTATGGATGCCTTATGGAGGTTCAAGATTGACAAATGATTAATCTAAATGCTATGAAAATGTAATCAAACTAATTTAGATGCTATGAAATGAGAATGATTAATTTTAGACCAAAATGACAATATATTTAGTGATTTATGCTAAATTCTCTTCTCTAAAATTCAGTATAATGTAAATGCATACAAGTTTTCAGGATCTGGATTATGAAGAAATGGGCTCTATTTATAGGAAAAATGGAGCAATGGATGGTTGAGATTGAGTAATCACAACAAGGGTTGGGATTGAATGATATTCAATCCATGTGAGGACTTTCAACCCAATCTCAGAATGGCAAGTGTCAACATGAGATAGGTTGAGAGGAGAGGGAAGAAGCATTAAATGCTTGACATGACCTGAGGGTTAACTTGGGAGTTAAGGTTAAAGCTGGGTTGAGAGAATAAAGTCATTATCCAATGGGTAAACTCTTGTGCAAGAGTTAGTAAGGATAACCATGGTCAAAGCAATCAATGCTTGAGGAGACACATGGGTTACATGAGGTTTGGGTTAGGGGTCAAAGTTCCTAACCATGGGTGCAAGTGGATTTAACCATAAATGGTCATGTAAGAGCCATTAGTGGTTTGGAAGACTTTAGAGGTTAAATTGTTGAACACACAAAGCAATTAATGCTTTTCAAAGACTTTGGAGTTTTTGAGAAGTGACTCCAAGTTGCTTAGGAATGTGACAATATTTAGGGGATGGATTAAGCTAATTAGGAAGGGGTTAGAAGAATCTAGAAGGGGGGTTAGGATTGCAAGTGGGTTTGGTGGGTGAGGGAAAATAGGATTTTTATTAAAATGAAATTCATTTATTTCAATAAATATGTGCAAGTTGCATTTTTTGGAGAATGCAAGCGGGGGGAATTTTAATGATTTGAATAAATGTTTTATTTAATTTATTTAAAAGAGAAAAGGGGATTAAATTGAATAAATGGGATTTTATTCATTTAATTGATTGTGAATTTGGTTTAATGAATTAATTAAAATAAATTGAATAATTTATTTAATTAATAAGAGAATGATTTGAAGAGGAATTAATTAAATGTTAATTTAATTAACTGTTGGCTAGTGGGTTTTTAATGAAATAAATAGAAAATATCCATTTAATTAAAATGGACAGATTTATGTGACTAATTTGCCCCTCTTTGAGACGGTGCAGTTTATCATGTCGTTTCAAAGAAAGAAAAACAGGTGTGAAGAAATATGCCCCATAAAATGTTAATTTAATGGGTGGTATGCCCTCTCAAGAGATAGACCAAAAATTTCAAAAAATCAAGCGATCTCTCAAAAAAGAACAAGAAGTGAAGGGGAGGTAGAATAGAAGAAATTAGCAATAACAGGGAAAGAATGGGAGAAAACGGAGTGAAACAAAGAAACAACAAGCCAGTGAGTACCTTTAGGTCAGGCAAAATATACGGTGCAAATGTGGTGTGTGCTTTTGATTGATGCTATACAATTGATTAAAATTGGTTGAACAATTTGGAGCAATTGGTTTAATTGCCCCGGTCGAGTCAAAGCATGACAGTTGATGTCAGTTGTTTGCTTGGACAGGATAAATTCTGAGTAAGTGAATCAAAGTGACCTGATGGTGACTTAGACAATTGATGTAATTGCCTCATGAAGTCAAGGTATTTGAAGCAAAATACTCATTGAGACTTAGACAATTGATGTAATTGTTCGTTATGATTGTGTTTGATTGGTTGATCAATTGATAGTGTGTGCGTGTGATGGATGGTTGTGGAGAATCATGGCAGCCCCGTTGAGACTAGGTCATTATGGTAAATGCCTATTGTAGTCTAGGTTTGCCATGATCGATTACCTGTTGAGACCCAAAGATACTTGATCAGAGTATCTGTTGATAGTCTAGGTGTGTGTGGGTCGATGTGCTTGTGTAGATAGAGTAATTGGCTTGATTGTGTGGATGATTGAGGATGGGAAGCACAACCCCTCCTGTTAGAGATGGATGGTGATGAACGTGGCTTGATTGGGTTGATGGGACACAATGAAGGGATTATGATGATGTTGATGATCAAGATAGGGAGGGTGGGGGGGTTTGTTATTAGATAGAAGAAATAGAGGACCTATGACCCATTCCTATGGAAGAAGAGTAAAATAGAGTATACACCCATTGTCATTACTATGTATGAATGATATGCAACTATTATGAATGTATGGATGGATGGAATGCAATAAAGTGCAATATATACAGATGAGATGGAATGACAATCCATAATGCTTTATTTTTCATCATTGAGCATGGTAGTATCAATCTTGGACGAGGCAGTAGGAACCAAGGATGAAGCATTGTACCTACAAACAAACAATTTAAATAAAGAATAAAGAATATGGAACCTCCATAATGGTTCATGCTCATATGGTCGAGGTATACCATGTAGTCAGCAAGCCATAGTGATCCATGACTGTATTTTGCATATGATCACATAGCTTAGTGAACTTCCCACGAAGACACCATTAGTACATGCCCCACAACTTCATTGGAATAATTCATAGAAGACATACAAACAATGCTTAGGAACCATCCCGACCACTCTAATCACTTGTGGATATCTCGGAGTAGCGTAGGAATGTGATATATATAAATGAATGAATAACCTACAAATCAACCAAGTATTTGATAGCTTAAACAAAATTTTCTTGTCACAGAAAATGTCATGTTGTCTTTGTTTTGGTAAGGAAGGATGCATCCTTGTTAAGACAGTTGGTGTGTCGATGTTGATTTTTTGGTTGATGCGATAAGTGATCGTCATTTGAGTATTTTACAGTGTTTGTTTGGTATCCTCTTGGATGCGTATGTACAATGTGTTGCCATGTTTTTTATTGATTTTTGATATTTTCTTATGTTTTTGGATTTTGTGAGATAGTTTTCCAATGTTTTTAGTATTTTGATGATTGTTTTGAATGTTTTTGGATTTTGTGAGATAGTTTTGAATGAAGAACTTAATGAATCACAAGTAATACAAAATCCACTTCCATCAAACAGATTAAGGGCACTACCCCCAGTTTAGACATGACTATGAAAAAGAAGCGGGATGCAAGGTGCACAAAGTACTATCCTTGATCGCAGATCAATAACAAGCCATGGTTGGAATGATGGATGTGTGGATGCAATGAATGCAAGTGCAACAAGTCTGAAAGACAATGGAGCCATATCCTTTATGAGTGGCACCCGTTTGCTAGGTTTTCACCATCGCACTTATCCAAGGTGCCACCGAAGTGGTTGTTCACCATTTGGATGCATGAGCTTTCTTTATTATTTTGATTTTTCTGTTTTTGCTTCAAGACATTTATCCGAATATTTTTGGTAGTTTTTTTTATATGTATGGGATCCTGATGCTCTGTACAGCGTATGTATAAAACCATTTGAGGTGCATGCTGCCGATTGGATCTATTAGCGGTTCTCCTTCTGAAGTAGCCAACTGATATGCCTCGGATCCAAATATAGTAGTGATAACATATGGACCTAGCCAGTTTGATTCAAACTTTCCCTAATGTTCTCTATTTGGTTGGTTACGAGGATTCTCTTGAAGAACAAGATCACCTACCTCAAATGTACAAGGTCTAACTTGATGATTGTAGCTTTTGCTCATGTGCTGCTGATATGCTTTGAGGTGATTGTATGTAGCTTGTCATTTCTCATCAAGTAGTTCCAAGTCTTGAAGATGGGATATTCTGTATGCTTTATCATCTATCAGATTATGCAAGGAAACCTGTAGAGATGGTATCTCGACCTTAATAGGAAGGATGGCTTTTGCGCCATAGACCAGTGAGTAGGGAGTTGTGCCTATAGGGGTTCAAATGCTAGTTTGATATGCCCATAGTGCTGGATTCAATTGAACATGCCAATCATGACTGGCATCATTGACTATCTTCTTGAGGATTCTTAATATGTTCTTGTTTGATGCTTTGGCCTGACCATTTCCTTGTGGGTAATAGGGAGTGGAAAAGCGATGTTGGATGTGAAACCTCTCACAGAGCTCACGAACATCCTGATTTTTGAAAGGAAGAATGTTATCTGTGATGATGGACATGGGTACACCATACCAGAAGATGATTTAATTAAGGATGAATGAGGCGATCTGCTTGCCAGTGACTTGGGTAAGTGGAACAACTTCGATCCACTTTGTGAGGTATTCAGTGGCGGTAATAATGAATTTGTGGTTGTTGGATGAAGATGGATGAATTTTACCCACAAGGTCAAGTCCCCATTGACAAAAGGGCCATGGTGTTGTGATTGGTTGCAATTTCTATGCTGGTGCATGTATCAGGTATCCATGAACTTGGCATTTCTTGCATTTTCTAACAAAATAATAGGAGTCTTTTTCCATGGACGACCAATAGTATCCAGTACGTATGAGTTTCTTGGCTAGTGAAGGAACACTTGCATGAGGTCCACAAATTCCTTCATGTACTTATTCCAAGGCCTTTGTTATCTCATCTTGTTCCAAACATCAAAGGAGAGTACCATCAAGACTGCGTTGGTATAGGGTTTCAACAATGATGGTATATCAAGCGGTTTGGCGAATGAAGGTTTTACGTTGGTTATTCAATTGGTTAGGCATAAGTGTGTGATCATAGAGGTAGGTGTAGAACTCACCATACCATGGGGATTCAGAACCAACAAGGTGACATATCATCTTAGATTTGGGGATATCATAAGCGGGAATCCAAAGTTGTTCTACCAAGAACTCATAGTGTGTTGAATTTTGTGGAAGATCTAGGAGAGATGTAATGGTAGCCATAGCATCAGCAAATCGATTCTAATCTCTAGGTATCTTCTCAAAGGTAATAATAGTAAATGATGCCTTTAAATTGTCCACCATTTTCTTGTATGGCATGAGTTTGTCATACTTGGTTTGATATTCATTTGTTACTTGTTGGATGACCAGTTGGGAGTCACCATATCACCATATATTTGTAATTCTTTCAACTTCCATTGGACGACTAGTCAGAGTCTTGTGATCAAGGCCTCATATTCTTCTATGTTGTTTGTGCATGGAAATGTGAGCCTATAAGACTTAGGGATGCTATCACCTTGATGTCTGATAAACAAAATTCCTACCCCCGATCCATGTCTAGTATATGAACCGTCAAAGTATAGTTTCCATGTTGGTGTTGTGGTGATCATGAATATCTCTTCATCTGGAAAATTGGAAATGAGAGGATGATCTCCTATGAGAGGTGCATTGGTCAACTAATCTATAATAACTTGCCCTTTGATAGCCTTACGATCCACATACTCAATGTCAAATTCACTTAGAATCATCACCCATTTAGCCAAGCGACTAGTCAATACTGCTTTGCTGAGTAAGTACTTTAGTGGATCAATATTTGCAATGAGTTGTACTTTATGTGTTAACAGATAGTGCCTAAGTTTAGTGGCTGCCAAGATTACTGCTAGGCAAGCTCGCTCAATAGGTGTGTAATTGAGTTCATAGCCAACTAGTGTGTGAGAGATGTAGTAAACAATACACTCTTTCCCTTCTGTATTGTGTTGAGCCAGTAACACTCTTAATGTTATATTTGTTGCTGATATATAGAGTAATAGAGGTTTATTTAGATCTGGTGGGATGAGAAATGGTGTATTCATGAGATAGTCTTTAAGCATATGGAATGCTTGTTGGCATCTGGCATCCCATTGAAAGCAGATGTTTTTGTGTAACAGGTGTGTAAAGGGGTGACACTTATCTGCCAGTTATGCAATGAATCTTCAGATGGATTGTAGCCGCCCTTTGAGTGTCCTTAGTTGACTCATATTCTTTGGTGGTGGCATGTTCATGATTGTTTTGACCTTTGCAGGATCGACCTCAATTCCTTTACTTGAGACAATGTATCCTAGAAGTTTTCTTGAGGTTACTCCAAAGACACATTTCTTTGGATTGCGTCGAACATGATATTGTTCTAGTCTGTCAAAGATTTGCTCTAATATTTCTAGATGACCTTCTCTTGTTAGTGATTTTTCTAGTAAGTCATCAACATAATCTTCCATTATGTTATGCATCATATCATGAAAGATGGTGGTCATTGTTCTTTGGTAGGTCGCTCCTGCATTATTTAGACCAAAAGGCATTACATTCCAGTAGTATGTTCCCCATGGACATGTGAAGGTCATCTTATGTTGATCCTCAAGTGCGATCTTTATCTGGTTGTAACTGGAAAAACCATCCATGAGTGAAAGCATGGCATGTCCTACTGTTAGGTCCACTATAATGTTGATGTTTGGTAGGAGGAAGTCATCTTTAGGACAATCCTTGTTAAGATCTCTGAAGTTAGTATAGATACAGATGCCCCCATTTGGTTTGCCGACAAGCACAATATTGGAGATCCAATTTGCGTAATCAATTGGTCTAATGAAACCAACATCGACGAGTTTCTTAAGTTTTGCTTTGACTAGTACCGCAATTTGGGGATGCATCTTGTGAAGTTTCTGCTTGACAGGTTTGGCTCCTTCTACAACGATGAGGTGATGCATGACTAAATCCAGATCAAGACCAGGCATGTCTGCATATGACCATGTAAAATTAATTTGGCACTTCTGGAAGAATTTGACAAACTTAGGTTGATCCTCTAGAGTTAAAAGAGATGCCAGATGTATGTGGTGAGGAGTTTCAGGAGTCCCCATGTTGTATTCTTGTGTCTCTTCAATAAGGATTGTTGATTGTTCCTACTGTGTACTAGAGGGGAGGATGTCAATCCTTTCATCCTCAGGCACCTCGGAGAGGTTTTCACCATTGGATACGTTCTTTCTTTTTACTTTTGTGGGATCAAACAATGCCACAGTGTGGTTTTCACTAGAAGATCCATGTTTTATTGTTATATTTTTGCAGCTGAAAGGTTTGGCATCTGCCCCAAAGTATGTTGCACTATCAAGTTCAATGGCGAATCCAGCTTTGTGATCCTCACTTGGTATGTTATCTTGTAGTTCCAAAAAGTCAATGATCACCTCATCTTTTTGGAAGTGGTCAAGGCATGGGGGATTAGGTTGGTTCCATTTGATGAGTTCAAGATGAATAATGGGCATTACCTCATTGATTAGGTTAAGTTCATTATATGTGTCAGTGAGGGTTAAAACGTTGTGGTGAAGGTCATTGATGGTACTCTCCCTATCAGAATCAGGCATAGGATGTGACGCAGGGTCTGTGGAAGAAGTTTCGAGTTCAAGAATCCAAGAGGTCTTTATCTGTGCTTCTCTATAAACAAGGATGTCTTTGCGAGGTGGAGGTAGTGATGCATCTTCCTCATCTGAAGTATTGAGATGTACTGAATCAAATTCCCACTCATGTGAGTCGGTCTCTGAGTTGCTTTCCAGTATCTGATTACTATACCATACTGAGATATCCTTTGAGTTAAACAATGAGGTGTGATTGGTTGATGTACCTTTGTAGATGAAATGATTGGTACCACAGGAAGGATTATGGGGATTAGTGAATTCGATACGAGGAGTATTGGTAGTGTTGAATCTGTTGCTTCTACTAAAATTGTCAGTGTTGTTGATACTGCTATGGGTTATGATACAGTTGTTGCTGCTAATGGTGCTATTGATGTTATTGCTACTGCTGATAGGGTTACCAGTTTGATTGGTGGGATGACTGGTGTTGTGGATGGTTTTGTTGGGATTTTTAGCCTCAGTGGGGTAGTTGCGATGGTGTGCGGTGTTGTTAATATAATCAAAGGTGACCTCTTTATGTTTGTAGCAGGCTGATATAGAGGTTTGCTAGGTTTCCCTTTGAATTTGAGCTTAGGAAGGATCTCCTTTTGAAAGCCTAATCCAGTGTTATCTTTGGGTTTTAATTCCGGTTGCAGCAGCTCATGTTGTCCTTGCTTGCAAGGTCCCAGAAAACTTTGACCATCATAACCTATTCTTTGCATAATGAGAAGGCCTTTTCCATATTGATCTATTTGAAGCTTAGCTTGTGGGATGTTTGTGGTGATAGGATCCTTATAGATCCATTTTGCTAAGTCCTCATCTTTGGTCTCTTCTTCTTGACTCTTTCCATGGATGAAAGGTGTCAAAGTTCATGCTGGCTAGACCAGTGGTGTTTGAAGTAACCGTTGAGGTTTACCATGAGTTCTAGGAGAAGTAGGCATTTGTCCAACACAAAAGAGTTGGCTAAGATTGTACTTCTGAGGACCTTCCTCTGTCATTTTCATCTTGAGCTTCTCTTTCTTGGGTATAGTGGTGTTTGAACTGGAAAGAGAGGCGGGACTAATGTACGAGGTGGATGAGGTGGCTTCTCTGTTGTTGGGAATGGTAATCTCTGGTTGATGATTTATATTATGACAATATGCAAAAGGATTTTCATCTCCTAGGATTGTAATTTCCACAACGTTATGAGGGAACTTGATACACTGATGGTAGGTGGATGGAACATTTTTAATGGCGTGTATCCAAGGTCTTCCTAATAATAAATTATATGATAAAGGAAGGTCCAGAACTTGATAGATGATGTTCTTCACCACTGGGCCCACTCGGATCGGTAGCACAAATGCTCCTTTGGATGAATGCTCTGCATAGTCATAGGCTTTGATTATTATCTTCTTATGGGGATCCATTGATTCAATTGCATATCCCAATGTTGTGACCAATTGTAGTGTACAAATATTCAGGCCTGCTCCATTGTCGATCAAGACTCGCTTGATCCTATGCTAGTTGATAAACCCTTCAATGTGGAGTGAGGCATTATGAGGTTGCTGGAAGGATGTATTGTCACTTTTAGAGAAAGTGAGACATGGTGATGACCTTAGATTTCCAACCATAGCTTGGAACTGATCTGTGTTGAGATTTGCAGGGACTGACGCCTCTTGGAGAGCTTGATCCAAGATTATTTTATGAGATGGGGATAGGCGCAATAGCTCTAAGATAGATATCATTGTGGGCATCTTATCTAACTGTTCCACAAGGTTATACTACTTTGGGATGGAAGGGGTGCCTTGTGGAGCTACTTTAATGGTGATCTTGTTGCGACGCATAACAACATTGCATGTAGAGTTTGGATTTTTGATGGTAATGGTTGCAATTTGTTCACTAGCATCATATAGGTGATTCATAGTGTAATTATATGCGGCTCATGTATAATAACTGGTATTTGTGTTTCTCCCTGAAGTGGAAGGACCCCTTTGATCTTGTGATGGAAGTGGATTTTTAAACATGAGATGATCATTGTTCGTTGTCTTTGGGTCATGTCCTTCAATTTTGATCTCACCTCGGTCAATAAGATCCTAAATAAGATCTTTCAATCTGTGATAATTGCTTGTCTTATTCCCTTTCCCTTGATGGAAATCGCAATGTTTAGTATCCCTCCACCATGAAGGTTTGACTTGAGGTTCATAATTTGATGTTTTGGGTAAGGTCACCAAATTTTGAGAAACCAACTCACGTAACACCATTTCAATAAGTTCCCCTAAGGGAGTGTATGTTCGTTTTGGTTTAAAATTTTGTTGACGTTGTTTGGGTTCCTCTTGAGGTACATTGCATCCTTGATTTGGTGAAGGAGCAACTATGTTGTTCTTGGGTGGGGGGTTTTGACCCCCAAATCGGACCACAGGTTGTGCATTTTTGATAGTTCTAGCATCCACAACCCCATCATTGACGATATTTTTGTTTTTGTTCCAAAACTTAGGCTTATCGCTATTGAAGCACAGGTGAGGGCCATTCTTTGGCTCATTGTATATCTTGATAAGCCCTTTTTTTATGAGAGCCCACTTACATTTTAAACCTTTGGTGATCATGTCATTGAAAGAGTCCGTGTCTTTCACATCTAGGTGAAATTCCATTTCGTTATTTAAGTTGGAAATAAATATTTCCACTAGTTCTTGTTCAAGTAACTAAAAAGAACATCTACTAGACATTTGACGCCATTGTTGTAGAAAAATTGAAAAATAGCTCTCCTAGTTTTTGTTTAGTGTTACATAGATCAGCCATGGTGATATCATGTTCAATATTGTGTGAGTAATGTGCTAGGAACTTCTGGACTAGTTCTTCAAATGTCCTAATGCCACCTGGTAGTTGGGAAAACCATGATGTGGTTATTCCTCCCAAACTTTGGGGAAAGAGTCGCATGAGGTATGTGTCCTCGTATGCCACTTTGAGGAAAGTTGAATGGAATTCTCTAACATGATCACAAGGGTCTCCTTTTCCTCGGTACTTTTGGAACTTGGGTGTTTCAAACTCTCACGGAAAAGGTGGCATATGAATATTCCTATCAAAGGGATAGGGACAAATGTCATTAAGTGAAAACTGATTGGTTTTCACGCCACTATGAAGCTGTTGGGCGAGATTCTTGACTTGTTGCCACAAATGTCTATGTCATTTGGAGGAGGAAGAGGTGGGGGATTTCCTTGAGGAATGTTGTATCTTATGTGATCGTGACCTCTTCCATCCTCATTACGACACTAGTGTTCTGATGATTGCCTTAATTGTGCAGTATCAAAATTAGAGGGTAGTTTGGCTCCCTCTTGGGCAAGTCTTAAAAAGTGAGCAGCAATGTTGCTCCTAAGTATTTCGTCAAAAAGTTGATTAAAGAGAGGGTTGTGTTGTGCCCTTTTTATTGCTGTAGGAGCAGAAGTACTTGAATTTTCATCATTTGCGCTTCCTCCAAGGGCTTCTTGGAATTCATTGAGATTTTCCTCTTCCTCTTCAATTTCTAGTTGTCTAGACGTTGATCTAGTTTGAGCCATTTTGTTTACAAGTTTTTGTTGAAGTTGGGTGAAAATGATGATGAGTTGTTGATGAAATGAGAGATTTATGTTTGGTGGGGTGTGTTGCATATGGATCTCTAACACTAAAGGCAGATGTGACCAAAGTCCTTTCTTGAATTGCTTGTTGTGTTTGATTGACAATGTTTGGTGTGATAAGGTTTGGAGAGATCTGAGATGTGTTACAGACCCAACTACCTAGTAATTAGAGGATTCGCTCATAGACTAGTTTTAACCTGCATAGAAATGCCTCTTAGGATGAGTTTATCCTAGATGTCAAGACACTCTAAAAAGTGATGTATTGTGTTTGATTCAAGCAATATCGAAAGAGAACTTTAGGATAAAAATCTCTTGATGTTTCGAGAGTTGGAATGGATTGATGATGTGTGAATGTGGGAAATGGATGAAATGCACTTCAATAAAAACTTTGTGTCACATAAGGAACAAACTCTTCTTCTTCCCTCTTGGGGGTTGGTGGTTCTTCCCGAGCTATGTTATATGTGATGCAAATGTCTGGAAAGAAGGCAATATTGATTTTGCCTCCCTTGTTTTGATGATAACTTAAAGCTCTATATTGACTAAAAGATCTGTGGTTCAATGACTCTTGATCAAACTCGTTTGATTTTCCTTGAAGATATAGACACATGTATCGTAAGAAGGTTCTATGTGAGACAAAGATTTGTCTATTAAGATAGAAGAATTTCCTTCTTTTGATGAAAGCCTATGAGCTTAATTGTCTTCTCTTCAAGTTGACATGTTGATGAAGATTCTTCTTTCTTAAGATGTGAAGAATGGTCATATAGTTTGATACTTTTGCTTTTGTACTTGTTTTGGATCTTTTGGTTGGTATTTGAAAATGTTTGTGTTGGATGAATATTTGTTTTGGAATTGGATTTTTTATTTTTATTTTTCTTTGACAAGAAAACAAAGCAAGCACACAAACACAAGAATGTTGCCTCAAAAAGGCACAAATAGGTGTGGGTCTACATCAACCCAATCCTTAGACTTTTATGACCCTTTCCTTCAAATGTATTTTAGGTGTTTTTCAAAGCCTGAAGTTAGTTCAATTTGCACTAGTCTGACACAAAAACAAAGACACTTCAAACACACTTTATCCCTAAGGTCAAATGGCCAGTTGCGATAATTTCAGCCCACATCTTGATATTTCTTCAACTTTGGTACTACATACCTTATGAATCCTATAGTGGCAGGTAAGGATGTGATATACCAAGTCTTGCATGAGAATAACAAATAGATGATCCCTATGATGGGGGAGTTGCCACTTTTATTAGGTTGCAAGTAACCTTTCAAAAAGATATGTTTCTACTCAAGGAAATATGTATGGTGAGTATCTTGGGAGCAAAACCTTCTATGCTCTTGCACTGAATTTATCACAAATATTCTCAATCAATAGAATGGGTGGGCTACTACATAAAGGTGCTTAGTAATTTTCGATGTCTTTGGACATAAGTTCATTCTACAATGACTCACTTAAGAGCCTTGTAACTTGTGGTGGGGCCCATTTGTCCTTTCGACAAGTTACACTATAGGAACAACTATACCCAAGGCTACAACTTTCGCTCACACCTGATTTCTATGGCAGCTGGAAGGATTTACCACGTGAGGTCATTCCCAAGAGTGATGTGTCTCTTGGCAGACCTCTCTTAAAAAGATAAAATTTGAGTGTTCCTAACACTTTTCTCTTGCACCTAGGACCACGAAAGCCAAGGGAGAGGATAGTGTGTGTTAGAAGTAGGACCACTCGACAAACTCTTTTGCACAAGTGTGTCAAACACAAAATACACTTGTTCTTTTTAACTTGTCATTGCAAATGGTGATCTAAATATTAGGAGATGTTGTTCCAACAACCATGGTGTTCTTTTTATCCTTCAAAGGCAATATGTTGAGTAAACTAGGAAAAATGAAATCCTGGTCAACTTAATGAAAAACATGTTTGCTTGAAGTAAATCGCTTTGAAAAATGAAACAAGTTGATTGTTCTTTTTATTTGCCCAAAAACCAAGTGTGGATTGTGTTTTTTAATTTGAATTGATGCAAGGAAATCAAAATTTGTGTTGTTGATTTTAAGCACCAAAAGAAAATTAATCCTAACTTGCAAGAAATAAAGTTGTTTTGTTGATTTTAAGCACCAAAACAAAGTTTGTTTCCTAACTTGTAAGAAATAAAAAAAATTTTGTTTGAGTTTTTGTGGTTCTTTTTAGCTTGTAACAATGATGTTCTTTTTAGAGCTCTAAATGAAAGATGTGGTGAATTTTAAAACCTAAATCAAAGTGTAGTTTATTTTATCCCAACTTGAAAGACAAAGTTAGCAATAAAAACAAATTTACTTCCTAAGCTAAAAATCACTAAAATTTATATTGTAAGGGTTAGTCAAAACCTGCACAAAAGAGAATAAGTTAGAAAAATGCGCATGTCTAGGGGGCTTCCACAAGCCTAAAAATTTTGGGTTTTTGGTTACAAGGTATTTTTTTACAACACTCTGTTACAATAGTGCTACTCTATGTTGGAACAAAAGTGCTACTTAACACAAAAGTGCGACAGTAAGGACAAAAGCGCTAAAAGGATTTATTCATACAGAAAATCAACATCGCTAAAACAGGGACAAAAGCGCTACTTAATAGTCAAAAGCGCTATACTAGGGACAATAGTGTTAAATTTGAGACAATAGTACTATTATGGAAACAATAGCACTAAAGCGCCAAAGCATGACCTGTGTGTCAATTAAAATAGTCAAACAAGTTAATTTTTTTCAAAAAGTTGCTCCTTGGTTCACGTCAGGTTCACCAAATGATGCTCTGCAAAATGGAAGGATTAGTAAAAACCCGTTTTGATAGCTAAACACACACAAGAAAACACAAGAGACAAAAGTTAGTCATTAGTGTTAGCAAATCAAAGATTGAATACTATCCTAAGCAAGCATATCAAGAAAGACACTACTAAACAAATAGAAAGCTTAAGGAATCTACAAAAAGTAACTAAACATTTCCATATGCTCTCTACCATGTTGGTAGCTTCTCCTTCCTTGTTCCTCTCCTCTCCAAGTTCCAAATTAGTGTAGCTCTCAGCATCTTTTTGCACTATGGATGCCTTATGGAGGTTCAAGATTGACAAATGATTAATCTAAATGCTATGCAAATGTAATCAAACTAATTTAGATGCTATGAAATGAGAATGATTAATTTTAGACCAAAATGACAATATATTTAGTGATTTATGCTAAATGCTCTTCTCTAAAATTCAGTATAATGTAAATGCATACAAATTTTCAGGATTTGGATATGAAGAAATGGGCTTTTATTTATAGGAAAAATGGAGCAATGGATGGTTTAGATTGAGTAATCTCAACAAGGGTCAGGATTGAATGATATTCAATCCATGTGAGGACTTTCAACGCAATCTCAAGATGACAAGTGTCAACATGAGATAGGTTGAGAGGAGAGGGAAGAAGCATTAAATGCTTGACATGACCTGAGGGTTAACTTGAGAGTTAAGGTTAAAGTTGGGTTGAGAGAATAAAGCCATTATCCAATAAATAATTTCTTTATCCAATGGGTAAACTCTTGTGCATGAGTTAGTGAGGATAACCATGGTCAAAGCAATAAATGCTTGAGGAGACACATGGGTTACATGAGGCTTGAGTTAGGGGTCAAAGTTCCTAACCATGGGTGCAAGTGGATTTAACCATAAATGGTCATGTAAGAGCCATTAGTGGTTTGGAAGACTTTAGAGGTTAAATTGTTGAACACACAAAGCAATTAATGTTTTTCAAAGATTTTGGGGTCTTTGAGAAGTGACTCCAAGTTGCTTAGGAATGTGACAATATTTAGAGGATGGATTAAGCTAATTAGGAAGGGGTTAGAAGAATGTAGGAGGGGGGTTAGGATTGCAAGTGGGTTTGGTGGGTGAGGGAAAATAGGATTTTTATTAAAATAAAATTCATTTATTTCAATAAATAGGTACAAGTTGCATTTTTAGGAGAATGCAAGTGGGGGGGATTTTAATGATTTAAATAAATGTTTTATTTAATTTATTTAAAAGAGGAAAGGGGATTAAATTGAATAAATGAGATTTTATTCATTTAATTGATTGTGAATTTGGTTTAATGAATTAATTAAAATAAATTGAATAATTTATTTAATTAATAGGAGAATGATTTGAAGATGAATTAATTAAATGTTAATTTAATTAACTGTTGGCTAGTGGGTTTTTAATCAAATAAATAGAAAATATTCATTTAATTAAAATCGACAGATTTATGTGACTACATATACATATTCAAGTTTCACTTCATTGTCTAGTACTTTTTCTCTCAAGAAATGATACTAAATAGAAATGTGCTTTGTTTTGGAATGCAAAATCATGTTCTTAGAGATATTGATTGCACTTGTATTATCACATATTATTGAGATAGGTTACATTAGACAATACGCCAATATCCTTCAATGTTTGTTTTATCTAAAGTACCTAAGTGCATCGTCAAGTAACTACAATGTATTCAGCTTCTATGGTTGATAAAGATACATAATCCTACTTCTTACTTAGCCATGCCACAAATCAAGGGCCAAGGAAAAATTCTCCACCACTTGTACTTTTTTTGTCATCAACACTTCCTGTCCAATCTGCATTAGTATAAGATTTTAGAGTAAAGTCTAATCCTTTGGGATACCATAGTCCAAAATTTTATATCCCTTTCAAGTATTTGAATATCCTATTTACTGCAACATGTTACTCTTTTGGTTCCTACTAAATTCTGGATACAAGACAAACAACATACATGATATTTGGTCTTGTAGCAGTCAAATATAACAATCCTCCAATCATTGATATATACTTGTTTGCATCCATCTTAGGATATTTATCATCATTAGTCAACTTGCATCTGGTACTCATGGGAGTACATACCAGTTTGGAATTCTCCAATCCAAACTTCTTCAACAATTATTTAACATACTTTGACTGATGAATGAAAATACCTTTACTATTTTGATTTACTTGCAATCCAAGAAATAAATTCAACTCGTCAATCATAGATGTTTCAAATTCCTTCTACATTTCACTAGCAAATTCCTTGAACATTGTAGACATCTAAAATTATTTAAATTAATATTTAATTAATTTTAGCCTTTCCATGTAATTAATTAATTTAATTATATTGATCCCCTTCCTCTTAAATTTAATTAAATTAAATTTAATTAATCTTATCACTATAGTCCTATAATTAATTTATCAAAATTATTTATTTTCCCTTTCTTCTAAAGTCACCTAAATAATTATTTCTTCTAAAACTCTATTAGTTAATTGGCTTCAATTAACTAAGCTGGTCATGTAGTTCCTACAAATCACCTTACCTAATCATATCATCTAACCTAATTAATCATCCTCTAATCACACTTCATTTTCCTCAATTTTATAATCCTCCACTCATTATCTCTCCTCATGTTACATTCTTCTAACTTTCCAACTCTAACCCCTCATTAAACCACCTAATCCATCCCTCTAATCACTTTCATATTCCTAATCAACTTGATTAGGGATGGGTCAAATCCTTGCTTTAAATGTTTTGTCCTCACCACCTTCCAAACATGGAAGGATTTCATGTGGACAACCAAAGCAAATAGGAGTTTTGAATTGTTGAAGCAGAAGGTGATTGAGTAGCATGTGTTAGGTTTACCAGATTTTAGCAAAGTATTTCAAGTGGACTGTGATGCAAGTGGAAATGCAATTGGAGTGGTGTTATGTTAGGAAGGAAGAGAAGTATCTTATTTCAGCGAGAACTTGAATGATGCAAGGAGGAGATATTTAGTGTATGATTAAGAATTTTATGCCATAATTCAAGCCTCAAAGAAGTGGAGACATTACTTATTGCCTAAGGAGTTTGTGTTGTATATCATTCATAAATATTTGCAGTACTTGAATAGTCAAAGTAAGTTGAATCAAAGACATATGAGATGGGTAGAGTTCTTGCAGAGTTACACCTTTGTGTTGAAACATAGGAGTGGGAAGTCAAAAAAAGTTGTTGATGCGTTAAGTAGAAGGAGAATTTTTTTGATAGAGATGAGAGTGATAGTGTTAGGATTTGAGGAGTTGAAGACCTTGTATGATGATGACCTAGATTTTGGAGAACCTTGGAAAGCATGTAAATACCCGGTTATGGTGGATAGAAGTAAGTGGTTGGATTATTTCATTCAAGATGTGATGTTGTTCAGAGGAGTTCAGTTGTGTATACCTAAGATTTATATGTGGGAGAATTTGATGAAGGAGAAGCATAGTGGAGGATTAGTTGGACACTTTGATGTTGAAAAAATAGTGGTATTGGTGAGTGAGAATTACTTTTGGCCTCAAATTCATAAGGATGTTAGGATATTTGTGCAAAGTTGTAGAGTTTTTTAGATTACAAAAGGTAGTGGTCAGAATTTTGGATTATATAAGCCTTTGGCAGTTCTGAAGAGATATTGGGAGGACATAAGCATGAATTTCATACTTGGATTGCCTAAGACACAAAGAGGAAATTATTATATTTTTGTGGTGGTGGATAGGTTCTCAAAGATGACACATTTCATACCTTGTAAGAAGACATCAGATGCAATGCATATTGCAGACCTATTTTTCAAGGAAGTAGTGAGATTGCATGGATTACCTAAGAGTATAGTTTCAAATGGAGATACTAAGTTTTTTGGTTATTTTTGGAGGATAGTTTGGAAAACAATGAAGATATATTTAAAGTTCAATTCTACTTTGTTGGATATTGTTGCTACTAGGATATGTTGTCATTGATGTCAATATATTCCTATGTTCTAGTGTTGTAGAGAGTTGTTTGATGATCCAGTAATTGCATTGAGCTGTTATGGTTGGTTTACCTATTTGGAATGATGGAATACTTCATTCCTTATTATTTTCAATGATCCGAAAGTTTACTTATCATATTATTTGATTTGGTTTGAAGTTTAGTCTTTTTGTTTAGTGGTTGCCAGATTCTGATATTTGATCCATTGTGCTCCAGTATGATCATATCTTTGGTTGCGGAATTGGGAGAAGTTTTGGATGTTCATGTGTATCTTCATTTCATATGGTTCATGATTTGGTGCTCTACAAGTTATCTTTCTAGTTTGAACTGTTGTTGTTAAGTGTTCTTGAGAGTTAGTGTGTTGATCAATGAAGATTTGAATACGTGGTGTTGGTGTAGCTATTGTAGATGGTACTAATGTGCTTGTTGGTGTTTCCTAATAATTTCCTATTTGTTTTGATGGCCCGCATTGATCCTTGTGCACAATATTGGTGATTTTTTTGATCCGGTGATATTCTTCATGTTATGCGGTATTTCTTGTGGTGTAGTGTGTTGCGACTACTCTTGGCAGGATTTCCAGTGGTGATGCATGTTTGGAAATTTGGTTTAGGTCCATGCTATTTCATCTATGACCTTATATTAGTTTGGTGGTTTATGTATGTATCTTGTGATGTAATTTTGTAATTGAGGGTTGAGGGTTTGGCCAACCTTGTAGTCAAGGTTGATGAATTGTATAAATAGGTGTTAGATCCATGTAATTTTGGTATGGTTGTTGTGTATGCATTATCAGAGAGTGGTGTATGTGCACATAATTAAATGTATCCTTCGGTATGGTGTATTGAGAAGAGATCGTTGCAAGGAAGACAAATGAGCTTAACCGGAACTGTCATCAAGCATAAGCAAATGCTATCTTTGTAGTTCATGTAATCCAGATTGTATTCCAATCATTGTTTGAAGGTAGTGAACCTTCCCTAAGGGTTGGAGCCTTTTGGGTCATTATATCTTGAGCAGTGAGATCTAAGAAGTGTTCCTAAATGCATGTGGATTCCTCATTGTAATATTTACACATACTACTACAGAGTATCATCTTATTATGGGTAGGTTCTCACCTTGGTTTTTCCCTTAACCGGGTTTTCCATGTCAAAAATCTTGGTGTTATGTGTATTTTTGTTATTGTGTTTATCTTTATTCTTTCTAAAAAAGATTGAAATCTAAGATTGTGTTTAATTGATAGAATCCGATGAAAACTGATTCAATCCCTCCCCTCTTAGTTTTCCTTCATTGTTGTTGCCAACATACTTTTCACCCATAGACTGATAGATAGAGAGAGGTAGTAAACTAGAGTTTGGTAAATTTATTGAGATGCTTAGTTGGAGAGAAGACAGGAAGATGGGATTTGATTCTTGCTCAAGCAGAGTTTGCCTACAATAATTCAGTGAACAAGAGTACTAGAAGAACACCTTTTGAGATAGTTACCAAAGTACACCCTAGAGGTATATTAGAATTAAGAGATATGAGCAATGAAGACAAGAGGCGTGCAAAATCAAAATAATTTGTAGATCATAAGAAGGCCTTACATGTTTAGGTTAAACAACACTTGGAGGATATGAACAACAAGTATAAGAAGAAAGAAGATGAGAAGAGGAGATAGGGAATTTGAAGTTGGCAATGAAGTGATGGTGTATTTGAGAAAAGAAAGATTTCCAGTTGAAAGCTATAAAAAGTTGTAGATGAGGAAGTTTGGACCTTGCAAGATCTTGAGGAAATTCAATTCCAAAAAATGCATATGAAGTAGAGTTACCAGATAGTTTGGGTATTTCACCTGTATTCAACATTGCAGATCTACATTAGTATCATGAATCAGAATTAAGTTAAGGTAGTATTATCGACTTGGAGAAGTAGATGCCCAGAAGGAACCAGATCAGATCGAAGACATTTTGAAGAGTAGGATTGGGCATAACACCCAAAGCAACTAGTACAGAGAGTATCTTGTGAAGTGGAAAGATAGACCAGTTGAAGATTCATCTTAGATTTCTCAAGAAAACATAGACCATCTCATTTTTCCTTTGACCCTAACAAAGTGAGGGAATCACTTTTTCAACAACTCTGGATGTCTGATGCAGGAGCATCCCTCAGTTCTTGGCAATCTTGCATCAACCAAAAATATTTCTTTTCATTTCAACATTTCTTTTTGAATTTTCTTGCATTTGCTCACCAGATCTTGCAAAGTTGGATTTTGCTTATGGACATGATCATCTTCCTTAACCTAAGTCTCCAAGACATTTGGATATATTTCTGTCAAGTTATCAATTCAAGAATCCGAGATAGTTTTGGCTTAGAACACCAAAACCGCTTGGACCTATTTTGCCTTTAGCAAATCTTGCAGATGAATTTCATAGCTTGTGGAGCTTCAATTCATTGTTTACAACATTCCTTGGCATGTGGCTGACCTTCCCTTTGGTTTGCACTTCATCCTTTGTATTTTTTGAAGGATTCTCTTTAGCAGAGGCCAACCTAATGGCTTAACACATTTCATCTTGTTCATCAACATTTGATCCATCTTGGGCCAATGCAGATATCTCTTGATCATATAAATCAATGTCATTAAGAATTATAAATTGATTAGATAGAACATAATTTTGTCCATTTGGAGGAATTGATTATGTGTTGCATTGATGTTTTTTCATTGATGCAAATACTAGTTGGATGCTTTACTGGTACCCTTCTGGTCCCAATAGGATGAGTGGTTTCTAGTTGGTTTGGATCCAACATGATCTGGTAGGCTCTGATATGATTTGGTTATAGAATTGGATTATTCATGATACTCATGTTCATATCTAGTAACTTGGTTTTGGTCTGGTGATCAGATGCTATCCTGTTTTCTTAGAAGCTTAGTTTTTGGTTCCAGCAAGGGTTTCACCGGCAGAGCTTTTGATGAAGATCTTTGATGAATTGTATAAGTGGTGTTGGTGTAGCTTTTGGTATGGTTTCTAGATGGTGTTGGTGATAATGTTCGAGACTTGGTGAATGAAGATCATTGTTGTAGCGTGTGGACCTATACCAGGTCCCAGTTGGTCTAGGTTATGGATCGGTTTAATGAAGTGTGTGGATTGGACCTCTTGATACATTTCTAGGATGTCCTATGTGTTGGGTATTATTTTTTTAGTCTAAGGCCAATGTGTTTTGTAATTATGTAATTGGTTTATTATCTGGTGGCCGACCTAATTATTTATGGTCGAGGGTTTGTATATATAGATGTAAGATGCCATTGTAGAACATATGGTAGATTATAATAATGGGAAAGGGATGTAATGTGGGAATAATGTAATATCATTTAGTCAAAGGATTACATCAATCATTGGATATTGAATTGGGTTTATGTAAGAGGATTTAGTCCTTTGGTATTGAGCTTAACTAGAACTGTACTGAAGAATAGGAGATGTTATCTTTTGCAGTTCAACACTTCTTCAGATTGTAGTCTGGATTTCTATGTATTTAGTGAGACTCCTTTTGTGACGAGGAGTTCGCTCTAGGTTGTTTCCCTTCCTGCAAGTGTAGGCCCCTCAATTGTAATTCGTATACTTACTATAGAAGTATTATCTGACTGTGGGTAGGCTTCCCACTGTGGTTTTTCCCTTTATCGAGATTTCCACGTATAAATTTTGGTGTCATGTGGATGGTATTTATTCTGTTATTAATATTTATGCTTAATTGGTTTAACTACTATTCTGGTATTTGGTTTAAGCATTCTAGTATTAATGTTTTGGGTTCTGGTATTAAAGTTTTAATTGATAATGGTTCTGGTAATACGAGACAATTGATTCACCCGCCCTCTTAGTTGTCTTCCAGTTATTTGAACTATCTAACAATTGGTATCAGAGCTTTGGTCCTCTCTATATAAAGCTTAACCACTTGAGGAAGATCCTATGGTGTCTAACTATTTAATTTCATCCAATTCATCTAGAGTTGTCTTTCGGAAAGATATTCCTAGGCTTGATGGAACAAATTACACAGTATGGAAGATTCAGATTAAGACTAATTTGAGATGTCTTGGTAAGGAGATTTGGGAGATCACACAAAATGTTATCACACCTCATAATATGGCATTTGGCAATCCTCCTCCGACAAACCTGGATAAGGTTCTTGAGAATGATTGTAGAGCAAGAGAAGCCCTCTTGTGTGCACTTTCCAATCAAAAAATAATGGGATTATTCGAAAAATCATCTAAAAAGGATATATGGGATAAGATAGATACTCTTAGTCTCTTAATGAATTTGACCCTATAGTGAAGATTGATAAACTTAATGGTTACCGGGTGAGATATGAAAACCTGAAGATGGAAGGATTACTGCATTTATGAAAAGCCTAAATGAGATTGTTATGGGAATTCAATGTTGTGGTGGAACTCTAAGTGAAGATGAAATTATTTCTAAAGTTATGAGAGACCTACCACTAACTTACAAAATGAAGGCTATTGCTATTAATGAGTTGAGAACAATGGCTAATACATTTGTCAATAGATATACCTTGGTTGGGAAATTGTCTTCTTTTGAGCTTGAAGAATTTGGACCTTCTAGAGCTGTGAAGACTGAACTTGTTTTTCATACATCTACATCTGCAACTAGTAAGCAAGATTGGAAAGTTTTATATGCAAAGGAATTGGAAGATATGAAGAGAGAAGATGATGAGTTTGAGAAACTTGAAGCACTATTTGCTAGAAGAGTACCAAGAGGACCGGTAGGAAGTAAGTATGAAGGAAAATAACCTGTTAAATGTTTTGCATGTAATTAGATTGGTCATTTTGGATCTAGTTGTCCTGAAAGGAATTCAAGATTTGAAGAAAAAATTAAAATATCTCTTAATCCTAACCCTGGATATCAGAACAAGTATAAGTACAAGAAAAATAGAGACAAATCATGCTACATAGCAGATGAGGAAGGAATTACTGATTTTGATGATGAACAGACGAAAGACTCTGCTAGTGGTTCCAACAATGGGAAGGAATGAGTGTTCCTAGCTATCAAGGAAGATGTTCCGGTATTGGAAGAGAATGTACCTAAAGAGAAGGCATTTGATGCTAAAATTGAAGACAAAGATGAATGGGTAATTGATAGTGGTTGTTCACATCATAGGACTAGACATAAAGGGAAGTTTCTATCTTTGTGAGAATTTGATGGTGGTCTAGTCAGATTTGTAGATGACAAAGCATGTATGATCAAAGGAAAAGGAACTATATCATTGGATGGTAAGAGAAATACTGACAATTTTTATTATATTGAATGTTTAAGGCATAATATTTTGAGTGTAGGACAATTAGTGGATAAGGGATTTCAATTACAATTCAAGGATGGAAAATGCAAAATCATTAACAAATTTAGTTTAGAGATTGCAACCGGTACACAAACAAAAGGTAATATATTGCATTTGAACTTTGGTGAGAAGACTTGTTTGATTAAATAGATTGATGAGAGTTGGCTAAGGCATAAAATACTGTGTCATGTGAATTTTGATTGCATTTTGAAAATCAATTCAACTAAGGCAGTTAGAGATATACCTAAGATTATGAAGCCCTATAATCTGGCATGTAAGGAATGTCAAATGGGGAAATAGGTCAGAATCTCTTTTAGGAGTATATAAGATAAATCTAATAATGTTCTTGATCTTATTCATACTGATTTATGTGGCCCTACTAGAGTTAAAAAATTTCAAGGTGATAGATATTTCATGTTAATCATTGATGATTATTCTAGAATGATGTGGGTTACTTTTCTAAAAGAAAAATCTGAGGCATTTCAAAAGTTTAAAATCTTTAAGGATAAAGTAGAAATTGAGATAGGATTGAAGATTAAATGTTTGAGGTCGGATCATGGTGCAGAATTCACATTCGGTGAGTTTAATAACTTTTGTGAGAAGCATGGTATAAGAAGAAAATTTTCTACTCGTCGGGCACCTTAGCAGAATGGACTTGTGGAAATGAAGAATGAAACTATCTTGGATGTTGCTAGAACAATGATGATGAAAGCTAGTCTACCTCATATCTACTGGAGAGAAGCAGTAAGCACAACCATTTATGCATTCAACAAAGTACATATCAAAGGAGAAACAGGTAAGACAACTTATGAATTTTGGTTTGATAATTCACCTACAGTTAAGTATTTCATAATATTTGGTAGTAAATGCTAAATCAGGAGAGATGATATTGTAGACACTTAAAAATAGTTATTTTAATTATTTTAAGTTCTTTGCATAATTAATTTATTAGTTGTGCCAAATCCTATTCCTCCTCAATATTAATCAAATATAATTAATGTTGTCACTATAGTTTGTTAATTCACCTTTATTCTTCTAAAAATTCCTAATATTAAGTCTCCTCAAATTCCTCCTTTTAATTAATTAAGTTCAATTAATTAATTAATCTAGGTGATTCCTACAAATCACCTTTTCCTAATCCATCATTAACCTAATAAATTCTTCTAGAAGCTCCCTAAAATCACTTATCATTATTCTTCTAATTTTTAATTCCCTCCACTCATTCTCTCTCCCAGTCAAATCCTCCTACAAATCTTATCTACCCTAATCCACCCTAATCATTCTTCTAATCTCTCTCTTAATGAGTTGCTAGTGGCTAATCATCATGATTAGCCACAAAGTCAACTCCTTGTCCCTTCCATCCAACCACCTTCCTTAAATGCTCTTTTCCTAGGTGAACATGAGATTTTAAAAATCTCACATTCCTCTAGACATTCCATCCTCCAAGGAATTTTTAATTCCTCCTTATTCCTCCAATCCCCATGATCATCATTTTTGAAGAATTTATAATTCCTCATCCCCATCCCTCAAGTAATATTTTATCCCTTTTTCTTCCCTAGGCACATTGGGAAATCTTCCCAATGAGCCTTGAGGAGTGTGGAGACAAAATATGCCTTTAAGGCTTATCTCTTGGTCTCCACACATGTCTTGTCGCCTCCTCTTGGGCAATGTGTGGGCTCACAAGAGATCCCGACCCTTCATCTTGGGTCAATCCTAGCCCTCCATTACTCCTCTCCTCCTCCTATAAACCGAGGACTCCATCCCCTTGTTTCTCATCTCCAAGTTAAGTAAATATATGCTTCTATTTTGTGCTCAAAAAATCATCCTCATACCCTTATTATGCCAAAATTTGCACTCACCCATACTTAGCCAATTCATACCTCCTTGCTCATCAGTCCATCCTTCCTCATCCATCCATCATCTACCCATTATGCATAATATTGTATATTCAACCACATTACTCATATTGGACCAAGCAGATCAAGATAGGAAAGGGCACGTGCTTAGCTTCAACAAGGGTCCAAATCGGAGGAACAAGAGAACTCTCTTGGCAAGGTATAAAAAGATTTTTTTTCATGTTGTCATTTGAATGTTTTTGTATCTTTTATGCTTTTGATTCCAATTAAAAATATCATCTCGCATCAATAATTTTCCCTTGGTTCATTTTGGCATGTCCGGTGGGACCCACGTCCCTAAAATTTAATGTTTTTTGAGCCTTTTGTGATTTTTTGATTGCAGGTACCAGAATAGTGTGAGCATCTGCAAATTGACACGACCAACTTGAGTTCAGTGTGAGCGACAAGATTTTCTACCCAAGTGCATGCACATTAGCGCGAGTGTTGTGTATTCAAATTTTTTTACCGCTCCCCTCCAGGTCTGCACATCAGCGCAAGCGCTTTGGGACAATGCATTCGCTCTCAGAATTTTTCTGCCTAATCTAACAATATTCCTTATTTCTTATTTTGTTTTTTATCTTACTATTAACATCTAAAAACACTGAAAATTCAAAAAAATCCAGAAAAAAAATTAATTTTTTAGTTAGTTTTACTTAATTAGCATTTTCGTTTTGGTAGTTCCAATTCAACGCGAGCGACCTACGAATAGATCAGACGCTCTACTGGGTCCCCGCCTAGTTTCAAATTTTTGAATTTTAAAACACTATTGTATGTATTCACCTAATTTAGCATGTACACACCTATATCAGTGTGACCATTTCTCAAAATCCCGCCCAACTTTAAAATTTAAAAATTTGAATTTTTTTGTTGAACCACTAACTTGTTTTGGAGTTTTTTGTGTTTTAGCATGAGCACAGGTGCTTCAACGTAACTGAATTAGAACAACATGACCATTAGGTATAAATCAACAATTTCCTTTTGTTTTATTTTCTCCATTTCTTTTTTTACTTTCGGCCTTCTTTAGTGCATACGCAGGCATTTTAGCACCTACGTAAGTGCTTCAGTGTGGTTGACTGTAGATCAACGCATGCATTGTTTCTATAGGCCTATGTCTACTAATTACATTTTTGTGAGTTTTGCAGCTTTATCTGATTGTCCAAGACCTAAAAACACAAAACTACTGATTTGATTTTCTGTAGGTTGCCTTGGAGATTCGACTAAACTTTGTGTTTTCTTTTTTTAGGCACTTAGACTTAATTAGCAAGTAAATGAATTATTGTTTTTTGTGCTTGTGAAAAGTGTAAAGGTAGGAGATTATGCTCTCGTCTATCTACAAGATAAAAAATCCAGTCCCTCCAAGTTTTTCATGTTTATTGCATGTTTACCCTTAGCGGGCCTACCCTCTCAAGTTTCTCTTTGAGCTAGTGAGAGGGGAATGACCCAAGTGAGTACACCCGGACCTGGGGCTCCCAACTCACTACAATAAATAAGCTATTGAGATCAAAAGAATCAATGGTTGGGGCTATATGAGAGTTCACTCTCACATTGGGTACTTAATAGGATCCTAGAGATCTCAATCACGCTTGCATGACTACTAAGATCTTGTTTCTTCGTTGGGCTATAGGCCTCAATTGTGTGTGTGCAATTGTGAAGGGAAACTCATAATGGGAAGCCATACTAAACAACTCATACATAGTGGCCAAAAAACCTTCTAGTCATTGGTGTAGGAGGTCAGACCTCCGAAGCCACCCATAGTTTTACGGCCCTTAGTAGAGACACAAAGTTTTCCATGAGGATTTTTCATGGGAATTGATGCTTGGCTACCCTTGAGAAGTGAGTGTCGTGGAGGGGTTCCAATGGGGTCAAGCATCTAAGTGTCTACTATGTTGACAAATGCACACTCCAATGAGAAATTGTAGGTGATTGAAGGCAACCTTGCAATCATGTGATACCAGAAGGCTGACACAAGCACCGACACTGGTAGACTCTAGACCAGCATATAGAACACTGGCACTGAAAAAAAGAATACCGACACCTTGGCCGACAACATTTTTGTATTAATGTATTTTGTAATTAATTGTAAAATCTTTTGTAAGCCGACATGGCGGATTGTAATATGACTCATATATGTATGAGATCATTGTAGATCATTGTAGACAATTTGTAGAAGAGGAAGTATGTAAAATACGAATAGAAGGTAGCAGACCTAATATACAAATTATTGGATAAGGGTTTATGTATGTAGCAGAGCTTAAATCGGTATTGGATTTGGCATAGCAGATGATAATTTGAAGCAGTACGAGACATTGGATTAGTATAATCCAATTTTGTAAGTCAGTGTGACTTCCTTTGTAATTGAGCAGTGAGCTCTAGGCACTTGGCCTTCCTACATGTGCAGGCCCCTATTGTAGCAGTAATATTCACTTATTGGCCAGTAAGCGAATATTGTGGGTCACAAATCGTATCGAGGTTTTTCCCACACTAGGTTTCCTCATTAAAACATTGTGTTATGGTGTTCTTTTCATGTTGTGGTTCTTGTTCTTATTTGCTGCATTATTTATGCTTTACCGGTACACAGTTTTAATATGTCTTTCATGTTATAAGTTAAGAAAATATTATAACCCATCTGATATTGATTCACCCCCCCCTCTCAATATCTTTGGGAATCCTAACAATTCATATCAGAGATTGGTCCTCTATTTTCAAAAGCCTAACAGCTTGAGGAAGATCTTCACACTGGTAGAGATGGAAAACTTGAGAAAGCAATTGGAAACAAATTTTTCAGACCATGATGCAGAAAAGGTGAAGAATATCAAATTTGAAGATGATCTGAAGGCTCCTCAGGATATCATTCAAGCATTTCAAGAGAATTTTACTATTGCAAGGAACAAGAGGAGAGAACTTTGTGAAAAGATGCAGAATGATGAAAATGAAAAGGAAACTCTTAATGATTTGGAAAACAAGCTAAGACAAGAAATCAGTACAACAAAGAATGAGATGCAAGATATGACTATGAGGTTTTGTAAAGAAATTGAAGATAGAAAGAAGAATGAAGAAGACTTGGCTAGAAGACTAAATGATGCTGAAAATGAAAACAAAAGACTCAGTCATGAAAATTATATGTTGAAGACAGATCTGATGCATACAAAAAATGATAGAATTGAACTCATGAGATAGAAAGGAATCTTGGAGAATGAACTAACTAGTGCAAATCAACACAAAGAGAAATTCAAGAAAAGTTCAGAAGAACTTGTTGACATGTTGAAGAATCTAAAACCTAATGGTGATACAAATGGCCTTGGCTTTGAAATTGGTGAAAGCTCTAGTACTGCAAACAATCATGATCATAGAAAACCAGTAAGACAACCTAATGCTTAAAAATTTAATGGGAAATTCTTTAACTGTAACAAATATGGTCATAGAGAAAATCAGTGTAGATCTAGAAATTATTAGAACACTAATACACCCACCGGTCAATGTTCTAAATGCAACAAAGTTGGTCATAATTCAGAAAATTTCATAATGAATGTAAGATGTTATGTTTGTGGAAGATTTGGACACTTATATAATCAATGTAGAACACATATCGACATAGGATATGGGAAAGCTATTCAGAAAAACAATGTGACTTGTTATGCCTATAACAAGATTGGACATATTGCAAAATTCTATAGAAGCAAGTCCCCACTGACAAATAACAAAGGTCCTAGTTTGAAAGGTAAAGAAAAGGTTGAAGAGGTAAAGCAAGAATTCTCAAAACAATGGATCAGAAAGTTAGATCAGAATGTTGATAGGAATACTCCTCCACCGACAGGAGACTCTTCATCTAACTGAAGGAAAATCCTTGAGGGTTTAAAAACAAAATGAAAAACATGCTATTATTCCCTTGGTTGATGGTGAGAAGTTAAAATTACTTCCATACCGGCAGATGAGTTAAGTTGTGACTTAACCGGTGAGCATTAAATATGGTAGTTGGAGAAAATAACATTATAAAGAAAGTGTTTTGGCTCCTTTTTTTCACCAAGCATTCAAATCTTTGAGAGCGTGAAAATTCTCAAGCAAAGGCATCCTTAGTGAAAGAGTGAAGTAGTTCATCAAATCATTCATCCTAAAGGTAGATTGAGGTATTAATTGTGAAGAAAGATGATAGCATAGGTGCATTTTCTCAAATTCATAAGGGAGTAGTATATGCTGAAGACCCTAGGATATATATACATTTTCATATAGAGGAATTAGGTGATGATGAGATCAAAAATATGTATCACAATGTGATTTGTGATGAATCTAGAAATATCAAACCAGAACATAAGATAGTGGAAACCCTAGGTTTTACTGAAATCCTTAGTGTCCTGGATTTTCCCAAGATATTATAAGGATTGTGCTAAGCAGGGTTCATGGTGAATTCTTTTGGTTGGATTCAATCCATAAAATCACAAAGGAAGTCGTTAAGGCAGTAACAGGGTTACCTTCCACTGGTAGCAGACCTGACAAAACAAAGAAGGTCTCAAATGACACAGTGATAAACCTAACCGGTGCAACATTCGACAAAAGGTCTCTAAGGGTAAATGATGTAAAGGACATAAATATCAGATTTATCAGTATGATCTTAGGTTACAAAGCTACACATGCAAATAGGTTGAACTTAGTTTCTAGCTTATGTATTAAGAGTGCTTATGACATGGTTAATGACAATACTAGAATAGATATATGTGAATGGCTCAAAGATGAATTGATAGACAATCTGGGGAAAATTAAAGGAGATAAGAAAGGAACATTCAGATTTGGAAATTTGCTTGTTTGTCTAATGCTGTACATAACTAAACAAGTACCCGGTATTGGTGAAAGAGATTTTGGCTTTGACATTCCGGTAGGAAAACAACTATTGGATCTACTAAACAACATGGGAGAAAACTGGGAGAAAAACTTAAATGAATACTTTCAAGCATTAAAGGCTCGAATGAAAACCAGAATAGGACCGTCACAAGCTATTGTGGACAAGTATCAGAAAGAAATTTGTTTTTTAATTAAAAAGGATGAAATATGGATGGAGGCAGTTGTCCCTAGAACTATCTGGGTAACAGAAATGGGCTATGAGACAGATGAAAATATTATTGAAACTTATGCAAAATCCCTCCTTGAAGCACCAAAGGAACTCACTAAGGAAGTTTTTGGAAATGCTAAAATAATTGAGTGTGGAATTCAATCTAGAAAAAGGGTTAAGAAGGTCAAAGAAACAATAAGAAAAGGAACCCAATAGGCTAAAGCAATTAAAGAAGATGTTTTGAAGCAGACTGGTATAAAGGAAAGTGAGTTGGAAGGACTTCAACCAGAAACTCATCTTTCACCGGTTGGAACCTCCTCTGAGAGTGATATATTGGCGGTATTTAAAAGGGTAGAAAGGAAAAGAAAACCCTCACCAATACCCTCACCTGCACCCAAGAGAACCATACAAAAACAACAGGCAGTTAGGCCTTTGGTAAAGAAAATGACTCCAAAGAAAAAGAAGGCAAAATAGGATATTACTCCACTGGATAAACTCTTGAGCAAAATAACTGAAGATGGAAAATTGAAGAACATCAAAAAAATATACAACACATTATCTGCAGATGATAAGGAAAGCATAGAGAACAGTGTAATTTTATACTTGGATATTTATAAGAAATTTTTTATGGAAGTTGTTGATGAAATACCAAATGATCTATATAGGAGATTAGAAGCTAGAAGGTTAGCCATCGTTGAGCTGGACAAGAAAATCAAGATTGAGAAATTACTTGCAGTACATTCAGTCAACTCAAGTGATGAAATAGATAAACTAACTAGTGAAGCAAACCAGACAGTATTCTCCACTGCTCACTGACATGTAGCACTGATGGCAGGAAGAGTAAAAGAAGTCTCCGAGGAAACATCAGATGCATGGGATATATTCTTTGTGGAAAAATAAAAATAGGAAGAATTACTTAGACCAAAGACTATTAAAGTATATCAAAAGGATAGGGATAAGGGGAAAGGTAAGGTAGGTGGTCCTCCAAGCCTTAAAATAACTAATAATGTACCCCCACCTCCTTTAGATACTCCACTGGTAGATACTACTGATAGTCAACCAACTACTGAGAGTATGAAGACTCCATTAGAGGATACAAATCTCAAGTTTGAAGTTTTGTACAATGTGAATATTGATACTCAAGAAGTAAATGTTGTGGTTAACTGAGAAACCACTGAGGACAAGAAGACAGATGTGACTATTGAGTCACCGGTTGTAGAGGTTGAGATAAGCATAGAAAAACCTACATAGACAAAGCAACCAGTAGGGGATACCACTAAGAAACTAGTAGATACAACTGGCAAAACATCAGAAGAACTGACAAAGGACAATACAAAGACACAAATAGAGAAATTGAAATAGGTACAGGTTGAAACACAAGTTCAGATAGAAATAGTGCCATCGGCCAAAACCAAAAAGCCTAAACCTTTGTTTGTAGAAATGCAAACACAGTTTGACCTACTAGAGGTCAAATCAAGTAAGTTAATTACTACAACCAGTAGCATGGCTATTGTGAAGACAGTTGGCCAAACATCTAGTACTTCTATGGCAGAATTCTGACCTACGAATGTAACACAGGTCTTATTGGACTCAATAAAGAAGATCACATAATGTAATGCACAAGCCTATAAGGCTATTGATAATACCATTCCCATTCTTAAATTGATAGCACCAAAGTGCATTGTAGATAACAAAGATTCTTTAGGTCAACTAGACACATTGTCTAAGTTCATCACCAGCAAAATTCTGACGGTTGATCAAATAAATGAGGATACATTCAAGGAAAGAATGATTAAAGAAAAAGAGAAATTCTTTGAGGAAATTGTGAATAAGAATAAGGAGAAAATGGACACCTTATTACCGGAACTTGGAGAGATAATTTTTGACTTCAAGAAACTATATAGAGATTCTTGTAAAACAAATATTTTAATAGAAGTTCTAGACAAAGAAATCAGCAAAGCACAAGATAAGATTAACAATATTGCTGAAAATATGATAGGTACATCGGATTCATTTTTGGAGATAGAGAAGAAGATTGCAGAGCAAGAAGAGAAAATCAAGCAGTTAGAGAAGGACAAAGAAAGAATAAAGGATAAAGAAAAGGACTTGAAATGTATACTTGGTCCAAAACTAGATTACCTCATTTCTTTGAGAAAATAAATATCTGAGGCTCTGGTTACCGGACTGAAGACACCAGAAGAGAAAATGCACATACTCACTAGTACAATGCAGAGAACTCAAGAGGCAATAAAAAACAACAAAACATTCAGTAATGGTTTAAATTTGGTTTTGATAGATATTTTTCAGATTGTAACCCACCAGTTACAAGAATCCAGGCAGGACTCCACTGACAGCAAATGACAACCTTTGTCATTGATGTCAAAGGGGGAGTAGTTGAAATGAGAAAAATAAATCCAAAAGTAGAGATTATCTTCTCAGGGGGAGCATACATTTTTGGCATACAGTCTTGATAACACATTTTTGGACATACAGTTTTTGGCAAGATTTTTGGACTTCAATTTTTGGATACATTCTTGAATTTTTCTCATGAGTGCTGCCATTAATGCCAAAGGGGGAGATTTTTGGCAAATGCACACTCCAATGAGAAATTGTAGGTGATTGAAGGTATTGTCATTGATGACACCCTTGCAATCATGTGATACCGGTAGGCTGACACAAGCATCGACATCGACATACTTTACACCGACATATAGAACATCAGCACCGAAAAGAAGAATATCGACACCCTGGTCGATAGCATTTTTGTATTAATGTATTTTGTAATTAATTGTAAAATATTTTGTAATTAGCCGACATGGTAGATTGTAATATGACTCATATATGTATGAGATCATTGTAGATCATTGTATATCATTGTAGACAATTTGTATTAGAGGAAGTATGTGAAATATGAATAGAAGGTAGCATACCTAATATGCGAATTATTGGATAAGGGTTTATATATGTAGCAGAGCTTAAATTGGTATTGAATCTGGCATAGCAGATGCTAATCTGAAGTAGTACAAGATATTGGATTAGTATAATCCAATTTTCTAAGTCAATGTGACTTCCTTTGTAATTGAGCAGTGAGCTCTAAGCACTTGGCCTTCTTGCATGTGCAAGCCCCTATTGTAGCAGTAATATTCACTTATTGTCCAGTAAGAAAATATTGTGGGTCACAAATCCCACTGAGGTTTTTCCCACACTGGTTTTCCTCTTTAAAACATTGTGTTATGGCATGATTTTCATGTTGTGGTTCTTGTTCTTATTTGTTGCATTATTTCTGCTTTACCGGTACACAGTTTTAATATGTTTTTCATGCTATAAGTTAAGAAAATATTATAACTAGTCAGATACTAATTCATGCCCCCCCCTTCTCAGTATCTTTGGGAATCCTAACATACTCTAGGTAAGCATAGCTAGGAAACCAATTGGGATCCAATGACTATTTTTCTTGCTAGCCCTAAAAATGTTGTATATGAGCATGAGTGTCTTTGAGTTAAAATTCATTCGATTATTAT
Source organism: Cryptomeria japonica (assembly GCF_030272615.1). Lineage (NCBI taxonomy): Eukaryota > Viridiplantae > Streptophyta > Pinopsida > Cupressales > Cupressaceae > Cryptomeria > Cryptomeria japonica. Next base: position 719,827,642 of record NC_081413.1, on the reverse strand, counting down.
GTTTTCTTTGCTTGATACTTACTTGCCAAGAGTAGATTAAACACATCATTATCCTCAAACACTTTACAAAAACACTTATCTAAAAAGAAATAATCATCCAAGTCAAAGTCCTAGTCCCAATTCCAATCATAATCATACCCAAGTCACATCCTAGTAGTCTTCCACACAAAGTCCCAATTACGTCAAAACTCCGTTTGTCTTATGTTTCATTAACCCAAGTTGTATAAGCATCCCAAGAAGTCAATCCACTGGCCTATAAAGAAGAAGAATCTCACACAAGCACAACTTATTAGATGTCAGAAGTTTTGGTACACAAACCGCAAACTCTTACTTAAACATAGAAACTTCTTGCATCTTTACCATGATTACGTCCATGGTCACAGCAATGAGTTTGATGCTAGTGATTAATTAAGAGTTTGTGCCCTCCATCAAGGTTCAGGGTTTTCTTTTAACACCAACTATTGTTAGAATCAGGGTCGTCATACCCCTTCATACAACTTGCCATCCGAACCAATCATCTATTGAGTCATGTTCATACCAAGGATAGTCTAGTCATCAAATTTCTTCTAATCATCACTATCATCCCTCTTCAATCAATCATCCTCAATATTTTCCTAAAGACTTAGCACATCAATTGACCATAAAATCAATCACCTTCATATATCAAATCAATTCTCAAATACAAATCAAATCATCCTTTAATCCAATTTAACCTCACGTCAAGGTTTTATGCTTTGTGAAGTTTCATTTAGACCTCATCCTTAATCAATCAATCAATTGGCTTTATGCTTGAAGAAGAATCCTATCCAAGTACCTTTGCCTTATCCTTTGAGCCAATCAAGACTCTTATCTCATGTATTTATTTTTCTTAGGGTCATTAGTCAACCCTTAGTAGAAGAAAGACTTTAATCATCATTCCAAGGTCTAAATTTTACCCAACTTGGTCATTACCTCGCTTGTGGTTTCATCAACATTTCCCACCTAAAATCCTCATCCAAGGACTAAGGTGTAATCCTAATCAAATCTATGTCCTAATCCAAGGACTCTACCAATCAACCAAATCTGATTTCATCAAATTAAAATCCCAAAATCCAAGATCCTTGCTAAGTCCTTTCATCAAATTTCTTCCTTCTTCAATCAATCTTTTCTAAAGTTATTCTTGTATGGTCACAACTCGATCTCAAAAGAAAAACATGGCCAAACAATAATATCATATGTCAGACAGTAGTGTCCTATATGAAGATCCTACACAAGATCCTACACAAAGTGTGCAACCTAGCATTCAAAATCAACCGCAAGATCCTAATATGGTTGACCAAGATGAACTCTCTCCAGAAGTGCAAACTTTCTTAGAAGAATTATAATCAAGAAATGTTAGAGAATTTATCCGACACAATCCTAGTTCTCTTCTAAAGACTCTCCTTGAAAATGGAGCTCAACTCCCACCTGATTTTGATAGATCCACTCTTGATCAACAACCACAAGGAGACCTCACTCCTACTCATACCGTCGCACCCGTTATTCAAACTCAATCAATTGCACCCCCACCAATCATTCAAGCCCAATCAATAGCACCCACAGCTCCTCTCCTCGTGGTCCCTATTCAGCCTTATTCCTTCTTAGCATCTATGCCACAATCAAATCCAATCTCATCTATTCTCCAACATGCCTCTATACCATCTTCTTCTACCCAACCATACATTTCTATTCCACAATCCTCCATTCCTATCAACAATGTCGCTAACTTCATTCGAGCCTCACTTCCTCCTATTACAACAATTTGTGGGTCGCAATCGATTGTCACTCAAGTCCCTATGACATCGGTCATCACATCTCACATCCTCGCTTCCTCATTATATCAATACATTAGTGGTGGTGGAACTTCCATGACTCATCCGATTCTAGGGGCAAACACAATTCATCATGTCCAAAATCCCCAACAATACCTCATTAAAGAAATTCAGGACATGAAAAACATCATCAAAGACATGAAGGAGGGGACTAACAAAAGGAAACCTTACTTGTTTGAGGAATTTTTTCCTTGTTCTTATGACCTATCCATATCCGTTGCACCATACCCACCAGGGTTTGATATCCCTAAGTTCACGAAGTATGAGGGTAAAGGGGACCCTTGAGACCATGTTTGGGAATTTCACATCCTATGTCAAGAAGTCTCCTATAGAAACCTATACCATCAAAGGCTCTTCCTTAAGAGTCTCAGGGGAGATGCTCTTGCATGGTTCTCATCCTTACCTCAAGGTTCCATTACCTCCTTCCTAGACTTAGCAAAGAAGTTTGTGGCTCACTATGCCTATAACATGGCTAATGATGTTTCCATGATGGACCTTTGTAACACAAAGCAAAGGCCTAGAGAGACTTTTGCAAACTTCTTGCAAAGATGGTGGCATCTCATCAAGAAATTACAATGGGACATGCCAGAACAACACCAAATTGAATTATTTCAAAAGAATCTGTTGCCCAAACTATTAAGGCCTCTGACATCTCACTATATTAAATCTTTCCAAAAATTGACTAATAAGGGCCTAGCCCTCAAACGTGTCTTGTTAGAGCAAGGAACCTTGAAACATTACCAAAAAACAAGTCAAAATTCTGGTCCAAAAACAAAAACTTAGTCAATGATGGTGTGACTAATGCAAAATGGGTCGAAACCGTGGTTGCTCCTCCAAAGCCCACCACCACCAATCACAAATTCAACAATAAAAATAATCAAAATAAATCTCAAAAGCCTCATAACAATGTCTCAATCTAGGGGCGACCACCCCGATCTAATAATAGGACTCCAAGAGATTTCACTCCTCTTGTTGAGCCCATTTAAGTGGTGTTTCAAAAGCTCATCTAGGAAGGTGCAGTGGTCTTCCCGATTACTCGCCCATTTGATCCCAACCAACCCAAACATAGTTGGTATAATAAGAATGAATATTGTGAGTATCATCATATCAAGGGGCATGATACACAAAAGTGCATGAAGCTTAAAATCTACATACAAGATTTCATTGCTAGGGGTGAGCTTGAGGTAACATATTCAAAACCTGGTAATAGCAATGACAAACTCAAAATGTACCAAGAACCCTTCCCAAAACATGATTAATTAAAAGTCTCATCATCTAGCATTGTGAACTATGACTACACTAATCATATAACAAGATTTGACTTTTTAGTAGGTTGCATTGAGCCCACAGATAACCATGTCAACATCATAACTATCCAAGGAGATAAACCCCCCCCCCCCCCTTCCCAAAGAAGACCTAACCCTGCTAGGATAGTCACTCAAGGTGCTACACCTTCTGCTTCCCACTCTAAGAACAACTGCAATGTAACCACCTGTCAAGGTAGAGTCAATGTTCTAGGAGACCTTCCTCCACCAAACCCTCCCCCCATGTCTTTCACCCATCGATATGACCTCCTTGACCAACTTGGAAAGACCCCTGCATAGATCTCCATCCTAGAAATTCTCAAGACTTCCCTTGTTCTTAAGGAAATTTTGGAACAAACCCTCCTTGAGTCTCCCATTCCTGATAATATCAATGCTACCCAATTTCAAGCTCTCATTGGAAACCTTGTCTCCTAGCAACACCTTGTGTTTACTACCAATGATGCTCCTGCAGGGGAAGACCATAATAAACCTTTTCACGTCGAAGCTCTTATCCAGAAATACAAGGTCAAATGTATCTTGATAGATGGTGTATCTAGACTCAATTTGTGTACATACAAGTTAATAAAATAATTGGGACTTTCTAAGGACTTGGTAGATACATCAGGAAGAATCACAATAAAAGCATATGATGATGCAAAAAGAGTTTGTAAAGGCATGATCACCTTACCTCTTCAAGTGGGCCCTATCACAATTGAAACCCCTTGCCAAGTTCTGGATCTTGATCTCCCCTACAATATCCTTCTTGATCGCCTATGGATTCACTCCTTGTAGGTTGTACCCTCCACTTATCATCAATGCATCAAATTCCCCTTCAATGGAAGAGAGATCACTATCAAAGGTGATCGACTCAAAGGTGATCAATAAAATTTTCAATATTGCAAGCTCTTAGAAGGGAAGCATCCATATCATTGCCCACTAAATAGACCCTCCCAAACTCCTCCATCTGACACATCAAATGTCACCTCCACCTCATCCCAAGCGGACCCACAAATCAACATCCTGGATAATGACTACGAAGAATACAAATTGGAGGATGTAAACCAAAAGAACTCAAAAAAGATTAAAAATCGGTTATACAATGCAAAGATACCGCCTTTCAACAATGGGGCCCACTTGATTGTTAGTGTAGGTTTTTTATTTTCCTTATGTTAGGGGATATTTATTTTTTCCTACACATATATTATTTAAACTTGCTTAGATTAATAGGAGTGGTTTATATGAGGACACATGGTGAAATACTTCAGCTACATGTGTAACTCTCCACCTCACATGGGTAGTTGAGTTACACGCCCTCTTTTGGCTTGTTGTGCCACCTCTCATAACCACTATTTTGTCATTTCCTAAGTGGGTTATGGGGTAGTTGGGTTTCACACCCTCTTTTGGCCTTATGTGCCAACTTTCTCAACTCCTTGTTTGTCTTCATGTAAGGAGGTTATGCCACATGTTTTGGAATTTACCAAGAAGGTAAAACCTCCCACTTTTTATGGGGAATAGGAGTTAATGCACCCCTTGGATGTATATGCTTATATTTTTCTATATAATAAGCACTATACTCTCACCTTCACTAGTCAATCGGTGAGAGTCTTCTCCAAGTTCTCTTCTTTGTCTCTATTTCTCTCTCATATCGAAATTATCTACATTCAGCTATTTTGATCTTTGATCATCTATTGCGTGAGGAGTTGCATGTGATCTACGATCGACATCAGATCTTGGCTCGGTTCTCGATTCTTGCAGAATCTCACATGGTATCAGAGCTTATTGTTTGGTATAGATCATTGTTTTTCTTAATTTATTTGAGGGATTTGAGACTTTTATATAGCTAATATTTTCCTTAAAAACTAAGTATGCTCTTCTCCTCCATTCTCATTTGATCTGGAGAATCAGAACAGTTTAAAGGAAAATTGCTTCTAATTAAATTTGGTTTACATGTATGTGTCCTTGTAAGATCTAGGTGATTATAGCTTTGTGGTAATATTGGAAGCTTAATAATAATTTCCAGAGTGTCCATAAGGCTTGACAAAGTCAAAAGTGACTTTTACTTCACCAAAATCAGAGTTTGGAGGACACTGTAAAAAATCAGAGTTTTTTTTTATTGGAGTTGTTTTCATTTCGGCTTTAGTGTTTCAACTTTTGATCACTTTCACAAAAAATGATTTCTGGGTTTTCTTCCCAGCATCGAAAAACTTCTGGGTTTCAGATGGTATTTCTATAAAATGAATAAATTTTTGTAGAAATCGAGCTTGAATAGGGCTTAAGCCGTTTTTCTATCAGGGAAATTCAGCAACATTTCTTAAAAGTTGCACAACTTTTGCCTCGGGTGTCAGATTTTTGCAAACAAATACTTGACAGAAAACTAGAAATGAGAACTCTCCATTATTGCAGGTCTAATTGAATTTTTTTTCTTTTTTCTATCAGAGATTAAAGGTTCTATCAGCTACTTCTTTTTCTCTTCAACTGGTCATATCTTTCTCCTCACAACTCTATTTTTAAAAAACTAATAGTTGTTGGAAAAGTATTGAGATAAATTAAGCAGTTATAAGGCTGATTTGTTTCAGATCTTGTCTCAAATTATTTGTATTTGAAATCTCTATTGGCTTCTTAAAGAATTGTAATTTGATAAAAAACCTTGTAAATGCACTAATTATAAAGTGCCAACCTTGTAATATTGGGGGGGGGTGATTTCTAAGACTAGTGAAAAGGTGGGGTGTCTCTTGTGCTTTCTTTCTTGTACTTTTCCTGATTCTTTGCAATCTTTTTTTCTACTATCATGGATGCATCTATAGTTCTACTTTTAACACCATATAATTACTTTGAATGGAAATCTAAGATGATAATATATCTGAAAAGACATGGATATCATCGTGTTACTATGGGACTTGAAACTGAACCTCAAGATGTTGTAGAAAAGATTAAATGGTTTAATAAATGTGATGAATCTTTTGGTACTCTATGTATGTCAGTCTCTCTAGACCTTCTTTTTCACATTGAATCTGCCACTACACCAAATGCAGTGTGGACCACTTAGAAAAACCTCTTTGGTAAGCAGGATGAGCTAAGAGATCATCAGTTAGAGAATGAACTCATAGGGTTGAATCCAACCAATTTTGATACTATACAAGACTTATTCACTAAACTTAAGTCTGTAAGATTGCAATTGGAACGGTGTGGAACTAAGAAAGATGATAAGCAACTGAGCTTGAGTATTCTTTCTAAGCTTGGTCCTAACTATTCAGTGTTTGTTTCTACATTCTATGCTACAAAATGTGCCCTAGGTACCACATTCAAAATGCCTTCTCTGGATGAATTTGCTGTAGAACTCACTAGGGAGCAAGACAAATTGGTTCAAATGGGTACAATAAAACCCTCTAAGTCACATGCCTTAGTTGTAAATCAAGGCACGAAAGAACAAAAAGGGTCTAGTAAGCAAGATAAGAAACAAAAGAACCAAGGAGAGAAGAAAAAAGATTAGAAATCTGCTACTTCAAAAGCAGATAATTAGACCTCTTCATCAAGAGGTGAACAACCTAAGAAGGAGAAGGTCAAGTGTTCTTATTGTAAGAGGCCTCGTCATGATGAAGATAAGTGTTTAAAGAAACAAATTGATCAACTTTCAAATCTTCTTGAAAAGAATAATATCAAGGTGCCTGATTCAGTCAAACAGAGTTCATCAGAAGGATCTTCTAAGGATATAGATAAGAGTAAAGGGAAAGGAAAGGGTAAGGCCCTAGTTGTTGTTGCTTCACAACCCAATTCTTGGATAATTGACTCGGGTGCTTCGCACCACATGGCTTCTTCAAAAGATGATTTCACCTCTTTAGAGCCATGTTCTATGCCTTCCATACTAATGGGTGATGACACTCCTATTGAAGTGCATGGGAGAGGGTCTATTGATGTGGACGAAGGAACATTTAAGGATGTCCTTTCTGTTCCATCTTTATCAACTAATCTCCTATCTATTTATCAGATCACTCACACTAGCTCTAACAAGCGAGTTGAGTTCACGCCAGATACTGTGGTAATCAGTGAAATGCATAATGGGTCTACTATTGTTGTAGGAAAAGCAGATCATCAATCCAGATTATATCAGTTTTCTCACTTTGTTCCTAACTTTCCTTCAACAGTTTTACTCACTCATGTAGATGAGATTAGTTGTTTGTGACATCAACGATTTGGCCACTTGAACTATCGTTACTTGCAACAACTCAGTAAACAAGACATGGTTTCAGGGTTGCCTTCCATTTGATTTTTTGATGGAGTTTGCCAAGGATGTATTCTTGGTAAGCATCCTGAGGAGAAGTATGATAAAGGCAAAGCATGGAGAGCTCCACAGCTATTGGAGTTGGTACATAGTGACTTGGCAGGACCATTTCCACAACCATCTTTCAGTAGGGCTAGATATGTCTTAACATTTATTGATGACTTTTCCAGATTTACATGGGTTTACTTTCTCAAACAAAAGTCTAAGGTATTTGAGAATTTTCTAGATTTCAAAGCTTTTGCAGAGAAACAATATGGGAAGTTCATCAAGATTCTGCGTACAGATAATGGGGGTGAATATGTTAATAATCAGTTTGAACAATTTTGTGCTTCAGAAGGTATCAACATGCAACACACAGTTCCATACTGTCCTCAACAGAATGGTGTCGCAGAATGGAAGAATAGGTCCTTGAAGGAGATGGAAAATTGTATGATTCACTCCAAGTCTTTGGCACCTCAGTATTGGGCAGAGGCCATCACTTGTGCATGCTACATCCAGAATCAAGTTCCTCATAAAGCTATGAAGGGGGTAACTCCTTTTCAAGCTTGGACTGGTCGGAAACCTACAGTTAAGCATTTCAGAGTGTTTGGTTCTCTTGCATGGGCCCACATTCTAGCAGAGAAACGCAAGGCTATGGATCCATAGAGCAAGCCTTGCATATTTGTTGGGTATCTAGATGATGTCAAAGGGTATAGACTTCTCCATCCCTCTACACATGAGTTGTTCATTGAGAGGAGTGTTCATTTTGAGGAGAGTTCTTCTATTTCTTCTCATACCACTTCTCCATCCACTATCACATTGGAGACATTGTATAATGTTGATAGTTCTTCTGAGGATCTTAATCCTCCTAATCCTATTCAGGAGTCTTCTTCCTCCACTTCAAATGGTGACAGTGATGATGAGGATTCACATTCTTCTCATATTCATCCTTCAAAGGTTGATGATTCTCCCCCAGACTCTCCAGCTTCAGTGCCTCTTTGGGCTCAACAAACTTTTGAGTCAGCAGGAGATTGGCTTGGTGATCCATCAGATTCTAGAAGAAATAGGTCACAATTTCAGCAAGCTCCACATCTCTTCATTGCTTCAGCTTCTGATCCATAGTCTTTTTGAGAAGCTACAGGTGTTCCCAAATGGAATGCTGCAATGCAAGAAGAGTTTAATTCCTTAGAAAGGAATCACACATGGGTTTTAGTTCCTCTTCCTAAGGGAAGGAAACTTGTTCGATGCAAGTGGATCTATCGAACTAAATTTGCAGTAGATGGGTCAGTTGATAAGTATAAGGCTCGCTTGGTAGCAAAAGGCTTTTCCCAAGTTCCAGGGGTTGATTACTCTGAGACTTTTGCTCCAGTTGCTAAGATGAATTCCATCTGGCTTGTCCTTGCTATTGCTGCAACCCATCATTGGAAAGTTCATCAGATGGATGTCAAGAGTGCATTTCTTCATGGTGACCTTCAGGAGGAAATCTACATGGAGCAGCCACAAGGGTTTGTTCAAGATCCTTCACTTGTGTGTCAACTTTGAAAGTCTCTCTATAGCCTCAAACAAGCTCCTTGAGCTTCGTATGCCAAGATGGACTCCTTCCTTCTGACAGTTGGTTTTACTTGATGCCATTCTGATCCAAACATCTATATTCTGCACCAAGATGATACTCTCACATTTGTAGTTCTCTATGTTGATGACTTGTTGATCACAGGGAGTCACTCATCCACCATCAAGGTAGTGAAAACTGCTCTACATGATAGATTTCTGATGTCAGACTTGGGTCTTCTACATTACTTCTTGGGAATTGAGATTACTCAATCTTCTTCAGGCATCTTTTTTGGACAATCCAAGTATGCACTCGATATGCTCTCTAGATTTCGCATGGCCGACTGTAACCTTGCACCTACTCCTTTTTTGTCTGGGGTCAAACTTGAGGCTAAGTGCTCTTCACCCTTGGTTGATAGCACTTTATATCGACAAATTGTTGGGAGCCTCATCTACTTGACTCATACGAGACCTGACATATCATATGCGGTGGGCATGGTCTCTAGATTCATGTAGGAGCCACATGAGTTGCATTGGAAAGCAGCTAAGCGGATTCTCCACTACATTCAGGGTACTCACAATTATGGAATTTAGTATGCAACAGGCATGGATATTGACTTGGTGGGATATACGGATTCAGATTGGGCAGGTGATTCTCAAGATCGCAAATCCACATCAGGGTATTGCTTCTCACTTGGTTTTGGTCCAATTTGTTGGTCGAGTAAGAAGCAATCTGCAATTTCTCTTTCATCAATAGAGACTGAGTATCAAGGGGCAGTTAATGCCACCACTGAGGCTATTTGGCTTTAGGATATTCTCACTGAGTTTGGTAGTCTAGTTAGGAAGCCTACTATCATCTTTTGTGATAATCAAAGTGCTATACAGATCTCAAGAAATCCAATTAATCACCAGAGGACGAAACACATTGAGATACATATGCACTATATTCGGGAGCTCATTCAGGAAGGCATCATTGATCTTAAGTATTGTTCTACAATGGAGTAAACTACATACATCTTCACAAAACCCTTCACCGAAAGCAAGTTCCTTCATTTGCGATCTCTGCTTGGGATATGACAGGTGTCTACTGCAGGAGGGACTTCTTAGTCCTTCTTTCTTTCTCTCCTTATTTAGGGGGGGGGGGGTTTCTTCTTTTGGGTGGGGTTATCTATGTACATGGGTACCTAACATGGTTGCATTTTCCGGGACCCATATTTTCACCCACCTAAGCTACGCTTAAGGGGGGTGTTAGTGTAGGTTTTTTATTTTCCTTATGTTAGGGGATATTTATTTTTTCCTACACATATATTATTTAAGCTTGCTTAGGTTAATAAGAGTGGTTTATATGAGGACACGTGGTGAAATACTTTAGCTACATGTGTAACTCTCCACCTCACATGGGTAGTTGAGTTACACACCCTCTTTTGGCTTGTTGTGCCACCTCTCATAACCACTATTTTGTCATTTCCTAAGTGGGTTATAGGGTAGTTGGGTTTCACACCCTCTTTTGGCCTTATGTGCCAACTTTATCAACTCCTTTTTTTTCTTCATGTAAGGAGGTTATGCCACATGTTTTGGCATTAACCAAGAAGGTAAAACCTCCCACTTTTTATGGGGAATAGGAGTTAATGCACCCCTTGGATGTATATGCTTATATTTTTCTATATAATAAGCACTATACTCTCACCTTCACTAGTCAAGCAGGTGAAGTGATAGCTCGGTGAGAGTCTTTTCCAAATTCTCTTCTTTGTCTCTATTTCTCTCTCATATCAAAATTATCTTCATTCAACTATTTTGATCTTTGATCATCTGTTGCGTGAGGAGTTGCATGTGATCTATGACTGACATCAGATCTTGGCTTGGTTCTCGCTTCTTGCATAATCTCACATTGATGAGGAGAGCCTCAACACAGATGTCTCTTCATGGTTGTACCAGGAAGAAGATGAAGACCCAGCAAAAATACCTAAAAAAATGTATCCAAAAGCATCAACTATAGTTGAAAAAATGGGTTACAAAGGACATGAATTGGGACCAGAGGAGAAAGGAAAAAAAGTACTCATAAATCCTATCTCCTACAAGTACAATAGAGGCTTAGGATACACTCTAATGCCTAAGATCACTATCACTAGTGCCCCTTTAAGTCCTTTGGATATCGAAGACTCTGATGAAGAGGAGTTCCATGAAATGTCTTTTGAATACGAAGATGACATCTTCTTTGACACTCACATCAATACCATCACTCCTATAACCCCTCCCATATCACATGAGCTACATCTTGTCCATGCCAAACTCATAAACTGGAGCCAACGAGACAAACCCACTTTAGATATTTGCATCGATGATAATGCTCTCATTACTGTCCTAACTATGCAAAATTTGGAAGACTGCAACAGAGTACACATGATTCAACTACATGAAAAGGGAATCTTCGATAGTCAGGTTAATGCCCTTAGCCACAAAAAAGATAATAAAAAGAAAAAACATGATTCCCTAGGTGAAAACCTCTTTGAGGCACCTTTAGATGAGAAAAGAGTAAAAACAAAGGGCGAATTTGAAAGTGAAAACCTAGAAAAGGCACTTGAGGATGAGGGACTTGACCTCCCTACCATTGGTCATCTTCCATAGGATAGGTCAAATTTGTTAATAGAGGAAACAAATAGTATCAATATGGGCACCAAAGACATTCCAAAAAACGTGCTCATTTCCAAGTCCCTCAGGGATCAAGAGAAGTAAGACTTCATCAATTTCCTCATAGAGACAAAAATCAAGTTTGCATGGTCCTATGCTGACATGCTAGGTCTAGATCCTGACTTGGTGGTTCATAATCTTGTTGTCCACCTAGATGCAAAACCCATAAAATAAGTTGTGAAAAATGCATCCACATATTGCACTCATGGTCAAAGAACAACTCCAAATGATGTTGGATGCAAAATTCATCAAACCAATAGACTATGTTGAATGGGTATCTAACATTGTACCGGTCAGAAAACTTGTTGGGGGCATCTACATGTGTACTAATTTTCAAGATCTAAACAAGGCTTTCCCTAAAGATGATTTCCCGTGCCCCAACATAGACATGATTGTGGAACTTACAGTCAGACATGAGATGCTATCACTTATGGATGGATTTTCTAGATATAATCAAATCAGGATCACAAAAGAAGATCAACACAAAATTGTGTTCAGAACACCATGGGGGACTTTTTGTTACCAGGTCATGCCTTTTGGCCTCAAAAATGTTGGAGCCACATATCAACGTGCAATGACAACAATTTTTCATGACCTCTTGCAAAAAATTATGGAGCACTATGTGCATGATCTTCTAGGAAAATCAAAGACAAGACAAGAGCACATCTCTATCTTAAGGAAGATCTTTGAAAGATTGGAAAAATATAAACTGCACCTCAATCCTAAGAAGTGTGTTTTTGTTGTCATATCGGGAAAACTACTAGGTTTCATTATTTCTCACAGAGGCATCGAGATCGATCTTGCAAAGGTGAAAGCCATCATAGAAATGCCTCCCCCCGAAAACCTCAAACAACTACACAACCTCCAGGGGAAGCTCCAATCTATTAGGCATTTTATTTCACAGCTTGTAGATAAATGTCATCTATTTGCATACCTATTGCGCAAAGACACAAAATTCAAATGGGTTTGCTTGTGTCAAAAGGCTTTTGAAAAACTCAAAGAATATCTAGTGTCACCTCCAATTCTTATGCCTCCTACTCCTAGAAAGCCCCTTATTTTGTACATATGTGCTACTACATTACCATTGGGGGCATTATTGGCACAAACAAATGATCAAGGGAAGGAACATGCCATATACTATATCAGTCAAACACTAGTGGGGTATGAGCTCAATTATACCCCCATTGAAAGATCTTGTTTGGCATTGGTATTTAGTACACAAAAAATCTGAAACTACATGCTAAACAACAAAATGAAACTAATTGCTATGATTGACCCTCTTAAATATCTCTTGTCAAAAGCTTCCCTCATTGGCAGAACCGCTAAATGGGTCATGTTGTTAAGCGAGTTTGACATTGAATATGCAGACAAAAAAGCAATCAAGGGACAGGTTATCACAGAGCAATCAGCTAATGCTCCACTTCCAGGTGACCATCCGATCCTTACAGAACTACTAGATGAATTCATAATGACTGTCACCACATCCTCCACATGGCAGTTGTACTTTGATGGATCTTGCACCCAAAATGGATCAGGGGCAGGAATATTATTGATCACACCTCAAGGAGATTACATCCCAAAGTCATACAAGATAGCTTTTGCATGTAGCAACAACATTGTAGAATATGAGGCACTCATTACTGGACTATGCTTGGCTATCCAATGGAAGATAAGGAAATTACAAGTCTATGGCAATTCCTATTTGTCATAAAACAAGTAAATGATGAATACCAAACAAAAGATGACAAACTTCTTCCCTATCATAGCATGGTGGAAGATCTTAAGCAACATTTCACAACAATCAAGTTTGATCAAGTCCCACGAAAAAAAAATAGAGTTGCAGATGCAATGGCCACCATTGGCTCCCTCCTTCAGATGTCATCACATAGTTAGAAGTGTGAGTTCTTGGTCAGGCAATATTCCCTACCAGCATACAATCTACCAAAATCTGAAATGGTGTGTGTACTCGTTAGTCCCGAATCCCCTTGGTATTAAGAGACCTTCACTTTCCTAAAAGATAACATCATTCCCTCACACCTTACCAAGATCCAACAACAAACCTTCATCTGCCAATGTGCTTGTTACACTATCCTTGGAGACACCTTATTCAGAAGGCATTTCAATGATTCCCTCCTAAGTTGTTTAGATAAATAAGAGGTTGAATGGACACTACGTGAAGTGCATGAAGGCATCTATGGGGCACACTCAAGTGGGCTCACCTTGGCTAAAAATCTCTTTGAGAACAGGATATTACTAGCCTAAAATGGAAGTAGATGCATCTAACTATGTGAAGAAATGCATCCCTTGCCAGCAACATGGTGACAAGATCCATGTGCCATCACAAGAATTGTAGTCATTCATTACACCCTAGCCCTTCTCATAGTGGGGGCTCGATCTCATTGGGAAAATCCTTCATACACCCTCCAACGGGCATAAATTCATTATCATCGCTACCAAATATTTCACCAAGTGGGTAGAGGCCATCCCTCTTACCTTCACCACTGATAAGTCAATATCCAAATTCATCTTGAACTACTTGATCTGTTGATATGGGATCCCAAAATTTATCATTACAGATAATGGCAAACAATTCAAAACCAGGATGTTAAAGAATTTTGCTAGAAATTCAACATCCAACATCGCTTCTCCACTCCATATTACCCATAAGGTAAAGGTCAAACTAAGGCTTCTAACAAAACCCTAAACAAAATCCTCAAAAAGATGGTCAATAAAGTTGGTCGTGATTGGAACCTCCAACTCCACCCTGCTTTGTGGGCCTACTACACTTCTATCCGCACATCCATAGGTGCCACCACCTATTCCCTTGTCTTTGGCTCTAAAGTCGTTCTCTCAATTGAGATCGAGATCCCATCTCTAAGGGTGTCATTGCAGAATATCCTACCAGATGAAGAATACAAAATTACCAGACTACAAGAGCTAGAACTATTGGATGAAAGGCACCTCAAGGCCTTGAACCATCTCTGGGTATATCAGAATGCCTACGTATGAGTTACCACAAGAAGGTCAGAACCCGAGAATTTTAAATTGGTGATCTTATGGAAAATCAGAAAAACCTTCAAGAAAGAGAAAAGAAAGGCAAGTTCGAGCCTAATTGGCTTGGACCATATGTAATCATAGCAAAATATAGATCAGGGGCCTATGAGTTGGCTACTCTTAAAGAAGATATTTTGGATGATCCAATGAATATCATGCACCTAAATAGATTCTATGGCTAGTCCTCAGAAAGTCATCAATTGTAAAAAATTCAAAAAAATAAAAAAATCATGAAAAATACATAAAAATGAGAAAAAGATCATTGCTATGGTGAAAACCTAGTAAACAGGGGCCTTGTGACACATACAAAAAAAAAAAATCAATCCGTCCATCAATGAAATCCAATTTGTGGCATTATAGGGAAGTACTTTGGTGAAAACCTGCATGCAGACACCAAGGTAAATAATCTAGATCCATTGTCTATCAGGTCAATACTCCATCACCCTCACTATCCAATTCTCCCATCATGACATCCCCCACCCCCCCACCTTACAATAAATCATGCGTATGATGATAGGTCTTTACCTAAATCATGAATAAAGAGTGTCCCATCAAACTGAGCTTTTGTGCCTCTGTGTGAGCTCCATCAAGTCTTGAGGTCAGTGTCAAGTCTGCAAGTTAATATTCAAGGTCATATGATCACTTGCCTAATCCAAAATCCACCCATTCTATCCTTTGCCCTAGGGATGAATCCTTCCCTCGCCTAGCAGTTTAATCCTCTATCCTAATCCTACTCCTGGCAAGAGGTGTCAGCTGGTCATGAATGAGTGACTTGTTTGATTTCTTGGATTTTCATTTAGACTTGCATCTTTTTCCCTAAGACTGCATCTATCTACGACTACCCAAATCTTCCATATCCAGGTATGTTTACAATAGGTGCATACTAGGGCATATTTTCATAGCATGGCATGTTTTGGATCTCTCTTGTATGAACTGGTGACCTGGTACTAGTGTTTATCAACACTTACCTTCTCATGTACAAGAGGTATCAGTGTGTTTGAGGGTTTCCTTGCACATACCCACAACTTTGTATTAGTGTTCCTCAACAGTTGCATAGCTATGTGTAAGGAATTCCTATTTGACTATGAGTCAGTCCACACCTTGGGTTTCTAATGGCTTCCTAGTTCCTATAATCAGTGGTGCGAGTTACCTAGGGCAATATCAAACTAGGTTGGCTCTCCACATCTTTTGTGCACAACTCTCACCATCATTCCATAAAGTCCTAATCTAATAACTATGGAGTCCTCAAATCCCCCCCCCTACTATTCCATATTCTTCTATTTTCTATCTCAAATCATTGTATTACTACTGACATATTCCCTCTTTGCATTATCCATTCATTTTATCCACTTAGGTGGCATTATTCATATAGATTTCATTGTCTATCCATCTAGGTTGCATTACCTATTTATTTTATTACACCACTCATTTAGATTACCATTTTTGACAAGCATTTACCACATAGATTGCATTTAGATTTCATTACATACATCACTTAAGTTGCATTATCCATTCATAGTAGATGGAATTAATTCATTTGCTTAGATTACATTGCATTACTCATTCATTTCATCATTCATTTATATCACATCATTTGCATACCATTGATGATTTACATTGCAATATCTATGTAAGTGATATTACATTCATTCCTCATATAGATTGCATCTACACTAATTAATAATTTATCATAAATCATTTCCATCTACATATACTATTGCATTCCATATCCATCATACATCTACATATACAACATATATACACATCAAAAACATGATTACTCATCCTACATCCATAAACATGTCAGCATAATATCACAAGCATACACATATAAGCATCCACACTTCATCACAAATAGGTCAGCACAATATATCCATAATCATCATCCATGCATCACATCACAAAATATTAAATAGAGTCCATCATAATAAATTACACACATCATCCGCTACTGCAAATCATATATGCATATAAGCTCAAAAAGATGAATATGTCTGTCATAATACAATGATCACCCCGGAGGGTCAAAATATAATACATAAGATGAATGGAGCTAGCTCTCCCCTCTTATCTCTCCAACCCCCTCCCCTGCACCTCCTTCCCCTGATCCTCCTACTCCTCCTCTAGGTGGCCTAAAACCCACTGATCCACCTGCTTGTTGGCTCTATGTGGGCCGCTGACTTTGTAACCTATGGGATCACACACTCTCAGTGTATGAGGTTTCTCATTGCACTGTAGGTACTACTCCATGGTATAGCCCCCTATAGTAGCATGCCTTCCTCTCTACCCTCTCTACCCTATCCCTCTATTGAATCATGTCATAATACATTTGCCCAAGCCCTACAGGATCCAACATCTGACGAGCCCCATCCCTCTCCTCCCGTAGTCGTGTCACATCTGCCTCTGCCCTCTCTGATCAGCCCCGCAACTCCTTTAACTCATCATCCTATCAGTGGAGAACATATAGTAAAGCCTCAATGGAAGTCCCTATCCATGCCTCCTCTAGCATCTACTCAAACTCCTCCCTATCCTCTCTCAAAGTATCTACCTCTATCCTCGTTGTATGGAGGCTCTCTGTCAAATATGCTATCTCGCACCTCTGCTTCCTAGCTCTCTATCTGTATCTGATCTTTGAGTGAGTGAAGCCTTCCCTGGGTTGCATTTCTCTCATGCTGGACTCTGTCAAGATCAGTGTGTGATACTCCTCCCCTATCCTTCACCTGTGGCTCAGGAATATCCATGGGTACAACCTCCTCTCCCCCACCAACCCCTCCCTCTACGGCCTCTCCTACTGGTACTGCTCTTACCTCCCCCTCTCCCACCTTGGGATCTCTACTCCATACCACCTTGACCCTCCTTTGTTGTCTTCCAGCACCCCGCTCTGCTACAACCACACCTCTCTCACTTGGTCCATCATCCTCTCCGCTGACTATCTGATCTACTATCGATTTCAGATCATCCTCCACTAGAACCCCAAGAATGGTAAGGCGCACTAGAAATTGTCCCTCCCACTAGCTCCTATATCCTCCTGTCATCCCTGGATCCTCTCCTACCCCGAGCCGCTCATCACACACCAAGTATGACACTGTCTAAAAATTGGTCTTTCCCTCCAATGGACTTGCTGTTGGGCCCCAAGATCTCACGTCTTGTGTTATCAGAGGATATAATGGTATGTCTCCCACTATGTCCTGGACCAGGTCAAACTATCTCGCTACTCTATATGGCACATAGTACTCCATGATATATACAGACCTGCCAAACATCCACATCTCCACTCCAGCCCAGTGTAGTTGCCAATCCCCCCTCCATGTCTCAACCCAAAAAATAGCCGCCATGTAAAATGCATAAGCTCATCAAAAATGCGGTGCCAAAACCATATGGATCCTATCCAAGTATAATGTAGCAGGCCCCTATACCTGTCTATATATGGCCGACGGCTCCACCTGTCCTATACACCTAGTGGTCGAGTAACTGCAATATGCTCCCAAGCCAACATATGGAGAAGTGTCACTCCCATAGATAAGCTAGCATACTCCCTATACACCACCAGATGTATATCATGATATAACTAATCCAACCTCATAGCTCCCCAGGTATACTGTGCACAATCATGTACCATGAAATAAAGGCACCTGCTCCATCCAATAGGAAATGCATGCCCTCTGAGATCTGGTATAATCCATCCGCTCAAAAATCCATAAATCACAAGTACCACACGAGGTATATGTCAGATACCCATCGCCCTACCCAAATGCATCCTGCTTCTATCTAGCATCGGTAGGTCCTCATACTTTCAAACCTCCCACAGGTAAAAATTTGTTACATCTAAATGGTACTCTGGGATGACGTCGCGAATGAGGATCTTCAAGAACCTCCATACATCTAGAAGAGTCACCATCACCTCACCAGTAGATAGACAAAAGGTGTTATATCTGCTATCCCACCTATCAACTAAGGTCATCATCATTGCGGTATGAGCTCGAATCCTCGAGCACCTATCCACAAAATGCAACCCTATAGCAGCTAAGATCTCCAACTCATCTGATAGCAACCGTCGATATAATCTCATGGTAGTGGGCCAATGCTCCCTTGATGCCAACGACCCCAACTCACCCTACATCCAACAATCCAATTAATAATTCCACATCCTTGAGTCCTATTATACCCTCGGGTACAACCATAGCTTCACCCACCTCAAAAATTCTAAAGCCTATTTCTAATCCTTCCCTTTTGTAGCGCTCGCACCATTCTGCAGGTGCGCACGCTAGCAAATCCCCCTTAGAGACCCTGAAAGGAGACTACCATGACTGCTCGAGCTAGCCAACTTTTTCCCCTACTCAACCATACCCTAACCTACCCTAGCACGACTACTCGTATTGCACCACCTTTTCCTAAGCCTAAGCCTAACCCTAAAACTCCTCCACCATGAGCACCCATGTAGTAGCACGACTGGATGCACTAAACATTAGTGACCCCCCCAAACCCCTTCTTTTTGCCTTCCGCTCATGAGCGCTCATAGTACCCTATAGGAACGCGCATCAAAAAGGCGATCACTGTGTCTGCCTCACCAAAATTTGGCCCTAAACTATGCCCTAATTTTACCTTAAACCTAAAAATTCACAAAGGAGGATAGTCCTACATACCGGTGGTCCATAGCCTGTGGGTCTCTCATACTGTCAGATCCTCTCAATGTAACAATGACCCCTCATTGGGCCCTTTGTGGCTTATGTAGACCCCCTTGTGGGCCCATTCCCTTCACGGTCTCCCTCCTATTTTTATTCATCTGCCCTATCATTCTTTTTCATTTATCTCTTCCTCTCTAATTCTTCCTTCTTCATTTCAAGAATTTTTCGTCAATTTTTTTTTGTTTTTTTTAACAAAATATTTTTGAAAAAATTCTCAAGGGGGCATACACCACCCATGCTTTACGCTGGGGCATCTATTTCTTTTTTCTTCTATCTTTTACCCATTGCCAAATTTTTTCGCTACATAAAAGAGGGGCAAAATGTAGACACTTAAAAATAATTATTTTAATTATTTTAAGTTCTTTGCATAATTAATTCATTAATTGTGCCAATTCCTATTCTTCTTCAATATTAATTAAATATAATTAATGTTGTCATTGTAGGCTTTTGATTGATTTAATCCACCTTTATTCTTTTAAAAATCCCTAATATTAAGTCTCCTCAAATTCCTCCTTTTAATTAATTAATTTCAATTAATTAATTAGTCTAGGTGATTCCTACAAATCACCTTTTTTTTAATCCATCATCAACCTAATAAATTCTTCTAGAATCTCCCTAAACTCACTTATCATTATTCTTCTAATTTTTAATTCCCTCCACTCATTCTCTCTCCTAGTCAAATCCCCCTACAAATCTCATCTACCCTAATACCACCTAATCATTCGTCTAATCCCTCTCCTAATGAGTTGCTAGTGGATAATCATAATAATTAGCCAAAAGTCAACTCCTTGTCCCTTCCATCCAACCACCTTCCTTAAATGCTCTTTTCCTAGGTGAATGTGAGATTTTCAAAATCTCACATTCCTCTAGGCATCTCATCCTCCAAGGAATTTTTAATTCCTCCTTATTCCTCCAATCCCCATGATCATCCTTTTTGAAGAATTTTTAATTCCTCATCCCTATCCCTCAAGGAATATTTAATTCCTTTCTCTTCTCTAGGCACATTGGGAAGTCTTCCCAATGAGCCTTGAGGAGTGTGGAGACAAGAAATGTCTTTAAGGCATATCTCTTGGTCTCCACACTTGTCTTGTCACCTCCTCTTGGGCCATGTGTGCGCTCACAAGAGATCCTGACCCTTCATCTTGGGTCAATCTTAGCCCTCCATTTCTCCTCTTCTCCTCCTATAAATTAAGGACTTCATCCCCTTGTTTCTCATCTCCAAGCTAACTAAATCTATGTTGCTATTTTATGCTCAAAATTTCATCCTGATACTCTTATTATGCCAAAATTTGCACTCACCCATACTTAGTGAATTCATACCTCCTTTCTCATCAATCCATCCATTCTCTACCCATTGTGCACAATATTGGAGAGCCAACCACATTACCCATATTGGACCAAGCAGATCAAGCTAGGAAGGGGCGCGTTCTTAGCTTCAACAAGGGTCCAAATCGGAGGAACAAGAAAACTCTCTTGGCAAGGTATAAAAATATTGTTTTTCATGTTGTAATTTGAATGTTTTTGTATCTTTTATGCTTTTAATTCGAATTAACAATCTCATCTTGCATCAAGATGTTTCTCTTGGTTCAGATATCATTGGTATATTTGATCCTAGATGTGATGAAGACATATTTCTTGGTTATTCTAATGAAATAAAAACATATACATGTTATAACAAGAGATTGCAGAGAATAGAAGAGAGTGCTAATGTCAAAGTAGATGAGCTGAAAAGAAGTCAAATCAGAGTTTATGAGAAGGAACCGATAGTGTAAATGATTATATGTAAATTGATAGCACCTTTACTAGAATAGAGAGTTGAACCAATTACTCGGGCAGTATCAGAAAATTCAAGAGTAACTGAAGAACCAAGAATAGGAATAGAGAGTCAAAGGACTCCTAGGTATATGAGATTGAATCATGCAGAAGATCAGATCATTGGGATAAGAACAATGGAGTAATGACAAGAAGAAGACTGACAACTAATGAGGTATGTTTAATTATTCACAAGTTGAATTGTTATCAGTAATGGAGGCATGTAAAGATGAATATTGGTTGAAATCTATGGAAGAAGAATTAGATCAGATTGAGAAAAATAACACAAGGACTTTGGTTCCTCGACCTAAAAATAAGAATGTTATTGGAACTAAATGGGTTTTTAGGAATAAATTGAATGAGGATGGTAAAGTTATAAGGAATAAGGATAGATTGGTTTGTAAAAGATATTCTTAGAAGGAAGGAATTGATTATGGAGAGACTTTTGCACCGGTAGCTAGGATTGAATCTATAAGATTATTTCTTGCCTATGCTTCTTATAAGAACTAAAAGGTTTATTAGATGGATGTTAAGTGTGTATTTTTAAATGGGGATCTTGATGAGGAAGTTTATATTGAGCAACCTGATGGTTTTTCACTATCAGATAATACAAACATGGTTTTCAAGTTAAGGAAAATTTTATATGGATTGAAACAAGCATCTAGAGCTTGGTATGCAAGGTTGGATAAATATTATAAGATCATTGATGGTGATATACTAATTATTGAAGTATTTGTTGATGACATTATTTTTGGAGGTGAAGATAAGTTATGCATAGAATTTTCTAAGAATATGGAGAAAGAATTTGAGATGTCTATGATTGGTGAGATGAAATGTTTCTTAGGTTTGCAGATTAATCAGACTAAAAAAGGTATTTTTATCTATCAAACTAAGTATGCTAAGGAATTGTTGAAGAAATTTGGTATGGGAGATTCTAAACCGGTAAGTACTTCTATGGTTACAAGTGATAAATTAACAAGAAAATATGTTTATGCATCAGTAAATCCTACAAGATACAAATATATGATTGGAGGTATGCTTTATTTGACTTAGACTAGGCATGACATAATGAATGTTATTTGTATTGTTTCAAGATTTCAAAGTGATCTTAGAGAAAATAATGAGAGTGCGGTGAAAAAGATTTTTAGATACTTACAAGGTACATCAGAATATGGTTTGTGGTACCCTAAGGATGATAAATTTACTTTATGTGCATATGCAGATGCTAATTGGGCTGGAGATGTTGATGACCGGAAAAGTATTTCCGATGGAGCTTTCTTTCTCGGAAAGAAGTTGGTTTCATGGATCAGCAATAAACAATCATGTACTTCTTTATCTACTACTGAAGCTGAGTATGTTGTTGCTGCTACTAATTGTACACAAGTTCTATAGATGAAGAAAATGCTGAAGGATATAAAGGTGGATTGTAATGCACTGTTAGTTATTCACCGTGATAACTTTGCTGCTATTTATATATCAAAGAATCTAGTATTTCATTCTAAGACAAAGTACATATCTATCAAGTACAACTTTTTGAAGGAAAAGGTGGAAGTAAATGAAATTAAATTGGTTTATGTGAACACTAAAGAGCAAATTGCAAATATTCTCACTAACCTTTTTCCCAAGGAATCGTTTGAGTACCTGAGAGAGAGATTGGGAGTTTTTGCCCCTCTGGTAGAGACTTGATTTATGCAGTTTGGCATTAGTCTGGTATGCAATATCAAAAATACTATTCATTCTAGTACTGATGTGAGGATGCTACTACTCAGGGGGAGTAGTTAGCTTTATGATTCAGTGGTTTATGTTTTTGCTTTGATATTTTTGTCAGAATTCTGGCATTGATGTCAAAGGGGGAGAGATATTGATGTGAAAAAGAAAAAGAAAAAGGGGGAGAGATACTAATAAGAAAAATTAAAAGGGAGAGAGATTGATTATGGAGAGATATATGTATAATTTAGAGCTTTATAGAGATACCATTCACAAAAGGATTTTGGTCCTTGTTTCAGAACCTCATTGATACATATGTATGTGGGAGATTGTTGGTTGTCTTCCATAGGGGGAGACTTGTTTGGCATTTCTTGGTACTTAGATGTTTTTCACATATAGTGTTGCCATCAATGCCAAAGGGGGAGATTGTTGCCCATTTGGAGGAATTGATTATGTGTTGCATTGATGTTTTGTCATTGATGCCAACACTAGCTGTTTGGATACTTTATCAGCACCCTTCTGGTCCTAGTAGGATGAGTGGTTTCTGGTTGGTTTGGATCTAGCATGATCCGGTAGGCTCTGGTATAGTTTGGTTATAGAATTAGCTTATTCATGATACTCATGTTCATATCTAGTAAGTTGGTTTTGGTTTGGTGATCGGATGCTATCTTGTTTGCTTAGAAGCTTGGTTTCTGGTTCCGGCGAGGGTTTCATCGACAGAGCTTTTGATGAAGATCTCTAATGAATTGCATAAGTGGTGTTGGTGCAGCTTCCAGTATGGTTTCTGGATGGTGTTTGTGATCATGTTTGAGACTTGGCAAATAGAGATCATTGTTGTAGCGTGTGGACCTATATTGGGTCCTGGTTGGTCTAGGTTATGGCCCAGTTTAATGAAGCATGTGGATTGGAGCTCTTGATACATTTCTAGGATGTCCTATGTGCTGGATATTATTTGTTTGGTTTAAGGCCGATGTGTTTTATAATTATGTAATTGGTTTATTATCTGGTGGCCAACCTGATTATACTTGGTTGAGGGTTTGCATATATAGATGTAGGATTCATTGTAGAACATATAGTAGATTATGGTACTAGGAAAGGGATGTAATGTGTGAATAATGTAATATCATTCAGTCAGAGGATTGCATCAATCATTGGAGATCAAATTGGGTTTATGTAAGAGGATTTAGTCCTCCATTATTGAGCTTAACCAAAACTATACTCAAGGATAGGTGATGCTATCTTTTGCAGTTCAACACTTCTTCGGATTGTAGTCTGGATTTATATGTAGTGAGTGAGACTCCTTTTGTGATGAGAAGTGCACTCTAGGTTGTTGGTCTTCCTGCAAGTGTAGTCCCCTCAATTGTAATTCACATACTTACTGTAGAAGTACTATCTGATTGTGGGTAGGCTTTCCACCGTGATTTTTCCCTTTACCAATTTTTCCACATATAAATTTTGGTGTCATGTGGATGGTATTTATTTTGTGATTATTGTTTATGCTTAATTGGTTTAACTACTATTCTAGTATTTGGTCTAAGCCTTCTGGTATTAATGTTTTGGGTTCCAATATTAAAGTTTTAATTGATAATGGTTCTGGTAATATAAGACAATTGATTCCCCCCCCTTCTCAGTTGTCTTATGGTTATTTGAACTGTCTAACACATAGAAGACCTATCTTGAGAATAAGAGATCTAGAGTTGATTGATAATGTATTAGAAAATGTATGTATTAGGCCTGTGAGATGAATCTTGTAGCATGTATGTTGCCAACAGATTGTAAATGATTTTGATGATATAATCCAATCAGTTTTGCATTGCCTCCATCATCTTGTGTTTCTTTTGTTGTGTTTACTCTTGTTGTACATACCAGATTGATCTCCTTGAGGTCCCTCCTAACCGTGACTGCACCAATCTTCCACGGAAAACTTTAACTGGGGCACCAATCAAACTCAACAACAACATCAACATCATACATCTATGATCATCTTCCATAATATTCAAACTTCAATTGAGGCACTAATTAAGCTCAATAGAAACACCAATTTATGACATTATTAAACAATAGTACAAAATAGAGAAACCTTCATATACTTGCATGACAATATTGTTAGGACCTGGAGGTAACTGAGAGGGGGGTGTGAATCAGTTGTCAATTAATTTCAACACAAATATAACTTAATCAAACTTGATACTTAATATCGGTAAACCCAACTTAATGCCAATTGATAGATTAGTAGTTAATATCAATACTGGTAAAGCTTAATGCATAAAATAGAAAGAGAAACAACATCCACAACATATAACACATAGATTTGAACGTGGAAACCCTGTAAGGGGAAAAACCATGGTGGGAAAACTTACCCACAATCAGATGATACTACTACAAATAGTATGTGTGTACAAATGGGGTATGCACATGCAGAAAGGCCAACCGCATAGAGCTCACTGCTCAATCAGAAAATGGGAGTCACACTGACTACAATTCGATGGTTAAATCCAATGATAATGTATTTCTTAAAATAGCATCTCCAATGTTGGATTCAGTACTAGTTAAGCTCTGATAATCACCTACAAGCCTTCCTTGAACCTTCTCTATGGTATTCTAATACGAGCTTCAACATTCGCACATACCATGTTATAATAGCATAACCTTTTCTTCTCTACTCATACCATATCTCATATCATAAATGAGACCTTACATATATACCCAAACCTAGGACCAAATTTGTAGGTCGGCTTACTAAGAATATTACAATAAAATTAATTACAAACAAGTCAAGATGTGATGAATCATGTCAGCTCAATACATTTACAGCAATATCCAATTAATAAAACATCTCCATAATGTGTCATACTGATCTAGAATAGATAATGCATGCTAGTCCATAACCTAGACCAATTTGCTAGTAACAACAAATATGTCAACCCGATTAGACCAATAACCAAAACACCAAAACAAAGTATCCAAACCATTTCTTCGACATAATCAAGTGATCTCGAGATGATAAAAAGTCATCCTCAGTGCTGGTGAACAATATAACCTACTAGTGAACAATATACTAGTGACTGTGCATAAGTCACTGAACTTGCTAGTGAACATAATGTGCTGGTTTAACATAACCAAAGATCTCTAGAAAGATAAGTGTTGAAATCAATGAAAAAACTAATGCAACACATACATAATACCAACAATCTCCCCCTTTGGTATTGATGGCAATACAAGATGGAAAAACATCTAAGTGCCAAAACAAAATGCCAAAAACCAAAAAACAACAATCTCCAGAATAGATCAATACTAGAATTCAAAATACAAATGGAAAGAGTAAGTGTCTCTCCCCAAAGGATAATGTTAATGTTTGATTTTCCATAGATATCTCTCCCCCTTTGACATCAAATGCCAAAGCAATACAAATACCAAAACATACAACCAATTCATATAACCAACTATTATAACCAACTACTCCCCCTGATAAGTAGCTCTCCCCCATCAAAGCCGGAAAAAGGTTTCTCTGCTAATTATGTTAGTTTGATGTCAAACTTCAACTATCTAAGTCTCTATCAATGAGGGTATTACCCCAAGATGCTCTCTGAGATATTCAAAAGTTTCCTTAGTCAAAGGCTTAGTAAACATATATGCAATCTGCTCTTTAGTATTCACATAAACCAATCTCACTTCTTTTGCTTCAACATTCTCTTTCAGAAAATTATATTTGATAGAAACATGTTTAGCCTTAGAGTGAAATACCAGATTCTTTGATATCACAATAAATGATTATAGGTTCTTTTCATTTTACCTTTATGTCCTTCAACATTTGCTTAATCCATAATACTTGAGTACAATTAGTTGATGCTGTAACATATTTTGATTCTACTGTTGATAATGATGTACAACTTTGTTTCTTGCTCAACCATGAAATTAATCTACTACCAAGAAATAATGCCCCATCAGTGGTGTTCTTTTTTTCATCTACATCTCTTGCCCAATTTGCATTGGTGTATGCACATAAATTAAAATTTTCATCTTTAGGATACCATAAACCAAGACTTGTTGTGCCTTGTAGATACTGAAAATCCTTTTCACTGCCGATTCATGATTTTATTTAGGATTACTCTGAAATCTTGAAACAATACATACTGCATTCATTATATTAGGTCTTGTTTGTGTCAAATACAGTAAACCTCCAATCATAGATTTATATCTTGTCGGATTAATAGGAGCTAAATCATCCTTCAATGTCAATTTATCAGTTGTAGTCATAGGAGTACTTGCCGGTTTAGAGTTTTCCATACCAAATTTCTTTAGTAGTTCCTTTGAGTACTTTGTTTCACATATGAATAATACCCTTATCAGTCTATGAAATCTGCAATCCTAAAAATAATTTTATCTCCCCAATCATAGACATTTCAAATTCTTCTTGCATCTTATTAGCAAAGTCTTTACACAATCTGTCTTCTCCTCCAAAAATGATATCATCAACAAAAACTTCAATAACCAATATGTCATCATTAGTCAATTTGAAATATAAGTTGTTGTCAGCATTACCTTTAGTGTAACCAAGTTTCAAAAGATATTTGTCCAATCTTGCATACCAAGCTCTAGGAGCTTGCTTCAATCCATACAAAGCTTTCCTTAATCTGCAAACCATATCTTTATCATTTATCAAATAAAATCCATCAGGTTGTTTAATATAAACTTCCTCTTCAAGATCACCATTCAGAAATGCACATTTTACATCCATCTAATATACTTTATAGTTCTTGTGTGATGCAAATGCAATAAATAATCTGACTGCTTCGATTCTAGCTACCGATGCAAAGGTTTCATTGTAATCAATTCCCTCTTTCTATAAATATTCTTTACAAACTAATCTTGCTTTGTTTCTGATTACATTACCATCTTCATTAAGTTTATTTCTGAATACCCATTTAGTTTTAATTACATTTTTTTCTTTAGGTTGGGGAACCAATGTCCATGTATTATTCTTTTCAATTTGTTCTAATTCATCTTTCATAGCTGTAATCCAATTTTTATCTTCACATGCCTCAATAACAGATGCTGGTTCAATTTGAGAAATTAAACATACCTCTTCACTTTCTAGTCTCCCTCTTGTCATAACACCTTGATACTTATTCCCAATTATCTGACTTTCAGAGTGATTCAGTCTTACATACCTGGTTTTGTTCACTTGTTGTTGTTCTTCAGTCACTGTGGAATTCTCAGATGATGCCAGTGTGATTGGATCCACATTCTGTATTAGTGCACTCTATATAGGTTTATTTATGATCATCTCAACTACCGGTTCAGAATCCATAGACCTTGAATTTCATCTAAAATGTTCATCTATCTTCACATTTGCACTCTCAATGATTTTCTGTAATCTTTTATTAAAACATATATATGCTTTTCTCTTAGATGAATAACCAAGAAATATTCCTTCATCACTTCTAGGATCAAATTTTCCAATATACTCATCTCTCCTCATATAACATTTGCTTCCAAATATTCTGAAGTATTTAAGAGTAGGAGTATTACCAAACCATAGTTCATAAGGGGTCTTACCGATTTCACCTTTGATGTGAACTTTGTTAAAAGTGTAAACCAATGTATTCACTTCTTCTCTCCAATATATATGAGGTAGATTTACTTCCAATATCATGGTTCTGGCTGCATCCAGAATAGTTATGTTCTTCCTTTCCACAATTCCATTTTGCTGAGGTGTCCGTGGTGCTGATAGTTGTCTTTTGATTCCATTCACTTCACAGAATATATTAAATTCCTTAGATGTAAATTCACCTCCTTGATCTGATCTTAAACATTTGATTTTATTACCGATTTCATTTTCTACCATTGCCTTGAATAGTTTGAATTTTCCAAAAGCTTTCGATTTCTCCCTGAGAAATCTAATCCAACACATTCTAGAATAATCATCAATGATTAGCATAAAGTATCTATCTCCCTGTAGACTTCTATTTCTTAGCGGACCACACAAGTCAATATGGATTAAATCAAGAATATTATTGGATTTCTCATAAATACTCTTAAAAGTTGTTCTAACTTGCTTTCCCATTTGACATTCCTTACATACCGGATTATGAGGTATTACAATCTTAGGCAAATCCCTTACTGCCTTAGTTGAACTGATCTTTATAATGCAATCAAAATTTACATGACAAAGTCTCTTATGCCATAACCAACTTTCATCAATGTGTGCAATCAAGCATGTATTTTCATTGTTATTCAAATGAAAGATATTACCTCTAGTCTGATTACCGGTTGCAATCTCCAAACTAGTTCTATTTGTGATTTTGCATTTACCATTCTTGAACTGTAACTGAAATCCCTTTTCAACTAATTGACCAACACTCAAAAGAATATGCTTCAAACCTTCAACATAATAAACATTGTCAGTATTGTGCTTACCATCAAAAGATATAGTGCCTTTTCCTCTGATCAAACAAGCTTTATCATCCCCAAATCTTACTAGACCTCCATTGTATTCCTGAAAAGATAAGAATTTACTTTTATCACCAGTCATATGATGTGAATATCCAGAATCTATAATCCATTCATCATTTTCTTCAATTTTAACTACCAGGGCCTGCTCTACCGGTGGAACAGTAGGTGCTAGTTGATCTTCTCTTATTGCAACAAAAGCCCATCCATTGTCTGTTGGTTCTTCATCAGAATCATCAGTAACTCCTTCATCAGCATAGTAACATGATTTGTCTCTATTCTTCTTAAATTTGTATCTTTGATATTCAGGGTTAGGCTTATATGTTCTTCTAGCTTCTTCTCTCAATCTTGCATGTCTATCAGGACATCTAGATGCCATATGACCAACTTTATTACAATTAAAACATTTAAATGGTGTTTTACCTTCATACTCACTTCCAATAGGACTTTTAGGCATTTTCCTTGCAAATAGTGCTTCAAGTTGTTCCAGTTCTTCATTTTCCTTTCTAATATCTTTAAGTTCTCTGCTTTCCAGTCAGATTTGTCAGATGATGATGATGCTACAGATGATAATGCTTCGAAGGCCAAATCTGTCTTAATTGTAGAAACAGGACCAAATTCCTCAAGCTCAAATGTTGAAAGTTTTCCAACCAAGGTATCTCTAGATACTGATGTATTAGGCATTGTTCTCAACTCATTAATAGCAGTTAATTTCATTTTGTATGTCAGTGGAAAAGCTCTTAAAAATTTAGAAAAAATCTCATCTTCACTTAAGGAACCTCGACAACATTGTATTCCCAAAACAATTTCATTAACCCTTTCCATACAAGAAGAAATTCTTTCATCTTCTTCCATTTTTAGATTTTCATACTAGACCCGGAAGCATTCCAGTTTTGCAATTTTGATAGTGGTATCTTCTTCATTCAATGTCTCCAATTTATCCCAAATAGCTTTAGCAGTAGATCGGTTTGATAATCCCATTATTTGTTGATCCGACAAGGTGCTCAAAAGTGCTTCTCTTGCTTTGCAAGCATTCTCCTTATCCTTACCAATGTTGGTGGATAGGTTGATTCGGTGTAGGACCAACATAGCCATTATTTGTAACATCTCATATGTCTCTTCCAATGTAATTGAGATGTGTCTCCATTCTGATCTTCCATATACCATAATTAGTTCTAGGCGCATGTAAAATTCATTTTCTATTAACAAAGTAATCAATTAGAAACAAGGGAAATCATGAATCCTTATCCTAATCAGAATTTAACAAACTAACAATGAAATGATACAACCAAGCAAAATAGGAATTATGAATGAAATCAATAAAAGCTCCCTATTTTGTGACTGTGTAGAACTTCCATTGCTCTTCTCCTCTTCGTGGTATGATGGCTCTCAGATATTCCTCTGGTAACCTGCAAGTGACACAAAGATTCAAAGTTTGTGATTGTTGAAAATGGAGATTGGATGCTCAATTTATAGAAAATTGGATGAGATTGATTGAAAGGTGGAACAGATTGATCAAGAGGTGTGAACCCAAGTGAGCTCAAATGAAAATTGATAGTTGAACTACTGATTGTAGGAGTGAAACTCAATAGATTGAATAGATTAATTGAGTCAACTGATTGAGAAAAAGCTGGCTGAAAAAAAAAAGAATGATTGGAGGAAATAAAGAGGATGACAAAGAAAGCTTAATTTAGAAAAAGCTAACCAAAAGATGGAAATAGAAGTTGGAGAGATAATTGATTTAATTAATTAATTGATTTAATTAATTAATTTAGCATGTGCTTGCATTTAGATTTAGATTTTCAATTTAATGTTTGCATGAGATTTATTCAAATAATCGAATTTATTAATTCAATTTAGCATTTGAATATATTTAGAACTTGACTTTGATTTTCAATTTGGTTTTTGAAATCATGCACATGTATTTGAATTTGGAAGAAATTAGAAGAATATGAAATTAAATGAAATTAGAATTTGGGGATTTGGAATTGAAGAATTAATTAGCTAATTAAATAATTTAAAGAAACTATTTAATTTCTTAGAAATGAAATTTAATTAAATAATAA
Source organism: Cryptomeria japonica (assembly GCF_030272615.1). Lineage (NCBI taxonomy): Eukaryota > Viridiplantae > Streptophyta > Pinopsida > Cupressales > Cupressaceae > Cryptomeria > Cryptomeria japonica. Next base: position 719,796,217 of record NC_081413.1, on the reverse strand, counting down.
AGATTATTTAAATTAAAGGGATTAAATCATAATTAATTAAATAATAAATATTTAATTAATATTTGGAAGAGGGTTGAATGATTAGATGATTAGAGATAGAAATTGAATACTTAGTAATTTGTTTAAATAATAAAGATTTATTTAAATTGGGGAATTAATCATAATTAATTAAATAATAATTATTTAATTAATATTAGAAAATGATTAAAACGATTAAATGATGATAGAATAGGAAATAGAATAATTAGTAAGATGATGAGAAAATATGAAATTAGAAGAAATAGATTAATTAAATAATAAAGATTATTTAATCAATTAGAGGAATAATTAGTACATGATCAATGAGATACTTTCAGGTGTCTACATTTGCCCCTTTTTGAGACAAAGTCAGAATGACATTGTTTCAAAGAAAATGAATTTTTTTGCCCCATTATGCCTCAGTACTATTGTATAGTGTAAATATGCCCCCTCGGAAAAGGTGGTCGGGAAATTCCAAAATTGAGACCATGTTTTCGATATCAGCCAAATGAGCAAGGGCATAAAATTTCGTGTGATTTCGAGATCGTTTGAGTAGGCTATGACGTGTTTGAAGCTGGCGGGGACCACGAGCATCAAGGTGTCAAAAAACCCTAATTTTGAGCTATAAATAGAGATTTTTAGGTTTTCATTTGCTCATTTGCACTTTGGTAATTCCTTGGTTTTCTCTATAATTTGTGTGCTTTTTTCTGAGTATTTGATCATCATGGCTAGTTATAGAGCTCGATTGCACCTGTTTGACCGAGTACGTTCATATCAGAGACCTCTTGGGACTGGTGGCATGGTATTTTTCTGATTTTTTTCTGATATATGCTTGTTTTACGTATGTTTTTCAAACAAATTTCCATGATCAATTTTTGCTATCTGTTACGCAATCACTTGTCGAATTTCATGCATTAGTGTTAAGTGTAATGCAAATGTTGTAAATGCTACGCATTCATCCTAAGTGTTACGCATTAGTGTTATCATGTTGCATTCATGTATATCATTACACATAAGTGTTAGTCATTACGCATGCGCCCATTTCATTACGCATTAGCTTTAATCATTATGCAAGAGTCTTATTTGTACCACATAAGTCATAACTGTCATGCATTCATTGTATATGTAATTTTTTGTCATGCGTTTGAAAATATTTAAGTTTTTTGAGATCCGATATCTGATATTTTAATCATTTTCTCATTGCAGCAGAACATTGGAGTGTTATACTGCTGACAGAGCAGACCTAGTGGACTTGATCTTTGAGCTGACTTACCGGATGAGGAGATTGGGCATATCTGACAGCTTGGTCTATACCATGTTTTACATTTTCCAGAGGTTACGGCCAACAAGGCCATGATTACAGCTTTGATAGAGCGGTGGCATTCCAAGACCTGTTCTTTTCATCTTCCTACTGGTGAGGCATCCATTACGCTAAAGGATGTATGGTGTATATTGCATATTCCCATTCATGGTGAGAGAGTTATATATGACCATGATGATGGCATTGCTAGACTATGTGCACTTTTTGAGTGTGAGATTCAGGATTTGCAGATCAGTGGCCGTTATGACATCCCTTGGGCTCGATTAGACTATGATGACTTGAATATTGTTGTAAAGCGGAAAATCGCGATCGAACCCTAGTTGCTCTCCCCTCTTCCAACTCCAAGGAGAGAGAAGGGAGAGTCACTAGGGTTGATGGTTTTCACTTAGGGGAGAGACTTTACATTCAAAAGAGGGGTTGAAACCCACAAGATCCAATCCCACACAATGCAAGATTGGATGCTAAATGTGTTTCAAGGGTTAAGAAAGCAAGGCTACCCTCTTTTGTAAAGAATGTTGATAGAAGAATTGAGCTAGGAATGCATAGAAAGTGACAAAGATTCGCTTATAAACTGAGATAGGGATATAGGATGAAGCTGCGGACCTGGAATTAGTAGTAAAATGTCGATACGGCGCTGTCCTGCAAATTTGAGCAAAAGTTGTCGGGACGATGGCGCCCGACATGCACACGGTCCTCCGAAAAATCCGCGAAATGAAGGGGGATCTGTTCGTCTCTGCACAAGGATTCCAGATCTTCAATTTCAGCCGCGTACCTGCAACCTACACACAGAAAAGCGAAGACGATTGGGGGGTTAGGGATTAGGGGTTTGCCTTTAGGTCAAACCCCGGTTTTGGAATTAACCAAGAAATGAGAAATGTTGTAAATGTAATGTAAAACAAGTACTAATACCTTGTTGTAAGGATGTTTGTATCCTTATGTGCGAAGGTATAGATGTTGTTGTTTGTTGTATTGTTGTATGTTGTATGTAGCATGTAGTATGTGATCTCCTCTTCAATGGTTGAATCCTTGTCTTGAATGCAACACTTAGCCTTGAATGGAGACTTAGAATGATCAATTGCTTGAAAGAATGCTTGAATGCTTGAATGCTTGAGTGCTTGAGTATAGTTTCCACACTTTTTCCATCATATCGAATGAAAGAGGAAAATGTAGTTTATATACTTGTCAATTAGGGTTAATAGACTGATTTTCCCGACCTTAGGCCGACCAGGAAATATAATTTCCAATTTGCAAACAAAAAGGCCCGAAGTCCCATAGGAGACCGGGCCCAAAATAGGGCCAGGGACCAGGGCACTGGGCGCCATGGTCCTGGGGGACCAGGGCGCTGGGCGCCTTGGTCCCACCTCCTGGGACAGCAGGGTGCAAAGGAGGTTCAGGCCAGGGTGCAAGAAAATGCAGTTTTTGGTGTCATAATCAGGTTTTGGGGTCTCCATTCAGGTTGCGTGTTGCGTCACCATCGTGAAGACCGAAATGCAGTCAAAATTGCAAGTGTCACAATTTTTGGACGCTACAATTGTATTATGCAGTGTTTTCGGTGGTTTACTAATACTTGACAGCCGAGGTCATGGGTTTCTAGTTGGATGGGGCAGAGTGCTCCATGATATGATTGTGCATCGTCGACTATATGCCTAGGGTCCTTGTCTTCTAGCCATGTTATACTATCAGATGCATGGTATAGTCTATCTGGGATACCGTTCTATCAGTTGTGGTGTTACGTTGCTTCAGACATGGGCATGGGAGCACATTTCTATTTCGAGGTCTGTCATTCATGTAGACTTGCAGCCTAGTGAGCCTTATGCCTTCAGGTATACAACAGGTATCAAACACAGGGATTCGGGGAACAACTTGTACTGGAGACATCAGTTTGACATATTGCAACATTTTATTTGGAGACCTTACTTAAATTGCCCCGATTGGCCTGATGATGTAGTGCATTTGTCTTTCTGCCGACAATAGAGATATCTTATTGGGAGGAACTTTGAGACCCAATGGATTATTGAGATGTATCTTCTAGGGCAAGTTCTTAGATAGTTCAGTGAGGTACAGGTGACACTTGTGGTTATTGCCTATTTTTCTCATGTATCACGAGAGGTATCTGATTGGGGTGTGTGCATATAGCCACATGTTGCTTCTGTTGAGTTCGGTTCTCTGCAGCCATTACTCTAAGGTTGGGGTAGAGGTGGAGTGGATCCAAGGATGACAACGGAGTACGATGCATGGTTTGCTAAGCATGGGCCAGTGCCTTTGATTGATCCTGTTGTTCCGATTATAGCACGACAGATTCAGCATCCTAGACAACGGTTGAGGATAGATGTAGGGGAGAGAGATGGAGGAGGAGAGGGTGGAGCTGAGGGAGGAGATGGTGGAGATGAGGGAGGAGGTGGTGGAGATGAGGGAGAAGGTGGGGGAGATGAGGGAGGAGATGGGGAAGATGATGGAGATGAGGATGTAGACATTGGTGGGGACACCAAGTGTATTAGTAGTGAGGACGATGATGATTCTTCTGATTCATTGAGTAGAGAGGATTGAGATGATGATGAGGATATGCCGGAGCTAGAGGATGTGCCTGGTGCTGAGGATGGGAGAGGACAGGTTGATGATGAGCTAGAGACTCTCAGAGTGCGGGTTCAGAGTTTGGAGGATGAGGTCGCCAGATGAGATATCAAGTGAGATCGTCTCCAGAGAGAGAGAGATGAGGCAGTGCAAAAATGTCAGATTACTATGGATGCCTTCGATCAGCTTTTTAGAGTAGGTACAGATGCGTGCGACCAGGTAGATAGGTATTTCACTGCTATGTAGGAGTCTATTTATTATCAGTAGGCATATAAGAGAGTCATCCCTGAGGGTCAGAGAGAACCTAGCTTTAGTGCATACATGGGGAGGAGATCGAGTAGATCTATTCATGACGGACTAGTAGTGGTGGTGTTATGGGACCACATCGACATCCTGGGAAGGGATCTAGTGGACAAGATCCACCTACTGACAGAGGCAGTGTTGGTTGATCATGTTATCTAAGCCTTCGAGCTTATTTATTGTATTCACACACATTATCATTTTTGAGTTATATATATGGCATGCAGGTTTTGGTAATGACCTATGTATGTTTTATATGATGTTATGAGTTTTTCGATGCATATCTATTTTAATTCTATATGATTCTAAATGCAATGGTAGTACATGTATGTAGTAATAATGTAAATGAATACAAATAAATGCAAATGACTCTATAATGAATGCTATAATGAATGTAAATGAACTCTATAATGACGAAATGCAAATCAACTCTATAATGAATGCATGTGACTTTATAATGAATGCATATGAATTTATAATGAATGTTTTTTTTGTATGATAATGGTTGAACCAATTTTAACTCAGATATAAGTTGAAGAAATGTTAGTCAGATTGATAGAGAGAAAAATTGATGATAGAAAGAATGTTAGAAAGAATGCGATTTAGACAGAAGATGAGAAATAAACAAACTATCAATAAGCAATTGAGATGAGAATAAGAATGAAATTGAATGAATCATGAACTTGTGTCATATATTTTATTGCGTTAATATATATTCATCACTGAGCCTTATTATTGAATAATGAAGCTTTAGCGCATCAGGGTATAAGGAACCAAGATGTAAAGATATCTCATTGAAGAAACAAACATACGTAGCAGACAAGGAGTGAACCCTCCATTCTGGTAATTGTGTTAGGTGTAGAGGTATATGTGGCGATTTCACCTTGATGTGAAGGCTCTTATCATAGACACCCACTAGAGCAATTTCCCTAGAATTTCATCGGTTCACACCACAAACAGCAAACAAAGAAAAAGATAATGCCCATCATAGCTCCTCTAGTCACTTGTGGACATCCTTGAGTAGCATAGGAACATAATCTGTTGCCAAATGATAAAAGATAAAGACTGACCCAGACAAAATTCAGCAGCTATACTAACCTTCTGCCTTCATTCTCAGTTGCTTGATGTGATGGTTGATAATGTCTGATCTCAGAAAGTTGCGGACCCCGTGTAAGACTGACCTGTCTGATTTTGAGTGTATCCTCTTTTGTTTAAGACAAGATAATGATCACGTGATATAGATATGATACGATTGATAAGACAGTTTGATCAGTTGATTGCAGATGTTTGACTAGATAGTCGTATCCTTTGTTAACTTCGTGTGAAGTGTTTACTGGATATCTACTAGGGTATTTGTTTCTCACAAGACATTTTATTGCAAGTTTTTCTCATTGATTGATTTTCGATTTTTAGTTCTTTTCCAAGAGCGTTTTCAATGTTTTTGGATTATGTAGATTGATATTTGAATGTTTTTGGCTGATTTTTTCAGGATTGTATTTTTTGGTTGATCTGTTCAGGATTGTATTTGAATGTTTTTGTTATTTTGTGGTTTTTGATTTTTTGGGATTTTGAGTTTTTCAATGTTTTTGGATATTTTTGAAGGATGTTATATGATTTTTAGGATTTTTTTAGGACTTCATACGATTTTTTGGATTTTTTCAGGACTTTATATGATTTTTTGGATTTTTTCAAGACTTTATCTGATTTTTAGGATTTTTTCAAGACTTATTTGATTTTTAGGATTTTTTCAGGACTTTATATTATTTTTTGGATTTTTTAAGTTATGCTCCCAGTTGCAAACCTATATGAGATGATGATCTACATAATGTATGTGGAGACAAATGAATTTTGGACATGACCTATGTGAATGCAATATGCAGGATGAAGATGCATTTCCTATTCGAACAAGGTTGACTGTCTTTGTTTTTGCATTGGTAATACAACAATAGAAATGGAGGTGCAAAACATCTTATAGATAAGCAGTCAATCGATCTCTAAGGCCCTTCAGAACATTCATCTCAACACACTTAGTGACTAGGATTTACAAATGGAGACATGGAAAACTTCCCCATTGGTTCTTGAAACTTTGATCTTCTTTTGCCCATGTGTGTGCAAATGCATTAATTCCCACTCTTATGTTCACTAAAGATCCTTAGCATCCTATATGAATAGCTACATGATTTTTCTAACTTCAAAAGCATCCTGAATAGAGCCTCGCTGCTAGCAAGCCTTGAGAGTTCCGAAGAGGTTATAGACTATAATTTCTCAAATTTTGCTACATTGCTAGTAGGCATTCATAGCCTTGATGGAGTTACTTGCATGTTCCCATAGTCAAGCTTTTTATCGCATTTGTATACATGATATTTCAGTTATATATCATTTCTCTATTTGCCTTTAGATGGATATTTGGCATAGCTCTTTTTCTCTTTTTTCTTTTCTTTTCTTGCCTTGACTTGTAAGTAATAAAACCTACTTGGGTGTGATAATTAAAATGGCACTGAAGTAGAATTTTAGATTTTTCACTAGTCATACGATCAACTAGGTGTCTAGAATGAATTAGAGATCTTAATGTGTGAGATATAGCAATTGATAGATTGTGGGTTAACAAGTCTCAAATAGTGAAATTGCTACCAACCATAAGTAAAGCATAGTCACAGGGTAATGTTGAGAATGAATGACCTTAGAACCTCAAAGACTTCATGTCTGAATATCTAAGAGAGGAGATGACCCTTGTTTTCCTTAGATGCAAACAAATGATAAACTTGAACAGTTGCTTTATTTTATTGATGCTTTTATATGAAACTGTGGAAAGTTTAAGAATGTGATGCATCTAAAAAAGAAACTACATGTAATGTTGTGTTTTAAATGATATGATATGCAATGTAGAAAATAAAACCTAAACTAAACAACCCTTAGGTATAATATCGCTTAAGGTGCATGTTGTTCATAGGGTCAGAGATTGGATCTCCCTCTATGGTAGCCAAATTATAGGCTCCATTGCCTATGACCCTTGTTATAATGAAAGGACCTAGCCAGTTAGGTTCGAATTTCCCTGACCTTTCTCTTTCTACTAGGTTCCTTTTATTCTCTTTAAGTACTAGATCTCCCACTTGAAAATTTCGTGGGCGGACTTGTTTATTATAACTTCATCTCAGTCTATTTTGATATCCTTGTAGATGGTTAAATGTTGTTTGTCTTTTTTCATCAAGGGTTTTGAGTTCTTGTAACCTTGCTACCCTGTAGTCTTCCTCTGATATGATGTTCTGTAAGGAGACTCTTAGAGACGGTATTTCTATTTCAAAGGGGAGTATCACTTCTATCCCATATACCAAGGAATATGGTGTTGCTCCTATAGGTGTGTGTACTCCTATTCTGTAGGCCCAAAGAGTGGGATTTAACTGGAGATACCAGTCCTGTCCTGTGTCAGTGACTAGTTTCTTAAGAATTTCAATATTGTTTTATTTGTAGCCTTTGCTTGCCCATTACTTTGTGGATAATATGGTGTGGCAAATCTCTGTTTTATGTGGAATTTGTCACACAACTCTTTCACTTCCTCATTTTTAAATGGATGCCTATTATCAATAACAAAGCACATTGGAATTTTGTATCTACATATAATGTAGGTGAGCATGAATTTTGCTATCTTCTTTCTAGTGGTGTATGTTAAAGGAATCGCCTCAACCCACTTAGTAAATTATTTAGTGGCTATCAAGATAAACTTGTGCCCATTAGAAGAAGTAGGGTTGATTTTACCCACTAGATCTAATCCCCATTGTTAAAATGGCCGCAGTGATGTGATGGGTTGAAGATCTTGTGCTGGTACATGAATAAGGTCTCCACACATTTGGCATTGTTTACACTTTTGTACATACTTGTAAGCATCTTTTCTCACTGTTGGCCAGTAATAGCCTATTCTCAGCAATTTCTTTGACAATGGAGGACCACTTTGGTGAGCCCCACAGATTCCATCATGGACTTCTTTTAAAGCAAGGTATGCTTCATTCTCATCCAGACATCAGAGAAGAGTTCCATCGAAACCCTTTCTATACAAAGTATCAGCTATAATGGTGTATCTAGATGCCTGACGAATAAAGGTCTTCTTTTGATTTCTGGACAGATCTGGTGAAATGTATTGGGTGTGTAAATATGTATATATTTCATTGTACCAAGGTGATTCTGGACCCATAATTGCACATGCATAGTTTGATAAGGGAGTCTCATATGTAGGTAGCATTAACTGTTCTATTGTAAACTCAAACTGAGTTTCGTTAGTAGGCATATTTAGAAGAGATCCTATGGTTGCCATTGCATCTGCTGCCTTATTTTGTATTCTTGGGATTTGTTCAAATGTAATTTTGCTAAAGTGCTCCTTGTAATCTTTGACCAACTTCTTATAAGGCATGATTTTGTCATCCTTCGTGTTGTAATCATCATTGACCTATTTTACAATCAACTACGAATCACCATAGACCTATAACTCTTGTATTTTCCATTGTACAGTTGTATGAAGCCATATGATGAGAGCTTCATATTCAGCCATATTGTTGGTGCATGGGAAATTGATCCTAAATAACTTAGGTATAACATCCCCTTGAGGAGTAATGAAGAGAATGCCTGCTCCAGATCCGTGATTTGTATATGACCCATCAAAGTATAATTTCCACATTACTAAGGCAGTTAATGTAAACATGGATTTGTCTGGAAAGTCGATCAGCAATAGATGATTGTCCTGTATAGGAGCCTCTGCTAATTGATCTGCTATGATTTGTCCTTTGATGGTTTTTTTGTCTATGTATTCTATATCAAACTCGCTCAAGATCATAACCCACTTAGCCAATCGCCCAGTCAATGTTTCTCTGCTCAATAGATACTTGAGTGGGTCAAAGCGTGCAATGAGTTGTACCTTATGACTCAATATGTAATGTTTGAGCTTTTGTGATGCAAAGATTACTACTAAGCATGCTCGCTCTATGGGGGTATAATTAAGCTCATAGCCGATTAGAGTCCTACTTATATAGTAAATGGCTCTTTCTTTTCCATTTTTGTCATGTTGTGCCAATAGAGCTCCTAGTGCTAAGTTTGTTTCTGATATGTATAACAATAGAGGTTGTCCTGGAGTAGGAGATATTAACACTGGTGTGTTCAAAAGATAATCTTTCAAATCTTGGAAAGCTTCCTGGCATTGTTCTGTCCATTTAAAAGTAACTCCTTTCCTGAGTAAATGTTGGAATGGATGACACTTATCTGCCAACTATGCTATGAATCTCCTTATGGATTGCAATATTCCTTGTAACCCTCTGAGTTGTTTAAGTGTTGACGGAGGTTTCATATCAATGATTGCCTTGACCTTGGCAGGGTCTATTTTAATTCCTCTGTTTGATACTATAAACCTTAATAGTTTACCGGCTATTACACCAAACACACATTTCTTCGGGTTTAATCTCACATTATACTATTCCAACTGATCAAATATCTATGTAAGAACTACAAGGTGACTTTCTTTGGTTTTTGATTTAGCCAATATGTCATCCATGTAATCTTCCATTATGTTATGGATCATGTCATGAAACAACGTTGTCATGGCTCTTTGGTATGTTGCTCCAGTGTTTTTAAGACCAAATGGCATCACATTCCAACAGTACATTCCCCATGGGCATGTAAAGGCTATTTTATGTTGATCTTCTGATGCAATTTTAATCTGGTTGTATCCTGAAAAACCATCCATTAAGGATAGTATCTCATTTCCAGCTGTTAGGTCAACTATCATGTCAATATTAGGTAGTGGGAAGTCATCCTTAGGACAAGCTTTATTTAGATCTCGAAAATCAATATGGATTCTTATGCCTCCCATGGGCTTAGTCACAGGTACTAGGTTGGATATCCATTCCGTGTAGTCAATAGGTCTAATAAAACCTACATCCAGCAACTTTTGTAGTTCTATTTTAACCAGTAATGTGGTACTTGGGTGCATTTTTCTCAATTTTTGCTTGTAAGGTTTAACTCCTGGTATCAATGGTAAGTGATGCAACACTAATTCAGAGTCTAAGCCCGACATGTCTGAATAGGACCAAGCAAATTTGATAGTTCATTGCTTGAAAAAATGAATGAATCTGTCTTTTTCTTCTTTGCTCAATGATTTTCCTAGATGGATGTTATGTACAACCTCCCCTTCTGCTATGTTTACTTCTTATGTTTCCTTTGTAAGTAATGCTAAACTTTCTCTTTCCATAGGAAGATTACCCAAGTCACTTTTTTCATTATGGGAATTTTGATCCTTATCTTCTATTGGAGACACACTTTCTTCTCCAAATTATGTTGTTCTATTTAGGTCTATAGCAAACCCTGCTTTATGATCACCTTGCAGAAATCCCTCTCTGACTCCTACAAATTTTGAGATTGCTTCGTCATTTTCAAACCAATCCAGCGTTGGTTTTCCTTCTTTCCCCCAATCAATCAAGTGTGAATGTACTAGGGGTAAATCATTACTCCTTTCTTTAGTAGACTCTGATAACATGAAGACTTGATTCTTTGTCTGGCTTTGTGTATCCTCATCCTGTATAAGCCTTATTTGATTCCTTAATATTACACTTTCTGGTGGTCTAGAATCATGGAGTGATAAGAATTTGTAATCATGAGAGTATGTCTCACTTTCAATATATGTTTCATCATATGAGTTATCATCACTTATTTTTTCTTGTTCCTATCCCTGATTCTGTTGTAGATTGACTGGTCTTCTTTGCACATTAGTGACCCTTCTTAAGCCTAGTATAAGACTTTGCAATCTTTCTTAATCTATTTCGTTAGGTTGAGCCTAAGTTGCTTCTCGTGGTAGAAGTAGGGACAATAACCATGGGTGGGATTCAGGTGGTGGGCGTAATCCTGCATCTGTTGCCACATTAGCCTGTACTGTTGTGTCAATAACTGCATCATTTTGTAACTTAGTGGTAGGTTCTTGCAAGAGTTGTCTCATGTCTTCCCCATCTGATTCTTCACTTGGTGATGTAGGTACCTAATTACTCATTTGAGATGAAGATGGAATCGCCTATGTGATATTTAATCTATTGTTTTGCTTGGTCGATTTAGTATATCAAGAGTATGTTGTCTTGCTTTGGTAATATGTTGTACATGCTTGTATCCCAATCCTTGATTCCCTGGATTATCATTAGGAACAACAGGCTCTAGTCTTCCTTATTTCTGTAACCCCAGGCCTGTGGTGCCATCATATGCATGTCTTTGGAATATTTTGAATCCATTGCCATACTAATCTGTGTGTATTTTGGGTATTGTCATATGATCTTCTTCTCTATATATCCAATGGTTAACATCTTCATTTAGGGATTCTTCTTGTAAGTCACCCCATCTAATGAAAGAGCATGAATCTGTGTATTTGACAATTTCTTTTCCTTTGTCTCACTTTTGCATTGTAGTGTGAGGTTTCCCAAAGGACTTAGGAGAAAGAGATAAATGTTTCCCACTTAAAGTATTTGCAATAGAGTATTCTCCACAACCCATATCCTTTATTTGTAAGGAGGATATTGTAGGAATATCTTTTTTTATTTCTGTGATCTTTAATGCTTCTAGCTGTGTAGTGAGAGGTGTGGGCTGATTGATAGGTATCTAATTATCCATATTCTCTTTCAGATAATTGCAATGTTGGAATGGATTTGGATCACCCTTTATGTTACTACTTATCAAATTTCCATTAGTTTCATATCCAAAGTCATACTATATATTCTAGTCGGTTAGTATTACCGAATCATGCAGTTGGTACACTCAAAGAAGTTAGTATGAACAGTCTAGTTGGTTGCAGAAAAAAGTAGTCACAGAACACAGTATTCACCAAGCTATTTATCGAGTAAAGTTTCATGGATACCGAGTGGTAAAGTTAACTCACCAAGTTGATATTCACCGAGTGAAACGTTTTACTAGATACATTGAACCTAGACATGTACATGAAAACGTGTTACAACATCGAGGCACATCTAACCATTTTTGCATTGGGAATTGCACTATGATATTGTGTATGATTACAAGGTCAATCTAACCAATGAGATATTTTGTTTAGTTATTCATTCGAAGAATCTTTTGTAAGATCGAAGGAATGAATTAGATCACCGCTCTAAGAGATCTATTTATACAGCATGATTCTAGGGTTAGATATATGAGATGCAATAAGAGATAACAGAGTGTATGCATGAAGGAAGACTATTACAGAGACACAGAAAGGTCACCGAGAAGGTTATCAGTGAACAGTCGAAGAACATAGTAAACAGAAGGGTTTACCAAGTTTCATTATGGGTTACCGAGGTATGCTACAAGCTAGGTAATCTTATTCAGAGCAAATAGAATCTGCTTTAGCATTTCACATGTAAAGTTGCAGATATTTGTAATGATTTTATTATAATATTTTGAAGTTGTAAGAGAAACCTTTAATAGGGTAAAAGACTCTAACCAAGTCTATAAATTGTAAATCCTTTAACTAGGTGCTATGCTTATATAGTGTTGTAAAAAAATCCTTTAGTAAGGTAGATCTAACTGTAGCGTCGTAAATTGTACGCACTTGCTAGGGTGGTACAATTTCACACCTAGTTTAGCACCCGCCTTGGCACATTTTGTATTTTGCATTGCATTTCCCCTTTAGCACTTAATTAATTAAATTAATTAGGTCTAAGGTTCTATTTTATCATCTCCCACATCATAAAGTTGGGCCCCTTTCATTAAAGTGTGCCCTTTCCATTTGATTCCTCCAATACACCACTTAATCAAAAACCCTAATTAAGTTCTATTTCGAACTTGGGGGCTTGGTTTCGGGGTCAAAACATCTTGAAATCACCTGTAACTTCGGGATTCTCTCTAAAATCATCATATCTGACGGCCCTGAAAATTTGGTGAAAAGTTGTCGGGACCATGGCACCCGGTGCACATGGTCCCGGACATTTTTCCCTAAATTTTAGGAGCACGATCCAATCATAAAATAAAGCTTAACCCCAAGAAATTGGCAGGAGATTCAATCTCTAAGTCGGCCTAAAGTTGAAATTACGACCTAGGGTTTCATATATAAGAGCTCTCTTTCTTCATTTGAAAGGATCCGATTTTTGGCTTTCAGGAACTTCATATGCAACGAAAGAGCAGATCTTTGAAGACTTCAACAACATTCAACATCCTTCTATCAAGCATTTATCAATTTCATTCATCCATTTAGGGCTTGGAAGACATTGAAGAACAATAGGAGATTACCGACTGAAGATTGGCTTGTACTCCTCCCTTGAGGGTTGGCTATGATTTCATGTTGTTTTCATGTCTTTGCATAAGCTTCAATATATCCTTTATTCATGCTTTAGATCACTTTGCATCTTGATTTAGAGCATTTACATTATCATTTCCAAGCAATTAGGGTTTACTTTCTAGGTTGCTCTAGTTTGCTTTCTTGCATTTTAGGACCTTGCACACACACTAGGTCTGCACACACAATACATTTTACAATACAACTTGGCTATTCGTGGAGGTGGAAATCACCGAAGTGGGGGTTTGACTAAGGCAAAACCCTATATAGCCGCCCAAACACCTCTTCAGATATAAGTGCAGGTTTCGGGACTCGGACGACGCCGCAAGTTGCAGATCTGGGAGAAGCAGACTGAGATCGACCTTCCCACCAAATTTCAGAGCAAAAGACTAGGACAAGGGCGTGGAGCACCCTGGTCCTGCCAGGACAGGGGCACTAGGCACCCTGGTCCCTCGGACAGGGGCGCTGGGCACCCTGGTCCTCCTGACAGGCAGCATTTTCAGCATTTTTGACAGCTTTTTCCAAAGTGCAAAACAACAGTTTCCGGAGCAGTTTCAGGGGCAGAATCAGGACAGTGGCACCCGCGCCCCCGTCCTGAACATTTTCAGTCAGATTTTAACTCCAGGTATGCATTTACATTCTTGTCTTATCCTTGTGTTTACAGCTTTCCATAGTTTAAGTTCAATTCTGCAATCTTGTTATTAGTTCATGCTTGCACTTTGGGGTTGGGAATTGAACTTGCATCATTTTATCTTCCAATTACAACAAAGGAATAGAAATCCTAATAGGTAGCCCGTGGCTCTCTCTTCCACAAGAAGAAGTAGCCAATTGTGTGATACCTCTAGGCTCTTTCGTATTCCACAAATGTGTGCTTGAAAGTGAGATTAGGGCATGTTTGCTTAGTGTCACTTTTTCTCCCACACATTTTTGGTGAACTTGACGTGAACTCCAATCTTCTCTAATTCTGATTTATGTTTTCAAATTTGAGTGTTTATGCTATTTCAAATTCAAAATTTTATTTACAAGTCTCAATTTCTTGCAAGATTCAAAAATTTAGAGGAAATTTTTGCTAAAACCCTAATTTTTCAATTCAAAGTTGAACTTGTGGATAGCTTAATTTGGATCAATAATTTCAAATCTGATTTAGGAACTCATTTGAATCATAAATTTCATTTTCTAAATCTACATTCTAAGTGCTTGCATTGGTTTAAAATTAAACATTTTCTTCTATTTTGCATGTGTTATCATTTGAAAGAGGAAAATTGTTGTCATGATGCATTCATTTCATAGATGTGATAATGGGTTAGCTTCCTTTGCTTCAATTTTTCCTTCTCCTAAAGAACCTCCCCTCATCTATAACAACATTTTAGTGCCTAAAAGAGTTGCTACCAATCCCTTTGAGACTCTCCCATGCTCTAAGGATGAAGACTTTAAGAGTGATCTTGACAATTCTCCTAAAATGTGCCCTTCCTATTTAGCTATCCTAGAGGAAGAGAATGATATCATAAACACCTTTCTTAATGTTACTTCACCTTACCTCCATGATGCCTCTCTAAGTGAAAAGTTATTGATGGACATAGACTTATTTTCTCTTAAAGTTGGTCCTTCCAATGGGGGCATGTTAGTTCAACAAGAGGTTATGAACACTTCTTTCAAAGATCTCCTTCCTAAGCATGAATCTTTGAAGAAATATGTTCATGTTCCTCCTAAAAAACACTCCCTTCATGAGGATCCTTTTGTGCAAGAAGATGACATTATCCCTACATTTCCTAGTGATGGCATTTCCTTTTCCAACAAAATTCCCACTAGAGATGATGAATTAATGATAAATGCTTACCCTTCTCTTAAAGTTTGTCTTACCCATAAGCATCCCTTAGAGAAAGAAGATGAAATAATAAGCAATTTCCTTAATTCTCTCTCCCATAAAGATCATATTGAACATATTTTGAGGAAAGAGGATGAGTTTAACACATCTATTGATGCTCTCCCTTCAAAGGATGAGGAATTAATAAACAATGTTATCTCCTCTCCCGAAATTGACAATACTTCAAACATTCCTTTCAACAACCTCACTATTTGGGATGAACCATTAGAAGAAGGTGTAGATTATTCTCTCTCCCTTGATAGTTTCTCACCTTCCTTGAATATCAATTATTCTCCCTCTAAAAATAAAGCATCTCCCTCTCCTCAACTTGGTTCTACTCATAAGGATACCCTAGTTCAAAGCAAGATGATTAATATCTCTTTCAAAGATCTCCCTCTCCAAAGTGATACTTTAGAGAGTAATGTTGATCCTTCTCCTAGAGAGTTTATTCCCCATGTATATCCTTTGATGATAGAGGATGATATGAACTTTCCTAGTATTACTCTCCCTACTAGAACATCAATGCCTACCCCTTGTCTCTCTCCTAAAATTGATTTAATTTGTGATAAGATTTTAGTGCAAGAGAAGACTATCAATAATTCTTCCAACACTTTTGTTCATTCCTCTAAACCATCCTCAATCAATTTGATACATGTGAATGAAACACATAACAAACCTCTCTTCACTGTCCAAGGTGCTTGTCCTTCTCAAAATTCTCAACCTTTAAATAAGCCTATCTTAGTGGTTCAAGGTGGTTATGCTAATGATTCTTTTTGCACTCCTAAGAAACCTATTATTACTGTGCAAGGAGGTTATTCTTCTAAGAGCCCTTATGAGTATGCTAAGCAACTGACTAGAGAGAGTTATCATGCGGTTGCTCATACCTATAACACAAGAAACAATAGGCAACCTAATCCTCCTCCAGTTATCCCAACTTCACTTCCTCCTTCTCAACCAATTCTTCCGCAAGCTCCACGTATTTCACAAGTTCTTTGTAAGGAATATGATCTCATAGAACAACTTAAAGCTACCCCTGCTAAGATATCCCTTTGGGATTTGATCCAAACTTCTTCCGCTCATCATGGAATGTTACAAGATGCCTTGAAAGATTTGAATGTTCCTCCACCGAATACATCTAGTAATATAGCATCTTTAGTTAACTCTGTGATGAATCCTAAAGCTCAAATTGTGTTTACCCAAGATGAGTTGCCTACTAGTGAAATTCAACATCAATATGATCCCTTGATGATTGTGGTTATCCTAAATGACAGTGCTATAAGATGAACATTGGTAGATAATGGCTCTGGCCTTAATGTGTGTAGCATCAATCTATTGCATAAGATGAATGTGGATACATCCCTTATTGAGCCCGACTCTCATCCCATTCGAGGCTTTGATAATGTGGCTAAGTCTTCATTAGGTATTATCACCTTACCCATCACAGTGGGACCTGTTACTTTGCCTAGTCCTATCCATGTTATGTCGGGGAATCTAACATACAACTTATTATTAGGGAGACCTTGGATTCACAGTATGCAAGCTGTCCCCTCTACATTGCATAGACAAGTTAAATTTATTTATAACAATAAGACATATACCTTGATAGGTGATACTAATCTTCAGGCTTGTTTGCAAACATCTACTTCCAAAGGGAGTTCTTCTAAGCCTTCCTCTTCTAGTAATGACTCTTTGAACAAGATACCTATGGATGAATCATCACCCTCTAATAATCAAAATTCTTTGGATGAGTCTAAAGCTCCTGAAGAAGATCCTTCTCGACTTGAGTTTACACATGAAAAGGCTTTTGATCCTGAGAAGGTTCTCGCAGAAGACGATTGGGGATCTCTTGATTTTAATCCCACCTTTGTAGGTGAATATAGGGTTCCTCCTAGAGATCTTAAAGGTAAAAAGAAGGAAGAAACTAGAGATCAATCAATCTTACTTGAACCTATGAGCAATAATTTTGTGGCCAACTCTCAAACTTCTTCTTCTCACACCTCTAATAATGAAGAGTTTGATTCTTTGTCTTATGAAAAACCACCCTCTCTTCCTGAAATGGCTGATCGTTATGGTCGTGGTTTTCGCATTTTTGCTAAGCATGGGTATCATGGAAATGGTTGTGGTGCTCATGAACAAGGGATAAAAGTTCCTCTAGAGACTAATTTTCAGAATTATGCCTTTGGACTTGGCTATAATCCCTGCAAACACACTAAAGCATCTAAAAGACCATCTCTTAATGTGAATGCTATATTTAGTAGTGATGATGATCTCACTTCAACTAAATCATCTTCTACTTTTATCAACTCTCATTCCCCTCATAAGGAAATCTTGGCAATGAACAAATCTCTTTATGGATCCCCTCAAATTTCTAAATCCACTTATGAATCTTTATCTCCTATTCATCATAAAGTCCTTTCCTCTAGGGATAAGGCTCTAATAAATTACACTCATCCCTCTTCTAAGATTTCATGTGACTTTTCTTCTTCAATTTTTATCATTTTATACATGTTTTTGATCTCACTTATAGTTGAGCATTTAGCATGTCATATTCAAATACCTCATTCAATCTATCATGTCTTTAAATAACATTAATGGCTATTATGTTGCTCATCATTATGCGACATTGGTAGCTCATTTACTGGGGGCTCATTGTCATTCATGATGGTACAATTTCAAGTGCAATCATATTTTTGAAGCAACATAATAGCCTAATTTTCTATGTTATCTCTTGTTTCTATGGGGACAAGAGTGATTTCATACATCTCTTCTTTTGCTTATCTCTCCTTAGAAGATTGTGTAAGTCCTTCTCATTGTCCTTATCCTTGGGAGGCAATGATCTTTCCTTATTTTTATCTAAGGATCCACTTTTTCCTATTTTGTGGATGGTGTGGACTTTATTATTTGATGTTATTCCTTGTATGCATTTGTTGTTGTTGGTTCAAGGATTCTCTCTTACAAGAGGTGTAAGTCCTTGACTACAACCTCTTTTGCACTTGGTAAAATACATCCATAATGAATTCACTCTCCCAATTGGGTTAAAAAGAGCGTCATCCTTCATTAAGAATCACTTTCACCTCGCAAAAGAAGGAAGTATTGCATTCTTATTCTCTTCTTTGTCTTATTCTAGAAGATGTTATATTTGTCTAAGATAATTCCTCTCAGGGATAGGTGTCTTTTGTACAAAGATCTCTTCTCCTCTAAGGATCTCCTTTACACATACTACAAGATATCCCTTTTTAATTATCTTATCCTTGCTTAAAGAGTGCAAAACTCTCTTGCTTGGATCTATGACATTGTTGCATTTTTGGGGTATCTTCTTTTGTGATAAAGGTAGGTATCCTTGTTCTAATTTTCTTATGACATAAACATTACACTTTTTGAGCAATGGGTCATTCTCGGAACCAGAGCAAAGACTCTTAGAGCGAGATGTCACGCTTTTGTACTATACATATACAGGTTGTAGCATACTCGGGCATAGACTCCTATGAGGTGCTTCTAACCTCCCTTACACACACATGCACGAGGTGGAGTGGAACTAGTGGCATAAGGCTAGACTTTCTCACTCTCCTCCCTTACATGGATCACCTAGACAGACTCTAGGGGCTAGTTTTCCATGTCCTTTTCCCATGGATCACCTAGACAAGATCTAGGGGTGAGAAGTCCATGTTTTCTCTCTTACTATTCTTCTCATGGATCACCAATGTGTGTATTCATGCTTTCCTCCTTTCTTTTCTTCTCTTTGCATTTTGCTTCCATTTACATCCTTCATCTTGTGTTAGAGAACTCTCAAATCCTCACACTCTTTGTTGTGTTGGAATTGAGATTTAGTCCTCTTTCTTACCAAATGATTCTCCATTAGTTTTTGATCTCATATCAAATCTTCTTGTGAGCATTTGTCATCAATTTTCTTTAACAATTTGAAGTGGTAAACATGATACCCCGTTTCAACTCACTAAAATTAGCAAGCCGAAACAGGGGGGGGCATATAGCTACCCTCAAATTTTCATCACCTTCCTTAGCAAGCATTAGGTGATTTTGTGATCTAATGTGTGTTTTGTAGGGTGCGGTTCCTAACTGTGTACTGCAGATACCACTGGGGCTTCGTTCGACAGACTTATGGATATATCCTTTTTCAAATAATGTTTACTTTTATGTACTTTAGCTTGCATATGCACGTAGTGTTCATATGACCGCTAAAGTGGGGGCTAAATGTAGCGTCGTAAATTGTACGCACTTGCTAGGGTGGTACAATTTCACACCTAGTTTAGCACCCGCCTTGGCGCATTTTCTGTTTTGCATTGCATTTCCCCTTTAGCACTTAATTAATTAAATTAATTAGGTCTAAGGTTCTATTTTATCATCTCCCACATCATAAAGTTGGGCCCCTTTCATTAAAGTGTGCCCTTTCCATTTGATTCCTCCAATACACCACTTAATCAAAAACCCTAATTAAGTCCTATTTCGAACTTGGGGGCTTGGTTTTGGGGTCAAAACATCTCGAAATCACCTGTAACTTCGGGATTCTCTCTAAAATCATCATATCCGACGGCCCTGAAAATTTGGTGAAAAGTTGTCGGGACCATGGCGCCCGGTGCACATGGTCCCGGACATTTTTCCCTAAATTTTAGGAGCACGATCCAATCATAAAATAAAGCTTAACCCCAAGAAATTGGCAGGAGATTCAATCTCTAAGTCGGCCTAAAGTTGAAATTACGACCTAGGGTTTCATATATAAGAGCTCTCTTTCTTCATTTGAAAGGATCCGATTTTTGGCTTTCAGGAACTTCATATGCAGCGAAAGAGCAGATCTTTGAAGACTTCAACAACATTCAACATCCTTCTATCAAGCATTTATCAATTTCATTCATCCATTTAGGGCTTGGAAGACATTGAAGAACAATAGGAGATTACCGACTGAAGATTGGCTTGTACTCCTCCCTTGAGGGTTGGGTATGATTTCATGTTGTTTTCATGTCTTTGCATAAGCTTCAATATATCCTTTATTCATGCTTTAGATCACTTTGCATCTTGATTTAGAGCATTTACATTATCATTTCCAAGCAATTAGGGTTTACTTTCTAGGTTGCTCTAGTTTGCTTTCTTGCATTTTAGGACCTTGCACACACACTAGGTCTGCACACACAATACATTTTACAATACAACTTGGCTATTCGTGGAGGTGGAAATCATCGAAGTGGGGGTTTGACTAAGGCAAAACCCTATATAGCCGCCCAAACACCTCTTCAGATATAAGTGCAGGTTTCGGGACTCGGACGACGCCGCAAGTTGCAGATCTGGGAGAAGCAGACTGAGATCGACCTTCCCACCAAATTTCAGAGCAAAAGACCAGGACAGGGGCGTGGAGCGCCCTGGTCCTGCTAGGATAGGGGTGTTGGGCACCCTGGTCCCTGGGACAGGGGCGCTGGGCACCCTGGTCCTCCTGACAGGCAGCATTTTCAGCATTTTTGACAGCTTTTTCCAAAGTGCAAAACAGCAGTTTCCGGAGCAGTTTCAGGGGCAGAATCAGGACAGTGGCGCCCGCGCCCCCGTCCTGAACATTTTCAGTCAGATTTTAACTCCAGGTACGCATTTACATTCTTGTCTTATCCTTGTGTTTACAGCTTTCCATAGTTTAAGTTCAATTCTGCAATCTTGTTATTAGTTCATGCTTGCACTTTGGGGTTGGGAATTGAACTTGCATCATTTTATCTTCCAATTACAACAAAGGAATAGAAATCCTAATAGGTAGCTCGTGGCTCTCTCTTCCACAAGAAGAAGTAGCTAATTGTGTGATACCTCTAGGCTCTTTCGTATTCCACAAATGTGTGCTTGAAAGTGAGATTAGGGCATGTTTGCTTAGTGTCACTTTTTCTCCCACACACTAACTGATCTTGATACTCCTAACAAGGTAAGCTATCAGAAATAGCTAAATGTAGCTCTAACCAAGAATTCTTTATTATTGTAGTAGTGAAGTTGTGGGTGCCATCCCCACCACAGTTTTTCTCTCTAACCAAGAGTTTCTGCGTGACCAAAATATTTGTGTTATGGAGTGAATCATGTATGATTGTTATCTGTTGATTATAGTTTTATTTTATGTTACTGCACTATTCTGTCTATGCATAATAGTAAGGTTATTATCAGAGAAAAGTTTTGGAGTACTGATTCACCCCTCCCCTCTTAGTACATTAGCTTTCTATAGTGGGCCTAACAATTGGTATCAAAGCTTGAATCTTGGAAAAGGGTTTAACTACCTAAAGAGAAAGATCTTAGCAATGGAAGGCTACAAACAATCTTGGAGGATTGTGCATCTTCAAGAAGAGATGGATAATGCAAATCAAGTGATTGCAAACATGCAAAGGCAAATGCAAAAATCTCTGAAAGTAAGGAGAAGATTATCTGATGACTTGCAGGATTCTGAAGAGCTAGTAGAACAAATCGAGACATCATCTGAGAAAAGTATATCTGAAGAGACTGAAGAAGTGATTGGAATGTTGAAAGAAAAGAACAAAGCATTGGTTGATCAACTAAAAGAAATGAAAAGAGAACATGAACATTTCAGTACACAAATGACTGAAAATCTAGATGCATTAAGGATAGTTGAGGATAAAGCAAGAAATCTACAAAGAGAGAAACAACAACTTGAAGCTCTAGTATCTGAAAAGGATGATGAAATCATAAGGTTAATTGGTATTCAACAAAATATGGCAGATCAACTAGGTTATGCACATCATGAAGCAATTCTGAAGAATGATGAAAATCAATCATTGAAACTTGAAGTACCAAGGTTGACTGGTGAACTTGAAACAGAAAAGAAATCCAAAGAATCATTGGAGAAAAGTTATGAAGCATCAAAGATGTTGGATGAGTAGTTGAATACAAGAAGACTCTACAAAGATGGAGGACTCGGTTACAAAGGAAAAGACTCTACCGAGAAAGGAATTCATACTACCAGGAGAGGAGAATCATCAAAATAAGCTGGAAAAAGGAATAAGAAGAAGCCTATTTGCTACTACTGTGGAAATCAAGGTCATACTGCCAACATATGCCAGATCAGAAAAGGTAAGCAACCGAATATCTCTAAGTCCAATGGATATTGTTATAATTGCAATAAATATGGTCACACACCTAATCAATGTAGGACAAAGTCTATTAACAACTATCAGAAGGCAAAATTCAAAGGGTTCTATAAAAACTGCAATAGATATGGACATAGTACCGAGAAGTGCTAGTTTAAGCAAAAGAACTACATGAAGTATCCACACTGAGCAAACACTGGAGGTTACCGAACTCACATAGATCCTTACCGACAATATGTAGCAGTACCATGGGATTACAATACAAGGATATGGTGCAAATGTTGTGGAGGATATGGACATATAAGTGCCAACTGTTTTATAAGATTTGGAATGAACAACCGAAGATCATGGAGAAATCCCGATATGGCATGTTTTCATTGTCACAAAGTTGGACATTTAGCTGGAGATTGCATAGATCAACCAAGAAGAGACACTGAAGAGATAAAAGAAAAATTCAAGATGATTTGGAAAAAGAAAGAAATTATGTCTGATGAAGAAAGCACCTTACCTACCGAGTTAGGTGCACCTATTTCAAATTAGTCAAGAAAAGGTATGAAGGGACTGCATTCTTTAAAAGTTGAATCATAACAGTTCCTATTCTATTATGTACAAAATTCAAAATCTGCATAGTTAAGATTCAATTAGTCAGTTTATATACTATATAGGAAACCTGTCAAGTCGGTTAATGAAGCTAAGTTGGGTACTCGGTGAAAATAGAAAATGGAGTAAATCAGTAAAAGGTGAACCGAGTGCATTTAATATCTTGACCTAACTTGCACGGAGCCCGATAAGGTATTTTTGAGTACTTAAAAATGTTTTCGCGATCATTTTCATTCACCCAAGTTTTCGAGAAGTAGAGCAGAGCAAATCAAAGCGATCAAACTTCATTTAGAGTGAATTTCGAGGTATTTACATCAATCTATTCACACTGTTTAGCTGGTTTCCGATCTAGTCAAATTGCTATTGTCTATCGAGTGTGAAGAGTCAGTCACTTGTAAACCCTACGGATAACTTGTTGAATCTTACCCATGGCACCCAAGATTCAAGACCCTGTAGTTGTCCAAAATGTGGAGAAGCCCTCGCTGAAATATTCCCTAACTCCTAAAGTTGCCTCAGAACCGGATGATAAAACTGCATTTTCACTCATCCCGGATCGAGTCTTGTTGGTAGAAGATGTCAAATTCTTTACCAAATGCCATGTTGAGGAACTCGATCATGTAGCGATTAGTGACACATATGATGAATTGTGCACTGATGGCAAACTGGATAGCAAATTCGAGCATATCAGAATCAAGGGATTAATTGAAGCCCTAGTCTATCCCCGTGTGTTCAAACCCCAATGGGTTAAGTTTGTATTGAGCAGAGTACATGATGATTTCATGTGGCTACAAGAGCAACCATTCAAGATCACGAAGGAAGTCATTCACCTGATCACCGGATATCCCATCTACGATCATGCTCGTGCACAGAAAATGATATCACAAAAGGAGCTAATCAGTCTAACCAGAGTAGAATCCAATTATCGAGGACTAAAATTGAATAATGTCACTGATGCTGAACTAAAATTTGCAATCAGAGTTATTGGTTACTGTTTCTTCCAATTTGCAAGGGAAAACAGTGTACCATGTGCTACAGTGGACCTGGCCTACAAAATAGTAAAGAAGGGAATGAAAGTAGACTTATGTGAAGTGCTACTAAAGAACTTATTTGAGAACCTAAACACAATAAGTAAGCCGAAGAAGAACAACTCAGAAAACACACTAAAGTTCAGTTCACTACTTGTATGTATGTTTTTCTATTTTGAGAAGTTCTTTCCCTCAGTCGGTAAAGTAGTATGGGAGCTACACCGACCTATCACCCATCAGATCAATGACTACATCAAGAAGTTAGGAGATAACTTTAATGATATCATGGATGATTACTTTAGAAAATTCCAAGAGAAAATGCACAACAGGTATAGGATCCCACCACAGTTGGTCGAAAAATACAAGGACAATATATGTTTTGAAGTCGACACTAATTATTGCTATGTAAATGTTGTTGAATTGAGGATTCAATCATTGCAACCAATGGATTATGAAATTGATTATGATATCACACAGCAACAAATTGATGCCAATCTATCATTGCCAAGGCATGAAACTAAACTAAGGTATGGAACTTGCATGATAGGAAATGTGGAAATCATCAAAGCAATGGAAACATTAGCCTAGTTCAATCGCGAAAACTCAATTGCAATGACCAATCCTAAAAACACTCAATAAAGACATGAAAACAAGACATCAATTCAAACGCAAACCATTGCAAACTTGAATGTCTCCTTCATGTGGCTCCATTGTCCTTCTTTCTCCTTTAAATAGCTTTGTTTGTGGATCTCACCTACTAGTGCATACACATGAGATGAAAGCAAGATTGACAAGATAGCATGACAGCATAAGGGTACTAGAAGTAGGATTGATTCAACCAGGGACCTTGATTGAAGAAATTCATCCAATTTATAGACAAATTGGAGAAAAGACAAGATTAGCATGAATTTGATTCGAATGGAAATTTCAAATCAAGAATGACAATTATGACAAATTATGACAAATTGACACTTTCTATACAAGATTGATTGATTGATCATTATGACAAATTGCTATGCAAAATTGATTGATTGATCATTATGAAAAATCGCTATGCAAAATTGATTGATTGACAATTATGACAAATTATGACAAATTTGCTATGTCATTCCCATGAAATTAGGGGAAATATAGGAGAAAATTGAAAATTAGATGAATTAGAAATTAGGAAATTAGAAAATTGATGAAAATTAGAAAATTAGGAATTAGGAGAAATTAGTAAATTGGAAAATTAGGTAAATTAATTAATAATCTTTCATTCATTAATTAATTCACAAAGAGAGGAGAAATTAGTTAGCCAATTAAATAAATATTTAATTGTGACAAGAAGACTTAGGATAAATAAATAAATTATTAATCCTAGAGGGAAAACGACAAACAAGATTAAATGAATAAATCATAAAACCTTGGAAGATGAATTAGAAATGCAAGGACGACAATTAGGTCTTGATGTAAGATTGATTTGATGTCGATTCGATCATGATTTTGATTAACAAAGGACCAATGCTGACAAACGATTTGATTGATAAATGCACCAATTGACAAGGAACAATGACTAATTGATCCAAATTGACATGATTAAGAAAGATGACGATCGATGACAAATCGATCGCCAAAATGACAAGATTGAAAAGAGAACAATGATCGGTGACAAATCGTTCACAAAATGACAATATTGAAAATGACAACGATCGACAAGAAATCTATCGCAAAATGATAAGATTGATAAGAGGACAAAACCCTAATTCCATCATCGATTAGGATTGACGATGTCCAAAATGAAATTGAATTGACGATGTTAAAATATGCCAAATGAACATGCACATTGATGCGACAGGATAAGATCGACCAAAATCATGACTGAAGATTGTTATCGACAAGACCAAATGAGAAAGTGATAAACATGAGGAACACAAAAGAAGAACTTGATGCTCATAAATGATAAAGACCAAGTGCGCAACATAGAAGAAATGTTAATGCGATGCAAGAACCCTAAAATAAGGCAATGCGCAAATGTTAAAGTATGACTCCACAAGCGTTAACCATTTTTAGACATCTATAGAACCTATGAAGAGGTGAAGGAGAAAGTAAAAATGAGCATTGTAGTTCCTAAGGCTACAAGAAAAGCTACAAAGATGATAAAGGCTTTATCTGAGAAATTCAGAGAAGAATCCTCCTCTACACCTATCAAAGGCAATCTTGCCATTACCAAGGAAGAATCAGAAGCACAGGAGGCTGCAATAACATTGAGCACAGAGTTACCAAAGGGAAAAGTTCTAAAAAGAAAGAAACAGGACATCACAAAGGTCCTACCAACTCCACCAACAAAGAGACCCAACACCAAAGCATTAGCTGCATCACTGAGCAAGAAACAAAAGACTGTTGCTATTCCTAAGGTAACTAAGACTTACAAGAAATCTACTTGGAGACTCATTTTGGCAAAAGAGTTGAGTGATACAGAGTCTGATGATGCAAAAAAAATCTAGGTTGTGAAAAGCAAAAAGGTAAACATTCACAGTGTTGAAAACTTTTGTGCCAATCCCAAAGAATATGGTGGATTTGCAGGATTCAGATATGTTAAGTATGAGTTTAGGAATAATGATGAGAAACGACAGATTGAAGAAGCTATCATATGTACACTTCTGAAGTTTGGGTTAGCACCATTAGAACTAGCAAAGTCACTTCCGAGTGAACTCTACTCACATATTGACAACAGATGGAAATATGCAATGGATTTGGAGAGACAAATAAGAGAAAGAAGTCTAGTCCATCTATTTCCTGACATGTCCGTAGCTGAAATCAAGGAGCATTTGTCCACATACAATTCAAAATTTCTTGTGAAACAGAGAGCTTTAAAATTGATGAATGGGCTATATATTGATGTGGAAAAGGAGACTAAAGCCAAGTGGCAGGAGATCTTCAAACAAAAGGATGTCGGTGAACAATCTCAAATTGAAATTGTTGATGTCACCAAGAAAGATCCAGATGTCACCGAGCAAGGTCCAGACCCGGTTGACACTATAGAAATTGATGAAGATGTAATGGATGAAGCAGCATCGGAGCAAGAAATGATTGAAGGCACCACTTATGCAAAACTTGTCTCTAGTGAATCTGTCTTAGAACAAGTTTAGCCTTATCCATCGGTGAAGCCACCAGTCTCAACCGAAGCTCCCAAGGACACCGAGCAAGCTACCAAAGGCAACAAATCTGAAGCTGCAGGTGACACAACCCAAGATCAAACGTCTTAAGCATAGACAAGCATTGAAAATATTACAGCTGAGACCCTTAGCACCAAACCACCCAAAGACACTGCAACTGCTACAGGTACAGACCAAAGTGTTGCATCTACCAAGAAACCTACCGAGGGTCAATAGGCCTCACAATCACTTGTCTTAGTGCCACAGACCAAAGGAAATGAGAAGAAGGTGAGAAAGCATGGTTTTAAATTTGACTTATCTAAACCGATCATGTTGCCCAATGTAGACATCTCCAAATTGAAAGGGCAAGCACTCACTGAATTCGGTGAACTATGCAAAGTAAAGGCTGAACAGGAGAAGCAACTGGCCATACAGAAAAAGAACAAAGTACTTCAGAAGGTTAGGACACTACTCACAGAAATGCTACCATCACCAACAGTATCAACCAATGCAGCCATCCATATTCAGTTGGATGAACTCCTTAATCAGATTGAAACATTTGGAGTTGATGCATTCGAGTACTTAAGCAAGCTCAAGGATAAAGAGCTTACAACAAAAATGATAGAGGAAGTACAAAAATCAATTGTTGTTGGCAAGGTAAAACTTGTCAAATTCATTGCTGAGTTGTCCCCTCAACTCAAGCAAATTCTTTATTTATTCCAGAAATTATGTACATTTTCTTTATTTATTAAAGATATCAAAAATAAAACTGATGCAATTGAGAAAGAGATCATCGATCTCTCATCCAAGTTGACCACTGAGCCTAATTCAGTTCAAAATTTTTACAAAAAGCTACAATAGCTCATGGCTCAACAGTTAGAACTGAGGAATGAAGAGCATAAAATTAGGATGGATATAATGACCCTTCAAACATTATTCCTTCCTCATCTATCATCAGTACAAGGAGCAGCTCAACCAAGCTACAAGCTTATCAACTACATAAGAGGGAAGCACTCTTGATGGCTTGATATCACTCTTATATGATATTCAAGCACAAAACTCCCTTATGGAAAGTCTCAAGGCCTCACTCTCAGTCGCCCTCACCAATGCCTAGACCAAGTATAAGACTATTTTTTATCAGTTACCGCCTTCGGATGGAAATTAAGTTTTTAATGTTTTTCAAAAAGGGGGAGTAATATTATGATACTACAAAGAGGAAAGCCCAGCAAAGGGGGAGTAATTCTACACTTCGAGAGTAGTATAGTTTTGATAACACAATTTTGAGTATTGTATACAAGGGGAGTATACCGAGTAGAATATACAAAGCACTTAAAGTACACAAGTATAGAATAGAACCGAACATGCAAAATTTAGAGTTATGTACAGGATAATGATAAGGGGAGTATATCTACATATACTATTTTATTGACTATTGTACATATTGTCAAGTATAGTCATTTTGACAAGTATATAGTTTTTGAGTTATGACTTTGCAAGTAGTTTTTGTCAAACATCTCAACTAATGTCAAAAGGGGAGATTGTTACTACTTATCAAATTGCCATTAGTTTCATATCCAAAGTCATAATATATATTTTAGTTGGTTAGTATTACCAAATCATGCAGTCGGTACACTCAGAGAAGTCGGTATGAATAGTCTAGTCGGTTACAGAAGAAAGCAGTCATAGAACATAGTATTCACCGAGCTATTTACCGAGTAAAGTTTCATGGCTACTGAGTGGTAAAGTTAACTCACCGAGTGAAATGTTTTACTAGATACATTGAACCTGGACATGCACATGAAAACGTGTTACAACATTGAGGCACATCTAACCGTTTTTGCATTGGGAATTGCACTATGAGATTGTGTATGATTACAAGGTCAATCTAACCAATGAGATATTTTGTTTAGTTATTCATTCGAAGAATCTTTTGTAAGATCGAAGCAATGAATCATATCACCACTGTAAGAGATCTATTTATACAACATGATTATAGGGTTAGATATATGAGATGCAATAAGAGATGACAGAGTGTATGCATGAAGGAAGACTATTACAGAGATACGGAGAGGTCATTGAGAAGGTTATCAGTGAACAGTCGAAGAACAGAGTAAACATAAGGGTTTACCGAGTTTCATTATGGGTTACCGAGGTATGCTGCAAGCTAGGTAATCTTATTCAGAGCACATAAAATCTGCTTTAGCATTTCAAATGTAAAGTTGTAGATATTTGTAATGATTTTATTGTAATATTTTGAAGTTGTAAGAGAAACCTTTAATAGGGTAAAAGACTCTAACCAAGTCTATAAATTGTAAATCCTTTAACCAGGTGCTACACTTATATAGTGTTGTAAAAAAATCCTTTAGTAAGGTAGATCTAACTAATCTTGATACTCCTAACAGGGAAAGCTATCAAAAATAGCTAAATGTAGCTCTAACCGAGAATTCTTTATTATTACAGTAGTGAAGTTGTGGGTGCCATCCCCACCGCAATTTTTCTCTCTAACCAAGAGTTTCTGTGTGACCAAAATATACGTGTTATGGAGTGAATCATGTATGATTGTTATCTGTTGATTATAGTTTTATTTTATGTTACTGCACTATTCTGTCTATGCATAATAGTAAGGTTATTATCAGAGAAAAGTTTTGGAGTACTGATTCACCCCTCCCCTCTCAGTACATTAGCTTTCTATATTGGGCCTAACACTTTATGGTGATTTCAATACCATTGTATGGGAATTTGACACACTGATGAAATGTGGATGGTATTGACTGCATGGTGTGGATCCATGGGTAGCCCAATAACATGTTATATCCCAGTTCTTTGTCCAAGACTTGAAAAGCAACCTCTGTTGTTATTGGTCCTACTTGTATAGGTAATGTTACAATGCCTTTAGATGGATGTTCTTCGTCATCATAAGCCTTGATATTTATCCTTTTGGAAGAATCAATGTGAAGTTCAAAATATCCCAGTGCTTTGACCAGCTTTAAAGTACAAATGTTGAGACCAGGTCCCCCATCTATGAGTACTCTTCTTATTCTTTTCTTATAAATGTAAGCTTCCAGATGTAGTGGGTCATTATGAAGCAATTTATCACTAGGAATATCTTGTTTTGTGAATGCAATAC
The DNA here is from genome assembly GCF_030272615.1 of Cryptomeria japonica. NCBI lineage: Eukaryota > Viridiplantae > Streptophyta > Pinopsida > Cupressales > Cupressaceae > Cryptomeria > Cryptomeria japonica. The sequence goes on along the minus strand of NC_081413.1, from coordinate 719,765,895 downwards.
GTGTGCCTTGTGTCATATTTTCTACCATAGACTGGAAGGCATTTTCATCTATATCTTTGTCCACTACTAAATCTTGAAGTGCTTTGTCTAGTATAGCTCTATGATTGGGTGAAATACGCAATAGTTCAAATAATGATATCTGTGTCAGAGTTTTCTTAAGTTGCTCAACTACATTGTAAGTCCCTACTGCTAGTGGTTGATTTTGTGGTATCCCTTGTAAAGTTACCTTTGACTTGCGAGTAACCACTGCACAATTTGTCTTTGGGAGTAATTGTGATTGTAGCAATTGTATCATTTGTATCATAGGTTGTTTTATCAAGATTTATGTTAAATCCCTCTTCATAGTCTTGATGTGTATGTTTGACATCCATAATATGTCCAATGAGTTCATCTTCAAACCAACCTGAGTGAGTGGTTGATCATGTCCCTAGTCTTTGAGACAAACATTTGTATCATCATCATACTTTGGTGCTTCAAATATCATGCAAATTTGGTTATCATCTCTATGAGTATCTTGGTATTGGTCCTCTTGATCAGGTGTTTCTTGTGAATCATTGTTTGTTGTATCTCCTGAGCTAATGGCATGAATAGTGTAGTCATATGAAACCTTTGTGTAGTTAGCCGTATTGTCTTGGGTACCTGATGTGGTAGCTTTTCCCTTGTCATGCTTAACAAAATGATCCTTAAAAATCATATGATTTGTGTTTGTTGAGGTCTTATCGGTATCAATTGTGATGTCCCCTTGGTCTATCATATCTTGGACCAAGTTTTTCAATTTGTAGCAACTTGTCATTTTGTGACCTTTAGTCCTATGATAATTGCAGAAATCATTATCATTCCACCATGTGGGTTTGAAAGGACCTGGTTCATACATTCTTACTACAGGTAAAGTGATCATGTTTGTCTGTATTAACTTTTTGAGTGCTGACTCAATTGGTTCTCCTAAAGGTGTGTAATTTTTTCTTGGAGCGTATACCCTGGGGTATCTTGTGTTCATGTTTTGCGTCTTGTGTTCGTGTTTTGTGTAGCATTTACATTTGTTGATGTTGTGTTATTCCCTATATGTGGATTTGTTGACTTCCCAAAGATAAAACGAGTTGAGTTCTGTTTATCGTTCTGGCATCTACAATACCATCATTGGTCACATTTTTGTTTTTCGACCAAAACTTAGATTTGTCATTGTTGTTGGTGTTGCCATACTTAATAAGACCTTGTTCTACTAATCCCTTCTCACATTTGAGAGCCTTTTCTATGATTTGTTTGAATGTGGTTAGACATTGCATTTTTATTGGGTATTTAATCTTATGAATCAAATTTTCTGTAAACATATCCACTTGCTTTGTTTCTGGGATAACTGTCTTGCACCTCCTATAGAGAGCTCTCCATCATTGTATGAAGGATGCAAATGTTTCATTCTCATATTGTTTAGCGGCACATAAGTCCATCAAAGTAACCGGGGTGTCAACATTGTGTGAGAAGTTTGCTATAAATCGTTCAGCTAATTCTCCCCATGATGTGATGGTTGGTGGTAAATGTGAAAACCACTCTAAAGCCGGACCTCCCAGAATTTTAGGAAATAGTCTCATTAGATAAGTATCTTCTGAGGCAACTTCTATACATGTCATAAAAAATTCACTGATATGATCTCTAGGATCACCCTTCCCTCGATATCTATCAAATTTGGGTGTTTCAAAATGTTGTGGGAAAGGTGGCATGTATAATGTGTGATCGAATGGATAAGGATGTAGGTCCTGCATTGTGTAGCTCTTTTTATCATTACTAGTTTGCATTGTCATCATTTGTTGTTGCAAATTCTATATTTGTTGTGTCAGAATATCTGTTTGTGTCAAAGGTATACCTTGTGTTTGTGTATGTCCCACAAAAGGATTCGTGGTTGCATAACTAGGAGGTTGTTGGAAGGTACCAAGATTATAACCTTGTATGTTATGCGTTCCACTAGGGACTATGAAATAGCTGATATGCGAACCCATGTTTGGTTGAGTTGTATTTGGTGTATTGGAAATACCTAGATTTGCATTTTGTTGACTATATGTGGATCCCATGGAATAGGAAACTGGAGGTTGGGTTCCACTAAGTGCTGAGACACTTGATATTATTGGTATGCTCTGTGATGGTATACTAGCATTGATTGTTGAGGATGACACACTTGTTTGAAAGTTTGCATTTGTGTTGACATTTGTTTGGATAGGTACGTTTTGAGGAAAACTGGAGGTCATTGCTTGTATTTGTGTCAAGGGTGGTGTTTGACTGTTATCTTGACCTAAAGTTTTTCCTAGTGGTAAAATCTTTGTGACATCAAAATCCTCAGGTAGTTTTGCCCCATTTTGTATTAACAGCGAAAGATACTTGTCCCTATCGCTATGTATAAGTGCATCTAAGATCATGAGGACATGTGGGTCTTGCTGTGTAGACTCAATTTCTTCTTTTGTCAAATGTTGTTGTAATTTGTTTATGGTGGACATTGTATGTGTACCTGAGGGTTGACCTATTGACATTTCCATGTTCCAAGTAGGGTTTATAGACTGTGTGTTGTTCGAGTCCATTATTCCTTTCGCTTTTTGGGACCTTGTGACAGACATCTAAAATTGCTTATATGAAGGTGGTTCTATGCAAGACGATGGCCTAACACTAGACTGTAGACGTAAATATGACCTTTTTAGCATTTCTAGATTTCTCTAATGCAAGTCTTTCCATTTGTTGATGAAGTTGTTTAGCCTCAATCTCTCTATCAATTATACAGGAAATCCTAGACTCAATGTTTATCTCGTGTATGACTCCTATATATTGAGGTGCACTTCTTCTTAAATCCCAAGCTAAGTTAGCTAGATCATCAATGATTTCTCATTGACCGCCATTTGGAACTAGATTAGGTTGCTTGAAGGGGAGCAAACCATCACATGGGAGATCCATGAATGAACATGCTATGAACTTATAACTAACAATGGACTTAGACGTATATGAGGTCTAGATGAAGACGTATATGATAATGTAACTAATATGGATGATAATGCAAAAAAGACTTAGGACGATAATGAGGACGTAAGTGGGACTATGCAAAAGATGTAGGATGATAATGAGGACATAAGTGGGACTATGCAAAAGACTATGTAAAAGACTGCCTAGGGTCACAAGTATGTAAGGATTTTTGAGAATCGGTTTCAAAATGGACTTTGTTTTCCGTGACTTCATGTGTAGGACAATGTTTTGTAGTTTTCCAAATCTGAGAACAATTGATGGTAGGTATGTATAGCTGGCTGACTCAATTTTCATATAATCTCAGAAAATTTGGAGATACGTGGGATAGGGCCTAAAATAGCCCAAGGGATTGACTCAATACTGGTCTATTACAATGATACATAAAAAAGCACGGAATACAATCTTAGGTTGGATAGTGGACACCATTCAGTGAGGCCCTTACGAAATACCAAGACAAAATGAACAGATAGAGAGTCTGGCAGCATTGGCTCCACTCCACGGCACACACTTCTCGGGCATGCCAGTCTCTCTTACCCCAAAGATTCGAGGATCTTTTAGCCAAGGGATTCCTGTATCATAGTGTAAGGTACATGAAGGGTATCTATGGGGTATGATCTGCACTCCCGAAACCACTGAATGTAGGATTTTTGGCAACTAAATTGGTTCTTAGTATTAGGTTTTGAGGGGTCCCGATCCAATGACAAATTCTCAGAGCAAGCCACTTAATACTTTAGTTGAGCTTATTGGTGCAGGGAAGGCCCCCACATATGTTGAATTCACTCAACACTCTAGCCGCTTGACCAGTATATTTATATAGCGGCTCGAAAAACCCGCTCGAGAGTATGCTGGGAGAGATGATATCCCCAATGCATCCCAATTCGTAGTACCTCTGTGGGGTGATGAAATCCCCAGTCAAAGATACCCCTCACTATGTAGAACAAAAGAAAATTTGGATGTCATTGTCACCTTCCTTCTTTCTCCCAAGAGCCCGATGGCGGGTAGAAAGTCAGTTAGTGCAATAGTAGGTTCACCCTAGAAACAATAAAAAGTTCTTTTCCCTTAAGAAAATAAAAAAAATGATTTAATCTAATGCAGCCTAATTCACGTTCATTTTATAGCCCAAATTTAGGTGTTAGATATGCGTGTGCATGTCAATTTTAAACACCAAATCCAAGTATGAAGGCATACATGTCCATTTTAACCATTTGTTGATTTTTTAGCACCAAAAACCAAGTGTAAGATGCATGCATGTCAATTTTAGCCCATGTTCATTTTAAGCACCAACAATGAAGTGTGAGATTATACATGCATGTCAATTTTAACTGTTGTTGATTTTAAGCACTAAAAATTGAAGTGTGAGATTATCCATGCATGTCAATTTTAACTGTTGTTGATTTTAAGCACTAAAAATTGAAGTGTGAAGTGTGCATGCAAAATTACTAATCTAATCCTCTCTGTGAATCTGCCACAGGCTGCAAACAGAAGATTAGTAGTAAACTTAAACCAACAAAAAATCAGAACTCAAAACTTGATAGAGGCGATTGCGTAATAATATTTGAGCGAATGCATGATACTTACAGACCGAATGCATAAATCTGACAGACCGAATGCGTAAATCTGATAGGCTGAATGCGTGACAGTTTTTGGTCGATTGCATAGCACTAACAGCTCAATTGCATGACAGAATGCAAACAACAACAAAAACAAAAAAAAAAGTTAGAAAAATACAAGAAAACTAAACCCGATCAGGAACCTGCAAAGCCAATTGTAAAGCCCTAGCCAAATCTCTCATCATCCATTCAATATTGATTAGATCATATTTAACTGTATAAGAAAGAACTGGGCTATTATATCTGTCTAACACCAGTTGTTCTTCCGAATCCTGTATCAATTTTTCTGCCTGGAGAACTTTTTGATATCATTTGGCTTCTCTCCTTTGTTGTTTCATCCTTCTTGCACCTGAAATCTTGAATTGAACTTTTCTTGCCATAAACAGTGTTAATCAAATTATGAAATAAAAAGCAATTTGATCCCGGATTAACCAATTTTAAGACAGAATTAAACAGAACAGATAACAGATGGAAGAAAAAATTAAATAGCAAAGCTTCCTGCGAATGCGTGATCCCAAAAGATCGATTGTGTGACCCTGTCTAAACGAATGCGTGAGCCCGAAGGGTCGAATGCATGATCCTGTCTATGCGATTGCGTGATGGAAAATCTTTTCTCAAAATTCGTGCAACCTGCAAAAAAAATGAAAAAACCGCACAATCTCTAAAAATAACACAGAACATAGAAAATGTTAAATTGTTGTTAGTTCACGTCGAGTTCACCAAAATATGGGATGCAAAATTCATCTTCTATTAACAAAGTAATCAATTAGAAACAAGGGAAATCACGACTCCCTATCCTAATCAAAATTTAACAAACTAACAATGAAATGATACAACCAAGCAAAATAGGAATTATGAATGAAATCAATAAAAACTCCCTATTCTGTGACTGGGTAGAACTTCCATTGCTCTTCTCCTGTTCGTGGTATGATGGCTCTCAGATATTGTGCTGGTAACCTGCAAGTGACACAGATTCAAAGTTCATGATTGTTGAAAATGGAGATTGGATGCTCAATTTATAGAAAATTGGATGAGATTGATTGAAAGGTGGAACAGATTGATCAAGAGGTGTGAACCCAAGTGAGTTCAAATGAAAATTGATAGTTGAATTGCTGATTGTAGGAGTGAAACTCAATAGATTGAATAGATTAATTGAGTCAACTGATTGAGAAAAAGCTGACTGAAAAAAAAAAAAAAAAAAGAATGATTGGAGGAAATAAAGAGGATGACAAAGAAAGGTTAATTTAGAAAAAGCTAACTGGAAGATGAAAATAGAAGTTGGAGAGATAATTGATTTAATTAATTAATTTAGCATGTGTTTGCATTTAGATTTAGATTTTCAATTTAATCTTTGCATGAGATTTATTCAAATAATTGAATTTATTAATTCAATTTAGCATTTGAATATATTTAGAACTTGACTTTGATTTTCAATTTGGTTTTTGAAATCATGCACATGTATTTGAATTTGGAAGAAATTAGAAGAATGTGAAATTAAATGAAATTAGAATTTGGGGATTTGGAATTGAAGAATTAATTAGCTAATTAAATAATTTAAAGAAACTATTTAATTATTTAGAAATGGAATTTAATTAAATAATAAAAATTATTTAAATTAAAGGGATTAAATCATAATTAATTAAATAATAAATATTTAATTAATATTTAGAAGAGGGTTGAATGATTAGATGATTAGAGATAGAAATTGAATAATTAGTAATTTGTTTAAATAATAAAGATTTATTTAAATTGGGGAATTAATCATAATTAATTAAATAATAATTATTTAATTAATATTAGAAAATGATTAAAATGATTAAATGATGATAGAATAGGAAATACAATAATTAGTAAGATGATGAGGAAATATGAAATTAGAAGAAATAGATTAATTAAATTAATTAAATAATAAAGATTATTTAATCAATTAGAGGAATAATTAGTATATGATCAATGAGACATTTTTAGGTGTCTACAAATTCCATCAAGTTTCGAACTATCCTTCTTGAAACAATTTGTTGCCATAGAATCTCCTCAAGCTGTTAAACTTCTGCAAAAAGAGGAGTTAGCTCTGATACCAATTGTTAGGACCTAGAGGCAATTGAGAGGGGGGGGGGGGGTGTGTGAATCAGTTGTTAATTAATTTATCCAATTATAACTTAATCAAACTTGATACTTAATACCGATAAACCAAACTTAATGCTGGTTGACAAATTAGCAGTTAATATTAATATCGGTAAAGCTTAATGCATAAAACAGAAAGAGAAACAACATCCACAACACATAACTTAGAGATTTGTATGTGGAAACCCTGTAAGGGGAAAAACCACGGTGGGAAACCTTACCCACAATTAGATGATACTACTACAGATAGTATGTGTGTATAAATGGGGTCTGCACATGCAAAAAGGCCAACCGCCTAGAGTTCATTGCTCAATCATAAAATAGGAGTCACACTGACTACAATTGGATGGTTAAATCCAATGATAATGTACTGCTTAAAATAGCATCTCCAATGCTAGATTTAGTACCGGTTAAGCTTTGATAATCACCTACAAACCTTCTTTGAACCTTCTCTATGGTCTGCTCATATGATCTTCAATATTCACACATACCATGTTATAATACCATAACCTTTTCTTCTCTGCTCATACCATATCTCATATCACAAATGAGACCTTACATACATACCAAAACCTAGGACCAAATGTGTAGGTCGGCTTACTAAGAATATTACAACAAAATCAATTACAAAAAAGTCAAGATGTGATGCATCATGTCGGCTCAATACATTTATAGCAATATCCAATTAATAAATCATCTCCATAACATGTCGTGCTGATCTGGAATAGATAATGCATGTTGGTCCATAACCTAGACCAATTTGCTGGTAACATCAAATATGTCAACCCGATTAGACCAATAACCAAAACACCAAAACAAAGTATCCAAACCATGTCTTCAACATAGCCAAGTGATCTCTAGATGATAACAAGTCATCCTCAGTGCCAATGAACAATATAACCTATCGGTGAACAATATACCGGTGACTGTGCATAAGTCACTGAACTTGCCAGTGAACATAATGTTTCGGTTCAACATAACCAAAGATCTCCAAAAAGATAAGTGTTGACATCAATGACAAAACTAATGCAACACATCCATAATACCAACAAATATAATAACAACTTATGTATCACCAATTGTATCCATCAATAGTTTGCATGATACAAGATTGTATCTAGACCAAACCATATCCAAACCAACAAGTGTGACATCAAAGACAAGATAAAAGATCATAACATATCTGAACCAATGAGACATCCAAACCACCAACAAGTTTTACATCAATGACAACATAACTTAGATTTCCAATAGATTCATTAAAATTTAATTTGGTAAAACCATGTTGAGGAGGTTTCCATTTTATGGATTTTCTAACCACTTTAGGAGGCATGTTGAATAAGAGTATTAATTTGAAAGGGTGGGAAATTTGTTTTCATTCAACTAAAAGATCTTAATCCCATGAGCTAGAAACTAATGAAAGGTTTTTATTTTTATAAGTAAAGGCTTTAACATTTATTGAAATGGAATCTTCTATACCCTCTATCACTTTATCTAATGATTAAGTTTTACCTCTAAAAATCCTCTTATTTCTTTCCCACCATAGACTCCAAATGAGAATCGAGGGCGATATATGCCAAATGATTGCAAAAGAAGACTCTTGATGAAGAATTGGCCAACAACTAAACACTTGTTTGAAAGTATTTGGTGAGGGAGCTACCCAATGGAGCTTACTTTTTAACTAGTCCTAATATTTTTTAGAGAATTTAAACTACAATAGAAGGTGGTTAGGTGTAGAGTTACACAAGACATGGTTGAAATTTTTTCTTATTCCCAATTTAGCAAGTCAATCACTAGTGATAATTCTTTAAATAAGGGCAAGCCATGAAAATGCTCCAACTTTTGGTGAAACAACTTGGTTCCAACAAAAAGTAAGGGCTCTTGGATAATTCAAAGTTAATTTAAAACTCAAATATTCATATCCCCTTTTAACATTGTATGTCACTATAGGTGAGGTAGCCCACACCAAGAAATATTTTTTTGGTACAAGGTGCATATATCTTTCACAAATGAAATCGAGGAGAAGGTATTTTTGGGCCTTTAGAAAGGGTAGATTTGAGAAGTATTTCCATTTAAATAGGATGAGATTATCTTAATGATGTCAATGCATGTAGTCTCTTACTTTCAAGCCCCAATGAGATTTAAAAACTTCTTTTGATGATATTTTTATTTAGTGTTAGTATTCTTTTATTTATGTCTCTATCTGTAATTTAAATTGATATCTCTCGGTATATTTTACATGGATTTTTTAAACGATAAGTAGGCTAGTTAATACATACTTATATTTACTATTCATATATCTTATAAGATCCTCCTCCAATCAATTAAGAGTAGGGATACATGATTACTAACATTTTAAATTGTATTATATTTATATTACAAGTTAGAAGACGCTAATGGAAAATTTTATCCATCATCTTAGAAGAATTTGTGAGAGAACATATGCAAAAGTGGAGAATATAGAATGAGATTATATAAAATTTATGCACAAGTCCATGTGTCTATTGTATTTACTTTATACATGTTAGAGAATAATACCTTCTTGGAGATGCATGATTCAAATTTAAATATTGTTGTGCACCAAGCAGTGTAGGCAAATTTTAATGGTGAAAAACATACCTTGATATATTTTACAATTTAATCTTGTGCCTTGTTTGGGGCAATGTCTTCAAACATTTATATAGATACAAATTATATTTTTTTATGCATACTTGAGCTTGCGTACATATCTTGTTTTCAACTAGCTCTATTCTTATCACTTATCCCTATGCTTAGGTACATATATCCTAGTCTAATTAGTTGATATATTTAATTATAATCATTAATCATATTCTATTAGACACAATTCCAACCTAGTTGTCTAATGTAGGTCATGTCCATAGGTGCAAGGACTTTCTCATAACCATGATCTTGATCCACTTAAATACAAAATGAAAATCAAACATTTAGCTTACTAGCCTCATCTTGCAATTTCATCCAATATTGACTTTAAACAAATGCTCACAATTTAATGTTATCTTTATGTATAAAAGACAATCATTGTATGCATTCCAACTATTAGAGAGACTATCACACATTTGTCATTTTCTTTATCTATTTGAAATAACCTATTTAAGTATATTCAAAGTAATAATTGCACTTTTATATTTGTTATAAATAAATGAAATTATGCTAGTGCATGTGAATCGCCTAGCAATGAATTTAGAAATTATGTGGTTGTTTGGATCTTTCTATCTATCAAAGTAGTTTTAAATATTGCTAGTTTGACAAAAAAATCTTGAATGTGTGGTAGAGATCATTATTGTTTAGAAAATTATTTTGTATAAATTTCATAGAGTAGAGTCTAGAGATCGTTAAAGATTGCGTTCACACATGCAAAGTTAGTTTGTTTGTATAAACTAGATCAAAAATAATAAATTCAATCAAGAATAAATAAAAAATAAATATTGTAATCCTAATCCAAATATATGACTATCTAAAACATCTTTAAATTCTGAGATACATAGATCTTGATATCTTTGTTAATCTACACACTCTTTTTTAATCACAAAACTAAACAATCTTTAACTTTATCAATTACCATTTACAACATGATTAATTTGATTCATTTCCCTCTAACAATGCAATTAAATATATTTTTTTCAAAAACTCAATTATAACATTTAATAACTTAACCTAAAGGAACCTTCTATTTCCTTTTCAACCTTGCATCATTCTCCTCACTTCCCACAATCATGAGTTGTTTTACAACCTTCCTTAAAGTGCTCTAAAATCAACATGGTGCACTTCATGCACTAAAAAATTCCTTGTCAATTATAGTTTATTCATGTTCTAATTCCATAGTTTTAATCTAAATATTACTAAGTTGTCTATCATACTAAACATTTTGTCCCATCACGGCCCTACTTGCCCACCCAATATTGCACTTCATGAGATCATGTGAATCAACATTAAACTATACATTATACTAATATATTATATAATAAATAATATTATAACCAAAAAAAAAAGTTTACCTGTAGTTTTTATGACCTACAAAACACATACAATCATGTAACTCACACATCTGACAAGAATCCACCAATTTTTTTTAAGTTTTCTATTTTCCTTATTAAAGGAAAAGTATCTTTCTAAAAGTTCCGTTCTTTTAGCTGAGAATGACAAAGACTTTCATATGCAAGTTGAAGAGTGTTAAGTGAATGTGTTGGCTTGTTAAGCATTTCATTTGGTGGCGTCTATAAAGCTCGGACATCTTTCTCCAACTACATCATTCTTTCGCAAATTGCTTTTGCTAAAAAAATAAAGTCATCTCCAAAGAGTAACGGAGGAATCCTTTTTATATCTCAATTGGACTATGTCACATCATCAGTCTAAAACGTAACATGAACACATTATATCAAAAAGGACACATTTATTTCTCTTAAAAAGTATGGGACATTTAGCACATTCTATACATGGTGTTGTAGCTTTCCTTTTTGGACTTTAATGTAGAATTATAATTGGGAGTTTATCAAAAAGTTTTCATCATTAATTTTTTTTTAATAGTTTAGTTATTAAATATATGTGTATGTAATTTTAGGTTCAATTTTAATTGGTACATGAAAAAGAATAATATGATAAAACAATTTGTGTAATGATTGTCTAGAAGATGTAGAGTAGATTTGTATCAAGTAACATCAACATCTACTTGAAGCAATCAACTAGGGTTTTGGTTCAATTTCTAATTGGTTCATGGAAAAGATTAATATGATAAAATATTTTGAGTAATAATTGTCTAGAGGAAAATGTAAGGTATATTTGTATCCTTGAACTAATTGAAGCCTTGAACTATGGTTCTGGAGAAATAATTTACATTTGAATTATAATGAATTTACCAAAAAGCTTCAATCATAAAGAGGTTTGATTGCTCAGTTTTATAGCAACCCAACATGTACATGAGAGGTCATGGGTGTAAGCCCTAGCTAATTTGTGGAAAAAAATAGTATGACAAAATAATTCAAGTAATTATGGGCTAGAGGAAGATGTTGAGTAGATTTTTATCAACTAATATCAACATCCACTTGAAGACATGAACTAGGGTTGTATTGTCTCATGCCTATAATATTGTGGTGTCAAATTTCCTCTATGAAATGGCATTTACATCCTTTAGCATGTAACCTTTACATTACATTTAGACACATTTCCTTTATAATATATCATTCTAAAATTATACTATGTTCTTACTTCACCAATCACTTCTAGTGTTTAGGGTGGCACCTCTTCCTAGTATATAACACTTCCTATCTTTCCTACTAGATATTTCCACAAGCCACACCTATAAATAGCCTCCATTCAACTCTAGCTAAAGAAGATGGATTGAAAACCTTGGAAGCCTCATAAGGGCTAATAATCCTAATAACGTGGTTATACATTGAGGATCACAAAGGTGAGATCTTTAAGTAAAATATCTTAAATAACATCATAGATGTTATAGTAGAATGTTATAGAAGAACTGTTACTCTAATGCATTAGAGGTGTTTCAATATATGATTTCTAAAAATGGGCCAATTATAAATACTGTAATGGGTGAAAATCAGGGTTTCACCAATTAAGGTAACAAAAACCTCCAATTTTTCTTAAAAAATAATCACATTGAAAGAGGGACGGACCTAATAGATCTAGGCTTAATCCCTTAAGAAAAAAAGCTCTAAAATACTAATTAGGTTCTACTTGGGGTTAGGGTTTTATTCCTTCTTTCTAAGTTGAATTGCGAAAATGTTAAAATTAGGGTAATTGAGTGAAGATTGAAGAGATCGAGCATAAACAATGAGCTATAGTAATCATACGGAGACATTGACCTAGATCTGGTCTAAAGATATTCAGATCTGCTCCCAGAAGTTTGACCTGATTTTTCGAGATTGTGGTGGTGGTCGCCTTGGTCCTCCAAATTTTCCATCGTCAAAAGGGAAACCTATTTATCTCTGTGAATCCTATTGATCCTCCCGAACACATCTTTGTACCTGTTTTCCTACACACAGAAAGAAGGGGGAATTTTTTGGGAATAGAGGTTTGCCTAAGTCAAACCTTGGTTTATGAATTGACCTTGAATGAAATAATGCAAATACTAAAATAAATGCTAGATAGATATACCTCAAATTTGTAATTGTTGATGATGATGCTTTGTTCTTTGAATGTAATCACATATGTTGTATGAAATAGCCTGAGCATGATAAAACCCTAATCACATAGGCATGCTTGCATAGGAATGATATAAAGCTCCACAATGGTTGAATGATGAATGTGCAGCCTTGAAGATCTTTGAAAATGCTTGATAATGAATGCTTATATTGTTAGATGAAATTAGGTTGATCAAATGTCTTTTTGTAGGGGTATCTAGGTAAATTGTTGGTTAGGCCGACCTCCAATGGTCATGTGAAGCCATGAGGATCAATTCCCGCTAGGGAAATACAACACCTGGCCCAATTCAAATTTGGGCCCCATTGAGAGGGACCATGGCGTTAGGTGGCACAATCCTTCTTCATAAGGGACCAAGATAAGGTTTAAAGGGGAAGAATACCTCACCATGGGACCCACCAATGGGTGTTCATGATCTCAAAGCTAGAGAATAGGCAGAAAATGGACCTAGAAAAGTGATGATGATAGGACATGCTAAAGTAGGGGCACAAACATGAAGTGTAAATTGGCTCGATGACAATTTATGACACTAAAAATGCAAAATTAGATGTTGGATTATTGAAGCTATTTGGGGACTAGGGAGTGGTTACATCACTTGCATGCTCTTGTCTTCAAAAGCTATAATATGAAAGATAGGTGATATGTTTGAAAAAAAATTACATATAAGAATGGAACATTGAGTTCCATCCTAAATCACCCTTCATATACCATTATTATATGTGGTTCAAGTTCTAATACCGTAACCTAACATTTGGCTAATTGACTAAAGGAATGACATGGATGCTAGGTAGAGTTATTTGGTGTAAGAATAACCAATCAATTTGATAGATAAATTGTCCAACTCATTAATGTAAGATTGACAATTACATACTTTATAATTTTTCTTGTCACATTTTAGACTCATTCAAGGTATCTTGTCACATGTGTGTTTTGACCCCATTTTAGAACTTCCTTTTTCATCATCCTTAGTCACGTCCTAATATTTCATATCCCCTTGGCCTCCTTTATGTGATTGATTTTTTTCATTATTGTTTGTTTTATTTTGTTCCTTGGTCTTGAGTCTTGACCCCTTTCACCTTGTGACATTTTTATTCCTTTGATTGAACTATTTAATGAGATTCTATGCCTTAAACCTATTAGAATAACTACTTTTGAGCACCTAGAATATTACTTTCAAAAGTTGTTGTGATTGAGAATCACCACCCTTGAATTAGAAACCTTCCCATTTATTAGTCCTAATAAATTGAGTCATTTGAGTGTCAAAACTTCTCCTCCACACTAGGCATAGAGAAGAGGTGGCATATCATCCTCCAATCGAGCTTAATTTTCACCAAAAAATTATTTAGTCAAGACAAAAAAGTGAGCTAAGTTTCCAATTAAAATTCCCTTCAAAAAATATTTTTTATAAGGAAAAAAGAAAGGGTTTCCAAAGTCTCATGACCTTCAATAAAGTTAGTAGATAAAAAATAAGCAAGAAAATGAACAAAATATAGTGTGTTCATTTAAACAAACAAAAGTCTAATAAAGATGAAGTAAAGTTTGTAAAATTATAGCTAAAGGACAATCAAAATATAAGAAAATATATACAAGTAGGCCCATGTCTACTAGATAATGAAATCATTAACAATTTCTTCAAAATCTAAATCTTCCTGTAGAGATTTCATTTTTATTACTAGGGACTTCTCCTCACTATTTGTATTATTATTCTTCTAGCCTTTGGTCTTTTTTCTTAGACCATCTTTCAAATATTTATTCTCTTTCTTGTACTAACTTGCTCCTTCATAGTGATGCTATAATTAAAATAGTTTTCCATGCTTGTTTCTTCTTAATTTCCTTTCACCACTTGTCCCTGCTACTCAAGTCTCCAAACCATATTTTATAGAATGGCCATCATCTCCTTAAAATTTACATTTACCTAAAATAAGGCCTCCACCAACTCCTTTTCTTTCTTCTCCTTTGTCATTTCAAAATATAGGTACTTCAAATCTTGATCCATCCCTTTATTTACATTAATTAGCACATTCAATAAGACCCAACTAGGAGTTTGGCACTTTTTGTGTGGTCCCCACCTTATAGTCTAGAATCTTTAGACTAAAAAAAGAGTTGGAAGTGGAAGTGATATAAATATTCAATGAGATGTGAAATTATAGTAATTGTAGGTAACCCAAATTTAAATCGTTAATCATTAATTCGTCATTTTTTTATCAATTAATTAAATAAATAATAATTTAATTAATTATTCATATAATCTATCATTAGGGGAAGTGTACCAATAGTCGTTATAGCTAACTTTGTGCACCCATAGATTCTAAACGGTACATCGGATTTTGATGATTTTTTTGTTGTTGTCTTTGCATGCGACTTAATTGCTTATAGCTATTGTTTTAGCTTCTAGATAGTAGTGATGCACGTTGCAGGATCCGTTATGTGTGCAAGGGTCAAAAGTACACATTTCAAAGTGTTGTCTGAAACCTGTTTAAAGATGCCCCAATAACCATGCACTTAAAATCGCCACTACTTATGCACAAATGCCCCAATAATCGTTTGCTATGGGTACTAATAAAAGTGTACAAATAGATCAATTATGATCCAAAAAAGCTAAAAAATGAACGGCTATTGGTACATGTGTAATTTATTAATGAACTTTTAATTTTATTTTTTTTTAATTTTTTAAAATTAATAATTAAAAAATTAGATATAGAAGGAATGAATTATTAGAACATACTACATACTAGATACTCGATACTCTTCCCCTATCCTTATACTCATAATTAATTATATAATCTTCAACACACATGCACTTAGTGTCTCTTGTTCCAAATACGAGCACCCAATGACCTTTAGGGTACACAATCCTACAAATAACCGTACAAACCTGCAATTGGCACCTTTCTTTTAGAATTTTATATGGATGCCTGGTTTTAATAATGACAGGTGTCTTTCACTATGTTTCGATGGTTGTCTCTTTCTTCAAACATCTCCATATAACTCTCGGGTTGCCATTTTTGCATATTTTACATTTTTACCAGGCATGCATCTTACTCTAGCATTTAGGAATGAATTATCTTAGGCGCCGTTTAAGTGATTGCCCCACAAACAACTACACTACATAAATTCACATTTAGTTCCATTACTTTTGGGAGAGGAGGCATTCAACAAAATAATGTTGTCACTAAAAAAATGTGCGGTCTTCGAAGAACCTATTTTTGCCAAGGAAGCTAATTTTTGCATAAATATTTTTTCATGAATTCTCATTTCTTGTATGTTCTCTTTCAAAACTTTAAAATTTTATTGTCGACAAATCATCTTGTGCAAAAATGGTCACACAAATATAATAATATAATAATTGAATTCTCGCAATTTTTGTTTTTTCATTTATAAACTTCAAATTTTTAGAAGCTTCTTATCATAAAACCTTTTTGTACATAAATATGCACACAAATAATATAGCTAGCTAGTTGATATGTATAGGAACACATTATTATTTTGATTACAACACAATATATTATTTGACAAATATTATTGTTGAGCACATTGTGCAAAACCTAAAGAATTTAATAAAAGAAATTTTGATTGGGTTCTAAAAAAGAAACCAATTATTGACCTTTTCTACTCCTTTTGTGCATTATGATCGTAATGATCATTAATGAAAATATCATTTGAAATGATTCGAGGATCTTAGAAATTTAATACTAAATCTTGCTATGGAGGTGCAATATATAAACCTACAAAGTAAACTTTAAATTTACAATAATATAAACTAAAAACACGATATAGACAATATTAAAGCTTCATATTAACATCAAAATAAGATACAAATCGCCATTACCCATAAGATAAATGAAACTATCTCTCCTTGCCTCCATTACTTCCCTAATATTATTGTGAATTTCTAGACTAATCTATTTGAATGCAATATAAGCTCATATGCATAGGAGACATCCTTAGATAAATGTAAGATCATATTATATTTAGAATAGTATATCTTCTCAAATTATATTAAAGAACATTGCTTAAAGTGGTAGAAAATCAATCTATATACCTTTCAAAAACATAGATAACACATTTTTAGGTCAAAGTAATATCTTGCATATCTACATCCTCTAATTTTAAGACTTATAACTTGCTTAGCAATTATTAAACCAAATTCTAGTGATATATGTTTCATATTAATTATTAATCATTTTGTCAACAATGTTGTACTTTGTGTAAGGTAATTTTAGTTGTAATTAGTACTTATTTATGCATAGAATCATGCAAATCTTAAGCGAATATAGTTTATTGTATTATTATTTTTCTTTCGTGGAGTTCATAGACATATCTAATAAAAGGAATGCTAAATTTTCATTGCACTCTTGCCAAATGTGTGATTGGGGATGCATAGAGGATCCAAAAAATAATATCAAACTAATTGCCCATACTCTCACTATATTATAATTGTTATTAGTACACCCTTCTCTTTAGTAGATTTTGAACCAAAAATCTCTTGAAGAATCAATTGCACAAAGAACGTGATCCATGTACATAGTCATTCTTAACCAATCTAATATTCAAACCATGCATTCACACAATAATTGTGTGGCCCACTTGTTGCCTTAAGGTACATACTATTGTTAGCAACAATCAAGAAGGAAGACTGAGAGAGGGGATGAATCAGTCTTCACTGGAATAACATATTTGATAAACTGCAACAATAAGACAGATAAGAAAAATGAAGGTGTAGATAGGAATTTGGAAATTCATCAAAAGCAACTTTAAACTAGCTCAACCACAAAAACTAGATTGCAATGATAAGAAATCCTAATTACACTCAATAGATATATGAAGACAAGATAATCAAACCAAATGCAAACCATTACAAACACGAATATCTCCTCCATAATTCTCCATTGTCCTTCTTTCTCCTTCAAATTACTTTGTTTGTGGATCTCACTTACAAATGCAAAGGCATAGTATGAAAGCAAGATTGACAAGATGAAATGGCAACGTAAGGATACTAGAAGCATGATTGATTCTCTGAAAATGTGATTAATTTTGATCCATTGATTGAAGAAACTCATCCAATTTATAGACAAATTGGAGAGATGACAAGATTAGTATGAAGAGATTTGAAAGGAAATTTCAAATCAAGGATGACAAATTATGACAAGATTGACATGCAAGATTGATTGATTGACAAATTATGACAAAATTGACATGCAAGATTGATTGATTGACAAATTATGACAAATTATGACAAAATTGACATGCAATTCCCATGAAATTAGGGGAAATATTAGAAAAATAGGAGAAATAGAAAATTAGGTTAGAAATGATGAATTGGAAATTAGGAAAATAGAAATTGATGAAATTAGAAAATTAGGTAAATTAATTAATAATTTTTCATTCATTAATTAATTCACAAAAAGAGGGGGAATTAATTAGCCAATTAAATAAATATTTAATTGTGACAAGAAGACTTACGATAAATAAATAAATTATTTAACCTAGAGGGAAAATGACAAACAAAATGAACAAATCATAAAACCCTAGAAGATGAATTAGAAATGCAAGGACGATGATTAGGTCTTGACAAAAGATAATTGATGTAGGGTCGATTTGATCATGATTTTGATTGACAAAGGACCAATGCTGATAAATGATTGAGATTGGTTGACAAATTGACCAAGATTGACAAAGAGATCAAATTGATAGGCACCAATTGATGAGGAACAATGACTAATTGATCGAAATTGACATGATTGAAAAGGACAACGATCGATGACGAATCGATCGCAAAATGACAAGATTGACAAGACGACAAGGATCGATGACGAATCGATCGCAAAATGACAAGATTGACAAGGACGAGGATCGATGACGAATCGATTGCAAGATGACAAGATTGACAAGAACGAGGATCGATGACGAATCGATCGCAAGATGACAAGATTGACAAGAGGACAAAACCCTAATTCTATCATCGATTAGGATTGACGATGTCCAAAATATGACAAATGAGCACACACATTGATACGATAGGATAAGATCGACCAAAATCTTGACTGAAGATTGTTATCGACAAGACCAAATTCGAAAGCGAGAAAAATGAAGAATGCAGAAGAAGGACTCGATACTTGCAAATGATAAAGACCAAGTGCACAACATAGAAGAAATATTAATGCAATACAAAAACCCTAAAATAAGGCAATGCACAAATGTTAAAGTATGACTCCGCAAGCGTTGGCCATTTTTAGATGTCTACATTTTGCCCCTCTTTGAGATAATGCAATTCTAAGCGTTGTTTCAAAGAACAATAATGAAGATGCCCCAGACAATAACAATGACATATGTATGCCCCCTCGAGGAATTGGCCGGAAAAATCTAGAAAAGAGGCCAATTAGTCGATAAGAATAATAGAAAATGATACGTTCGAACAGATCAAGAATTGAAGGTCGGATGCACAAATTACAAGCAATAGAAGGCATAAAAGACCGCGACTAGCCTAAGATGGAGAGCATGCACATCCATCTAGGCACTAACAAAGATCTATAAATGAGACAAGGAGAAGGAAAAGAGCTCATTTGCACTACCCAAAGTGGAGAAATTATTGCTCTAGAAAAGGACCCTTGCATAGAGGTGGCGAACATTCCAATGGCATATCACCTCGGGGAATGTGTACGCGCCTACAGACAACTGAACGACGCGGGAGCAGTGGTATGTAGCTCAAAAACCCATCTGTCAAATTTCATGAATTTTGCTTGATTGCGGGACATTGCGGGGCCCACAAGGAATGGAAAAATGGACATCTGCGCCTATGTGAGGATGTTCTGCACCTGTGTAGGGTATATAGGCGTAGCTTGATGCTGCACAGGCACAAGACATGGTACACAAGCGCAGTTGTGCACTGAAAAAACTCATTTGACCGAAAACAGCGCGCGGATGATCCCGAAAAGAGGGATAAGGCTAGGATAGGTCAAAATAGATAAGAAAAACCCTGATTGGTGCATGAAACAAGGAAATGCAGTCCTTAGGAGAAAACCTTAAAAATGACAAAGTGTGCCCCAATTGTGATGCAGAGTCGACAGTATCCATTGATTACATGGGAGAATAGACCCGACTGCTTTATGTTGCGACATAGACTCAGGAGTACGGACAGAGATACATTAGTAGGACTTGGATTATACTATATTACATTCATGCCCGAGATTAGGGCAAACACAGGACTACTTACCGCATAAGCAAAACGATGGCATTTAGAGACTTCCTCTTTCCATCTGCCGACTGGAGAGGCGACTGTGACACTAGAGGACATGTGGCGTATCCTCCGCATTCTGATTCATGGGGAGATGATAGTATATGACCCAGCGATAGGGAGAGACTCGTTGTGTAGATTATTTGAGTGCGACGCAGATGACCTTGATATCGTAGAGAGGGAGATCCACTGGGAGACCATGACGGTAGAGTATGATCAACAATATGTGGTGATAGCAGTGGTTATAGCATGCCTATTAGCAGAGGACAGATGAGGACATGGATTCCCTATTGGATGGGGAAGAGTGCTAGAGCAGATGGCGACAGAGGGGACTGTGTATGCATGGGGACCATGTGTGCTTGCTATGCTATATTTTCAGCTACATCAGATAACATATCAGAGGGTTCAGACTTTGAGCTGTGGGGTCACACTGTTACAGGTATGGGCATTTGAGCACATAGCCATATGTCAATCGATTGCAGAGAGACAGGTAGTACCACATTGACCATATGTGTACTGCTATGGGGGTACATTGAGATAGGGTCCATTTGGATACATACTATATTGGCGACATGAGCTAGACAGATTGAGAGATTTCACATGGAGGCCATATCTTGATTGCCCTGGATGGTCAGATGATAGCGAGGAGCTACCGTATTGCAAACAAGAGAGATACTTGATTGGGTGACCAATGAACTGCCAGAGATGTACCTGCCAGAGAGAGTCAGATGACAATTTGGAGAGAGACAAGATGTACTGATAGGGACTGCACACTTTTCCCGATCTCATAGAGAGACGAGTCAGTGGGGGAGGATGATTCAACCACACATAGCATATGCCGACTTCAAATAGCTAAAATAGAGACAGTGGGATTGGAGATCAGATGTGGTGGATGCCGGGATGATAGAGGAGTATGAGTGATGGTTTGCACGAGGACGGCCTGTGCGATTGACAGATTCTGATATTCTGGTACCTAGGAGACAGGAGGACTTCCCACTCACTGGAGAGGAGGAGGGAGATGATAAGAATAGAGATGAGGATGAGGGAGATGATGAGGATGAGAGGGATGAAGAGGACGAGGGGGATGATGATGAGGAGGATGACAAGGACGGAGGGGATGATGAGGATGGAGATGAGGACGAGGAGGATGAGCCAAATCCAGCCGATCGGGAGTCATTGTAGGATATACCCATAGAGTCGAAGACAACTAGCATAGAGGAGATGGAGATATGTAGGACCACCATAGCGAGTCAGCATGATCACATTGTGACATTAGAGAGACAGAATGCTATCTTGAGGACAGAGCAGGATCAGTTCATAGTAGAAATAGCCAATTAACAGTAGCTCGAGATACAACAATAGCCCAGGCACAACAAGCAGAGCAGAGAGTGACCGAGCATATTGGGTCGATTAGGGATGCCAGTGCACGTGAGATGGCACAGATGTTGGTAGAGACCAGAGATGAGATACGCCATTGGAGGACACTATATGAGAGTGTAGTTCCACCAGAGCAGAGGGCAATGACATATCGGTCATGGTCGAGGATAGAGAGTAGGCCACGCTCTCGAAGGTCAGTGAGAAGCATGGGGGTTAGTGGACTTAGGAGATCACCATAGCTAGGACCCGGGGTAGGAGGGACACCATCCTTGAGACATGGCAGGGATGAGGAGGATAGAGGAAGCACCCAGTGACAAAGGCACGCGCTCCTTATGACAGAGACATATGTAGTGTGCCATTATGTATTCAGCCTATGGGCCATACTTAGGATAGACAGTCCAATTTTGTACTCCGATATTGTTTTGATATATGATATGATATGCAGCTATATGATGGGATGCAATGTGTTATGGCTTATGTTTATGATGGGATGCAATGTGTTATGGCTTATGTTTACTTTCCATGGCTTATGCACTGTTTATGTACCATTGTGGAACATGTATGAATATATTTTTATGTGTTTTTGATGCATTTATAATATGAAATGGATAAAATGCTTGATATGGGCTTGATATATGCAAATGGACTAATCAATGAATGCAGGATGCAGCTTATGTTCTTTTTGGAGATCGGAGAACTAGATCGAACTGACTGCCCAAACTGATGGAAGAAATGTTAGTAAGAAGAAATTAGACAGAGGATAGTTAGAGATGAAGAAAAACTTGCTTTCACCAATGCACAGAAGTAGGTGAGAACCTTTATTTAATGTAGCAAAGCGGATGTAGAGCATCATCGCATTGAAAGCCAGAGCTGAAACGCAACCCCTTTTGCAAAAGACAGACATATCGCACACAAGGAATGAGTGAATCATCCTAGGGTGCATACATCAAGGGTTGAGGTATGTACAGCGTTCACATAGTGAACACACTTATCACAGACACCGAATGATATAGTTGCCCCAGTTTGTGACAAACATTCCACAAACAGAAAACACAACAAAAAAAAGGAAAGGGACCATGAACCATCCCGGTCATTCTAAATCACTCATTGACATCATCAAGCAACATAGGAACATGATCGAAGCCAAAGATAAATCAGTAAAAAGATAAGACTCACAAATTTGACCAAGTCAAACAAACAATCTGATTATCATTGTCAAAAGTGAAAAACAAGAATGATCATGCTATCTGGTTTTAGGGAATGCGGTACCCCATCTAAGACAGGACACAATCTGGTTTCAAGTATACCACACCCTATACAAGACCCATGATAATGTTGACAAGGACCAATGGTAATGTTGATGCTAGTTTGATTGATATGACAACTGTGATCAGGTTGAATGGCTGGTTTGATTGAAAAGTTCATCTGTGAATGCATGATTTCAGTAAAGCGCAGTGTTGTGACATGTTATCTGTTTGTTGTCTACACAAATGTTTGATCGATTTGTCGTTGGATGTATGCTCAGCGATCTGTCTATGCACAGAGGGTACCATTTATTGACAAAATGCAAAATGCCAAAGGAATTGTTTTTGGATTTTGATGTTTTGAAATTTTTTTGTTCGTTTTTCAGGACTTTATTTGACTTTTTAGGGATTTTTTTAGGACATTATGTGATTTTTAGGGATTTTTTCAGGACGTTATGTGATTTTTTTTTTTGGGATTATTACAAGACCTTTTTTGATTTTTATGATTTTGCCCCCAATGTCTAGCAAGGCAAGGAATATGACAGGTGAATAAATAGGCTTTCTGAAATGTTGGTGGATAGAGGGAAGACAAAGGCCTTGTATTATGGAGACAATGGGACAAGCGATTGGATATGACAATGGAAAGCAATGGCATGGCATGAGGGACATGTCAAGAGGTTTTTGAAACTATGTTTTACATTTGACGTCCTTATGTCAGATCAAGATCAAGGGACAGAAAGAGTGTATGGATAGTGATAAGATATGGATAGGATAAGCAAGACCAAGAATGGATAAGGGACATGGACTGAAAGTCGGGGTAGGCTAAGGGATAGTGGTAGAAAGTTGCAATAAGCTAGGAAATATGGATGAAAGGTTATAATAAGCAAATGGATAAAGACCAAAAGCTATGATGGACTAAAAGCTGCAAACAAGATGCATGATGCTCATGACAATCCTCAGCGTTGTCAAGATCAAAGGTGGAAAGAGGAAACTAGACATGAGGGACAATAGGATATGAAGAGTAATGATAGGGGTTCGATAGGATAATGAAGGGCAATAGGATATGAAGGAGGAAACATGCCCCCAAGTGTGGTGTGCAAGAAGTTCATAGATTACGCATGATGCCTGTTTGCCAGGTTTTCATCACAGTACTTGCCCAAGGCGCCTGTTTGCCAAGTTTTCATCACGGTACTTGCCCAAGGCGCTTGTTTGCCAGGTTTTCACCAGTGGACGAATTATTTTTGCTTTACTTTTTTCTTTTTTTCTTTTTTTCACTTTTTTTTTTTTTGTATTTTGACTTTTTCAATAGAAGATGGACACTTGAAAGGGGATGGAAGAAGGACTCAAGCGTCTTTTTTTTTTTTTGGATAGTAGCCTTGAAATAAATAGACCATGACCTTTAAAAGCATGCTCAAAGACGTTGCTAGGATAAGGACATGGAAAATAAGATAGGCAAGGAATATGACAGGAGAATAAATAGGCTTTCTGAAATGTTGGTGGATAGAGGGAAGACAAAGGCCTTGTATTATGGAGACAATGGGACAAGTGACTGGATATGACAATGGAAAGCAATGGCATGGCATGAGGTTTTTGAAACTATGTTTTGCATTTCACGTCCTTATGTCAGATCAAGATCAAGGGACAGAAAGAGTGTATGGATAGTGATAAGATATGGATAGGATAAGCAAGACCAAGAATGGATAAGGAACATGGACTGAAAGTCGGGGTAGGCTAAGGGATAGTGGTAGAAAGTTGCAATAAGCTAGGGAATATGGATGAAAGGTTATAATAAGCAAATGGATAAAGACCGAAAGCTATGATGGACTAAAAGATGCAAACAAGATGCATGATGTTCATGACAATCCTCAGCCTTGTCAAGATCAAAGGTGGAAAGAGGAAACTAGACATGAGGGACAATAGGATATGAAGAGTAATGACAGGGGTTCGATAGGATAATGAAGGGCAATAGGATATGAAGGAGGAAACTTGCCCCCAAGTGTGGTGTGCAAGAAGTTCATAGATTACGCATGATGCCTGTTTGCCAGGTTTTAATCATGGTACTTGCCCAAGGTGCCTGTTTGCCAGGTTTTCACCAGTGGACGAATTATTTTTGCTTTACTTTTTTCTTTTTTCTTTTTTTCTTTTTTTCACTTTTTTTTTTTTTGTATTTTGACTTTTTCAATAGAAGATGGACACATGATAGGGGATGGAAGAAGGAATCAAGCGTCTTTTTTTTTTTTTGGATAGTAGCCTTGAAATAAATGGACCATGAAATTTAAAAGCATGCTCAAAGACGTTGGTAGGATAACGACATGGAAAATAAGATGAAACTAAGGCGAGGATTTATGCAAAGGATTGGATCAAAGGGATTGAAGGATGGAAAATATGCATTGGATAATAGATAGGGTATTGGAAGAATTGGGCTTCAGTGGATGGAAATGAAGGCAAGATCAACATTGGCACACACCTTGATGGGTGGTGAGTTGATGGAGGAAAAATGGATCTCAGATTGTGAGATTTGGATGGAGGAATAACTTGGGATTTTGGGACATAAGGGCTCAAAACGGATGAAGAAGGTGATGGAGGAACAAATTTGAGAGGTTTGGATGGAAGAATAGCAACTTTGGATGCCAAGTTGGATGTTTCTTTAGGCTTTTGTGCTTCAAGGAGCCGCTTAGGGATCCACATGGTTTTTGATTTTTCATGCTTTTGTGGTTCCTTGGAGTGCATTGCTTGCACAAGGGATTTAGGAACCCATATATATTTTGAATTTTGTTTTTGAGCAATGGGCCTTTGTGACCTTTTGGATTTTTCCTTTTCTTTATAGATCATATTGTTCTTTGTTTTGACATGTCGATTATATTGGACATGTTGATCCTTGAATACATGTGGATTTCTAGACTTATGACTTCTATACTTGGCATCCGAATTGCTTGGAGGGGGAAAGGAATGCATGGACGGATATGAATGAAATGGAGTTCTTTTGGATTGATTAAATTTACTCAAGGATGTGTGTTTTTGCTAACCTTGCATAGAGGACGAAGGGATATAAGGACCTAAGATGGATGGAAAGTATGATGGGGAAGGTGTATGTTTTGATTGTGATGGAGGGATACCAACATCTTGAGAGTGAGTTGTGTAGACATGACCCTTAACATTTTCTTTCATAATGAGGAGTTCTTTCTTGTGAAGGTCTACCCCTTGGCCTTTATGAATATCTTGACTTGTAGGATACTCTTTTCTTTGGGAAGAAGACGCGAGTCCATTATGAGGTGGATATGATATGAGAGAAATAATGAGATCTTGAAGTGGATCGGATTGCACCAAAGTGGAAGAACCCATTATGCATGTCGAGGGTTCATGAACATCTTGCACTGACACGTTAGAATCATGAGGGGTACTAGGATTGTGTAGCGGACATGGTTCAATGACAGGCTCTTCAAGAGATGGAATGGGAAAAATAATGGGATCATCAAAAGAAATGCGATCTTGGAGTGTATATGGAGCATTAAGACAAGGAGATGGAGGAACAAAAGGATCTTGTGGAGGATTTAAAGGAATAATTTGATCTTGGCAAGGAGGAAGATCATTGGAATCCTCTTTAAATTTGCTTTGCTTTGGACTTTTAATGGGATCATCATAAAGGATGGAAGGGATATCTGGAATGTCAATGGGATTTGAAAGGATATTGTGTTCTTGGAATGGAAGGGGATCGTTTGGGACTAGATGGACAGGGATATCTTGATCTTGTTGGGGGAATGGAGTGTCAATAGGGCTTTGGATAGGATGGACAAGAATAGGGGAATCATCATGAGCGTCTGGGAACATGGGGTCCTGGTCAACAATTGGATGGGATGATAAGGTTTCAGGATCTTGATCTTGATCTATTTCAAGACGCGTTTCTTCATGCTCTAAATTATCCTCTTGACATGGGGTTGGACATTGGATATGCATGGAGGATTCTGATAAGGAATCAATGTTTTGGCATGAAGGAAATGCACTTTGAACATTTGTGATGGATTCTGACAAGGAATCAATGCTTGAACTTGAGGAAGAGAGACTTCGAATGGGGTCCTCTAAAACAGGTAATGGCAATAAAGTGCATGGTGGCATTGGGTCTTGTATTTCTAAAACATGATAAGGATGTGCATTATGAATTGGATTATCTTGGCAATCAATTATGGATAGCCCTTGGGTAATTGCATCCTTGGGTGTATTGTTTGATGAGGACAATATGGAAGGTTCCTGTGAAACTTCTAAAGGTGTAGGGATAGATGCCACTGGAGAGTCAATTTGTTTGTGGGGGGATGAGGCATTGCTAGACATAATTGTATTATCTTGATCTTCCTCAAAGAACTCACTTGGTAATTTCCTTAAGATCCTTGCAATAAGGCCACCTTTCTTTCGAGGTTTTGACATAGTTGCATCTGGAATTTGAACTTGTTTGGAAAGGAGTTGGTTCTGGTCTGATGTCATGTTTTGATTTCGAACTAGATGCTGATCAAATTGGTTTGACATGTTCAAAATATGGCTTGGTGCATGTTGCAAGTTTTGTTTTTGAATTTGTGATTGTAGTTGTTGACATTGATATGTTGATTGAACTTGTTGATATTCCACCATTGGTTGAACTATTTGTGGACGTTGTATAGTTGGTTGGACATATTGTTGAAATTGGACCATTGGTTGTATATGTTGGATATGTTGGACCATTGGTTGTGTTTGTTGGAAATGTTGAACAATTGGTTGTGATGGTTGAAAATCTGATTGATAGTAAACACCTTCTTGTTCTTGTTGTGGAGGCACATAATGTTGAAATTGATGTTGTCTCTTTTCTTGAAATTGTTTCATCATCTCTATTTGTGAGAGGAGAGTTGGTATGTCTGATCGTTCAATAAGAGATCTTACATCAATTGGCTCAATATTTGGATTTTGACTTGGAAATTTTTGAAACATTTTGGACGTTTGTGATCTATTCTTCTCCATGTTTTTCACCTTTTGTTCCAAAATCTCCTTTTCTTGAGCTAGTTTCTCCTCTAGTTTTTGTATTTGGACATTTAAATCATCATGATAGGTTTGATCCAAGTTTTGAGACATGTAGAGATTGGATTGACATGATTGATTTCTCAATTGTGATGGCATGGCTTCGTAAGAAGGTTGAGACCTCATTTCAACAAACATGTCACTATGCAATGCAACTAATGGGATTGACAAATGCAACCTAAAAGGATGACAATGCAACTTAATGTTTTTGTTGTTTTTCAAGATTTTGACAAACTTTTTGGAATGCAAACCTAAAGACTCAACCTTGGGAAGGTGAAATGAAGTGAAGACCTTAAAGGACAAAAGACCAAATGACAATAGGACAAATTGACAATGTCTCACCTATATGCTTGGATACTAAGCTAGGTTTGACAAAAATGATATTAATGAAAGGACAAATTTTAGACAAGGTCAACACTCCTTAACAACAACTTAGGGTATCGTCCAAAGTTTTGATTTTCCAAGTTTGAGAAATCAAATTTTTTGAGACTAAATGCAAGAAGGCAATGATTATGACAATCACTTAGGACATGAAAATTATCTAAGGATATGATATGACAAGATGAAGCCAAGACAAGATGACAATACAATGAGAAGGATACACGAAGACCAATGACTTGGAATATGCAAAATGCAACCTAGGCAAGACCTAATTTTAGCATGACAAGGATAATGCAGGAATGTCACCTAAATGGAAATCTAGCTTGGATATGACAATGAAATGCAAACTTAGGGAAAATGATCTTGGACCTAAGTGCAAATTGAGGACGCTTGCAATGAAAAGGACTAAAATGAAAGGAGATGACAATATGCCTTAGGACCTAAGTGGGACTATGCAAAACCTAGCGTAAAGTGACATGAATGTTGAGACAAAATTTTTCAATGTGTTTGAAAGCCATGTTTTGAATTTTGTTGGATGAATGTTCTCTTTTTTTTTTAAAACCTTGTTTGGACAATGTTTGGACTTGTTTGACAAATGATGTTTTGTGACAATTGTATAATTCAACTTTTGACAATCACAAAAGACAAGATGTTTGGACTTAGACCCAAGATAATCATGCTCATTCACAACAAATCCTATGGCTGGCAAGGACAATATCTGTTGAATCCTCTAACGAAATACAACACTTAGCCGGATAGCTAGATGCTTGGTAGCACTGGCTCCCCCTTACAGTGCACTCACTTCTCGGGCATACCAAGCTTCAAGTTCAAGGGGCATCACTTCCCAAGAACTTGCTATCTCTAACTAAGGAGTACATGAGAGGTGTCTTTAGCATGCGGGTATCACAACGCCCGAGCCAACAGATAGAAGGATTTTGGCCTCTAAAAACAAGAGATTCTAGTAAGGGCTTCCATTCGGGTGGGTATTGATCCGACGAATAAATCATCGCAATACCATTCTAGCACCTGTTGTCTACAAATTTCGTTACATCCACAGTTATTTAGAGTGGTTCGGAAGAGCTTGGCTTTAGCCTATCACCACTTAGGGTCATTCCCTCTCACCAATGCCTGTGCGAAGTGCCAGGCAAATCGGGAGGCAGGCCCAATTCTAAGGGTTAAAACATGCAAACAAACTAAAAGAAAACAAAGCATGCATGGTGTTCATTAACCTTTAAGAAATTAAATGTGCAACTACTTTAAAAATCACATGCAAGATGTTTTAATAAAAGTCTTTGACCGCGTCCTGCATAAGATTTGTTAGTAGTTTAATTTTTAGTGTTCATCACACATAACGCCAAGGTGCTCCAGAGAGAATCAGTACCACAAAAAAACCAGAATATAAGAACATAATGAAAACAAAGTAATTTGCAAGTAAAAACACTGGTTTTACCTCTGTTTTTGGCCTTACACAAGTGCAGAATGTCTCAACACAGGCGCAGAATGCCTTGACACAGGTGCATAATGCCTTGACACAGGTGTAAATCTCTTTGACACAGGCGCAGATCTCCTTAACACAGGCGCAGATCCCTCCTACACAGGCGCAAAAGTGTCCAGAAAGCCCTCAGTTGCCCTGTTTCTTGGGTTTTCACTTGCAAATCAGCTCAAAAGCACTCAAAAACATGGTTAACGGGTTAGTTCATGTTAGGTCCACCAGAAAATGTAGATAGGAATTTGTAAATTCATCAAAAGCAACTTTAAACTAGCTCAACCACAAAAACTAGATTGCAATGATAAGAAATCCTAATTACACTCAATAGAGATATGAAGACAAGATAATCAAACCAAATGCAAACCATTACAAATGCGAATATCTCCTCCATAATTCTCCATTGTCCTTCTTTCTCCTTCAAATTACTTTGTTTGTGGATCTCACTTACAAATGCAAAGGCATAGTATGAAAGCAAGATTGACAAGATGAAATGGCAGCATAAGGATACTAGAAGCGTGATTGATTCTCTGAAAATGTGATTAATTTTGATCCATTGATTGAAGAAACTCATCCAATTTATAGACAAATTGGAGAGATGACAAGATTAGTATGAAGAGATTTGAAAGGAAATTTCAAATCAAGGATGACAAATATGACAAATTATGACAAGATTGACATGCAAGATTGATTGATTGACAAATTATGACAAAATTGATATGCAAGATTGATTGATTGACAAATTATGACAAAATTGACATGCAATTCCCATGAAATTAGGGGAAATATTAGAAAAATAGGAGAAATAGAAAATTAGGTTAGAAATGATGAATTGGAAATTAGGAAAATAGAAATTGATGAAATTAGAAAATTAGGTAAATTAATTAATAATTTTTCATTCATTAATTAATTCACAAAAAGAGGGGGACTTAATTAGGCAATTAAATAAATATTTAATTGTGATAAGAAGACTTAGGATAAATAAATAAATTATTTAACCTAGAGGGAAAATGACAAACAAAATGAACAAATCATAAAACCCTAGAAGATGAATTAGAAATGCAATGACGATGATTAGGTCTTGACAAAAGATAATTGATGTAGGGTCGATTTGATCATGATTTTGATTGACAAAGGACCAATGCTAATAAATGATTGAGATTGGTTGACAAATTGACCAAGATTGACAAAGAGATCAAATTGATAGGCGCCAATTGATGAGGAACAATGACTAATTGATCAAAATTGACATGATTGAAAAGGACAATGATTGATGATGAATCGATCACAAAATGACAAGTTTGACAAGAGGACAAGGATCGATGATGAATCGATCGCAAAATGACAAGATTGACAAGGAAGAGGATAGATGACAAATCGATCGCAAGATGACAAGATTGACAAGAATGAGGATCGATGACGAATCGATCGCAAGATGACAAGATTGACAAGAGGAAAAAACCCTAATTCTATCATCGATTAGGACTGACGATATCCAAAATATGACAAATGAGCACGTACATTGATACGACAAGATAAGATCGACCAAAATCATGACTAAAGATTGTTATCGACAAGACCAAATTCGAAAGCGAGAAAAATGAAGAATGCAGAAGAAGGACTCGATACTTGCAAATGATAAAGACCAAGTGCACAACATAGAAGAAATGTTAATGCAACGCAAAAACCCTATAATAAGGCAATGCGCAAATGTTAAAGTATGACTCCGCAAGCGTTGACCATTTTTAGATGTCTACAGAAGGCACAACACACAACACCAATATTTTGACATGGAAAACCCGATTAAGGGAAAAACCATGGTGGGAGCCTACCCACAATAAGATGATACTCTGCAGTAGTGTAGCGTCGTAAATTGTACGCACTTGCTAGGGTGGTACAATTTCACACCTAGTTTAGCACCCGCCTTGGCGCATTTTGCATTTTGCATTGCATTTCCCCTTTAGCACTTAATTAATTAAATTAATTAGGTCTAAGGTTCTATTTTATGATCTCCCATATCATAAGGTTGGGCCCTTTTCATTAAAGTGTGCCCCTTTCATTTTATTCCTCCAATACATCATTTAATCAAAAACCCTAATTAGGCCCTATTTTGAACTTGGGGGCTTGATTTCGGGGGTCAAAACATCTCGAAATCACTATTAACTTCGGGATTCTCTCTAAAATCATCATATCCGACAGTCCTGAAAATTTGGTGAAAAGTTGTCGGGACCATGGCGCTCGGAGTGCACATGGTCCCGGACATTTTTCTCAAAATTTTAGGAGCGCGATCCAATCATAAAATAAAGCTTAACCCCAAGAAATTGGCAGGAGATTCAATCTCTAGGTCGGCCAAAAGTTGAAATTAAGACCTAGGGTTTCATATATAAGAGCTCTCTTTCTTCATTTGAAAGGATCCAAATTTTTGGTTTCAAGGGCCTTCTACGTAGCAAAAGAGTAGATCTTTGAAGACTTCAACAACATTCAACATCCATCCATCAAGAATTCATCAAATTCATTCATCCATTTAGGGCTTTGAAGAGATTGAAGAGCAATAAGGGATCACCGACTAAAGATTGGCTTGTACCCCTCCCTTGGGGTTGGGTATGATTTCATGTTGTTTTCATGTCTTTGCATAAGCCTCATTATGTCACTTGTATTCATGCTTTAGATCTCTTTGCATCTTGATTTGGAGCAGTTACATTATCATGTACAAGCAATTAGGGTTTACTTTCTAGGTTGCTCTAGTTTGCTTACTTGCATTTTAGGATCTTACCCATAAACATCCCTTAGAGAAAGAAGATGAAATAATAAGCGATTTCCTTAATTCTCTCTCCCCTAAAGATAATATTGAACATATTTTGAGGAAAGAGGATGAGTTTAACACATCTATTGATGCTCTCCCTCCTAAGGATGAGGAATTAATAAACAATGTTATCTCCTCTCCAGAAATTGACAATACTTCAAACATTCCTTTCAACAAACTCACTATTTGGGATGAACCATTAGGAGAAGGTGTAGATTATTCTCTACCCCATGAGAGAACCCTATCCAAAGGGGATGAAATCAAGATTGAAAACTCCCTTGATAGTTTCTCACCTTCCTTGAATCTCAATCATTCTCCCTCTAAAAATAAAGCATCTCCCTCTCCTCAACTTGGTTCTACTCATAAGGAAACCCTAGTTCAAAACAAGATGGTTAACATCTCTTTCAAAGATCTCCATCTCAAAAGTGAGACTTTAGAGAGTAATGTTGATCCTTCTCCTAGAGAGTTTATTCCCCATGTAGATCCTTTGATGATAGAGGATGATATGACCTTTCCTAGTATTCCTACTGGAACATCAATGCCTACCCCTTGTCTCTCTCCTAAAATTGATTTAATCCATGATAAGATTTTAGTGCAAGAGAAGACTATCAATAATTCTTCCAACGCTTTTGTTCATTCCTCTAAACCATCCTCAATCAATTTGATACATGTGAATGAAACACCTAACAAACCTCTCTTCACTGTCCAAGGTGCTTGTCCTTCTAAAAATTCTCAACCTTTAAATAAGCCTATCTTAGTGGTTCAAGGTGGTTATGCTAATGATTCTTTTTTCACTCCTAACAAACCTATTATTACTGTGCAAGGAGGTTATTCTACTAAGAGCCCTTATGAGTATGCTAAGCAATTAACTAGAGATAGTTATAATGCGGTTGCCCATACTTATCATACTAGAAATAATAGGTAGCCTAATCCTCCTCCTATTACTCCAGTTTCTCTTCCTAATCCTCAACCAATTCTTCCGTAAGCTCCACGTATTTCACAAATTCTTGGCAAGGAATACGATCTCATAGAACAACTTAAAGCTACCCCTGCTAAGATATCCCTTTGGGATTTGATTCAAACTTCTTCTGCTCATCACAGAATGTTACAAGATGCCTTGAAAGATTTGAATGTTCCTCCACCATCTAGTAATATAGTGTCTTTGGTTAACTCTGTGATGAATCCTAAGGCTCATATTGTGTTTACTCAAGATGAGTTACCTACTAGTGAAATTCAACATCAATATGATCCTTTGATGATTGTGGTTATCATAAATGATACTGCTATAAGATGAACACTGGTAGATAATGGTTCTGGCCTTAATGTGTGTAGTATTAATCTATTGCATAAGATGAATGTGGATACATCCCTTATTGAGCCTGACTCTCATCCCATTCGAGGCTTTGATAATGTGGCTAAGTCTTCATTAGGTATTATCACCTTACCCATCACAGTGGGACCTGTTACTTTGCCTACTCCTATCCATGTTATGTCGGGAAATCTAACATACAACTTGTTATTAGGGAGACCTTGGATTCACAGTATGCAAGCTGTCCCCTCTAAATTGCATAGACAAGTTAAATTTATTCATAATAATAAGACATATACCTTGATAGGTGATACTAATTTTCAAGCTTGTTTGCAAACATCTACTTCCAAAGGGAGTTCTTCTAAGCCTCCCTCTTCTAGTGATGACTCATTAAACAAGATACCTATGGATGAATCATCACCCTCTGATAATCAAAATTCTTTGGATGAGTCTGAAGTTCCTGAAGAAGATTCTCCTCAACTTGAATCTACACATGAAAAGGCTTTTGATCCTGAGAAGGTTCTCGTAGAAGACGATTGGGGATCTCTTGATTTCAATCCCACCTTTGTAGGTGAGTATAGGGTTCCTCCGAGAGAGCTTAAAGTTAAAAAGAAGGAAGAAACTAGAGATCAATCTGTCTTACCTGAACCTATGAGCAATGATTTTGTGGCCGCTTCTCAAACTTTTTCTCCTCACACCTCTAATTCTGAAGAATTTGATTCTTTGTCTTATGAAAAACCACCTTTTCTTTCTGAAATGGCTAATCGTTATGGTCGTGGTTTTCACATTTTGGCTAAGAGTGGCTATAGTGGAAATGGTTGTGGCACAAATGAACAAGGAATTAAAGTTCCTTTAGAACATAACATGCATGAATATTAATTTGGACTTGGATATAATCTTTCTAAGCCCACCAAAGCATCTAAAAGACCATCTCTCAATGTGAATGCTATATTTAGTAGTGATGATGATCTCACTTCAACTAAATCATCTTCTACTTCTATCAACTCTCATTCCCCTCATAAGGAAATCTTGGTGATGAACAAATCTCTTTATGAATCCCCTCAAATTTCTAAATCCACTTATGAATCTTTATCTCCTATTCATCATAAAATCCCTTCCTCCAAGGATAAGGCTCTAATAAATTACACCCATCCCTCTTCTAAGATTTCTTGTGACTTTTCTTCTTCAATTTTTATCATTTTATACATGTTTTTGATCTCACTTATAGTTGAGCATTTAGCATGTCATATTCAAATACCTTATTCAATCTATCATGTCTTTAAATAACATTAATGGCTATTATGTTGCTCATCATTATGTGACATTGGTAGCTCATTTACTGGGGGCTCATTGTCATTCATGATGGTACAATTTCAAGTAAAATCATATTTTTGAAGCAACATAATAGCCTAATTTTTCTATGGGGTAATAGTGTGGAAATATTGATCATCTTTGCTTTATAATTCTCTTTTCCTAGATATGGGAGAAGATGTGTATTCTCTTTCTTATCCTACCCACTTCTTGTGGGGAGCATTTTACATACACTAATGTCTTGCTTGCATGAACTCATGTGAGTATGTAGTACATTTTGCTTATGTCTAAATCTCTCCCTAGAAGATTGTGTAAGTCCTTCTCATTGTCCTTATCCTTGGGAGGCAATGATCTTTCCTTATTTTTATCTAAGGATCCACTTTTTCCTATTTCGTGGATGGTGTGAACTTTATTACTTGATGTTATTCCTTGTATGCATTTGTTGTTGTTTGTTCAAGGATTCTCTCTTACAAAAGGTGTAAGTCCTTGACTAAAACCTCTCTTGCACTTGGTAAAATACATCCATAATGAATTCACTCTCCCAATTGGGTTAAAAGAGCGTCATCATTCATTAAGAATCACTTTCACCTCGCAAAAGAAGGAAGTATTGCATTCTTATTCTCTTCTTTGTCTTATTCTAGATGATGTTATATTTTTCTAAGACAATTCCTCTCGGGGATAGGTGTCTTTTGTACAAAGATTTCTACTCCTCTAAGGATCTCCTTTACACATACTACAAGATATCCCTTTTCAACTATCTTATCTTTTCTTCTCTTTGCATTTTGTTTCCATTTACATCCTTCATCTTGTGTTAGAGAACTCTCAAATCCTCACACTCTTTGTTGTGTTGGAATTGAGATTTAGTCCTTTTTCTTGCCAAATGATTCTCCATTAGTTTTTGATCTCATATCAAATCTTCTTGTGAGCATTTGTCATCAATATTCTTTAACAATTCGAAGTGGTAAACATGATACCCTGTTTCAACTCACTAAAATTAGCAAGCTGAAACAGGGGGGGCATATAGCTACCCTCGAATTTTCATCACCTTCCTTAGTAAGCATTAGGTGATTTTGTGATCTAACGTGTGTTTTGTAGGGTGCGATTCCTAACTGTGTACTGCAGATACCGCTGGGGGCTTCGTTCGACAACTTATGGATATATCCTTTTTCAAATAATGTTTACTTTTCTGTACTTTAGCTTACATATGCACGTAGTGTTCATATGACCGCTAAAGTGGGGGCTAAATGTAGCGTTGTAAATTGTATGCACTTGCTAGGGTGGTACAATTTCACACCTAGTTTAGCACCCGCCTTGGCGCATTTTGCATTTTGCATTGCATTTCCCCTTTAGCACTTAATTAATTAAATTAATTAGGTCTAAGGTTCTATTTTATCATCTCCCATATCATAAGGTTGGGCCCTTTTCATTAAAGTGTGCCCCTTTCATTTTATTCCTCCAATACATCATTTAATCAAAAACCCTAATTAGGCCCTATTTTGAACTTGGGGGCTTGATTTCGGGGGTCAAAACATCTCGAAATCACCTGTAACTTCGGGATTCTCTCTAAAATCATCATATCCAACGGTCCTGAAAATTTGGTGAAAAGTTGTCGGGACCATGGTGCCCGGAGTGCACATGGTCCTGGACATTTTTCCTGAAATTTTAGGAGCGCGATCCAATCATAAAATAAAGCTTAACCCCAAGAAATTGGTGGGAGATTCAATCTCTAGGTCAGCCAAAAGTTGAAATTAAGACCTAGGGTTTCATATATAAGAGCTCTCTTTCTTCATTTGAAAGGATCCGAATTTTTGGTTTCAAGGGCCTTCTACGTAGCGAAAGAGCAGATCTTTGAAGACTTCAACAACATTCAACATCCATCCATCAAGCATTCATCAAATTCATTCATCCATTTAGGGCTTTGAAGACATTGAAGAGCAATAAGGGATCACTGACTGAAGATTGGCTTGTACCCCTCCCTTGGGGTTGGGTATGATTTCATGTCTTTGCATAAGCCTCATTACTTGTATTCATGCTTTAGATCTCTTTGCATCTTGATTTGGAGCACTTACATTATCTTGTACAAGCAATTAGGGTTTACTTTCTAGGTTGCTCTAGTTTGCTTACTTGCATTTTAGGATCTTGCACACACACTACTTTTACAATACAACTTGGCTATTCGTGGAGGTGGAAATCACCAAAGCGGGGGTTTGACTAAGGTAAAACCCTATATAGCCGCCCACCATACCTTTTCAGATATAAGTGCAGGTTTCGGGATTCGAACGACGCCGCAAGTTGCAGATCCGACGGAAGCAGACTGAGACGGGACAACACACTAAATTGCAGAGCAAAAGACCAGGACAGGGGCATGGGGCGCCCTGAAAACAGACCTAAGTCTTAGCTATTCCACCAAGAGTAAGGCCTATAAATGCTTCAATAAATGGACACAAAGAATTGTTGAGAGTGTTGATGTTCATGTAGATGAATGTCCTGAAGTCTTAGAAGGAACTAGTTCAGACAAAAAGGATGAAGATACTTGCATTTTTCTTTGGAACCTGAAACCATTAAATCAGAAACCGGTAAAGCAAATCCCGATGTACTTGTTCAACCAGTACAAATAAATTCATAAGAAGATGATAATGAAGAAGTTGAACCTGAAGAGAATGATCATGTTATTCATAAGTATGTGAGACTAAATAACAGTCCCGAAAAGATTATTGGAGTACTAACTAGAAGGAGAATAAGAGAGAACTCTTGTATGATCTCCACCTTTGAACCTAGAAGTGTTAAGGAGGCATTTGGTGATGATCATTGGGTTAAAGCTATGGAGGAGAAATTGGATCAAATTGAGAAGAACAACACTTGGACCTTGGTACCCCGACTAGGAAATAAGAATGTTATAGGTACTAAATGGGTGTTCAGAAACAAGTTAAATGAAGATGGTGTTGTAGTTCACAACGAGGAAAGATTAGTCTGTAAAGGTTATGCACAAGAAGAATGAGAATATCATGGAGAAACCTTTGCACCAGTAGTAAGATTGGAAGGTGTCAGAACTTTACTTGCATTTTTCAGCTCATAAGAAGTTCAAGGTATACTAGATGTATGTTATGTCTGTATTTTTGAATGGGTTATTGGAAGAAGAGGTTTATATAGAGCAGCCTGATGATTATGCATTGATAGATAAGGAAGACATGGTATGCAAATTGCATAAATCTTTGTATGGATTAAAGCATGCACCCAGAGCATGGTATGAATGACTTCATACACATATGATGAAGATAGGCTTTGCTAGAACCAGTGATGATGGAAACATTTATCTCAAGTTTGAAGGAGATGAAATACTAGTTAGTGAAGTATTTGTTGATGACATTATATTTGGAGGTAATGATGATATGAGAAATAGTTTTGTAGATGAAATGAAGAATGAGTTTGAGATGTCATTAGTAGGGGAAATAAAAAAATTCATAGGCTTGCAGATACAACAAATGAAGAATGGTATTTTCATTACTCAATCTAAGTATGTGAAAGAGGTTTTGAAGACTTTTGGTATGAGTGACTGTAAACCAGTTGCAACCCCAATGGCTAAATGTTGTAAGTTGTCCAAGGAAGATGCATCTAAGTCTATAGATGAAAAGGAATACAGGTCAATGATTGGAAAATTACACTATGTTGTTCAAAGTCGACCAGATATTGCACATGCAGTTGGTATAGTTTCTGGATTTTAGAAGAATCCAAAGGAAGCACATCTCATGGAAACCAAGAGAATTTTTAGATATCTGAAAGGTATTGTTGACTATGGGTTATGGTATCCATATGGTGGAAATTTTGATTTGAAGACATATACAAATGTTGATTGGGACGGAAATATTGATGACCAGAAGAGTACTACTGGTGGAGCACTCTTTCTAGGAGGAAGGCTAGTTTCATGGAGTAGTAAAAAGAAGAGTTGTACTTCACAATCTACTCCTGAAGCTGAGTATGTAGAAGCTTACATGAATTACACACAAGCTATTTGGATAAGGCACATTTTGGAAGGTTTTAAGATGAAAAACTTAGAACCTATAAAGATTTTGTGTGATAATACAAGTGCAATAAACATCTCTAAAAATATCATTTTGCACACAAGGACTAAGTACATTGAATTGAAGTATCACTTCTTGAGGGAAAAATTTCAATGTAAAGATGTTATCTTGGAGAATGTTTCTACCAAGGATCAGCTTGCAGATATCTTTACCAAACCTCTGCTTAAGACCACTTTTGAGTATCTTAGAAGTCAAATGGGGGTTGTCCCTCTTCATGAAGTTAGTTGAGCATGATGCTGATTGCATCAGTCCCTGAATTACTTATAGAATCTTACATGGATTGATGAAGAAGTGGATATATTCCACAGGGGGAGAATCAGGTTGTAGTATGTTGTTGATGCACAACGAGAGAAGAATTACATGTTTTTACTTTCACTTTGGAATTGTTGTCAAAGGGGGAGAAGAATTATGTGATTGAGGAGAAGAATTATGTGTCTGATTAGGGAAACCAGCAGCAGGCTGGAGACAGATAGAGCAAGGTGAATACTTGGTAATGTAAACCAAGATTTCTATTCACCAATCTCAACAACAATCAGAGGCGTTGATATTTGTATTGCCATCAGTGCTAAAGGGGGAGGTTGTTGGCATTTTTAGTTTGTTAGAATTTTGCATATAGATTACATTAATGATATGTTGTCATTAATGTCAATTGAACTGATAATGATATTTATGTTATTGTTGATATTGTTGTTTTTGATAGTGGCTAGTAACCAGTAGGAAGAGCTTTGTGGAAGATGTTGTAAACTGATATGTTAAATTTGTGAGTTGAACCACTAAACCAGTGAAAATGGTTAAACCTTTCTATGCAATATAATTGGTAAACCCTACCTATTGTTTTTGTTAAACCCTAATCGATCAAGTTTGTTGGTTTATTATATAATGAGCAGTAATGATGGAGACATATGTGATAATTGTATGAGGATAAGTTCATATTGTTTTGGCATGTTTGTTTGCTGTCTTGGGAAGGAGAAAAGTGGATTGCATCTTATGCATAGCACGTGATGAGTTACAAAGTTTGATGAAGTGGTGATCATGGAGTGGTTGGAATTTTCTTGAAGAATCTGAAGAGATTGTTATGATTTTTGACGGTCAAGATTGTATTGACTTGTTTGTAATCTCAATGATGAGAATTAGGTTTTTGTTGTGTTACCAACCTAATTGATTTGTATTTAAGGTCGATGAAGTTGTTTGTAAAAGTAGTTGGCAAGATTGGTAGAAACTTGTTGAGTGTGTAGTTGCCTAACCGATGAATGGATCTACACTTTGAGTAAAGGCAGATTGAAGCTTAAAAGGATCTGATCAAGCAAATGTAGTGCTATTCAGATAGATCAAGAAAACCTGTTGTTTTCTAACAATTACAATAGAAGTGAAATCCCTTAACCAGGTAAGATCTAACAAGCTTGGTTACTTATTAAATCCTCTAACAAGATGGTCCATTAGCTTGGATTCTTAAATCCTCTAGCGTGGTTACTCCTAACAGGGTATTTTGCTTTTCATCAAGGCATATTTGTAAATCCTTAACCAGGTGATTCCTAACCAGAATTAGTTCTTAATAGGACTTATTGTAAAGATTTAACAGGCTTGGCTCCTAAAAGGGCAAGCTTTAGAAGAGTTCAGATAGCTATCCTTGTGAGTCTCATCTCATTGTGGTTTTTACCTATTTGGGTTTTCCACGTATAAACATTTGTGTCAAGTGGAGAATGTTTTTGTGGTTATGATCTTATTTATTGATTTGATTAACTTCAGACAAGGCATGATAACTAAAAACATTGAGAAATGAATATGTTGAGATGTGATTAAGAATTTTTTATGTTTACAAAGATAGAAGTTGTTTACTGTTAAGTTGTCATAACAGTCAAACCGGTCGATGTCAAGTATTCTTATGAATATTGATCATGACTGTGATAAGTTTACTTTGTGTGGTTGAATTTGAGTTTGGGAACTTTGTATCAGTTTTTCAATATACTGATTCACCCCCCCCCCTCTCAGTATTGTACTAGATACTTACTCTTGTCTCAATTTCCACTTTAGCCTTAGCCTTAAAGATTTTAAACTTTTCAAATGCTTCATATTTTCTCTCAAAGAAGTAACCCACATCATTCTAGAATAATCATCAATGATTAGCATGAAATATCTATTACCATGAAAAATTTTAACTCTAGCAAGACCACATAAATCAGTGTGAATAGGATCAAGAACACCATTTGATTTATCTTGTATACTCCTAAAAGAGGTTCTGACCTGTTGACCCATTTGACATTCTTTACATACCGAATTACAGGGCTTCATAATCTTAGGTATATCTCTAACAACCTTCGCGTTGAACTAATCTTCACAATGCAATCAAAATTTACATGACATAACCTTTTATGCCATAACCAACTTTCATCAATCTGTCTAATCAAATATGTCTTCTCACTGGAGTTCAAATGAAATATGTTACCTTTTTTCTATGTACTGGTTGCAATATCCAAGCCAAATTTGTTAATGATTTTGCATTTTTCATCCTTGAACTGTAATTGAAATCCCTTATCTAACAATTGACCTACACTCAAAAGATTATGCTTCAAACCTTCAACATAATAAAAATTCTTAGTATTGTTCTTACCATCCAATGATATAGTTCCTTTTCCCTTAATCATATATGCCCTGTCATCTCCAAATCTAATTAATCCACCATCAATTTCTTAGAAAGATAGAAACTTTCTTTTGTCTCCAGTCATATAATGTGAACAACCACTATCAATTAGCCATTCATCCTTATCCTCAATTTTAGCAACAAGTGCTTTCTCCTTAGGTACATTCTCTTCCAGTGTCAGATCATCTTCCTTGATAGCCAAGAATACCCATTCTTTCCCATTGTCAGATCCACTAGCAGAGTCTTCTACCGGTTCATCATCTGAATCAATAATACCTTCCTCATCCGCTATGTAGCATAATTTATTTTTCTTGAATCTAAACTTCCTCTGATTAGGCTTAAATGATTTCTTAACTCTTTCTTCAAATCTTAAATTTCTTTCAGGACATCTAAATGCAAAATGACCAATCTTATTATATGCAAAACATTTAAAAGGTTATTTTCCTTCATACTTACTTTCTATCGGTCCTTTCGATGCTCTTCTAGGAAATAGAGTTTCAAGTTGCTGAAACTCTTCATCTTCTCTCTTCATATCTTGTAATTCATTTGCATATAAAACTCTCCAATCTTTCTTGCTAGTTGTAGATGTAGATGCATGAAAAGAAGGCTCAATTTTGACAGCTCCAGAAGGACCAAATTCCTCAAGCTCAAAAGCAGATAGTTTCCCAACCAAAGTATCTCTGTTGATAGATGCATTCACCATTGTTCTCAACTCATTAATAGCAGTAGCCTTCATTTTGTAAGCTAGTGGTAGGGCTCTCAAGACTTTAGAAACAATCTCATCTTCACTAAGAGTTCCACGACAACATTGAATTCCCATAACAATCTCATTTACTCTTTCCATGAATGTAGTAATCCTTTCATCTTCTTCCATCTTCAGTTTTTTATATCTCACTCGATAACCATCAAGTTTAGCAATCTTCACTGTAGGGTCACCTTCATTAATGGTTTGCAATTTATCCCATATAGCCTTTCCAGATGATTTGTCTATTAATCCATAATTTGTTGATCAGAAAGTACACACAAGAGGGCTTCTCTTGCTCTACAATCATTCTCGAGATCCTTGTCTAGGTTTGTCGAAGGAGGATTGCCAGATCCTGGATTAATTAAACAACATTTGTTTAATTATTTAAGTTCCCTTTATCTCTTTTTACACTTAAGCTAACAATAGGTGCATAATAATTAATTCTTTTATTAATTATTATGTGCAAGCCTAGGTTTTCCCTTTTAGAATTTCTTGACCTATTAGAGGTTAATTTTCTTTTCTTTGTATTATTATCACATTACACATTTTGTGAATATTGAGCTCTCATATTTTTGAGCATATGTCCTGTGTATTTATTTTTCTTTTGTTGCTTCCTTTCTTCTCCTTGTAACAGGTTTATTCATCTTGCAAAGATAATTTGGGCTCCTATGGTGTTGTATTTCTCAACTCTTACATGGTATCGGAGCTTTAGATCTACAACTATCTGTTCTTGTTTTGAGATTTTTTTCCTTGGAAGTAGATCTAGGGGTTTTTTAGAAGTCTTTTATGCACCTCAGGATAGAATTTTTTTTCTGAGCATTTTGGGCCTAAACGGACCTCACCATCGTGCTCAGAAGGCCCAAAAACCCCTATGGTCAGATAAAACTCGACCATTTTTTACTCCTGAGCCTCTGGGGAAATTTTTTCTTTAGTACTAGGCTGTACGACCCTGGCAGGCAGTTCAAGAAAAAAAATTCAATTTTTTTTTTGCCTTTTTACGGCATGCAGGCCGAAAATTATTTTTTTGCAAAAAAAATCAAAAAAATCAAAAACCCATTCAAAAGGCAAAGTTTTTTTTCAAAAAAAAAAAAAAAAAGGTTTTTTTGGGGGGTTTCGCAAGGTCCCCATACCCGATAGTCCAGCCGCTGGCCCTGTCAATGCAGGCCCCTACCACTGGCAGTCTCCCCGCCAGTGTCGACCCTCACCTGCAGTCTCCCCATCGACAGACTGTGACCCCCATTCCCGCTGCCGGCCACCGCCGTGCCGCTCGCCACCACTGCCTCCCTACCGTTGCGCCTCCCCCACTACGCCGCTCCATGCCAGAGCACCACTAGAGTGCCACCTCCACTCGACCTAGCCACTAGTGAGCCCTTGTTGCCCCTCTCTCTTGCCTTTGAAGGGGGGTTGGTTTTTTCTTCATAACTTGAGCATACAGAGTCATTTTTT
Source organism: Cryptomeria japonica (assembly GCF_030272615.1). Classification (NCBI taxonomy): domain Eukaryota; kingdom Viridiplantae; phylum Streptophyta; class Pinopsida; order Cupressales; family Cupressaceae; genus Cryptomeria; species Cryptomeria japonica. Next base: position 719,721,897 of record NC_081413.1, on the reverse strand, counting down.
TGAAAACAAATAGGTGTCGGAAAGTTGGTTCTGAGCTGGATCTCATGGTGTTGGACTTTTTTCCAAATTTTTTGTTTGACTGTACTTTTTTCTAGTCAAAGTAGGGTCTGTTTTCTGCACTTTTGTGGCCGTAGAATGGGCAAACAGACTCTGTTTTTTGAAAACAAATAGGCATTGGAAAGCTCTCAACATGCTCTATTTAAATATGTGATCTTGTTTCTCATATTTTTCATCAGGTACATGAGATTTCAGTTTGAAGTTTTTTCTTATGCACTACTTCCTTCTCATCAATATGTACTAGGGTTTGGGTTTATCTATTGTGGGGGGGTTATTTTTTTCTCGCTTTCTATCATTTATATTAGAAATATAGAACACCAAAACTCTCAAAACAAACAAACCCTTCTGCATTTTCTATTTATTCTGAAAGATCACCTAATAAAAAACACCACAAGTAGCTGCAGGTGCAAAATTTCATGGTAGATCCTTCAGTTGAGTTGTTGACATCACACAACTTTCACCCCTAGAAGCTTCACATCACACAGCTTCTCTAGGCATGAGGGTTGTGATCTTGTTTGGATGAGGTTCGACCTCTATTGCAGTGTCCTTATGAGATTCTTTAGCATAAAAACAAGATGGATGAAGCCATGGGTTTTCTCTCTTTGCATGTCTCTGACAGTCTTTTGTTTCACCTTGATGAGTTGGTCACTCCTCGTGCTATGTGGTTTAAGTTTGAGTCTCTTTTCGGGAGGGTTAATAAGATTTAGGCATTACAGGTTGAGGCAGAGTTGGTTTCCTTGTCACCTAATTCCTTTCCTCCCATTGAGGATTTTTTGAACAAATTCAAGACTACCAGATCTATTCTCCATGGGTGTGGCAAGATCAAGATAGACACAGAGTGCATTCACTTGATTCTTTCGAAGCTTCAGGGTCATTTTCAGTTTTTTGCCTCTGTTTTCTACTCCACCATGGATGGCTTGGGTGCTCATTTCACCATGCATACCTTTGATGTGTTTTGTGAGCATTTTTCTCGTGAGCAGTCTCACCTTTCTCAGCTAGACATGATCTCAATGTCCAAGAACAAAGCATTGGTTTCTCAGTTCACTAAGGAGAAGCAAAAGTAGAAACTAAAGTCAAAGAAGACTTCTGTAGGAAGTGAGCATTCCTCCAAGCCACCTCCTATGTCTGATTCTAAACCCCCATTTCCTCTGAAACATGGGAAATATTTGCATTCTAGTGAGTCTTCCTCCAAGACTAAGAAGAAATCAGGAGACACTTGCAGTTTTTGTGGCAAGGAAGCACATCTTGTTTCTAGGTGTTGGAAACGCTTAGAGGCTTTAGAGGAAACCATGCAACAACATCACACCTCCTCACCTCAGACGTCTTCTCCTTCCATAGGGAAAGGTCATTCTCTCACTGCTCGAGCTTTGACCTATGGGTCCACTTTGATATTAGATTCTGGTGCTTCTCACCATATGACTCACATTTAGCAGTTGGTTACTTCTCTTACCTCTTGTGGTACTTCATAGATTGCATTGGGTGACTCAGTTCAACTTTCAGTCTTTGGTTCAGGTTCTGTCTCTTTGGATGGGGGTACTCTGCAGGATGTTTTGGTTGTCCCTGACATCTCGATGAACCTCCTGTCCATTTATTAGATTTGCCATTTTAGCTCTAGTAAGACAGTTGAGTTCTCACCACATGATGTGGTTATTTGGGACTTCCATGACTTTTATTTGGTTGTGGCTATTGGGAGTGTTGATACTATATCTTGTATTTATAGATTTGATGGATTTGAGCCCTTTGCGGGTGTAGGTTCCTCTCTTATAGCACATGCAGATTCAATGAGTAAGCTTTGGCATGAGCACTTGGGCAATGTCAATTACAAATATCTTCAGCAGATGAGTACACAAGCAAATATTCTTGGGCTCCTTCCTGCACTGATGGTGTTTGTCATAGTTGTGTGCTTGGCAAGAATCACATGGATCCCTTTCTGAAGGGAAGAGCCCCTCATACTTTGGCACCCTTGGATTTGATTCACAGTTATCTCATGTCATTCCCTACTCCTTTTTCTGGGGCCAAGTATCTACTCACTTTTATTGATGACTTCTCCAGACACACATGGATGTACTTTCTTAATTACAAGTCTAATGTCTTTGATTCATTTCGCATCTTCAAGACATTTGTAGAGAAGCAGTCTGGTTGTTCTATTTGATGGATACACACAGATAATGGGGGGGAGTATGTGAATAAGGCTTTCAGAGATTTTTTCATTGAGCATGGTTTGCAACATCAGTTTATTGTTCCCTATACCCCTCAACAGAATGGTGTTGCTAAGCACAAGAACAAAACTTTATGGGAGATGGTGAATTGTATGATTCAGTCCAAGTCCATGGGTTCGTTTTTTTGGACTAAGGCAGCCAATTGTGCCAACTATATTTAGAATTGGATGCCTCACAAGGTGATTCGACATATGACTCTTGAGGAGGCTTGGTCTCATGACAAGCCTAATGTTTCTTTTTTCTGAGTGTTTGGCAGTGAGGCATGGGAATTTATTCCTGATGCTCAAAAGAAAGCAATGGAGCAGAATAGCCGACCCCTCATTTTTGTTGGCTACTGTGAGGATTTTAAGGCATACAGGTTGTTTGATCCTGATTCCAGAGAGGTCTTGTTTTGATAGGATGTTCAGTTTGATGAGCACCTTCCCATAGTGGATACCTTGTCTCTAGTGTCTACTCCTTTGCCTACTCCTCCCATTGCATCTCTTCAAGATTATTTTGAGGATGATTCTGATGATGCTGCTAATGATCCACCACCCCTGCCTCCACCTTCTCCACCTCAGATGCCCAAGTGGGCTCACTTTACTGTTGAGGCGAAATGATCTATGGCCGATGATCCTTCAGATACTCGTCGCACCCATTCTCATATTGTGGGTTCTACTATTTTGATTCATGCCATTTCAAATGATCCTTAGAAGTTTTCAAAGACTATAGGAAACCTTGAGTGGGATTGTGCTATGGAGGAGGAGTATTCTTCTTTGATGAGGAATAATACTTGGGATCTTTGTCCTCTTCCTAAGGTCAGAAAGATGGTTAGGTTTCGTTGGTTGTATCGCACTAAGTATGTTGTTGATGGTTCTATTGATAAGTACAAATCATGTCTTGTTGTGAAGGGTTTCTTGCAAGTTGACGGTATTGATTACCCTAAGACATTTGCCCCTATCGCCAAGATGAACTCTATTCACTTTGTACTATCTCTTGCAGCTTCTAGGGGATTACCCATTTTTCAGATGGATGTGAAGAGTGCTTTCTTGGATGGGGACCTATAGGAGGAAATCTATATGGAGCATCCTCAGGGATTTGTGCAGGATATTTCTTTGGTTTGCAGACTTCGGTGTTTATTGTATGGTCTCAAATAGGCCCCTCGGGCTTGGTATGAGAAGATGGACTCTTTCTTGCTGTCCACTGGTTTCACTCGTAGTCATTACGATCATACAATGTACATTCAACTTCTTGAGGGTGAGATCTTGATTCTTGTGCTATATGTTGATGATCTCCTCATCACAAGTAGCTCATCCTCTATGATTCAACATATTCAATGAGCTTTGATGGACCAGTTTGAGATGACAGATCTCGATTTTCTGCACTATTTTCTGTTGGTATTTTGGTATGGTTTTGTCATTGATGTCAACACCTACTAAAACTCTACCACCTTGGAGATCCAACAACATTCACTGGTAAGCAAGTGACTTTTGCACAGTCACCGGTATATAGTACACTGACAAGAACTAATGATCACCAACACTTGGAATGACTTGGAAAACACTTGATAATGTCAAAGACATTGTTTGGACATCTTACCTTGGAGAATTGTTTATTGGCATATTCATATTTGCATATTTGCTATTACTAGCAAATAGGTCTAGGGTTACACTAGCAGGATTATCTTTTCCAGATCAGCATGACACGCTATGAAAATGATTAATTATTGTTGTAAATGCATTAAGCCAACATGTTGAATCGATTATTGCATTGGATATTATATTATTTGTAAAAATATTTTATTGTAATATCTTGCAGAGCCGACCTACTAAAATTGGTCATAGGTTATAGTATAAATGTAAGGTCTTAATTGTAAGATTGAGTGTGGAATGCGAAAAAAGTTTTGTGTGAAGGTATATGAGAGATTAAGCAGAGCTATACATGTAGACATCATTTGAAGGTGAAGCTAGGTTTTTGTGAAAGCATATCAGAACTACATCGGTACTGAATCCAACATATGAAGATGCTATTTTGTGCAGTACATTCTTATTGGACTTAACCATTCAATTGTAGTCAGTGTGACTCCCATTTGTGATTCAGAAGTGAGCTCTAGGCGCTTGGCCTTTCCGCATGTGCATACCCCATTTATGTACACTTACTATCTGCAGTAGTATCATCTGATTGTGGGTAAGGTTTCCCACCATGGTTTTTCCCCTTAAGGGTTTCCACGTACAAATATTGGTGTTATGTGTTGTGGATGACTTTGTCTTTTAGTTTTGTTGTTCACCAAAAGTGATAACCCAGGACACTTGCAAATCTATCTATGAGATAGCCGATCTCAATCAATGAAACACCTCAGGGCTTGGACAACATAACATAGGATCCTAATGATCCTCCTGCACTTCAGGTTCTGCTAGACCTAGGGGGGACACCCTTTTGATGCATTGAATAAAACATTCACAAACATAAGACTGCATCTACAATGAGTAGACAAACCATTCCACAAGCTCACCAAATTAGGAACACACTATAGATTGGCTAGATCTGTATAAATCATAAATGAAAACAAAGCTTGGAATGAGAAGAACACACCCCTAAACATAAAGGGAAATAGATTTATCTTTTAAATTGTTTGATCTAAAAGACATCCCCAAACTTGTAAGATCAGTGCCTTATCCAAGGGCAACAGAGTCACACATCAAACTATAAATGAAACCTTATACTGCAAATCCATCTTCATTATTAAATATTCATGCATAAATGCATTACTTAGCTCACTCACAAAAAATATCAAATCCAGACACTATATTCCATTATTCATGATTTATTACAGAAATTTAAATTCTTCCTTGAAGAATCCCTGCAAACAATCACAATTACCTCCTTGAGATAACAAATCTCATCCTCCTTGAGGATTTGATCTGAATATAATGAAAATACAAATCCAGAGACAACTTCTGCGTGAATTTGTGCATGCCTTACATACACAAGAACCTGCAGCTAAGAACACCTATAGCAAAGAATCGAAATCCATTACTGAAAGGATAACCCTTCTTTGTACAATTTGGAAGAATATTCAGAATTGGAAGCCATGAAAAAATGGAGCCATTCTCCAAATTTTTGGAACCCTTACAACTGAGAAGAATTGGGAATAAAAAGGAGAGGGAACCAAATCAAATCTGCAACTGAATTGCCAAGTGTCTCCTCTCTAACTAAATTTTGTTCCCATGGAAACTACTTCCAAAATATCCCACATTTGTCAAAATTAACCCCATAATTAGATTCCCCACTCTGAGAGCTTTCCGAAAACATATAACACTTTATATTTTGGCCAAAATTTAGACCCTGGGCGAATTAATTCCCCAATGTGCACATCATTTAAATTTTTGAATTATTTAATATAGTTTAGACTATATCATTTACTCATTTTAATTTTAATTTTTTGCCTCTGATGTGCTCTGACGCCTTGCCACATGGTGGCCTCCGATTGGTCGATGGGGTTGACCGGATGCCACCTGGGATGACACCTCATCACTGCCACGTCATCTACTTTGTCACTGCCACTTGGCCGCCACGTGTACACCACCTCAGTGCCACGTCATCGCCACTAGACTGCCACCTGTGCGCCAACTGTGTGATACCTCACCAGGACCCGCCTGCTGGACATTTGACTGTACACGCCACCTAGATTTCGCAACTTCGCAAGGTGTAACTCACGTGCATTTTCCTTTCGTGAAATAGCACGCACCGTTGATCCATCTTGAACTTGCTCACTCGTTAAGCCGGCCTTCCTTTGCAAAAGTTTGCCTGTCTGCCTCGGGAAGCATGCTTGCGTCGGGTCCACATGGTCGTCGCTCAGTCACCTCCTCCATCGCCTAGGGATCCGTGCCCACACGTGGGCCCACCTTGGGTGCCATCAAGAACCATCCGTCAAAAGCCTTTATGGCTTAGACATATTAGATGAGTGTGGATTTAGTTATAAATATTAAAACTTTCCCTCCCACCACCAATGTGGGATAATACAGTTTTTCCCAGAAATGCATTTTGAAGGTTTTCCCTGAGTTTTAATGGCGGCTGGTGTTTGCATTTGCTTCTAATTTCATTTGCTGAAGGATTAAAACGCCTTCTCCACACCATTTCAATGGGTTTCATGCCTTCTAATGCATTTGTTGAGGTTTATAATGGCTCCTTTCTATTTTATGTGGCTTCAAACATGCCATGTGAAAGGGGGCTGCCAGACTGTTGTTTGCATTGGCTACTACACTCTTAAACCACGTGAGTAATTGCTTCTACTTGACTTGTTCCATGTTTCACTGGATTTTGCCCTTATTCCATTTGCATAAATCTGGAAACTTCAACGCCCAACCAACATTGTGAGGGAGTTTGAATGGCATTGAAATTGCCATTTGTTGAAGCTGTTGTTGCCCCTTCACCATACCACACACTGGAGGAAAGAAGTCTTTTACCAGCCACATTGCCATTTGCATTTACCATTTGCTATTAATAAAACAACATTAGCCTCCAAACAGCCACGCAGAAGGGAAATTACCACTAGTTTTAATTGGTTGAAGGTTTAAATGCCTCGTAATGCCACATGACATTTGCAAGAAGGAGCTGCGAAAGCATTGGCTGGAGTTTTATTATCTTTTCAACATGCTCAGCACAAAGGATAATTCTGGTTAATAAATTGTTGGGAGGCTTTATGTTTAATGTGGGGGAGGAGAATGACATTTAAAACTGCCAATATTGCATTTGTTTAAATGTTTCCATTGTTGCACATTGCATTTGTTCTACAATTTAAATGACCCCCTTTATTGCTACGCTGCCACTCCATATGCTTTGCAAATGCATTTGGTCTTCAACGCTGCCTTTGTGCATTTGCTTGAAAATTTTAATTGCTGCTCACACATGGGAGGGAGAGTGCTGGTGTTTTTCTATCATTTAACATGCTGCCCCATTTTGCATACCACACACTTCTCTTTGCTTTTTCTTTGCATTGACATTTTAACATAACTTCTTCAATGCAATGTTCTACTTTCTAGTTTGTTTGCCGCACAAGGAATGATGGTTTGCAGTTGCTAACATATTTGCATTGACTTTGAATTGCCTTCACTACATTTGCTACTTTGATTTTATCCGCAAATGGTAAAAAGAAAGTTCCAAATGCATCGTTGGTGCTATGCTCCAACCTGGTGTTCCTCATCAAATTTATTTAATAGCTCTAGCCTCAAGTGTATTCTCATTCTTTCATTACTCTCTCCTGGAAAACTTACAAGTAATCTACTCCAACTATGGATGTCAATATCATTCTGGAATTGCTTAAAGGCCAAGTCACCAATGAAATAATAAGGCACAGGCATGATCCAGGTCGGGCCCCAAAGTGGGTCTGACTAAAAAAAGTATTGATTTCATGCAACTGACCTCTGGAATGATTTAGGAACCTGTAACACACCTCTGGAAATGATCGGCATCTTTTTTGGATCATTAATCCGCATTTTACAACCTTCAGGCAATTACGCCACAATTTTCGCATTTAATCGTGAAGACGTAATTTTCAAACCTGTCAAAACACCTTTTTGGAGCTCAACATCTAATAGGCATGTACTCTAGTATACAAGGATGACTTCTACAAAACGGTTTCTCAAGACAAGTCCCGAGCGAAGAGATATTACTTTCCGAAAATGCCCAACTGGCTTTGTCGACATTGCGGACCTGATGAAGTCAATGTCCTGGCAACACATGACACCTTTCTCAAAAATATCAAACGACCTCTGTAGGCCCTCAAATTTGAAACATAGGTACCTTGGAGTACATATTAAATATTTGAATTCTTAGTTTGATCGCTAGACTGATAGGATGCAAACAGTGCACTCACAAAAATAGCTACATTAACTGATCTATCACTGAAAGTACGGATAACTGAATTTGATGGCAAAATGAGCTCTTTTGAAAACTGATCAAACGGATTGGTAGAGCCTTTAAATTTGAAACGTGGCTCATCATTTATACCAAATTATCCCAGAATAAACATTTTGACATGACGCTTAATGTGGCAACTTTTACACTTGTGCGAAACAGGGCTCCGACTAGCTGTCGAAACAGGGACTAGTCAAACCACACAAACTGCAAATTGATTTGGCTTCAAAAACTAAGCAAATGGATTCATAAAGACCTGAAATTTTTTAGGCTCACTCACATTAATACATACAATTGAATCCATTTTGAATTTCTCCATGATGATCAACAAGGAAAAAGATATAATCGCTCAAAGTAGGCTACTCAATAAAATCTGCATTTGTGCCTAAAATGGACTTCCAGCTCACCCCTCAAAATGGGTACCTCATAAACTTATCCAAATTGAATTCTGAAAGTTGCACATCACTGAATAGGCCAAATGAAAGGTGTGGGACATGAATCCCGAGCCTTACCCTCGGAAAATCAACTGGCTTCATTTTACCCCCTTGCTAACTAGGCCATCCAAACTAACTCATTTAGGTACTTTTCTAACATGCAGAGCAAAAATTTGAATTGGGCCTCTAAACTTGACTCAATTTTAATCAGTCCCAATAGTGGCTCTAACTCGGGATGGTTGATTGCGAGATCAACACAAGAATCCAGATATCTTTGGTTAAGAATACCACCCAAAAACGGATCATTCTTCTCTTCTCATCTCATTTCAAAAAACACGACATCCTTATTCTACCCAAATAGCAGGGCACTTTATTGAAAACCACACAACTGAAAGCAAAGGGACTGTACAAAATATACAACTTATAAATGGCCTAGGGCCATCAAAACTGAAATCAATTCTTACCTCTGTCAAACACTTGATTCTCTTTTCGACAAACCGGAGGTAAGTTGAGATCATCATTCCAATCTGCCTGATCAAAAACACTTCCATTTCTAATCAGCTGATCACATAAAACATAATCACCAGCATGTTCATTATCATGATATCTCTTAAAATCAAACACATGCCAAAAGGACTGATCACTAGGTGACATAAGAGTGCCATACTCTTTACCATTCTTTCCCAACTGAAATGAAAAGTAGTCTAACTCATTCTGAAAGTTGAAAACGTCAGGCACATCTATATTACTAGTTTTCTCAAATGATGAACACTCCTCCACAATGATGGCTTGCAAACTAGAGAGGAAAACTTCCTCATAACATGACTGCACTTCCACTTGCTGATCACATAATCTATCAGCACTTTGCACACATGAAAATACATGATTTTTACTTGTCAATGGTTCATTTCCTCCTCGCAAATCTGAGAAAAACACCCTAGATCTGTCATGTCTTCTAAAAGGTAGATCCTCATAATGCATATCAAAGCCAGAATTCATATCAACATATGAACCTTCATTATCATACCTATCAACCATATATGCATTATCATTTTGTCTATCAAAAATAGGAAGAGAATCAACATCATATGTATCATTTTTAACACCCTCAAAAGAATCATCAGTATCAAAACATATACTGAATGGGTATGAAAGATTGGGCACATTTATGAATCCACATCTCTGAAAATCAGCAGCTAAGAGTTCTGAAATTTGCTCACTACATAGTGTACCTCCTTCTTCATTTTCATTTTCCTTGGTTTCATCTTCTGAGTTGTAAACATTGTCCCAATCTAATAAGGGTATTGGATCTACAGTGCTCATGTCTCTATGCACATTTATTTCATCATCACAACAACTTGCATCTGCATCATATCCTTTATCACGCTGCTCATAATGTGTTGCTAGGTGTTGCAACATAGTTTCACAACTTTGTTTGCCAACATTTTGTGGATTGAAATCAACAACAAGGTGATCTACATCATTAGCATCTGAAACCTCAATGGGCTCATGATAAGTTGAACAATCACTGTTCTCACAAATTTCTTCTCGCTCTGAATACACATGTAAACTGTCATACTGAGAATAATCACATTCAACATCATAGGAGGTACATCCACTCAAGGGCTCATCTCCTTCATTATTTTTAATCTTGTGTATATTTTCAGATTGAATTCTTTCAATCATATCTATCCATTCTTTAATACATTCAACACATTCTTCTCTGAAGGTAGTAGACCAATTAACTGAGTCAGGCTCATAAAGCTCTAAGAATAACTCAATCAAAATAGACTCATGGGCTCTAGCATTAGCTGAAAGCTCATTTGATGCAGCTAAAAATCTTCCATAGAAAAAATATGATGATTCTTCTTTTTTTCTTGTCCCTACTTTCCATTTTAACAACCAGACAAATCTCTCTTGGATCATTTGAAGAGATATGATAATTTCACTATTGATCTCTTTCAGATTTGACAAAGGATTCTTGGATCTAGGAACTACATCTAGATCCATCAGTTTTATAGCATTCACTAAACCATTATCATGCATCTTACTGTTTTATAAATTCTTCTAAAATGATTGCAGTCACTAATTTTCATAATTATACACACCTCTCCCATTTCTTACCTGAAACTTATTTCAAAACATGAAGCATGCATACTGCAAATTTTCTTTTCCTTTCTATGGTGACTGTTTCACCTCATAAGGAATAGAGTTATTTCATGAATACCTTGAGGGATACCTGGATTAAATTTGCTGCTGCTGTTCACTTCACTTCTGACTGGAAATTTGAAGAAATCCTCCAAATCTCAGGTTCGTTCTTATAGAGTCGCCACCTCCTTGAAGAGGAATAAAATCTAAACACTGATCTTCACTCTGAAACACTTTCAGATTTCTGGGTTTCACCACACACAGCAGAGTCACATAGTATTTTGAAATTTCTTAGCAACAAAGATTTTCAGGGTACACACTTTCAAATCTAAAAATGACTTTCAGATTTCTAAACTTCTAAAACTCTTCACCAAATGAAATTTGGCCAGACTCATGGGATTCGATTCAACATGAATTATTACAACACTTCCCTAGCAGAGTCGCCATTTTTGTTGTTCAACAAAAGTGATAACCCAAGACACCTGCAAATCTATCTATGAGATAGACGATCTCAATCAATGAAACACCTTAGGGCTTGGACAACATAACATAGGATCCTAATGATCCTCCTGCACTTTAGGTTCTGCTAGACCTAGGGGGGACACCCTTTTGATGCATTGAATACAACATTCACAAACATAAGACTGCATCTACAATGAGCAGACAAACTATTCCACAAGCTCACCAAATTAGGAACACACTACAGATTGGCTAGATCTGTATAAATCATAAATGAAAACAGAGCTTGGAATGAGAAGAACACACCCCTAGACATAAAGGGAAATAGATTTATCTTTTAAATTGTTTGATCTGAAAGACATCCCCAAACTTGTAAGATCAGTGCCTTATCCAAGGGCAATAGAGTCACACATCAAACTATGAATGAAACCTTATACTGCAAATCCATCTTCATTATTAAATATTCATGCATTTAATGCCTTGCATAAATGCATTACTCAGCTCACTCACAAAAAATATCAAATCCAGACACTATATTCCATTATTCATGATTTATTACATAATTTAAATTCTTCCTTGAAGAATCCCTGCAAACAATCACAATTACCTCCTTGAGATAACAAATCTCATCCTCCTTGAGGATCTGATCTGAATATAATGAAAATACAAATCCAGAGACAACTTCTGTGTGAATTTGTGCATGCCTTACATACACAAGAATCTGCAGCTAAGAACACCTATAACAAAGAATCAAACTCCATTACTGAAAGGATAACCCTTCTCTGTATAATTTGGAAGAATATTCAAAATTGGAAGCCATGAAAAAATGGAGCCATTCTCCAAATTTCTGGAACCCTTACAACTGAAAAGAATTGAGAATAAAAAGGAGAGGGAACCAAATCAAATCTGCAACTGAATTGCCAAGTGTCCCCTCTCTAACTAAATTTTGTTCCCATGGAAACTTCTTCCAAAATATCCCATATTTGTCAAAATTAACCCCATAATCAGATTCCCCACTCCGAGAGCTTTCCGAAAACATATAACACTTTATATTTTGGCCAAAATTTAGACACTGGGCGAATTAATTCCCCAATGTGCACATCATTTAAATTTTGAATTATTTAATATAGTTTTGACTATATCATTTACTCATTTTAATTTTGATTTTTTGCCTCTGATGTGCTTAGACACTTTGCCATGTTGCGGCCTCCGATTGGTCGATGGGGTTGACCAGACGCCACCTGGGATGACACCTCATCACTGCCACGTCATCTGCTTTGTCACTGCCACTTGGTCGCCACGTGTACACCACCATAGCGCCACATCATCGCCACTAGACTGCCACCTATGCGCCAACTGTGTGCCACATCGCTGCCACCTCACCGTGACCCGCTTGCTGGACATTTGACTGCACCCACCACCTGGATTTCGCAACTTCGTAGGGTGTAACTCACATGCATTTTCCTTTCGCGAAATAGCGTGCACTGTTGATCCATCTCAAACTTGCTCACTCATTAAGCCGACCTTCCTCTGCAAAATTTTACCTATTTGCCTTGGGAAACGTTCCTACGTGGGGTCCACCTGGTCGTCGTTCAGTCACCTCCTCCATCGCCTCGAGATCCGGGCCCGCGTGTGGGCCTACCTTGGGTGCCATCAAGCACCATCCATCAAAAGCCTTTATGGATTAGACATATTAGATGAGTGTGGATTTAGTTATAAATATTAAAACTTTCCCTCCCACCACCAATGTGGGATAATACAGTTTTGCCCAGAAATGCATTTTGAAGGTTTTCCCTGAGTTTTAATGGCAGCTGGTGTTTGCATTTGCTTCTAATTTCATTTGCTGAAGGATTAAAACGCCTTCTCCACACCATTTCAATGGGTTTGATGCCTTCTGATGCATTTGTTGAGGTTTATAATTTCTCCTTTCTATTTTATGTGGCTTCGAACATGCCATGTGAAAGGGGGCTGCCAGACTGTTGTTTGCATTGGCTACTACACTCTTAAACCATGTGAGCAATTGCTTCTACTTGACTTGTTCCATGTTTCACTAGCTTTTGCCCATATTCCATTTGCATAAATCTAGAAACTTCAACGCCCAACCAGCATTGTGAGGGAGTTTGAATGGCATTGAAATTGCCATTTGTTGAAGCTGTTGTTGCCCCTTCACCATACCACACACTGGAGGAAAGAAGTCTTTTACCAGCCACATTGCCATTTGCATTTTCCATTTGCTGTTAATAAAACAACATTAGCCTCCAAACAACCACACAGAGGGGAAATTACCACTAGTTTTAATTGGTTGAAGGTTTAAATGCCTTGTAATGCCACATGACATTTGCAAGAAGGAGCTGCCAAAGCATTGGCTGGAGTTTTATTATCTTTTCAACATGCTCAGCACAAAGGATAATTCTGGTTAATAAATTGTTGGGAGACTTTATGTTTAACGTGGGGGAGGTGAATGACATTTAAAACTACCAATAGTGCATTTGTTTAAATGTTTCCATTGTTGCACATTGCATTTGTTCTACAATTTAAATGACCCCCTTTATTGCTACGCTGCCACTCCATATGCTTTGCCAATGCATTTGGTCTTCAACGCTGCCTCTATGCATTTGCTTGAAAATTTTAATTGCTGCTCACACATGGGAGGGAGAGTGCTGGTGTTTTTCTATCATTTAACATGCTGCCCCCTTTTGCATACCACACACTTCTGTTTGCTTTTGCTTTGCATTGGCATTTTCACATAACTTCTTCAATGCAATGTTCTTCTTTCCAGTTTGTTTGCCGCACAAGGAATGATGGTTTGTAGTTGCTAACACATTTGCATTGACTTTTAATTACCTTCACTACATTTGCTGCTCTGATTTTATCCGCAAATGGTAAAAAGAAAGTTCCGAATGCATCGCTGGTGCTATGCTCCAACCTGGTGTTCCTCATCAAATTTATTTAATAGCTCTAGCCTCAAGTGTATTCTCATTCTTTCATTACTCTCTCCTGGAAAACTTACAAGTAATCTACTCCAACTATGGATGTCAATATCATTCTGGAATTGCTTAAAGGGCCAAGTCGCCAATAAAATAATAAGGCACAGGCATGATCCAGGTCGGGCCCCAAAGTGGGTCTGACTAAAAAAAGTTTTGATTTCACGCAACTGACCTCTGGAATGATTCAGGAACTTGAAACAAACCTCTGGAAATGATCGGCATCATTTTCGGATCATTAATCCACATTTTACAACCTTCAGGCAATTACGCCACAATTTTCGCATTTAATCGCGAAGACGTAATTTTCAAACCTATCAAAACACCTTTTTGGAGCTCGCCATCTAACAGGCGTGTACTCTAGTATACAAGGATGACTTGTACCAAACGGTTTCTCAAGACAAGTCCCGAGCGAAGAGATATTAATTTCCGAAAATGCCCAACTAGCTTTGTCGACACTGCGGACCTGATGAAGTCAATGTCCTGGCAACACATGACACCTTTCTCAAAAATATCAAACGACCTCCGTAGGCCCTCAAATTTGAAACATAGGTACCTTGGAGTACATATTAAATCTTTGAATTCTTAGTTTGATCACCAGACTGACACGATGCAAATGGTGCACTCACAAATATAGCTACATTAACTGATATATCACTGAAAGTACGGATAACTGAATTTGATGGCAAAATGAGCTCTTTTGAAAACCGATCAAACGGATTGGTAGAGCCTTGAAATTTGAAATGTGGCTCATCATTTATACCAACATTAGCCCTGAACAAACATTCTGACATGACGCTTAGCGAGACAACTTTTACACTTGTGTGAAACAGGGCTCCGACTAGCTGTCGAAACAGGGACTAGTCAAACCACACAAACTGCAAATGGATTTGGCTTCAAAAACTAAGCAAATGGATTCGTAAAGACCTGAAATTTTTTAGGCTCACTCACATTAATGCATACAATTGAATCTGTTTTAAATTTCTCCATGACGATCAACAAGGAAAAAAATATAATCACTCAAAGTAGGCTACTCAATAAAATCTGCATTTGTGCCTAAAATGCACTTCTAGCTCACCCCTCAAAATGGGTACCTCATAAACTTATCCAAATTGAATTCTGAAAGTTGCACATCGCTGAATAGGCCAAATGAAAGGTGTGGGACATGAATCCCGAGCCTTACCCTCGGAAAATCAACTGGCTTCATTTTACCCCCTTGCTAACTAGGCCATCCAAACTGACTCATTTAGGTACTTTTCTAACATGCAGAGCAAAAATTTGAATTGGGCCTCTAAACTTGACTCAATTTTAATCAGTTCCAACAGTGGCTCTGACTGGGGATGGTTGATTGCGAGATCAACACAAGAATCCAGATATCTTTGGTTAAGCAGACCACCCAAAAATGGATCATTCTTCTCTTCTCATCTCATTTCAAAAAACACGGCATCCTTATTCTACCCAAACAATAGGGCACTTTATTGAAGACCACACAACTGAAAGCAAAGGGACTGTACAAAATATACAACTTATAAATGGCCCAGGGCCATCAAAACTAAAATCAATTCTTACCTCTGTCAAACACTTGATTCTCTTTTCGACAAACCGGAGGTAAGTTGAGATCATCATTCCAATCCGCTTGATCAAAAACACTTCCATTTCTAATCAGCTGATCACATAAAACATAATTAGCAGCATGTTCATAATCATGATATCTCTTAAAATCAAACACATGCCGAAAGGATTGATCACTAGGTGGCATAAGAGTGCCATACTCTTTACCATTCTTTCCCAACTGAAATGAAAAGTAGTCTAACTCATTCTGAAAGTTGAAAACGTCAGGCACATCTATATTACTAGTTTGCTCAAATGATGAACACTCCTCCACAATGATGGCTTGCAAGCTAGAGAGGAAAACTTCCTCATAACATGACTGCACTTCCACTTGCTGATCACATTTTCTATCAGCACTTTGCACACATGACAATACATGATTTTCACTTGTCAATGGTTCATTTCCTCCTCGCAAATCTGAGAAAAACACCTCAGATCTGTCATGTCTTCTAAAAGGTAGATCCTCATAATGCATATCAAAGCCAGAATTCATATCAACATATGAACCTTCATTATCATACCTATCAACCATATATGCATTATCATTTTGTCTATCAAACATAGGAAGAGAATCAACATCATATGTATCATTTTTTACACCCTCAAAAACATCATCAGTATCAAAACATATACTGAATGGGTATGAAAGATTGGGCACATTTATGAATCCACATCTCTGAAAATCAACAGCTAAGAGTTAAGAAATTTGCTCACTACATAGTGAACCTCTTTCTTCATTTTCATTTTCTTTGGTTTCATCGTCTAAGCTGTAAACATTGTCCCAATCTGATAAGGGTATTGGATCTTTAATGCTCATGTCTCTATGCACATTTATTTCATCATCACAACAACTTGCATCTGCATCATATCCTTTATCACGCTGCTCATAATGTGTTGCTAGGTGTTGCAACATAGTTTCACAACTTTGTTTGCCAACATTTTGTGGATTGAAATCAATGACAAGGTGATCTACATCATTAGCATCTGAAACATCAACAGGCTCATGATTAGTTGAACAATCAATGTTCTCACAAATTTCTTCTCGCTCTGAATACACATCTAAACTGTCATACTGAGAATAATCACATTCAACATCATAGGAGGTACATCCACTCAGGGGCTCATCTCCTTCATTATTTTTAATCTTGTGTATATTTTCAGATTGAATTATTTCAATCATATCTATCCATTCTTTAATACATTCAACACATTCTTCTCTAAAGGTAGTAGACCAATTAACTGAGTCAGGCTCATAAAGCTCTAAGAATAACTCAATCAAAATAGACTCATGGGCTCTAGCATTAGCTGAAAGCTCATTTGATGCAGCTAAAAATCTTCCATAGATAACATATGATGATTCTTCTTTTTTTCTTGTCCCTCCTTTCCCTTTTAACAACCAGACAAATCTCTCTTGGATCATTTGAAGACATATGATAATTTCACTATTGATCTCTTTCAGATTTGACAAAGGATTCTTGGATCTAGGAACTACATCTAGATCCATCAGTTTTATAGCATTCACTAAACCATTATCATGCATCTGACTGTTTTATAAATTCTTTTAAAACCATTGCAGTCACTAATTTTCATAATTATACACACCTCTCCCATTTCTTAACTGAAACTTATTTCAAAACATGAAGCATGCATACTGCAAATTTTCTTTTCCTTTTGTATGGTGTCTGTTTCACCTCATAAGGAATAGAGTTATTTCATGAATACCTTGAGGAATACCTGGAGTAAATTTGCTGCTGCTGTTCACTTCACTTCTGACTGGAAATTTGAAGAAATCCTCCAAATCTCAGGTTCGTTCTTACAGAGTCGCCACCTCCTTGAAGAGGAATAAAATCTAAACACTGATCTTCACTCTGAAACACTTTCAGATTTCTGGGTTTCACCACACACAGCAGAGTCACATAGTATTTTGAAATTTCTTAGCAACAAAGGTTTCCAGAGTACACACTTTCAAATCTGAAAATGACTTTCAGATTTCTAAACTTCTAAAGCTCTTCCCCAAATGAAATTTGGCTAGACTCATGGGATTCAATTCAACATGAATTATTACAACACTTCCCGAGTAGAGTCGCCATTTTTGTTGTTCACCAAAAGTGATAACCCAAGACACCTGCAAATCTATCTATGAGATAGCCGATCTCAATCAATGAAACACCTCAGGGCTTGGACAACATAACATAGGATCCTAATGATCCTCCTGCACTTCAGGTTCTACTAGACCTAGGGGGGACACCCTTTTGATGCATTGAATACAACATTCACAAACATAAGACTGCATCTACAATGAGTAGACAAACCATTCCACAAGCTCACCAAATTAGGAACACACTACAGATTGGCTAGATCTGTATAAATCATAAATGAAAACAGAGCTTGGAATGAGAAGAACACACCCCTAAACATAAAGGGAAATAGATTTATCTTTTAAATTGTTTGATCTGAAAGACATCCCCAAACTTGTAAGATCAGTGCCTTATCCAAGGGCAACAATGTCACACATCAAACTATAAATGAAACCTTATACTGCAAATCCATCTTCATTATTAAATATTCATGCATTTAATGCCTTGCATAAATGCATTACTCAACTCACTCACAAAAAATATCAAATCCAGACACTATATTCCATTATTCATGATTTATTACAGAATTTAAATTCTTCCTTGAAGAATCCTTGCAAACAATTACACTTACCTCCTTGAGATAAAAAATCTCATCCTCCTTGAGGATCTGATTTGAATATAATGAAAATACAAATCCAGAGACAACTTCTGTGTGAATTTGTGCATGCCTTACATACACAAGAACCTGCTGCTAAGAACACCTATAGCAAAGAATCGAACTCCATTACTGAAAGGATAACCCTTCTCTGTACAATCTGGAAGAATATTCAGAATTGGAAGCCATGAAAAAATGGAGCCATTCTCCAAATTTCTGGAACCCTTACAACTGAGAAGAATTGGGAATAAAAAGGAGAGGGAACCAAATCAAATCTGCAACTGAATTACCAAGTGTCTCCTTTCTAACTGAATTTTGTTCCCATGGAAATTGCTTCTACAATATCCCACATTTGTCAAAATTAACCCCATAATCGGATTCCTCACTCCGAGAGCTTTCCGAAAACATATAACACTTTATATTTTGGCCAAAATTTAGACCCTGGGCGAATTAATTCCCCAATGTGCACATCATTTAAATTTTTGAATTATTTAATATAGTTTAGACTATATCACTTACTCATTTTAATTTTCATTTTTTGCCTCTAATGTGCTCTTACGCCTTGCCTCGTGGCGGCCTCCGATTGGTCGATGGGGTTGATCAGACGCCACCTGGGATGACACCTCATCACTGCCACTTGGCCGCCACGTGTACACCACCTGAGTGCCACGTCATCGCCACTGTACTGCCACCTGTGTGCCAACTGTGTGCCACATTGCTATCACCTCACTGGGACCCGCCTGCTGGACATTTGACTTTACCCGCCACCTGGATTTCGCAACTTCGCAGGGTGTAACTCACGTGCATTTTCCTTTCGCGAAATAGCGCGCACTGTTGATCCATCTCAAACTTGCTCACTCGTTAAGCCGACCTTCCTCTGCAAGATTTTACCTATCTCCCTCGGGAAGCATTCCTGTGTGGGGTCCACCTAGTCGTCGCTCAGTCACCTCCTCCATCGCCTCGGGATCCAGGCCCGCGCGTGGGCCTACCTTGGGTGCCATCAAGCACCATCCGTCAAAAGCCTTTATGGCTTAGACATATTAGATGAGTGTGGATTTAGTTATAAATATTAAAACTTTCCCTCCCACCACCAATGTGGGATAATACAGTTTTGCCCAAAAATGCATTTTGAAGGTTCTCCCTGAGTTTTAATGGCGGCTGGTTTTTGCATTTGCTTCTAATTTCATTTGCTGAAGGATTAAAACGCCTTCTCCACACCATTTCAATGGGCTTGATGCCTTCTAATGCATTTGTTGAGGTTTATAATGGCTCCTTTCTATTTTATGTGGCTTCAAACATGCCATGTGAAAGGGGGCTGCCAGACTGTTGTTTGCATTGGCTACTACACTCTTAAACCACGTGAGCAATTGCTTCTACTTGACTTGTTCCATGTTTCACTAGCTTTTGCCCATATTCCATTTGCATAAATCTCGAAACTTCAACGCCCAACTAGCATTGTGAGGGAGTTTGAATGGCATTGAAATTGCCATTTGTTGAAGCTGTTGTTGCCCCTTCACCATACCACACACTGGAGGAAAGAAGTCTTTTACCAACCACATTGCCATTTGCATTTTCCATTTGCTGTTAATAAAACAACATTAGCCTCCAAACAGCCACGCAGAGGGGAAATTACCACTAGTTTTAATTGGTTGAAGGTTTAAATGCCTTGTAATGCCACATGACATTTGCAAGAAGGAGCTACCAAAGCATTGGCTGGAGTTTTATTATCTTTTCAACATGCTCAGCACAAAGGATAATTCTGGTTAATAAATTGCTGGGAGGCTTTATGTTTAACGTGGGGGAGGAGAATGACATTTAAAACTACCAATATTGCATTTGTTTAAATGTTTCCATTTCTGCACATTGCATTTGTTCTACAATTTAAATGACCCCCTTTATTGCTATGCTGCCACTCCATATGCTTTACCAATGCATTTGGTCTTCAACGCTGCCTCTGTGCATTTACTTGATAATTATAATTGTTGTTCATAGATGGGAGGGAGAGTGCTGGTGTTTTGTTGTCATTTAACATGCTGCCCCCTTTTGCATACCACACACTTCTGTTTGCTTTTGCTTTGCATTGGCATTTTAACATAACTTCTTCAATGCAATGTTCTTCTTTCCAGTTTGTTTGCCGCACAAGGAATGATGGTTTGCAGTTGCTAACATATTTGCATTGACTTTTAATTGCCTTCACTACATTTGCTGCTTTGATTTTATCCGCAAATGGTAAAAAGAAAGTTCCAAATGCATTGTTGGTGCTATGCTCCAACCTGGTGTTCCTCATCAAATTTATTTAATAGCTCTAGCCTCAAGTGTATTCTCATTCTTTCATTACTCTCTCCTGGAAAACTTACAAGTAATCTACTCCAACTATGGATGTCAATATCATTCTGGAATTGCTTAAACGGCCAAGTCGCCAATAAAATAATAAGGCACAGGCATGATCTAGGTCGGGCCCCAAAGTGGGTCTGACTAAAACAATATTTGATTTCACGCAACTGACCTCTGGAATGATTCAGGAACTTGAAACACATCTCTGGAAACGATCGGCATCGTTTTTGGATCATTAATCCGCATTTTACAACCTTCAGGCAATTACGCCACAATTTTCGCATTTAATCGTGAAGACGTAATTTTCAAACCTGTCAAAGCACCTTTTTGGAGCTCGCCATCTGACAGGCGTGTACTCTGGTATACAAGGATGACTTGTACCAAATGGTTTCTCAAGACAAGTCCCGAGTGAAGAGATATTAATTTCCGAAAATGCCCGACTAGCTTTGTCGACATTGCGGACCTGATGAAGTCAATGTCCTGGCAACACATGACACCTTTCTCAAAAATATCAAACGACCTCCATAGGCCCTCAAATTTGAAACATAGGTACCTTGAAATACATATTAAATCTTTGAATTCTTATTTTGATCACCAGACTGATAGGATGCAAACGGTGCACTCACAAAAATAGCTACATTAACTGATATATCACTGAAATTACGGATAACTGAATTTGATGGCAAAATGAGCTCTTTTGAAAACCGATCAAATGGATTGGTAGAGCCTTGAAATTTCAAACGTGGCTCATCATTTATACCAACATTAGCCTAGAACAAACATTCTGACATGACGCTTACAATTTAAGAATGGAAAATGCAAAATCATGAATAGAACTGGTTTAGAAATTGCTACCAGTAATTAGACTAGAGGTAATATCTTTCATTTGAATAACAATGAAAAGACATGCTTGATTGCACACATTGATGAAAGTTGGTTATGGCATAAGAGACTCTTTCATGTAAATTTTGATTATATGTTAAAAATCAGTACTACTAAGGCAGTTAGAGATTTACCTAAAATTGTCAAACCTCACAACACAGTATGTAAGGAATATCAATTTGGAAAACAAGTTAGAGCTAGTTTCAAAAGTATTCCAGAAAAATCAAATAATGCTCTTGATTTACTTCATACTGATTTATGTGGTCTAGCTAGAACTAAAAGCTTACAAGGTGATAGATATTTCATGCTAATCATTGATGACTATTCTAGAATGTGTTGGGTTACTTTTCTCAGAGAAAAATCAGAAGCACTTGGAAAGTTTGAACTGTTCAAAGCAATGGTTGAAAATGAAACCGGTAAGAAAATCAAATGTTTAAGATCAGATCAAGGAGGTGAATTTACATCTAAGGAATTTAATACATTCTGTGAAGTGAATGGAATCAGAAGATAGCTATCAACACCTCAGACACCATAGTAGAATGGAGTTGTTGAAAGGAAAAATAGAACTATCTTGGATGCAGCTAGAAGTATGTTATTAGAAGTAAATCTACCATATGTATATTTGAGAGAGGTAGTAAGCACAACGGTCTACACATTCAACAAAGTTCACGTCAAAGGTGAAACCGGTAAGACCCCTCATGAACTATGGTTTGGTATTACTCCTACTCTTAAATATTTCAGAATATTTGGAAGTAAATGTTACATCAGAAGAGATGAGTACATTGAGAAATTTGATCCTAGAAGTGATGAAGGAATATTTTTAGGTTATTCATCTAAGAGTAAAGCATATAGATGTTTTAACAAGAGATAGCAGAAAATTGTTGAGAGTACAAATGCAAAGATTGATGAACAATTCAGAGGAACTTCAAGGTATATAGATTCTGAACCAACAACAAAAATTCTAACAAATGAACCTACATCAAATCCATCGATACAGAGTGAAGATCTAGTTACACCGGTATCATCTGAAAGTTCCACTGTAATCGAGGAACAACGACAAACAAAGACACCCTGGTATGTAAGATTGAATCATTCTGAAGATCAGATAATTGGAAACAAATACAAAGGAGTTATGACAAGAGGAAGATTGGCAAATGAAGAGGTATGTCTTATTTCTTAAATTGAACCATCATCAATTAATGAAGCATGTGAAGATAAATATTGGACTAAAGCTATGGAAGAAGAATTAGAGCAAATTGAGAAAAATAACACTTGGACATTAGTTGCCCGAGCTAAAGATAAAAATGTAATTGGAACAAAATGGGTATTCAGAAACAAACTTAATGAAGATGGTAAGGTTATCAAAAATAAAGCAAGACTAGTGTGTAAGGGATATTCTCAAAAAGGAGGAGTTGACTATAATGAAACCTTTGCACCGGTAGCTAGAATTGAGGCAGTTAGATTGTTTTTGGCCTTTTCAGCACATAAGAACAACAAAGTATATCAAATGGATATTAAATGTGCATTTCTGAATGGATATCTTGAGGAGGAAGTTTACATTGAACAACCTGATGGATTTTCTTTGATAGATGACAAAGATATGGTTTGCAGGTTAAAGAAAGCTTTGTATGGATTGAAGCAAGCTCCAAGAGCTTGGTATGCAAGATTGGATAAGTATCTTTTAAAAATTGGTTTTTCAAAAGGTAATGCTTGTTGGCAATATTGCATTCTAACAGACAATGAAAGATTGTTGGCATTTCATAAGGATATTGAGAAGGTTGTTGAATGATTATGGATATAATTGATTAAGGATGTTTTACTGTCTTGATATTATTATTTTGTCATTGATGTCAAAAAATTAATTTTCTAATTCAGTATGATGTTGCCATATCTTGAGAAGTATGATATGAAGATTGTAAAGATGTCGGTAAAAGACATAGGAAAGAATATGATGAATAAGGGGATGAATAAGGTATTCAATGGGCAACTAGTATCGAGTCAGACAATGATGAGATCATGATGTTTTAGATTGGTTTAATATCATACATATGTTGTAAAATGTAAAGGTTAATACTATACTATGTTATCAAGCAAG
Organism: Cryptomeria japonica; assembly: GCF_030272615.1. NCBI lineage: Eukaryota > Viridiplantae > Streptophyta > Pinopsida > Cupressales > Cupressaceae > Cryptomeria > Cryptomeria japonica. The sequence continues at coordinate 719,698,046 of NC_081413.1, read as the reverse complement.
GAACCTAGTCGGTAAACCCTAAGGTTATCGCTATCGGTTAATGAAGGCAGAATGTCTACCAAGTGAAGTTTAGTATTCATCGAGTTGTTACCGAGTTGCAACCGAGCTATAACAGAATGCATTAAATGGTTACATGCATTATTTAATGAAGGAAGCTGATGAGCTGGAACTAATTAAATGATTGGTGAGCCATGGATGAAGTTTGTTAACGAATCTAAGGCAAAGGAAAGTTGGCATGAAGATCTACAACTCAGATTGAACCGCAATACCCTGGCACAAGTTCCAAGACTAATATGCAAGTTCCTAGGTGGGGTAAAACATTTTTCAGATCGAAAGATGCATTGAACTTGGACAAGATCAAAGATCTGATGGCTATGATTGATCATGGGAAATGTGATCAAGGAGATTAAGTGGTTACCTAATTGTTTATAAATAGGAAACTGTTGATAAACAATGTATGCGGGATGAAGGTGAAATGTCTACCAAGTCAAGTTTAGTATTCAACGAGTTGTTAACGAGTTGCAACCGAGCTATAATAGAATGCATTAAATGGTTACATGCATTATTTAATGAAGGAAGTTGATGAGCTGGAAATGATTAAATGATTGGTGAGCCGTGGATGAAGTTTGTTAACGAATCTAAGGCAATGGAAAGTCAGGATGAAGATCTACAGCTCAGATTGAACCGCAATACCCTGGCACAAGTTCCAAGACTAATATGCAAGTTCCTAGGTGGGGTAAAATGTTTTCAGATCGAAAGATGCATTGAACCTGGACAAGATCGAAGATCTGATGGCTATGATTGATCATGGGAAATGTGATCAAGGAGATTAAGTGGTTACCTAATTGTTTATAAATAGGAAACTGTTGATAAACAATGTATGCAGGATGAAGGCGGAATGTCTATCGAGTGAAGTTTAGTATTCACCGAGTTGTTACCGAGTTGCAACCGAGCTATAACAGAATGCATTAAATGGTTACATGCATTATTTAATGAAGGAAGCTGATAAGCTGGAACTGATTAAATGATTGGTGAGCTGTGGATGAAGTTTGTTAACGAATATAAGGCAATGGAAAGTCAGGATGAAGATCTACAGCTTAGATTGAACCGCAATACCCTTGCACAAGTTCCAAGACTAATATGCAAGTTCCTAGGTAGGGTAAAACATTTTCAGATCGAAATATGCATTGAACCTAGACAAGATCTAAGATCTGATGGCTATGATTGATCATGGGAAATTTGATCAAGGAGATTAAGCAGTTACCTAATTGTTTATAAATAGGAAACTGTTGATAAACAATGTATGCGGGCAAGTGTATGCACAAGGATGCTACATAGTGATTACCGAGCACAGAAGCTTGAAGACTTGTTAGAATAACAAAGTATAGAAGCCCAACAGATAGACAAGATTAGTTCTATGTCTAGATTGTATTGAACAAATAGGAATCTGCTTTAGCATTTTAGATGTGAAGTTGCAGATAGATTTTATTACTGTTATTTTGTGAAAGTGACAGAAAATCTCTTAACCGAGTGGACTTAACAGTCTTATTTGTAAAACCCTCTAGCAAGGTGACATTTTGATTGAGTGTTTGAAATCCTTTAACAAGGTCACTTCTAACAAAGTGAAGATCCTAACAGATCTGAGGGAAATCCCTTAACCAGGTCACATCTAGCAATGTGTTTGTAATCTTTAACAGGATTTACTTTTAACTGAGCATACTCTAGAAGAGTATATTTCTTAGTGGGTCTGAAATCCCATAGTGGTATTTCTCTATTTGGGTTTCCACGTTAAATCTGGTGTTATGAGGTTTATGATGTTTATATGCTTTTGAGTTTGCATGTTTAATAGTTTTGGTTATATTACTGAATATATATGTTACCGAGGTTGAATCTAATGTTTTTATGGATGATTAAGTTTGTATGATTCACCCCCCCCTCTCATCTTGTTGGCTATTGGATTTGTACTTATATTAAGTATCAGAACTATTAATTGGTATCAGAGCATTGGACTCCAGAAGGAAAGTTTAAAGGCACTTGAGTTAAAGATCCAAAGATGTATAAGAGGGATGCACTGAAGCTGAACAAGTCAAGTTTCTCTACATGGCAGAAAAGGATGAAGCTACATCTATCAGGAGTTGGAGAATTTGTTGTATACTATCTGGAGAATGATTTTGTCACACCAAGCACATATCCATTGAGTATGGAAGAGATAAAGGCAAAGTAAGAATATAATCAAGCAATGATTGAAATAACATCTACATTGACCAACTTAGAGTTTAATGATCTAGAAGGCTGTAATGATGCAAAGGCAATGTGGGATAAGCTCATATCAGTATATGGAGGAGATGAACATGTTCAAAGAGAAAAAGTATATAGTCTAAGAGGACAACTTGAATCTATGAGGATGAATGAAGGTGAGAACATAACTCAGTACAGTACAAGACTAAAGGAGATTGTCAATCAAATCAAAGGAGTAGGTAGACCTATTGAAGAAAAGGATATAACAAGTTGTTAAGAACCTTTCTACCAGCTTATGCAATCCGAGTCTCTGCAATCAATGAATTTAGGTCTGTACCTAATATGCCAGTTTCTTTAGATGCTACTATTGGTAAGCTACATGCATTTGAGTTAAGTAATTTTGATAACAGTGGATCTTTGGTAAATAAAGTTGAATCTGCATTTAGTTATTTTCATCTTGATGAATCTAATGATTTCAATGAAAGAAAGTATAAGGACTCTGAAGGAGATCATAGTGGAGCAAGTGAAAGATTTCATAAGAACATGGAGGCAGTACACAAACTGTAAGAGGAAATCAGAAAGCAAGAAGAGTTTGAAGCACTTTTAACCAAAAGGTTACCGAGAGGCAAAGGTAAGTATAAAGGAAAGCTACCTTTGAAATTTTTCAATTGTGATAAGATAAGACATATGGCTTCTAACTGTCCTGACAAATATTTTACTGAAAAGAGAGATTACCGAGATGACAGACAGAAAGATAATTATTACAAAGGACACCGAGACTTCAGAAGAAGAGATAGAAAGACATGTTTAATTGCTGATGAGGAATCTAATGATGATAAATCAGATGAGACTGATATAGAGGAAGTAGTTTATGTGGCTATCAAAGATGGATCAGATGAAGAAAGGTATGAAGAAAAATCCCTAATATCTCACATAAACAATAATGATTCTTGGATTATAGATAGTGGATGCTCACATCATATGATAGGAGATAAACACAAGTTTGTTATATTAGAAGATTATGATGGAGGCTATGTTAGATTTGGTAATGATGCACCATATCTAGTTAAAGGTAAAGGATCTATAACACTTCTTGATAATGCAAGATGCAATGATGTTTATTGGGTTGAAGGTTTGAAATATAATTTTTTGAGTGTAGCACAACCAAACAACACAGGTTACCGAATAGAATTTCACAAAGGAATTGTCAAAGTTCATGACAAGAATGGAAAGTTAGCTGCTACTAGGACACAAACAAAAGGTAACACATTTCACCTTGACACAACTCAGAATAAGTGATTGCATGCAAAGTTAGATGATACCTGGTTATGGCATAAAAGGTTTTGTCATGTAAATTTTGATAATCTGATCAAAATAAGCAAGAAGCATCGAGTAAGAGGTATATTGAGTCTTGAAAAACCTGAGAATGCTATGTGCCGAGGATGCCAGATGGGTAAGATGACAAGATCAAGCTTTACAAGTAAGTCTTACACTTCTAAGGGAATTTTAGATCTAGTGCACACTGATCTTTGTGGTCCTATGAAAGTTCAAAGTTATTATGGTGATAAATATTTCATATTATTTGTGGATGACTATTCAAGGATGATGTCAGTAATGTTTTTAAAAGAAAAATCAGAAGCTTTTCAAATGTTTAAATGGTACAAGGCAAGAGTTGAAAATGAAACAGGAAGACAACTGAAATGTCTTAGATTAGATAGAGGAGGAGAGTTCACATCTGATGAGTTCAACTTATTTTGCAATGATCATGGTATTAAAAGACAAGTCTCTGCACCAAGAACTCCACAACATAATGGAATAACTGAGAGAAGAAATAGATCTATTGTGGATTGTGCTAGAACACTAATGATTGAAAAGAAGGTGCCACAAACATTTTGGAGAGAAGCAATAAGCACAACTGTTTACACCTTGAACTGAGTTCAATTGAAGAAAGGTACTTTGAAGACACCATATGAAATCTGGTATGATAAGAAACCTAATGTAAGTTATTTTAAAATCTTTGGAAGTAGATGCTATGTTCACAAAGATGATAGAAATGGCAAATTTGATCAGAAAAGTGAAGAAGGAACGTTTCTAGGCTATTCTTCTAGAAGCAAAGCATTTAAATATCTGATCAAATCATCTAACAAAATAGTAGAAAGTGCAAATGTGAAAATTGATTAATTTGCAGAAAGAAATGATGAAGGAAATTCCAAGGAACCAGAAGACTATGATGAATTTGTCTATGTTCAACCAAGAAGTCCTACCGAGCAGACTATTGAAGAAAATGAAGAAAATATCCAGTTACCGAGTGATGAAGAAGATCATAATGAGCCTACCAAGCTTGTATTATCCAAGTATGTCAGACGACATCATGCACCAAGTTAGATTATAGGAGATAAAGATGATCTAGTGATGACAAGGAACAAACTGAGACATAACACATGTCTGATATCTAAATTTGAACTGAGAATAGTGAAAGAGGCATTTACCAGTGAAGCTTGGATAAATGCTATGACATAAGAGATTGATCAAATCAAGAAGAATGACACACGGACACTAATCCCAAGACCAAAGGACAAAAATGTAATCGGTACAAAGTGGATTTTCAGAAACAAGCTAAATGAAAAAGGAGAGGTCATTCGAAACAAAGCAAGACTAGTTTGCAAAGGTTATGCTCAAGAAGAAGGAATTGATTATGGTGAAACTTTTTCACCTATTGCTAGACTTGAAGGAGTAAGAACATTGTTGGCATATGCTTCTTTCAAAAATTTCAAGGTATATCAAATGGATGTCAAATCTGCATTTCTGAATGGAATATTGGAAGAAGAAGTTTTTATTGAACAACCTGAAGGATTTGTTGAAGACAATAATAAAGATCAAGTATGTAAATTGAACAAAGCTTTATATGGTTTGAAACAAGCACCTAGAGCATGGTATGAAAGATTGCACTCTTATTTGATTAAAATTGGTTTTATAAGGACTATTGAGAACAACAACATGTACATGAAGAATGATGAAAATGGAATACTGATCTCAGCCATATTTGTTGATGATATTATATTTTGTGGCAATGACTCTTTATGCAAGAACTTTGGAAATGGAATGAGCAAAGAATTTGAGATGTCATTAATCGGTGAGATAAAGTATTTTATAGGTTTACAGATACTACAAATGAAAAATGAGATTTTCATTACTCAATCCAAGTACATAAAGGAAATCTTGAAGAAATTTGGAATGGAGGAATCAAAACCAGTAAGTACTCCTATGACTACCAACTGTAAATTGTCAAAGAATGATGAATCTGCATCTGTTGATGAGACACTTTACTGATCCATGTTTGGAAAGCTACAATATGTTGTTCACAACAGACCAAATATAGTACATGCAGTAGGTATAGCTACAAGATTCTCTGCAGATCCTAAGGAAACACACATGATAGCAGTCAAAAGAATTTTTAAATACTTGAAAGGCAGTGAGGATTATGGCTTAGTATATCAGAAAGGAAATGAGTTTGATTTAAAAGTTTATACTGATACTGATTGGGTAGGCAACATTGATGATAAAAAAAGCACAAGTGGAGGAGCTTTCTTTTTAGGAGAAAGACTAGTGAGTTGGCTTAGCAAGAACCAAGGATGTGTTTCAAAGTCAACAGCAGAATCTGAATACGTTGCTGCAGCACTGAATTGTACCAACATTGCATGGATCAAACAACTGTTGGAAGGTATAAATGAGAAAGTTATCGAGCCAGTAACTATATTCTGTGACAATACTAATGCCATTAATATCTTAAAGAATCCTGTTATGCACTCTAAGACAAAGCACATATCTATCAAATATCATTATCTTAGAGAAGAAGCTCAAGAGAAGAAAGTGGTGTTGGAGTATGTTAGCACAAAGGAACAAATAGCAGATATCTTCACCAAGCCACTACCAAGGGACACTTTTAAATATCTTAGAAGCAAGTTAGGGGTCCTACCCCTATCTTCTACTCACTGACCGAGTTCGGTGAAAGCATCAATCCGATGACTCTATCGAATATCTTTTGGGAGTTGATGCTGATTTATACACTTTAGGATGTTTTCTAAAGGTGTACAGGAAATATTATAGGGAACAGGAATTGAAGAGAAATGCTTTGACCGAGACTCAGTTGATACACAACAGCAGGAAATCACTTCTTATAGAAAGTAATTATGTTTTAGTTCTTTACTTTTTGGCATTGTTGTCAAAGGGGGAGAAGACCTACAAAGGGGGAAAAAGACTAATATAGAGGAAGAAGACCTATTAGGGGAGAAGACTAAAAGAAAACTGAGCAGACTACAGATTGGAAAGAAGACTGAAAATAGGAGAAGTCTAATGTGTGGGGGAGAGCATTTCAACATTTTAGAATCACAACAATTTGAATCTTTTAAGGTGAAATCAATTGGTTTTGCCATCAATGCCAAAGGGGGAGATTGTTGGCAATATTGCATTATAACAGACAATGAAAGATTGTTGGCATTTCATAAGGATATTGAGAAGGTTGTTGATGATTATGGATATAACTGATTAAGGATGTTTTACTGTCTTGATATTATTATTTTGTCATTTATGTCAATAAATTGATTTTCTAATTCAGTATGATGTTGCCATATCTTGAGAAGTATGATATGAAGATTGTAAAGATGTCGATAAAAGACACAGGAAAGAATATGATGAATAAAGGGATGAATAAGGTATTCAATGGGCAACTAGTACCGAGTCAGACAATGATGAGATCATGATGTTTTAGATTGTTTTAACATCATACATATGTTGTAAAATGTAAAGGTTAATACTATACTATGTTATCAAGCAAGGAACCTAGTCGGTAAACCCTAAGGTTATCGCTATTGGTTAATGAAGGCGGAATGTCTACCGAGTGAAGTTTAGTATTCACCGAGTTGTTACCAAGTTGTAATCGAGCTATAACAAAATGCATTAAATGGGTACATGCATTATTTAATGAAGGAAGCTGATGAGCTGGAACTGATTAAATGATTGGTGAGCCATGGATGAAGTTTGTTAACGAATCTAAAGAAATGGAAAGTCGACATGAAGATCTATAGCTCAGATTGAACCGCAATACCCTGGCACAAGTTCCAAGACTAATATGCAAGTTCCTAGGTGGGGTAAAACATTTTCAGATCGAAAGATGCATTGAACCTAGACAAGATCGAAGATCTGATGGCTATGATTGATCATGGGAAATGTGATCAAGGAGATTAAGTGGTTACCTAATTGTTTATAAATAGGAAATTGTTGATAAACAATGTATGCGGGCAAGTGTATGCACAGGGATGCTACATAGTATTACCAAGCACGGAAGCTTGAAGACCTGTTAGAATAACAGAGTATAGAAGCCCAGCAGATAGACAAGATTAGTTCTATGTGTAGATTGTATTGAACAAATAGGAATCTGCTTTAGCATTTTAGATGTGAAGTTGTAGATAGATTTTATTACTATTATTTTGTGAAAGTGACAAAAGATCTCCTAACCGAGTGGACTTAATAGTCTTATTTGTAAAACCCTCTAGTAAGGTGACATTTTGATTGAGTGTTTGAAATCCTTTAACAAGGTCACTTCTAACAAAGTGAATATCCTAACAGATCTGAGGGAAATCCCTTAACTGGGTCACATCTAGCAATGTGTTTGTAATCTTTAACAGGATTTGCTTTTAACCAAGCATACTCTAGAAGAGTGTATTTCTTAGTGGGTCTGAAATCCCATAGTGGTTTTTCCCTATTTGGGTTTCCACGTTAAATCTGGTGTTATGAGGTTTATGATGTTTATATGCTTTTGAGTTTGCATGTTTAACAATTTTGGTTATATTACTGAAATATATGTTACCGAGGTTGAATCTGATGTTTTTATGGATGATTAAGTTTGTATGATTCACCCCTCCCTCTCATCTTGTTGGCTATTGGATCTATACTTATATTAAGTATCAGAACTATCAATGCTGACAGTAACTTATACTATAGAGTGACTAATGATGAAATCTTGGCTATAGAAGTTTTTGTTGATGATATAGTCTTTGGAGGAGAAGATGGATTGTGTAAAGACTTTTCTATTAAAATACAGCAAGAATTTGAAATTTCTATGATTGGTGAAATAAGATTCTGTTTAGGATTACAGATTTCACAGACTGACAAAGGTATATTCTTGAGTCAATCAAAATACTTAAAAGAGTTACTTAACAAATTTGGGATGGAGAACTCTAAACCGGTAAGCACACCCATGATTACAAATGACAAACTATCTTTAAGAGATGAATCTACTCCTGTTAATCCAACAAGGTACAAATCTATGATAGGAGGTTTACTGTATTTGACACAAACCAGACCTGATATCATGAATGCAGTATGTATTGTTTCAAGATTTCAACGTAATCCTAAAGAAAATCATGAATCAGCTGTAAATAGGATTTTTTGGTACTTACAAGGCACTACAAATCTTGGATTATGGTATCCTAGAGATGAAAACTTTGACCTATGTGCATACACAAATGCAAATTGGGCAGTAGATATTGATGATAGAAAAAGCACCACCGGCGGAGTATTTTTTCTTGGAAGTAGATTAGTTTCTTGGTTGAGTAAGAAACAAAGTTGTACATCTTTATCAACAATAGAATTAGAGTATGTTGCAGCAACAACTAACTATACACAGGTACTTTGGCTTAAACAAATGTTGAAAGATTTAAAGGTAAAATGCAAGGAACCTATAACTATCTATTGTGATAACACAACAACAATTGATATATCTAAGAATCCGGTACTACATTCCAAAACAAAACATGTTTCCATCAAACTGAATTTTCTAAGGGAAAAAGTTGAAGAAAAAGAAATAAAACTAGTTTATGTGAATACTAAAGAACAGCTTGCAGATATTTTCACTAAACCTTTGCCTAAGGAGGCTTTTGAATATCTTAGAGAACAACTTGGGGTCATACCCCCACCAGTAGATACTTAGAGAGTTGATGTCTATCATCAACCGACAGAATTAACAAAGATATATTCTTACTCCGACTTTGATGAGGAAGCTACTTCTCAGGGGGAGTAGTTGGTATATTGTAATTGGTTGGTATTTTGTATATGGACCTGTTTTTGTTGTATCAAAAGGGGAGAGATATGTATGGAAAAACACATTATCTTTTGGGAAGAGATTGGTACAGAAAAACATAAGGAAAGTCATACTACTCTCAGGGAGAGAGATTGTTACTTTGGGGAGATTATTGGTTTTTATACTTGGCATTTCTGTTTTGGCACTTTGATGGTTTTTCCATCTTGTGTTGCCATTAATGCCAAAGGGGGAGATTATTGGTATTTTGGTATGGTTTTTTCATTGATGTCAACACCTACTAAAACACTACCACCTTGGAGATCCAACAACATTCACCGGTAAGCAAGTGACTTTTGCATAGTCACCGATATATAGTACACCGATAGGAAATAATGATCACTGACACTTGGAATGACTTGGAAAACACTTGGTAATGTCGAAGACATTGTTTGGACATCTTACCTTAGGGAATTGTTTATTGGCATATTCATATTTGCATATTTGCTATTACCGGCGAATAGGTCCAGGGTTACACCGACAGGATTATCTTTTTCAGTTCATCACGACACGCTATGGAAATGATTAATTATTATTGTAAAAGTATTAAGCCGACATGTTTAATCAGTTGTTGCATCGGATATTGTATTATTTGTAAAAAGATTTTATTGTAATATCTTGTAGAGTCGACCTACTAAAATTGGTCTTAGGTTATGGTATAAATGTAAGGTCTTAATTGTAAGATTGAGTGTGGAATGCAAAAAAGGTTTTGTGCGAAGGTATATGAGAGATTAAGTAGAGCTATACATGCAGACATCATTTGAAGGTGAAGCTTGGTTTTTGTGAAAGCATATCAGAACTACACCGGTACTGAATCTAGCATATGAAGATGCTATTTTGTGCAGTACATTCTTATTGGACTTAACCATCCAATTGTAGTCAGTGTGACTCCCATTTGTGATTGAGTAGTGAGCTCTAGACGCTTGGCCTTTCTGCATGTGTAGACCCCATTTATGTACACTTACTATCTGTAGTAGTATCATCTGATTGTGGGTAAGGTTTCCCACCATGGTTTTTCCCCTTACAGGGTTTCCATGTACAAATATTGGTGTTATGTGTTGTGGATGACTTTGTCTTTTAGTTTCATGCATTAATCTTTACCGATATTGCATTTAGCTATTAAATCTGTCCATCGGTATAACAGATTGTCTTACTGGTATTAAGCAGTAATTTGATTAAGTTTTTTTTGGTTTAATATTATTAGACAACTGATTCACCCCCCCCCTCTCAGTTGTCTCCGGGACCTAACATTTTCTTGGTCTTTAGGTGTTTCAGTCTTCTAATGGGATCTACATTTACTAGAAGAAGTATGCTCTTGACATGATTTGGCACTTTGACATGCTTGATTACAAGCCTTCTCCCACTCCTTTTCAGTTAGGGGTTGTTTTTATTACTACTTGTCCCACTCCTTCAGTAGATTCTACACTTTATAGGTAGTTGGTTGGCAATTTGTTGTAACTGGCACACACTCCTCTTGATCTTTCCTTTGTGGTTGGCCTTGTCTCTTGATTCTCCCATGATCCTCATGAGATTCATTGACAAGCTGCCAAATGTATTTTGCAGTACATTTAGGGCTCTATTTCTCATGGAATTCACTACACATTAGGGGAACCTCACATTGTTGGCTACACTGACTCAGATTGGGCTAGTGATGTCACTGATTGGAAGTCTACTTCTGGCTTTGTTTTTTGTCTTGGCTCTGGTCCTATCACATTGTCTTGTAAGAAGTAGACTGCTCATGCATTATCATCTACAGAGGCTCAATATTGATTTGTTGTGCTCGTCAGTCAAGAGATCTTATGACTTCGACAGTTGATGACTGAGTTTGGTTCTCCTCTTGATATTCCCACTGTTCTTTGGTGTGATAATTAGAGTGCTATTCATATTTCTCACAACTCGATAGAGCATCAACGGATGATGCATATTGAGCTTCACATGCATTTTATCCGTCAATTGATTCAGGATGGTTCTCTCATTCTGGAGTATATTCCCACTACCGAGAAGGTTGCAGACATCTTCACGAAACCTTTTGCATCACCATGCTATCTTCAGTTATAATCTATGCTTGGGGTGAAGGAAGTTTTCCTTGGGGGGTCTTTATGAGGCCTTCCTTCCTTCTTATTTCTTTCAGCATGTTCTTTTATCTCTTTTTGGAGAGGAGTTTTTTCTCACTAGGTTTTCTCCTTTTTCTCTGTTTCATAGAGATATCATTTTATTTGGGTACCTGATCAGGCCTTGTTGTTAGGACCCATCTTTCTTACTTTCAGTAGCTGTTCTAGGTTTTAGCTTCTCCCTAAGTCTAGCTTAAGGGGAGGTGTTAGAGTAATCAGGTCTTTACTTGATTAATTAAACAACATTTATTTAATTATTTAAGTTCCCTTTATCTCTTTTTACACTTAAGCTAACATTGGGTGCATAATAATTAATTCTTTTATTAATTATTATGTACAAGCCTAGGTTTTCCCTTTTAGGGTTTCTTGACCTATTAGAGGTTAATTTTATTTTCTTTGTATTATTATCACATTACACATTTTGTGAATATTGAGCTCTCATCTTTTTGAGCATAGTTTATGTGTATTTGTTTTTTCTTTGTTGCTTCCTTGCTTCTCCTTGTAACATGTTTATTCAACTTGAAGAGATCATTTGGGCTCTTGTGGTGTTGTATTTCTCAACTCTCACATGTCAGAGGAGGATTACTAGATCCCAGATTAAAGGGTGTGACACCATTCTTTGTGATCTCCCAAATCTCCTTGCCAAGACATCTCAGATGAGTTTCCATCTGAATCTTCCATACTGTATAATTTGTTCCTTCAAGCCTCGGTATATCCCTTCGAAAAATAGCTCCAAAAGAACTGGATGAACTCGAACTGTTAGTCACCATAGGATCTTCTTCAAGAGGTTAAGCTTTTTGCAGAGAGGACCAAAGCTCTAATACCAATTGTTAGATAGTTCAGATAACCAGAAGACAACCGAGAAGGGGGGGTTGAATCAGTTGTCCCAGATTACCGAAAACATTATCAATTCAAAACAATAATACCAAAATAGAAGTTAAAAGAATAGACAACAATCATAGAATAAAATCCATCCACATAACACCAATATTTGTATGTGGAAAACCCAGTAAAGGGAAAAACCACAATGGGAAGCCTACCCACAATCAGATAATACTTTTGTAGTAAGTATGTGAATTTACAATGAAGGGGCCTACACTTGCAAGAAGGCCAACAACCTAGAGCACACTGCTCACCACAAAAGGAGTCTCACTGACTACATACAAATCCAGACTATAATCCGGAGAAGTGTTGAACTACAAAAGATAGCATCTCCTATGCCTGAGTACAGTTCCGGTTAAGCTCAATATCGGAGGACTAAATCCTCTTACAAACCCAATTCTATCTCCATTGATTGACCAACTCCTCAATGTGAATGATATTACAATACTCACACATTACATTCATTGACCATGAACTCATATAATAACCATGATGATCTATCACTAGTACATTCAGAGCTGATTTTCGACAGTCATTTGTCGGATTTTCGACGAATTTTCATTGGAGTGTCGACAAAATCCATCGTCGAAAACTCAACGTTGGATTGGTCGACGATGCCATGCTCGTCCAAAATTTGACAATCCAATGGACTCTGTCGACGGTCAAAGAAGTCATCGGTCGAAAGCTTGGTATTCGTCGTAATTCCAACGATGACCATTTTTATAAAAAAATAATAATTATCATCGATATAAAAAAAATAATACATAAGAAAAGCCCTTTTGGTTTCTAATTTGGCTTTACTGTACTATTCACTTAAGCGATGGGTCCATTTATCATAAAAGTGTTCTCCCCTTGTCATTTACCTAGGCGGTCCCTTTAAATATTTTATTCTTGTTCGCTTTTAATCTACCTTTTCTAATGTCCATCGGGCCTTATAAGTATCATGCGATTTTCTATTGATCTGACGGCCCATGTTGATTCGCAACCAAAAAGTGCTTGAAACTTAGTTTCCACGAAGTAGCAAAAGGCGAAGGTGGACCCGGCATATAGGTTTAGACCAGAGCTAAACACCGATCAAGTTTTATCTAATCGAACGGACAACGTGGTTTTGTGAGATCAAGCTGAATGTGTTTTAACCTTCACGAAGTGGTGAAAGGGTTTGGCGGGTCCCAGAGATAAGCGGTCTTCTTTGGTTAAAGAATGATCGGGTTGGAAAAAGATCAATGGCTTCTCGTTGTTTCGTGGTCAGGAGATGCATGAGCTATACCTTCAGCGAAATAGCGAAAAGGTGGAGGGTCCTGCTAAGAGTGGTAGTAAATGTGGTAACCCCAGTTAGCGATGACATGGTGGTGATAAGGCACTGAGTTGGCGGTATGCAGTGGGTCCGGTCAAGGTTGTCATAAAAAGAGTAAACAACAAGCAATTTCTTGAGATCTAATAGCTCGCGTGAATTCGCAAACATAAGATGCTAGCAAGTTAGTCATTGCGAAGTAGCGAAAAGGCCAATGGGCCCAAGGGATAGGCATGGCATGAAGTTAAAAGCAGATTAGGTTTGTTTTGATCTAACGGTTCTCATGGCTGCAAGCCAAATGAAGAATAATTTTCATGAAGTAGTGAAAGACAGGTGGAAATCACATGAAGGAGTGATGTGGCATAACAGCTACCACATTTTGTAGAGCTTTTTGTAGAGCTTGGAAAAAGATCAATGGCTTCTCGTTGTTTAGTGGCCAGGAGATGCACGAGCTATACCTTCAGTGAAATAGCGAAAAGGTGGAGGGTCCCGCTAAGAGTGGTAGTAAATGTGGTAACCCTAGTTGGTGATGAAATGGCGGTAAAAAGGCACTAAGTTGGTGGTATGCAGTGGGTCCGGGCAAGGTTGTCATAAAAAGAGTAAACAATGAGAAAGTTCTTGAGATCTAACGGCTCGCGTGAATTCGTGAAGATAAGATGCTAGCAAGTTAGTCATTGCAAAGTAGCAAAAAGGTCGATGGGCCCAAGGGACAGGCATGGTATGAAGTTAAAAGTAGATTAGGTCTGTTTTGATCTAACGGTTCTCATGGTTTCATGGCTACAAGACAAACGAAGAATAATGTTCACGAAGTCATGAAAGATAGGTGGAAATCACACAGAGGAGTGACATGACACGTGGTTTAAAAAAGTGGTTGAGGGTCCACCTAGGTGTAATCGACAGTTATGTGGGAATAGTAAAAGGGAACACGTGGCAGATTAAGGGTGGAACCAAAAGGAGTTTCCAGGGCTAATGGCCGACTGCCATGTGGCATTTATTAATCAGATAACAAGTGGGGTAAGTAATTTCCAGATAAAGGGCCCACTTAAAAGGCATTCATCTCAAGATTGATCCAACGCTTCTCGTTGTTTCGTGACCTGAAGATGCCCGTAGCTTAACCTCAACGAAATGGCAAAAACCATTAGCCATCAAGATGAGGTGCGGTTAGTTAAAAGGATTGACGGTCCCGGTTGGAGTTAAAGGCTAGGTGATTTAAGTTTGATCTAACGCTTGGCACAGCCTCGCGAAGGAAAAGTGCACGACTGTTAAACTTCATGAAGTGGCGAAAAGGAGGTAGGGCTCGACACTTAAGGAAAGAGATTAAACAGAGATAAAGGTGATGTAAGTTCTCAAGATCCAATGGCCAGCGTTGTTTCACGAAAGAAAAGAGCACAGGTTTTATGTTCTATGAAGTAGTGAAAGAGTGAAATAGAGGAAAGACTTAGAGAAATATTGACCCGTTGGAGCCAGTTTTGAATTCGATTTGGCGAATTTAATTCTGAAAAGAAAGCTGAAGCATGTGGAGTTAATTTCTAAAAACTTAAATGCCAACTTGCCCTTTTCAGTTTGCATCAACTTGATTGCTAAGTATTGTTTCATCGAAGTTTGTTGCAGAGCGAATTGTTGCAGAGTGAATTGTTGCAGAGCGATTTTCTTCAGGTGAATAATTAGGTTTCTTGTGCTTTTCTTGATAACTCTTGGTTTGTTCTCAAATACTGCTATGTGAATTACTTCATTAGAGGTCTGTGCTAGCTTCTAGTGGTATAATTGTTTGACCAGAATGGCACCCAGAAGAGAATTTACAAGGAAAGTGAATTACCAGGACTGAAATATCTATGATGATTTTTTAGAGCAATTAACCATGTCTACCAATGTTGGGGCTAAGGCCAAAGAGCTAGTACCCAAGAACCCTCGTCTAAAAATTGGAGACAGCCTTTATGATAAGGGTAATTGGTTGAGGGACCCTGAAATAGGATTGTCAGGCTTAGGACTCTTCAAAGTTGGTTTTGGGTAGAGGAATTCCCCAGCTCCTTTGAATGGCATATGGGAGGAGGATGTAGGAAAGCTTGTGGTCCTAGGAGTTTTTATGGATGTAGATCTGTTAGCCCTGATTGCACAGAATTATGACTCTGTGGCAAGATGCATCAGGAACATAAAGGGATCAATCTTGATTGAGATAAATGAAGATGAATTCAGGAAAGTGTTTAAACTCAGTGAGTACTCCAATTTGTTAGAACCTATTGACTTTGAGTCATTAGCCCAGGTTTACAACACACAAAGGGATCATCTTAGAAGTGGCCCATTGAAAGAATTCTTTGTAAAGATAGGGGAGTTAATAGTTGTAGGCCCAAGCATAATGGAACCATTCTCTCTCAACCTGTTCACTCTGAGAGCTAAGGGTATGTATTGGGCATTATGCCAGATTTTTGGAGAGGATGCTGAAAAGAATATGCCAACCCATTATATGTTAATGATTGCACAAATTCTAAACCCCTCCCTAGCAATAACATTTGATTATGCCTCATACCTTACTGATGCAATTCATAAAGGGCTAGTAGGAATAAAAAATGGTAAGGTGGATAGGCCATTTGGATGGTACTCCATGTTAATGCATATGTTTTTGTTCAAAGGGGCTGATTATTTTGGAAAGGAGATGGACCTGATTAAGGTCAAGGATAAAGAGGAGATGCCAGTGCAATTGTGGAGTACTATTCTATCTTGAGATAGAGAAGATGCAAGTTATTTAAAGTTTGATAGATGCTTTGCATCTAAAATTAGGATTCTTCTATGCAGAGAAAACCCTAGAATTCCTAAGGCTCTTTTGGAGTTTCTCAGACCAGAGGAGTTTGCAGAGGATATCAAGATTGTTCACAATTGGGGAGACATATATTTGTATCCCGTGTCTACTATTTTTAGAGTGTTTGGATTTAGAGGCACCCCCTTTTTACTACCCTATTAGGTCCGATTGAAGATAGGGATTGCAGAAGTCTTGAGACAAATTGGGGGAGTACAAGAAGCAGAGCTAACCAATAGAGGTAAAGGGACTATTTTCCCAACTATTACCATGGCTCACCATTTTGTGATCACTAAGGGTGGATGGAGATTTTTTGAAGAATTCTTTAAGCCATATAGGCTATCTACTAGAGTGTCAAGATGTGTAGACCCCGAGGATTTTTTCAATGGCATGTTCAGAAAAAGAGCAGTGTGCAGAGGTAGGCCACATCAATTTTAGTTCCTAGAAGATCTGATTAGAAATGAATTCAGCTTAGATGAGCAATAACTGAGGAAGGAGAAGTGGGTGGCATATAAGAAAGCCCTTGATTTTATCCATCAATTTGACACTAGCTATGACCCCCTTTCTAGCTTCAATCCATTTGAGGAGAAAATAAAATTCTTGATTCTTTATTTTGAAGATCTCATGCAGACCTTAAAAGAAAAGAGAGAGGCCATAATGCAAAATGAGCCTGATAAGGCTAAGATGGTATTGGCTAAGCCTTCCTTTTCTAGAGATATCCCACATGGTGACTATGTAATGCACAAAAGGTCAAAGTACACTATGATAGTGCCAGTGACAGGTGAGCCTTCCACTTCAAAAGGGAAGAGGAAAATTGAAGATGTCATTGACATCCAGGATTCCCCTAAGAAGCAGAGAGTGGGAAAGGAAATTGAAACTGATGAGCCTCAATATTCTCCATCTCAGTCTCCTATCCACATTGGAGATGAACAAGTTGTCGCTGAACAATTATTGCAATTAGGGAGTCTCAGTGAGATTGCCTATACCTATGAGGAGACCCAAGAGGGGATGCTCAAAGAGCCACCTAATGCTGAAATGGATTTGAATGATGGTGAGTTAAAGGGCCAAGAAATGGACCTTACTGTTAAGCAAGCTAGTGAAGAATTCCTAGCTGACAGTAATTTGTCACATCAGGAGCTTTTATACAGTTTCTATGGAAGCAAAATATTGATCAATTCAAGACTAGATGTGAATAGAGGAAAAGTAAATAGCCTCTTAAAATTACAACTCAGGTAGAAGAAGAGGTTAAGAAATAAATGATGGAGGAGTTCAAAGAAATCACCCCTGAGAAAGGAAGAGAAATGGTAGCAAAGGCTGGTGTGTTGATTCTCCTTGAATGGGATATAGTTGATGCCTTAGTGCTTGATGCAGTGAGGAAAGAAACAAAGCCTATGGAAGGAGTGACATTCAGCAAAGATAATGCTGCTCTTGTCATGTGGTATTTAAAGAAGGATAAAAACAAAAGAAGGAAGGATGCATCAGATTCTAGCCTCTTAGGAGGCATGATAGTTAAAAGAGTCCAAGACATAGGGGTAGTGGAAGCTGCAAGTATAGTCCTAGAGACTACAAAATTTAGTGTTGCGGTGGCAGAGAAAGAGGCACAAGAAAAGGCTAATCTCCAATTGAAGTTGGAGACTATTTTAAAAGCTTACAATGATGCTAAAGAAGGAATAGCCAATAGAGACAACATAATTTCTAGACTCCAGAGTCAACTAGCAAGTCAATATCATCCTAGTGAATCTTCTACACTCATGATAGCCTCCTCTCCAGCAAGACCCCCTCCTACTAGTCCCATCATTGAATATCCCCCTTCTCCTATGCCTTCTAGTTCCTAGTTACTTGAAAATGTCCAACATGAGTTGGAAAAATTGAAACAAGCTCAAACATTGTATGCAAACAAATATGAGGAGAAGGTGAAAGCCACCATCTTGAAGTTTGTTGACTTAGTCAAAACCTCCAATGTATACATAAATATGAAGAGGATTCTTGAGATTTTGATCAAATTGAGAGAAGAAGAAGCAACTTTGGAACGAATCCTGAATAAGTGGGTGCCTAGAGGTAAAGAGTTAGAGCTCATGTGTTCTTCCCATGTAGATGCATAAGAGAATGACAATCTAAGGTCCACATGTGAGTTTATAAAAGAGATGAATATTCTTTCAGTGGAAGGAGTAGGTATAAAAAGAAAATCCCAACTTTATAGGAAACAATATGCAAATCATAAATTTGAAATGTTTCCAGGAGGTTTCATTGGTCCTGTCTAGCTAAAGGAAGAGAAGACTTGGTTAAAGGAGGTGGACCACAATTTGTCCCTAAGGATCAATCGGATTATTAGTACTGATGACACATCCTTATTTGTCCAAACAATTGAGGAAATTGAAAAAGTGAAATCTCATTATGGTTTCATAGAAACAGAGATTGGGCATGTACGAGTCACTTGGAAACGGCTAGAAGATATGAAACAGAAGATTGCTAGTTTTACTTGGCCTAGCGATGATGTGTATTAGGAGTGGAAAGATAAGTATATGGGACAGAAAGAAGATGCTCAGGAGTAGTTACAGGAGGTTGCAATAGAACAACAAGTAGAGGAAGCTGCAGATGCTAAAAAGGACTTATAACCGCTTCTTGAAAATGACCGGTTGTTTGTAACAAACTTTCTTTTGAAGGGTCCAAAGATTGTATGCATCCATACTATTATAAATGGATACTAGGACTCCTAAAAAAATGATCGCAAGTAATTGTAAGAAAACGCTGCAGAAATTTATCTGAGCTTTTTTCTAGTCTTATGGAGAATACTCTGAGTTTTGTAATATTTTCTCCAAATTAATATCAATATATAGACTAGAAATAGTGTATATACATAAATGTGCATAGCAGTCATAGGGAAACTCATGCCAAATGTGCAACTCAATACAATAAATAATCTTAGTTTGTAGCCCTATAGCATCATAATGCAGTCCTTGACCAAGTATGCATACAAGAAACATCTAGTTCTATTAAGGCACAAGCATCAAAGTCAGAGGTTATGTCAACTAGTGAAAAACATCAAGAACAAAAAGTTTAGTCTCAAGAATTAGGAGTTGTAATAAAAAAACTTACAAGGATGAGGCATATTCATAACTTTTGTAGTCCCACCTTGGATATCAACACTAGAAGCAACTCATATTGTTCGTGTAAAGACAAGACAATATGGGAGTTCATTATACCCAGCAACTCATGGTGTTGTTGTTCATGTTGGCTCTGTTGGACCCTGCAATTAAGATTCAATATACATTATTCAATAAGATTAACTGTGCAACATAATGAAATATTGAAAAGTGTGTTACCTTATTGAGCTTCGCTTGGTTTCAAGAATAGTTTAATATTCTCTACTTAACAGGGCCAACCACGTGAAGGTGGAAGCTCATTCGGCCCCTCCCCCCCCCCTAACATCACTCTAAATTCCCTATTAACATCTTATAACATTCATTCATTAATTCTTTCTACCATTAATAAAATATAGCATTCATTCATTAATATCACATAACGTTCATTAACACATAACAATGATTAACATTAATTAACACACAACATTCATCAATATTAATTAACACATATCATCCATAACCATTAATTAGCACATAATTACATTCATTAACACATAAAAATCAGCCATTATCAAATAAGTTAGATTACAATCATTTCTTTCTTTGTTTTTTCTTTGAAGCTATGAAAAGACTAAGTGGAACATCGGTGTCTTCATCATTTCCCCTCTTTGCAGATGTTCCGCCAACTTCTCGTAATCTTAATGTATTCCTAGTCCTATACCGATGACGAGGACACTGAAGCGAAGGGGGGTCCTCTGCAATAACAAAGAAATGGGTTAAATTCAAAAAAAAAAAATTATTGTTACAAGTATTTCATTAATTTAGAGAACATAATTGTTGTGCTCTTTACCTGATGGGGCCACATCATTTTGTGTAGCCTCAACCTCAACATGCTGAACACCATGGTCCTCTTCACCTGAGTGGGGAACATCACGTTCTTGAGGTTGTGTACCCAGATCATGCTCCACTTGCTCACCACTGACTACATTCTCTAAAATATTAACAAGAAAGGTTACATTAATTACTACTCTAATTACAAATTAAGATGTTTAATTGTATTAATAGCTAAATAAATAAATTTGAATAGCAAATGAATACCTCCACTACTGGGATGCACATCCGGACGTTCATGTGCATGTGGTGTTTCACAATTAGCAGGTTGCATTCCAATGACATGCACATTGTTATCACTGCTTGCTTATTTAAAACAAATATAGTCACTTTATGTTGGAACTCAACATCAATTAGATTATTGGTAAAGTAGTCAATTTGAAACAACTTCCATTTACCATATTTACCTGTGTGACGGATGCACTCGAATGTTGTGTATGCCCACTCAATTCTCGTAGCCGATTAGCCATGGCTGAATAACCTTACTGGTAGGCAATTCTCTTGTCATCTTCTGTGGGCGCTCTATTGAATTCAGAGCCTTGCATTTTTGCTTGGTACTGTGAATTTTGCTTGCATTGTTTGATAAAAAAAAATGTTAGCAATTTATTAATATTTTGAGACAATATGGGAGTTTACATGAGATACTTACAATTCGTGCAACAAGTTTCATGTAACCACCAGAGCCGAGTTTGTGCTGCCCGTGCTTTTCTTGCCTTTGACGTGTCACTCAGTCTATAAAAAGTTTGAAATATGTTAGATTATATAAATATAAAGAGTAATTAATTAGTACATAATTACATTCTTAATAGTATCCCGTACCTTCATCTGGCGTCTACTGATGTATTTCCTTTTTTCCTTTCAATTCTCTCCTTGGCATCCAAAATCAAGTCCTTCCACTCCCTCTCTGGAATCATGGGGGGACGCTCATACTTTAGGTTCCTCTCCAAATGGGTCCTGTATTGGTCCCTCACATACTTGAGATATGTGTCAGCTTTTTCAAGGAGCTTGGTTTTGTCAAAGGTGTCATTTCCAAACCACTCAACAATTTGGTTTGTCAATTCATCTTTTAACCTTTTTTCTTGGTCATTCCACCTTTTAAAGCAAAAACAAACCTATTAGATTCAGAAATGAACTGAAGCTACATTTATTACACTTCAAGAAATGGATCAAAGGAAAAGTGGATAAGGGTTAGTTCACATATGATGTACCACCTTTTACATATGGTGGGCCCAAATATCTGTAATGCAATGTCACTAAGATGTTTATAGAAAATATCATTGCTTGCAAAAAATTCATGGGATCAATATTAGTCCAAAATGAGTGATCATAAAGTAATTACAATTAGAGTATATATAATAATAATTTTAAAGTACCTGGAACCTTTTGTATCTTTAAGGGAAGCATTTCTTCATCGCTCACCACGAATGTGGCCTGCAATGTTCCTGTACTAGCAATACGAGAAGATCCAGGAAATGATGCTATGTTATCAATAGTAGTCGCCTATGGCACATCCTCATGTGCATCTCCTCCTACAAAAAATGAATCCACTATGAAATGGCATTAGAATTCAAGAAAGAACGCTTGAAGGGAAATAAACACATGACAGAAGATAGAGAAAAAGAGGGATCTACAACCAGTGGGTGGGCCAATATGATGTGCACTAGAGGATGTATGGATACTACGTGTTGTCGACATTGCAGTCAGCAATACAAGTGAGGGTGACCTCTGATGAGGCGGCGTCGGCATTTGCACAGTAACATTGACAACACCTAAAGAATAATACATTAAATATATCAAACATTAAATATATGAAAAGTGCAAGAATTGTAAACAAGGATGAACCTTTATTTTGAAAATTGACAGTATCAAGTATGATGTGTTTTGGGTACTCAGAGTGATAATACAAGAAAATCGTCATCACCTGATCCTGCAACACCCTGATCGTAGGAACGACTTTCATGAGGGCGGATAAATTGCTGTAAAAACAATACGTACATATTTTAGTTAATGACATAAAAAGAGAATAAAATATAAACCATTATTGAACTTTTGTTATAATTAAAGCTTTCATTACTACTTGCAAGTTTTCTGCTGTCTTATACAATAATTCCACCCTCTGTCGTATCTCATCAGTGGTAGGATGCACAGCTGCCAAATCAACAATCTCTTTTCTAATTTTTATAAGAGGCATTTTAAAGAATTTCACAAGGTCTGTGGGATCTTAAGGGTCATCATGCTTAACCCTAATGATTCCACATCCATAGAAAGGTGCTCAGGTACTGCAACTCCCTTTCCCTTTCCCCGAACATCTGTTTGTGTCAAGAATATCATTAACAATTACAAAATTAGTATAAATCACTAAAAAAAGAACATAATAATGTAACAGTTTGCTTCTACCTAATTTGTACAATTATAATGAGGTTTACCTACTCGGTAGAAGTGTCGCAAGGTACATCTTTGTCTGCGATATGTGATGGATCCATGTCGGCCCGTGACAAAGAAAAAATATAAAAAATGTTAGCGAAATTACATCATACACAACATGAACAACATGAACTTTGTAGACAAAAAGAGTATTAAATAATAAAAAGATGTTGTCATCAAAATCATTGTAAATTTTGTAATTCCTTACCTTTACTTTATGTAGACTATGCAGGATCCTCAACTAAATGGTCACATAAATAGTCACATAGCTAATAAACAATCCAATTTCCATAAATAAACACAGTTTAAAAATTGTCACATAAATAGTCACACCCCCCTATCTCCATCTCCATATTAAAAGGTGCATCATGAATTAATTATGTAATGGCATTAGAATTCAAAACAAAATGAATTAATTATGTAAAAAAAATTCTATCAAGAAGTCAATATTCAATAGATAATATACTAATCGCATTCCTCATACATTTCATTCCTCATCATCATGAACATCAAGGTCATCATCATCATCATCATCATCATCATCATCATCATCATCATCATTGTCGTCATCATCATCATCAACGTCTTCGCCATCATCATCACCATCATCACCATCACCGTCATCATCATCAGCATCATCATCATCATCATCTTCTTCTTCTTCTTCTTCTTCTTCTTCTTGTTCTTCTTCATCATCATTGTGAAATTGTCGATCGTGATCATCATCCACTTCATCTTCTACTTCTTTGGTATCTTCTTCTTCCATCACATTATACTTTATCGGCCTTCCTCTTGGATCATGTCTAACAACAAATGACCAACCCAGTTTATGTGGAACCTCAGAGTAAAATACTTGCTCACATTGGCTTGGAAGAACATAGGGCTCATCCCCAACTGGTTCAAATGACCTTGTATGTAGCATTATAAAACCATTATCATGTTCAATAACAGTTCTATCAGGATCATTTTTATTCAATCGTAGCCTGTACCATTTGATGACGAACAAAACTAATTTGAAGGAATTAAAGTCACACTCAAGTATATCATCCAAAATGCCATAGTATCGATTTTGAGACTATTGAGGATGAATGTCATTTCTTGATGAAATATTTGTCACCTCAAAGACTGCAGTGATGCTAGAATCACAAGTTTTCTTTGTTTCATCCAACTTTTTTATGCGAAATTTATGACCATTGCAGCACATAGCATTGTGGTGTTTGACCTGCGATATGTCAAACATGTAAAATTTATTGCATTGTGAGTTGATAAACATATGGGTGATTAATAAATTTATACGTACCTATTTATCTCTTAAACCATATGCTAAATCAATTTCCCTTTGCGTAACATTGGAATCTCCATTACGATGTGCTTCTTTAACCAATGAAGCCACACCTTCCCATGTTAACGTGCATCCAGAATGTTGACAACGTTCAATCCATATCATCATCCAATCAAGATTGTTTGCAATATACAAATGTAGTGCATCCCACTCTCAACCAACTATACAAAAAATAAATAGACGTCTTACAATCAATTTATTTTGAAGATTAAGAATTAATTAACTACAATAACATCTTATAATTACCTCTCACTTTCCTCAATCTACCTTTCCCCATCAAGTACTCCCCTTCGAATTTGTTAATGGTGTTGGGATCCCAAATGCGATCCACGTGGATCTTTGCTGCAAACTTAGGAAGATATTAAAAAATGTACACTATAGTCTGGTATACCATATATCCCTCCACCATAGAACCCTCAGGATGTGCTCTTTGTTGAACCAAAGCCTTCAAAAATTTCAAGTGCCTCTCAACCATCCACATTGACCTAGTGTGTATAGGTCCACACAATTCAATCTCCTCAACTTGGTGTATGAGGTAGTGTTCTTGTGCATTGAAAAAAAATGGAGGTAGACACTTTTGCATTTCACACATTAAATGAGGAATTTTTCTCTTTCAATATTTTATATTGTCTTTACGGATTTCTTTACATGACAACCACCTACAAGGTATTCAAGACGCAAAAAAATATATTACATAAGAAGTAAAACAAATCACAAATATAATATCTATACAACGAACTAAACAAATATCACTACTTACCTTATGTATTTTCCAAGATCATATATGACTTGCTTGACATTATTGTTGAAGTCATCTGGGAGAGATAGAGGTAGAACGTACTGCAACAATTATAAAATTATCTTTTCATTTTTTTGTAACATAATGGAAAGTACACGTACGCTCAATACTTAAATACATACTAAAAACACAAGAACATGAATTACCTTAATGAAGGTATGTCAATCATGCGTTTTCATCCCTAGCCCAAATTCACTTTTCTTTGATATGAGATTGTTTATGTTCGCAGCAAATCCTATGGGAAATCGAATTTTTCGTATGACTTCTTTTATAGCATTGCTTTGCTGGTCCGTTAATAACCAAGGAAGCTCACTTATATTAATCTGGTCTCTATGGCTATTTTATTGAATGACATTTATCATTGCATGATTGGAATCTTGAATGTCATTACATATTTTGACAATTTTTTCTTTGTCATGCCTTCCATCCAATATTTTCCATAATGTCTCTGTTATATTCTTTCCAATATGCATACTATCAAACAAATGAACAATTTGTAACTGCTCGTAGTAGGGCAACCTACTAAATTGTTGGGGATAACTTTTTATTCCCTTAGGAAGGTGGTCATTTATGCCTTCACGACCATCATGATCATCAATCACATCATCAGTAAACAAAACAAAATAAAAAAGATGTTTTATGACAAACCAATAGATGGAATGGCATTACCTTGACGATTAATTCTATTATATTCCAACTTCCATAGGTGAGGTTTCATTCTTCGTGGCTTTGATGTATTCTCTTCTTTCCCATTGAAAAGATGTTTTTCAGTATTTTGATACTTATGATTTTTGTGGAGAAAGTGCCTATACTCATCAAACACTTGCTTTCCTAAACTTTTTGAATGACAAGATTTCATCTTTGGACCACAAACAGGACATGCAAATTTTCCCTTTGTTTGAAGACCTACAAGATAATGTATAATTGGATTAAATATGATAATTTTTTGAAACACTATAACATACCACAAAAATGTGTTAGCCCCGGGACATCGTGTATTGTCCATAGAAGCATCGCATGGAATTGAAATTGTCTTTGTCCTATTGGTCTAGAGACGTCATACATAGTGACACCATTCTATAACTCCAGCAACTCGTCGATAAGAGGCTCGATATATACATTCATATCTTTAACTTGGTACTTACCTAATCGAATGAACAAAAACATTACATAATTATTATGACCATTTTACTGCAATATTTATAATTAAATTTAGACAACTATATTTAAATGATAAAATACCTGGAACAATCATTGCCAACATTATGTGCTCCCTCTTTATTAACATCCATGGAGGAATGTTATTGTTGATAACAAAAATAGGCCACACTGAGTAAACAGAGTTCATCTCTCCAAATGGATTGACATTGTTTGCTACCAATGAAAGCTTGAGATTACGAGGTTCTTCTTTAAAGTGTGGCCACTTTTCCTCTATGCCCATTGTAGATAGGAATTTGGAAATCATCAAAGCAAGTAACAAATTAGGCTAGTTCAATCACGAAAACTAAATTGCAATGATATCAATCCTAAAAACATTCAATAGAGATACTGAAAATAAAACATTCAATTCTAATGCAAACCATCGCAAACGTGAATGTCTTCTCTAGAATTCTCCATTGTCCTTCTTTCTCCTTCAAATTGCTTTGTTTGTGGATCTCACCTACAAGTGCATAAGCATGAGATGAAAGCAAAATTGACAAAACAACATAAAGATACTAGAAGCGTGATTGATTGATTGGTCGGGGATCCTTTGATTGAAGAAAATCATCCAATTTATAGACAAATTGGAGAGATGACAAGATTAGCATGAATAGATTTCAAAGGAAATTTCAAATCAAGAATGACAAATATGACAAATTATGACAAAATTGACACTTTCTATGCAAGATTGATTGATTGACAAATTATGACAAAATTGACAAGGTTGCTATGCAAAATTGATTGATTGACAAATTATGACAAATTATGACAAGATTGAAATGTCATTCCCATGAAATTAGGAGAAATATTAGAAAAATAGGAGAAAATAGAAAATTAGATAAATTGGAAATTAGGAAATTAGAAATTGATGAAAATTAGAAAATTAGGAATTAGGAGAAATTAGTAAATTGGAAAATTAGGTAAATTAATTAATAATTTTTCATTCATTAATTAATTCACAAAAAGAGAGGAATTAATTAACCAATTAAATAAATATTTAATTGTGACAAGAAGACTTAGGATAAATAAATAAATTATTTAACCTAAAGGGAAAATGACAAACAAGATGAATTAGAAATGCAAGGACGACAATTAGGTCTTGACAAAAGATAATTGATGTCAATTCGATTATGATCATGATTCTGACTTGATAAATGACCAATGCTGATAAATGATTTGATTGATAAATGCACCAATTGACGAGGAACAATGACTAATTGATGCAAATTGACATGATTGAGAAGGACAACGATCGATGACAAATCGATCGCAAAATGACAAGATTGAAAATGACAACAATCGATCACAAAACGACAAGATTGAAAATGACAACGATCGATGAGAAATCGATCGCAAAATGACAAGATTAAACAGAGGACAAAACCCTAATTCTATATTAGGATTGACGATGTCCAAAATGAAATCGAATTGATGATGTCAAAATATGCCAAATGAGCATGCACATTGATGCGACAGGATAAGATTGAGCAAAATCATGACTGAAGATTGTTATCGACAAGACCAAATTCGAAAGTGAGACAAAGGAAGAATGCAGAAGAAGGATTCGATGCTCGCAAATGATAAAGACCAAGTGCGCAGCATAGGAGAAATGTTAATGCGACGTAAAAACCCTAAAATAAGGCAATGCGCAAATGTTAAAGTATGACTCCACAAGCGTTGACCATTTTTAGACATCTACATTTTGCCCCTCTTTGAGACAATGTGATTCTAAGCGTTGTTTCAAAGAACAATAATGAAAATGCCCCAGACACTGACAATGACATATGCATGCCCCCTTGAGGAATTGGCCGGAGAAATCCAGAAAAGAGGCCAATTGATCGATAAGAATAATAGAAAATGATAGGTTCGAGTGGACTACCAAGACTAACGGAAGAAATGTTAGTGAGAAGAAATTAGACAGAGGACAGTTAGAGATGAAGAAAAACTTGCTTTCACCAATGCACAAAGGTAGGTGAGAACCTTTATTTAATGTAGCAAAGCGGATGCAGAGCATCATGGCATTGAAGGCCAAAGCTGGAATGCAACCCCTTTTGCAAAAGATAGACACATCGCACACAAGGAATGAGTGAAGCATCCTAGGGTGCATACATCAAGGGTTGAGGTATGTGCGGCGTTCACAAAGCGAATGTACTTATCACAGACACCCAATGATATAGTTGCCCCAGTTTGTGACAAACATTCCACAAACAGCAAATAAGGAAAGGGACCATGAACCATCCCGGTCACTCTAAATCACTCAGTGACATCATCGAGCAACATAGGAACATGATCGAAGCCAAAGATAAATCAGTAAAAAGATAAGATGCACAAATTCAACCAAGTCAAACAAACAGTCTGATCGTCATTGTCAAAAGTGGAAAACAAGAATGATCATGCTATCTGGTTTCAGGGAATGCGGTACCCCGTCGAAGATAGGACACAGTCTAGTTTCAAGAATACCACACCCTGTATAAGACCCATGATAATGTTGACAAGGACCAATGGTAATGTTGATGCTATTTTGATTGATGTGACAACTGTGATCAGGTTGAATGCTTGCTTGGTCAAACAGTTTATCTATTAATGCGTGATTTCATTAAAGCACAATGTTTGAAGCGAGTTGCATTGGAGGTATGCTTAGCGATCTGTCTATGCACAGAGGGGACCATGTGTTGACAAAATGCAAAATGCCAAAGAAATTGTTTTTGGATTTTGATGTTTTTCACTTTGTAGGAATTTCGAGTTTTTTACAATTTTTTTTTGTTTTTTTTTTCAGGAATTTATTTGATTTTTTAGGGATTTTTTCAGGACATTATTTGATTTTTTAAGATTTTTTCAGGACATTATTTGATTTTTTTGGATTTTTTCAGGACATTATTGATTTTTTTTGAGATTTTTTCAGGACATTTTTCAATTTTTTTTTATTTCAGGACATTTTTCAATTTTTATGATTTTGCCCCCAGTGTCTATTAAGGCAAGGAATATGACAGGTGAATAAATAGGCTTTCTGAAATGATGGTGGATAGAGGGAAGACAAAGGCCTTTTATTATGGAGACAATACAGATGCAATTTTCAAGGGCTATTGCGTGATGGGACAAGAGATTGGATATGACAATGTAAAGCAGGAACATGGCATGAGGGACATGTCAAGAGGTTTTTGAATCCATGTTTAAATTTTGCATCCTTATGTTAGATCAAGATCAAGGAATGAAAAAGAGTGTATGGATAGTGATAAGATATGGATAAGGGACATGAACTGAAGGTCGGGGTAGGCTAACGGATAGTGACAGAAAGTTGCAATAAGCTAGGGAATATGGATGAAAGGTTATAATAAGCAAATGGATAAAGACCAAAAGCTATGATGGACTAAAAGCTGCAAACAAGATGCATGATGCTCATGATGATCCTCAGCCTTGTCAAGATCAAAGGTGGAAAGAGAAAATGGACATGAGGGACAATAGGATAATGGAGGAGTATGACATGGTATGATAGGATAATGAAGGGCAATAGGATATGAAGGAGGAAATTTGCCCCCAAGTGTTGTGTGCAAGAAGTTCATAGATTATGCATGATGCCTGTTTGCCAAGTTTTCATCACGGTACTTGCCCAAGGTGCCTGTTTGCCAAGTTTTCACCAGTGGACGAATTATTTTTGCTTTACTTTTTTTTTTTTTTGTTTCTTTTTTTTCACTTTTTATTTTTTTTTATTTTGACTTTTTCAATAGAAGATGGACACATGATAGGGGATGGAAGAAGGACTTAAGTGTCTTTTTGTTTGGATAGTAGCCTTGAAAAAAATGGACCATGACCTTTAAAAGTATGCTCAAAGACGTTGGTAGGATAAGGACATGGAAAATAAGATGAACTAAGGCAAGGATTTATGCAAAGGATTGGACCAGAGGGATGGAAGGATGGAAAATATGCATTGGATAATAGATAGGGTATTGGAAGAATTGGGCTCCAGTGGATAGAAATGTTGGCAAGATTGACATTGGCACACACCTTGAGGGGTGATGGACTGATGGAGGAAAAATGTATTTTGGATATTGAGATTTGGATGGAGTAATAGCTTGGGATTTTGGGACATAAGGGCCCAAAATGGATGAAGAAGGTGATGGAGGAACAAATTTGAGAGGGTTGGATGGAGGAATAACAACTTTGGATGCCAAGTTGGATGTTTCTTTAGGCTTTTGTGCTTCAAGAAGCCGCTTAGGGATCCACATGGTTTTTGATTTTTCATGCTTTTGTGGTTCCTCAGAGTGCATTGCTAACACAAGGGATTTAGGAACCCATATATATTTTGACTTTGCTTTATTTTTCTCAGTGGGCCTTTGTGGCCTTTTGGATATTTGTTTTGACATGTCGATTAGATTGGACATGTTGATCCTTGAATATATGTGGATTTCTAGACTTATGACTTTTATACTTGGCATCCAAATTGCTTGGAGGAGGAAAGGAATGCATGGATGGATATGAATGAAATGGACTTCTTTTGGATTGATGAAATTTACTCAAGGATGTGTGCCTTTGCTGACCTTGCATAGAGGATGAAGGGATATACGGACCTAAGATGGATGGAAAGTATGATGGGGAAGGAATATGTTTTGATTTTGGTGGAGGGATACCAACGTCTTGAGAGTGAGTTGTGTAGACATGAGCCTTAAGATCTTCTTTGATATGGAGGGATTCTTGCTTATGAAGATCTACTCCTTTGCCTTTATGAATATCTTGACTTGTAGGATACTCTTTTCTTTGGGAAGAAGATGCGAGTCCATTATGAGGTGGATATGATATGAGAGAAATAATGAGATCTTGAAATGGATCAGATTGCACCAAAGTGGAAGAACCCATTATGCATGTCGAGGGTTCATGAACATCTTGCACTGACACATTAGAATCATGAGGGGGATTAGGATCATGAGGGGGACTAGGATTGTGTAGTGGGCATGGTTCAATGACAGGCTCTTCAAGAGATGGAATGGGAAAAATAATGGGATCATCAAAAGAAATGCGATCTTGGAGTGTATATGGAGCATTAGGACAAGGAGATGGAGGAACAAGTGGATCTTGTGGAGGATCTGAAGGAATAGTTTGATCTTGACAAGGAGGAAGATCATTGGATTCCTCTTTAAAGGTGCTTTGCTCTTGACTTTTAATGGGATCATCGGAAAGGATGGAAGGGATATCTTGATCTTGCTCGGGGAATGGAATGTCAATGGGATTTGAAAGGATATTGTGTTCTTGGATAGAATTGACAGGAATAAGTGAATCATTGTGAGTGTCTAGGAACATGGGGTCCTGGTCAACAATTGGATGGGATGATAAGGTTTCAGGATCTTGATCTTGATCTATTTCAAGACACGTTTCTTCATGCTCTAAATTATCCTCTTGACATGGGGTTGGACTTTGGATATGCATGGGGGATTCTGACAAGGGATCAATGTTTTGGCATGAAGGAAATGCACTTTGAACATTTGTGATGGATTCTGGCAAGGAATCAATGCTTGAACATGAGGAAGAGGGACTTCGAATGGGGTCCTCTAAAATAGGTAATGGCAATAAAGTGCATGGTGGCATTGGGTCTTGTATTTCTAAAACATGACAAGGATGTGCATCATGAATTGGATTATCTTGGCAATCAATTATGGATAGCCCTTGGACAATTGCATCCTTGGGTGTATTGTTTAATGAGGACAATATGGAAGGTTCTTATGAAACTTCTAAAGGTGTAAGGATAGATGCCACTAGAGAGTCAATTTGTTTGTGGGGGGATGAGGCATTGCTAGACATAATTATATTATCTTGATCTTCCTCAAAGAACTCACTTGGTAGTGTTGACCATTTTTAGACGTCTACATCCATAAATGTTGAACCATCCACAGGCATTCGAATAATGTCATCTCGACTTCTATTGCGTGCATGGTAATCCATAAATTGTGCCAAGGTAGTGCACTTGAATAATCGTTTCATACGTGGAATAATGGGAATATAGCGAAGAACCTTGCGAGGAACCCTTTTTGTTATTTGATCTATTCGATATCTACTGATATGACATTTAGGGCATTCAGTTCGAAATTCATGTTGTTTGTGATATATAATATGATCATTAGGACAAGAATCTATTGCTTGATACTCCATTCCAATATCTTTCATAATAGCAGATAATTCTCGATATGAGTGAGGTAGAATATTTGATGGTGGTAAGACAAACTCACCTATCAATCTACAACAACAAAATATAATTTGTTATAATAAAGAATATTAATGGTACAACATGATTCATAGTTTATTATGACATATATGACATGCCTTAACATGCATGACATTGTTATGTTGGATAAACCATTCATAACCTTCAAGTTCACCAACAACAATACAACGGAGAGAAGAGTTGCCTGCAAGCCTTCATAAAGGGCCTCAGATGCCTTCTCAAGTAGAGGGACATCATGAACAACATCAAGGTCATCTTCATAATCATGATCAGCTACGCGAGTACTAAATGAGTCATGGATAAATGTATTTGTACCATCATCTTCAATTGTGTTTTCTGGCTCATGATCATCATCTTCCATGCGATCATTATCTTCAGCTTCGATATTCACACCTCCATGTTCGTCCACTTTGAAAATCATATTTTCAGGGTTGTGTTGATCCATACCATGTGCTTCGGGGTGCTCGACCTATATAAAATTGATATACATAAATAAATCGTGATCATGATCTCATCATCACGTGATTTATTATGTATATAAATTGTCAAAACGATATAATAAAAAACTTACAAATGGATGATAATCATGTCCACCTTCAATGTGACCATGTAGCCTACAATGTTTCTTCGTTGTTTTGATTAGAAGTCTTCTAGTCTTTAACCCCTTACAAATTTTGCATGGACAATAACATTTTCCATCACCTTTTCTTTTCAAGTTAGACCACAATCTAGCAATTGTCTCCTTATTTTGTTGTTCGTTGATATTGTCTGACATGATCTTTCTTCACAGGCAAGAAAATAGAAATTATTGTCTGACGTGGTCTTTCCCTCAGGAGCCGGCAGATCCCGCTTCCATACTTTAATTATATTTTCTCAAAGGATAATCCTAAAAATCCATGCATTGCAAACAACTTTTTACACCTTTGTTGGTTGTGGTGGCGTCACAAAGAGTTTACATCAATAAATGAAGAACATGCCAATGCGTTTAATGTAGCAGTAGAAGTCTATCTCTTATTCAATATCTCTAGTGAAACCCCCATGATCTTTTGTTGGAGTAGAATTTGTTATATTCTAGAAAGGGTCTTGTCCTTTGTTGATGGGATATTCATCTACCTCAAGAAATAATTGTTCTTATCTCCAACAAGAAGTGGAACTAAATGAAGATCTAGCACCATGAAATTAATCCTCAAAAGGATTACTATAGTTAGTTTTGGTAGATAATGATCTAGGTAAAATACTAATGTGGCTTTACGAAACATTATGTACTAGCTTAGCATTCTCTAACAACTTTGGTGCGACATGCTACATCCAATTAAGTCTCCATTGGTATCTCTATTGTGTTTATGGATTGGGATTTAATGTACTCTTTTCATACATAGATTTTACTTTCAACTGAGGAGGTTTGTATGTACTTACTTGTCTTTCGATTGTATCCCTATTTCAAGAATTTCTTCTATCAACAAATCATTTGTTGTAAGTTGTACAAGTGGAAGCTTGAACATGCCTTCCATGCTAGCCTTGTTGATAAGTTCAACACCATCTTGTGCAACAAATCTTTAGAACTCCATTTTTCCAAATTGAAGAGTGAGTAGTAGGGACAATCTAGGACACTTACAAAGGTTTTGTAAGAGAGATAAATAGACCTAAATATTATGGCTTAATAATGATCAATAGGTAAACATATAAAAAACTCTCAATATCAAAATGACTTTCTCAATTTTCTTTACTAGAAATGGATAGATCTGCTAATAATGGCTTTATGACTATATGTCAACTTTAGACTCAATCCAAGAAGAGCTATAACTAATATGCGATATCTAGATTTATGATCTCTATAATATAACAATCCAATAATTATGTTTCCACACATCTATACCACAACACAAACATCATGCTAGTGTTCAGCCATATCAATTGATATCCTAATTATAGAATGTGAAATATGCACATAACTATGAATAAAGATTAAGAAAAACAAAGAAAGATGCTTATTGCAAACATAAATGACTAATGGACAAGAATTGAATTCATTGTAGATAGTTTTGAATATCAAATTCACTTATTTGTGTGCATTTAGTAACTCATGTACTTGTGGCCAACCATTTATCTCTTTCATAAATTAAACACTTATTAATAACATTAAATGGCTGAGTAATTATGTTTTAGTAGAAATTGAAAATAAAATATTTTATTTCAAGACAGCTCACACTATTCCCTATCATATTTTAGACTCTCGGTTTTGTTAGTAGTGGTTTGATGTCTTTGGAGCTGATCATTGCATTTCTTTAGTTACGTTTGCCAGCCTACTCCCAGCCTGTGCCAAAATGGGAGCTTTGGAACAGGGTATGGACATCCATCAAAGCATAAAAGATAGAGGAATTTTGTCAGATGTAGTTGCAACTGCACAAAATGGATTTGTTGAGAAGGCTTTAGAAACTTTCAAGCAAATGCAATCGACAGGTGTAAAGCCAAATTCCACGACCATTGCTACTATCCTCCTTGCTTGTGCCAAAATGGGAGATTTGGAACATGGTTTGGACATTCATCAAAGCATAAAGGATAGAGAAATTTTGTCAGATGTTGTAGTTGTAACTGCCTTGGTAGACATGTATGTAAAATGTGGAAGCATAGACAAGGCACGTGAACTATTTGATAGAATGCCTGGAAGAAATGTTGTCTCGTGGACTGCAATGATTGCTGGATATGCACAAAATGGATTTGTCAAAAAGGCTTTAGACACTTTCAAGCAAATGAAATTGGAAGGCATAAAGCCAAATTCCACAACCTTTGCTAGCATCCTCCCTACCTATGCAAAAATGGGAGCTTTGGAACAGGGTATGGACATCCATCAAAGCAAAACAGATAGAGGAATTTTGTTAGTTGTTGTACTTGCAAATGCCCTACTTGACATGAATGCAAAATGTGGAAACATGGACAAGGCTCGTGAATTGTTTGGTACGATGCCGCAAAGAGATGTGATCTCATGTGAACAATCAACACGTGCGTATACAGGAGGAAGGGATTGCTGATACAAAATTGAATGCTCACTCCTCAATCATAGTTCTATGGTTTTACAAGATTAAACTAGGACAATTAACCACCACATGTATATTTTTTGCAACATGAAATTAAAAACTAGGGCAATTTGAATCTACCTCCTGCATGGGATTGCCTTCGACGTGGGTTTGATGTTCTTGGGGGTTGAAGTCACCACGGACGCCTACATGGGATTGCAATTCACAAATGAATTCCCTGCCTCTTTTTTTATTTTTGTAATGGTCGCTGTCATCGGAATTACGACGAACTCGAGCACTTTTTTGAAAAAAAGAAAATTGTCATTGCTAATGCCTTCTTTGTCGAAACCAAATGGGTAATTTCTGTCAGAATTACGATGAATGCGGGCATTTTTTCAAAAAATAATCAATTTTGGCCACAATATACCTTCTCCATCGGAAAACTCAGTCAAAAATCTAGTCCAAATGTATTAGTGTATAATGAGATCTTTATCTTATTTATACAAACCCTCGACCATAAACAATCAGGTCGACTACCAGACAATAAACCAATTACATTATTACAAACCATGTCGTTCTTAGACTAAAATAAATAATATCCAACACATAAGACATTTTGAAAATACAACAATAATTCCTATCCATATGTTACATTAATACCGGTCCATAACCTAGATCAACTGGGACCAAGAATATGTCCACACGCTTCAGCAATGATCTCCAAACACCAAGTCTCGTACAAGATTACCAACAACAACCTGAAACTCTATCAGAAGTTGCACCGACACCAATTATGCAATGCATCAAAGATCTCCACCAAAAGATCTGCCGGTGAAACCCTCCTCAGAACCAGAAACCAATCTTTTGTGTAAGTGGGACAACATCAATCACCAGACCGAAACCAATTGACCAAATATGAGTATAGGCATTATGAACAAGCCAATTCCATCACTAGATTATACCAGAGTTAACCAGATCATGCCGGATCCAAGTTAACCAGAAACCATTCAACCTATCAAGACCAAAAGGGTGTCTGTAAAGCATCCAAACAACTAGTGTTGACATCAATGACAAAACATCAATGAAACACATAATCAATTCCACCAAATGGCCAATAATATTGGGCATAAATAGGTCAATCTTTTGGTGCAACGATGACCACACTTGTAACAAGTGGTATCAGAGCTTGGTCACAGGTTCAAACCCCTCGCTTGCGCTGGGGGGGATTGTTGCAAGATGTGCGCCCTTGGTCTCCTTGTGGTGTGCAGTGTAGCGCTCGGGTTTGTGACATGGCTTAATCGCCTCTTGAGGATTATTTAAGTCTAGTGGTTGTATTAGGCATTAACATGTCGATCTTTTGGTGCAATGGCAGCCACACTTGTAACAACATGTCCTTTTCCCTTATGATTTTAAGCTACTTCTATTTGAGTGCCCTTAATGTAATAGAAGACTACAAGTGGCCTATTCTTACATAAAGTTTGATTCATGACATTATCCTATTCAATCCCTATATCTCATCCCTAAAAAACAATTTTGATCCTTAGATCTCTCATTTTTTTTTCTAGCTCAAATCTATATGTGCATAATTAGTCTAGGCCAGTTCTGCATATGCAATATGGAACCTCAAACTTTTTAAACTCAAAATGGAAATATAACTTTGTTGAATTCTTACTAATGGTTATGATCCAAACTAACACTTGTTCATGTGGATCTATGTGTTATGTCATTGTATTAAAAGACATCCATGATTCATTTTGAAATTAGAGAGGAAGAATACAATAAATTTTTAGAACAACATTTATATGAGAGCACCATAACAACATCATGGGGTCTTCTAATTACTTCATCTACTTACATCATCATCCTAGTCATACTACATGTTTGCATGGTATCTTTAATCTTGATCCACCACTATTAAATCAATCTACCTAGAGACTTACCCACAAGAGAACAAAATCTTGCCTAACAAGCCACTCTACTTTTTTTTTTTTTTAAAGGACAAGGAGTTGAGCTCCATCTATAATAATCAATGATTCTCTACTACTTCAATAACTTTTATGAACTAAACTCATTTGTATAGATACAAATCTAAACTAGAACAAAACACAATCAATTTCCAAATTTTAAAGCATTTACTTACACAAACCTCTATTTTCTTCCATATTAATAAATAGATTACTAACATCATTAAAAATAATTTTCTCCATCCAAATTCAAACAAGATATTGCATTCAATAATTCTTTAATCATTTATTTTAAAAATCTGATTACATAATCCTTCTTAAATTGATACAATCATTTAATAGATAAGAATCATATAGTTCAACCTTATCAGTGTTGTCTTATTTGCCCCCCTTTCACCCATCCACCAACACATATAATTTTTTTTAATAAAGAAGCTCAATTGGATTCACAAGGGAAGGTTAAGAAATATCTAACATGTATCCAAAATTTCCTACTTGATTTGATTGGGCTAAAAAAAAATTAATAGGCCTTGATAGTGATGTTCTACCGTGTTGTGTGATGGGGAAGTTAGGAACACATTATTCAATTCTTCAATCACATGTTATAAGGTGAATGTATCCCCACGTAAGTTTAAAATATAGAATTCTTTTTTCTGTTAACAATAAATTAAAAAAGGTGTGTAAGACATTTAATAGTCTCATTTATTAAATTTGAATTTGTGTGCCTCCCCATGGTCCACACCAAGACAAATATGAATGAATTATACCTTTCCCATTATTGGAGAAGATCAGATTTGAACAAGTAATTCAAGAATGGTAGGTAAATAAATTCATTCAAACCAAATCTCTAGTCAAATAACTTGTCCTCCAAACTACTTATCCCACACTCAAATTTAACTTATTATTTTTTCCTAAGTCAAATGGGGGAGTAAAGATTAAATTAAAAGGGAATAATGTGGAAATATAAATAAAAAACAAAAGGTCCACCTAACACTACCTACAAATCGGCTAGCCAAACAAATAAGCCTTCTAATTGCCAGGTCAATCATAGTCTAGCCTTTTAAATAATAGTAATAATAATGTTAGCCTTTTAAATAATAGTAATAATAGTTTTAAATAATAGTAATAATAATATATGTCTATATTTTAATAATATTTTTTAATATTAGTGAATGAAACATGCAACCCGTCGTTGATTTGTGGACAAGTGCCACATATTCTTCTTACATATCCGTTTGGATTTTGTAGAGCCATTAATACATTACATCATGTTTATCTTTGGTGAATGCCATAATCTACTTCTATTGACTTCCATTAATGCCAATAAATTCATAGTCTACATTAGTTATACCAAATTAATCTACCCAAAGAACTAATAATTATCAGTAAATTTGAGGAATGAGATGCTGTTAGGGTTCTAGAGTTGGTGGTATGGTGGATAATCTGAAAAATATGTTATTGTATTATGGATAAAGATTTAATAATTGAATATTTTAATTTTGTCTTTCAAAATTATTGATAATAATTTTTTACAATGGTTTGTTTAGCAAGGATATAAGTTATAATTAGGGTTTAATGTTTCCATCATCATGATGTCATATTAACATGCTTTTTGTTTTTGATTAAATAAAATGGATCTTTCAAAAAGCCTTATCTCTTGTACACAGAAATTGGTGAACATATTTCGACGAACAAAAAAATTACATCGAAGCTATCAAAAATAAATAGCTAAAATAACAAGACAATTATATAACCAGGTTCATAAAGATGCACACCCTTCACCTGAACATGAGACAATGAAACATGATTATAAAGACCTTTCTTTCTTCCTTATATAATAATCCAAGAGAACATCATTGTCCCATTGAGGTGTTAAAAAATACACAAAAACAAGCGTAGATCAATAGTTATGCAATGAGTTATAATAATTATGAAAAAAGAAATTTTTTATTCGTCACAAATTGATTTGTCATTGTATTAGGTAGAACATCTTGATTTAAGAAATGATGACTTTATAATTAGTATAGATATCTTAATTACATGTATATAAAGAATGTCTAAATGTACTTCTTAGTATTTGATGTGTTTAAGATTTTCTTTTATCTATAATTTTAATAAGTTATTTATACCAAAATTTATATATTATTTCTAAAATACTACATTTTTAATATTTTCTAATAATTTAAAAAAATTAAATGAAAGCAAACAAATTAATTACTTCATATGTTTAGTTTTTATTTATTTTTAATAAGAGTTATATTAATTTAAATCACTACAAGTACACAATTAGATGATAAAAGGCAAGCTATTTTGTTTTAGCTAGGAACTAACTTATTTCTCAAGACCTATTTTTTAAGGCACTTTAAATTCATGATATTAAACTAGAATAAAATTTTCATCTTACTCTATATTTTGTGGCCATTGTGAATCATGATGAATTTAGCAAATAATAACAAATTTTAGTTATTTAATTATATTTTTTTTAATATTATAAATAAAATTAATTTTATTTTTAAATTTTTGTTTATAAGAAAAAAGATAATAATAAAATGAAAATATTTTTTTAATTATAATTTTATATATTTATTATTAAATATTAATATTTTGAGATGTAAATAGTTATCAAATTTTAGGTAAAATATAAAAAAAAATCATTAAAATATTCATAGTATCACAAGTCATCTCATATTGCTATTGTAGAATCATTAATTCTCTACATCATCTTTATCTTTGGTGAATGCCAGAAGCTACTTCTATTGATTTCCATTAATGCCCATAAATTCTTAGTCTACATTAGTTATAAAGGTTATACCAAATTAATCTACCAAAGAACTAATAATTTTATAGTAAATTTGAGGAATGAGAAGTTGTTTGGGTTCTAGAGTTGGTGGTATGGTAGATGTATATAAAATGATTTGTATTGTATTATGGATAAAGATTTATTAATTGAGTATTTTAATTTTGTCTTTCAAAATTATTGAGAATAGTTTTTTATCATTGTAATTTTTTATAATGGTTTGTTTAACAAGGATACAAGTAATAATTAGGGTTTCAGGTCTCCATCATCAAATATGATGCCATATCAACATGCTTTTTGTTTTTGATTAAATAAAAGGGATCTTTCAAAAAGCCTTATCTCTTGTCCACAACAATTGGTGAACATATTTTGATGAACAAAAAAATTGCATCGAAGCTATAAAAAATAAATAGCTAAAATAACGAGACAATTATATAACTAGGTCTAGAAAGATGCACACCCTTCACTTGAACATGAGACAATGAAACATGATTATAAAGACCTTTCTTTCTTCCTTGTATAATAATCCAAGAGAACATTATTGTCTCGTTGAGGTGTTAAAAAATACACAAAAACAAGCGTAGATCAATAGTTATGCAATGAGTTATAATAATTATGAAAAAAGAAATTTTTTATATGTCACAATTTGATTTGTCATTGTATTAGGTAGAACATCTTGATTTAAGAAATGATGACTTTGTAATTAGTATAGATATCTTAATTACATGTGCATAAAAAATGTCTAAATGTACTTCTTAGTATTTGATGTGTTTAAGATTTTCTTTTATCTATAATTTTAATAAATTATTTATATCAAAATTTATATATTATTTCTAAAACACTACATTTTTAATATTTTCTAATAATTTAAAAAAAAAAATGAAAACAAACAAATTAATTACTTCATATGTTTAGTTTATATTTATTTTTAATAAGAGTTGTACTAATTTAAATCACTACAAGTACATAAATTAATGATAAAATGCAAGCTATTTTGTTTTAGCTAGGAACTAATTTATTTCTGAGACCTATTTTTTAAGGCACTTTTAAATTCATGATATTAAACTAGAATACAATTTTCATCTTACTCTATACTTTGTGGCCATTGTGAATTATGATGAATATAGCAAATAATAACAAATTTTATTTATTTAATTATATTTTTTCAATATTATAAATAAAATTAATTTTATTTTTAAATTTTTGTTTATAAGAAAAAATATAATAGTAAAATGAAAATACTTTTTTTTTTTTATTAAGTATCATAGAATCACAAAGCTCATTTTTTGCTCATTCGAGCCTCCACGTTACAAATACCAGCTACTTTCGAGCAAACTTATTACAAATACTAGCTCCTTTGGAGCACCAAACTAGAAACAACAATTGAAAGACCAAGGGTCACAACTTAGAAATCCACTTTAAACAACCAATGGAAGACCAAGAGTCATAACTTAGAATTCTACACAAAGGTGTCCCTCATG
Source organism: Cryptomeria japonica (assembly GCF_030272615.1). Taxonomy (NCBI): domain Eukaryota; kingdom Viridiplantae; phylum Streptophyta; class Pinopsida; order Cupressales; family Cupressaceae; genus Cryptomeria; species Cryptomeria japonica. The sequence continues at coordinate 719,656,392 of NC_081413.1, read as the reverse complement.
GGAGTTGAACTTGGGTCTCCACATTGAGAACTCAATGCTTTAGCCAACTAAGCTCAACCCTTTGGACCAAATACTTTTTTAATTATAATTTTATATATTTATTATTAAATATTAATATTTGAGATGTAAATAGTTATCAAATTTTAGGTCAAATATAAAAAAAAATCATTAAAATATTCATAGTATCATATGTCCTCTCATATTGCTATTGTAGGAACTTACATACCCTACGTATGTATTTGGTGTCCATTTCCTTAATAATTTTGTAAGTTCATTTCAATCCTTAGATGAACATTTTCCCTCTCAAGATGCTTGCAATTCCTTTCCAATAGCTTCCTTTTGTGTTATGATTTTTTTGTCTACCACTATTTTTTACTTTTATTTGTTTGGGCACTAGCACCTAACACAAATGTTCAAGTGTAGTGCTAGCATCCCATGATATTTTATCATTTAAAATGCATTCTCGAACATTTTCCACTTGCCAGCTTGTTAGGTAAAAAAATGACTCAAAATGATTATGAAATGGCTCATCAAGCCTATCTTTCTCTCCTCTTCTCACTTTAAAATCTATCTTTCAATAACACATAATCTGTCTTGGGAAACTCTCTCATTCACTTGGCTCTCTTGCACTCTCAAGCTTGCATCGCCCCTTACAACTTTCCACAACACTTTCATAGTGGCCTTTATAGCTCTCTTAGCTTTCTCAAGCCTATTTGGTAATATCCTTCTATTTATTTTGTATCTTTGAGCATCTTGGGATTTATCATATTCCTTATCAATCAAATCATTTATCATTTTATCTATCCATCAATTTATCTATCAATTAATCATGGCTACTATTGAGGTGGAAACACCGAAGTAGGGACTTAACTAAGGCAAGTCTGGAAACAACCCCCAAACATTTTCCCCCTCTTTTGTGTGTGCAAGTATTTCGAAGATATTTACTTGCACAAAGGTTTTCAAGAGGTTGATTTCTTCTAGATTCATTTTTGTTGTTCATTTAAAGTATTTTAAATGTGCTACTTTAAAAAAATTTAATTCATTCATTATCTTCAAAGCTTGTTACACCACCCTTAGCTACTAATCTTCATGATGGTGCTAACTAGCCTTCTTTATTGACTTTTATCATTTTTTCCTTTATTTGTCATTTTTGTCAATTTACATTTTTTTATATCTATTTGTCATTTTTGAAAAATTTGTAAGTCATAGACTTAAAAATTCTAAAAAGTATAAACATATTAAATATTTAAAAAAAAAAAAAATCCAAAAAAAATTAAAAACAAAATTTATAAAAAAATTAAAATTAAAAAGGAAATAAAAGGGTCTATTGGGACCCTAAGCCTCATAAGGACTTAAAATAAGAAAAAGAAAAAGAGAGTCCAAATGTCCTTGACTGTCCCTAAATATCAAGGATCGCAAGCAAAATGAAAGTTAGAACACTAGGACTTGGGGGAACTAATGTTTTAGGGATATTAAAATCCCCACATAGGTGGAAGTATGTGAGATCCATATCCTGAGTGGAATAAAAGTCCCTAAATTCTTCAAATCTTTGAGATATCCATGCCCTCAAAATTGTAAATATCCCAAAATTTCTAATGGACCCAAAATCCAAAAGGCTTCACAATTGCTCGATCCCCAAGATGGAAGCATCTAAACTTCTAATGCACAAAATACTAAATAATCTTGGTGTTTCTAAAAGTCTTGGGACCCATCAAAATCGAAAAGGGAAAAACAAAACTCAAGAAAGTTAACAGTGAAATCGATTGTGATTTATGAGTACAAATTTTCTACAGTGGAATGGTTTGATGACATTGTGCGTAATTGACAAAATCTAAAGTGATTGTAGGACACAAGATGTTCTTCTAGCACCTCTAAACAAATTTTAAAATGAGTTACCAAAATCTTGTCTTGAGTTTCATATATGTCTCTTCCTTGTTGTGAATCAACCAAAATATTGGTAAAATAAAAAGGTGAGATGAGGTTTTATGTTTTATATTTCCTCTAAACTTAGTTTCCTCTTTGTTATGGCTAAACAATGCAACATAGATTTAAAATAGATAAGTGAAAGATTTATTAAGTGTATGAAGAATTAAAATAAAAAAATTTGGAGGATAAGAGACAAAATATCAATGAGATAAAATATAGACAAAGGATTGAAAGAAACAATGACTAATCACATCTCGATGATGTTAAATTTGTTGGCATTGAGGAAGGTTGCCAATGAAAGTCTTAAGTATATTGTAAAGGTAGAAAAATATGAGAGATATAATTATCTTTAGTAACTAAATATTTTAAGGATCAATCGAGATATTGGAGAACAAGAAGGATGATCTTTACATACATATTATGAGCAAAGATCTTTTGAAAGCATAAAGATACCACCCACTCTTACAAGAAATACACCTTCAATTTTAGAGAATTTGGACAAAAGAGTAATATTTTGAAGTAGTTAATAAGACTTCACTTAAATAAATTTCATGAAAATCTCTATTTGAACCATTGATTGCAGACAACATTGGGTGTCTCTGATTTTCCTTGTAATGAAAATGGCTTGACAACAAATACAGTTAATGATAATACTTAATCTTGCCCTTTTCTTTGGAAACAATTACATTGTATGGGGAAAAAAGTAGAAGAACAACTTAATGGGAAGAGTATTGAATGATAGGAATTGCCAATGCCAAGCCACTAAATCTAAATCAAGCAAAATATTTGTTCTTAGACAAATATTGTGATGAGAAGGGTATCAAGCGGCAACTTTCTGCACCAAGGACACCATGACAGAATGGTATAGCAGATAGAAACAATCGATTAGTGGTTGAAGCTGCTAGGACAATTTTGATACAAGGAGGTGTCGCGAAAACATTTTGGAAAGAAGCTATAAGTACAACTGTCTACACAATGAACCGAGTTCTGGTGAAAAGAGGTAAGGACAAGACCCCTTATGAATACTGGTATGGGAGATCACCTGATGTTAGCAATTTTAAGATATTTGGAAGAAAATGTTTAATTAAAAGAGGTGATTACATAAGCAAGTTTGAAGTTAAGAGTGATGAAGGAATATTTCTTCGCTATTCCACCAAGAGTAAGGCCTATAAATGCTTCGACAACCGGACACGGATAATTGTTTAGAGTGTTGATGTTCATGTAGATGAATGTTCTGAACTCTCAGAAGAAACTAGTTCAGACAAAAAGGATGAAGATCCTTGCATTTTTCTTTTGGAACCTGAAACTATTAAATCAGAAACCGGCAAAGCAAATCCTGATGTACTTGTTCAACCAAAACAAATAAATTCAGAAGAAGATGATAATGAAGAAACTGAACCTGAAGAGAATGATCATGTTATTCCCAGGTATGTGAGACTGAATCATAGTCCTGAACAAATTATTGGAGATAAGGATACTGGAGTACTAACTAGAAGGAGAATAAGAGAGAACTCTTGCATGATCTCCACCTTTGAACCTAGAAGTGCTAAGGAGGCATTTGGTGATGATCATTGGATCAAATTGAGAAGAACAACACTTGGACCCTGGTACCCCGACCGGTAAACAAGAATGTTATAGGTACTAAATGGGTGTTCAGAAACAAGTTAAATCTGCATTTTTGAATGGGATATTGGAAGACGATATTTATATAGAGCAGCCTGATGGTTATGCATTGACAGATAATGAGGATATTGTATGAAGATTGCATAAAGCTTTGTATGGATTAAAGCATGCACCCAGAGCATGGTATGAACGTCTTCATACACATTTGATGAGATAGGCTTTGCTAGAACCAGTGATGACGACAACATTTATCTCAAGTCTGAAGGAGATGAAATACTAGTTAGTGAAGTATTTGTTGATGACATTATATTTGGAGGTAATGATGACATGAGAAATAGTTTTGTAGATGAAATGAAGAATGAGTTTGAGATGTCATTAGTTGAGGAAATAAAAAAATTCATAGGCTTGCAGATACAACAAATGAAGAATGGTATTTTCATTACTCAATCTAAGTATGTGAAAGATGTTTTGAACACTTTTGGTATGAGTGATTGTAAACCAATTGGAACCCCAATGGTTACATGTTGTGAGTTGTCCAAGAAAGATGCATCTAAGTCTGTAGATGAAAAGGAATACAAGTCAATGATTGGCAAATTACACTATGTTGTTCACAGTCGACCAGATATTGCCCATGCGGTTGGTATAGTTGCTAGATTTTAGAAGAATCCAAAGGAAGCACATCTGATGGAAACCAAGATAATTCTTAGATATCTGAAAGGTACTATTGACTATGGGTTATGGTATCCATATGGTGGAAATTTTGATTTGAAGGCATACACAGATGCTGATTGGGAAGGAAATATTGATGACTAGAAGAGTACTACTGGTGGAGCACTCTTTCTAGGAGGAAGGTTAGTTTCATGGAGTAGTAAAAAGAAGAGTTGTACTTCACAATCTACTCTTGAAGCTGAGTATGTAGAAGCTTACATGAATTGCACACAAGCTATTTGGATGAGGCACATTTTGGAAGGTTTTAAGATGAAAAACTCATAACCTATAAAGATTTTGTGTGATAATACAAGTGCAACAAACATCTCTAAAAATCCCGTTTTGTTTTTCCTTTCCACAACTCCATTCTGATGAGGTGTCCGAGGAGCAGAAAATTGTCTTCTAATACCATGCTTGTCACAAAAGTTATTAAACTCACCGGATGTGAATTCTCCACCATGATCTGATCTCAAACATTTAATCTTCAATCTTGTCTCAATTTCCACTTTAGCCTTAAAGATTTTAAACTTTTCAAATGCTTCAGATTTTTCTCTCAAATAAGTAACCCACATCACTCTAGAATAATCATCAATGATTACCATGAAATATCTATCACCATGAAAACTTTTAACTCTAGCAAGACCACAAAAATTAGTGTGAATAAGATCAAGAACATCATTTGAATTATCTTGTATACTCCTAAAAGAGGTTCTGACCTATTGACCCATTTGACATTCTTTACATACCGAATTAAAGGGCTTCATAATCTTAGGTATATCTATAACAACCTTAGTTGAACTAATCTTCACAATGCAATCAAAATTTACATGACACAACTTTTTATGCCATAACCAACTTTTATCAGTCTGTGTAATCAAATATGTCTTCTCACCGGAGTTCAAATGAAATATGTTACCTTTTGTCTGTGTAATAGTTGCAATCTCCAAGCCAGATTTGTTAATGATTTTGCATTTTTCATCCTTGAACTATAATTGAAATCCCTTATCTAACAATTGACCTATACTCAAAAGATTATGCTTCAAACCTTCAACATAATAAACATTGTCAGTATTGTTCTTACCATCCAATGATATAGTTCCTTTTCCCTTAATCATACATTCCTTGTCATCTCCAAATCTAACTAATCCACCATCAATTTCTTACAAAGACAGAAACCTTCTTTTATCTTCAGTCATATGATGTGAACAACCATTATCAATTACCCATTCATCATTATCCTCAATTTTAGTGGCAAGTGCCTTCTCCTCAGGTACACTATCTTCCAGTGTCAGATCATCTTCCTTGATAGCCAAGAATACCCATTCTTTCCCATTGTCGGATCCACTAGTAGAGTTTTTTATCGGTTCATCATTTGAATCAGTAATACCTTCCTCATCCGCTATGTAGCATAATTTATTTTTCTTGAATCTAAACTTGTTCTGAGTAGGCTTAAATGATTTCTTAACTCTTTCTTCAAATGTTAAATTCCTTTCAAGACATCTAGATGCAAAATGACCAATCTTATTACATGCAAAACATTTAAAAGGTACTTTTCCTTCATACTAACTTCCTACTGGTCCTTTCGGTGCTCTTCTAGCAAATAGTGCTTCAAGTTGTTCAAACTCTTCATCTTCTCTCTTCATATCTTCTAATTCTTTTGCATATAAAAATCTCCAATCTTGATTGTCGGTTGCAGATGTAGATGCATGAAAAGCAGGTTCAATTTTCACAGCTCCAAAAGGACCAAATTCCTCAAGCTCAAAAGCAGATAGTTTCCCAACCAAAGTATGTCTGTTGATAGATGTATTCTCCATTATTCTCAACTCATTAATAGAAGTAGCCTTCATTTTGTAAGCCGGTGGTAGGGCTCTCAGGACTTTAGAAACAATCTCATCTTCACTAAGAGTTCCACCACAACATTGAATTCCCATAACAATCTCATTTACTCTTTCCATGAATGCAGTAATCCTTTCATCTTCTTCCATCTTTATATTTTCATATCTCACTCGGTAACCATCAAGTTTAGCAATCTTCACTATAGGGTCACCTTCATTAATAGTCTGCAATTTATCTTGTATAGCCTTTTGAGATGATTTATCGATTATTCCATAATTTTCTGATCAGAAAGTGCACACAAGAGGGATTCTCTTTCTCTACAATCATTCTCGAGCTCCTTGTCCAGGTTTGCCAGAGGAGGATTGCCATATCCCAGATTAAAGGGTGTGACACCATTCTTTGTGATCTCCCAAATCTCCTTGCCAAGACATCTCAGATGAGTCTCCATATGAATCTTCCATACTATATAATTTGTTCCTTCAAGCCTCGATATATCCCTTCGAAAAATAGCTCTAGAAGAACTGGATGAACTCGAACTACTAGTCGCCATAGGATCTCCCTCAAGAGGTTAAGCTTTCTGCAAAGAGGACCAAAGCTCTGATACCAATTGTTAGACAGTTCGGATAATCGAAAGACAACTGAGAAGGGGGGGTTGAATCAGTTGTCACGGATTACCAAAAGCATTATCAATTCAAAACAATAATACCAAAATAGAAGTTAATCCAATTAAGCATAGACAACAATCACAGAATAAAAGCCATCCACATAACACCAATATTTGTATGTGGAAAACCCGGTAAAGGGAAAAACCATGGTGGGAAGCCTACCCACAGTCAGATAATACTTTTGCAGTAAGTATGTGAATTTACAATGAAGGGGCCTGCACTTGCAGAAAGGCCAACAACCTAGAGCACACTGCTCATTAGAAAAGGAGTCTCACTGACTACATACAAATCCAAACTACAATCCGGAGAAGTGTTGAACTTCAAAAGATAGCATCTCCTATGCCTGAGTACAATTCCGGTTAAGCTCAATATCGGAGGACTAAATCCTCTTACAAACCCAATTCGATCTCCATTGATCGACCAACTCCCCAGTTTGAATGATACTACCATATTCGCACATTACATTTGTTGACCATGAACTCATACAATAACCATGATGATCTACAATGAGATCTTACATGTTATTTATACAAACCCTCGACCATAAACAATCAGGTCGGCTACCAGACAATAAACCAATTACATTATTACAAACCATGTCATTCTTAGAATAAAATAAATAATATCTAACACATAAGACATCTCGAAAATACAACAATAATTCTTGTCCATACGTTACATTAATACTGGTCCATAACCTAGATCAACCAGGACCAAGAATAGGTCCACACGCTTCAGTAATGATCTCCAAACGCCAAGTATCGAACAATATTACGAAGAACATCCTGAAACTCTATCGAAAGTTACACCAACACCAATTATGTAATGCATCAAAGATCTCCACCAAAAGATCTGCCAGTGAAACCCTCCCCGGAACCAGAAACTGATCTTTTGTGTAAGCGGGATAACATCAATCACCAGACCAAAACCAATTGACCAAATATGAGTATAGGCATTATGAACAAGCCAAATCCATCACTAGATTATACCGGAGTTAACTAGATCATGCTGGATCCAAGTTAACCAGAAACCATTCAACCTATCAGGACCAGAAGGGTGTCGGTAAAGCATCCAAACACCTAGTGTTGACATCAATGAAACACATAATCAATTCCACCAAATGGCCAACAATATCAAGCATAAATAGGTCAATCTTTTGGTGCAACGATGACCACACTTGTAACAAGTGGTATCAGAGCTTGGCCACAAGTTCAAACCCCTCGCTTACACTGGGGGGGATTGTTGCAAGATGTGCGCCCTTGGTCTCCTTGTGTTGTGTAGCGTAGCGCTCATGTTTGTGACATGGATTAACCGCCTCTTGAGGATTCTTTAAGTCTATTGGTTGTATCGGGCATTAACATGTCGATCTTTTGGTGCAATGGCAACCACACTTGTAACAACATGTCCTTTTCCCTTATGATTTTAAGCTACTTCTATTTGAGTGCCCTTAATGTAATAGAAGACTACAAGTGGCCTATTCTTACATAAAGTTTGACTCATGACATTATCCTATTCAATCCCTATCATCTCATCCCTAAAAAATAATTTTATATATTTATTATTAAATATTAATATTTTGAGATGTAAATAGTTATCAAATTTTAGGTAAAATATAAAATAAAATCATTAAAATATTCATAGTATCATATGTCATCTCATATTGCTATTGTAGGAACTTACATACCTTACGTATGTATTTGGTGTCCATTTCCTTAATATTTTCGTAAGTTCATTTCAATCCTTAGATCAATATTTTCCCTCTCAAGATGCTTACAATTCCTTTCCAATAGCTTCCTTTTGTGTTATGATTTTTTTGTCTACCACTATTTTTTAGTTTATTTTGTTTGGATGCTAGCACCTAACACAAATGTTCAAGTGTAGTGCTAGCATCCCATGATATTTTATCATTTAAAATGCATTCTTGAACATTTTCCACTTGTTAGCTTGTTAGGTAAAACAATGACTCGAAATGATTCTGAAATGGCACATCAAGCCTATCTTTCTCTCCTCTTCTCAATTTAAAATCTATCTTTCATTAACACATAATCTGTCTTGGGAAACTCTCTCATTCACTTGGCTCTCTTGTACTCTCAAGATTGCATCACCCCTTACAACTTTCCACAACACTTTCATAGTAGCCTTTATAGCTCTCTTAGCTTTCTCACACCTATTTGGTAATATCCTTCTATTTATTTTGTATCTTTGAGCATCTTGGGATTTATCATATTCCTTATCAATCAAATCATTTATCATTTTATCTATCCATCAATTTATCTATCAATTAATCATGGCTACTATTGATGCAGAAACACCAAAGTAGGGACTTAACTAAGGCAAGTCTGGAAACAACCCCCAAACATTTTCCCCCTCTTTTGTGTGTGTAAATATTTGGAAGATATTTACTTGCACAAAGGTTTTCAAGAGGCTTCTTTCTTCTAGATTCCATTTTGTTGTTCATTCAAAGTATTTTAAATGTACTACTTTTAAAAATTTAATTCATTCATTATCTTCAAAGCTTGTTACACCACCATTAGATACTAATCTTGATGATGGTGCTAACTAGCCTTCTTTATTGACTTCTATCATTTTTTCCTTTATTTGACATTTTCGTCAATTTTCATTTTTTATATCCGTTTGTCATTTTTGAAAAATTTGTAACTCATAGACTTAAAAATTCTAAAATGTATAAACAAATTAAATATTTCAAAAAAATATGTTTTTCCGAAAAAAAAAAAAAAAATTTTTTATAAAAAATAAAAATTGAAACTTCAAAAAAAAAAAAGAGTCCCAATGTCCTTGATTGTCCCTAAATATCAAGGATCACAATCAAATTGAAAGTTAGAACGCTAGGACTTGGGGGAACTAATGTTTTAGGGATATTAAAATCCCCACATAGTTGGAAGTATGCAAGATCCATATCCCGAGTGGAATAAAAGTCCCTAAATTATTCAAATCTTGGAGATATCCAAGCCCTCGAAATTGTAAATATCCCAAAATTTCTAAGGGACCCAAAATCCAGAAGTCTTCACAATTGCTCGATCCCCAAGATGGAAGGATCTAAACTTCTCATGCACAAAATACTAAATAATCTTGGTGTTTCTAAAAGTCTTGGGACCCATCAAAATCGAAAAGGGAAAAACAAAACTCAAGAATGTTCAGAGTGAAATTGATTGTGATATATGAGTATAAATTTTCTAGAGTGGAATGGTTTGATGACATTGTGCATAATCCACAAAATCTAAAGTGATTGTAGGACACAAGATGTTCTTCTAGCAACTCTAAACAAATTTTAAAATTAGTTACCAAAATCTTGTCTTGAGTTTAATATATGTCTCTTCCCTGTTGTGAATCAACCAAAATATTGGTAAAATAAAAAGTTGAGGTGAGTTTTTATGTTTTATTTTTCCTCTAAACTTAGTTTCCTCTATGTTATGGCTAAACAATGCAACATAGATTTATTAATTTTATGAAGAGTTAAAATCAAAAAGTTTGGAGGAAAAGAGATAAAATATCAAGGAGATAAAATATAAACAAAAGATTGAGAGAAACAATGACTAATCACATCTCGATGATGTTAAATTTGTTGGTATTGAGGAAGGTTGCCAATGAAAGTCTTAAGTATATTGCAAAGGTAGGAAAATATGAGAGACATAATGATCTTTAGTAACTAAATATTTTAAGGATTAATCGAGATATTGGAGAACAAGAAGGATGATCTTTAAATACATATTATGAGCAAGGATCTTGTGAAAGCATAAAGATACCACCCACTCTTACAAGAAATACACCTTCAATTTTAGAGAATTTGGACAAAAGAGTAATATTTTGAAGTAGTTAATAAGACTTCGCTTAAATAAATTTCATGAAAATATCTATTTGGACCATTGATTGGAGATAACATTGGGTGTCTCTGATTTTCCTTGTAATGAAAATGGCTTGACAACAAATATAGTTAATGATAATACTTAATCTTGCCCTTTTCTTTAGAAACAAATGCATTGCATGGGGAACAAAGTAGAAGAACAACTTAATGGGAAGAGTATTGAATGATAGGAATTTCCACAAATACAAAAAATTCATTCTTAGACAAATATAAAAACAAGGAGATCATGTAGGATTACATGCCCAATGAGGACCTCAAGATCTAATAGGTCTCAAATTAAATCACAAGATAATAGGTCTCAAAATAATAACTAATTTCGAACCCCGATGAAATTCACAATTTAAACAACACCTAAACAATTCAAATTTTGATGCTTAAATTCATACTAAAGAAAAACTAAAAAAAAAGAATTTTGGGATGAAGTCATCTAAAATTCATACTAAAGGAAAACTCAAATGTGTAGGATATTAATGTTTATTGAGAGTTGATTTGTTTAGAGTAAATTGAAAATGTTTTTTAATTAATTGATCTAATTATTCTTTCCATGACTCACTTGTATTATAAAGGTTGGAGAGGTGATGGTGAAAAGTGAATTAAAGTGGCCAACACTTGTGAACCTAGCATGACATAATAATTGCATGGATCAATTATCCATGATGTCTAAATATTTGTGAAGATGGCATGCAAAAAGAATAAATAAGTAAATGATGAAATCTTTCAAAAAGAAAATAAATTTTGTAAAAAGACCATCAAATCACGTGCAAAAACTATGTTTTTCACATCATATTAGAAAATGAACTAGAAGTTAAACTGGATCAAAGACTTTCTAATTGATGATTTAAAAGGTTAACTTGAGTTTAATTACAAATCAAAGTTGAAGGTTTCTAAATGGAACATTTTCCATGTGAAAAAGGACTTTAGTTTTGTATGTTCTTTTGTTGAGGTTGATATATTTCTTTGATCTATAAAATGTAAAAGCTTTCTCATTTATGATTTTTTCAGAAGTTAAAATTTTTAGAGATTAGTCAAGTTGCAGAATTTGGCTATGGTCATTTAGTTCTTCTAGTTAGTTTTCATGTTACATTTTAATTAGTTGGAGATCATTTTAGATCAAATGGAATTAGAGTTTCAAGTGTGCACATTTATTAGAATGTATGTTGAGTTGGAGAATAATGAAGTGCAAAATAAGCATGATTTTTTTTTTTTGAATTATTTCTTGTACATGTGATGTTAAAACTTTCAATTTTTGTTTATTGATTATTTGAGATGTGAATTTGTGTTTGAAATATGATAGTTAGAAATGAATTGTAATTTAATATTATTTAACCCATTTGAATCATGCATTGTTGATACAAGAGATTGTGTTTAATTCAATCTTAGTGCTATAATTGATGAATCTTTTAGGTTTTCAGTTGAGTAGAGATTTGGGTTTAGTATACACATCATCTTGTTGCACTACCTTTATCTTTTGATCTTTTATCCATCCTTTTGTTAGAATATGATTTAGATTAGAGCGTCCCCTTGAACAAACAATCACTAATGAACACTTAGCCAAGAAAGATGATTGTCACTTGACTACCAAGAACATGGAAGATGATTAATCAAAAGATTGATTCATTTTTAGGAGAGGTCAGGATACTTCCCTATCTATGTTTTATATGTCAGTTTTCTATTAAAAATTAGCACCAAAATAAGATAGCAGTCAACTATAAGTTACATAGCTACTTAATACAATACTAATAAGGGAACTACCTATTTAACCACCATTCTCATTTTACAAACTTTAATCCCAAACCAAGGAGGAAGGTAAAAGTTATAATAAGCTTTCATGTTGTCTAATTATAATATTTATATATGATGTGATAATTATATTAATAATTTTTTTCATTATTTTATGTCAACAAAATTATTAAATTCATACACAAACAATGCACAATGATAGTATATCGGTATCCTCTGATCACAAACTTAAGGTTTTTGATGCCTACTTATTTTCACCTCCTTGTAAAGAAGTTAAGTAGTAGAGCAACTTCCTACACTAACATTGAGAGGAGGATAATGCCAAAACTTTTATAGATCATTACAACAGTTACAAAATATTAACAAAAATAGAGTTAATAGCATGTATACCACAACACAATGATTTATGTGGGGAAAACCCTTTTGGGATAAAAACCCCGCACTCCAAAGTTATCCAATATATTTAGAAATAAAAAATAGATTATAATATACTTGCGGAACAGGCTCTTCACAGGAGTACCGCCAACTAGAGATTTAGAGGTAACTCAATATCTATAAGACTCTTACACACAACCTCTATCTCATGCACCTCATATATTGGAGATACAAATACATGAAACCATCAAACGATACTACAAAACCCTGGGCTAAAACCACTCAATGAAGTGGAATCGACCTTATCTCCAATCTAGATGCCCTATGATGTGTCAAAACACACATCAACATGTGTTCCTCCCTTTTACAATACATTTATGTGTGTAATGATTTTTTTATATTTCCTATTTTAGGAGACCAAACTTTCGGAGGCCATAACTTGTGAACTGAGTGCCCGATTGATGAACTATTTGAAGCGTCGAAAAGCTCACAAATTTCTCTATCACCTTGTAACATGCTACTCTAGCTACACCCACTTTTCAAGATGTTTCAAAGCCTCTAAAGTCCTCAAAATTAAATTTAAACCTTTCATTGCAACCTTCAAAAATAAAAACTTTAATATCTTCAAATCTAGTTATGATCTTACAATGAAAATTTGTCGGCATGCTTATCTAGCCAATCCAAAGTTTTGGGGAAAATTTTGGACTAATTCGTGCCCAAATGAAAAATTACTTTAAATGGTAACCTTATGTAAATGCAAGGTTGGGACACTATTTTCCAACACTTCTCAATATTAGTTTATTAAATTATACTAAAATAGTAAAAAATTTAGATTAAGAGATCAAATCCTTAAGAATTCAGCTTCTTAAGATTAAATTATAATTTAATTATAACTTTCATATTAATCTATATACAACTACAATTAGCAATTCTACCATAAAGTTATATTGTAATCTCATAAATTCACTAGATACAACTACTTCATAGAAGAAACAAATCTATATACTAGATTATAATCTATATATTAGATTATATGCTACATCTTCTAGAAATAGGACATCAAGATAGCAAATTAGTTCTCATTAAAAATCTAAATCACAAGTTAAGCTAGGATGGAAATTGGTATGAGAATACAAATTTGATGCGGTCAAGGTAGGGAGATCCAATGAAGGACAACCCATCCTTGTAGCCTAACACAAAAACCATGCAATATATAGCAGTAACTGGTAACACAACACCAAAAATAGAAAAAGAACAACTGGTAACATCACAGAATACACAATCGGTAAACAATATGAACAATTCTTAGAACAGATCAATGAATTACATATGTCACATGCTAGATCGCAGTCTAGGATACAAACAATGCTTACAACACAAACATAAGATCCATAGATCATCCACATATCAAATCGGCCTCTAGAAACAATCTGTCGGTTCAACCCTAATCCGGACCTTAGCCCTTCTGGCTTCAGTCTATCAGACCAGAATCTCACCAGATCTACATCTTTGCTTGATCTCTAAACTTTGTCTTCTATCCCCTATCTTTTGTCTTCTCAAATGATTCACAAAATTACATTTATACCGTCTACAAATAATAACAACTTGATCAAGTCGGCCCAAAGACCAATCTGTTCATGAAACGTGTAAACAATAACAAGTTGACTCAAATAATTAAGAACAACTTCCAATGCACAAAACATCACACGATCTTCTGGGAACATCAGACAAGACACAAGAAACATAAATCAATGATCCACAAGTCACAGAGATCAACTGCAACCCGATCCAACTTTTCTCAACACACTGCTAGACTATCTGGTAAGAACATATCAACCGGGCCAATACCAAAATCGATATCTCACCGGAAACAAATCCAAATGCCATGAAACTCGAACACGACAAAGACCACGAACTCAAGGGAATAAATCCAAATCCACAATGCTAAACTCTCAAACAAGAAGAAATGCCATGATCTCAAGCAATTCCACTGCTAACTACCTCAACCGATAAGGACTACACCAGTGCTTCTGTATCAAAATGTTAAATAACTAAAAAGAAAAAAGATGCATTTAAATGAATACTTTTTTTTTTCTTTATACACTTTATAAATGTCAAGTGAGAATTATGGTAATACATTATCAAATCCAGCGAATAAACATCTAAAATGATTGTAATAAATATTAAACATTAATCAGAGAGATGAGGGGTCTACCATCATTCATAATGAATAGTCATTTATAAAATAAGGACAATAAATCAAATAAGACACAATAATACAAGATATCAATTTAATTAATTAGACCTAAAATTAAAAGCTATTGTGATTGAAAACATGATTAGAGGATATTCTCATGATGATATTGATAGTGGTTTGGTGTAAAGGCTAGTATTGCAACCAATTACGTAAACTTCTATTAAAATTATAAAATAAAGTAAATTATTTGAACAAATTCCTCAAGAGATATTAACCTACAATAGAGATGTTCCATTTGTTTAACTAATGTCTCAAGAAATTCAAAGCGTACGAAGACATAACAATTGTTAGATGGAACATCTTTAATAGTAGTGGTCATGTGGAGTGTCAGAAAGGTGAGCTAAATATGAAATTAAGGTAGAAATGGATTTAGAAACATAAAAATATCTAAAATTAAAGACTTCTAAGACCTTTCCAAAGGTGCAAATGAATTGATCTTATTTTACAAAAATAGGTTATAGTCACATAATTATAATATGGAGTAAAATTATCATAACTTGAAAAAAACTATAATATTATTCTATCTTAAATATATGAAATAGAAAGAAAAATTACTTTTTGACATAACCCAAAAATTGTTTTGAAATAATTTGAATGGATCATGAACTTAAAAAGGTATAAAGGTTTGGATCTAATAGTCTTTCTAAAAAAATAATGTCACAAAAACAATCAAATTTATTTATTCCTAAAGTATGATATGCATATTAAAGGGAACTAAATAATAATGGACTTCTTAAATATGAAATGAAGAATAGAATATCTAAATATTATAAAAAAATTATGACGACCTGCTAATAGGCCTAATTGGGCTAATCCAATTCAAGACAATGATGTGGCAATGGAGGGGACTGTTAGCATTACATTATGTGTTGTCATTGTTGTCAAATCCCTTGGTCCGGATTAGGTCCAGATGTAGTATCATGAGCAAAAGTGTTTGATTAAGGTATGTTGTGCACTTGGAGGTTTCCTGGTTTTTGGTGCAGGGCACCCTCTTGGTCTTTGGTTTTCATTTGTTGTTTGAGTGTTGGATAGGTGGTCTTAGACCCTAGGATGATGTGTTGGATCAGTTTGGATCCTTTGGATGTAATAAAGAGCCCATTTGTAAGGCCAATTGGCTCTAAGGTCATTTATAAACCTAGAGACCAAATTAGTCCACGGGGTTCATGTAGTGTAGGAGGCATGTTGATAAGTTGTCTTGAGTTGTTTTATGCCTAGAATAGGTCAAAAAATTCCATTAGGGATGTTGGCATGTCAAAAGTGTCAAAAATGCAAAATTGTCAAAAGTTGCAAAAGTTGCTAAGCAACATTTTCCACCGATTGGGAAAAGAGATTCCAATGGTCATAAGCAATTGGAAAATAGTTGTATCCATTGGGGAAAGGCCTATTTGTTCCTTTGAGATCATCCATGTGTTGGCATTATGTGAACCGGCATGAAGACATAATGATATTGTATGTTGTCATTGATGTCAATATGAGACATAGTGTGAACCGACACATGTGATAAGTGAAGAGAGAGGAATCGGCATATGTGTGAACTGGTTTATATGCCAAAGTGAAGCGACATATTTGTTCAAAGTGAACTAGCATGTAGTTATGGGAATTGACACATGGAAGCATTGTATGACTACTAGTTGGTAGGCAGCTTCCACTTTGGGGTTTCCGATTGGAGTACCTCAAGTCTGTGTGACTCAATTGGTGATCTTTATGTGATGAGTTAGCAGTATACTGGAGGATAGATCATGTTGCCACGTAAGCTCTGTGTGCGTGAAGGATCTTGCATGAAGATGACTATTCCTATCTACCTCGGGAATGTGCGAAGTCTGTCAAATGGTGATAACACATGATGGGTTATCAGCTGCCATGAAAACAGTGGATAATGGACAATGGAGAATGTCTTGAGATTGATTCAAGATTGGTGCATTTAATGCAGTATGATTCAACGGTTAGGATCGAACCATTTGAATTTCTCAACCTAACAGGTTTAGGGTTTAGGGTTTTTGCTACCGACCTGTATGTTTCCTATAAGGTCGATGTTGGGTTTCTATTTGAGGTTGTTGGCAAAAGTTGTGAGTGTGTATCCAAGGAAAGTGATACGTGATTCTTGCCAGACCAAAGGAGAGGAGAGATACCTGCAAAGTGAATGTGTAGAAGGAAAAGAGGAGCCTAAACGGATCTGCATTAGCATTGAGTGATGTTAACAGATCATTGTAATACCTGTTGATCCCTAACCACTTCAACAGTTGTAAAATCCCCTAATAGGGTAGCCTTAATTGGCTTGACTCAAAATCCCTTAAATCAGGTGGTCTTAACCGGCTTGTTTCAAATCCCTTAACCGGGTAATTTGAGGCTAATGAGTACTGAGAAGCTAGAGAAGCTTAGGAGATCCTTTCAGCTATTGAGTTCTTAAAATCCTCTAACAAGGTGACCCTACCGAGTTTAACCCTTAACCAGGTATCCCTTAATCGGGTGATCCTTAACAGGATCGGTTCCTACTAGAACCTATTGTAATGTCCTTAACTAGACAAGGCTCCTAACAGAGCAGACTTCTAAAGAGTTCAAAAAGAAGCTTGTGGGTATTCATCCCCACCGTGGTTTTTCCCAGTTGGGTTTCCACATGAAAAATATGTGTGTCATGTGTAATGCTTTTGTCTTGTGATGCTCTGTTTTATTTGTTAAGCACATGAAGGTTCTATGTTTTATGCCTGTCTATAAAACATATTGAACTCACTGTTGTGAAGATTTGATGGTTAAGTTTACTAGTTTATGCATGAGAATATAATGATAATGTGGTATTGAGCTAAGAGAAAAGCTTATTGAGTGATCGGTTCATGACTGATTGAGCTATACTGGATGTTACCGGTTGCACTATGTTTTACCGGTATCCCTATTTATCAGTCATTTGGATTATTTGCTGTCAAACCGGTTTTGGACTATATTTGTGTTTGTATTGATTCACCCCCCCCCTCTCAGTACCGATTTGGTACTAGTGATTCATCATTGAGTTATCACCATGTTGGTGTTTGATGGATCATGTAAAGATTTGGTGGTTTGAATAACAAGAAAACTCAAATTTTACCCAATTTCCATTGTTTTCCATACTGTAAAATCTGAAAGAGGATTTACTTGCATGGAATTTTGAATTGCTTGGATTGTGGTGTGAGTGCAGTTTCTAATGCAAGTGGTTTGACTCCAATTGATAGGGTTTGGAGTGAGTTGTGAGTAGTTTACCAAAAACTGTCATTCAAAACCCCGGTTCATAGGGTTTCCCCAAAGATGTGGCCCTAACTTGCAAATTCCTTTGTGGAATTCAACGGCCTCTTGGAAAATCCAAGCTAGGGGTATGTACAATGAGACTTCAAAAAAGGTGGAATCTGGGAGTGAGGGTTGGTGTGGTTACTGTGTCGAGTTGAATTTGATCATCAGAATACTACCTGCATCATGTTAGTTTCACAAAATACAAAGGAAATGCTACAGGAAATCCAAACTCAACCAATGAAACTACATGAGATTGATATTAAAATAAAAACCATATTATTACCTTCATGATTTAAGTCTCATTGTGTCCTAACTCCACTGTTCCTGGTTGCAGATGATTTTCTCTTAGACAAGCACTGATAACTTCCAAGATGGCATATGAAGAATGGACTGATAACTGATAGTATGATATGCAATGCAAATTATTTAAAGCTAAATGATTATACTAAAATGATTATGCTAAATGACTAATTGCTTCAAGATAAAAACTCATGGATGCATAAGTTTTCTCAAATTGTTAACTTGAAAACTCACTTGAAGACTAACTCTTTCTCAACTCAAACTCCCACATTTATAGACTTTGAGAGGATAAGATGATGTGGCCTAGATCAATAGTCATGATTAGATCTGTAGATTTGGATGGTTGTGAGAAAAGGTGAAGGTTGAGAGAAAGGGGGGAGGAGAAGACAAGTGTCACTCATCTCACCTTGACTGAGTTGCAGACTGACAAAATCTAAGGATGGTTGGAGAAGATTTAGGCATGAGAGGACAAGTGGACTCAAGTCCTTCCTAAGATATAGGGATGTTGAAGAGAATATAGAAGAATGCTAATAAATATGTGTATGTACACAATGTTTCATTTAATTTGGAAGTTGAAGATAAGTGGCTAATAAATGTTTATTTATTTAATTTTGTTGAATTAATTTAGCCACATGATGGATGAGTTGGAAAAGGAAAGATGAAGTGGAGATGGGAAATGAGTTGGAAAATGAAATTAAATAATTTAGAAATCATTAAATATTAGTTATTTAATTGATTGAAGGAATAATTAAATATTAGATATTTAATTAATTGAAGGAATAATTAAATATTAGATATTTAATTAATTGATTAGAAGAAAAGGCTAAATGAATGAATTAATAAAATATTCAATTAAATTAATTAATAGAAGGACATAAAATGAATTAAATTAATTAATCTTTTCAAATTAACTATTTAATAGAAGAATAAATATTAAATAAATATAAAATATTTATTTAATTGCTCATAGCCGTTTTAATGTGTATACATTTTGCCCCTCTTTGAAATGATGTCGAGACAACATTATTTCAAAGATTAAATCAAGTCTTGATAATGCGCCTGATGGAGATCAAAATCTTGATTGTGTTCCCTCTCGGGAGATTGATCGTGAAATTTGTTGAAAATTTTGGATAAGCGATTGATCTCACGATAATTGATTGAAATTTCTGCAACTTTGGTTGATGAAAATGTCTTCTCTTTGATTACTTTGATACTTTTCTTGATTTGATGATTGATAGAGTTTGATTGACCTCATGATCGATGAGGGTCAATGATATAAACTTGAAGCTTTGATGATCTGATAGGATAGAGTTTGATTGACTTCATGATTGATGAATGCCAATGATATAAACTCAAGATTGGATAGACTAGATGCGTAACCTCATGATGAATGAGCGTCACTAATATTTGGTCAAAGAGATTGATAGAAATCTCAAGTGAGCGGATAGGATAGCTAACCGATTGATCAAAACGATTGATTGGATCAAGTGATGGTATGATGAAATAATAAGTATCTGGTAGAATACTGAGAGGAGGGGTGAATCAGTATACTGAAAAACTAATCCAAACTTCCCAATCTCAAAATCAAACTCACAAAGTAAACTTTCACTTATCAAGATCAATACTCAACATCAACCGGTTAGTTGTTATAATAACTTAATAGTAAACAACTTCAATCTTGTAAACATCAAAATACTTAATCATATCTCAACATATTTAAACTCTCAATGCTTCTAGTTATCATGCCTTATCAGAATAGTTAAGTAGTCAATCAAATCAACAAATAAGATCATAACCACAAAAACATTCACCACTTGACACAAATGTTTATACGTGGAAAACCCAAATAGGTTAAAACCATGGTGAGATGAGACTCACAAGGATAGCTATCTGAACTCTTCTAAAGTTTGCCCTATTAGGAGCCAACCCTGCTAAAGCTTTTACAATAAATCCTATTAAGAATTGATTCTATTAGGAATCACCTAGTTAAGGGATTTACAAAATGCCTTGATGAAAAAGAAAAAAACCCTGTTAGGAGTAACCTCGGCAGAGGGTTTGAGAATCCAAGCTAATGGACCACCTTGTTAGAGGATTTAATAAGTAACCAAGCTTGTTAGAGCTTACCCAGTTAGGGGATTTCAATTGTGCTGTAATTGTTAGAAAAAAATAGGTTTTCTTGATCCGTTTGAATAGCACTACATTTGCTTGATCAGATCCTTTTAAGCTTTAGTTTGCTTTCACTCAAACCACAGATCCATTTTTCGGTTAGGCAGCCACACACTCAATTTGTTTTCAATCAACACTTTGCCAGCACTTTTACAAACAACTTCATCGACCTTAAATACAAATCAATTGGGTCGGTAACACAACAAAAACCTAATTATCTCATAGAGATTACAAACAACTCAGTTCAATCTTGACCGTTAGAAATAATAGCAATCTCTTCACATTCTTCAAGAAATTCCAACCGCTCCATGATCACCACTTCATCGGACTTTGTAACTCATCATGTGCTATGCATTAGATGCAATCCACTTTTCTCATTCCCCAGACAATAAACAAACTTGCAAAATCAATTTGAACTTATCCTCATTCAATGATCACATGTGTCTCCATCATTACCGCTCATCATTAGATCTTAAACCAACAAACTTGATTGGTTAGGGTTTAAAAAAAAACAACTGGTAGGGTTTACCAATTACATTTCATAGAAAAGGGTTTAACCTTATACATCAGTTTACCAGTTTAGCTCATAAATTAACATACCGGTTTACAACATCATCCACAAAGCTCTTCTTGCCGGTTACAAGCTAATATCAATAACAACAACAATATCAACAATATCATAAATACCATTATCAGTTCATTTGATATCAATGACATCATAACATATCATTAATGCAGTCTTCATGCAAATGCCAACAATCTCCCCCTTTGGCATTGATGGCAATACAAATATCAACGCCTCTGATTGTTGTTGTGATTGGTGAATAGGAATCCTGGTTTACATTACCAAGTATTCACCATGCTCTGTCTGTCATCAACATGTCGCTGGTTTCCCTTTGTCAGTCACATAATTCTTCTCCTCAATCACATAATTCTTCTCCCCCTTTGACAACAATGCCAAATTGAAAGTAAAACATGTAATGTCAAATTTTCACTGTGCATCAACTACATACTACAACTTGTTGCTCCCCCTATGGAATACATCCACTTCTTCATCAATCCATGTAAATTCTACAAGTCATTCAGGGACTGATGCAATCAGCATCATGCTCAACTAACTTCATGAAGAGGGACAACCCCCAACTAACTTCTAAGATACTCAAAACTGGTCTTAGGCAGAGGTTTGGTAAAGATATATGCAAGCTGCTCCTGGGTAGAAACATGCTCTAAGATAATATCTTTACTTTGAACTTTTTCCCTCAAAAAGTGATACTTCAATTCAATGTGCTTGGTGCGAGCATGCAAAACATGATTCTTAGAAATATTAATGGCACTTGTATTATCACATAAAATCTTGATAGGTTATGAGATCTTCATCTTAAAACCTTCCAAAATGTGCCTCATCCAAATAACTTGTGTGCAATTCATATAAGCTGCAACATACTCAACTTCAGTAGTATATTGTGAAGTACAACTCTGCTTCTTACTACTCCATGAAACTAGCCTTCCTCCTAGAAAGAATGCTCCACCGATAGTACTTTTCCGATCATCAATATTTCCTGCCTAGTCAGCATCAGTGTATGCCTTCAAATCAAAGTTTCCTCCATATGGATACTATAATCCATAGTCAACTGTACCTTTCAAATACCTAAAAATTCTCTTTGTTGCTATCAAGTGTGCTTCCTTTGGATTCTTCTGAAATCTAGCAACTATACCAACCGCATGGGCAATATCTGGTCTGTTGTGAACAATAGTGTAATTTGCCAATCATTGACCTGTATTCTTTTTCATCAATAGACTTAGATGCATCCTCCTTGGACAACTTACAACTTGTAACCATTGGTGTTCCAACTGGTTTACAGTCACTCATGCCAAAACTCTTTAAAACCTCTTTCACATACTTATATTGAGTAATGAAAATACCATTCTTCATTTGCTGTATTTGCAAGCCTATGAAATTTTTTATTTCCCCTACTAAAGACATTTCAAATTCATTTTTCATTTCATCTGCAAAACTATTGCTCATAACATCATTACCTCCAAAAATAATATCATCAACAAATACTTCACTGACTAGTATTTCATCTCCTTCAGAATTGAGATAAATATTACTATCATCACTGGTTCTTGCAAAGCCTATCTTCATCAGATGTGTATGAAGCTGTTCATACCATGCTCTAGGTTCCTACTTCAATCCATACAAATCTTTATGCAATCTACATACCATGTCTTTCTCATATGTCAATGCATAACCATCAGGTTGCTCTATGTATACCTCTTCTTCCAATATCCCATTAAAAAATGCAGACTTAACATCCATCTGGTATACTTTGAACTTCTTATGGGCTGCAAATGCAAGTAAAAATCTGACACCTTCCAGTCTTTCTACTGGTGCAAAAGTTTCACCATAATCTTCTCCTTCTTCTTGAGCATAACCTTTACAAACTAATCTTGCCTTGTTGCAAACTACAACACCATCTTCATTTAACTTGTTTCTAAATACCCATTTAGTACCTATAACATTCTTGTTTACCGGTTGGGGTACCAGGGTCCAAGTGTTGTTCTTCTCAATTTGATCCAATTCCTCTTGCATGGCTTTAACCCAATGATCATTACCAAATGACTCCTTAGCACTTCTAGGTTCAATGGTGGAGATAATGCAAGAGTTCTCTCTTATTTTCCTTCTAGTTAGTACTCGAGCATCCTTATCCCCAATAATTTTCTCAGGACTATGGTTCAGTCTCACATACCTAGGAATAACATGATCATTCTCTTTAGGTTCAACTTCTTCATTATCATCTTCTTCTGAATTTATTTGTTCTGGTTGAACAAGTACATTAGGATTTGCTTTACCGGTTTCTAATTTAACAGGTTTAGGTTCCAAAAGAAAAATGTAAGGATCTTCATCCTTTTTCTCTAAACTGGTTCCTTCTGAGACTTTAGGACTTTCATCTACATAAAAATCAACACTCTCAACAATTCTCTATGTCCGGTTGTTGAAGCATTTATAGGCCTTACTCTTGGTGGAATAGCCAAGAAATATGCCTTCATCACTCTTAGATTGAAACTTGCTTATGTAATCACCTCTTGTAATAAAACATTTGCTACCAAATATCTTAAAATAACTAACATCAAGTGATCTCCGATACCAATATTCATAAGGGGTCTTGTCCTTACCTCTTTTCATCAGAACTTGGTTCATTGTGTAGACAGTTGTACTTACAGCTTCTTTCCAAAATGTTTTCACTACATTTCCTTATATCAACATTGTCCTAGCAGCTTCAACCACTGACTGGATGTTCCTCTCGGCTATACCATTCTGTTGTGGTGTCCTTGGTGCATAAATCTGCCGCTTGATACCATTCTCATCACAGTGCTTAGTGAATTCCTCAGAAGTAAATTCACCGCCTTGATCTGTTCTCAAACATTTTATCTTTTTGCCACTCTCTTTCTCACCTAAGGCCCTAAATGCCTTGAATTTACAAAAAGCTTCATTCTTATCCTTCAAGAATGTGACCCACATCATCCTTGAGTAGTCATCAGTGAAGATCATAAAATATCTATCACCCTGAATGCTTCTTGTTCTTATTGGTCCACATAGATCTGTATGAACCAAATCTAACAAGTGCTCTATTGAGAAGCACTTGCTCTTGAAAGTTGAAGAAGTCATCTTTCCTAACTGACATTCTTTACAAAGAGCATTAACTAGTTTGTCTAGCTAAGGTAGACCTCTTAATATCTTGGACTTGTGCACTTTAACAATGTTATCAAAGTTTATATGAAAAAATCTCCTATGCCAAAGCCAACTATCATCTATCTTTGCAATCAAATAGTTGCTAACTTTAGGATTAAGATGAAATAGATTACCTCTGGTTTGTTTCCCAGTTGCAATCAATTCACCTTTGTTGTTGAAGATTTTGCACATACCATTTCTAAACTATAGTGGGTATCCTTTGTCATTAAGTTGTGCCACACTTTGAAGATTGTGCTTTAGGCCTTCAACCCAATAGACATCGTCAACACTTATCTTCCCATTAAGAGAAATAACTCCCTTACCTTTAACCATACAAGGTGAGTCATTTCCAAATCTGACAACACTGCCATCAAATTCATTCAAGGAAATAAATTTGCTCTGATCACCCATCATGTGATGTGAACAACCACTATCAATGATCCAATCATTAGAGTTATCCATCATGGACACTAGTGCCTTCTAATCTGATATCTCTTCCTTAATAGCTACAAACACAATATCTTCACTATTCTTCATCAGTAATACCACTATCAACCGCTATAAGACAATCTCTCTTTCCTTTGCCCTTATACTTCTTGAATTTGTTTCTCTTGTATTCATTTTCACCATTAGGACAGTTAGCTACTATATGACCAATCTTGTTGCATGCAAAACACTTTAAAGGTAGCTTACCTCTATATTTCCCAGTGCCTCTAGAAAGTAATTTTGCCAACAATGCTTCAAGTTCCACTAAGTTGTCTTCATCATCAACATCTCTGCTGGATTGGATCCATAGCTATGGCCGGTATCTCTACTTCTTCTCATAGATGGGTTGGAGATAGAAGCTCTAAATGTAGATTCTGATTTCTGTACACTACCATCATATCCATTTAGTTCAAAAGTAGTAAGTTTGCTGATGATAGAGTCAAGAGTTACCTTTGTTTTGTCAATAGATTTCAGCTCCTGAATAGCTGCAACTCGGATAGCATAGACCAGTAGCAGGGTTCTCAGTACCTTACTGGTCACTGTGGCATCTTCCACTTTCCCTCCTGCACTCTTTATTTCACCAACTATCTCTTTAATCCTTTGACCATACTGTTGGATATTCTCACCTTCAAACATTCTCATGTCATCAAACTTTCCTCTTAGGCTCTCCTCTTTAGCAATCTTAACATGTTCATCACCGCTATAAATCTCTTCAAGTTTTTTCCATACTTCATATGTATTTTCAAGACCATGAACATCTACATATTCAACATTAGACAAGGAACTGATAATAGCCTCCAATGCTTGATGATTTTCTTTTTGTTCTTTCTTTTGATCATCAATCAGAGTTCCAGTAGGTGCAGTATATTTAGTTTCTACATGATCCCAATACTGACTACCAACACTCTTAATGTAAATATTCATTATGTCACTCCATATCTTATAGTTATCTTTGTTGAACTTCGAGCCTTCTTTTTTCATCATGATCTACAAGATCTTTTCCTCAATTTGTTAGGCTTTTAGGTTAAAGAGGACCTGAGACGCTCTGATACCAATTTATAGTATAATGAAAGAATAAGCATCCGATAGAATACTGAGAGGGGGGGTGGATTAGTATACTAAAAAACTGATACAAACTTCCCAATCTCAAAATCAAACTCACAAAATAAACTTTCACTTATCAAGATCAATACTCAACATCAACCGGTTAACTGTTATAACAAATTAACAGTAAACAACTTCAATCTTGTAAACATCAAAATACTTAATCATATCTCAACATATTCAAACTCTCAATGTTTCCAGTTATCATGCCAAATAAGAATAGTTAAGTAGTCAATCAAATCAACAAATAAGATCATAAAAGCAAAAATATTCACCACTTGACACAAATGTTTATACGTGGAAAACCCAAATAGGTAAAAAACATAGTGAGATAAGACTTAGAAGGATAGATATTTGAACTCTTTTGAAATTCCCCCTATTAGGAGCCAAGCCTGTTAAAGCTTTTACAATAAGTCCCATTAAGAACTGATTCTGTTAGGAATCACCTGTTTAAGGGATTTACAAAATGCCTTGATGAAAAAGCAAAATACCTTGTTAGGGGTGACCTCAGTAGAGGGTTTGAGAATCCAAGCTAATGGACCACCATTTTAGAGGATTTAATAAGTAACCAAGCTTGTTAGAGCTTACATGGTTAGTGGATTTCAATTCTATTGTAATTGTTAGAAAACAATAGGTTTTCTTGATCTATCTGAATAGTACTACATTTACTTGATCAGATCCTTTTAAGCATCAATCTTCTTTCACTCAAATTATAGATCCATTCTACAGTTAGGCAACCACACACTCAACCGGTTTTAAGCCAACACTTTTCTAACACTTTTACAAACAACTTCATCAACCTTAAATACAAATTAATTAGGTCGGTAACACAACAAAAACCTAATTCTCTCATAGAGATTACAAACAAGTCAGTTCAATCTTGACCATTAGAAATCATAACAATCTCTTCACATTCTTCAAGAAAATTCCAACCACTCCATGATCACCGCTTCATCAGAGTTTGTAACTCATCACGCTCTATGCATTAGATGCAATCCACTTTTCTAATTCCCCAAACAACAAACAAATGCGCCAAATCAATCTAAACTTATCCTCATTCAATGATCACATCTGTCTCCATCATTACCACTCATCGTTAGATCTTAAACCAACAAACTTGATTGGTTAGGGTTTAACAAAAAACAACTGGTAGGGTTTACCAGTTACATTGCATAGAAAAGGGTTTAACCTTATACACTGGTTTACTAGTTCAACTCACAAATTAACATACCGGTTTACAACATCTTCCCCAAAGCTCTTCTTGCCAGTTACAAGCCAATATCAATAACAACAACAATATCAACAATATCATAAATACCATTACGGGTTCAATTAATATCAATGACAACATAACATATCATTAATGCAATCTTCATGCAAATGCGAACATCAAGAACTGACATTTTGTTGATATCATATTGCAGGAGGATCTAGATGTATTGATTCATCTAGGGGGGAAATAGGAGGATCAGTGAGACCTACAACATCTGAAAAGAGTGGTGCTCTTCGTCCTAGTTGACATATTGATATGAGACATTGATTTGTATCATGGGACATTGTATTTTATTGATTATTTCTTTGATATCATTGTATACTTGGAATTTTTATTGTTTTATTATGATCTATATGCAGACATGAAATCTATATGATGATCTATACATGTTACTCTATATGATAATGATCTATATGCATTGATTACATGGACGATGATCTTTTCTTTTCTTTTCATGATGATGATGTTCTATATGATGCAACGATGAATGCTTTTGATTTTTGATGATTTAAAAACGCAAATGAGAATGATTACTAACATAAATAATGCAAATGCAATGATCTATATGAGAATGCAAATGAATGATTGATTTAATATGTAATGCTTATAATGATTATGAATCTAAGTGCAAAGATGAAACTAAATGACTTTAATGAATAAAAAGAACTACAATGATAATGATCCTAATGCAAATAATAATGATGAAATATTACATGATTAATGAAATGCACTTAATGGAAAACAAACTAATGCAATGATTGAAATGCAACTAAATGAAATGAAAGATGATTGAAATGCTTCTAAAAATGAATGCACCTACAATGATCAAATGCAAATTGTTTTTGTTTGTCCAAGTATACTCAATCTTTATTTATGACCGTTGATCTATGAATGAAATGAAATGCTTATAATGCAACTGACAATGAATGCTTATAATGTAAGCGAATAATGAGCTAATCTTAAAATGATCTAACTAAAATGATACATCCATTCTTCATATGTTGTCTTGTAACAGTGCTTGATTTCATCATTGAGCTTTAAAATATTGTAAGAAAATACAAGCAAATTGACATAATGATCCAAGTTGGCCTGAGTATTTCTCACATGGATTTTGATATAGAATGTTAATACAAGCAACTTGAAATGATGAATCAAGTCTGTTGGTGCCCAAAACCATAGATTGGAAAACCCAAAGACTTACCAACTCCTTAGGAAATCCAATTAGCCTTGGCCAATGAATAGGGATGGTCAAAGACCAAATCCCTCTGCACTTCAGTTTCCACAAGACCTAGGCGGGTGTACCCTTCCCTCTCAAGCACAAAAGAGTTATTTAAAGGTGGATTTAAGCCTCTAAGCAAGTTTACACAATTGGCACATTATTGTTTTGCAACTATGCTATATCATGTGCTTTAGCTGAATACTTTGAAAACTTAAAACTGAATATGAATAAAAGTGTATGTTAAAGATATTATATATTGAAAATGAAATGCTTTCAGGACTTGAATGAAATCTGCAAGGATTAGTTCAAATAGGATATGAAAGAATGTTTCTCTGTAAGGACCTTGTGCATACAAATCAAAATCTCAGAATTAAATGACAGACCAGTGCCTCTGTCCAGGAATATGCATGATACTTTGTGGACAAATAATTCGATTAAACTCTTGAGACAGTTTTTCAGGCAACTTGTAACACAAGACTATCAATACAGAGGTTCCATTAAGTGCTATAAGAACATGAAGAAGCAAATCTTATATTCAATTATAACAACTTGTGATGGCACACTGTATTAAACCCTTTATCACATTTATCAAGAGGGCAAAATGAATTTCATCAACACAAAAGTATACACGAATTCTGGAATTGAAACAACGAATCTTGTATATTAATTTCTGGAGAGTGAATGCATACAATAGCTACACTTACAAATACTCCATTACAGAGTGATTGCTCAAAATGATAGTTCCATTCCTACAGACTTCTCCAATACAGACATCCCATAGCCCCTACTGATAGCATCACCGATTGTGAATTGTCTCCTTTTTTTTTAATTGAAAAATACTCCCTATAAATACTTGATCCAAAAGACATATGTGAAAGGACACACCCTTTCACATACAGGAGGGAGTTACAGACAGTTGTTTTTCCAAAGGACACACCCTTTGGTTTACAGAGATAATTACATTTGAATCCCTAAAATACACACTAAATAAAGCTTTAATAATATATCCTTTATCCTCCGCTTTGATAATACTTCCTGTAAATATTCAATAGCTCCTGCACATAAATTAAACCAATCAAATCCCTTATTAATTAAAGATTAAATATATTCCACTTTAGATTAGGCAATAATCATTTTACCCTATGTAAAATACTTATTTACAATAATTCACTTAAATCAAAGTATTAAACACTTGTAAATATTTATTCCAATAATAGTTTTTATTAAATAACATAAGGTAAAAGATTTTGTATAGTAAGTAAAAGAAAATACTTCCCTTCCAATAATGTTACAATACTTTCTCACCTTTTGGTAATCTTTAATTTGGGTGGGAAATATTATATCATATGAAATAACGTTTGCAAAAAGCAATCAAGCATTAAATGACTCACCCTAATGAATATGTTCAAATTATTTACCTAGGGTGAAAATAATATTAAGAGAATATAAAATGACATAGTAATATATCAAACCCTATTTAGGTCATCCAATACCACATATATTTTTCCTTTTGATAGAAAATATTACAATTATAATTTCTTAAAAGGCAAAAAGAAAATACTGCTTGCATAAGTATATCAAGATGCTATAAATATCAAAATGCCTTTTGCAAGTAATAATTAGAAATATTATATCACAAAAAAATGTCAAAATGTAATCTTGGATGAATAATACTCCCTTTTAATGTTTGCCCAAGAATTTTAACTTTCTCCACATAAAACAACATTGTAATAAATATTCATCCTTTAATTAATCTCTTAATAAATAAAATTCACCCTAAAGTATTTAATTTAGTGATTAAGGGCAAAAATAATTTACAAGAGAGTAAAAAAAGGTAATAACAATATCAAAATTCAATTTTCTTCATTAGTACATTTCACACCTTTTAACATATTTTTTAAAATAAGATCCATTTATATGAAATAACATTTTACCCTAATATATATTTTACCAATGTTTTAGGGTAAAAATAATTAATTTAAATCACATATTTCAAAATGTATTTCCACATTTCAAGATTACTTTAATAAATTAAAATCTTGTGGACATATTTGCAAATTATTATCCATAGTAATTGACGCTAATAAACATTTTCAAGTAGTACAATAGAGCAATTGGTAAAAGGGGAGGGTAGATATGGGTAGTTAGGGAGGTCGGGTTGACAGGTTGAGTGTTCAACTCGCTCTCCTTGCCCTTTTGTAAAAATATATTTTATTTTTAAATTATTTATATGCAAAATATAATCATATTGCAAAAAATATTCTTGGGTAAGATATACTCCGTGTAGAATAATTTTTTGATTGTCCAACTTGAGCAATCCGATTATCAATTACCAAGTTTTTGCCTCTAATTTTAGGTTCCACCAGTGGCTCTGATTGGGTATGTGCGTTCATACCTGGATGCAGCGAGAATCCAACTATTTCTAGGAGAATAGACCATCCTTGAAATTCTCAGTAAATACGTTCCAATTGAGATGTATTATCTCTTTCAATCCTCGGGTCCCACTTGATTTTTCATCAGCATAGCTATGTCTCAAAGGATGCATTGTTTTGAAACTTTCCTCTGCTGTTACAAAATCTGGTGGCCATTTTTGGACATATCTGGGCAATTTTGAAGTTGTTGGCACCTCATAAACATGTAAATCTGTAATAAACTTATCTTTTATCCATGGGATAAGGTCTGGAAGCTTTTTTACAAGCACAAACAATCATTTAGAGCCCCAAAACAACTTCAAAACTCTACCCGAAAATTAAAAACGTGATTTCATCTCTTGAGCAGCAACAAAAATTATTTACTGTCTATCATTTTAATATTTCATATAATGGATTACATTTAGATTTACATATGATAACATAACATAATAATATAATAACATCTAAAATGTAAACCAAAATGAGAATGTATCCTACTTTCAAATGAAACATTAGGGTTGTGAGAGAGCGCACTTGACATGATTTGAATTTGTGAAGTATACACATACCTGGAGTTAATTGGCTGACATGTGAATCAAACTCGAGTGGCCCAAGGCCCCCACACATCAACATTTTCTCTTTCCTCTATCAAATACCTGATTTTGGTTATGTAACAATATGTCCTTCCTGAAAATATTAACATTTGCTTCGTCATTCTTTAAGATATTGTTCTTCTTCATTTGGACTGGAATATGATACACATAGTTTCCTTCACACTCCTTTATCCACCTTAATTTAGATAAATTATATCTCAATAATATTTTACCCTTACTCTGAAACCCTATTACTTCATTGTATCCCTTCTCTTTTAGGCAATTTTGGAAATCAACCTTGTCATCCCATGAGGAATTTACTTGCCCATGGTAATGAAAACTCTCAGTTTTATAAACTTGATTACCTTTTTCACCAAGCATAACATTTTTTGGAAGATAAATATTTGGTAAATTTCCTTTGCAACTTTGCTCTTTGGAAATATTTATGCCTCCCAACTTAATATCCAGATTTAATTCCACACAAACTTTATTGCAGCATTCTAAAAAATTTATCCCTCTCAAATTTTGTTTCATTTTATTTATTTTTACCATCTCCTTATTTTGGAAAAATATTTCACTTTTCTCAAATAATAGATTAGGGAACTCATCACATATGACTTTACTATAATGTAAATTTGATAAAAATTTTATACCATCTTTAGACATATTTTCTTTTTCCTCATGTTTTGGAAATAACTTATCCTTTTCACATAAAAACTTAGGGCATGTATCGTTCTTGGCAATATTTGACAAATATACTATTTCCTTTCCCCCTAAAACTTTATCATATAAAATTTCTGCAACATCATCATTTGGTATATTTTTTCTTCTGTCCTCTTCAAACAATGAATTTGAAGACATAGAATATATATGCATAACCTCATGAAAACCCTTTTCTAGTTTATTGCACAAAAAATCATCTGACAAATCACAATGCATACCTTCATAAAATTTTTCTTGAGAGTTATCATCATATGCTTCACAACTGGCAAATTATTCATACTTCCCAGGGGTCTCTTCATACTTCCCAGGGGATTTAAGCCTCTAAGCAAGTTTACACAACTGGGAAATTATTGTTCTGCAACTCTGCTATATCATGTGCTTTAGTTGAATACTTTGAAAACTTAAAACTGAATATGAATAAAAGTGTATGTTAAAGATATTATATATTGAAAATGAAATGCTTTCAGGACTTGAATGAAATCTGCAAGGATTAGTTCAAATAGGATACGGAAGAATGTTTCTCTATAAGGACCTTGTGCATACAAATCAAAATCTCAGAAATAAATGATAGACCAGTGCCTCTATCTAGGAATATGCATGATACTTTGTGGACAAATAATTCGATTAAACTCTTGAGACAGTTTTCAGGCAACTTGTAACACAATACTATCAATACAGAGGTTCCATTAAGTGCTATAAGAACATGAAGAAGAAAATCTTATATTCAATTATAACAACTTGTGGTGGCACACTGTATTAAACCCTTTGTCAGATTTATCAAGAGGACAAAATAAATTTCATCAACCACACACTCAACCGGTTTTCAGCCAAAACTTTTCTAACACTTTTACAAACAACCTCATCAACCTTAAATACAAATAAATTAGGTCAGTAACACAACAAAAACCTAATTCTCTCATAGAGATTACAAACAAGTTAGTTCAATCTTGACCGTTAGAAATCATAACAATCTCTTCACATTCTTCAAGAAAATTCCAACCGCTCCATGATCACCGCTTCATCGGAGTTTGTAACTCATCACGCTCTATGCATTCGATGCAATCCACTTTTCTAATTCCCCAGACAACAAACAAATGTGCCAAATCAATCTAAACTTATCCTCATTCAATGATCACATGTGTCTCCATCATTACCGCTCATCGTTAGATCTTAAACCAACAAACTTGATTGGTTAGGGTTTAACAAAAAACAACTGGTAGGGTTTACCGGTGACACTGCATAGAAAAGGGTTTAACCTTACACACTGGTTTACCAGTTTAACTCACAAATTAACATACTGGTTTACAACATCTTCCCCAAAGCTCTTCTTGCCAGTTACAAGCCAATATCAATAACAACAACAATATCAACAATATCATAAATACCATTACCGGTTCAATTGATATCAATGACAACATAACATATCATTAATGCAATCTTCATGCAAATGCGAACATCAAGAACTGACATTTTGTTGATATCATATTGCAGGAGGATCTAGATGTATTGATTCATCTAGGGGGGAAATAGGAGGATCAGTGAGACCTACAAGATCTAAAAAGAGTGGTGCTCTTCGTCCTAGTTAACATATTGATATGAGACATTGATTTGTATCATGAGACATTGTATTTTATTGATTATTTCTTTGATATCATTGTATACTTGGACTTTTTATTGTTTTATTATGATCTATATGCAGACATGGAATCTATATGATGATCTATACATGTTACTCTAAATGATGATGATCTATATGCATTGATTACATGGACAATGATCTTTTCTTTTCTTTTCATGATGATGATGTTCTATATGATGCAACGATGAATGCTTTCGATTTTTGATGATTTAAAAAAGCAAATGAGAATGATTACTAACATAAATAATGCAAATGCAATGATCTATATGAGAATGCAAATGAATGATTGATTTAATATGTAATGCTTATAATGATTATGAATCTAAGTGCAAAGATGAAACTAAATGACTTTAATGAATAAAAAGAACTACAATGATAATGATCCTAATGCAAATAATAATGATGAAATATTACATGATTAATGAAATGCACTTAATGGAATACAAACTAATGCAATGATTGAAATGCAACTAAATGAAATTAAAGATGATTGAAATGCTTCTAAAAATGAATGCACCTACAATGATCAAATGCAAATTGTTTTTGTTTGTCCAAGTATACTCAATCTTTATTTATGACTGTTGATCTATGAATGAAATGAAATGCTTATAATGCAACTGACAATGAATGCTTATAATGCAAATGAATAATGAGCTAATCTAAAAATGATCTAACTAAAATGGTACTTCCATTCTTCATATGTTGTCTTGTAACAGTGCTTGATTTCATCATTGAGCTTTAAAATATTGTAAGAAAATACAAGCAAATTGACATAATGATCCAAGCTGGCCTGAGTATTTCTCACATGAATTTTGATATAGAATGTTAATACAAGCAACTTGAAATAATGAATCAAGCCTATTGGTGCCCAAAATGACAGATTGGAAAACCAAAGACTTGCCAACTCCTTAGGAAATCCAATTAGCCTTGGCCAACGAACAGGGATGGTCAAAGACCAAATCCCTCTGCACTGCAGGCTCCACAAGACCTAGGCCGGTGTACCCTTCCCTCTCAAGCACAAAAGAGTTATTTAAAGGTGGATTTAAGCCTCTAAGCAAGTTTAGACAACTGGCAAATTATTGTTCTGCAACTATGCTATATCATGTGCTTTAGCTGAATACTTTGAAAACTTAAAACTGAATATGAATAAAAGTGTATGTTAAAGATATTATATATTGAAAATGAAATGCTTTCAGGACTTGAATGAAATCTACAAGGATTAGTTCAAATAGGATATGAAAGAATGTTTCTCTGTAAGGACCTTGTGCATACAAATCAAAATCTCAGAATTAAATGACAGACCAGTACCTCTATCCAGGAATATGCATGATACTTTGTGGATAAATAATTCGATTAAACTCTTGAGATAGTTTTCAGGCAACTTGTAACACAAGAATATCAATACAGAGGTTCCATTAAGTGCTATAAGAACATGAAGAAGCAAATCTTATATTCAATTATAACAACTTGTGGTGGCACACTGTATAAAACCCTTTATCAGATTTATCAAGAGGACAAAATGAATTTCATCAACGCAAAAGTATACACGAATTCTGGAATTGAAACAACGAATCTTGTATATTAATTTCTGGAGAGTGAATGCATACAATAGCTACACTTACAGATACTCCATTACACAGTGATTTCTCAAAATGATAGTTCCATTCCTACAGACTTCTCCAATACAGACATCCCATAGCCCCTACTGGCAGCATCACCGATTGTGAATTGTCTCCTTTTTTTTTTAATTGAAAAAGACTCCCTATAGATACCTGATGCAAAAGACATATGTGAAAGGACACACCCTTTCACATATAGGAGGGAGTTACAGACAGTTGTTTTTCCAAAGGACACACCCTTACAGAGATAATTACATTTGAATCCCTAAAATACACACTAAATAAAGCTTTAATAATATATCCTTTATCCTCGGCTTTGATAATACTTCCTGTAAATATTCAATATCTCCTGCACATAAAATAAACCAATCAAATCCCTTATTAATTAAAGATTAAATATATTCCACTTTAGATTAGGCAATAATCATTTTACCCTATATAAAATACTCATTTACAATAATTCACTTAAATCAAAGTATTAAACACTTGTAAATATTTATTCCAATAATAGTTTTTATTAAATAACATAAGGTAAAAGATTTTGTATAGTAAGTAAAAGAAAATACTTCCCTTCCGATAATGTTACAATACTTTCTCACCTTTTGGTAATCTTTAATTTGGGTGGGAAATATTATATCATATGAAATAACCTTTGCAAAAAGCAATCAAGCATTAAATGACTCACCCTAATGAATATGTTCAAATGATTTACCTAGGGTGAAAATAATATTAAGAGAATATAAAATGACATAGTAATATATTAAACCCTATTTAGGTCATCCAATACCACATATATTTTCCCTTTTGATAAAAAATATTACAATTATAATTTCTTAAAAGGAAAAAAGAAAATACTGCTTGCATAAGTATATCAAGATGCTATAAATATCAAAATGCCTTTCGCAAGTAATATTTAGAAATATTATATCACAAAAAAATGTCAAAATGTAATCTTGGATGAAGAATACTCCCTTTTAATGTTTGCCCAAGAATTTTAGCTTTCTCCACATAAAACAACATTGTAATAAATATTCATCCTTTAATTAATCTCTTAATAAATAAAATTCACCCTAAAGTATTTAATTTAGTGATTAAGGGCAAAAATAATTTGCAAGAGAGTAAAAAAAGGTAATAACAATATCAAAATTCAATTTTGTTCATTAGTACATTTCGCTCCTTTTAACATATTTTTCAAAATAAGATCCATTTATATGAAATAACATTTTACCCTAATATATATTTTACCAATGTTTTAGGGTAAAAATAATTTATTTAAATCACATATTTTAAAATGCATTTCCACATTTCAAGATTACTTTAATAAATTAAAATCTTGTGGAAATATTTGCAAATTATTATCCATAGTAATTTACCCTAATAAACATTTTCAAGTAATACAATAGAGCAATTGGTAAAATGGGAGGGTATATATGGGTAGTTAGGAAGGTCGGGTTGAGAGGTTGAGTGTTCAACTCCCTCTCCCTATCCTTTTGTAAAAATATATTTTATTTTTAAATCATTTATATGCAAAATATAATCATATTGCAAAAAATATTCTTGGGTAAGATATACTCCCTTAGAATATTTCTTGTAGAACAGACAAGGATTATCTCCTTTCATCCATGACTCAGAAATGTTCTCCTTGATCTTTTTCTGATCATATCCTTAGACAAGTACATACCTTAATAAGAGATAAACCATAGACAACAATCAAAGAAAATAATCATGCCCCATCATAGCTTCTCTATTCATGGACATCCTTGAGTCGCATAAAGTACATGATTAGCAATAAAATCAATATATAAACACTAAATCTTGTATGCCATTCACATGTTCTCATGGTCATTAACTGATATAATCATCTTGATGAATGATTATTGATAATCCTCTATTACTTGCTGGTTGATTCTTCATTTTCTGAGTTTCACGATTCAGTTGTTAGAAAATGCCTTGATCTTCGTTGCTTTGTTGCTTGTTATCCATTTCAAAACCCTAGGTGTTTTGGTTTTTCTAAGTTTTCCGAATGTTTTGGATTTTCAAAGATTCAAAAGATCACCTTAGCAAAAGGAAATATGATTTTTCCCCAAGCGGAAACAAAAAATTTATTATGGATGTATGAATTGATCCAAATCATGGTGGGATATAATGCAGATATGATTGATTCTGATAAAATCTAAAACCGTGACTATGATAAGTATGTCAAAGATTGATAATTATTGGTAAGCTACATATTTCTACTAATGGTTCAAAGCAATGGATGCGAAAGATGAAATGGATGAGCTAGGATAGATGGAAGCGATAGTTGTGACATGATGGCGTGGATAGGTGCACGAAGCGATCTCATAGATGGAAGAACTCACTTTTTAGATAGCGCCTGTTTACTAGGTTTTCACTATCTAATTTATTTATTTTTTTAATTTTTTTTTGTTTTTTCTATTTTATGCTTTTTAGGGATTTTTTTCTTTTCTAATTTTTACTGATTTCTTCAGGACTTTATATGCTTTTTATTGATTTTTTCAGGACTTTACATCTCAAGCATATAATTTCTTGAGATGGATAGAATTGATAGGTTCATCAAACCAATCACCTTCAAGGGTAGATAACTTGTATGCTCCTGAGCCATATGCTGCTACTATGACAAAAGGGCCTAACCAATTTGGTTCAAATTTACCCTTCTTTTCTGGGTCTTGCTGATTTCTTGGACTTTCCCTTAGAACTATATCTCCAATCTGAAAAAAGCATGGATTGACTCTATGATTATAACATCTTGTCATTCTTAGTTGATATACCTTCAAATGATCTGTTGCATTTTGGCGACGTTCTTGGATCAACTCAAGTTCTTGAAGTCTAGAGACTCATTCTTCTTCTTTTGGTATAAGACCTTTCAAGGAAACTCGTAGAGAAGGTATCTCTACTTCTACTAGTAATATGGCTTCTGATCCATAGACTAAGAAATATGGAGTTGCCCTCATTGGCGTG
Source organism: Cryptomeria japonica (assembly GCF_030272615.1). Lineage (NCBI taxonomy): Eukaryota > Viridiplantae > Streptophyta > Pinopsida > Cupressales > Cupressaceae > Cryptomeria > Cryptomeria japonica. Next base: position 719,617,879 of record NC_081413.1, on the reverse strand, counting down.
CGGATGTTGGTTCGGTATGCCCAAAGAGTAGGATTTAACTAAACGTGCTAGTCTTTTCTAGCCTCATTGACTATTTTTTTCAATATTTTCAAGATAGTCTTGTTTGATGCCTTAACTTGACCATTTCCTTGTGGATAATATGGAGTAGAAAAACTATGTTGGGTATGGAATTGCTCACATAGTTCCTTCGCATCTTGATTCTTAAATGGTCATCCATTATCAGTGATAATAGTCATAGGAACTCCATAGCAACAGATTATATAATTCAAGATGAATGATGATATTTGTTTTCCTATCACTTTTGTCAAAGGTATTGCTTCAATCTATTTAGTAAAATATTCAGTAGCACTTAGAATGAACTTATGTCCATTAGAGGATGAAGGATTTATCTTACCTACCAAATCAAGGCCCCATTGAGAAAATGGCCATGATCCTGCTATAGGATGCAATTTTTGTACTGGTGCGTGGATGAGATTCCAATGGATCTGGCATTGTTTGCATTTCTTGACATATGTGAATGAATCTCTATCCATAGTAGGCCAATAGTAACCCATATGAAGAAGTTTCTTAGCCAGTGTTAATCCACTTGAGTGTGTGCCACAAATACCTGCGTGAATTTCGTTAAGAACTTTCTTAAATTCTTCTTGTTTGAGACATCTCAATAAAGTGCTATCTAGACCTCATGTATTTAAGGTATCAGCAATAATAGTATAGTGAGATGACTGACAGATAAAATTTCTTCTCTGATTGTAAGATAGGTCAGGAGGAAGGATATTCTCTTTTAAGTATTGATAGGTTTGGCCGTATAAGGATTGATTGGTTCCTGATATATGGAAAATCATGTAGGTATGTTGGGATTGAATGGTAGGGGTTAAGATATTGATGCAAAGAGTCTTGGAGCTCTAATCCAATACACCTTCTGAGTGACTTGTCCTACTCAACCCTTCAACTACTCAAGTCCATCCAATGGCACTTAGTAGGGGTTATTCTAATGAGACCTCCAAGGTATGAACCTCTTTGGCTTTCCTCCTAGGTATAGCCAATGGTTTTGGACAATCAACTCCACCTCTTGAGGTTGCCACCTCAATCACACACACACCACTCTAGGGCACCAACCACTCCTGCAAGGATCTCTACACACAACCACTTCCAATGGAATCACAATGCATCTACCAGGTGTCTTTGAAGTATTTTGAGGATTTTAGGAACACCAAACCCATATCTTTGGCTTTTTAACCTTTCTAGGTCTCTATCGGGCTCAAAGAGGCCTAATTGAATTAGCCCTCCCTTAGCGGTTTAAGAGACATAGTTTGAAAAATTTCCAAACAAGGATAGAAATAAATTATGTATTCGAGTACCCTTTTGGAAGTTACAGGCAATACTGAAAATTGGCCTCTGGGTTATCTGTTCAAGTGGGGTTTCTAATGCTGCACTATTTTTGAGGGTTTAGGCCTCACCAGGTGACTTGGAAAGATGGGTCTGAAACTCTTCACCAGTCAAACCTCCTACTCCAAAATATTTAGGATTATTCAATGGAATACTCAGGGCTTTCCAACCATATGAAACTTTTCCATGTGCCAATTCTCTATGTGCTCTTAAAACACACTTTTCTACTATCCTAACTCACCTACTCCCAGCAGTGAGCCTAGGGCTTCATTGTTTCTCCTCCTCAAGGACCTGAAAAACCAAAAATCCTATCCTAAACCTATATGTAGACCCTAACCAATAATTATTAATGATTTAAATAGGTTCCATCAAAGGATTCTTAGGTTAGAGCCATTTTCTTGCTCTTAAACCCTACTTGCAAGGGTTTTACACCTAGTTGCAAAGAATGGAAGAAATCTCTGCAACCTAGGACAATAAAAAATTAAAATAAATATTTTGAAAAGTAAATTTAATCAAAACTCATTCCCTGCAATTATTTTACACAATCATGTCCGTACTGGACCATACAAAACAATGAAAACAAGAGAAAACTGTCAAACGGTGAAGAAAACAAGATTGTTTCAAAATCCAAAAACTTGTTCTTGCATTTCCAATCCTCCAACCCATACAATGAAGTGAATTTTGGATTTTAAGCTATTATATCAGTTGGTTCATCCAAATTTTCCACGCCATCTACCAAAAATGCAACTTTTGCAAGAAATTGCAAAATGTTGCTCAACAACTTTTTACATCTTTTGACTCCAAGATGCAACTTTGCATTCTAATGCATTTCAATACTCATGAAGGTCCTCAAACACTCTAGAAGACCTAAACACAACACAATTGAGCCCTATTACATGAATACATTCATCAAGAGTACTTCTCCTATGAACTACCTAAGCATCTCACTTCTCAGGCTGACAACATTCTGAACACAAATGACTCAAACCAAAACTTGGACAACTCAACCATGGCTCTACTGAGTCCCAAATGGTTGGTCCATTATTATATCACAAAGACAACACACAAAATGTGAAAGAAGACAAAATTTCATGCTTGAAGTGTTAGGTGCCCCGCACTAGATATCTTCCACCGAGAATTCATAACGTTGTTGATTCTCCTTATTCTGCAAGAGAGATGCTATTGTAGCTGTAGACGTATAAATTTGACCACTTTCCTAAGTGAATACTTAATATTTATTTTAAACCCCATTCTCCCTATTAATTGAATTTTATTTAATTAATTTCTTTATATTCATCTATTTGATTAAATAAATTACTCAATTTATTTAATTAAGTTCTGTATACACCTAAAAATGGTCTGAAGATAATTAATTAAATAATTGCTTATTTAATTAATCCTCCTTCCCAATTTAATTGAATTCACTAAGAAATTTGATTAAATTCCCCCTTTTCATCTACTTATTAATAAATCTAAGGATTTATTTAATAGGTTCATTTTCAATAATCCCCTTTAATTAATTAATTCAAATTAATTAATCCCCCCCATCAAATTTATTTTTTCTAAATCCCCTAATTAATTAAAACAAATCAATTTATGAGTTGTTGAGATTAATTAGTCTTTTCCTATTATTTGAATTTTTAAATTCAAATTCCCCTAACTTCTAACCACCTAACCTAACCCCTTCTAAACCTAACTCCTTCCATCTAACCTCAGGTTTAGTTAACCCCATCCTAGCTTGCACATCCTAACCATCATGTCCCCTTTCCTTAGACACTTTTCTCTCTCATGAGAAAAGCCTCTTGACACTTGTCACCATAGAGATGAAAAATGTTCCCTTTCATCCAACCTTTCTAGAAGCCTCTTGACACTTGTCACCATAGAGATGACAAATTTTCCCTTTCATCCAACCTTTCTAGAAGCTTCTTGACACTTGCCACCATGGAGATACATTGTTCCCTTTCATCCAACCTCTTCTCCAACCTCCTCCAATTTCACCATTGATATCTTCAGACTTAATCTTGACCGTTGATTCTTGCCACCTCACCCCTAGCCTTGGAAATCCTATAAATAGACCCCATTTTGGAGAAATAATCATCCCATCTCATTTGCATTCAAGCATTATTACTATAGGCATATGCAATCTTAGTTTATCATTTTAGCATTGTCATCATGTTCAATTTTAGCTTAAATCTAGCTTATTTTCTAGCATAATCATAGAATCATGTAGCTTAATCATTATCATTTCTAGCTCATGCATCTTTATCATTTAAATCCTCCATCTAGATGTAGTCAAGTAACTGGAATTTGCCTAACTAGATCTGAGAGCAAAATTCATACTCGCATTTACTAGGAGGCGATAGATCGATTAGCTATGGTTTATCTTTCTTTGCTTTAAATTCATTAACCATGCTTGTAATGATCTATTGAGTGTTTTGTGTTGCAGGAACAGGTATACACTTCACAGGCACGACATTTTGGTGCCCACTGTGGGGCTGGAATTATCCTTTTTGGCCTCTCAAGCTTCAACAAAACTTCATCTCTGTCGGATCTTGATTCAGAATGTCATACGAGTTGATTTTCCAACTCGTATGAACCTCCTTTTAGGCTAGGATGAAACCTAATCCTGACTCATATTAGGTGAATTCTGTGTCGTATGAGCTCATTTAACTTGTCGTGCGAGATCTAAAGTTGTGTCGTACAAATTTTTGACTGAATATATTTTGACTCGTATTAGCTTGTTTCTGTGTCGTACGAACCTATTTTGGTTTGTGTTTGAGATCTAAATCTGTGTCGTTTCAGCTCTTAAATCATGTCGTATGAGTTTCTACCTCTGTGATTTTAAAATAAACTACATTTTAGGGTTTTCTATTTTTAATCCGAGCTTTGCTAATGCTAACCCTGACTTGTTTGTGAGATTTTTGGCAGCTTAACTCTTTTCTGTAGGACGATTGACGAAGATACGCTAGTCAAAGACCAAATTCAAAACACATCAATTATTACTAACGGATCTATTTTGCAGGTTGCCTAAAAGAATTCAACAAAACTTTGTGTATTCCTTAAAGTTTTTTTAGGCACACTTGATTTTGCTAAAGGAATGAACAATCATGTATGTCGTGTCTTTGATGATAGGCGAGTATGCTCTCACCTTTCTTAGGTGATTAGAAAGCTAGACTCATCTTTTTCTTTCATTAGTGCATATCTTTAGCAGGTTTTCCCTCCCAAGGAGCTAATAACTCTTAAAGCCATTAAGGCTGGTGAGAGGGGAATGACCTAAGTGGGAACGGCTAATGCCAAGTAATCCAACCCACTATAAAATAAATGTGATATGATGAAAATCAAGTCAACAACAGTGCTCGGGAATAGCTCTCTTCTATACCTTAGGGTATAGAAAACCTTGGTTTTCAAGGCTGGGAGACCTCTTAATTGAGAATTATACCCTGACGCGCTGAACAGATCCCTTACTAGTGCCAGTTAAATTAGAAGCTACCCGATTCACCTCCAAAAGGGTGATAATCTTTGTGCAAGAGATATAATAACTCTCCCAAGATACTTTCCATATTGTGCCCCCATTAGCATTTGGAGTTGGATAATACGACGTTGAGAATCCATTACGTGAGACTCAATGGTCGTATTCTGATTAGCTATTAGGTGTGTACCTAAGCTTGCAAGCAAAGGTTTTCTCTCCTCAACCAACTTCCTTAGGGTTTAGCGTGCTTGAGGTCACTTATAATATCGCGTGTTTGCTATGTATTCATCCCTAAATTGAAAAATTAGACATCTAAAACTGGAAAACATAAGCAAAACATCATAATTCAGTGATCAAAATTTGACCAAACAAACACATTTTTCTCTTTCCTGTTCTCTATCGTATGAGGCATTTACCTTGTCATATGGTTCATAAAAGTTTGTCGTATGAGCCTATTATTTTGCACATGAAAATCTCAATTTGTCCTATAGGCTTGTATCTTTTGTCATTCGAGGCTATATAATTTGTCGTATGACTCTTTGTTTTTATCAGTCCAGAGCTTCCACTTTGCATGACTTTTTCAGGTCTATCATTCTGCTTGATCAATTTGCAGTAATCATAAACATCTATTCTCTGTCTTCTGTGATTGTATTGTCTCCTTGGTTGGCTTGGTCAAGTTATCATCCGTTGAAATCAGACTTTAGAACATAAACACCTCAAGATTTTCAAGTGCTCACCCTCAACAAGTTCAAGATCTAAACATCTCAAAGTTCATTATCACCCTCTTTAGTAAACTGATCACTCAAACATAGTTTCTTGTCAGGATCTATCATCCTCTATCACAAAACTGAAACGTTTGGTCAGGATAATCTTGTCCCACATCGTAGGATATATCGTTCCTACTAGACTTGGTTCTTATCAAATCATCACCATTGCACTCCAAAACCAAAGATCGAAAAACTTGCAAACCTTTAAACACTTGAACCATCTTTTCATATCATATCGCGCTATCACATTTACCTTGACAATTGATCACTTATCAAAACAAACTTTTGGACAATCGAATCCTAGCAAAATAACACATGTGTATGCCCATTCTAACCAAAGCTCAGAGATGAAGGATTGCAGAGATGGAAATCAAAACATTGGAAATAACTGAAGAGGAAATATAAGTTGAAGGAGAAATAATAGAATAAAATATCAAAGACATCAAGAAAGATCCTCAATTCGACAAATTTATGCAGAAATTATTGGAGGGAGAAAAAGAAAAATATTTCCTAATGTTAGCCAAATCTGGTGCTACACTCCCCCAAGATTTTGATGTGAACAAATTGACACAAAATAAAAGTGATCCTCCCCCTAATAACGAACAATACGAAGATATTTTTGGTCTCCACATGAATGACACATCAATTCCCAATAATACCAGAACCAATGAAGAAACCTACACGCCCAAAAGAGATGAAGTAGAAATTCTGAATAACCTCCAATCCAATGAAGATACAAGAAGGACTAGAGATGACACTAGAAAAGATCCAGATCCTCCTAGAATGTAAAATCATAGTCATATAAGAACAAATCATGTTGATAATCCTATCACAACTCTCACACAACAACTACAAACACTAAAAACACAAATTCAAGATATGCAAAGAGGAAATGTTAGAAGATACTCACTACAAGAAATCTGTCCTTATCCATTCGACATAAACCTAAACATGATACTAGTTCCTATAGGTTTTGAAACTCCTAGATACGAAAAATATGATGGAAGCACTAACCCCCAAGATCATATACGATAATTTTGCACAATGAGTATGGAGTTTGCACATGAGGATACCTACTTGATGAGATTATTTTGGAAAAGCTTAACTGGACTAGCTATGGAATGGTTCTCCAAACTTCCACCTAGAATCAGATCATTTCAGAATTGGTGGATAAGTTTGTTTCACAATACTCTTACAACATACAACATGAAGTAACAATGCTAGACCTATGCAATGCCAAATAAAAGAGTGGAGAACCTTTCATGACATTTTTACAACGATGGAGATGGTTAGCTTCACGATATCCTCGTATAGTGCCAGAATACAAAAAAATGGACATATTCATCGATAACTTAAAGGATCAAATGAATTATTACTTAAAAATGCAAGGAAATCAAAGTTTCAGAAAAATGGTCGATAATGGAATCAGAATGGAGGAAGCCATGATGAAGAAAGGTGAGTTGAAAATATACAAAGAAGGAGTCCATCCACCTAACAAAAACAATAACAATAACCACTATGATAAACCAAAGTTTTGGAATATAAATCAAAATATCATCAATGATGGAATAGTGGATAACAACAATGTAAAACCAAAGCAACCGGTTTTTAACTTATCCACTCACTCAGTGGCGGCTCAGCATAACAACAATCACCCAAAAGCAACTATCAAAACTTTCTTTCGAAGGCAATTTACAAACATTGGTGAACCCCTTGGATCAATACTAAAAACACTTCTCGCAAACAAATTGATCACTTTACCGGAAGAAAGGAACTATGAACCTCAGATCAAACCACCTTGGTGGAATGATAACCATTATTGCGATTTCCATCGAAACAAGGGACATCACACAAATAATTGTCAGAAGTTGAAACATATCATACAAGATATGATTGATAATGGAGTAATAAAAGTGGATGGACATACAACTAATGAATCTCACATAGCTTTTAAAACTCCGCTTCCAAACTATGAGAAAGGTGAATCATCAACAACAAATAATGACAAGGATAAAGAAAAGGTAAATTACACTCATACATATGATAATGTGGTAAACGTGATTGTAGTTAAAGAAAATAAAAATCAAGAACATGCTCATGCTATCACAAGAAGCAAAGGCAAAGTTGTTTTTCTGGGTCCTACAACAAACACATCATCCACTACCAAACAATACAACCTAGTGGATCAATTGCAGAAAACACCCGCACAAATATCCATCTTAGAATTATTAAAGCTTTCACTTGCACACAAAGAAATTCTTGAACGAGCATTAGTAGATACAACAGTTTCCAAAGATCTTGATATCGATCAATTCCAAACCGTGGTGGGACACCTCACAACCCCTCACTGCTTATCATTCACTGAAGAAGATGCCATGTCCTTACAACATCCCCACAATGCTCCTTTGCATATTGAATTCCTCATTCACAAAACTCGCGTTAAATGTGTTCTAATAGACGGTGGAGCTAGCCTAAATATCTGTTCATTGAGTCTTGTTCATGCCTTAGGATATTCAGAAGATGCAGTTGATGTCCGGAAAAGGATCACCATAAAAGCCTATGATGAAGAAGAACGTTCCTCCAAGGGAATTGTGATACTACCCATCAGGGTGGGACCTTTGCAGAAAGACACAACATGCCAAGTTCTAGACTTGGACTTATCATATAATGTACTCCTGGGGAGACCATGGATACATGACTTGCAAGTTGTCCCATCAACATATCATCAGTGTATAAAATTTCCCTACAATGGGTAGGAAATCACAATCTCTGCACATTCAAATCCATTTCAATATTGTAGCAATCTAAAAATGGCTCAAGAAGTCATTGTTCCTCATAAGAGGGAGGCAACACCTTTGAGCACAAAATCCAAAGAACAATCATTTTCTTCAATTCTATCAAGTATGGAAAAACATATGCAGCTAAGAGATAGAGGGAATGAAGAATATTCAATATCACAATGACCACTTTCTCCTAAATCCTTTGGAAAACCATCAAACTCTAAACAACAACCAATTGTAAAACATCTTTTGATATTTGATGGATCATTTATTAGTGCTGGAACCTTATCAAAGGAAACAAAAGACAAAGATGTGATACAGTGGCTATACAAAGACAAAGAATTTCAACAAAACCTATAGAAAGTATGGAAAAGGATTTAACATTCTTCAAAGGATGGGATACACTGGAGCAAGCCCTATAGGAAAAAGAAAAGAAGGTATCTTAGAACCTATTCAGCCTCATACTTAGCAAACTACAAACAAAATAGGCTCAGGGTATGGACAAGTCACTCTACCGGAAGACACATCTTTTTGTCAACAACAAGAGGAATATGAAAATAGACAAGAACAACTGGCAATTGAAAGAGAAGAAACATCAGCTAAGCAACAAACACAAGCAAACATGAAATGGGAAAATAAGAAAGCTTCAAATCAACAAGAGAAACAAACTAAAGGCATCTCTCAAGCGGCATTAAATCTTAATCAAAACAAGAAAGAAGCTAATATAAATCCAGGATAACTCATAGAAAATTTGACAGAACTTAATCTCAGTCCTGAAGAAGCTGAATATGAAAGAAGAAAAGATGTAGCCAGAAAAGAAGAAGAAATGCTATATGACCAAATCTGTAGATTGCAAGATGCAAGTGATACAGATTCTAATGAACGGGAATGGGATTCCTATCACTCTGAAGAATCAACTGAAGAAAATTTCTTTGAAGGAGATGTAGGAGTTGATGTAGTTCACACGTATGCAGGACAAATGTCAGGAACTAGTTCACTTGAATTAGAATCACATTCGACTGACTTGGACTTAACCGAGGACGATCAGGAACTCCTTACACGAGGTCATTTTGATGAGAGTACCATTCTAGACATCGACATACATATTGAAAATTTTGATACATCTATCATGACCCTTGATATCCTTGAAAAATCCCAACCTGAAGACCTCTTACCTCTAATCCACCCTGAGCTTATTGATTGGGAAAATGAAGGACATACCACCATTGATAGCTTTCTAAATGACCATGCCATATCTATATATCTTAATGCAATTGAACCCATAACAACTCTCACCAGGAATTTCAACAATGCATCTTCCAACCAAGTGGGTGCCAAATCTCTTAGTCACAAAAGTGAAAATGTCAAGTCTAATGTTGAAAACCATTTCTTGGCAACATTAGATCGAGAAAAAGTAAAAAGAAAGGAAGAATCTAATGGTGAAAACCTCCTTGAGGCACTAGAAGATGGGAGATTTGACACTTTACTTGAGCACTATCAAGAAAGGTCATCCATTTTGATCAAACCAACAAAGGCAGTTAACATTGGCACAACAGAGCAACCAAAGATTCTTCATCCAACGACTTCTCTGTTTGAGCAAGAAATGCAACAATATGTGGAATTATTCAAATGACGACAAATCAATTTCGCTTGTTCATATGCAGACATGCCAGGGTTAGATCTAGAGCTTATTATGCATCACTTAAATGTTAGTCTAGGAGCCAAACCAGTCAAACATAAGTTAAGGAAAATGCATCCGCATATCGCTCTTCTAGTCAAAGCAGAACTAAAGAAATTACTGGATGTCAGATTCATCTGACCTGTAGCTTATCCTCAATGGGTATAGAACATCATTCCTATTTCAAAACCAGATAAAACAATCAAAATATGCACAAGCTTCAGAGATCTTAATAACGCATGTCCAAAGGATGATTTTCCTTTGCCTAACATTGACATCATTGTAGATTTAACTGCTGGACACTCCATGTTTTCTCTAGATACAATCAAATCAAAATAGCACCTGAAGATCAAGAAAAGACAACTTTCACATGTCCAAAGGGTACTTTTCACTGGAACATCATGCCTTTTGAATTAAAGATCACAGGTGCTACATATCAAAGAGCTATGACAACTATATTTCATGACATGATGCATACATTCATGGAATACTATGTGGATGACATATTGGATAAATCATATAACAGAGAAGAACATATAGAGATATTGGAAAAGGTCTTTGACAGGTTAGAACAATACAAGTTAAGGCTAAACCCTAAGAAATGTGCCTTTGGTGTTACTTCAAGAAAGCTATTGGGATACATTATTTCAGCTAGAGGTATCGAAGTGGATCTAGCTAAGGTTAAAGAAATCATGGAAATGGCATCTCACAAGAATATCAGTCAACTAAGATCACTCCAAGGAAGACTCCAGTCAATCAGAAGATTTGTTGCTCAACTAGCAGATAAATGTCAACCATTTACTCATCTATTGCACAAAAATGTTCATTTCAAGTGGGACCACCAATGTGAGGACACATTCAACAAGATCAAGGCATATCCCATACAACCACCCGTACTAATGTCACCAATTCTAGGGAAGCCATTGTTACTTTATGTATCGACCACTGAAGCATCATTAGGAGTTCTTCTTGCACAACAAGATAATGAAGGAAAAGAATGAGCTATCTACTACATCAGCAGAACACTAGTAGGATACGAGATCAACTATTCACCAACAAAAAAAGCATGCTTGGTAGTAGTTTTTTCTTCTCAAAAATTATGACACTATCTACTATCTCACTCCATCAAGTTAATAGCTAAAATCGATCCTCTGAAATATTTACTCAGCAAAGCAACATTAACAGGAAGACTAGTAAAATGGATCATGATCCTGAGTGAGTTTGATATTGATTATGTTGACATAAAAGCTATAAAAGGACAAGTCATTGTAGACCAACTAGCAGAGACACCACTTCAAGATGATAATCCTTTACAGATTGAATTTCCTGATGCTGATATCCTAACAGCCACCACAAAAACATGGCTATTATACTTTGATGGCTCATATACACAACATGGACTAGGAGCAGACATTCTATTCATCACACCACAAGGTCATACATTCCCAAAAGCATACAAATTAATCTTTCCATGCACCAACAATACCATAGAATATGAAGCTTTGGTTACAGGTATCAAAATGGCTATAGAATGGAACATTACACAACTTTAAGTCTTTAGAGACTCTTAGCTCGTCATTAATCAAATCAATGATGACTATCAAATGAAGGATGAAAAGCTAATGCCTTATAAAAAGATGGTTGATGATATCAAGAAATACTTTGTAGAAATAACTTTCCAGTAGACCCCAAGAAATGACAACAAAGCAGCAGACGCCATGGCTACACTTGCTTCTCTCCTTCAGACATAGGAAAATCAATAGTGTTATGAATTCCTAGTGGAAGAGTTGTTTTACCCCGCCTATAATTGTCCTGATTCCTAGACTATCTGTCACCTTGTGGGGCATGATTCCTCCCGCTATGGCCAAACTTACACATACTTGAAAGATAACACCCCACCTCCCGACTTATCAAAAAACCAAAAGAGAAACTTTATTCGCCAATCCTCATATTTTACTCTCATCACAGATACCCTATTTAAATGAGGTCTAGACGGTACTCTCTTAAGATGTCTCCAACAAGAAGAATCTAAGAAGGCCTTACATGAAGTCCATAATGACATTTGTGGCACTCATTCAAGTGGTCTTACCCTTTCAAGAAAACTCATTCAAGTGGGGCATCCTATCAAACCAATATCATCATCAAAATGAGATTATTCTTTGAATCAACGCGTCATCACACCTCGCTTCAAAGAGGGGCAAAATGTATACACCTAAAAATGGTTTGAAGATAATTAATTAAATAAGCAATTATTTAATTAATCCTCCTTCCCAATTTAATTGAATTCACTAAGCAATTTGATTAAATTCCCCCTTTTTGTCTACTTATTAATAAATCTAAGCATTTATTTAATAGGTTCATTTTCAATAATCCCCTTTAATTAATTAATTCAAATTAATTAATCCCCTCCATCAAATTCATTTCTTCTAAATCCCCTAATTAATTAAAACAAATCAATTTATGAGTTGTTGAGATTAATTAGTCTTTTCCTACTATTTGAATTTTTAAATTCAAATTCCCCTAACTTCTAACCACCTAACCTAAACCCTTCTAAACCTATCTCCTTCCATCTAACCCCAGGTTTAGTTAACCCCATCCTAACCATCATGTCCCCTTTCCTTAGACACTTTTCTCTATCATAAGCAAAGCCTGTTGACACTTGTCACCATAGAGATGACAATTGTTCCCTTTCATCCAACCTTTATAGAAGCCTCTTGACACTTGTCATCATAGAGATGACAAATGTTCCCTTTCATCCAACCTTTCTAGAAGCTTCTTGACACTTGTCACCATGGAGATGACATTGTTCCCTTTCATCCAACCTCTTCTCCTACCAACTTCCAAATGTTCCCTTTCATCCAACCTCTTCTCCAACCTCCTCCAATTTCACCATTGATATCTTCAGACTTAATCTTGGCTGTTGATTCCTACCACCTCACCCCTAGCCTTGGAAATCCTATAAATAGACCCCATTTTGGAGAAATAATCATCCCATCTCATTTACATTCAAGCATTCTTACTATAGGCATATGCAATCTTAGTTTATCATTTTAGCATTGTCATCATGTTCAATTTTAGCTTAAATCTAGCTTATTTTCTAGCATAATCATAGAAGCATGTAGCTTAATCATTATAATTGCTAGCTCATGCATCTTTATCATTTAAATCCTCCATCTAGATGTAGTCAAGTCACTGGAATTTGCCTAACTAGATTTGAGAGCAAAATTCATACTCACATTTACTAAGAGGTGATAGATCGATTAGCTATGGTTTATCTTTCTTTGCTTTAAATTCATTAACCATGCTTGTAATGATCTATTGAGTGTTTTGTGTTGTAGGAATAGGTATACACTTCACAAGTATGACAAGTTCATCTAAGCCTTTTCTAGCCTTTAATTGAATAAATCACTTTATTTAATTAATTCCCCTTTCTCCCTTTTTAATTAAATTTACATTTAATTAAATTGATCCTTGCAAATAAATAAATCTAATTTATTTATTTAAAATCCCCCACTTGTATTTATGCAAGTTGCATCTATTGACTGAAATAAAGTAATTTTATTTTAATTAAAATCCTTTTCCCTCCACTTGCATTTTCCTACATCTCCCACTTGCCTCCTTAAATCCCCTTCTAGATTCTTCTAATCACTTCCAATTTAGCCTAATCCATCTCCTAAATATTGTCACAATCCTAAGGAAAGAGAAGTCACTTCTCAAAGCCTCCAAAGTCTTTGAAAACCATTAAAGGCTTTATGTCCTCAACAAGTTAACCGTCAAAGTCTTCCAAACCATTTAAGGTTCTTACATAACCATTAATGGTTAACTCAACCTTCTTGCATGATTGTAGACTTTCTCTCTAGCTCAACCCTCATCTAACCCAAGGGTCTCATCAAGCATTCATGTCTTTAACCTTGGTTATATCTTTAACCCTTGCACAAGAGTTTACCCCTTGGGTAAAATCTTTATCCATTAGATAGCCCTAATATAACCTTAACCTTGCCTCCTAAGGTAACCTCCATGTCTTCTCAAGCATTTAATGCTTCTTTCATCTCCTCTCAAGTAACCTCTTGTGGACAATTGTCACCATTTCATTGGTGAGAATTGTAAACATGGATTGATTAACTTTCAATCCTGGCCCTTGTTAAGATTATTCAATCTTGACCATCCATTGCCCTATTTTTCCTATAAATAGAGCTCTCATTCTCTCATTTGGATATAGAAGTCTTTGTGTATCAAACTTATAGTCATTTCTCTAGTGATATATCCAAGTCTTCATGCATCAAACTTATATTCTAATTAACTAAGCATTTTAGCCTCTCTTTGATAAATCATCTTAATAAGCATTTAGAAGAATTCTCATATCATAGAATATCCATGTTATACTAGTATATCATTGCTAGGATAATTAGATAATCTTATCATCATCTCTATGCTAGCTTAATCATCATAGTTTTAATAGCATACATATCTAGGAATGCATTCATGCATAATAATCAAACATCACTCATTCTTGGAGTTGTCATTCCTAAGTCAATTTTCTCAGTGATTTGAGAGCAAAGGCATTGACTTTAGGGATCCTGTGAGATAGAGAACAATGGGACACCCCTTGGGAAGTTGAACTATTTCAGATAGTTCCTATAACTTGCACCAAGAGTCTCATTGGTGTGTGGGCTTGTTTGAATCAGACTTTTACATTTCTATCACCCTCATTTCCCGCACACATTTCTAGCGCCCATTGTGGGGCTCATCCCCATAAATCATATTGTTTTTTATGTAGGATCAAGATTACATGCAAATGGGAATGTTGTTTTAGTGCATCGGGAACTTTTGCTAGCGCATTCAGGGAAAACAATATTGCTTTCAGTATATTGTTTAGCACATCGGACCCTTTTTCTAGCGCATTCAAGCTCTCTGTTAGCGCATAAAAGTTCAATTTCTTTCCTGCACGATTGGACAAACATTGTAGTGCATTAGGTAACCATTGTAGTGCATAGGAGACTTTCTTTAGTGCATCTATGTAGAAGTCCAACGCATGACTCTGACATAGAAAAAACATAAATTGTAACTAAAATAAGAAAAAATTAGGCTTGTGTAAGCCCTCCCAAGGATTTGGTATTTCACTAACTTTTCTTCTTGCAGGTCACTGACAATTTCTTGCAGGTTTGGAAGAAGTTAAAGTGGGAATTTAATTCTTTCTAGCTTTTCAAGTTGGGTAAAAAGATTTCATTTTCCTTTAGTTTTAAAAAGAATCTCATCTTTTCATTTTGGGCTTAAAATCTACTACATCTTCATTTGGGTTTACAAAGAATCTCATCATTAGGTAAAAAGAACAACAAAACAAACTCTTTACTTTCTTGCAAAGTTAAGAAAAAAATTTCAATTTGGGCTTAAAAAGAACAACAAACTTGCTTTTCAGTTTTCAAAGGGTAAAAAGAATCACATTTTCCTTTGGGGCATAAAACAAACTTATTTTCATTTTGCAAATGATAAAAAGAACCTCACTTATTATTTTGTGCAAAGAAAAGGAGTTTTTCACTTCGCGATTTTCTTTTTGTTGACCAGGATTTCACTTTCTTAGATAGAAAACATTTTTCTATGAAGAGTTAAAAATAACACCATGCGTTTTGGAGCAACATATCCAAATAGAAAGTTAGAACATCATTGCTTTGAAGGTTAAAAACAAAACTTGTTTTCTTTGTCTCGAAAGTGGAAGGTATATGCTCTCCCCTTAACTGGGTGACCAAAAATCCAAACCACCCTTAAGCTTTCTTTACTTAAAAGCATTTTAAGTCCTTTAGCAGACCCGCCCTCCTCAATTGCTCTTAGAGTGCCATTAATGGCTGATGAGAGGGGAACAACCTAAGTGGAAAATGAATTTATCACCAAGTGTTCCAACCCCCTATAATCAAATGTGGAGGTTGATGAAAGTCCCCTTCAATGGTTTTGCTCAGTGATTAGCCTTCCCCCAGTATCTTTAAGATACATAAAGCCTTTGTTCTAAAGGTTGGGAAGCCTCCCGAGGGAGTTTATCACTGAAGGCCGAATGGAAGCTTGATTAAAAACCTTAGCATTAGAAACTTTGAGCCAAGCCAGTAACTAGACATCTTCAATATCATAGTGCAAGGGTGGGGAAGAATCCGCCCCCAAGATCACTCACCATATATCTCCCAAGATAATTCCTCAATTGTGAAGCAATTCACTTTGAGTTAACTTCTGGCAAAAGGCAAAAAAATGTGTGCCCTCTAGGGGGTGACACGACTGTTTGAGCTAACAGAGTATTGAGACTAGTGGGCTATGAGGTTGTTGATGACCCTTGAATAAAGAGTCTCCTTTATTTGTCTAATTTGTTATCTAAACCAATAAAAACATCAGGGATTTCAACACATCCTCACAAAACATACACTACTTGTTTAGCATAGGCAAAAAATGTTATCTCTTCTATGTGCCGTGTTTTCAAGTTATTTTTCAGAAAATCATCCATCAAAATCACAAGTGTTAGTTTATAAAATAGTAGAAACAAAGAAATCAAGACAGTTAGCGCATAGGAGAAACATCCTAGCACGTAGCAACTATTTAGTAGCGCATTTGAACCAAACCTTAGCGCTCTCATCAGTAAAATTAGCGCATAACTAGTATCATACTGGTGAAATTTCTAGTAGCACTTTCCAACATCAGTCTAGTGTATTTAGACATTAGTATTGCGCATTCAAGACATATCATAGCACTTTCAATCCAAACAATTGCGTATAATCGGGACATATTAGCGCATAACCCATCCAGAGTAGTCATTTTCAAATAGTCTAAACTATCATGTAGGAGAGGTAGCATAGTGCATGAAGAGCTTTCTGTAGTGCATCTTGAACATTCTTTAGTGCATTAAGTCTCTATCTCAGCGCATGATCAAAACTAGGAAAAACAGAGAGCAAATCAGTCACCTTGCGAAAATTTTATCGATAGTTTCACATACCCTTTTAGGTCCTTTAGGAAACTTAGTAGCCAAAATTTGAATCCGATCATCGGTAAGAAAAATTCCAAAATCAACAAAACTCTCTTAGAACAAGTTTTTCAAATCAACAACTAGATTAAGATAAGACTTCATCCAACAAAATCAAGAAGTATCAGAAATAGTGATCAAAGTTTCACAATCCAACGGATTCTATCAAAAACAAATACCTAGTTTAATCCTTAAGTTTTCAAATCAAGTTTATTGGGAGACTTTATCCATATCATTTGATACACTTTGGCATGGAGGCAAATCTAACTAAACCTCTACTTGATAAAGTAAACTTAAGTATTCAAATGAAGTATCCAAATCCAATATCAACGTCAATTTTTGATCATTCATGTATGACCACTCCTCATATTTTAAGAAAAGAAAGTCTTCATCACAAAACTAAGTTGAAGAAGAGACAACCTACTTCTAAGGCACTTGCGAGAAGGAATAAATTTCTCTATATCAATCATCAAATCTTTGCATCACATCGCGCATTCTTGCGTCACATTTGATTGTATATCCAAGGCAAAACAAACGAGTTTGACAAATAACCTTTGAGAAGTATGGCTTACATTCAGAAAGAAGCATTCAACCAATGCCTAAATCATGGAGGAAGGATCAACCTTTCTTTATTCACACAATTATTGTATCACATATAACAAAGCTTGAACTGAACCACCAACACCACCCAGAGCTCCCATAGAAGACGAAGAATTCATCATGGTAGAAATTTACTAAATTCCCATTATCACTCGATCTCAGAGAAATAAATAGAGAGAATCACAACCAAAATCAAGTATGGGTCATAGATTATCCAACCCTTTTGATGAGTATGCCAATATGGGCAAAATAGAGATCACCGAGGAACATCTCCAAGAATGTCAAGAAAATGTATCATTCCAAAAGCTCATAGAAAGACTTATTGAAGCAGACAAGGAAAAATATCTACTCATGCTAACTAGAAAAGGAGTTAAACTTCTTGAAGATTTTGATATGGAAAACATAAGGAATATAGATGAAAGAATTTTAAGAACAAGGTCTAGAAATTATGCCTATCACGACCAACAAAGAGAAGAAGAAACACATGACACGGAAAACATACACAAGAAAGACAACACCCATGAACACAACCATGATAATCTTAATGAAAGAGAGGAAGCTCTCCCTCGAAGTACAAATGCACCCATGGTCTCTCTTACACAACAAATCCAAACACTACAAAGGCAAATGCAGGACATGCAACAAGGAACCATGGTGCAATACCCCTTGGACGAGTTTTGTCCTTATCCTTTTGACAAGAGTTTGAACATGGTACCTTTTCCCCCAAATTTAGATATACCAAAGTATGACAAGTACGATGGTAAAAGTGATCCCCGTGATCACGTTCAAAAATTTTGTACCATAATCCTAGAGTTTTCTCACGACGACACTTAATGAAACTATTCCCAAGAATTTTGGGAGGGAAAACCATGGAGTGGTTGTCTAAACTCACACCTCCCATTAGATCATTTGATGAGATGGTAAAAAAAATTATCACATAATACTCCTATAACATTAAACACGTAATCACCATGTTGGATGTGTGTAACACCAAACAAAAGAACAATGAAACATTCATGGTGTTTCTTCAGTAGTGGAGACGCATGGTTTTGAGATATCCTCGAGATGTGCCTAAAAAGGAAAAGATGGAGATCTTTATCGATAATCTAAATAGTGAGATGAGTTATCAACTCAAACTCCAATGCATACCATATTTTTCCAAGTTGATAGAAAATGGAATCCAAGTGGAGGAAGCCTGCATCAAGAAAGGAACATTGAAGTTCTTTAAGGAAGGAGTTAACTCATCAAACACTAACCCCTTTAACAATCAAAACAACAACAACACTTTAGATAAATATAGATTTTGGACAAGGAACAAAAATATTGTTAATGATGGGATAGTTGATGGTAATAATGTGAAATCCAAACAAATGATGTTATCTTTATCAAGTAACCCACCATCCAAAAAAAAAAAAAAGTGTTAATCAAGGCACTAACACTTATCCACAAAATACCAATCAAGGAGCTTCAATATCAAACACTAATAACACTAACCAAGGCAAAAACAATAACCAAGGCAACAACACTAACTAGGGGAATAATGCAAACCAGAGAGGCAACACCAACACTTTCTCGTATAGACACATCTACACACCATTAGGGCAAACCTTAGAATCAGCGTTTTGAGAACTCCTGGCGAATAAGATTATCACATTGCTAGCTGTGAACAACTTTGAACCCCAGGTCAAACCACCTTGGTGGAATGACTCACATTTCTATGATTTTCATCGAAACAAAGGACATCACAAAAATGATTGCATGAGGCTTAAGAACATCGTTCAGGACATGATCGATAGAGGTGATTTAACAGTTGATGGTCACAAAAAAATGGTGACCATGATGCCTTTAAAAATCTTCTTCCAAATTACAACAAGGGAGGAGCTTCAACATCAAATGATACCAAAGGATCTCTTATAAATCACCTATACAATAACACCATCAATCACATATCGATAGATGACAACCAAATAAATGTCATAAAAATCAAGGACAAACAAGAACATCCGTCGATCAATGTAACAACCAAAGCACAAAAATACGACTTGAAAGGGGACACATCAACATCCACAACTATTCCCAAGACTCAATACAACCTGGTTGATCAACTAAGGAGAACTCGCACTCAGATATCCATACTCGAGTTGCTCAAACTCTCACCAAAACAAAAAGACATCTTAGAGCAAGCACTTGTCAAAACAAACATTCCTAAAGATCTGGACATTGATCGATTCCAAGCCATGGTGGCTCATATGACAGGGCCTCATAACCTTACCTTTTCCAAACAAGATGATGTCTCCTTGAATCATCTGCATAACACTCTGCTCCATATTGAAGTCTTAGTCTATAAACATCGAGTAAAAAGAGTCTTAATAGATGGAGGAGTTGGTCTCAATATCTATACTTTAAAGCTTATTCATGCATTGGGCTTCTCTGAGCCGTCTATTGACATAAACAAGAAGATCACTATCAAGGCCTATGATGATGAAGAAAGGTCATCTAAAGGAACAGTGATACTACCTATTCAGGTAGGACCAATGTAGGATTTGAGAAATACAAATCCACAGAACCCAAAAGAAACCTGCATGCAAGAAACTTGTCACAGAGAAAGAGAGAGAACGAATACAAGGGTTTTGGCTCTGACAAAGAGAAAAGATGTATTATCAGAGAAAAATAAATCAAGAATATGAATAATACAAGAGATCAATCCTTATAAAGGAGATCAACACCAAAAGGAAAACCTAACCCTAAGGTGTGAGCATTTAATAATTAAATATTAATTATTAAATGACTAATGTATGCATAAAGAGAAATCTTAAGAGGAGAGCAAAGTTAATTAATTACTTTACTCTAACACCCCCCCTTAAGATGAGCTACAATGCAGCTACAAACAATGCAGAAGAAAGCAAAGGAACTACAATGCAAAAGAGGGTCCCGACAACAAGGCCTGATGAGGTACCCAAATACAAGAAAATCTCTATAAAGTGGAGTAAAGGAGAAAACCCAGTGGGAAAAAACTCCTCTCCAAAAAGAGATAAAGAATCATGCTGAAAAGAAAACATGAAGGAAGGAAGGCCTCACTGAGACCCCCCAAGGACAACTTCCTTCACCCCAAGCATTGAGCGCAACTGAAGATAGCGCGGAGATGCCAAAGGTTTAGTGAAGATGTCAGCAACCTGCTCCTCTATAGGAATATACTCCAAGATGAGAGAACCATCCTGAATCAACTGTCTGATGAAGTGCATGTGGATTTCAATATGCTTTGTCCGCTGATGCTCCACTGGGTTGCGAGAAATGTGAATGGCACTCTGGTTGTCACACCAAAGAATAGTGGGACAATCTGGAGGAAACCCAAACTCTGTCATCGATTGCCGAAGCCATAAAACCTCCTGACTAGCTAACACTGCTGCACGGTACTCAGCCTCTGTAGATGATAATGCAATAGCAGATTGCTTCTTGCAAGACCATGTGATAGGACCAGAACCAAGGCAAAAAACGAAGCCAAAAGTAGACTTCCGATCATTGACATCACCAGCCCAATCGGAGTCAGTGAAGCCAATGATGTGAGGGGATCCTGAAGAGTAGTGAATGCCATAATGTGTGGTGCCCCGAATATATCTCAAAATACGTTTGGCTGCTTGCCAATGGCTCTCATGAGGATCATGGGAGAACCGAGAGACAAGGCCAACCGCAAAGGAAAGATCAGGACGAGAATTTGTCAGGTACAACAGACTGCCAACCAACTGCCTGTATAAAGTGGGGTCTACTGAAGGAGTAGAGCAAGTGGAAGACAAAACAACACCTGACTGAAATGGAGTGGGGGCAGACTTGCAATCAAGCATGCCAAATCGCTGAAGCATATCAAGAGCATACTTCTCCTGAAAAATGGAAATCCCATCCGAAGACTGAATAACCTGAAGACCCAGAAAGAAGTGCAAGAGACCAAGATCGGTCATCTCAAACTGCTCCATCAAAGCTCTCTGAACACTCTGAATCATGGAGGATGAGCTACCTATAATGATGAGATCATCTACATATAGCACTAGAATCAAAAGATCACCCTCCTGACGTTGAATATAGACTGTGTGATCGGAATGACAGCGTGTGAAGTGCGAGGAAAGCAAGAAGGAGTCCATCTTCTCATACCAAGCCCTGGGGGCTTGTTTGAGACCATACAATGAACGTCGAAGTCTGCAAACCAAATATGTAATGTGATTCTTACAATGAAAAGAAAGAACTCAACCTTTAATAGGTCAATAAACCCTAAAAAGGGAAAACCTAGGTTTGCACATAATAATTAATTAAAACAATTAATTATATGCACCTAAAGTTAGCTTAAGTGTAATAGAGATAAAGGGAACTTAAATAATTAAACAAAGAATGTTTAATTAATCAAGTAAATACCCGAATACTCTAACACCCCCCCTTAAGCTAGACTTAGGGAGAAGCTAAAACCTAGAACAACTACTGAAAGCATGTAGGATTTGAGAAATACAAATCCACAGAACCCAAAAGAAACCTGCATGCAAGAAACTTGTCACAGAGAAAGAGAGAGAACGAATACAAGGGTTTTGGCTCTGACAAAGAGAAAAGATGTATTATCAGAGAAAAATAAATCAAGAATATGAATAATACAAGAGATCAATCCTTATAAAGGAGATCAACACCAAAAGGAAAACCTAACCCTAAGGTGTGAGCATTTAATAATTAAATATTAATTATTAAATGACTAATGTATGCATAAAGAGAAATCTTAAGAGGAGAGCAAAGTTAATTAATTACTTTACTCTAACAACCAATACAAAAGGACACCATGTGTCAAGTCTTATACATAGACTTAACATACAATATTCTATTGGGTCGTCCATGGATACATGAAATGCAAGCAGTACCTTTGATATACCATCAGTATATCAAATTCTCGTACAATGGACAAAAATTTCCATATCGACAGATACTAACCCTTTTTAACATTATAATGCTATGGGGGCAGCTCAAGATAGCTTAGTTCCACACAATAGGGAGGCCCAAGCTTCCTTAGCATCCAATCATCATCAAGAAGAACTCAAGTCTTTATCCATATAATTCAAACAAAAGATGAAAATCAAAGACCAAGGCATGGGAGAATACTCTTTTAAACCCTTGTGTCTATCAAAATTGCCAACATCACCAAAATCTTATGGAAAACCTTCTCTATCAACACATCAAGAAACACAACCCATCACCAAGTTTGATGGTAAATTTATCCAATTGGGCACTTTGGCCAATGAATCAAAAGAGAAGGACATCCTTAGTGGCTATACAAGGATGTAGAAGAAGTCAGAGCTGGTACCATAGAGGTGGCCATACCAACACAACAATATGGAAAAGGATTTCGGATCATGCAACAAATGGGATACAATGAAAAAGGACCTATAGACAAGTGCCAAGAAGGCATTACATAACCTCTACAACTTCCTTCACAATTTGCAAGAGACAAAACAAGACTGGGCTATGGACAACATGTACCACCTAGGCAAAAGCAAAATAAATATCAGAAACCTCAGTGGACAGAAAAGAAGAAATATAATGAAAACTCATGGCAAGAGGCACTACACCAAGAAGCAGAAATTGAAAGGAAAGAGAAAGAACATCAGGAAAATGAGAAACAACAAGAGGAATTGGCCATTCAAATGGAAGAAGCCTCTTATAAGAAAGTGCATCATGTGTAAGAACCTGATCAAACCAAGGTAGAGCCACCGCTTGAAGAAATTACTCCTTACCAAAGGGAAACAATTTATGAACAAATGCAAAGGGTACAAGAAGGCTCCGATTTTGAATCAGAAAAAACTACAAGATTGGTATCAATTGTTAGAGATATTTTCTCACCATACAACATACCTATTAGAAGCAGCGAGATACTCTGGGATAGTAATTTTGAAACCGATTCTAATGAATATGAGTGGGGTAGCTATTCGAATGTTATTGAAGATATTGAGGTAGATACCATCCATTCAAATACACCCCTTTCTCAGGAGGGACAAGGTGCAGAGTCTCGACCACTTGAATTTGAACCACGACATATCTATGAGGCTAATGAGAATGAGCAGTAGCAATATGAACAAGGCTAGATCAAAGACAATACCATTGAAGACCTTGACAATATCATAAACCTAACCAGTATCACAAACAACTATAATGATGCCTATATCATTTCACTTATTGCAGCTGATCTCAACCCACCAAATGACTCCTTACCACTCATATATCCCGATCTCATAGATTGGGAAGAACCTAAACATCCTGATCTACCAATATTCCCAGATGATGAATCCATTGTATAGTATCGATGTTCAGTCAAGCCGAGAACGTGCTCTACTAGCAAACAAAATAACAATATCTGCAATCAGGGGAGTGCCAAGTCTCTCAGTCACAAAAATGAAAGAAGCAAAGGATCTAATACTAAAAACTAGTCATTGGCAGCATTAGATCACAAAAAAGTAAAAATAAAGGACGCATCTACAGGTGAAAACCTTTTTGAGGCACTTAAAGTTGGGAGACTTGAAACTCTTCCTAAATATTATCAAGAGAGGTCACCCATATTGATTGAGCCAAATCAATCAATAAAAATTGGTATTGAAGCAACTATCAAAACCATACACCTAGTAGAATCATTGACAAAAGAAGAGCAACCAGATTTTATCAAATTCTTCAAGGAAAAGAAAATCAATTTTGCTTGGTCCTATGCTGATATGATTGGAATAGATCTGAACTTGATCATGCATCATTTATCCATCGCTCTAGGAGCTAAGATAGTCAAACAAAAATTAAGAAAAATAAATCCGCATGTAGCATTATTGGTCAAAGAAGAACTAAAGAAGTTATTAGATGTTGGATTTATTCAACTAATAGACTATGCTGAATGGATTTCAAACATTGTACTAGTTTCAAAACCTGATGGAAGCATCAGAATTTGCACAGATTTTAGAGATGTCAACAAAGCATGTCCAAAGGATGACTTTCCTTTGCCAAGCATCGACATAATTATGGATCTAACAACAAGCCACACAATGTTATCATTAATGGATGGTTTCTCTGGCTATAATCAAATCAAAATTGCTCTAGAGGATCATGATAAAAATGTGTTCACCTGTCCATGGGGAACGTATTGTTGGAACATCATGCCTTTCGGCTTGAAGAATGCTAGGGCAACTTATCAAAGAGCCCTGACAACAATCTTCCATGATATGATGCATACCTTCATGGAAGACTATGTGGATGATTTGCTGGCTAAATCATTCACCCGTGAAGAACATCTGGGCATATTAGATAAAATATTTCAAAGATTGGAGCAATTCAAGGTCAGACTAAACCCTAAGAAGCGTGTCTTCAGGGTCACATCAGGCAAACTATTAGGCTACATTGTGTTAGAAAAGGGAATTGAAGTAGATCTAGCGAAGGTACAGGCCATCATGGAGATGTCACCTCCCAAGAACATTAGCCAACTCAAATCTTTGCAGGGATGACTGTAGTCTATCAGACGATTCATAGCCCAACTAGCAAATAAATGTGTACCATTCAATCATCTGCTACACAAGAACATACCTTTCAGATGGGAAGACAAGTGTGCAGAATCATTTCACCAGCTCAAACAATATCTAATGAATTCTCTAGTTTTAGTACCACCAATAGAAGGCAAGCCACTCATTCTCTACATATCAACAACTAAAGTATCATTAGGGGAATTGCTAGCACAAGAAGATCCAAAAGGCAAGGAACGAGCTATATAGTAAATCAACAGAACTTTAAATGGATATGAGTTAAATTATACATTCATTGAGAAGGCTTGCTTAGCCATGGTGTTCACCTCTCAAAAGTTCCACCACTACATGCTAGCTCACACAATCAAGCTATTAGCAAAAATTGATCCTCTTAGGTATTTACTCAAACAAGAATCTCTTACAAGCTGATTGGCTAAGTGGGTCATGATTCTTAGTGAGTTTGATATTCAATACATAGAATGATGGGCTATCAAAGGATAGGTAATTGCAGATCAACTAGTTGAAGCACCGCTACTAGATCAACAACCAATGTAGGTGGAATTTCTAGACATGGATGTACTCACTGCCACACCCAAATAATGGACCCTGTACTTTGATGGATCCTATACACAACATGGATCGGGTGCCAGCATCTTGTTGATCACTCCAGAAGGGCACACAAATGCACGATCTTATAGACTGATATTTCCATGCACCAACAACATCATTTAATATGAAGCCTTGGTAGCAGGAATCAAAATGGCTATGGAATGGAGAATCACAAAATTGAGAGTCTATGGGGATTCTCAATTAGTCATCAATCAGATCAACGATGAATATAAGACAAAGGATGATAAGCTAATGCCCTATAAGAGAATGGTGGATGATTTTGTACACATCACCTTTGAGAAAATCCCAAGATTGGACAACAGAGTTGCCGATGCAATGGCCACTATCGCTTCACTGCTACAAATTCCAGAGAAACAGAGTCATTATGAGTTCCTGGTAGAGCAATTGTTTTCCCCAGCCTATGACAATTCCACATCCCAAGTCATCTATGCCTTAACCAATTTGGAATCCCCTCTATATGAGACAGTCTATGATTATATTAAGAACAATACCCTTTCAATCGACCTATCTCACAACCAAAAACACAGCTTCATCTAGCAAGCTACCTGTTATACCTTAATTGCTGACACGCTTTACCATCGAGGTCTATATGGTACTCTTCTTTGATGCCTCGATCATAATGAATTTGACTCTACCTTACACGAGCATTACTGGATGACAATGGAGAAATAGTTATTAATTTGCAAAGAAATGTCCTAAGTGCCAAATTAATGGCAATCTTATCCATGCACTAGCACAAGAGCTACAACCGTTCACCACATCTTGGCCTTTCTATTAGTGGGGACTTGATTTAGTAGGGAAAATTCATCCTTCTTCTTTAAATGGACACAAGTTCATTATCACTGCAACAGAGTATTTCACAAAGTGGATTGAAGCAGTCTTGATAGCCACTATAACTGGAAAATAGATCGCCTCATTTATTCTCAATTATCTCATTTGTAGATATGACATTCCCAGTTCCATCATCACCGATAATGGGCATCCTTTCAAAAATCAAGACGTATGAGAGCTATGTGAAAGATTCAAAATCAAACATCGCTTCTTCACACCTTACTATTGGAATAGAAGGAATCCAAGAACACTGAGAAGGGGGGGTGAATCAGTGTTCTGCTGGTGATATAAGATTTTACCTTATTATAACATACACATACAAACTGATAAATGAAGAAACATAAAACATGAAGTAAATAAACCAGCCACATGAATGAACACCATAACACACTAAATTTTATACGTGGAAAACCTCAAAGAGGAAAAATGACAATGGGATTTGTGACCTACAATATCAATTCACTAACCATATGAAAGATATTACATAGCATGGGGGCCTGCACATGCAAGAAGGCACACTACCTAGAGCACACTGCTTGACACAAAAGAGTCTCACTAACTACAAGCTTCTTCTGAGATAAAACAATAATGGTGAACTCACAAAATGCATCTGCAATGCCAAAAAGAGTTTCAGTTATAGCTCTGTTATGTACCGGTTCATAAACCCTAAACCCTTTTACCGGTAACTCCCTTACTCTAAGAAAGCTTTACAAATTGTTTACTGACCATTGCATGATATTACTTTCGCATACAAATGATCTACATACATATCCTTCGCATCACTTTTCTTCTCTATATTCGTTGTATTCACTGTCCTATATCAAAATGACCTAATAAATTGACTTATATACCCTCTACAAACAATATACCTTATGTCGGCTTACAACACATTACAAAAGATATTCAATGTTGGCTTTATACAATAATTACGAAATGATTTTACAAATAAAACCTTTTCCCGGATCCCAGACAGATGTCGGCTTCACTGAAGTGTTGAATGTCGGTATCGGTGCTGGTGTCGGTATCTGTCGGTATCTACCAGTGTATTCTTTCTACAGAATCTTGTTGCCATTAATGACAACATATGAATCCAATGAGTGTCAATTGCCAACAATCACCCCCTTTGGCATTGATGGCAACACTCATGTGAAAAATGGATTCCCCATCGGTTCAACTAAGCTAAAACATGCTCCCTCTGAGTTGATTGACCACTTTGATTCATATATTCTCTATCTAATATCCTCCCCCTAAGATTATATACATACTTTCCTTTTCATTTCATTTTTCATATACATATACTCCCCCTTTGGCATCAATGCCAAATACTGGTGAAAGAATTGAAAGAATTGTTAGGAATCTATGCAAAAGAATGAATAATTATAGATTACTTATTGGAGCTTGACCAATTTCAAGATTTTTGGATAAGCTTTCTCTAGTAACTATATATAAGTATCCTAGCTGGTTTTGAATGTTTCGGATATAGATACAAGTCCACTCAGTAAATGTGCAAGTGATTCTTTCTCAGTGACTTCTACTGGTGTGGGCTTCCCAAGCATATCCATGCATTCCCTCTTATGTACACCAAGTGAATCCAATCTTGGACTCACCAAACCTCTGAGACTTCTGGCTCTCTGAATGATCTTATCTCTTTCCTTTTCAAAAGAAAAAATTTGGTTCTCCAAAGTCAATTTTTTTCCATCAATACATGTTGTAAGTGAAGTTAGTCCATTAAAAGAACTAGAAATATTAGCAATCTTTTCTTGTAACTCCTTTATCCTCTTATCTACATTTGCTATAAGAATGTCTATATTACAATAGAACCTAAAAAATGTTAGTACACTGTTTCAAAGAATTTTCAATAAGTATAAGTTTCTCTTCAATCTTCCTCTTTTATATCTCAATGATTTGATCAAAAGCAACTTTCTTAGCCAAAGTAAATCTTTCAAGTGCTTGTCGGTTGGAAATCTATTGTAATGATTGAAATTTTGTAGAGATGTGCTCTATCAATGCCTTAAGCTTGCCAAAAGGGCTTGCTTCATTTTCAATCATACATTCCAAAATCAATCTGTGCAAAATTATTATTGACTGATCTATTATCCCCTTGTCTATAGATCCCTCCTTCACTAGTTTTTGAACAACCATCATCATTAGCTCTGTGGGACTCATCTCTGTGATGGATTTCTTGTCAACTTGAGAAGTGTCAGTTGGCAAAATTTTTGATGAGGAATCATCTACCGGTTTGGTATTGGATGTTTGTGCAACTTTACTCTTATCAGTCTCCTTTTCCTTTTCTTCCTTTCCCTTATCATCTCCTGATGTATCCCTTTTCTCATCCTCTTTTGCATTGGTGGCTTTGCCACTTGGTGTAGTATCTTTCACTACCAGTGGATTATTATCCATAATATTATCTATATCTTATACATTACCTTTCTCAAATTGTACATATGATTTCTTTGTCGGTTTAGCCTGTACACTCTTATTAATTTTAGGTTGATCTACTAGTGGAGTTTGTACACACTTATCTGATTGAGAATTATCTACCGATTCATGCAAAATTTGATCTAAGTTCCCCAAAATTTCTTTTCCTTTGGATCCTCCTGGAATGGTGGGAGTTGTTGCCTTAGAAAATTCTTCTTGGGAAGTAAGGAAATCAGGATTCTTTTGGAAAAATTTAGCCCATCCTTCTTTTGGAAAGATTGTTCTATTTGCAACTTCTATACATCTTTTCATTTCCTCATTATTTATAGTACCACAAATGCCTAAAAGTTCAACTTCTTTAATCTCTCTATCCCTCTTGATTGCATCTAATCTCCTTGCATCCAAGATTTATCATCAATTCACTTCTTAACCATTCACACAAATCATATTTTCCATTATTCTTTATCATTTGATATGCAACATGGATACAGGAACTTGCAACAGAGTTTAATCAATTTGATTGTGTTACCTTGTAACTGATGATCATGCTAGCAAATTTTACATCTGAGTCCTTAATGGTGCTTATCCTCATCGACCTTCCATCATGGGTTGCATCAGTGAGCTTTTCCACCTCAGTGTTGGAGATCTTCTTGTCGGGTTCCTGCCTGATTTTGGGTAATCCGGTGACCACCTGAATTGATTCTTTGGTGATCATATGAGGTCGGTCCATCCATTATGAATTTATTATGGACCCTGCTCAAAACATATCTAACCATTTCATCCTTAAATTTTGATATATACAGAATTTTGGTTAACCCTAGGTCTTCAATGATTTGGAATTTTGGCTTGATTGTTTTGGAGCTGCCCAGTATCATAGATTGATACAATCCCTTAATTTCCTCCAAAGTGCAGTGAATATAATCTCTGACATCTTCCACATATACTACGCCATCGGGAACCCTAAAAAATGCACCAATAGAATCTTCCTTCATTGCTATTTGAGGAATCTCTTTGAAAATAGGTCTAAGCCGATCCTTAACCTCAACTAAAGTGGGATTCGCAATGAAAGTAGGAGCAACGGATGATCTGGATGCCATTTCAAAGAAATACTTTGATAACAATTGTCAGTTGAAAAATCTTAATGACTTCTCAAAAAACTGCGGGAAATCCCTTTAGAATGCCTTTGCTCACTTTTGATCGCCTATGATTTGCCTTTGCTTCACTCTAGTTTTCTCGAGTAATGGGTGAGTGAAAATGAGTCAATTTTTCCCTTTTTATCAATGAGTAAACCCTAACTCTTCATTGTCATAAATGCTTAGCAGTGTGCCCTACCAGATGTGGGTTTCATAGTTTTATGCCAGATAAACCTTCATCAATGATCAATACCACTCTCTAGACCTCTTTCTAGATCTCTTTCGGGAAATATGCAAGATTTGAAATGAATTTTCCAACGCCTAAGGTGTCTGCCTCAATTACCGGTTGAATTTCCTGCCGATGCAAGAATGCTCTGTTCTACCTAATGGAGTTACTAGTGCAGTTACCGGTGTAGTTGCATCTCCACTTGGTTCTTCAAACTTTCTAACCCATCTCTTGGTGTGATATTGTTGTAATTCATCTACCTTCTTCTTTCCTTTCTCATTTTCTTTGTAATTGCTAACCGATTTAGTCTTGCTTCTACAGTACTTAGCAATATGACCTATTTTGTTGCATGCATAACATGTAACATTGTTCTTTTGAATTGCTTTGACATATCCGATGTCATTCCTTGATCTGCATTGGTTAGCCAAATGTCCAAACTTTCCACATGCATGACACTTAACATTCATTCTGCAATTTTTTGACTTATGACCATATTTCTTGCAATTTGTGCATTGACCTAGAACTAACTTATAGTTTTGATTTGCTCTATTTCTACATTGTTTAGCCATATACCCAAATTTATTACAAACAAATCATCTACCATTGAATTTGTAAGCATTAGACTGCCTTACCGGTTTCCTCTGGTCTAATAAGTTTTGCAAACCGGTTGTCTAATCTTTATTTGTAGTACCAGAGCTTTCACTTGTTCACATCCAAGTCCTCTAGAATCTTCATTCTACCTTTGTCTTTTCAATAGATCATCTAGTTGTGCAACATTAATCCTGAATTTTTCTTTATACTCACTTGTAGTGGTCAAATCATCTCTCAGAGTCATTATTTGTCTTTCAAGCTCTTGTTCATTATTCTAGGATTATACCAAATCAGTTCTCAACATATCATTCTCATGAGCCAATTTGCCACATTCTTGAAATTTGTTCTTCATAGATACAACAAGATTTTCTTCCTTCTTCTTTCTGTCCTCAATTTCTTTTGACATCCTCATAGCTAGGTCATGCATTTCATTCTCCATGAGCATGTTTTGTTGACTCAACTTCTGACATTATTCCTTAAGTGCATTTTTCTCTTCATCATCCTGGTTTTGCAAAAGTTCCTTCCTCCTAGCTCAAGCCGATGATAACCTTTCTTGCAGAACAAGAATGAATTCATTAGCAGAATTCAATTCATCTTGCAGCTTTAATTTCTTCAACCTTTTAGCATCATAATCCTCAAGTGCCATCTCAAGTTGCTTCTCCATAGCCATATTCAATGATTCTAAATTCAGGATCTTCCTCAAGCTGTTAAACTTCCTCTGAGGAACGAGGCTCTGATACCAATTGTTGGAATAGAAGGAATCCAAGAACAGTGAGAGGGGGGGGTGAATCAGTGTTCTGCCAATGATATAATATTTTACCTTATTATAACATACACATATAAACCAGTAAATGAAGAAACATATAACATGAAGTAAATAAACTGGCCACATGAATGAACACCATAACACACTGAATTTTATATGTGGAAAACCTCAAAGAGGAAAAACTACATTAGGATTTGTGACCCACAATATCAATTCACTATCCATATGAAAGATATTACATAGCATGGGGGCCTACACATGCAGGAAGGCACACTACTTAACACAAAAGAGTCTCACTGACTACAAGCTTCTGTTGAGATAAAACAATAATGGTGACCTCACAAAATGCATTTGCAATGCCAACAAGAGTCCCAGTTATATCTCTGGTCTGTACCGGTTCATAAATGCTAAACCCTTTTACTGTTAACTCCGTTACTCTAAGAAAGCTTTACAAACTATTTACTGAGCATTGCATGATATTAATTTCACATACAAATGATCTACATACATATGTTGGTAGTGGGCCAGCGTCCCTCGCGGGGATTCGCAACATTGTTTTGTTGACGACTATTTTGACACACCCGCCAACAGTCAGGTAGCCAATGTGAACACTCACCACCTCTCCTGAGAAGCAATGAGTTTAGGAAAACTCACTACTCCAAGGTCTATATAGTCAGGTCTTGATGGTGATGGGGAGCCCAATGGTTGATATCATTGTACCTATCAAGGGGCCTATTGATAAGACTAGATCTTGTTGATTATGGATAACTGCACTTCCTTTTTTTTTGTATTTTTATGGTTTAAGATTCTCTGGGAAATAAAATGCGAAGCGGAAAGGGGAATGAGAAAATAACAATCAAAACTAATAATAACAATTGAATGAACTACTCAATTAGTTCCCTGCAATCCAAGAAATTATCAAATATTATCCAAGTTAGCATTCAACAATGAACCTCCAGGAAACCTGCAAAATCATCAATTTCATAGATTTATGGAAACAAAATAATTGACAATATGGCTTATCACAATAATTCTCATACACCACTCTCGTACACAATATGATTCATAAAATGATAAACAAAAGGATTTAAACCACGTTACTATCTACAAATATAGACATTACCAGATTTAGAACATAGACATAGATCAGGCAATCCACAAGCTGCTTCTTATATTGATCTCAATGAATGTATAACAAAAATAGCTCAAACTTAATTTGCAAAATATTCTAAAATCTCTAAGTGGGCCACAAATCATCAATTTGGGGACCCTTACAAATGAATCCAACTTCTAAATTTATAGAAGTTCTCTGCCCTACTATCTAGGAAATAACCCTACCCTAAATTAAGAACTAAAACTAAGAGTTGTAGTTAACTTGCAAGTTTCTGCCTTGATACTCCACTTAACAACTACGAAATGAGGACCACATGAGCACTACGAAGACCTGCTAGGTGAGCCATGTTTTCATAATCATGCAAAATTTCTCTCAAAATTAGAACTTGAGTAGGAGCTGTAGCTAAAAATACAAGATTAAGGATTTATGAAAAAGCATTGCCATTTTTAGCAATTATGCGCTTATCCCTTATTTCTTGGTAAAAGCTCTATAATTATCAACTATACATGCAACTGCTTGAACTGGAGGATTGGCTACATGCTTAAATCTAAATTTATACTTCTTCAAAACTTCATTCACATGTGTTCTCCCCTCATCTAACTCCTTCACCATGCCTGCCACCTCCTGACATTGAGTAGTCAGATATGTGTACCTGTCCATGAGAGTGACATCAAACTGGGCCGCGAGTCCTAGGTGTTGTGCCTAATATGCATCCCACCTATCCAAAACTTGTTGCTGCTCCACTATTCCTGTATTGGCTAATCTAAGGCCAAAAGGTCCTAGCATATTCTTTACAAAACTCTCATACGACAAAATTTCCCTGAGGAGAGGGTCCCGAATCTCTGTCATATCCTTGATATATTGTTGAAGCATTTCAATCTTTAGCTCTAGAATGTATACATAGGACTGTAAGTTTTCATAGCTATCACCTCCTAAGAGATCTTCTCTCATTACCATCTCCTCCCCTAGCTGTAGTATCTTTTTTAAAATTTGGAACTGTTTATTGAGAATGTTTGACTTTCATTCCCATTGCGTGGAACAGGAAGCCAAAGTTTCGCCTCCCTGCACCACCTTAGGATATATCTCTACCGCACTTTGCAAGAACAACCTAATCTTAGTTTCATTCATTTGGTTCCATGATTTGGCTGCACCAACCACTCATCTCACCTCCACCAGTGCCTTTACTTCTCCCTCTGGCAGCGATGAGGTTGAAGGTAGGTCATCAACTCTACAGGATTCTAGAGGTTTGCTCATTTCAATCAGGAGCTTCTTGTATTGCCCTAGTTGTGCTTTGAGCTCCATATTTGAATTATGTTCCTTTTCTACACACCCCCTAACAAAACTTGTGGGTAGCTCCAGAGTATCTAGCTCTCCCCACTTGGTTTGTTTACCCAAATTTACCTGGGATATTTGATACTTGGGAGAAGCCTGTTGGTGCAGGAGCACCTAGTTGGGTAAAACTCCCATTTTTTGGGTATTTTATGCTTTTATGTTTGTAAAGTATTGTGTTAGGTTTTTTTTTTTTTTTTTAGGTTGTTTTGAGTGATGTGAAGTGGTTTTGATCTCATTTTGGGCTTAAGAGATCAAATCTTGCATTTCAGGCCTTGAGTTGACAATTTTTGGCAAAAATGTGGAAAATTGCCAAAAAGGTCTCCTAATGTCTTCAAGAGAATTGAAACATGTTTGTTTAGTTTTTTTAAGCATGTATAAGTTGTTTAGATAGGTTGATGAGGTTAGATTGTGAAAAATGCATCTTGGAGCAAGCAAAGTTGTCATTTGGCTTGAAAAGTTGTCAAAAGTTGTCATTTTTGGGTTTTTCTTGAAAAATAAGGTTATGAATGCCCCATGTCCATACCAAAGGATTGAAAACCAATTGGAGAAACTACATAAGGCCTCCATTTTCCTTGGAAAGGGTTGGTTTTTGTATTTACAAGTGAAACTTAATAGAAAACAAGTTTTTTTGGCTTTTATGACTGTTTTCCTCTCCTTTTGAAGGACAGTCCGTACTATAGCTGTACAAATCCATACTGTACCTTCTTTTAAGTTGAGATGTTGATGTAATAAGGCTTCTCATGTAATTGTTTCATTGATTTTTCATTTGCAAGGTGCTTAGTCAAAAATATTTGTAAACTGTGTATCTGCTACCTTGCCAGGGGTTTGGAGTTGTAAAATGTGTCAACTTGGTTGATCCAAGTTTGGGATCCCTCCAATGGATTCTTCCAAGTTGATCCATGTGTATATAATGTACATTCCTCTCTTTTTGTGCCAGAAGAATGGTTTGAAGATGCATTTGAGTGTGAACTAGGCTAGTTCACGATTAAAACTCAAGATTGTCATCCAAAAGTAATTTGGAATGGACAAATCAATGAGGCAGAGGTCTGGGAGTGAGGTAAAGAGTGTTGAGCATCACCTTGGCTTGTTGGATTAAATTTATTGTATCAAACATTCCTGTTTTGTAACAAACAATGAGTACACTATTTTGTATAAGGTATTTGCAAAATGCATTGGGGTGCTTCCAAAAGCATCATCCATGCCTTGTAATGGAAAGGGAAATGTAATAGGAGTTCCTTTAATGCTTCTCAGTGTTGGTATTTTGGTATGGTTTTATCATTGATGTCAACACCTGTTAAATACACCTACTTTGGAGATCTAGCAACATTCACCGGCAATCAGTAAACTGTTCAAACAATCACTAGTATATGGTTAATCGACAGGATATAATGTTCACCGGTACCTGCAATGACATGGAAGACACTTGGTAATGTCGAAGACATCATGTGGACACTTTTCCTTGAAGTAATATCATTGGCATATTATTATTTGCATATTTGCTTTTACCGGAAAATAGGTCCAGGTTATCTAGGGTTACACCGATAGGTTTATCTTTTCCAGATCAGCATGGCACGCTATGGAGATGATTTATTATTGTTATAAAAGAATTAAGACAACATGTTCAATCTGTTATTGCATCGGATATTGTATTATTTGTAAAATGTTTTATTGTAATATCTTGTAGAGCCGACCTACTAAAATTGGTCTTGGGGTATGGTATAAATGTAAGATCTTATTTGTAAGATCAAATGTGGAATGCGAAAAAGATTTAAGGAAGGATATATGTGAGATCAAGTAGAGATATACATGAAGACATCATTTGAAGGTGAAGTTAGGTTTTTGTAGAAGCATATCAGCATTACACCGGTACTGAATCCAGCATATGAAGATGCTATTTTGTGCAGTACATTGTCATTGGATTTAACCATCCAACTATAGTCAGTGTGACTCCCATTTGTGTTTGAGCAGTGAGCTATAGGCTATTGGCCTTTCTGCATGTGCAGAACCCTCTTTGTACACTTACTATCTGCAGTAGTATCATCTGATTGTGGGTAAGGTTTCCCACCGTGGTTTTTCCCCTTACAGGGTTTCCATGTACAAATATTTGTGTCATGTGTTGTGGTTGACTTTGTGCTTATGTTTCATGCATTAATTCTTACCGGTACAACATTTCCTATTAACACTGTTTACCGACACATTTAATTGTCTTACCGGTATTAAGCAGTAAATTGGTTAATAAGATTTTGGTTTGAATTTATTAGACAACTGATTCACCCCCCCCCTTCTCTCAGTTGTCCCTGGGACCTACAATTGGTATCAGAGCCTAGTCCTCTTTTTTTTGCAGAAGTTTAACAACTTGAGGAGATCCAATGTCTACTAATTATTTTACAAAGGATAGTCCTAAACTTGATGGAACCAACTATGGAATATGGAAAATCAGAATGGAGACACATCTGAATTGCATTGGTAAAGACATCTGGGAAGTAACTAAGAATGGTTATACTGCTGCTGTAGTTGGTCAGCCTGCTCCTATTACTTTAGCTAAAGATGAAGAAAATGATGGCAAAGCAAGAGAAGCACTTTTGAGCGCATTATCAAATCAACAAATCATGGGATTATCAGATAGATCTACTGCAAAAGCTATTTGGGATCATTTGGAAACACTGAATGAAGGGGATTCCACAGTCAAAATTGCAAAACTTGAAAGCTTCCGAGTCAAGTATGAACATCTGAAAATGGAAGAAGATGAAAGAATTTATGCTTTTATGGAAAGAGTAAATGAAATTTTTTTAGGTATCAAATGTTGTGGAGGAACCTTGAGTGAAGATGAGATTGTTTCAAAAATCTTAAGAGGTTTGCCACTGGCATATAAAATGAAGGTTACTGCTATCAATGAGTTGAGAACAATGCCTAATACATCAGTAACTAGGGATACATTGATTGGAAAGCTTTCATCTTTTGAAATTGAGGAATTTGGTCCTGTTGCTACTATAAAAACTGATTTGGCCTTCAAAGAATCAACATCATTTGCTCCATCTTTTGACAAATCAGACTGGAGAGCCTTTTATGCAAGAGAACTTAAAGAAACCAGGAAGAAGAATGAAGAGCTTGAAGAACTTGAAGCACTATTTGCAAGAAAAGTGCCAAAAGGTCCAATTGGAAGTAAGTATGAAGGTAAAGCACCCTTTAAATGTTTCAACTACAATAAGATTGGTCATATGGCTTCAAGATGCCCTGATAGACATGCTAGACTAAGAGAAGAAGCTAGAAGGACATACAAACCTAATCCTAAATATCAGAGATACAAATTTAAGAAGAACAAAGATAAATCTTGTTACATTGCTGATGAAGGTGTGACTGATGATTCTGATGAGGATCCAACAAACAATGGATGGGTCTTTGTTGCTATAACAGAAGATCAACTGGTACCTATTACTCAACTGGTAGAACAAGCCCTAGCAGCTAAAGTTGAATCAAAGGATGAATGGATTATTGACTCAGGATGCTCACATCACATGACTGGAGACAAAGGCAAATTCTTGAACTTTCAAGAATACAATGGAGGTTTGGTAAGATTCGAAGATGACAAAGCCTGTTCAATCAAAGGTAAGGTTCAATATCTCCTGATGGTAAACATAACACTGACAATGTTTACTATGTTGAAGGATTAAAACATAATCTTTTAAGTGTTGGTCAATTAGTTGAGAAAGGTTTTGAGTTACAATTTAAAAATGGAAAATGCAAAATCATGAATAGAACTGGTTTGGAAATTGCAACCGGTAATCAGACTAGTTGTGCTTTGAGCTCCATATTTGAATTATGTTCCTTTTCTACACACCCCCTAACAACACTTGTGGGTAGCTCCAGAGTATCTAGCTCTCCCCACTTGGTTTGTTTACCCAAATTTACCTGGGATATTTGATACTTGGGAGAAGCCTGTTGGTGCAGGAGCACCTAGTTGGGTAAAACTCCCATTTTTTGGGTATTTTATGCTTTTATGTTTGTAAAGTATTGTGTTAGGTTTTTTTTTTTTTTTTTAGGTTGTTTTGAGTGATGTGAAGTGGTTTTGATCTCATTTTGGGCTTAAGAGATCAAATCTTGCATTTCAGGCCTTGAGTTGACAATTTTTGGCAAAAATGTGGAAAATTGCCAAAAAGGTCTCCTAATGTCTTCAAGAGAATTGAAACATGTTTGTTTAGTTTTTTTAAGCATGTATAAGTTGTTTAGATAGGTTGATGAGGTTAGATTGTGAAAAATGCATCTTGGAGCAAGCAAAGTTGTCATTTGGCTTGAAAAGTTGTCAAAAGTTGTCATTTTTGGGTTTTTCTTGAAAAATAAGGTTATGAATGCCCCATGTCCATACCAAAGGATTGAAAACCAATTGGAGAAACTACATAAGGCCTCCATTTTCCTTGGAAAGGGTTGGTTTTTGTATTTACAAGTGAAACTTAATAGAAAACAAGTTTTTTTGGCTTTTATGACTGTTTTCCTCTCCTTTTGAAGGACAGTCCGTACTATAGCTGTACAAATCCATACTGTACCTTCTTTTAAGTTGAGATGTTGATGTAATAAGGCTTCTCATGTAATTGTTTCATTGATTTTTCATTTGCAAGGTGCTTAGTCAAAAATATTTGTAAACTGTGTATCTGCTACCTTGCCAGGGGTTTGGAGTTGTAAAATGTGTCAACTTGGTTGATCCAAGTTTGGGATCCCTCCAATGGATTCTTCCAAGTTGATCCATGTGTATATAATGTACATTCCTCTCTTTTTGTGCCAGAAGAATGGTTTGAAGATGCATTTGAGTGTGAACTAGGCTAGTTCACGATTAAAACTCAAGATTGTCATCCAAAAGTAATTTGGAATGGACAAATCAATGAGGCAGAGGTCTGGGAGTGAGGTAAAGAGTGTTGAGCATCACCTTGGCTTGTTGGATTAAATTTATTGTATCAAACATTCCTGTTTTGTAACAAACAATGAGTACACTATTTTGTATAAGGTATTTGCAAAATGCATTGGGGTGCTTCCAAAAGCATCATCCATGCCTTGTAATGGAAAGGGAAATGTAATAGGAGTTCCTTTAATGCTTCTCAGTGTTGGTATTTTGGTATGGTTTTATCATTGATGTCAACACCTGTTAAATACACCTACTTTGGAGATCTAGCAACATTCACCGGCAATCAGTAAACTGTTCAAACAATCACTAGTATATGGTTAATCGACAGGATATAATGTTCACCGGTACCTGCAATGACATGGAAGACACTTGGTAATGTCGAAGACATCATGTGGACACTTTTCCTTGAAGTAATATCATTGGCATATTATTATTTGCATATTTGCTTTTACCGGAAAATAGGTCCAGGTTATCTAGGGTTACACCGATAGGTTTATCTTTTCCAGATCAGCATGGCACGCTATGGAGATGATTTATTATTGTTATAAAAGAATTAAGACAACATGTTCAATCTGTTATTGCATCGGATATTGTATTATTTGTAAAATGTTTTATTGTAATATCTTGTAGAGCCGACCTACTAAAATTGGTCTTGGGGTATGGTATAAATGTAAGATCTTATTTGTAAGATCAAATGTGGAATGCGAAAAAGATTTAAGGAAGGATATATGTGAGATCAAGTAGAGATATACATGAAGACATCATTTGAAGGTGAAGTTAGGTTTTTGTAGAAGCATATCAGCATTACACCGGTACTGAATCCAGCATATGAAGATGCTATTTTGTGCAGTACATTGTCATTGGATTTAACCATCCAACTATAGTCAGTGTGACTCCCATTTGTGTTTGAGCAGTGAGCTATAGGCTATTGGCCTTTCTGCATGTGCAGAACCCTCTTTGTACACTTACTATCTGCAGTAGTATCATCTGATTGTGGGTAAGGTTTCCCACCGTGGTTTTTCCCCTTACAGGGTTTCCATGTACAAATATTTGTGTCATGTGTTGTGGTTGACTTTGTGCTTATGTTTCATGCATTAATTCTTACCGGTACAACATTTCCTATTAACACTGTTTACCGACACATTTAATTGTCTTACCGGTATTAAGCAGTAAATTGGTTAATAAGATTTTGGTTTGAATTTATTAGACAACTGATTCACCCCCCCCCTTCTCTCAGTTGTCCCTGGGACCTACAATTGGTATCAGAGCCTAGTCCTCTTTTTTTTGCAGAAGTTTAACAACTTGAGGAGATCCAATGTCTACTAATTATTTTACAAAGGATAGTCCTAAACTTGATGGAACCAACTATGGAATATGGAAAATCAGAATGGAGACACATCTGAATTGCATTGGTAAAGACATCTGGGAAGTAACTAAGAATGGTTATACTGCTGCTGTAGTTGGTCAGCCTGCTCCTATTACTTTAGCTAAAGATGAAGAAAATGATGGCAAAGCAAGAGAAGCACTTTTGAGCGCATTATCAAATCAACAAATCATGGGATTATCAGATAGATCTACTGCAAAAGCTATTTGGGATCATTTGGAAACACTGAATGAAGGGGATTCCACAGTCAAAATTGCAAAACTTGAAAGCTTCCGAGTCAAGTATGAACATCTGAAAATGGAAGAAGATGAAAGAATTTATGCTTTTATGGAAAGAGTAAATGAAATTTTTTTAGGTATCAAATGTTGTGGAGGAACCTTGAGTGAAGATGAGATTGTTTCAAAAATCTTAAGAGGTTTGCCACTGGCATATAAAATGAAGGTTACTGCTATCAATGAGTTGAGAACAATGCCTAATACATCAGTAACTAGGGATACATTGATTGGAAAGCTTTCATCTTTTGAAATTGAGGAATTTGGTCCTGTTGCTACTATAAAAACTGATTTGGCCTTCAAAGAATCAACATCATTTGCTCCATCTTTTGACAAATCAGACTGGAGAGCCTTTTATGCAAGAGAACTTAAAGAAACCAGGAAGAAGAATGAAGAGCTTGAAGAACTTGAAGCACTATTTGCAAGAAAAGTGCCAAAAGGTCCAATTGGAAGTAAGTATGAAGGTAAAGCACCCTTTAAATGTTTCAACTACAATAAGATTGGTCATATGGCTTCAAGATGCCCTGATAGACATGCTAGACTAAGAGAAGAAGCTAGAAGGACATACAAACCTAATCCTAAATATCAGAGATACAAATTTAAGAAGAACAAAGATAAATCTTGTTACATTGCTGATGAAGGTGTGACTGATGATTCTGATGAGGATCCAACAAACAATGGATGGGTCTTTGTTGCTATAACAGAAGATCAACTGGTACCTATTACTCAACTGGTAGAACAAGCCCTAGCAGCTAAAGTTGAATCAAAGGATGAATGGATTATTGACTCAGGATGCTCACATCACATGACTGGAGACAAAGGCAAATTCTTGAACTTTCAAGAATACAATGGAGGTTTGGTAAGATTCGAAGATGACAAAGCCTGTTCAATCAAAGGTAAGGTTCAATATCTCCTGATGGTAAACATAACACTGACAATGTTTACTATGTTGAAGGATTAAAACATAATCTTTTAAGTGTTGGTCAATTAGTTGAGAAAGGTTTTGAGTTACAATTTAAAAATGGAAAATGCAAAATCATGAATAGAACTGGTTTGGAAATTGCAACCGGTAATCAGACTAGAAGTAATATCTTTCATTTGAATAACAGTGAAAAGGCATGCTTAATTGCACATATAGATGAAAGTTGGCTATGGCATAAAAGACTATGTCATGTAAATTTTGATTGGATGGTAAAAATCAATACTTCTAAGGCAGTTAGAGATCTACCTAAAATTATGAAACCTCAGAATACAATTTGCAAGGAATGTCAATTTGGAAAACAAGTTAGAACTAGTTTCAAAAGTATTCCAGAAAAATCCAATAATGCTCTTGATTTAATTCACACTGATTTATGTGGTGTGGCTAGAACTAAAAGGTTACAAGGTGATAGATATTTCATGCTAATTATTGATGATTATTCTAGAATGTGATGGGTTACTATTCTCAGGGAAAAATCAGAAGCACTTGGGAAGTTCAAACTATTCAAAGCAATGGTTGAAAATGAAACCGGTAAGAAAATTAAATGTTTAAGATCAGATCAAGGAGGAGAATTCACATCTAGAGATTTTAATACATTCTGTGAAGTAAATGGAATCAAAAGACAGTTATCAGCACCTCAGACACCACAACAGAATGGAGTTGTTGAAAGGAAAAATAGAACTATTTTGGATGCAGCAAGAAGTATGTTATCAGAAGCAAATCTACCACATGTGTACTAGAGAGAGGCAGTAAGCACTACTGTCTATACATTCAACAAAGTTCACATCAAAGGTGAAACTAGTAAAACCCCTCATGAACTATGGTTTGGTAATACTCCTACTCTTAAGTATTTCAAAATTTTTGGAAGTAAATGTTATATTAGAAGAGATGAGTATATTGGCAAGTTTGATCCTAGAAGTGATGAAGGAATATTTCTTGGTTATTCATCTAAGAGTAAAGCTTATAGATGCTTTAATAAAAGATTACAGAAAATTGTTGAGAGTACAAATGTAAAGATTGATGAACAATTCAGAGGAACTTCAAGGTATATAGACTCTGAACCAGTAACAGAAATTATGACAAATGAACCAACAGTAAATCCACTGGTACAGAATGATGATCCAATTACTCCGGTATCATTAGAGGATACTATAGTAATTGAAGAACAACAACAGACTAAGACACCCTGGTATGTAAGACTGAATCATTCTGAAGATCAGATAATTGGAAGCAAATTTAAAGGAGTCATGACAAGAGGAAGATTGGAAAATGAAGAAGTATGTCTTATTTCTCAAATTGAACCATTATCTATCAATGAGGCATGTGAAGATAAATTTTGGATTAAAGCTATGGAAGAAGAATTAGGACAAATTGAAAAAAATTATACTTGGACATTAGTTCCCCGGCCTGAAAATAAAAATGTAATTGGAACCAAATGGGTATTTAGAAACAAACTCAATGAAGATGGTAAGGTTGTCAGGAATAAAGCAAGACTAGTGTGTAAGGGATATTCTCAGAAAGAAGGAGTTGATTACAATGAAACCTTTGCACCGGTAGCCAGAATTGAGGCAGTTAGATTATTCTTGGCCTTTGCAGCTCACAAGGATTACAAAGTTTATCAAATGGATATTAAATGTGCATTTTTGAATGTAGATCTTGAAGAGGAAGTCTATATTGAACAACCGGATGGATTTTCTTTGACAG
Source organism: Cryptomeria japonica (assembly GCF_030272615.1). Classification (NCBI taxonomy): domain Eukaryota; kingdom Viridiplantae; phylum Streptophyta; class Pinopsida; order Cupressales; family Cupressaceae; genus Cryptomeria; species Cryptomeria japonica. The sequence goes on along the minus strand of NC_081413.1, from coordinate 719,574,414 downwards.
ATAACAATGATATGGTTTGTAGATTAAGAAAAGCTCTGTATGGACTAAAACAAGCTCCAAGAGCCTAATATGCAAGATTGGATAAGTATCTTTTAAAAATTGGTTTTACTAAAGGAAATGCAAATAGAAATTTATATTACAAAGTAACTAATGATGACATTTTGATTATGGAAGTATTTGTTGATGATATAATCTTTGTAGGAGAAGATGGATTATGCAAAGAATTTTCTCTTAAAATGCAGCATGAATTTTAAATGTCTATGATTGGAGAAATAAAATTCTTTTTAGGATTGTAGATTTTACAGATTGATAAAGGCATATTTTTGAGTCAATCTAAGTACTTGAAAGAACTACTCAAGAAATTTGGGATGGAGAACTCTAAACCGGTAAGCACACCTATGACTACAAATGACAAATTATCTCAAAGGGATGAATCTACACCTGTTAATCCAACTAGATACAAATCTATGATAGGAGGTTTACTGTATATGACACAAACTAGACCTGATATTATGAATGCAGTATGTATAGTTTCTAGATTTCAGAGTAATCCCAAAGAAAATCATGAATCAGCAGTAAAAAGGATTTTCCGGTACTTGCAAGGTACAACAAATCTTGGATTATGGTATCCTAATGATGAAAATTTTGATCTATATGCATACACAGATGCAAATTGGGCAGGAGATGTGGATGATAGAAAGAGCACCACTGGAGGAGCGTTCTTTCTTGTAAAGAGATTAGTTTCTTGGTTAAGTAAGAAATAGAGTTGTACATCTTTATCAACAGCAAAATCAGAATATGTTGCAGCAGCAGCAAACTGTACAAGAGGTACTTTGGCTTAAGCAAATGTTGAAAGACATAAAGGTAAAATGCAAGGAACCTATTACTATATATTGTGATAACACTGCAGTAATTGATATATCTAAGAATCCAGTATTACATTCTAAAACAAAACATGTTTCTATCAAACTGAATTTTCTAAGGGAAAAAGTTGAAGAAAAGGAAATAAAATTGGTTTATGTGAATACTAAAGAACAACTTGCAGATATTTTTTCAAAACCTTTGCCTAAGGAAACTTTTGAGCATCTCAGAGATCAGCTTGGAGTCTTACCTCCACTGGTAGAGACTTAGACAGTTGATGATTGTCATCAACCGACAGAATTAAATGGACAAATCTTTTATTCCGGTTTTTGATGAGGAAGCTACTTCTCAGGGGGAGTAGTTGGTATATTGAATTGGTTGGTATTTTGTATGAACTTGACCTTTTTGTGACTTTGGCATTTGATGTCAAAGGGGGAGAGATATATGGAAAAACATTAAGGAAAAATATATGGAAATAAGCATTATCTTTTTGAGAAGAGATTGGTATTGTAAATAAATCTTTGTATAAACACATATTACTCCCAGGGGGAGAATTGGTTTTTGTACTTGGCATTTCTATTTTGGCACTTTGATGGTTTTTCCATCTTGTGTTGCCATCAATGCCAAAGGGGGAGATTGTTGGTATTTTGGTATGGTTTTGTCATTGATGTCAACACCTACTAAATACACCTACTTTGGAGATCCAGCAACATTCACCGGCAATCAGTAAACTGTTCAAACAATCACCGGTATATGGTTAACCGGAAGGATATAATGTTCACCGGTACCTGCAATGACATGGAAGACACTTGGTAATGTCGAAGACATCATGTGGACACTTTTCCTTGAAGTAATATCATTGGTATATTCTTATTTGCATATTTGCTTTTACCGGCAAATAGGTCTAGGTTATCTAGGGTTACACCGGCAGGTTTATCTTTTCTAGATCAGCATGGCACGCTATGGAGATGATTTATTATTGTTATAAAAGCATTAAGCTGACATGTTCAATCGGTTATTGCATCGGATATTGTATTATTTGTAAAATATTTTATTGTAATATCTTGTAGAGCCGACCTACTAAAATTGGTCTTAGGGTATGGTATAAATGTAAGATCTTATTTGTAAGATCAAATGTGGAATGCGAAAAATATTTAAGGAAGGATATATGTGAGATCAAGCAGAGATATACATGAAGACATCATTTGAAGGTGAAGTTAGGTTTTTGTAGAAGCATATCAACATTACACCGGTACTAAATCCAGCATATGAAGATGCTATTTTGTGCAGTACATTCTCATTGGATTTAACCAGCCAACTGTAGTCAGTGTGACTCCCATTTGTGTTTGAGCAGTGAGCTCTAGGTTGTTGGCCTTTCTACATGTGCAGACCCCTCTTTGTACACTTACTATCTGCAGTAGTATCATCTGATTGTGGGTAAGGTTTCCCACCGTGGTTTTTCCCCTTATAGGGTTTCCACGTACAAATATTTATGTCATGTGTTGTGGTTGACTTTGTACTTATGTTTCATGCATTAATTCTTACCGGTACAACATTTCCTATTAACACTGTTTACCGGCACATTTAACTATCTTACCGGTATTAAGCATTAAGTTGGTTAATAAGATTTTGGTTTGAATTTATTAGACAACTGATTCACCCCCCCTCCCCACTCTCAGGTGTCCTTGGGACCTACACTCAGACCTCTTTGAGGTAATCTCTCCATACAAATACTTCCTTGTGCAGGTTTAAAGTGATTGCAGTAGTTGACTGTGAAAAGGCAGTGAAAAGACAGTGACAAAGGCATGGCACTATTTTCCTTCTTGTCTGCCAAGTGTTTGACATTTTCCCTGCAAGGGAAAAGCAAGGGAAGTTTCCTTGAGATGTGGAAAAGTTCCTTTACCATGGAGGAGGCTTGAAGAGTGGAGTGAGAGAGACTTTCAAACATTGCTTGCTCCAAACCCTACAAAACCCTCAAATTATGCCATAAAAAGTGGACAGTCTTAAATCTACACTAACAGTGGACTAAACCTCAAAAATCCTTGATCATACACTTCTAAAACATCATTACAAACAATATTTGTGGTGGAAAGGACCATTGTTGACTAGTGGGAGAAAAATAAGGCCAATTAGGCCTACACGGGCTAGTAGCCCTGCGGCATAACACACAACAAAATGACAGTTTTTTTAGAATGCATGAACCCGATGGGAAAATGGAACTTGGAGGCTTATGAAACATAATGAAAACATTTCAAATAGTCCAACAAGTGTACTTGGGACCCATAGATAGTGTGCAACCTCATTTGGGGGTAGTTGAGCCATATTAATGAATTTGAGCAAGTTGAGGGTTATAGACCTAAAACAAGATTATGAGCATTCAAAGGTGAATAACACCTTACTGCCCCTGCATTTCCATGTGGAAGATCCCTAGTACACGTTGAAACCGAAGGTTGAAGGCCCCAAGAGCCAAGAAAGAGCAAGTGTAGTTGGAAGGGTTAAGTATTTTGAGTAGTTTTGTGGATGGGCAAGAGTCATCACCAAAAAGGGAGTTTGTGAGGCAAGTCAACCATGGAGGACTTGACATTACAACAATAGAAGGGATTGGATAGTCATATACAATAGACACTACAAGTCCTTAATCAATAAATTGATCTTTTTGAGCAACTAGCCTTGTGAGTGCTTACCTACCAAGCTCCCTATCATAGTGGTATCAGAGCAAACAAAAGATTCAGGAGAAATACACATTAGGAAAACATGGTGACCAATGCAGAATTGGCCAAGAAGAGGAAAATAGGGCACTTAGAGACAGATTAAATCAACTAGCAATAAAACTAGCTGAAGTAGAAGTCAGAACTGAAGAGGTCCATGATAAGGTTGGAGATAAGGGTAAAATGGTGGCCATAGAAGATGAGGTTCCCATACCTGACCCTGTCATTGAGAAAGAACCATTCTTGAAAGCCTTGAGAGCTTTGAGTGGTAAGACCTTAGAAAGAGTGGCTCTTTTCAGTGGGAAGATGGATCTAGATGCTCTAATAGAGTGGATTGAAGGGTTAGAAAACCATTTTGAGTGTGATGGAGTGACTGAAGCACAAAAGGTTAAGGTGGCAAAATCAAGGTTGAGAGGGGCAGCCTTAACACGGTGGAAATTCATCCAAAAGGAAAGGGTGAAAGAAGGTAAGCAACCACTAGCCACCTGGAAGGCAATGGTAGCCAAAATCAAAGAGACCTACCTTCCTGAAGACTATGAGATACAACTTCACAAGAAAAGAGAAAACTTGAGACAAAAAGACCTAGATGTCAGTAGCTACACTGAAGAGTTTCAGAAACTGTGCATGAGATCCAGAGTAGTGGAGGATGAGAGTATAAAAGTGGCAAGGTATTTGAATGGGTTAAGATGGAACATCTAGGAAGAGATGAGCTTTTTTATGCCCACAAACCGTACACAAGTGCTATCAATTGGCACTTAAGGTGGAAGAGAAAGGTACAAGAAAGCAAGAAAAAAACAATAGAGGAAGAGGTAGGGGAAGAGATGGTAGAGGACATAGAGGCAGTTTTGGGGTAAGAAACATAGATCAACGGTTCCAAGGAGAGTCTAAGCTTATTGAGCAAAGTGGGGATTCTCAGAGAAAACCCAACTATAGGGGTAGGGGATCAAGCAACCCGAGTAGGGGTAGATCTAATGGACCAGAGAGGGGGTCCTACTTCTCAACCATGAAGTGCTATAACTACCAAAAGTTGGGCCACCCTAACTATAGATGCCTAGAGAAGCCTAGTTCATCCTATGGAGGTGAAAAGAGAGTAAACTATGTTCAAGAAGATGGAGGTAATACCAGAACTTCAGCATTGAACCATCTAGCTTCAGAAGATGGTGAGAGTTTGATGATAAAGAGAGTGTTAATGAAGAAGCCACATAATACAGAGGCCTCATAGAGAAGAGAATTGTTCAGGATTAAGTGTAAAATCATGGGAAAGGTGTGTAAGGTGATCACAGATTCAGGATCCACAGATAACAACATATCAGAAGAAGCGGTAAGCAAATTGAAACTACCTACACAAGGAGCCATACAAAGTCACCTAGTTGAATAAGGGACATGTGTTGGTAAATGAGCAAGATTGGGTAGATTTCCACATTGGGGGATATGTAGATAGTATCCTATGTGACATCCTTCCTATGGATGCTTGCCACCTACTGTTGGGTAGACCATGGCAGTTTGACTGAAAAGCACAACATGATGGAGAAAGAAACTCCTATTCTTTTTAGAAAGATGGAGTAAACTACTAGATTCAATCCCTCACTAAAGAAGGAGAGAGTAGAAATAAGGTGCCTAACATCATGTTAGTGAATGAGAAAGAGTTCATAAAAACACTCAAAGAAGGTGAAGGAGTAGGATTTGCACTCATAGTGAAGCCTAAGGAAGAAAAGGCAGAAAAGAAAGTTGAGATACTATGTGAGGTGCATAAAATCCTTGATAACTTCAAAAAAATAATCAGTGATGGTACACCTACAACCTTACCACCTCCTAGAGCCATTAGCCATCAAATTGACTTCATTCTTGAAGCCTCTTTGCCCAATAAGGCAGCCTACAAGATGACCCCTGACCAAAACAAAGAGGTAGCAAGACAAATACAAGAACTCTTAGACCAAGGGCTGATTAGGAAAAGCATTAGTCCTTGTGCAGTACCTACAGTGTTGGCACCTAAGAAGGGTGGAACATGGAGGCTTTGTATAGATTCTAGGGCCATAAACAAAATCACCATCAGATATAGATTTCCCATACCAAGGATAGAGGATTTGATGGATTGTTTGGGGGGCGCACAATATTTCAGTAAGATAGATTTGAAGAGTGGTTACCATCAGATAAGGATCAAAGAGGGGGATGAGTGGAAGACAACTTTCAAAACAAATGAGGGTCTCTATGAATGGCTAGTCATGCCTTTTGGACTCTTTAATGCTCCCAGCACATTCATGAGGCTCATGAATGAAGTTTTACATGATTTCATTGGCAAATTTGTTGTAGTGTATTTAGATGATATTCTTATTTTCAGAAAGACTAAGGAAGAGCACTTACAACATTTAGCTAATGTTTTGAAACAGTTATCTGATGCACAGCTAACCATTAATCTTGAGAAATGTGATTTTATGAAGCAAGAGTTGCTCTATCTTGGTTTTGTTGTATCAGGAGGCAATCTGAAAATGGATCACTCAAAAGTTCCTGCAATAACCAGTTGGCCAACTCCTAAGATAGCCAGTAATGTCAGAAGCTTCCATGGTTTGGCTTAGTTTTATAGGAAATTCATCAAGGGATTCATTGAGATTTGTGCTCCAATGTTGGACACCATCAAAGGGGGTATAAAGGTAAAGTTTCAATGGACAAATGCAGAAAATAAGGGGTTTGAACTACTAAAAACTAAAGTAGCTACTCAACCAGTGCTCATTTTACCTAGTTTTGATAAGCTTTTTACTATTGAATGTGATGCTAGTAATATTGTAGTAGGAGCTGTTTTAAGTCAAGAAAATAGACCAGTTGCATTCTTTAGTGAGAAATTGAATGATGCAAAGAAAAAGTACTCATGCTATGATTTAGAAATTTATGCATCAGTACAAGCACTTAGGAAATGGAGACACTATCTTCTTCCTAAAGAGTTTGTTGTATACACAGAGAATCAGGCACTCAGTTTCTTGAACTCACAGGATAAACTGAATCATAGGCATGTTAAATGGGTAGAATACTTACAAGCTTACACCTTTACTCTTAAGCATAAGAAGGGCCAGTTGAATAAAGTAGTGGATACTTTGAGTAGAAGATTGTTAACTATTCATGAGATTCAAGTTCAGAGTATTGGTATTGATAGTTTCAGGGACATGTATCCAACTGATAATGATTTTTCTGAAGCTTATAAAGTTTGTAAAAATTTCGAGAATAACTTCCATGGTGCATATGCTAATTTCACTTTACAGGATGGTTTGTTATTCAGGGGTGGACAGTTGTGTGTTCCACAGGGTTCTATGAGAGAGAACCTCATTCAAGAAAAGTACAATGGGTGCTTAAGTGGACATTTCAGTCTCAATAAGACCTTAGAGTTGGTTCAAAGGTTCTATTATTGACCTAAGATGCAGAGAGACATCAGGAGGTATGTTGAGCAGTGTTTGGTATGCTAGAAAGTAAATGGTAACTCCTCTAATGCTAGTTTATATCAGCCTCTTCCAATTCCACATAGGCCTTGGGATTGCATTAGCATGGATTTTGTAGTAGGATTACCCAGGACTCAAGCAGGATTTGATAGCATCTTTGTAGTAGTTGATAGATTCAGCAAGATGACTCACTTCATTCCTTGCAAAACAACACATGATGCAAGTCATATTGCCTATTTGTTTTTCAAAGAAGTTGTTAGAATTCATGGTTTGCCTACTAGCATTGTTTTAGATAGGGATGTTAAGTTTCTTGGTCATTTCTGGAAAACATTGTGGAAGCGATTGCGTACTAAACTCTCTTTTGGTTCAACTTATCATCCATAAACTGATGGCCAAACCGAAGTTGTGAATAGGTCTCTTGGAAACATTCTTAGGTGTTTGACAAAGGAATATGGATAGAGTTGGGATTAGCTCATTCATCAAGTAGAATATGCCTACAATGATAGTGTTAACCGGTCTATACGTAAAAGTCCATTTGAAGTTGTTTATGGTATGCATCCAAGGGGTATAATGGAGTTGAGGGATATCACTAACTTGCAGCATAAGAGTGGGACAACAGATGACATGGCTCACTTCATGAAGGAGGTTCATGAGCAAGTGAGACAAGCTCTCCAAGACACCTCTCACAAAGTCAAGGCAAGAGTGGATGCTACAAAGAGAGATGTTCAGTTTTCCATAGGTGATTATGTAATGGCCCATTTGACTAAGGAAAGGCTACAAAAGGGAGTTCCAAGCAAGCTGCAGATAAGGAGGATAGGCCCTTGCAAGATCTTGGCTAAGTATGGGTCTAATGCTTATAAAGTTGATTTGCCTACTAATGTTTCTTTGTCCCCCATTTTAATGTTGTAGATCTAATTGATTTCAAAGGGCAGCCACGTGAGGAGATTCAATGAGTTTCAGATGTTTCTCAATCCCTTTTTGATCTATCTCTCCCTTCTCTTTCTTTTCCCCAAGCTGAACAGGTTCTAGACACCAGAGTTCTCAAAAAGACAAGGAATCACACCTACATGGAGCATCTCATAAAGTGGAAGGATCAACCTATCTCAGAGGCCACTTGGATACCTGAAGCTGACTTTTAGAAAGTTGGCATCCCTTCTTCTTTGTTTTTGGGGAAGTATGGTGCAGGAGCACCTAGTTGGGTAAAACTCCCATTTTTGGGTATTTTATGCTTTTATGTTTTTAAAGACTTGTGTTAGGTTGTTTTTGTTGTTTTAGGTTGTTTTGAGTCATGTGAAGTGGTCTTGATCTCATTTTGTGCTTAAGAGATCAAATCTTGCATTTCAGGCCTTGATTGCCAAAAAGGTCTCCTAATGTCTTCAAGAGCATTGACACATGTTTGTTTAGTGTTTTTAAGCATGTCTAAGTTGTTTAGATATGTTGATGAGGTTAGATTGTGAAAAATGCATCTTGGAGCAAGCAAAGTTGTCATTTGGCTTGAAAAGTTGTCAAAAGTTGTCATTTTTGGGTTTTTCTTGAAAAATGAGGCTATGAATGCCCCATTTCCATACCAAGGGCTTGAAAACCAACTGGAGAAACTATATAAGGTCTCCATTTTCCTTGGAAAGGGTTGGTTTTTGTATTTACAAGTGAAACTTAATAGAAAACAAGTTTTTTTGGCTTTTATGACTGTTTTCCTCTCCTTTTGAAGGGCAGTCCGTACTGTAGCTGTACAAATCCATACTGTACCTTCTTGGAAGTTGAGAAGTTGATGTAATAAGGCTTCTCATGTAATTGTTTTATTGATTTTTCATTTGCAAGGTGCTTATTCAAAAATATTTGTAAACTGTGTATCTGCTGCCCTGCCAGCGGTTTGGAGTTGTAAAATGTGTCAACTTGGTTGATCTAGGTCTGGGATCCCTCCAATGGATTCTTCCAAGTTGATCCATGTGTATATAATGTACATTCCTCTCTTTTTGTGCCAGAAGAATGGTTTGAAGATGCATTTGAGTGTGAACTAGGCAAGTTGGAGGAACTAGGCTAGTTCATGATTAAAACTCAAGATTGTCATCCAAAAGTAATTTGGAATGGACAAATCAATGAGGCATAGGTCTAGGAGTGAGGTAAAGAGTTTTGAGAATCACCTTGGCTTGTTGGATTAAATTTGTTGTATCAAACATTCCTGTTTTGTAACAAATAGTGAGTACACTGTTTTGTATAAGGTATTTGCAAAATGCTCACTGGGGTGCTTCCAAAAGCATCATCCATGCCTTGTAATGGAAAGGGAAATGTAATAGGAGTTCCTTTAATGCTTCTTAGACCTCTTTGAGGTATTCTCTCTATACAAATACTTCCTTGTGCAGGTTTAAAGTGATTGCAGCAGTTGACTGCCAAAAGGTAGTGACAGAGGCATGGTATTGTTTTCCTTCTTGTCTACCAAGTGTTTGACATTTTCCTTATAGGGGAAAAGTAGGGGAAGGTTCCTTGAGATGTGGCAGAGTTCCTTTTCCATGGAGGAGGCTTGAAGAGTGGAGTGAGAGAGACTTTCAAACATTGCTTGCTCCAAACCCTACAAAACCCTCAAATTATGCCATAAAAAGTGGACAGTCTTAAATCTACACTAATGGTGGGCTAAACCTCAAAAATCCTTGATCATACAATCCTAAAACATCATTCCAAACAATATTTGTGGTGGAAAGGACTATCGTTGACCAGTGGGAGAAAAATAAGGCCAATTAGGCCTACACGGGCTAGTAGCCCTGGTGCATAACACACAACAAAATGATAGTGTTTGTAGAATGCATGAACCCGATGGGAAAATGAAACTTGGAACATTATGAAACATAATGAAAACATTTCAAATAGTCCAACAAGTGTACTTGGGACCCATAGATAGTGTGCAGCCTCATTTGGGGGTAGTTGAGCCTTATTAATGAATTTGAGCAAGTTGAGGGTTATAGACCTAAAACAAGATTATGAGCATTCAAAGGTGAATAACACCTTACTACCCCTGCATTTCCATTTGGAAGACTCCTAGTACATGTTGAAACTGAAGTTTGAAGGCCCCAAGAGCCAAGAAAGAGCAAGTGTAGTTGGAAGGGTTAAGTATTTTGAGTAGTTTTGTGCATGGGCAAGAGTCATCACCAAAAAGGGAGTTTGTGAGGCAAGTCAACCATGGAGGACTTGGCATTACAACAATAGAACAGATTGGATAGTCATATACAACAAACACTACAAGTCCTTAGTCAATAAATTGATCTTTTTGAGCAACTAGCCTTGTGAGTGCTTACCTACCAAGCTCCCTATCACCTGGCCCTCAACTTGGAGTGGAACTGCCACATTTGAAATCACTTCACTGGAGTCTATTTTTGATAAATGATGAACAATTTTTAGCTTCTTAACCTTGAGTGGCTCCTTAGTGATTACTTGTTGCAAAGTGACCTTGGGAAGGTCTGCTTTTCTCCTTTTCTTTTCAAAAGTGAACTCAAGCCATTGCGGTGCATTTTCATCCTTGTCACCTTGATGTGATACTATTTTTGTAGTTATAACATGGACGTCTACCTACTCCTCTACTTCATCTCTTTCCTCTGCCTCTGTTTGCCCGGGATCTTGAGCTGAGGTAACTTGGCGGGCTAGATTGATTTGGAGAGTTGATTGCTTATGTAATTCACTCAATTTGCCACTGACCTCTTCATTGAATTTCATCTCTTCCTCATCTACCTCTGTTCCAACCTATCTGGTTGCTATGTCCTTAAAGAGGTCCTCTTGGTCTTGAGGGGTTAGATTTAATCTTTCATTCAATAGGTCCTCTGCCTCATCCCCTTCTTTCTCACCTTCCAACGGTCGTTGTTGCTCAAGATCTTCTTCCTCCTGATCTGAATCCAACTCAATATTTCTAACTTTTACTCCTTTGGTGGTAGAGCTTAAGCCTTGCACTCCAGGTTGCTCTGTGGGAATATTAGGTGGTGGTGGTGCAAGGTCGTAATTGCTTGGAGCATGTGTCACCTCCATTGAAGGTGACTGAGTAGGTGCATATTTAGTAATTTCTATATCTTCCTCATGCTCTTGGGTACCCTCTCCTGTTGTTTTCCCTATAGCTGTCCTCAGTGAGAAAACTTTGGCAAGTGGTACTACTCCCAATCCATCAGTCACTCCTAGGTCTGCTACCTTATTTGACAATTCAGACTCCCTCATCTTTTCCTAGAGTTTCTTGATTAAGTCCTCAATACTTTCTCAAGGTTTGTCCTCCTCACCTGGATTGGTGGAGGTATTTTTTCTTAAGGCTCACCTTGTCTTCCAGGCGTACTCCTTATGGCCCCTTGATTGAGGTACCCCTAAAGTGGATTCCTTCTATTTCGCCTTTGTGAGGCTAGGCCTTACCCTCTAGCTTAACCATTGCTTGGTCCTGTTGATGACTAATTGGGAGATCTTTTCCATATCTGTGTCTTCACTTGCAGACCATTTTATTGGGAAGAGGGGCCTTTTTTCTATCCCTGATTCCTTATAAACTAGATCAAGCAAGTCTCCATCATCCCTAAGGTCTTTAGGGAGGTTAGTCTCGATTCCAAAATCTGTTACCTGTGGCATAGATAACTTGTTATAGCTCTTCTCCCTAACCTCAAATCTGTCTTGCAAGTTGGCCCAAAAGTCCTCCAGGAAAGGCTTGTGCCCCTCATATTCCTTTGGCATAGCTTGTTTAAGTTTCATGTAGGGATCATAAAACTCCCTAGCATGATCATACTCTTTCAAAGTTAAATCTTGAAGCTCTTGTTCTGCTAATTTGGCCACTTGTATCTTAGAACATGCAAATTACCCAATAGATACTGAGAAATCGATTCCTACTTTGTGTTTTGATGACAAAAGTGACTGGAGGCCCACAAGATGCCTTACATATTCTAGCAAAATTATCCTATCATTGCAATTTCAGGGTAGCAACATTGGGTTCCCTATGAATCTGCTAACCCTAATGTAAGTAGATCATGGATTTTGGATAAACCAACATGCCCACTCTCGGATGATAGCCATGGCCTTTGGGCTAATCCAATACCCTGCATCTCCTGTCAATTTGATTATTATTGGGAAAATGAAGGGATCATTAACTCTCTTGAAATGAGCCTTTGCATTGGCTAGAGTGAGTTGGGAATAATAATCCCATACCTTCTTCTGTCCTTCTTTCTCTCCCAATTGACCTTCTACTTGTAACCCTCGAAACTTTCAAGCTCTAGCAGCTACCCAGATGGCATATGATATGAAAAAGAAATTTTGGGTATGTTGAACTTCTTTTATTTGCTTGCAGAATATTGTCAGAGAGGATCTGTGGCCAATCAAAGTATTGTTTCCCTATTAAAATAGTACTCATGAATTGGAACATCCAGGGATGAAAATTCTTGCAATCCGGCTTGCCAAAGGCCCCGCTAGGCATAATGATTAAGTCTCTTTGAGGCTCTTTAAAATATGCCCTTAGTATCTCTATTGCCTTGAGACCTATCTTTCTTTCTTCTTCCAACCAGTTCATATTCATGTGCCTCTTATTGGCTGAAATTTTGTCATTCCATGCCTTTAAGGTCTCTTCTTCAGTTAACATAAATATCTCCTCCCTGGTTGGGATACCAAAAATGAACCCGAGCATGTCTGGAGACAAGTCTATGACTGTTTTTCCTTGTGCATGTGTGCACTTTCTAGTGTCTAGGTTATAAAATGGGGCAATGGTCATTATGAACTCCGGTGCCTATAATGACTATGGAAAGGCAGTAGCTTCAACTAGGCCGAATCTCTTGATTCTCCTATGGACGGCCTCTAGACTAGGTTTGTCCAATTGACCCTTAATATCCTAAATTTCTATATGGCCGATTTCAATATCAGTGACCCATTTGACTTGATCTTCTAGTTTTGAAACATAGACCTATCCATGATAATGGTATTTCATGGTGGCTGGGAGTCTATCAATTTCTTTGACTCTTTTGCTTGAGGATGAGTCCATCTAACCACTCGAACTTGCAAGTAGAACTCAAATCCTCAGTCTTTGATAATAATCATAAAAGTTGATTTACTTCGGGACTTCGAGGTCTTGGGGTTCCAGGGTAGGCACAAGTGAAGAAGGCCCAAAAATCCAGGGTTCTAGGGTTCCGATATTAAATTATGTGCAAAACGAATCCCGGAACTCCGGGGGTCCAAGGTTCCGAGCTTAGGTTGAATGGCAGCCGCCCGGAACTCTGAGGGTTCGGGGTTAGGTCAAGCCAGCTACTTGGAACTCTGGGGGTCTGAGGTTCTGGGTTTAACTAGGGCACGCAAACAAAAGAAAACAAACAACAAGCAAAACAAAACAAGGAGGAAAGAAAAAATAAAATGGTAAACCACCAAAATGAGCAAGAAAAATCACCAACCTGGTGAATCGAAATGCCCGAAAATGCCAAGGAAAGCTCGGAAGTCCAAAGGTTCATGACTTGGAGCTAGGGAGGAGGAGCTCTGAATGCACAAATGAAATTTAAAATTCCATCATACCTATTTATAACTCATCCCAATCTTACGAATGCTTTAAAAATGACCTCGAGAATCCGGGGTCCCGAGGTTCTGAGCTCAACATGGGAAAAGGAACACCTCACTACAGAACTCTTGGGTCTGGGGTTTTGAAGCAGGGAAAGGAAGCTCCACCTCAGAACTCTAGGACTTTGGGGTTCTAAGGTAGAAGATGCAAAACCTCACGGCTCCGGAGTTCCGAGGTCAAAAACTAAAAAGAAAAAAGGGACCTCGGGACTCCGGGACTCTGGAGTTCTGAGGTCAAAAAGAAAAGAAAAGAAAAATGAAAGGGGGACCCAACTTTAAATGCAAGGAGACTAGTGGGGAAATACATATGCAAGGCATAACAAATGGCGACTATCTAGGAAAAATGACTATAGGCAATTTAGAACTTCAGAATCTCTGATTAACTACATGCTAAGGCTATTATCATTCAAAAGGATGTATAAGAGCAAACATGGGTGAACCAATGAACAAAAAAAGTCCAGAATTGAACATGATTAACTCTTAAGTGTGTGCGCATGATTTATTACTCCATCATTTCAATAATGTATATAACCAAAGGAAACTAGGAGCAAGCTATGTAGATGAAGTCATCGACCATGTTTTGTGCAAGGTTATCCTGGGCATAGCTCTGGTGCTAGCTAGGCATCTATAGCCCCGATAGAGATACCAGTTCCCATCAAATAGTACTCCACTGCCAGCCATGTGTCCATAACCCCAGTGGAGGTTGCTTGAAACACCCATTTGAGTTGCTCAAGAGGATCATTTCTTTTCTCTCTCTCTCTTCTTTTTTTTGAAAACATTATAGGATATAGAGAATGACTTGTTTCTACAATAACCTTTTAAGAAAATTTCAAACATTGAAGTTTGATAACTGGGTTGGGACCCATGGTGGATAACGTGAAACCCCTTGACTTTGGATTTTTCACTTGAAAACCAGTTTATCTGATATCTTACAAAACTTTCTGATGTACCTTAATGTGATGTTAGTGCTGAGTTTATCAAGCTAGCCTTTTCCAATTGAGAGTCAAAACTCAAATCATATTTAAATGATTATATACCACTTTGAACAAGTATAGATAAAAGTTTCAAAATTAACCAAATGACAATGAAGTCACAAATAGCAGAGAGTCGAAGTCTCTCAAAATTTGGCAAGATTTTATGCAAAGGATACCTTCCTTTTAGAATCTTTGAGAAAAAAATATGTATATCCTGACTCAACAAACAAACAAAGAAACGAACAAAACAAAAGGGAAACAAGCACGAAGAAAAAAGAAACAAGCATGCAACAACAACAAAAACACAACAAACAAACAAAAATACCCAAAAACATGAAGCAAAACAAAAAGAAAAGAACTAAACTACTATATACAACAAGTCAAGCTTCACTAAGGATTTAATGGAAGTAATGCTTGAGGAAATGACCATTGACGGACAATGGTACCAGTTCTCCAGTCAAAGAGCTTAACCTAAAAGTGTTCTCACCTAAAATTTCAGCTATTTGGTAAGGACCTAACCACAATATTTCAAACTTGTGATGATCACCTTTCTTTTCCCTGGCCTTATCCCATAATAGGACTAGGTCAGAGATCCAAAAAGCTTTCACCTTGGCCCTTTTATCAAACCATCACTTAACAACAACTTGGTGCTTGGCAAAGTGTTGTAGAGTATTAATCCTTTATTCATCAAGTCTTAATAAATTTAAGAGGCGAACCTCTACCTGATCCTCAATGTCAAGTTCTTTCATTAATTGGAGGACCGGTGTTTGCAAGTTGATTGGGAAGACAGGGGTCTAGCTGTAGACAAGGTAATATGGAGAAGTTCCCAAGGTAGCTTTTACTCTGGTTTGATAAGCCCATAAGGCATATCTTAATTGATTATGCCAATCCCTGGGGTTTTTCTCAAGTAGCTTCTTGATGACATCTAGGATGTTCTTGTCTGTGGATTCAACTACTCCATTGCCTTGCGGGTAATAGATGGATGAAAATTTTAATATAACTTTATATTCGTATGATCATTGCATCAACTGTGCAGAAGTAAAAGTGGGACCATTGTCACACACTAGAGTGAATGACATACCAAACCTGGTGATGATACGCTCTTCAATAAATTTCAAGACTACCTCAGTAGTAGCATTCTGGCATGCAATGGCTTCTATTCACCGGGTACAATAATCTGTCGCCATAAGAATAAACTTATGTCCTGCAGATGAGTTAGGATTAATAACACCTAGGAAATCCAGTGCTCATTGAGTGAAAGGTCTTACCTCGAACACTGGTTGGAGAGGCATGATGGGATTTCTTTCTCTAGAGGTGATAGTTTAGCATGTATGGTAGTGACGTACATGCTCATGAGTATCCTTAAATATGGTAGGCCAATAATATCCAGCCTTCAAGATTTGATGTGCAGTGGCATCCACTGACCCATGACCTGTACCATATTTCCCATGAAATTCCTCAATCATATTATGGGCTTCTTGATGATCAAGACACTGAAGGTAAATACCTTCATAATTTTTTCTATAAATTGTTGAATCCTTGATCATATAATTGGCACTTTTGAGCCTTAATGCTTGTCTTTGTGTGGTTTTCAACCGCTCAGGACATCTATTATTCAAAAATATAAATACCAAATCCATGTACTAGGGGTCTTGAGTGAATGACCTCAACATATACTATTGGCACTGGATTTGAGGGATGTCACTTGCCATGGCCTAAGACAATCCTTGGCCTCGAACCAACTTCATTGGATGCATCTCTAAATCAAATTATTGCAATATTGCCATCCATTTCCCTCGACGTTCTCCCAGTTCGGACTACATGAGTAGTGGCTTCACTACTTGGTTAGGGACAATCGCATAAATTTTACTCCTCAGGATGTAATGCCTAAACTTCTTGACTGCTCTTACCAGTGCAAAGGCTTGCTTTTCTAGAGAAGATTATCTAACCTCAACACTTTTGAAAGGAGAGCTCATAAATGCAATAGGCTTCTCGTCCCCTGCTTTCCTCTGCGTCAAAACAACCGCTCCTGAGTGTAGCGAAACAAAAGAATATATGTAAAATGACAGTGCGTAATTAGGGCTAGTTAGCATAGGAGCTTCGACGATGGATTTCTTGATCTAGGCAAAAGCCTCTTTTTCTTCAGTTGTCCATTTGACCTTAGCATCCTTCTTCATCATTTCATTCTGTGTGGGGGAAAAGCGAGACTAGGCTAACATGTCCTAATCCTACCTTTTGACACACATTGTGGAATACGAAAGAGCCTAGAGGTATCACACAATTGGCTACTTCTTTTTGTGAAAGAGAGAGCCACGAGCTACCTATTAGGATTTCTATTCCTTTGTTGTAATTGAAAGATAAAATGATACAAGTTCAATTCCTAATCCCAAAGTGCGAGTATGAACTAATAACAAGATTGCAGAATTGAACTTAAACTATGAAAATCTGTAAATACAAAGATAAGACAAGAATGCAAAAGCATACCTGGAGTCAAAATCTGAGTGGAAATGTTCGGGATGGGGGCGCGGGTGCCACTGTCCTGATTCTGCACCGGAAACTGCACCTAAAACTATTGTTTTGCACTCTCGAAAACTATCGGAAATGTTGTCTGTCAGGAGGACTAGGGCGCCCAGCGCCCCTGTCCCAGGGACCAGGGGGCCCAGCGCCACTGTCCTGGCAGGACCAAGGTGCCCCACGCCCCTGTCCTGGTCTTCTGCTCCGAAACTTGGTGTGTGGTCCCGTCTCCGTCTACTTCTTTCGGATCTGCAACTTGCGGCGTCGTCCGAATCCTGAAACCTGCACTTATATATGAAAAGGTGTTTTGGGCGGCTATATAGGGTTTTGCCTTAGTCAAACCCCCACTTCGGTGATTTCCACCTCCACGAATAGCCAAGTTGTATTTTAAAAGTAATGTGTGTGCAGACCTTGTGTGTGTGCAAGATCTAAAATGCAAGTAAGCAAACTAGAGCAACCTAGAAAGTAAACCCTAATTGCTTGTAAATGATAATGTAAATGCTCTAAATCAAGATGCAAAGTGATCTAAAGCATGGATAAATGATATATTAAAGCTTATGCAAAGACATGAAAACAACATGAAACCATACCCAACCCCCAAGGGAGAGGTACAAGCCAATCTTTAGTCGGTGATCTCCTATTGTTCTTCAATGTCTTCCAAGCCCTAAATGGATGAATGGATTTGATAAATTCTTGATAGAGGGATGTTGAAAGTTGTTGAAGTCTTCAAAGATCTGCTCTTTCACTGCATATGAGGTTCCTGAAAACAAAATTTGGATCCTTTCAAATGAAGAAAGAGAGCTCTTATGTATGAAACCCTAGGTCGTAATTTCGTCTTTTGGCTGACCTAGAGATTGAATATCCCACCAATTTCTTGGGGTTAAGCTTTATTTTATGATTGGATCGCGCTCCTAAAATTTTGGGAAAAATGTCTAGGACCGTGTGCACTCTGGGTGCCACGGTCCCGACAACTTTTCACCAAATTTTCAGGGCCGTCAGATATGATGATTTTAGAGAGAATCCTGAAGTTATAGGTGATTTTGAGATGTTTTGACCCCCGAAATCAAGCCCCCAAGCTCAGAATAGGGCCTAATTAGGGTTTTTGATTAAGTAGTGTATTGGAAGAATAAAATGAAAGGGGCACGCTTTAATGAAAGGGCCCGATTTTATGATATGGGAGATGATAAAATAAGACCCTAGACCTAATTAATTTAATTAATTAAGTGCTAAAGGGGAAATGCAATGCAAAATGCAAAATGCGCCAAGGCGGGTGCTAAACTAGGTGTGAAATTGTACCACCCTAGCAAGTGTGTACAATTTACGATGCTACACATTCAATGGCTTGACTATTTCTGCAAACCCAGTAATAAAATTTCTAACAAAATTGATCTTCCCAAAGAAAGATCTCATCTTCTTTTTACTACCAAGCATTTGTAACTTCAATAATGCTTCTACCCGATCTGGGTCTATAGATATCCCCCTCTCAGAGATTACGTGGTCAAGTATCTTTCCTTCAGCCACTCCAAACACACATTTCTTGGGGTTAAGGGAAATCCCATATCTATGACATCTCTCCAATACCTTTTGGAGGTGGTTTGGGTGGTCTTCTCTGACCTTGGAAAATATCATCAAATCATCCATATAAATAATGATGCATTTTCTAATCAGTTCCTTAAAAGTCATATCCATCGCACGTTGGAAGGTTGCCCCAACATTAATCAACCCAAGTGGAATTCTTTTGTATGCATATGTTCCCCACTTTGTCGTAAACGCTATCTTCATACGATCCTCATAATTCACCAATACCTGGTTATACCCTGAATAACCATCTAAAAACGACATCATTTGTGAACCATTTACTATTTGTAGTACTTCATCCAAAGAAGGAAGTGAGTAATTATCTTTCTCGGAGGCTTTGTTGAGATTAAAAAAGTTTACGCAAAGTCATATTTATCCATTCTTTTTCTGCACTGGTACCAAATTAGCAACCCAAATAGAATGTCGTACTAGAAAAATAATCTTAGCAGAAAGTAACTTTTGTACTTCCTTGAAAATCAAAGGTTCTATTAGTGCATTGACCGAGTGTTGTTTTTGTCAGAACGACTTTATGTTAGGTTTTAGGCGAATGACATGGGTGATAATCATTGTATCGAATGTCTTTAAGTCTTCATATCCCCATGCTATTACATCAATGAACTCTTTCAAGATTTGTATCAGTTTTTCTCTTTCATTTTGAGTGCAAATCTTCCCAATATTGACAATCCTCTCTTGTCCTTCTAGACCAATATCATGGGGCTCATACTTTCCAGCATCCAAATCCTTTGTTAGTCTCTCCTTTACTCTAGGGTATGAATCAAAAGTCTCTCTATGGTGACCATCCCTTTAGGAATAACGTTAGTTGGTAAATCCAAAATATCAACATTACTCTCGATATTAAGATCATCCGATTTATCTTCCTCATCAATAATTTTCTCTTCAAAAGCCCCTAAATTAGCAAGAAAGACTAGAATGTGGGCATCATCCTGGAAGACTTGGAAGTGTTTGATATTATTAGGTACAGGAGGTATAGAGATTAATTCCACAGAGAACTTCTTTAAAGGGGATTGGCTTACTGGCTCTAATGTACTGGCAGCTACGGCTAGTGCATCAGGTATTCCATTGACTTTCCTAGGTACTAGTTGAATATCAAAAGCATCAAAATCCTCAATCAGCTCCCACACTCTATTCTGATATGCTACTAAACTTTTATTGTGGCACACATATTGGCTTCACACTTGTTTAACCACCAGCTCAGAATCTCCTTGCACCTTCAAACACTTTGCCCCCTTCTTATGAGAAAACAGTAATCCTCTAACTAAGGCCTCATACTCCATCATGTTATTAGTACAGGGGAATTGGATTCAGTAAGAAGCTAAAAGGGTTTTCCCTTTTTGGTTGGTTAACTCTATGCCTGCCTCACTGTCTTGCTTGGATCTTGACCCATCAAACTTTAAAAACCATATTTCATCTTTGGGTCTCTTCACATTTTTTACCTTTGGGTCAATGATCAAGTTAGCTTCTGGAGGGGATTGTTGCTTCTCAAACTTGAGGTCTTGTGATAATTGAGGTTGTTTAATTTCTGGTTGCATAAACACTTCAGTAGTGTTAGGAACAACCTGTTCCGATTGAGGTTGAGATTGTGTTTCTTCTTTCTCTTGCTCAAGAGAAATATCTTCCTCTTTGTTTTTAACAATCTCAACTTTAAGAATCTCCTAGCTGTATTCTTTAGGTAAGGTAGTCTTACTTCTTCCATATTGATCGTATGATCATCTTCTTCATATGGAACCAGACTCATCAGCTTTGTAATCTCATTCTGACATGGGATACATGAAACTTCTGAGTGCTCCTCATGATGTATCCAACACCATTTCAGAAGGAACAACTCTTGTATCTTCATAGTATTTCCCAATAAACACATTCCTTGTTGTAGTGAGCTCTTTGACCCACCTTCTATATGCGGTGTTGTCTACTCTAAATAATTGAAGAGGAGATGGTGCAGAGAAAGTAAGAATCTCATTGACCCTGTAAACTCCTGGACTCACTTTAGCAAATGCCACTTCGTTGATAGCACCATAATCCATGACTAATTTCTTCAATTTAGGCTCGCTATCAATTCAGATTTGGTTGCTTACCCCTTTCCATGGAAGCCATAAGTACGTAAAACAAGTTGAGAAATATCCTCCCAACGTCTTGGACCAATCCCTACTAAGGAGCATCCCATATACTTCTGGAATATCCACTACTTGAATGTCAATATAACGAGATATTTAGGGATCAACACCTAATTGGATGTATACATCTTTCAATTCTCTGATTACGTTAACCTCCATTTTGTCTAGTTGTACCACCTTACTATTTGCACATACTGGTTGAAGTCCGAGCTGTTGACATATAAAGTAGGTCATTACGTTTCTCGAAGCTCCTGAATCTACCAAACAATTATGTAAATTCTTCCCACATATCCTCAAACTCAGTAAAAATGGTGGATTTTCTATTGCATCACTATTGAAGTTAGTGTTGACTTCTTTAAGGTCTGTCATCTTAACCTCACTGCTCTATGATTTTAATAATTCCAACTTTCTAAGGAGAGCCCTCCTCTATTCAGGGAAATATCTCAATACTTTCATTAAGGACATAGTGGTGGTAGTCCTTTCCATCTCCTTAGTAACGTCAAATGATCCTTTCAGAAAATAATATTGCCCTTGAGCTTGTTTAGGGCATGTTCCTTGGAAAGCTTGAGGAGGGTGAGGATTGTTGCTTGCATTAGCATTAGGTGGTACAAACCTACCCATCGGGGGAGGTGGCTCCATTAATGGAGCTTTGCCTTGACTCCTAAGATTGTAGTTGTTCCTAGTCTGAAAGGCTTGAGCATCGTAGACACATGGTTCACCTTCAGCTTCAGCCTAAAATTCTCTACACAGGAAAGTATCGACCAACATGGCAGTATTAACCTTATCAGGTTCATCATTGGAACAATCTTTGGGCTGAGAGTCAACTTGAGTAATTCTTATGATTTTCTCGAACTGAGCATAATTAACCTCAGAATGCACAGCTGTGTCATGCAACCTGCACCAATTTGTTAGCAAAATCATATCGGCAAGGTTAATACTTTGTGTGTGGTTTGGGTTATCTCGTGCATCGAGGTGATCATGGTTCACCCCACCGTTATTTGGACCCATATTCCATTGCCTATTATAAGGTTTGTTGTTATACCTTTGATTTTGGTTCTGGTTATTGTAATTCTGCTAATTATTGTATGGTTGGGATAGATTATACCCTCTTGGAGGATTCATCTTTAGCTAGATCAAGTCCAAAGTAACCTGTGAGATCATTTTCTTTAAGGCTTCTACTTCAGTAGATATATGAGATCTTTGATTCTCAGGTGCTGTAGTTGGAGGTTGATTCATTGAATTAGTATTGTCAAATTGTTGATTTCTGACTTGCACTTGACCAACATATTATGTTTGAGTGGGGGTGGTATTGGTACCATTTTTCCAAGTCAATGCTTGGGCAGAAAACTGTTGATTCACCTGAGGTTGGGGTGCATATATTGGCATGGGGTTCATCATTGGGGCATCTATAGGTAAAGATGAGGGTACACCCGGGAGTTGATTGTAGTTTCCTTGATTCACCCCTATAGTTAGATTATATCTGATCCCTCCCAGGGTTTGATTCAACTCATGATTCATGCTAATTGCTAATGTGAAGACTTTTGCCAAGGTGTCCCTTTGATCTTGAGGAACACTCTTCTTAATAAACATAGCAGCCCAAGGGTTGATAGCTCTTAGATATGAGTCGATGGCTACATTAGGTGCTACCAGGTAAGGAGCTTGTAGTTTATTGAGTGCCCTTTGGAAGCTAGTATTAAAAGTCGTTAACGACTCATTTGGTGACTTCTTAAGAGAAGTGAATTGATGGTATAGTGTCCCGGTATCTACATATACTCAGAATTTATCGATAAAAGATTTCTAGAAGATGTCTCAGCTTGTGATAGAATTTGCAGGTAGGGTTAGGTACCAATTGTATTCATTCTCCCCAAGTGAATATGGGAAGAGTCTACATACTACATCTTGATGTTCAATATGGTTACAAACAACCACATCTTTGAATGCTTCAATATGCTCATTAGCCGTTCGTCCCCCCAAATAATAAAATTTTCTGCAAAATTTATCTGGATTTCCAGGTAGATCATGTATACCCCCTGCTATGGTTCCTAGTGGTGTGGTGTCTTGGTTAAAGTAGGCCATTGAAGGTGGTGGTGGTGGATGTTGAGTAACAAAAGGTGCAGCGATAGGCTGGGGATTAGGAATCAGTTGATCTGCTACATTGAGTATGGGTGACTGTACTAGTGAGGCTATTGAGGGTTGTTTCTTATCTTTGTTCCCCTTTCTCCTAGTGGCATGCCCTAACTCTACTAAGTTAGATGATGAAGAACAACTCCTAAGGACTCGGTGGAATCTCTCTCGAGAGAAAGATGATATGCGATCTAGCTTAGTACCTCAATTCTCTGGTTGAGGAGGTGGTTGTGGATTTTCTTGTGGGTTCAGTTGAGGATTAATTTGTCTTTGTGCCTCTGCTTCTATGTGTATAGCCTTTTGTCTCTCATTGTCCAAGACTTGCCATACTTGTAACCAAGCGTTATAATTCCTTGTACTATCCCAAACAAAGTCGTATAGTTGGGTAAGAATGTCATCTTGCTCATTGTTGAGGTTAGGTTGGGTAAAAGGAACCAATCCATCTCCTGGAAGTACCATATGTGGTTAACTAGTGAGGGGACTAGTCTAGGTCCTCCTTCTAACACCAGTTTCTATTGACGACTATTTTGACACACCCACCAATGTGAACACTCGACACCTCTCCTGAAAAGCAACGAGTTTGGGAAAACTCACTACTCTAAGGTCTATATAGTCGGGTCTCGACAGTGATGGGCATCCCAATGGTAGATATGGTTGTACCTATCAAGGGGCCTGTTGGTAAGACTAGATCTCGCTGATTATGGATAACTACACTTCATTCCTTTTTTTTTGTATTTTTTATGGTTTAAGATTCTTTGGGAAATAAAATGTGAAGCATAAAGGGGAACGAGAAAATAACAATCAAAACCAATAATAACAACTGAATGAACTATTTAGTTAGTTCCCTGCAATCTAAGAAATTATCAAATATTATCCAGGTTAGCATTCAACAACGGACCTCCAGGAAACCTACAAAATCATCAATTTCACATATTTATGGAAATAAAATAATTGACAATATGGCTTATCACAATAATTCTCATACACCATTGGCGTGCACAATATGATTTATAAAATGATAAACAAAAAGATTTAAACCACGTTACTAAATCCAAATAATAGATGTTACTAGATTAAATAGAACAATTTGGTAGAACATAGACGTAGATCAGGCAATCCACAAGCTGCTTCTTATATTGATCTCAATGAATATATAAAAAAATAGCTCAAACTTAATCTGCAAAATATTCTAAAATCTCTAAGTGGGCCACAAATCATCGATTTGGGGACCCTTACAAATGAATCTAACTTCTCAATTTATAGAAGTTCTCTGCCCTACTATCTAGGAAATAACCCTACCCTAAATTAAGAACTGAAATTAAGAGTCGCAGTTAACTTGCAAGTTTCTTCCTTGATACTCCACTTAACAACTATGAAATGAGGACTGCATGAGCACTACGAAGACCCTGCTAGGTGAGCCACATTTTCGTAATCATGGAGAATTTCTCTCAAAACTGGAACTTGAGTAGGAGCTATAGCTAAAAATACAAGATTAAGGATTTATGAAAAAGCTTTGCCATTTTTAGCAATTATGCGCTTATCCCTTATTTCTTGGTAAAATCTCTATAATTATCAACTATACATGCAATTGCTTGAGCTAGAGGATTGGCTACATGCTTAACTCTAAATTTATACTTCTTCAAAACTTCATCCGCATGTGTTCTCCCCTCCTCTAATTGCTTCACCATGCCTGCCACCTCTTGACACTAAGTAATAAGATATGTGTACCTGTCCATGAGAGTGACATCAAAATGGGCCGCGGGTCCTAGGTGTTGTGCCTCATACGCATCCCGCCTATCCAAAACTTGTTGCTACTCCATTATTCCTGTATCACCTAATCTAAAGCCAAAAGGTCCTAGAATATTCTTTAGAAAACTCTCATATGACAAAATTTCCCTGAGGAGAGGGTCCTAAATCTCTGTCATATCCTTGATATATTGTTGAAGCATTTCAATCTTCAGCTCTAGAATGTATACATAGGACTATAAGTTTTCATAGTTGTCACCTCCTAAGAGGTCTTCCTTCATTACCATCTCCTCCTCTAGCTGCAGTGTCATTTTCAAAATTTGGAGCTGTTTATTGAAAATGTTTGACTTTCATTCCCATTGTGTGGAACAGGAAGCCAAAGTTCCACCTGCCTGCACAGCCTTACAATATATCTCTACCGTACTTTGCAAGAACAACCTAATCTTAGCTACATTCATTTGGGTCCATGATTTGGCTACAATAGCCAGTTGTCTCACCTCCACCAGTGCCTTTACTTCTCCCTGTGGCAGCGATGATGTTGAATGTAGGTCATCAACTCTACAGAAGTCTAGAGGTTCGCTCATTTCAATCAGGAGCTTCTTGTATTTCCCTAGTTGTGCTTTGAGCTCCATATTTGAAGTATGCTCCTTTTCTACATGCCCCCTAACAACACTTGTGGCTAGCTCCAGAGTATCTATCTCTACCCACTTGGTTTGTTTACCCAAATTTACCTGGGATATTTGATACTTGGGAGAAGCTTGTCCCTCAGCTTGGAGTGGAACTGCCACATCTGAAATTACTTCACCGGAGTCCATTTTTGATAAATGATAAATAGTTTTTAGCTTCTTAACCTTTGGTGGCTCCTTAGTGATTACTTGTTGCAAAGTGACCTTGGGAAGCTCTGCTTTTCTCTTTTTCTTCTTAAAAGTGAATTCAAGCCATTGTGGTGTATTTTCATCCTTGTCACCTTGATGTGATACTATTTCTACTATTTTCATCTCTTTCCTCTGCCTCTATTTGCCTGGGGTCTTGAAGTGAGGTAGCTTGGTAGGCTAGATTGATTTGGAGAGCCTATTGCTTATGTAATTCACTCAATTTGCCACTGACATCTTCATTGAATGTCATCTCTTCCTCATCTACCTCTGCTCTAACTGACCTGACTGCTATGTCCTTGAGGAGGTCCTCTTGGTCTTGAGGGGTTAGAATTAATCTTTCATTCAATAGGTCCTCCGCCTCATCCCCTTCTTTCTCACCTTCCAACGGTTGTTGTTGCTCAAGATCTTCTTCCTCCTAATCTGAATATGACTCAATGTTTCTAAATTTTACTCCTTTGGTGGTAGACCTGAAGCCTTGCACTCTAGGCTTCCCTACAGGAATATTAGCTAGTGGTGGTGTAGGGGCGTAAGTTCTTGGATCATGTGTGGCCTCTGTTGAAGGCAACTGAGTAGGTATATCTTTATTAGTTTCTATATCTTCCTCTTTCTCCTTGGTACCCTCTCCTACTGTCTGCCCTATAGCTTTCCTCGGTGGGAGAACTTTGGCAAGTGGTACTGCTCCCAATCCATTGATCACTCCCAGGTGCACTACCTTCTTTAACAATTCAGACTCCCTCATCTTTTCCTGGAGTTTCTTGATTAAGTCCTTAGTACTTTCTCGACGTTTGTCCTCCTCACCTGGATTGGTGGAGGTATTTTGCCTTGAGTCTGACCTTGTCTTCTGGGCGTACTTCTTATGGCCCCTTGATTGAGGTACGCCTGAAGTGGATTCCTTCTATTTCACCTTTGTGATGTTGGGCTTTACCCTCTGGCTTAACCATTGCTTGGTCCTATTGATGCCTACTTGGGAGATATTTTCCATATTCATGTCTTCACTTGTAGACCATTTTATTGGGGAGAGAGGCCTTTTATCTATCCCCGATTCCTTATAAACTGGATCAAGCAAGTCCCCATCATCCCTAAGTTCTTTAAGGAGGTAAGTATTGATTCTGAAATCTCTTACCTATGGCATAGATAACCTGTTATAGCTCTTCTCCCTAACCTCAAAACTATCTTGCAATTTGGCCCAAAAGTCCTCCAGGCTAGGCTTGTGCCCCTCATATGCCTTAGGCATAGCTTGTTTAAGTTTTCCATAGGGATCATAAATTCCCTAGCATGATCATACTCTTTTAGGTTTAAATCTTGGAGCTCTTGTTCTGCTAATTTGGCCACCTGTATCTTAGAACATGTAAAGTACCCAATAGATACCGAGGAATCGATTCCTGCTTTTTGTTTTGATGACAAAAGTGAGTGGAGGCCCACAATATGCCTTACATATTCTATCAAAATTATCCTATCATTGCAATGTCAGGGTAGTAACATTGGGTTCCCTGTGAATCCGCTAACCTTGATGTAAGTAGAGCATGGGTTTTGGATAAACCAACATGCCCACTCTTGGATGATAGCCATGGCCTCTGGGCTAATCCGATACCTCGCATCTCTTGTCAATTTGATTATTATTGGGAAAGTGAATGCATCATTAACTCTCTTGAAATGAGCCTTTGCATTGGCTAGAGTGAGTTGGGAATAATACTCCCATACCTTCTTCTGTCCTTCTTTCTCTCCCAATTGACCTTCTACTTGCAGCCCTAGAAAATTTCCATCTCTAGCAGCTACCCAGATGACATATGATGTGAAAAAGAACTTTTGGGTATGTTGAACTTCTTTCATTTGCTTGCAGATATTGTCAGAGAGGGCCTGCGGCCAATCAAAGTATTTTTTCCCTATTAAAATAGTATTTATGAATTGGAACATCCAAGGATGAAAATGTTTGCAATCTGGCTTACCAAAGGCCCTGCTAATCATAATGATTAAGTCTTTTTGAGGCTCTTTAAAATATGCTCTTAGGATCTCTATTGCCTTGAGACCTGTCTTTCTTTCTTCTTCCAACCAGTTCGTATTCGTGTGCCTCTTACTGGCTGATATTTTGTCATTCCATGCCTTTAAGGCCTCTTCTTTTGTCATTCCATGCCTTTAAAAGTTGATTTACTTTGGGGTCCCGGGGTCTCGGGGTTCTGGGGTAGGCACAAGTGAAGAAGCCCCGAAACTCCATGGTTCCAGGGGTCTGGGGTTCTGGGCTTAGGTTGAACGGTAGCCGCTTGAAACATCAAGGGTCCGGGGTTCTAGGCTTAGGTTGAATGGCAGCCACCTAGAACTTCGAGGGTTCGGGGTTCTAGGCTTAGGTTGAATGACAGCCACCCAAAACTCTAGGGTTCTGGGGTTCTGGGATTAGGTTGCATGACAATTACCCGAAACTTTGAGGGTCCGGGGTTCCGGTCTTAGGTTGAACGGGTGCTACCCAGAACTCTGGGGGTCCTGAGTTCTGAGGTTAACTAGGGCATACAAACAAAAGAAAATAAACAACAAGCAAAACAAAATGAGGAGAAAAGAAAAAACAAAATAGCAAACCACCAAAATGGGCAAGAAAAATCACCAACCTAGTGAATCGAAATGCTCGAAAACACCAAGGAAAGCTCAGAAGTTCAGAGGTTCGCGACTTGGAGCTAGGGAGGAGGAGCTCTGAATGCACAAATGAACTTTAAAAGTCCATCATCTGTATTCATAGCTCATCCCAAGCCCAACCATATGAATGCTTTAAACACGACCTTGAGGCTCTAGGGTCCTGAGGTTTCGAGCTCAACATGGGAAAAGAAACACCCCACTCCAGAACTTCAAGGGTCCGAGGTTCCAAAGTAGGGAAAGGAAGCTCCACCTTGAGACTCTGAGACTCTGGGGTTCCGAGGTAGAAGACACAAAACCTTGGGGCTCCAGGGTTCCGAGGTCAAAAACCAAAAAGAAAAAATGGACCTCAGGACTCTGGGACTCTAGAGTTCTGAGGTCAAAAGAAAAGAAAAGAAAAATGAACGGGGAACCGAAATTTTGATGCAAGGAGACTAGTGGGGAAATATATATGCAAGGCATAACAAGTTTCATAGCTTCTTGTGGATTCTATAAGTCTAGTGGTTGTATTGGGCATTGACAGGTTGATCTTTTGGTACAATGACAACCCTAGATTGTAACAAGTGGTATCAAAAATTGGTCATAGGTTCGAATCATGCAAGCCGCGGCAAGTGATGCTGGGAGGGGGTTTGTTGGCAGTGGGTGAGCATCCCTCATGATGATTTGAAATGTCCGTTATTAGTGAAATGAGATTTTTCTTAGGTTTGTAGATTACTCAAACTGAAAAAGGCATTTTTATCTGTCAAACTAAGTATCTAAGGGAATTGTTGAAGAAGTTTGGTATGGATAATTCCAGACCGGTAAGTACTCCTATGGTGACTAGTGAGAAACTATCTATCAAAGATACATCTAAACCGGTAAATATAACAAGGTATAAGTCTATGATTGGTGGTTTGTTATATCCAACTCAGACTAGATCGGATATTATGAATACAGTAAGTATTGTTTCAAGATATCAAAGTAATCCTAAAGAAAATCATGAATGTGCTATAAAGAGGATATTTCGGTATTTACATGGAACAACAAAATATGGTTTTTGGTATTCTAAAGATGATAACTTTGCTTTATGTGCATATACAGATTCAGATTGGGAAAGAGATACTGATGACATGAAGAGCAATTTTGGTGGAGCTTTTTTTCTTGGAAAGAAATTGGTTTCATGGATGAGCAAAAAATAGTCATGCATTTCTTTATCTACTACAGAAGCTAAATATGTTGCAGAAACATCTAATTGCACTCAAGTCTTGTGGATGAAGCAAATGTTGAAGGATACCAAGGTAAATTGTAGTGAACCGATAGTTATCTATTGTGATAACTCTACAACTATTCACATGTCTAAGAATCCGGTGTTTCACTCTAAGACTAAGCACATATCAATAAAATATAACTTTCTGAAGGACAAGGTAAAAGAAAATGAAGTCAAATTGGTTTATGTGAACACTAAAGAGAAGATTGTAGATATATTCACTAAACCATTGTCTACGGAATCATTTGTGTTAGGATAATTGTTGGTATTTTGATGATGATTAGTTGTGATTGTCATTGATGGAGACACAATTATTTGATGTATGAGTTATTCTCAACTAGTATTGTATGTCATTAAAATGTATGGTATTTGTTTGTTGTAGACTATCGGTGTTTTGTAGAAGATGCTTACCGGTCAAAGCATGATTGAAAACCCCAAGCGGTATGAAGATCTCAAGCGGAACGAAGACCTCGAGCGGTAGTTAATCTTTTGATCGAAACACTATATTCCAATTTTCTAGTCTTCATTTGTCAACCGGTAATCGATATATTGTATTAAACTGGTATAATTGTAATGTGTGATGAGTTATCATCCACTGACACTTTGGTGGTGTTTTTGTGTTGTGTTACCAAATGTGTCTAGATGCACTGTACCTAGGAAATTGTAGTCTAAGCTTATTGGACCGATATGAAATCAAATTCCTATATGAGGATATCATGTCTAGGGTTTTATTGTAGTTGTTGTGTGTGAACATTGGAGAGAAGATTAGATCTGTACGAGAAAAGGTATCTCACAACAAAGACAGAGAGTGCGAAATATAGAAGATTGAAGTAATGCTGGAATACATTAACAAGGAGTTGTTAAGGATCTAATCAAGCATTCTATGCTACTGTCTAGATCATTCACTTGTTGATTACTAATATCTTTGACAGGTCTGAAACCCTTAACCGGGTAGGCCCAACCAAGCCTACTATAAATCCTCTAACAAGGTGGTTCATAGTTGTGGATCTGAAATCCTCTAATAGGGTAGTCTTTAGTAGGACTTATCTCCTAACAAAGATTTGGACTCCTAACAGGATTTATTTTGGTGAAGAACGTTGTAAGGCCTTAACTGGTCTGACCTTAACAGGTCTGGTTACTATTTTGCAGATAGTTGACTTGTGAGTTTTACTCACTGTGGTTTTTCCCATTTGGGTTTCCACATCAAAACATCTTGTGTTATGGTGATTGTTCTTCTATGGGTGAATGCTTTATTTTCTATTTGGCTTGTTTATGTTTTATCTAGTTTATTGTTTAATCTGCTACACTGATCTGCAGTTAAACTGCTTAAGAGTTTGTTTAAGTTTTTGGGTATACTAATTCACCCCCCCTCTTAGTATTCATCAATTGGTATCAGAGCCAACCTTTCTATAAGTCTAACCATGTGGAAGGAGATATGGGGGAATACAAATGAGGGAACTCACTCACCATCTTATTGAGTCTGAGAGAGTCTATGATGAACTCAAAATCAAGTATAAAGCCTCTTTAGCCAAGAGAAGAGAACTTCTTGAGCAATTGATGGAATTTACTGAAAACAACTCTTCTAATGAAGCAGACATGGAGGCCCTAGTCAGAGAAGTGGAAAAACTAAATGAATCCAAAAGTAAACTAAGGAGGGAGTTAGAAGGACTGACTATTAGGATGAGTCTAGAGATAGAAAACAAAAGAAAAGCTGAAGATTTGGTAAAAGACAAGGAGCATGAGATCTCTAAGTTGAAACAAGAAATCGGTACCATTACCACCTATCTGCAGGAGGGTAAAGAAGAGAAAGAAGAAATACAAGCTGAATTGAATGCAACAATTTCTCAAAATGAAACCTTTATGGAGACCAATGATTCTCTTTCCAAGGAACTTGCTAAGACAAAGGAGATACTTGCTAAGTTCAACTGGAGTGTTGCTAAGTTGGAACAAAAGCTGGAATCGATGAAGCCATCAAAGGATACCACTGGACTTGGTTTTTTTGGATACGAGGAAGGAGAGACCTCTGGAACCAAGAATGATGCACTAAAGAAGCAATCGACACCTAAGAACAACAACAGGAGTAAAGGTAAGCAAAATTTTAAACCTGTTTGCTTTAACTATCTTAAAGAAGGACATACTGCCAATGTATGTAGGAGCAAGGCTTATAATAACTTTCCTTACTTTGAAAACAATGTGGCTAGATCTGGTAGATTTAATGGTCACTATTATGCATGCAACAAGTTTGGGCATAAATTTTTTGAGTGCAGGTCAGTTATGAACAACTCTAGAAGTTATCCACCAAGATCTAAAGGATTTGTCCTGGAACTTCCTATAAACCGGAACCCAGACTAGTACAGAACCTATGATCACTGGTCAAATAGTTATGAAGTGGAAATCGGTTGGAGAGAAACCTACTTGATCTGTCATGGTAGCAGACACACTACTACAACATGCAAAAGGAAGAATGGAAATATGAACACCAAACCATGGAGAACACCTAGAATGGTATGCTATCATTGCAAAAAACTAGGACACACTACCAGAGCATGCAGATTGAGAAAGAATCCATCAAGAGACATACCGATCAACCCAGAAGGGAAGATTGATGTTGAAACCATTTGTCTACCCCAACTTTAATGACAATAATAATACCTCTAATTGAAATCTCAATCCGAAGTTTGGACATTCATATTGTAGAGTTTACTATTCTCATGGCTGGTGTTCCTTTAGTTGTCAATCTAGGAACGTAAAACTTGAAATGGGTCTGCAATATATATGCACTAAGCTCCTTAAATGATTATTCTTAATTACTGAAAGAAAGGTAGGAATGGAAATCATAAAGGCTAAATGAAAGCTTTGCAAAACTCTGCTGAAATGATCTAATGGAAATAACAGGAATCACACCGTTCTGCCTTGGCTGCAGGAACAGTCAAAGGATCTATTTCCAGTGGCTGCAGGAACAACCCAGTCATGAACTTCTACTAAAACTAAGTAAAAACTAACTTCAATAATCATAAACACGGGATCACTAACCAAGTGGACCCCCTTGGATGAGTGATATCAAACTCTCAGCAAAGAACTATTAATAGATCAGGATAACATATTTTTATTCATTTCTTCCTGAAAGATGATTACATATTCAAAGAGAGGAAATTCAGAATACTTGACAAAAACTCTGCTCAATCCCTTTCCATTCTATCTAACTCTCAGAAAAGAAGGAAGAGCTTATTATAAAGAAAAGACAGACTACAATGGACAACTCTAGTTATACCCAGAATAAGAGGCGGATAGCTGTCAGATGAAGGGGATAACAGAGAGCTTGGCTGTAGGAACTGTGGATCTGAAACTGAACCACAATCTTTGCATGCCAAAGAGATATTTTGCAAATTAAACATGCACCGGAGTTAAACTTCCATGGTGAAGTACAACTTCTCTGATTATGCCATAGATTGCGCTCACTTGAATCTCCTTCAATTTGACCTCCAGCTATCTGAACACGATTCTCCAATCCTTAGGCATGAAAGAGAATTCTCCACCGCAACATCAATTAATAACTGCACTAAAATAGAAACAATATACAAGGACATGCATATGTATCTTACTTAACTAATACATTCATTAACTCACATATTAAATCATCCTAAATAATCCACATATCACAGGGACAAACCATTTGGCTACAGGAATAAATTGGCATGGCTACAGGAATTAATAGATAAGGTTCAAACATGATTTCTTAAGTTCAGTTTTAAAACATGGATTACATATAGTCAATTCACAATATTTTACTATCACAATGCAAACCAAAAGATACCAAAAACCTAAGAGTCTTGATAAAAAAACATGTCAATACACCGACTTATCATGCCCCCCAACTTTAAGGGTTTGCTGCTCCTGCAGCAAAAGGAAAATTTCTGAATTTTGCTGAAACTCTGAAATCACCAACAGTGTCCTATCTGGTTCCCTTGGAAGGAAAATTTCAATAAAATCCCTTCATTTTCTCCAACCTAGACCATCTAGTTGTTTCTTCAACATCTACATCATAATTTTATTATGTTGGTTGGCATGCCAAAAGTAGCCACATTAGGATAGGAGGCTGAAAGATTAATGGCAACCAATTATTGGATTTCTCCCTTCCTAGCTGTATGTACTTGGAGGCTCTCTGTATAGCTGCATGAAAATTCTGTAATGAGTAGGGTTCTCCCAGTTTTAAATGATCTGGTAGATGATTCCAGCATTGAGTTAGTCCCTCTAGTGATGTTGCCATGTGGGTCATAACTAATTGGTCATACACTTGATAGACTTCCTCTCTCATTGGAAGTACTATCTTACTAATATCATCTCTTATTAGCAACTTTTGCCAATCATAATACAGAACCCTGGGTGCTTCTAATTCCCTCCTCAATGGCAATGGACAGTCAAGTTCCAATTTTTCAAACTCCTTGGCTTGTGGTCCTATAATCATTTCATTTTGTATCCAAGACATTAGATCTCTGAGATGGATATCCCCAATGTACAACAAGGGATTCCATTCTCTGTCCTGGGGTACAACATAGTTATGTAAATATAATTCACATAACACATTCCTTATAGAATGTGGGGAGGTTTGATAAGCATGATAGAATTCCTCAGGTGTTTCCAAGGATGGATTAAGGTCCCTTACTATGCGGTTTAATCTGAAATTTAGATACCGTTCTTTCAAGTGCACTGCATAAATTCTTGGGGGAGCCCTACACTGCATTATCTTAGGAACCATACCATAAATCTCTTCTACCTTAGTCTCCAATTCTTTAATTCTATTATCTTTCTTCTCAATCTCTTTTTGTTGCTTATTAATTATTCCTTGCAACCTATCCTTCTCTATTTCCCATTGCCTAAAGAATGTTAAATCAATTGATAAACTAGTTAGGGATGAAGGAGTTCTTATGGGTCCTACCTTATACCATGGGATTTCTTCAATAACTTCCTCATTCTGGATTGGCATATTTCCCACGTTTTCTTTAAGTTGTTGTGGAACATCATCAATAATCTCCTCACATTGCAATGCCACTGAAGCTAGATTTGCAAGCTTATCCATTACAATTTCTTCTTGGATTTCTTCTTGGATTTCTTCTCTGCAAGATTTTCTTGCATTTCCTCTTCTACAGGGTTTTCTTGAATTTCCTCTTCTGTAGGGTTTTCTTGAATTTCCTCTTCTGCAGCATCTTGTATTTCCTCTTCTACAACATCTTCTTCTTCTAAAGTTTCTACTGCAATCACCTCTACTGGATTACTCACTGGTTGAGTCTTCTATGTCCTCCTTCTTATTCTCCTCACATACACT
The DNA here is from genome assembly GCF_030272615.1 of Cryptomeria japonica. Classification (NCBI taxonomy): domain Eukaryota; kingdom Viridiplantae; phylum Streptophyta; class Pinopsida; order Cupressales; family Cupressaceae; genus Cryptomeria; species Cryptomeria japonica. Next base: position 719,539,749 of record NC_081413.1, on the reverse strand, counting down.
TTTGAAACATATGTAGGAGTTTTTGTTTTGTTTCGACGCCTCTTGGGTGCAGGAGGGATATGCACTTCCTGTGGCTGGATAACAAATTCTTCATCTAACTCCTCATTTTCCAATTATTTTCCTTCCCTCTGCAAAATAGGTGAACCTCCTTGAAGAGAGGTAGAGGGTTGTCCTTTGATTGGCTCTACTTCAATATTTTCTTCTAAAATAATTGTAGCTCCTTCAACAACCAGCAAACCCTCATCTTCACAAGAAAGACCTTCTGCAACTATCTCTTCTTGAATCGGCGGATTATTTTCAATAGGGGCTTCATCTACCCTAATTTGTAGAATAACTTCAAACACGCCCCATTCCATCTATGAAACATCTCTCAAGGACCGTTGTACCAACAACTTCACCAGTCCATGATGGCTAACAGAGCAATTTCCATATTTTTTAGTCTTCTTAGCACTTATAGAAATGAGATGATACAAGAAATTTGGGATATTAACTCGTCGGTCATGATGCAGATGACTAAGGAACTTGAAGTGAGGCGAATGGAGATTTGAATACCGTCCTTCATAGGTAATATATTTCATAATATACAGAGCTACTTGAGGCCAATGTGCTGGCAAAGAAACCCTTCTAGTCCCTTGCCTATCCACCATTAAGGGTTTGTCAGTAGAAATTGTGAACTCTGCCTTGGTACTCCTTGCATCCTTCGATTCTGGAAAGAGTTCTCCTTCCTACAGCAACCTTGTGACCTCTGCAATTTGCTGCTTTGTAGCAATTACCCTCAACCCCTTAATTTTAACTTGTCCTTCATCAAAAGAATGCATAAATTCCACAGCTATTTCGTCATTGAAATCCTTGATTCTCAAGAAATAATCCAGCCAGCCATGGTTTTGGAAATAATGCACACAGACAACATCTTGCAGCAACCCTTCATGGACAGTTGGTTCATGGCGAATCAAATCACCACCCATCTTTTACTCTGATACTTCTGTAGCTTCACCAAAATGTTTGACAGATTCACGAAGGCTAAAATCTACATATCTTAAATTTGGCGGTAGAACTTATTATTCACTCGCGTGAAATAATAATCATCATAAGTAATGTTAGTTAGGAAATCAGTTCGGGATAATAAATCTTACTGGGAAAAAGGACCATAAAGTACCCGCCCCCAAAATTAACCTAGCGCATGTCCACACAGGTTGACAAGATTTCAGGTTTGAAGCAGATTAAAATAGGATTAAAATCATAATGAACTAATAAATGCAAAATTAAAATAAAGTACAATATACGCGTACCTGCAATTGGGCGAAAATGATGGTGAAATGAAATGAAGTGACAAGTAAGAAAGTGGGATGGAACTTTATGTATGGAGAACAATATTTCACATGGAAATATTTGATTATGATACGGTAAATAAGTTCATTGCAGAGGCTGCAGGAACATCACCTTTATCAACATGCTCAAGTGCAACAGGAAGCTCATGAATTGTTACCGAATCATTGGCAGTTGCTGCATGAGCTTGTATTTCATTTTGAGGAGCAAACTACTGCAAAAACTCTTCTCTAGTAGCTGGCTTGTGATAAATTCATAGTCGGTGTCCATTCACTAAGATTTTAAATCAAACAGGATCTATTATGGACAACCAAACTGCTCCATTATGAAAAACTTCTTCTACCTCATAAGGACCCAACCACCTTGTTTGGAGTTTTCCCATAACATCCTTATATCTGGAATCATACAAGAGTACCCAGTCATCAACTTTGAATTTCTTTTCTCTGATATATTTATCATGCCATCTGGCTCTTTGGTTTTGAATCAACTCTGTTTGTTGAACAACTATCTTTCTCCATTCATCAAGAGCATTTAGCTGTTGAATGCATTCCTTCTGTGCTTCAGACAATGTCATATTCAATTGTAGAGCTATTTTCAATGTTTTATGCTCAAATTCAATAGGCATCATTGTTGTTTTTCCATAAACCATCTCAAAAGGTGTGAATCCAATTGGTGTTTTCTATGTTGTTCTATATGCCCAAATTGCCTCTGAAAGCTGATTAGACCAATCTTTCTTGTGGATAGACACTATTTTTGTAAGAATAGCCTCAAGCTCTCTATTGGTAACTTCTACTTGACCATTTGACTGTGGATGGTATGGAGTAGATTTCCTGTGTCTTATATTATATTCATTGACCAAAGCTTTTATCAATGTTGATGTAAATTGAGGTCGCTGATCTGAGACGATTTCCCTGGGTACTCCATACCTTGTAAATATTTCTTCATAGAGAAACTCAACTACCTTATTATCTCTTGCATGTTGTATAGCTCTAGCTTCTACCCATTTTGTCACATAGTTTGTACATACCAAGATATAAGATTTGCCATTAGAAGGTGGATCAATGGGGCCAACGAAATCTAATCTCCATTTGTCAAATGGTGTAACAGATATTTGAGGATATAGTGGCATCTCATCAGATTTTGTAGGTCTGCCCATTCGCTGACACCTATCACACTTCCTTGTGTACTGAGCTGCATCCTTGTGTAGTGTAGGCCAATAATAACTAGTATTGAGTATTTTCAGTGCTGTCCTTTTGGCAGCAAAATGATCTATACATGGTTCATCATGACATGCATACAAGATGTCATATGTTTCATCTTCTCTGACACATCTTTGCATAACTTGATCAAGTCCAGTATAAAATAGACAATCAACAATCCATGAAAAGTTAAAACTTTTTTCAACTAGCAACCTTCTTTCTTTAGGAGAAAAAGAAATTGGCATCTTAGCTGTAGCTAAATAGCTAGCAATATCAGCATACCAAGGAGTATGACCCTGTATGAGAAACAAATGCTCGTCTGGAAAAGTGTCATCTATCATTATAGAGTCTTCCTGCAATTGAAGAGGTGAAAGATAATCTACAACAACATTAGACTTCCCTGGCTTATCAACAACTATGATATCAAATTCCTACATCAACAATAACCAGCGAGCCAGTCTACTGGTGATGGATGGCTTATTCATAAGATATCTAATTGTAGTATGATCTATATGCACAAATATTGGATACCCTATAATATAGTGTCTAAACTTGTTAAGGGCATATATGACAGCTAGCATTTCTTTTTCAGTAACTGTATAATTCAATTCAGGTCCTTGCAAATTCTTGCTGATATCATATATTGCATTTTCCAACTTGTCAACTTTTTGTCCTAACACTACTCCTATAGCATAATTAGATGCATCAGTATGGATTTGGAATGGTAGAGACCAATTAGGTCCTTTAAGAACTGGTGCCTGAGTCAAAGCATGCTTAAGCTTTAAAAAAGCTTCATTGCATGCTGAGGTCCATTTAAATTCTGCATCATTAGTAAGCAGTGTATATAAGGGACTTGCAATTTTGCTGAAATCTTTAATGAACCTTCTGTAGTATCCAGCATGGCCAAGAAAACTTCTCACATCTTTCTGCTTCACAGGGTCATTAATTTGCAGAATAACCTCAATCTTTGTTGGATCCACTTGTATGCCTTGTACAGATATATAATGACCAAGGACTATTCCTTCCTCCATCATAATGAAACACTTTTCACTGTTTAGAGACAAGTTGTAGTCTTCACACCACTGCAAAACTTTCTTCAAATTATCCAATGTTTGATCAAATTCAAAACCATAGGTTGTAAAGTCATCCATGTAAATTTCTATTATGTCTTGAGAAATATCAGAAAAAATACTGATGACTGCCCTTTGAAAAGTGGCTGGAGCATTACACAACCCAAAAGGAAGAACAAAATATGCATAAGTGCCCCATGGAAAAGTAAATGTTGTTTTCTCATGATCCTCAGGAGCTATTTGTATCTGATTATAGCCACTAAATCCATCCAAAAATGAAAAATATCTCTTACCAGTAAGAGAATCCAATACCTGATCTACAAATGGCAATGGAAAATGATCCTTCCTTGTGGCTAAGTTCAAGGCTCTATAATCAACACATACTCTCCATTTGCCTCCCTTTTTAGGAACTATCACCAAGGGTGATACCCATTGACTGTCAGAAATAGGATAGATAAATCCAGCTTTCAACAATTTCTGCAATTCTTCTTTAACTATCTCCTTCAGGGCAGGATTGACTCTTCTTTGAGGTTGTCTGAGGGAACAACACTCATCCTTTATGTAAATGCGATGAGTACAAACTGCTGGATCAATTCCATTCATATCCTTGTAATCCCATGCAAAGGCATTTCTATGGAGTTTTAGCAAGTCCACCAGGCTATCCTTCTGAGTATTTACTATATTCTTGTTGATGTTCAAATATTTATTCAATTCAACCTCTATCTCGATAGTAAGATCAATCTGATTTATATCAGAAACATGAGAATATGACAATTCCTGCGGCAACAAGGTATGCAAGATATCAGTGGCTGCAGGAAAATCCAATCCTGCAATATTCGGAACCAATTCCTGCAATTCTTGGTCTTCTATTAATTTATTTGTCAGAACCTTATTAAGGATTGATTCTTCATCATATAATTGCATGAGTGGCACTTGATTAATCATCATAAGGTGATTAATAGAGTCAATTTCTTTAGATTCCTCTCCCAAAATAAGCCAAATAGTCTACTGCTACTCAAGCTGAGGTTGTGCAGGGGAATACAAGGCCAATGTTTTTGTGGAACTGCCATCTGAAATATTCATGTCTCCTAATCTACACCCAATATATGCATCAGTTGTGGCAAGCCATGGTCCTCCCAAAATGATTGGATATCCCCCCAATGTTGCTTTTGGGGATAAAATCATAAAGTCTATAGGATATTCCTAGGAATCTAGAATGACCACGATATCTTCTATCATACCATCAGGTCTTACTGCAAAGCCATCAGCAAGTTGAAGAATTGTGGGTGTAGCCCTTAAACTATCTAGCTCTAGATGTTTCATTACTTCCCTTGTCATTACATTAATGGTTGCCCCTAGATCAACTAAAACATTCTTTATTTGACTGCCATTAATGACTATACTCACAACAGGACTGCCTGGATCAGAATACTTTGGAATAGCAATTTTTCCTAACATAATATCAGCCAATTGACCCATAACATGAATTATTTGTGGATCCTTTTTCTTTCTGCCAGGTTTCTTTAGGCATGCCTCTCTCAATGCCTTACCATATATTGGAACATCCTTTATTGCTTGGAGCAATGGAATTTTAACACAAATGTGCTTTAGTTGATCAAGAATATCAAAGCTTTGTTGTTGATCAGTTGAAACTTCTTTGTCTTTCAATCTTTGGGGAAATGGTGGTAATATTTGATTCTGAGGTATTACATAATTAGGATCAGAGATTGGCTACTCTTCTTGTACCTCAGTAATAACTGGCCGAGAGGGATTAGGTAGTGTTGTTCTAGATCAGAGGTGAATATCATCTAGTGATAAAGAATAGGCTGGGTATTGATTAGCATCAGCTGAATAAACTTGTTGTTGTTGCTGAGATTTGATATTTGGATTTGGCACCAGTTGAGTAGGCAGCTGTGTTGGCTTGTGAGGTGGTGTTGTGGCTATAGGAGGTGGCATTAAAGCATGAGGTTGTGGCTACTGAGTAGGAGGCTGATATCCAGAAGATTGGGATGACCATGATGGGTTTCCCCTCCATTGAGAGGTAGGTTGCCAATTCCCTTGAAATTGGTTCCCTACACCTTGAGGTGGATACCAGTTTCCCTGTGGCTGTTGCCACTAGGGTATTTGATTATAAAATTGCCATCCTTGGCCTTGTGATCCATACCAATGTGCATAATTACCAAAATTTTGAGAATACTGTGGTTGCAATTGGTTATTTGGTGCATAAGAATTACCACTATAACCAGAAAAGGAAAGTGGATCAGGTGGCATACCTTGTCTCAAAAAATTTGGTCTTCTCTAAGCAACATAGAAGACTTGTTCATCCTCCCCTTGAATTGGTTTGAAATCAAATACTTCAACATTTGCAACCATTTTACATCTACAATCTTTCTTCCGCTACTTACAATGAGGATAGAATTCTGCAAGAAATGCATCAGCTTCCTCATGCTTCTTCTTAGTTGCCAATTATCCAACTGAGTAGCCATATTGTTTATAATGTCCTCCTTGAAATATTTTAACAAATGACTAAGTTCCAACCTAGAAACTCTAGTTCTAGATGATGATGATGGTGCTCCTGGCTTAAATCTCCTATTCTTCTTAGAAGTAGATCTGGAATACTTCTTGTAAATTTGTTCTATTTCAGCCCGAGTAGATTGTGTAATGTCACCCCCCCCCCCCCCAATTAGATCTAAGGAATCAGTGCATTCATCACTGATACCCCTCAAGAATATCAATTTGAGGGAATCTTCATTCAGAGTACTATGCTTGGACTTCTTGACACTAAACAAAAACCTTTCCAGATAATCCTCAAGGCTCTCATCTTTAGTTTATCTCATTCTAAAGATATCATCCCCATGCCGATCAGTGCCTCTACAATAATCTTTATATTTTGCAAGAAACAACCGTTTCATCTCATCCCATGTATTGATTGTGCTACTACCCAAGCTCATGAACCATCTCAAGGATGACTCCTTCAAAGTGGCTGGAAAAATTTTGAGTCTATGGGCATCTGTAGTATAGTCAAAACTCCTACAGAGAACATCAAACTCAAACAAAAATGTATCTCGATCCTCTATGACCAACCCATAAAAATTAGGAAGTGAAGATGTTGGAATGTTCTTGAGGTTAGCATTATCATGCTGGTCAGAGATGGGAAACTCAAATGTTGGACCAAGTGGAGGTGGTGGTGGATTATTTCCACCAGGAGGTGGGTTCCCTTGCATTGGACTTATGGGGGTTATTACAATAGGCAACTCTTCTTCTTATGGACCAAAAAGGATCTGAAGACTACCTTCTAGAAATTCAGACTCAGGGTGATTGAAATTTTGTGGGACTTGATACAGCTCAAAAAAAGGGTTTATATCTAGAAAACTATCTTTTGCATGAGTAGTATGAGTGGGTAAAAATCTACCTCTGGCATCTCTTCTTCTATTATGCATGCAGATTCATGAAATTCAAACAATTAACTGGAAACTAAAATAATCATAAAAGGCTCTTAGCTTGACACCATCCCCGACAACAGCACCAAAAATATCTACCCCAACTTTAAGGACAATAATAATACCTCTAATTGAAATCTCAATCCGAAGTTTGGACATTCATATTGTAGAGTTTACTATTCTCATGGCTGGTGTTCATTTAGTTGTCAATCCAGGAACGTAAAACTTGAAATGGGTTTGCAATATATATGCACTAAGCTCCTTAAATGATTATTCTTAATTATTGAAAGAAATGTAGGAATGGAAATCATAGAGGCTAAATGAAATCTTTGCAAAACTCTGCTGAAATGATCTAATGGAAATAACAGGAATCACACCGTTCTGCCTTGGCTGCAGGAATAGTCAAAGGATCTATTTCCAGTGGCTGCAGGAACAACCCAGTCATGAACTTCTACTGCAACTAAGTAAAAACTAACTTCAATAATCATATACATGGGATCACTAACCAAGTGGGTCCCCTTGGATGAGTGATATCAAACTCTCAGTAAAGAACTATTAATAGATCATAATAACATATTTTTATTCATTTCTTCCTGAAAGATGATTACATATTCAAAGAGAGAAAATTCAGAATACTTGACAAAAACTCTGCTCAATCCCTTTCCATTCTGTCTAACTCTCAGAAAATAAGGAAGAGCTTATTATAAAGAAAAGACAGACTACAATGGATAGCTCCAGTTAAGCCCAGAAGAAGAGGCGGATAGCTGTCAGATGAAGGGGATAACAGAGAGCTTGGTTGCAGGAACTGTGGATCTGAAACTAAACCACAGTGTTTGCACGCCAAAGAGATATTTTGCAAATTAAACATGCACTGGAGTTAAACTCCCATGGTGAAGTACAACTGCTCCGATTATGCCATAGATTGTGCTCTCTTGAATCTCCTTCAATTTGACCTCCAGCTATCTAAACGTGATTCTCCAGTCCTTAGGCACGAAAGAGAATTCTCCACAACAGCATCAATTAATATCTGCACTAAAATAGAAACAATATACAAGGATATGAATATGTATCTTACTTAACTAATACATTCATTAACTCACACATGAAATCATCTTAAATAATCTGCATATCACAGGGACAAACCATTTGCCTGCAGGAATAAATTGGCATGGCTGCAAGAATTAAAAGACAAGGTTCAAACATGATTTCTTAAGTTCAGTTTTAAAAAATGGATTACATATAGTCAATTCACAATATTTTACTATCACAATGCAACCCAAAAGATACCAAAAACCTAAGAGTCCTGATAAAAAAACATGTCAATACACCGACTTACCACCATTCAGGCAGGTATGGATAAAACTGGGAAAAAGAAATCTGAAGAGAAGCCACAAGATGTACCAATTTCTGCACCCAGTGTGGAAATCCCTGAACCGACAAAATGACCTTTGAAAAAGATTAGGGGGAACATACTGGTAAAAATTTTCGAACCCCCGGAGTATATCGGTAAAGTACCTTTATCGGTATTTGTTACCTGTCAACCGATAGAAGAAATGAAGTGGTAAAAGGTAAAATTAGGGTTTGAGCCCTAATGGTGATGCAATTATTATTGTAGGTGGGAGCATATTTAAAAGTGACTTTTGTCATCATTTTTACTTACCTATTTCTAGAGAAGAATTTTTCTAAGCTTGAGCAGCGCAGCTAGAATGATATATATTGCATTCGAAAGAATTCAGAAAGGAATCTTGCACAAGATTTTGTAGCCACTTCAAGCTATTAGTGTGGAAGTCAAAGTGGTAAACAAGCTTCCAAAGAAGTGTGTTATGCTTGACATCAGCAAACCCTAGTTTGGAGTGTGAAGGTGTTTCTCATTGAGACATTCTTGTCATTTTGAATCTTCTAGATATGGCTTCTGCATCTAAAATCCCTTCTAGCTTTACTGAACCTAAGGAAGCACCTGAGTTTCTTAAAAAGAAGATGAAATATAATGCCCTATCTCAAATTCCCGCCAGAGTCATTGTTGAAGGCGATGTTTCAGGATATATTGATTGCAAACTAGAAGACCTAGGGTCTCTAGTAATTCATTCCCAGCTAAGTCTATTCTGTGGAGACAATAAGAAGATTAAACCTGAATACAACATAATAAAGAAGAATAAATTACATAATGCAGTATATTTTCTCAAGGAATTTAAAGAAGAACACATCAGGATTATCCTTAGTAGGGTTCATGGTGATAAGATGTACCTTGAGCGAACCCATGATATTACACTAGAGGCAATTCATGTCGTGACCGGTTTCTGCAAAGTTGGGGAAGTCCCTGTTCTTCGAAAGATCATCAAAACCAAAGTGACAGAGCTCACCAGTTCTATGAGTGACCAACGGGCAATGAGTGTTAACACCATTAAAGATGACTTGGTGAAATATGCATGCATGGTAATCGGGTTTAGAATATTCTATGCTAGCAAAATGAATTATGTTCCTACAGCTGCGGTGCATGCCGCTTATAGGATGATCAAGGAGAATGTAGAATGTGACTTATGTAACTGCATGCAGCAATAACTCATGGATAACCTGAAGTCAATCAAATTGGAAAAAACCCTGAGGTTTAAGTTTAGTCAACTACTTGTCAGTTTTATTTTCTTGTTACAAGAATATTATTCCTGGAGTCGGTGATGTTCAATGATCAAGTGACCTACCGGTTTCCATACAAATAAAGGAGAGTCTACAAGTAGTGGGAACTGCATATCCAAAGACTCTGAACAGGTATTTTGATGAGTTTAGACTAAAGATGAACCAGAGAATAACAATATCTGGTGATCTAGTTAAGAGATATGAAGATGACATTTGTTTTACAATCAAAACGGATCACTACATAATGGAAACTGTCGAACCTAGAAAATATGTAGTTGAGCCTATGGGCTATGAAGTGGTAAATGATATACTAACAGGGTATGCCTCTACCCTACTTGATTCACCACTAGATCCCAAGAAGAAGAGGATCGGTACTTACTCAGAGAGGATCAAACCTATTGAGGTACTGAAGTAGAAAAAGAGTAAAGCAGTATCATTGACATCGGCACCGGTTACATTTTTTGCCAATCCTAAATTGACCAAGAGCTCACCAGCTAAAAAGAAACCAGAGGCTATTCCACCTAAGGTATTCGAAAGGAAGAGGAAAACCAGGAATAACTCACCAAATTCAGAAGGCACTGAACCAGAGGTAGAAATGAAGAAGACAAGGCAATCAAGCAAGAAGATGAAGTCAACCAGTAATGTACCAGCAACCTCTGCACTGGTAAATTTAGATATATCCTCTTACAAACCTATGACACATTGTCAAAGGACCATAAAGAATATTAGAAGAGAAGTTTTTGGATGATTTCAATGATAGTGAAAAGGAGGATGTTGAACAAGAACTTATTAAATATTTATGTATTAATGATCGGTCACCTTCTGATATTAAGTCAGTTACTTCTAAATCTTTGTATGATTCTTTGGACAACAAATGTCGCATTGCCATTGAAAAGGAACAAGGCATCAGGGAGAAAATTTTTGCTCAATATTTTCTAGATGCCTCTAATTTAGAATTATTTGAAATTATTGATAAGTACAAAGGCATTTTCTTCATGTGAAGAAGAAGACTTTAGCTACTCGGAGGCAAAACTTCTGAAGTGGAAAAAGACACCCATCTACAGGTTAAGGCAGCTGTCAACATGCAAAAAGTATCTAAAGCTAATTGACTAGCTGAGCAAGAGCCTAACCTATCCACAACCAAACTGGATGAAGTCTTTGATAGTCAGGGTGAAAGAATAGAAGAACAAAATGACCCCATTGATGTTGATGCACTGGATATTGAGGATATCACCCCTGATAAGGAAAAAGTTGAAAAGGAGAGAATGGAGAAATAAAAGGATGGGAAAGTGGAGAAAGAGAAAGAGGAGAAAGTGAGACAAGAGGAGAAGAGGAAAGAAGAAGAGAAGAGGAAGGAAGAAGAGAAAAAGAAGGAAGAAGAGAAGAAGAAGAAGAAAAAAATAAGGAAGAAGAGAAGAAGGAAGAAGAGAAGAGGAAGGAAGAAGAGAAGAAGAAGGAATAAGAGAAGAAGAGGAATGAAGAAGAGAAGAAGGAGGAGGAAGTAGAGAAGAAAAAGGAAGATGAGAAAAGAGGGAAGAAGAGTGGAAGAAAGAAGAGGAGAAGAGGAGAGAGGAAGAGGAGAAAGTGAAGGCCACCAAGGTAGCCCAAGAAAAAGAAGAAGAGGAGAAGAAAAGACAAGCGGAGATCAAGGCAAAGGAATGAGGACAGAGTCCTATGGAAACAAAAGATCAAGACAAGAATGTAGATCCCACTGATCCCATCAATCTGACTCTTGTCTATCTAACTCAATCAGTTGATGAGGCTGAGCTACTGCGTAGCATTCAACTAGTGTAGGAGAGATTGGAAGAACTGAGGAAAAAGAAAGAATAGGATGTCATTCAGTTTATTATTGATACCCTTTCCAATCTAATCCCCAGTACTAACCTCCCCAGTACTGATTCCTCGCTGGCCAAGATCAAACTTCTTTGCACAATAGTGGATGATCAGGTACAATGTTTGGAAGATGTTGCCTAGACCACTATAAAGAAAAACCATGAAAAGGCACTCAAAGTTGCCTTAGTAAAGAAAATGGACGAAGACAGGGCACAACTGCTTAAGCAAAAAGATGATATAAATTCAGCTATGGGTGAAGGTAACCTACTCTTGAGTAAAATCTGCCCACCTCACCTATTTTGTGAAGATGCTCTAAAACAGAAGACTCAACTCCAATCGGAGTTACATAAGTATATCGACAACTTCAAACTGCCCTATGATCTGTTCACAGTATATGGACAAATTTTTTATACTCACCAGCAATAGATTGCAAAGCTTGACTCAGAGATCTGCAGGAGCTCTATTTGCTCCTATTGCCAAAATTGCAGGTTCTTCAGAAGTGCTTCTTGAACTTGGAGGCTATTACTGTGACACAGGAGATGAGCACCATCGATGCAATGGAATAATTAGCCTTCCAGATGAAGATTGAGAGTGAAATTGCTACCTCACTTTTTGAGTCATGGTCTTTGGACATGAAGAATTTTATGCAAAACTTTAAATCTATTTTTGAGAGGTTTTACTCTTTATTGTCATGAACATATACTCTATTTTTATATTATGCAAAAAAAACAGGGGGATATTTTGCATTACTTTGTCATTGTTGGCAAAGGGGGAGTAGTGTATATTAAAATTTTGACGAGTATTAAAATTTCATGCACATACTTGTAATTTTTGCAAGAGGAGTAGTATATATGCTTAGGGGGAGTAATTTTGATTATGGCATCTATTTTTTGTTTTGTAAGCACTTAGATGTCAAAATTTTCATAAGTGTTGCCATCAATGCCAAAGGGGGAGATTGTTGGTATTTTGATGATGATTAGTTGTGATTGTCATTGATGGACACACACTTATTTGATGTATGAGTTATTCTCAACTGGTAGTTGTTCGAACCGGTATTGTATGTCATTAAAATGTATAGTCTTTGTTTGTTGTAGACTATCAGTGTTTTGTAGAAGATGCTTACTGGTCAAAGCATGATCGAAGACCCCAAGCAGTATGAAGATCTCAAGTGGAACAAAGACCCCGAGCGGTAGTTAATATTTTGATTGGAACACTATGTTCCAATTTTCTAGTCTTCATTTGTCAATCGGTAATCGATATATTGTATTAAATCGGTATAATTGTAATGTGTGATGAGTTATCATCCACCAACACTTTGGCAATGTTTATGTGTCATGTTACCAAATGTTTCTAGATGCACTGTACCTAGGAAATTGTAGTCTAATCTTATTGGACTAACATGAAATCAGGTTCCTATATGAGGACATCGTGTCTAGGGTTTTATCGTAGTTGTTGTGTGCGAATTTTGGAGAGAAGATTAGGTCTGTGCAAGAAAAGGCATCTCACAACAGAGATAGAGAGTGCAAAATATAGATGACTGAAGTAATGCTGGAATCCATTAACAGGGAGTTGTCAAGGATCTAATCAAGCATTCTATGCTACTATCTAGATTATTTACTTGTTGATTACTAATATCTTTGATAAGTCTGAAACCCTTAACCGGGTAGGCCCAACCAAGCCTATTGTAAATCCTCTAACAAGGTGGTTCATATTTGTGAATCTAAAATCCTCTAACAGGGTATTATTTAGCAGGACTTATGTCCTAACAGAGATCTGGATTTCTAACAAGATTTGTTCTGGTGAAGAACATTGTAAGGCCTTAACCGGTTTGACCTTAATTGGTCTGGTTACTATTCTGCAGATAGTTGACTTGTGAGTTTTACTCACCATGTTTTTTCCCATTTGGGTTTCCACGTCAAAACATCTTGTGTTATGGTGATTATGCTTCTGTGGGTGAATGCTTTATTTTCTATTTGGCTTGTTTATGTTTTAACTAGTTTATTGTTTAATCTGCTACACCGGTCTGCAGTTAAATTACTTAAGAGTTTGTTTACATTTTTGGGTATACTAATTCACCCCCCCTCTTAGTATTCATCAATAACTAGTGAGCAACTGAGAGGGGGGGTGAATCAGTTGTTAATAGATTATAACTTTTAATCCACAATACAACCTTAAACAAATCAAGTACCCATAAAACACATACAGATGTTGGTAGGAATAGATACCAGTAAACAATACAACTTAACAATTAACTAGATAATCAATGCAAAGCAACCATACCATATAATGCCATGATTTGTACATGGAAAACCTAGAAAGGAAAAAACCATGGTGGGAAGCCTACCCACAGTCAGATGATACTTCTACAGAAAGTATGTGTTACAATGAGGGGCCTGCACTTGCAAGAAGGCAAACTGCCTAGAGCGTACTGCTCATTACAAAAGAGTCTCACTGACTACAGAGAGGCTACAACCATCTCAAGATAAATGGATAACAATCCAATAGAGTGAACTGCCAGAAATAGCATCTACCATGCTTGATTACAGTCTCAGTTAAGCTCAATGTCAGAGGACTAAATCCTCTTTTGAATCCAATTTGATCACCAATGATCGATCAACTCATCTTCCTAAATGATATTACAATATTCACACATTACATTCCTTTACCATGACCTTTTCAATAACCATGATACTTTACAAAGAGTTTCTACCTCTTATTTATACAAACCCTAAGACCTAAACCAATTAAGTCGGCCACCTAAAAGATATTACACTAAGATCGTTACATAATTACATATTACAATCATATGCCATGTCGGATTAAGACCAAAACAACAATAAAAGATTTGTAAATCCTCTCAAAACATCCTGATAACGTGTAAATTACACATTAGCATGATACTAGTCCATAACCTAGATAGGCATCAGACGTATTCTGGGTCCATCACACCAAAGCAATGTCTTCAAGTATTTGAAGCACGATCAAAGAACATATTCAACATCCTGAAATACATGAAGAAGTTGCACCAACACCAACTATGCATCCTGTCATGATCCCTTAACGAAAGCTCTATCGGTAAAGCCTTAAACTAGTGCCAGTAAAGGTTTACCAGAGTGTATGATAGCATCTGTTTACCAAGCTAATACCAACTAATCGAAACATTCTCATGGAGCACATAATACATGAAATCAAATATACCTCACTGATCCAAACATGCCGAAAGTGTCCAACAGATAGTCTCTTTTGTCGGTAACACTAGATCTTCTACTGGTAACCAACCATAATAGCTAGTGTTGACATCAATGACAAAACATCAATGCAAGACATAATCAATTTATCAATTATGCCAACAATCTCCCCCTTTGGCATTGATGACAATACTAGATGTGAAAAACATCTCAATACCAAGAAATGCCAAGCAAGTCTCCCCCTGTGGAAGACAACCAACATTCAATATCTCACCCCCTATGAATGATATCTCTTTAAGGTTCTGAATGATTTTTCACATTATTGTTAGTCCTCCTTTGACATCAATGCCAAAAGTATGACAAAAATATCAAAGAAATGATATAATCCTCTGAAACTCAAAGATGACTACTCCCCCTCAGTAGTAGCACCACTCATTAGTGTTGGAATGAATAATGTCTCTGGTAATGCATATCGGACTAATGACAAACTTCATCAATCAAGTCTCTGCCGAAGGGGTAGAAACCCCTAATATGTCTCTCAAATACTCAAATGATTCCTTAGATAGTGGTTTAGTGAATATGTTTTCAATTTATTCTTTAGTGTTCACATAAACCAACTTGACTTCCTTTGCTTCTACCTTGTCCTTTAGAAAGTTATACTTTATTGAAATATGCTTAGTCTTAGAGTAAAATACCAGATTCTTAGACATGTCAATAGCTACAGAGTTATCATAGTTGATAACTACCTGTTCACTACAATTTACCCTGATATCCTTCAACATTTGCTTCATCCACAATACTTGAGTGCAATTAGTTGTTGCTGCAACATACTTAGCTTCTGCAGTAGATAAATAAATGCATGAATGTTTTTTGCTGATCCATGAAACTAGTTTCTTTCCAAGAAAGAAAGCTCCACTAGAAGTGCTCTTTCTATCATCAGTATCTCCTACCCAGTCTAAGTCAGTATATGCACATAAAGTGAAATCATCATTTTTATAATACCATAAACCATATTCTGTTGTTCCTTGCAAATACTAAAATATCCTCTTTACTGCACATTCATGATTTTCTTTAGGATTACTTTAATATCTTGAAATAATACTTACTGCATTCATAATATTAGGTCTAGTTTGAGTTAGATATAGTAGACCACCAATCGTAGACTTATACCTTGTCAGATTTACCAGTGTAGAAGTATCCTTGATAGATAATTTCTCACTTGTTGCCATAGGAGTACTTACCGGTTTGGAATTATCCATACCAAACTTCTTCAACAATTCCCTCTTATACTTAGTTTGACAGATAAAAATGCCTTTTTTAGTTTGAGTAATCTGCAAACCTAAGAAAAATTTCATCTCACCAATCATGGACATGTCAAATTCATTCTTCATGTTGTTAGCAAATTCCATGGACAATTTATCTTCTTCTCCAAAAATGATATCATCAACAAAAACTTCAATAATCATAATATCATTATCAGTGATCTTATAATATAAACTACTATCAGCAATTCCTTTAGTAAAACCAAGCTTCAAAAGATATTTATCCAACCATGCATACCAAGCTCTAGGAGCCCGTTTCAATCCATATAAAGCTTTCTTCAATCTGCAAACCATATCTTTATCATCTGTCAGTGAAAATCCATTAGGTTGCTTAATTTAAACTTCTTCCTCAAGCTCACCATTCAAAAATGCACATTTAACATCCATTTGATAAACCTTATAGTTCTTATAAGCGGCATAGGCAAGAAATAGTCTAACAACTTCAATTATAGGTACAGGTGCAAATGTCTCACCATAATCAATTCCTTCCATTTGAGAATATCCTTTACAAACCAATCTAGCCTTGTTTCTTACAACTTGACCATCCTCATTCAGTTTATTCCTAAAAACCCATTTAGTTCCAATAACATTCTTATTTTTAGGCTGGGGAACTAAAAACCAAGTTTCATTCTTCTCTATTTGATCCAATTCATCTTCCATAGCCTTTAACCATTGTTTATCCTTATAAGCTTCAATAACAGTTGTCGGTTCAACTCAAGAAAGAAGACATACCTCTTCATTTGCCAGTTTTCTTCTTGTCATAACTCCCTTGTTTCTATATGCAATAATTTGATCTTTAGAATGATTTAATCTTACATACCTTGGTGTCTTTTGAACTTCAGGTTCACTGCTCTGATCATCAGTAACATTTGAATTTTTTGATTGTGTTAGTGTAGCTGCCTCAACTTCTTGTACCAGTTGAGGCATTTCTGGTTTAGTTATGATCATTTCCACTGTCAGTTCCCTTTTATATGATAGAGTGATTTCTATATTGTTCATCCACTTTCACATTAGCACTCTCCACAATTTTCTACAATCTTTTGTTATAACATCTATATGCTTTCCTCTGAATTGAATAACTAAGAAATATCCCTTCATCACATCTAGGATCAAACTTTCCAATTGAATCATCCTTTTTGATATATCATTTACTTCCAAAAATTCTAATATATTTAACAGTAGGTGTACGTCCAAACCATAGTTCATAAGGGGTCTTACCGGTTTCACCTTTGATGTGAACTCTGTTGATTGTTGTACTCATTGCTTCTCTCTAGTAGATATGAGGCAATTTGGCTTCCATCATCATATATCTTGATGCATCCAAAATGGTTATGTTCTTTCTTTCCACTACTCCATTTTGTTGAGGAGTCCTAGGTGTAGATAACTATCTCCTGATTCCATTTGTCTCACAATAATTGTTAAATTCATGGGAAGTGAACTCATCGCCATGATCTGATCTTAGACATTTGATTTTCAATCCAGTTTCAGTTTCAACCTTCGCTTTAAAGATCTTGAATTTCTCAAAAGCTTCAGACTTCTCCCTTGGAAAAGTCACCCACATCATTCTAGAATAGCCATCAATAATCAACATGAAATACCTATCACCTTGAAAGCTTCTAGTCCTTGCTGGACCACATAAGTCAGTATGAATTAAATCAAGTACATCATTAGATTTAGCATGTATTCTCTTAAAATAACTTTTGACTTGCTTACCCAATTGACATTCCCTACATACCAGATTATGAGGCTTCATAATCTTAGGCATATCTCTAATGGCCTTAGTTGAACTGATCATAACAACACAAACAAAATTAACATGAGACAACCTCTTATGCCATAACCAACTCTCATCAATATGAGAAATCAAGCATGTCTTATTACTAGTGTTCAAGTGAAAGATATTATTACCTGTTTGAATATCGGTTGCAATCTCCAAACCAATCTTGTTTATGATTTTGTATTTTCTATCTTTAAACTGAAGTTGAAAACCCTTATCAACCAATTAACCAATACTCAAAAGATTATTCTTTAAACCTTCTACATAATAGACATTATCAGTATTATGCTTGGCATCCAAAGAAATAATACCTCTACCTTTGATCACACATGCCTTGTCATCTCCAAATCTGACTTGACCACCATTGTATTCTTGTAGGGACAAAACTTTCCCTTTATCTCCAGTCATATGATGTGAGCATCCACTATCAATTACCCATTCATCCTTATCTTCAACTTTTGTTGCCAGAGCCTTTTCTTCATTTTTGATAGCCGATACTGGTTCAGCTTCTTTTAAAGCATAGAACACCCATTCTTTTCCATTTCCAGATCCACTAGTAGAGTCTTATGTTGGTTCATCTCCAGAGTCATCAGTTACTCCTTCCTCATCTGCTATGTAGCATTGTTTACTCTTCTTGAATCTATATATGTTCTGGTTAGGCTTAAAGGATTTCTTAACTGTTTCCTCAAACCTTGCATTCCTTTCAGGACATCTAGATGCTAAATGACCAATCTTATTACATGCAAAACATTTAAAAGGTGCTTTTCCTTCATACTTACTTCCAATTGGTCCTTTATGTATTCTTCTATCAAATAAGGCTTCAAGTTGTTCAAGTTCTACATCTTCTTCTCTCATGTCTTCCAATTCTTTTGCATATAGGGCTTTCCAATCACTTTTGCCGGTAGATGTTGATGATGATGCATGAAAAGAAGGTTCAGATTTTACAGCTCTAGAAGATCCATATTCTTCAAGCTTAAAAGAAGATAATTTCCCAATCAGAATGTCTCTATTAACTGAAGTGTTTTCCATTATTCTTAACTCATTAATTGCAGTTACTTTCATCTTGTAAGCTAGTGGAAGGGTTCTCAAGACTTTGGAAACTATTTCATCTTCACTTAGAAATCCTCCACAACATTGAATTCCCATAATAATGTGTTAGGATTACCACAGATACTGAGAGAGGGCGGGGGGGTGCGGTGAATCAGTATCTAACTGGTATGTTGAATTTCTTAACTTAAAACATGTAGAGCATATTAAAATAGTGTATCGGTAAGCAAGAAATAATGCAATTAATAGAGATAGAAACAACCACATGAAAAGCACACCATAACACAAAGATTTAACGAGGAAACCCAATGTGGGAAAAACCTCGGTGGGATTTGTGACCCACAATATTCACTTACTGGCCAATAAGAGAATATTACTACTACAAGAGGGGCCTGCACATGCAGGAAAGCCAAGTGCCTAGAGCTCACTGCTCAAATACAAAATAGGAAGTCTCACTGACTTACAAAAAGGATTATATAAATCTAGTGTCTTGTACTGCTTCAGAATAGCATCTATAATGCTAAATCCAGTACCGGTTTTTGCTTTGCTTCTTACATAAACCTTTAACCTATAATTCGCATAATAGGTCTGCCTTATTTTGCCTAATAATATTCTCCTATCTCTCATCAAATATCCTACAATGATCTCTTATATATATGAGTCATTCTACAATGTTGCCAATTCATCTTACAATGATTTTACAATAATAAATAAAATAAATTACAACAAAAATCTTGTTCGTCTCTGTGCCGGTATGCTTTCTTTTACTGCTAGTGTCAGTAGTCTATGTGCCGGAGTAGAGTCTAATCTTGCTAGTGTCGGTGTAATGCCTTGCTGCTGTCATAGGATTGTAAGGTTGTCATCAATGACAAAACCTTCAATCACCTACAATGTCTCATTGGAGTGTGCATATGCCAACATAATGTCATTTACTTTTTCCATAAACACAACAATTCTTTCATTATCTTCCATTTTTAAGTTTTCATATCTTACCCAGTAACCATCAAGTTTAGCAATTTTGACAGTACGATCACCTTCATTCAAAGTTTTCAATTTGTCCCATATAACCTTAGCCGATGATTTATCGGTCAATCCCATGATCTATTGATCAGTAAGTGCACACAAGAGGGCTTCTCTAGCTCTACAATCATTTTCAATATTCTTATCCAAGTCTGCAAGAGCAGGATTACCAGATGTCGAGTCATAAGGTGTGTATCCTTTTTCAGTGATCTCCCAAATATCTTTTCCAAGACATCTAAGATGAGTCTCCATTCAAATTTTCTATATCCCATAATTTGTTCCATCAAGCTTAGGGATTTCTCTTCTGAAAATAGTTGCCGATGGATTAGAAGTGTTAGTTGCCATAGGATCTACCTCAAGCAGTTAAGCTTCTATAAAAGAGGACCAAGATCTGATACCAATTGTTAGGATAACCAGTGAACAATTGAGAGGGGGGGTGAATCAGTTGTTAAAAGATTATAACATTTGACCCACAATACAAACTTAAACAAATCAAGTACTAGTAAAACACATACAGATGCTGGTAGGAATAGATATCGGTAAACAATACAACTTAACAATTAACCATATAATCAATGCAAAGAAACCATACCACATAACACCATGAATTTTATGTGGAAAACCTTGAAAGGGAAAAACCACGGTGGGAAGCCTACCCATAGTCAGATGATACTTCTATAGAAAGTATGTGTTATAATGAGGGGCCTGCACTTGCAGAAAGACACACTGCCTAGAGCATACTGCTCATTACAAAAGAGTCTCACTGACAACAAAGAGGCTACAACCATCTCAAGATAAATGGAAAACAATCCAATAGAGTGAACTACCAGAAATAGCATCTACCATGCCTAATTATAGTCCTAGTTAAGCTCAATGTCGGAGGACTAAATCCTCTTTTGAATCCAATTTGATCACCAATGATCGATCAACTCCTCTACCTGAATGATATTACAATATTCGCACATTACATTCCTTGACCATGACCTTTTCAATAACCATGATACTTTACAAAGAGTTTCTACCTCTTATTTATATAAACCCTAAGGCCTAAACTGATTAAGTTGGCCACCTAAAATATATTACAATAAGATCATTACATAATTTCATATTACAATGATATGCCATGTCATCTTAAGACCAAAACAACAATAACAGATCCGTAAATCCTCTCGAAACATTCCGGTAACATGTAGAGTACAAGTTAGCATGATACTGGTCCTTAACCTAGATAGGTACCAGACCTATTCTGGGTCCATCACGCCAAAGCAATGTCTTCAAGCAGTTGAAGCATGATCAAAGAACATCTTCAGCATCTTGAAATCCATGAAGAAGCTGCACCAACACCAAATATGCATCCTATCATGATTCATTAATGAAAGCTCTGCCGACAAAGCCTTAAACCAGTGCCAGTAAGGGTTTACCAGAGTGTATGATAGCATCCTATTACCAAGACAATACAACCTGACCAAAACATGCTCATGGAGAATATAACACATGAAATCAAATATACTTCACTGATCCAAATATGCCGGAAGTGTCCAACAGATAGTCTCTTCTATTGGTAACACTAGATCTTCTACCGGTAACCAAAACTTATCTACCTATAAATAACCATAACAACTATTGTTGACATCAATGACAAAACATCAATGCAACACATAATAAATTTATCCATTATGCCAACAATTTGAGTATTTGAGAGATGGGTTAGGGGTTTCTGCCTCTCTGATAGAGACTTGATTGATGAGGTTTGGCATCAATCTGACATGCATTATCAGAGATACTATTCATTTTTGCACTGATGAGTGGTACTACTTCTTAGGGGGAGTAGTCAGCTTTGAGATTTAGAGGCTTATATTATTGCTTTGATATTTTTGTCAAATTTCTGGCATTGATGTCAAAGGGGGAGAGATAGTGATGTGAAAAATAAATTTACAACTTTACAAAGATATTATTCATAGGGGGAGAGTTATTGATATTCAGAGCTATATACAAGAGATTGTTGGTTGTCTTCCATAGGGGAGACTTGTTTGTCATTTCTTGGTACTTAGATGTTTTTCACATCTAGTGTTGCCATCAATGCCAAAGGGAGAGATTATTGGCAATATGGATGAATTGATTATGTGTTGCATTGATGTTTTGTCATTGATGTCAGCACTATCTATTATGGATGGTTACCAACACATAGGTTTTGGTTACCAGTAGAAGATCTTATGTTACCAGTATGGGTTTAAGGTTTAACTATCAGAGCTTTCACTGAGAAACCTTGACAAAATGCTAAGTGGTGTTGGTGTGGTTTCTATATGGAATTCAGGATGCAAAAGGTAATCCTTGATCATGCTTCAACTGATTGAAGACATCGCTTTGGCATGGTGGACCTAGATTA
Organism: Cryptomeria japonica; assembly: GCF_030272615.1. Lineage (NCBI taxonomy): Eukaryota > Viridiplantae > Streptophyta > Pinopsida > Cupressales > Cupressaceae > Cryptomeria > Cryptomeria japonica. Next base: position 719,517,510 of record NC_081413.1, on the reverse strand, counting down.
GGTCTGGTACCTATCTAGGTTATGGACCAGTATCATGTTAACATGTTCTCTACATGTTACCGAGATGATTTATGGATTGGTTATTGTCATTTTTGTCTAGAGACGACATGGTATATCATTGTAATATGGATGTATATAATGATCTTATTGTAATATCTTTTAGGTTGCTAACCTAATTGGTTTAGGCCTCAGGGTTTGTATAAATTAATGTAAGATCTCATTGTAGATCATGTGTCATGGTCGTGGAATGTAATATCATATGCAAAGGATATTTGGTTGATCATAGGTGATCGAATTGGGTTTAAGGCAGAGGTCAAAGGCCTCCGATATTGAGCTTAACGAGGACTGTAATCAAGCATGGTAGATGCTATCTCTGGTAGTTAATTATTCTAGATTGTTGTCCAATTATCTTTAGGTAGTTATAACCTCTTTGTAGTCATTGAGACTCTTTTGTAATGAGCAGTACACTCTAGGCAGTGTTCCTTCCTGCATGTGCATGCCCCTCATTGTCTCACATACTTTCTGCATATGTATCATCTGACTGTGGGTAGTCTTCCCACCATGGTTTTTCCCTTTACCGGGTTTTCCATGTACAAATAAGGGTTTTATGTGGTATGGTTGCATTGTGTTAGTTCCCTGTTTCATTCTTAAGTTTTATTTCTTATCGGTATCTATTTCTGCTATTCTAGTATTCAATGTTTATGTGCTTTGGTTAAAGGTTATTAAGTGGTTTAATTGATATAATCTGTTAATAACTGATTCACCCCCCCCCTCTCAATTGTTCACCAGTTATCCTAACACCTTTGAGTGCTTCAACACCCATACTCTGCAACTGCACTTCTTGCACTGTCAACACCCTCCTACTTAGAGAATTTGCAACCTTATTGGCTACGCCTTTCTTGTGCTTATTGATGAAGGTGTATTCTTGAATACATTCAACCCATTTCATATGTCTATGATTGAGTTTCTCCTATCCATTCAAAAAACTAAGAGCATGATTGTCAGTATACACAATAAATTCCTTAGGAAGAAAGTAATGCCTCCACTTTTTCAGAGCTTGTACCATGGCATACATCTCTAAATCATATGAGGAATACTTCCGCTTTGCTTCATTTAGTTTTTCACTGAAAAAGGCCATCGGTCTCCCCTCTTAGCCCAATACTTCTCTTATAGCCAAACCACATGCATCACATTTAATGGTGAAGGCCTTACTGAAATCAAGCAATACTAGGACTGGGTACTTGGCAACCTTCTATTTTAAACACTCAAAACTCTTATCTGCTTCTTTGGTCCACACAAAATTCACCTTACAACCACCCTTGATGGTTTCTAACATAGGTTCACAAATATCATTGTAATTTCTAATGAATTTCCTATAAAATATTGCCAAACCATGAAAACTTCTTACCTCTCTGGCTATTTTAGGTGTAAGCCAGTTCAGAATAGCCTCTACCTTGGAAGAATCCATCTTCAAGTCACCCTTAGAGATGACAAAGCCTAAGTACACCAACTCTTGCTTCATGAAGTCACACTTTTCTAACTTTATCATCAACTTCTACTCCTATAGCCGCTTCAAGACTATCTCCAAGTGTTTCAAGTACTCCTTTCTCTTATTAAATACCAATATGTCATCAAGGTAGACTACCACAAATTTCCCTATAAACTCCTACAACACTTCATTCATTAGTCTCATAAAGGTGCTAGGGTTATTTGAAAGACCAAAAGGTATCACAAGCCACTCATACAACCCTTCATTGGTTTTGAATGTAGTCTTCCATTCATCCCCTTCTCGTATCCTTATTTGATGGTACCCATGCTTGAGGTCAATTTTAGAGAAAAAGGTATTTCCCCCTAAATAGTCCATTAGGTCCTCTATCCTTGGAATAGGAAACCTATATTTGATGGTTATCATATTAATATCCCTAGAATCAATATAAAGCCTCCATTTCCCATCCTTCTTTGGGGCTAAAATAGTAGGTACTACACATGGGCTAAGGCTCTTCCTCACCAACCCTTTATCTAGGAGCTCTTAAATTTTCCTAGCTATCTCTTCATTCTATTGTGGGGTCATTTTATATGTTGCTTTTTTAGGAGGTACTACTCCTAGTATGAGATCAATTTGATGACTAATATCTCTGATAGGTGGTAGGGAGTCATGTATGTCTTCCACAACCACTCCTTTGTAACAATCTAGTAGTTCCCTGACCTTATTAGGTCCTACCTCACTCACACCCTTCTTCCTTTCTTCCTTGGGCTTCACAATCAAAGCAAAACCTACTCCACCTTCCTCCTTTAGTCCATTTAGGAACTCTTTTTCTCCCACCATCATCACACTAGATCCTACATGTTGTGGATCCCCTTCTACCACTGACTGTATCCTAAAGGTGAAACCATCCTTTTGCAAAGAGTAAGCATTCTTTTCTCCATCATGATGAGCCTTTATGTCAAACTGTCATGGTCTGCCAAGAAAAAGATGGCAAGCATCCATTGGAAGGATGTCACACAAAATTTTATCCTTATACCCCCAAATACTAAACTCTACCCATGCTTGTTCATTGATGAGTATGTGTTGCCCTTTGTTCAACCAACTGATTCTATATAAAGAACTATGGGGTATTTTTTGGTATTTTGGTATGGTTTTGTCATTTATGTCAACACCTACTAAATACACCTACTTTGGAGATCCAGCAACATTCACCGGCAAGCAGTAATCTGTGCAACAGTTACCGGTATATGATTAAACGACAGGATATAATGTTCACCGATACTTGGAATGACATGTAAGACACTTGGTAATGTTGAAGACATCATGTGGACACTTTATTTTGAAGTAATAATCATTGGTATATTCATATTTGCATATTTTCTTTTACCGACAAATAGGTCCAGGTTATCTAGGGTTACACCGACAGGTTTATCTTTTCCAGATCAACATGGCACGCTATGGAGATGATTTATTATTGTTGTAAATGCATTAAGCCAACATGATTAATCGGTTATTGCATCGGATATTATATTATTTGTAAAATGTTTTTATTGTAATATCTTGTAGAGCCGACCTACTAAAATTGGTCTTAGGGTATGGTATAAGTGTAAGATCTTATTTGTAAGATCAAGTGTGGAATATGAAAAAGATTCAAGTGAAAGTATATGCGAGATAAAGTAGAGGCATACACGAAGACATCATTTGAAGGTGAAGTTAGGTTTTTGTAGAAGCATATCAGCATTACACTGGTACTGAATTCAACATATGAAGATGCGATTTTGTGCTATACATTCTTATTGGATTTAACCATCCAACTGTAGTCAATGTGACTTCCATTTGTGATTGAGCAGTGAGCTCTAGGCTGTTGGCCTTTCTGCATGTGCAGACCCCTTTTTGTACACTTACTATCTACAGTAGTATCATCTGATTGTTGGTAAGGTTTCCCACCATGGTTTTTCCCCTTACAGGGTTTCCACGTACAAATATTGGTGTCATGTGTTGTGGATGACTTTGTGTTTATGTTCCATGCATTAATTCTTACCGGTATAGCAATTTACTATTAACACTATCTACTGGCATACTAAACTGGTTTACTAGTATTAAGTATTAAGTTGGTTAATAAGTTTTTAATTTGAATTTATTAGACAACTGATTCACCCCCCACCCTCTCAGTTGTCTCTGGGACCTAACAATTGGTATCAGAGCCTAGTCCTCTTTTTGCAGAAGTTTAACAACTTGAGGAGATCCAATGTCTACTAATTATTTCAGGAAGGATAGTCCTAAACTTGATGGAACCAACTATGGGATATGGAAGATCAGAATGGAGACACATCTGAATTGCATTGGTAAAGACATCTGGGAAGTTACTAAGAATGGTTATACTGCTGCTATAGCTGGTCAGACTGCTCCAACTACTTTAGCCAAAGATGAAGAAAATGATTGCAAAGCAAGAGAAGCACTCTTGAACGCATTGTCAGATCAACAAATCATGGGATTATAAGATAGGTCTACTACTAAAGCTATTTGGGATCATTTGGAAACACTGAATGAAGGAGATTCCATAGTCAAAATTGCAAAACTTGAAAGCTTCCAAGTCAGGTATGAACATCTAAAAGTGGAAGAAGATGAAAGGATTTTTGCTTTTATGGAAAGAGTAAATGAAATTGTTTTGGGTATCAAATGTTGTGGAGGAACCTTGAGTGAGGATGAGATTGTTTCAAAAATCTTAAGAGGTTTGCCACCGGCATATAAAATGAAGGTTACTGTTATAAATGAGTTGAGAACAATGCCTAATACATCAATAACTAGGGTTATATTGATTGGAAAACTTTCAGCTTTTGAAATTGAGGAATTTGGTCTTGTTGCTACTATAAAGACTGATTTGGCCTTCAAAGCATCAACATCATTTGCTCCATCTTTTGACAAATCAGACTGGAGAGCCTTTTATGCAAGAGAACTTGAAGAAACTAGGAAGGAGAATGAAGAGCTTGAAGAACTTGAAGGACTATTTGCAAGAAAAATGCCAAAAGGTCCAATTGGAAGTAAGTATGAAGGTAAAGCACCCTTTAAATGTTTTAACTGCAATAAGATTGGTCATATGGCTTCAAGATGCCCTGATAGACATGCTAGACTAAGAGAAGAAGCTAGAAGAACATACAAGCCTAATCCTGAATATCAGAGATATAGATTTAAGAAGAACAAAGATAAATCTTGTTACATTGCTGATGAAGGTGTGACTGATGATTCTGATGAGGATCCAACAGACAATGAATGGGTTTTTGTTGCTATAATAGAAGATCAACTGGCACCTACTGCTCAACCAGTAGAACAAGCCCTAGCAGCCAAAGTTGAATCAAAGGATGAATGGATTATTGACTTAGGATGCTCACATCACATGAATGGAGACAAAGGTAAATTCTTGAACTTTCAAGAATACAATGGAGGTTTAGTAAGATTTGGAGATGACAAAGCCTGTTCAATCAAAGGTAAGGGTTCAATATCTCTTGATGGTAAACATAACACTGACAATGTCTACTATGTTGAAGGATTAAAGCATAATCTTCTAAGTGTTGGTCAATTAGTTGAGAAAGGTTTTCAGTTACAATTTAAAAATGGAAAATGCAAAATCATGAATAGAACTGGTTTGGAAATTGCAACCAGTAATCAGACTAGAGGTAATATCTTTCATTTGAATAATAGTGAAAAGGCATGCTTAATTGCACATATAGATGAAAGTTGGTTATGGCATAAAAGACTATGTCATGTAAATTTTGATTGCATGGTAAAAATCAGTACTTCTAAGGCAGTTAGAGATCTACCTAAAATTGTGAAACCTCAGAATACAATTTGCAAGGAATGTCAATTTGGAAAACAAGTTAGAGCTAGTTTTAGAAGTATTCCAGAAAAATCCAATAATGCTCTTGATTTAATTCACACTGATTTATGTGGTCCAGCTAGAACTAAAAGCTTACAAGGTGATAGATATTTCATGCTAATTATTGATGATTACTCTAGAATGTGTTGGGTTACTTTTCTCACAGAAAAATCAGAAGCATTTGGGAAGTTCAAACTATTCAAAGCAATGGTTGAAAATGAAACCGGTAAGAAAATCAAATGTTTAAGATCATATCAAGGAGAAGAATTCATATCTAAAGATTTTAATACATTCTGTGAAGTGAATGGAATCAAAAGACAGTTATCAGCACCTCGGACACCACAACAGAATGGAGTTGTTGAAAGGAAAAATAGAACTATCTTCGATGCAGCAAGAAGTATGTTATCAAAAACAAATCTACCACATGTGTACTGGAGAGAGGCAGTAAGCACTACTGTCTATACATTCAACAAAGTTCACATCAAAGGTGAAACCGGTAAGACCCCTCATGAACTATGGTTTGGTAATATTCCTACTCTTAAGTATTTCAGAATTTTTGGAAGTAAATGTTATATTAGAAGAGATGAGTATATTGGAAAATTTGATCCTAGAAGTGATGATGGAATATTTCTTGGTTATTCATCTAAGAGCAAGGCATATAGATGTTTTAATAAAAGATTACAAAAAAATTTTGAGAGTAGAAATGTAAAGATTGATGAACAATTCAGAGGAACTTCAAGATATATAGACTCTGAACTGGAAACAAAAATTATGACAAATGAACCTACAATAAATCCACCGGTACATAATGATGATCTAGTTACTTTGGTATCATCAGAGGATACGATAGTAATTGAAGAACAACAATAGACTAAGACACCCCGGTATGTAAGACTGAATCATTCTGAAGATCGAATAATTGGAAGCAAATTTAAAGGAGTTATGACAAGAGGAAGATTGGCAAATGAAGAGGTATGTCTTATTTCTCAAATTGAACCTTTATCTATCAATGAGGCATGTGAAGATAAATTTTGGATTAAAGCTATGGAAGAAGAATTAGGACAAATTGAGAAAAATAATACTTGGACATTAGTTCCCCGGCCTAAAAATAAAAATGTAATTGGAACCAAATGGGTATTTAGAAAAAAACTTAATGAAGATGGTAAGGTTGTCATAAATAAAGCAAGACTAGTGTGTAAGGGATATTCTCAGAAAGAAGGAGTTGATTACAATGAAACCTTTGCACCGGTAGCCAAAATTGAGGCAGTTAGATTATTCTTGCCTTTTGCAGCTCACAAGGATTACAAAGTTTATCAAATGGATATTAAATGTGCATTTTTGAATGGAGATCTTGAAGAGGAAGTCTATATTGAACAACCTAATGGATTTTCTTTGACAGATGACAATGATATGGTTTGCAGATTAAGAAAAGCTCTGTATGGATTAAAACAAGCCCCAAGAGCTTGGTATGCAAGATTGGATAAGTATCTTTTAAAAATTGGTTTTACTTAAGGAAATGCAGATAGCAATTTATATTACAAAGTAACTAATGATGACATCTTTATTATTGAAGTATTTGTTGATGATATAATCTTTGGAGGAGAAGATGAACTATGCAAAGAATTTTCTCTTGAAATGCAAGAAGAATTTGAAATGTCTATGATTGGAGAAATAAAAATCTTCTTAGGATTGCAGATCTTACAGACTGATAAAGGTATATTTTTGAGTCAATCTAAGTACTTGAAAGAACTACTAAAGAAATTTGGGATGGAGAACTCTAAACCGGTAAGCACACCTATGGCTACAAATGACAAATTATCTCAAAGGGATGAATCTATACCTGTTAATCCAACTAGATACAAATCTATGATACGAGGTTTACTGTATTTGACACAAACCAGACCTGATATTATGAATGCAATATGTATAGTTTCTAGATTTCAGAGTAATCCTAGGGAAAATCATGAATCAACAGTAACAAGGATTTTTCGATACTTACAAGGCATAGCAAATCTTGGATTATGGTATCCTAAAGATGAAAATTTTGATCTATGTGCATATACAGATGCAAAATGGGCAGGAGATGTGGATGATAGGAAAAGTACCATTGGAGGAGCGTTCTTTCTTGGAAAAAGATTAGTCTCTTGGTTGAGTAAGAAACAGAGTTGTACATCTTGATCAACAGCAAAATCAGAATATGTTGCAGCAGCAACAAATTGTACACAAGTACTTTGGCTTAAGTAAATGTTGAAAGACATAAAGGTAAAATGCAAGGAACCTATTACTATATACTGTGATAACACTGCTGCAATTGATATATCTAAAAATCTGGTATTACATTCTAAAACAAAACATGTTTCTATCAAACTGAATTTTCTAAGGGAAAAAGTTGAAGAAAAAGAGATAAAACTGGTTTATGTCAATACTAAAGAACAACTTGTAGATATTTTCACAAAACCTTTGACTAGGGAAACTTTTGAGTATCTCAGAGATCAGCTCGGAGTCATACCACCACCAGTAGAGACTTAGATAGTTGATGATTTTCATCAACCAGTGGAATTAAATGGGCAAATCTTTATTCCAAAATTTGATGAGGAAGCTACTTCAAAGGGGGAGTAGTTGGTATATTGAATTGGCTGGCATTTTGTATGAACTTGACCCTTTCTGACTTTGGCATTTGATGTCAAAAGGGGAGAGATATCTATGGAAAAACACATTTAAGGAGAAATTGGTATGAAAGATTGTTACTCCTAGGGGGAGATATGGAGATTGTTAGTTTTTGGCATTTCTATTTTGGCACTATGATGGTTTTTCCATCTTGTGTTGCCATCAATGCCAAAGGGGGAGATTGTTGGTATTTTGGTATGGTTTTGTCATTAATGTCAACACCTACTAAATACACCTACTTTGGAGATCCAACAACATTCACCAGCAAGCAGTAATCTGTGCAACAGTTACTGGTATATGATTAACCGATAGGATATAATGTTCACCGGTACCTAGAATGACATGGAAGACACTTGGTAATGTTGAAGACATCATGTGGACACTTTATTTTGAAGTAATAATCATTGGTATATTCATATTTGCATATTTGCTTTTACTGGCAAATAGGTCTAGGTTATCTAGGGTTACACCGGCAGGTTTATCTTTTCCAGATCAGCATGGCACGCTATGGAGATGATTTATTATTGTTGTAAATGCATTAAGCCGACATGATTAATTAGTTATTGCATCGGATATTATATTATTTGTAAAATGTTTTTATTGTAATATCTTGTAGAGCCGACCTACTAAAATTGGTCTTAGGGTATGGTATAAATGTAAGATCTTATTTGTAAGATCAAGTGTGGAATGTGAAGAAGATTCAAGTGAAAGTATATGCGAGATAAAGTAGAGGCATACACGAAGACATCATTTGAAGGTGAAGTTAGGTTTTTGTAGAAGCATATCAGCATTACACCAGTACTGAATTCAGCATATGAAGATGCGATTTTGTGTAGTACATTCTTATTGGATTTAACCATCCAACTTTAGTCATTGTGACTCCCATTTGTGATTGAGTAGTGAGCTCTAGGTTGTTGGCCTTTCTGCATGTGCAGACCCCTTTTTGTACACTTACTATCTGCAGTAGTATCATCTGATTGTTGGTAAGGTTTCCCATCGTGGTTTTTCCCCTTACAGGGTTTCCACATACAAATATTGGTGTCATGTGTTGTGGATGACTTTGTGTTTATGTTTCATTCATTAATTCTTACCGGTATAGCAATTTACTATTAACACTGTCTACTGGCATACTAAACTGGTTTACCAGTATTAAGTATTAAGTTGGTTAATAAGTTTTTAATTTGAATTTATTAGACAATTGATTCACCCCCCCCTCTCAGTTGTCTCCGGGACCTAACAGTATTCTCTCCAAGTTCAACATTTTTACTGCTTCCAAAGATACAATGTTATCAGTAGACCCTGAATCTATGACAAATTTACAAACCTTACCTTGAATCTTGCAGTTGACTCTAAACAAAGCCTTTCTTTGGGGTGGCTCAGTCTTCACTGGTTCCTTGAGCAGTGTCCTCTTGATCATCAAGTTCTCTCCCATATCTAATGTCAAATTCACTTTAGGAGATGTCACACTCCTTGCATCTTCTTGAGTCAAGGTGGTTCTCCTCTCACCACCATGAGAAGTTGAGGCCTTCTCTGGACACTTGTAGGTCAGGTGCCCTATCTGATTACAGTTATAACATCTCATACTAGAGAACTGGGATCCTCTCCCTGATTCATTTGTCCCACCTCTTCCATTAGGTCTTCTCCCACAGTAGCCTCCTCTTCTACTTGAGTGCCCAAATTGATCCCCTTGGTTAGACTCACCACTAAACCTTTGGTTAGGAATTCTTCCTCCAAAACTGTCTCTACCTCTGAAACTTCTCCCTCCTTTACTTCTATTACTCTACTCAATTCTTCTTTTTAGTTTCTCTTTTTCCCTTAGGGCCAATTGAAAACACTTGTTCACTATCTCTGATGCCAAGATTCTAATCTCATCTTGGATGTTCATCCTTAGGTCATTCAAGTATCCGACCGCTTTCTCTTACTCTTCTTTTTGTCTCTTTGATCTGAGACTGAGTTTATGAAACTCCTCTATATATGCATTCACATAAAGGTCTCTCTATCTGAGGTTATAAATTTTTTTGTACATATGCACTTCATAGTCAATGGGCAGGAATTGTGCCTTGACTTTAGCCTTCATCCTTTCCCAGAAGCTTATCATAAATTTTCCCTCCTTAACTCTCTCCCCTTGTAAATAGTTCCACCATGTAAGAGAAGACCACTTCAACCTTTCTTTTGCTAGCTTAACTCTCTTATCTTCAAGGATTTATTTGTACTCAAAATGACTAGTCAATGCCTCAATCCATTCTATCACCTCTTCTGCTTCCATACTTACACTATATATAGGCAAACCATAAATGGTGTCCCTATTGACTAACCTCAAGGCATCTACAAATACCCTCTGATCTGCAGGTATCTCCTCTACTTTCTTAGATTTTTTCCCATCTTCTTTATCCCATTCTTCATCAGTGGCACTTCCATCTTCCTTATCCTTAGTCTTTTTCAACTCTTCAAGCTTGGACTCAAGCATTTCTTCAATCAACTTCTTCATCGCATCTTGTGACATACTCTTCAGAGGCATTCTATCAACCCCTATTTCAATCTCTTCCTCCGACATACACTAAGACCACACCACCCAAGTGATCTTCAAAATCCTGCTCTAATACCAATATGATGAGTAGACAATAGATCGGAAGGAGGGAACCTTGAACCAACCAATCTCTAAGGCATACAAACTCAACCGGTAATAACTAATTCCAAAGATCCTTACACAACAACAAGTCAAGAAATGGTTCAATGACACCAAACAACACCTTGGAAAACCCAAAGGATCTAGTATGTCCACTTATAGACAACTAACACTTCTCAAGTTCTTGTGTGACTACACACACCTTTGCATACAATGAGTGGGCTACTACTAGGCTTTAGGGTTTGAATGGCCCAATTGACCAATTCAATATAACAATCCTTGGAGGGATGTTCTCACAACATCTTAACACCAAAACATCAATTTTGTCTCACTAGCCCACAACTAGAACCGGTTGCAATTAGGCCTCTATTTGAAGGAATCTAGTGATAACTTTTGACACCCTGAGGATATAGGCAAACAAATTATAATTTCAGATACTCTTTTGGGAGTTCTCAATAGTATCTCAGTTTTTGTTACTAGAACAACTTGTAGATATTCCAACCAATGTTGCACTAATAGACCTAATAGGGCTATTAGACCTATTTGACTTAATGCCTTCCACAAACTAGTTTGGTTCTCCTAATGGGTGACCATCACTGAACATGAAATTTTATGTAAACCTCCAAAGCACTCTTCTACCACTCAATTCTCACGCCCTGCACTCATCAAACCAGTTTGTCACATAAAGATACCAGACCTAGGGTTAGTTCTCCATCCTTTTTGCCCTGTTGTATCCTTTTAATGGATTTTGGAACTGACATAAGATATAGTGGCCTATCATCTCCTATGATGGTAGAGTGTGCAATTAAGGATTGATAGGCCAAAACCCATTATTGCAGTCAAACCCTAGGGGTTTAAGGGTTTTAGGCTACCCGATAGAGATTTTCTTGTAGAGTGGGGCAACGATCACTTCAAGACTTCACACTGAAAGAAAAACAAAGGTAAACTGATATAGTTACAGGAACTATGCCATGAGAATTCTTGTCAATCCACCTTTAGTATGCAATCAACATAAATTAGATGGTTTTTTTGAGTTTCCAATAGTTCTTGATGCTTCAATTTATTTCCAAATCAACCAACCAACATACATCCTTTGGTATTTGGGGCCTTACAAGATATCTCCCAAATAACCACAACCTCCTCCAACTTTTTTTCAAACTGACTGACAATTGGAGAATCACGACTTACAAAAGTTGCAGAATTGTCATGACAACAAATTGACAATATGACAAATTTTGTATAATTCAACTACCTTAGACCCTAGACTATCATAGTACCCCAAAATGATTACATTTGATTCTAAAACATCAAAACCAACTCTTTTAGACTTGAGGTCACTTGATCCCTCAATTTAGACCATTGTGATCCTTATTGACTCAATTTTCTCTAGCAGACCCTAGATGAAAATTTGACCCAAACATGGACAAACTTGACATACTCCTAGGACATTGAATTACAAAAAAGGACCCATAGGGTCTTATTACATTCTTCCTATCTAATATAAAATCATCTTGTTCTTGGTTCATTTTATCATAGGTAGGTGCTCCTGCACCAAGAACTAAGGCAAAACACACATTTTCATGTCTCATCCCATCCAAGAATTTCCTTCCATCCACCAAATAGATTCTAGCATTCATATAGACTTCACTCTTCAAAGGATCCTCCAAGGGCAACAAGGTTTTCTTCATCCCATTGGCCACAATAGTGTATGTATTCTTTCTCCCATCATGTATTTCCTGTCTATCAAATTGCTAAGGTCTACCCAACAGAAGATGACAAATATACATAGGCATAATATCACACAAGACTTCATCATGATAATTTCCAATTTTAAATTTTACCAAACATTTCTCACTTACTAACAGCTTATGATCATCCTGAATCCATGCTATTTGATAACACTTAGGGTGTTCCAATCTTTCCAAATTCAACTTAGTCACCATCTCTTCTGAAACAAGGTTATTTGAACTACCACTATCAATAACAACTTTATAACACTTACTGAATACCTTACATCTAGTCTTGAAAAAATTCCTCCTCTACAAGGGCTCTTCATCTCCTCAGGTATGACACAAATATCTCCTCATCATCAATAGTTCTCCATCTTCTAGTTTGTTAGCTAATCCGGTGGGGCTTTCTTCTAGCACCATTATTATCCTAGTATTCTTTGCCTTCTTACACTTCAAAGAATGATGTACTTCTCCTCCACACTTAATGAAAGTTCCTCTAAACACTCTCTTATCTTGTCTTCTATCATATTTTCCCAAATTTTCACTTTGGTAGCCGTTTGGTTCTCTCCTCTAGTAAAAATTTCTATCATCCTTCTGGTATGAACCACCATCTTTTCTTACTTCCTTGTCCTTGTTCTAATCTGTATAGGTTCCTCTTTCTCCTTGAAATATTCCTTCGGAAAACATTCCACCTCTACCTTTCTATCTCTTCTCATGTCTTTTGTTTAGCTTCTCTTCTTCTTTTAGGGCATACTGGTAAGCTTCTTCAACACTCTGCAATTTGATCAAACTGAGTTCATCTTGTATAGACATTAATTTTGATTTCAACTTAGCAACCATTTGATCCCATTTTTTTATCTTCTCTTTACCTCTTCTTTGTCTATCAACTTGCAAATGCTCCCACCAAAGAGATGAATGTCCTTTCAACTAGGTACAAGCATATTTCACCTTCCTTTCCTCTGCAGTGTTCTCAAAATCAAAATATTTCTCCATCTCTGAGATCCAATCAATCAATTCATCTGAATCTAACTTTCCATCATATTTCAGTGGGGTAAAATGAGGTTTAGTATTCGCCCTAATCAAAACCCTTAAAAAACTCTCTTCATTCGGATCAATCGTTGGTGGGTTTACTTGTTCTATCGGGGATTCTTCTCCTTCATCTTCTCTCACATCTTCAATATGTTGACCTCTTCTTTGTGTTGTCTCAACAGATTCCAAACGGGTTGCAATTCCTCACAACATTTCCATCATAGCAGAGTCTTCATTCCCACATGCTCCACCATTCCTATTTCCTTTCTACGCCATCTTCATAAAAGTCCTCTTCTATTGTAGGTTAGATCCACATTCTGCCACCCCTAAACAAAATTTCTCAGGACAACATAATCTCGGGAACAAAAGATCACTCTGATACCACTTGGTCCACTCACTGGTTAGGAGGGACCCCAAATCTTAAGATCTATCTTTTGTGTTCTATCTACCACCTTCGATCTGCATTCTAATGCTTAATTATAATGATTTATACGATCCAAGGGATTAGGTCAGCCCAAAAGGGATCAAATGCCTAAGAACAAGACCTAATGTGTAAAACAACAAGGTCGGCTTCTACCAAAGAAATTCCTTTGGAAAATCCAAAGGATAAAGTATAGGTCAAAAGGAAGGTCAGTGACACGCCAAGGAACATCGGAATCAATGCTTAGGGAAATGCAAGATAAGGAAGGAATCTGGTAGATTTGCCAAATCAAATGGGTCCAACCGATTTCAGTGCTAGAAAACTATCTTGAAAAATGATAGCGATAACTTACGAAAAAATGATCCAAATACTCCATGGTTTGGGAATAAGGTAGATGATCAAGTCCTCAAGTAAAATCCAACTCCTCAAGATCCAGTGAGCCAATGCTAGAAAATCAAGAATGAAATGGTGAAACTACAAAACAAAAATAAAAATAGAATGGAAATATTTTTGGTTGATGCAAGATTGCCAAGAACCGGGGATGATCCTTCATCAACACACCACTAATCCTTTTTATTCTACTATCAGGAAACCTGATCCTAACTTTACCTTGACCAACAATATCTAAATGTGAATCATCACCAAAGTACACCTTGCCTCCATTAAATTCTTTATATTCAGAAAACCAATCTTTATTGAAAGTCATATGAAAAGATGCACCTGAGTGAATTAACCATGTGTCATTACCTGCATCAATAGCCAAAGTTGTAATGAATGCATCACCATCTTTCTTCTTGGACTTCGAATCAAAATTGTACTTCTTTTTCTTCTTCTTTTCTTCTTTGTAGTCCTTATAGATGTGACCTAGTTTACAACAATTCCAGCATATGACTTTGGACTTTTCAGGAGATTCAGATCTCCCTTTGGATTTGGACTTATTGTGCTTCTCATTATTGTTTCCTTTTTCCTTAGGTATTCCATGAACAATTAGGGCTTCCTTAAAACTAATGGATACCTTCCTTTGCATTTGTTCACCAAGTAGGGAACCCACCACATCTTTAGACTTCAAAAAAACATAAGTACTGCTGATAGAAATTGTAGACACCTAAAAGTTGCACAATGAATTAAGTGAATTTTATTCATTTAATTATTCTTAATTCTTCCTATTAATTAAATTAAGATTTAATTAATATACCCTTTTTCTATCTAAGCCATTTAACTAAATACCCTCCCTCTAGCCATTTTAATTAAATTTACATTTAATTAAAGATATCAATCTATCCCCTTTCCCATTTTAATTAAATCTACATTTAATTAAAATCTCATTTGCATTTAAATAAATCTAAATTTATTTATAAATCCCCCCACTTGCAAAATCCTACAAATGCAAGTTGCAACCAAATTAAAATAAAGCAATTTATTTTAATTAATTCTATTTTCCCTCACCCACTTGCATTTTCCTACATCTCCCACTTGCATCCTAAATCCTATTCCTAATTTCTTCTAGACCCTTCTAATCACTTCTAAATTAACCTAACTCATCTTCTAAACTTTGTCACATCCCTAAACAAAGGGAAGTCACTTCTCAAACCCTTAAAGTCTTTGATAACCAGTAAAGGCTTCAAGTCTTCAACCACTTAATTTTCCAAAGTCTCCCAAACCATTAATGGTTAATTCAACCCTCTTACATGGTTAGAGACTTTTTGCCTAACTTAACCTTCATCCAACCCAAGGGTCTCATCAAGCCTTTAATGCTTTGACCATGATTATCTCTTAATCATTTGCACAAGAGTTTATCCTTGGATTAACTCTTAATCCAATGGGTAATCTTAACTTAAGCTTGACCCTTACCCTCTAGATAACCATGAGGTCTTCTCAGGCATTTAATGTCTCCAACCCCTTTTCTCAACCAATCTTATGTTGACATTTGTCACCATTTCATTGGTGCCAAATTGCAAACATGGATTCCCAACTTTCAATCTTGGCCCTTGTTAAGATTATCCAATCTTGACCATCCATTGCCCTGTTTTCCCTATAAATAGAGCCCATTCCTTCTTCAAAAAAAAATCAAGTCTTTGTGCATCAAACTTATAGTCTCATAATATTAAGCATATTATCTCTCTTTGATAGAATAGCATGTTAGATCATTTTGATAGCATTCCAATCTTAGATATATCATGTTAGCTTCATCTTAGTATCATTTAATACTAGTTCAAGCTTCATATCAATATCTTGCATCCTATCATCATCTAGTTTCATATCTAAATCATCACTAGGATCTTGGTTGCATTCCATTTAGTTCTTAGAATCATTTTAATCTCGTTCTTTAGGTTGTCATCTTAAAGAATCAAGTGCTCTTCCAAGCTGAGAGCCACCTTGAATCTTGAAGATCCTTGGAGATAGAGGAGCATGGAACGATATTAAAGAGTTTAGAAGATTCTTTTTAACTTGCTTTGTTTGGATTTCTAACCTCTAATGCAATGTTTCATGTGTGTGTTTGAATTGTTTTCTCCTTTTGTAGGTTGATACCACATTTTTTACATACAAAAATAACAAGAGAATCCCATGAACCAGGAAAAGAACAAAGCAAGATCTGACATTTCTCCTCTTCATCCATCTTAACACCAACAGATACCAATTGAGCCACCAACATATTAAATGCTTCTAGGTGATCTTCAATTCATCCACCCTCTTCCATCTTTAAGGAATATAATTTCTTCCTCAAGAAAATATAATTTAATAAAGATTTGGCTTGATACATCTCACCAAGCTTAGTCCATAACTTCTTTGCAGTGTTTTCTTCATGGACATTGATTAAAACAGAGCTTGTCGGGCATAATCTGATTAGACCCTTGGCTTTTCGATACATGAAATCATACTGATTAGTCACAATAGGATCAATAGGTTTTGAGACATTTTGATGCAGAGTGGGCAACTAGAAGGTTAGAAGACCCAAAATCACCCCTTTATGCCTAATCCAAGGCCCAATACAACCCCACAACTACGGTTCTACACACTAATTACAACTAGTCACAAATGACACTTCCTAGGGAGGGTTTTGAGTGTTTCACACCTAGGAAAACTCACCCTATCCTTCCAATCAAGTTTTGAACTCTCCTTTGTGCACCTAGGTCAAGAACCCTCTATTTAGGCCTAGTTGTAGTAGCCCTGGTAGACTGGTATATCTAACTTAATTCACAATTCTTCCAAAGAACCCTTGGAATAGTTTTCAGATTTGAGTACCCTTTTGCGGGAAACATGAATCAGTGCATAGGAAACATTCCCTGGTGCATCCGGTTAATAGTCTAGCGCATCCCACTTACTGTTTAGCGCGTGGGGTCTATACTCTAGCGCGTGAAGTCCTTTCTTTAGCGCATGACTTCCACCAATCTTTTCCTGTAGGTATCAACACGAGAGAAAAATAGAGTAGCACATCTGAAAAACAGTTTGGCGTGTCGGGTCTATTAGATAGCGCATCCGGCTCACTGTTTAGCGCGTGCAGTCTATTCTATGGCTTTTATAGTCTTTTCCTTAGCGCATCATATTTCTAACAGTTTTCTGTAGGTATCAATGCGAGAGAAAAATAGAATAGCGCATCGGAAAAATAGCTTAGCGCATTGGGGGCACATAATAGCGTGTAGGTGCTTTTTTTTTTTAGTGCATAGACATCATTTCTTAGCGCATAGAGTTGGCAGAGCCAAAAATTTATGACATAGTCAAAAATTAGGCTTGTGGGAGGCATAATATATATGGAATATAACATTTAAGTGTAAGTGACATTTCCTCTTCTCTTTTCTGAAGAGGAAATGTCACTTATACTTTAAGTTATATTCCATATATATTGTCAGGATGTTTGAGAGGGGTTTCGGACCTCTAGGAGTTGTAATGCAAAATCTAGTTTTTGGAAGATCCTCCAAAATTCAGACTTAGACAAATTTCAGGGCATTTCAGGATCAGGATTGTAAAATTTGTAACCAAGATCAGAATTTAGGCTTGTGTAAGCCCACACTAACATTTGATCACCGGCTATGTGTAGGTTCTAATATTTTTTGTGCAGAGGAAGGAGCAAGTTTAGAGGCTTTAAGTTTCTTTTTTTACTTTCTTTCAACAAAAGTTGGTTAAAAAGAACTCTCTCCTTTTTGCAAAAGTTAAAATAGACCTCATCATTTCATTTGGATGCATAAAATGAACTTCATGCCTTCCTTTTTGGTGTTTTAAAATAAAACTTCATCTTTTCTTTATTGCAAGGTAAAAAGAACAACAAACTTCATATTTGCTTTCTTGCAAGATTAGAGGAAAAACACTTCATTTTGGAAGTTGTAAAAAGAACCAACAATCTTTACTTTGGAAAAAGTTTGAAAAACAACCTCACCATCCTTTGGTGTTTAAAAGGATTCACTTCATTTTGCAAAGTAAAAGACCTCATCTTCATTTTGTGCAAGGCAAAGAGGGAAAGTTTTCCCCTATCGACTTTAATTTTGTTGACCAAACATCACGATTTACTTTGTTGACCAGGCTTGTTTTACAAAAGTTTTGGAAATACACACTTTGCTATGAAGGGTTAAAAAGAACATCATGCTTGTTGGAGCAACATCTCCAAATAGAAGTTAGCAAATCACTGTCTTGAAGGCTAAAAAGAACAACTTGATTGCCTTGTCTCGAAAGTGGAAGGTATATGCTCTCCCCATAACTGGGTGACCAAAAACCCAAACCACTCTTAAGCTTTCTGTACTTCAAGCATTTACATCCTTTAGCAAGCCTGCCTTTTCGAGGGGTTGAAAAACTCTTAAAGCCATTCTTTGGCCGGTGTAAAGGGAATGACCTAAGTGGGGAACGACTTTGATGCCAAGTGTTCCAACCCACTATAATCAAAAGTGGAAAGTGACGAAAGTCCTTTTCAACGGTTGCACGCAACGATTAGCCTTCCCCTAGTATCTCTACGATACATATAACCTTTGTTCTAAAGGTTGGGAAGCCTCCTAAGGGATTTTATCACTGACAGCCAAACATGAAGCTTGATTATGAACCTTAGCATTAGAAACTTTGAGCTGAGTCAGTCGCCAAACATTGGCAATATCATAGTGCAAGGGTGGGGAAGAATCTACCCCTAAGATCACTCACCATATATCTCCCAGGATAACTACTCAATTGTGAAGCAATTCACTTTGAGTTAATTTCTGGCAAAAGGCAAAAAAATGGGCGCCCTCTAGAGGGTGACACGGCTGTTTGAGCTGACGGAGTATCAAGACTAGTGGGCTATGATATTGTCAATGACCTTTGAATAAAGAGTCTATCTGATGTGTCTTTTGTTGTAAATCAAACCAGTGATAACATCAGGGATTTGAACACATCCTCAGAAGAACATACACTCAATGTTTAGTATTAGGATGACCATTGTCTTCATGTGTGCTATGTATTCTTGTCACAAATGTTAAAATATCTTGCAAAGTATCCAACAATCAAACTCAAAAGTCAGTTCAAACAAGGAAAAATCATAAAGTGGAGAAGATTTCCATATCCAACAAAACATCTTTTGAGATGGTTATCAACATTTCAACTATCTTTAGGAAAGACTTTCATCCAACAAGATTAGGGGAATACCAAACCACGTAATCAAGATTTTATCTATTTGACATAGTAAGCTTGAGTATCCAAAAAGAAATCATCCATCAAAATCACAAGTGTTAAAAATTCCAAAAATCGTAGAAAAACAACCAAGTCAAAATATATCAGGGCAGTTTAGCGTGTGAGAGCAACTTCTTAGCACGTGGGGACCATCTTTTAGCACATTAGACCTTCACCTTAGTGCATTAAGTCTTATCATTAGTGCTTCATAGAAATCCAATTGTAGTAGTTTCAAGTAGCGCGTTGAAGCATTAGCTTAGCACATGGAAACCAAACTTTAGCGCGTAGGGTTTAACAGTTAGCACATTGGTGACCCATATTGGCACATGACCTTTTTGAACCAAGGCAAAAGAAAAATAAACTAGTTAGCACGTATCAGGGGGCAGTGTAGCGCGGGGAGTCTTTTCTCTAGCGCATTGAGAATTTGTTTTCGCGCATCTAGTCTCTGGCTTAGCGCATGGTCAAAACTCAGAAAACCAGAGAGCAAAACAAGCCTTTCTAGAAAAAGTTTTCAAACTTCTTGAGTATCCTTTCAGGTCCAATATCAAACGCAATCACAAGAAATCAAATCAAAACACCAGAGAAATCATTTCCAAATCAAACAAATCAGTCTTAGAACAAAAGTTGTCAAATCCAAAACTAGCTAAAGATAAGACTTTATCCTATCAAAATTAGGTATTATCATCACCTTGATCAGAAGGTCCATCATCTAAAGGATTCTATCAAACAACATACCAAGTTTAAACCTTAAGTTGTCAAATCAAATTTCCATATCGGGAGACTTTATCCATATCATTTGACACACTTTGTCGTGAGGGGGCATCTAAACCTTCATTTGATAAAAGTAGACTTAAGTTCCAAACGAAGTATCTCAATCCAAACATTGAAGGAAACCATTGATCATTTGTGTATGACCACTCCTCATATTTTGAGATGAACAAGTCTTCATCATAAAACTAAGTTAAAGAAGAGACAACCTAGTCCTAAGACCCTTATCAATAGGAGTATTTCTCTACATCAAACTATCAAAAACATCAACTTTGATCATTCATATGACCATTCATCATCAAATCGAGAAAAAGGAAACCCAGTCAAAGGAAATGAGTCCTAGCATAAATCAAGATCACGATATCATGGCTCTCCAATCTAATCCCATTTTTTATCAAGATCCCACCTATCAAGAATATTATGATGATCCCCTAAAATTTTGGTATTCCATCCACAATGACCCTCTTTCATCTCAAGAGCAGAGTCCCATTCAACATCCATCTCTTAAGCAAAATCATGATATTCCTTCCATATCCTCCACTATTCTAATTCAAAGTCAAGAGAAAAGCACAAACTCAAATGATCCTACTCCAAGTCAAGATCAAGATCAAGGAATCTCTTCATCCTCCAAATCTATCTTAGGTCCTTTCATTCCAAAGTCAATCTCTTCATCCTCCAAATCTATATTAGGTCCTTTCATTCCACAATTGAATTCTCCATCCCTTCCATCCATCTTGGGTCCTTACTTCCCTCCATCCACAAATCCATCACCTCAAATGATCCACAAGCAAGATCAACAAAGGAACACATCTTTGAAATTCTTTCAACCCTCTATCTAAACATCTTTCCAAAACTATTCTTCTATCATTTCCTCTATCTATTTTGGGTCCTTCTGTCCCAAAATTCAATTTTCCTCCATCTCTTCATCACTTCTCAAGTACCAACACTCATCCTGAAAACATTTCTATCTATCCTTGCACAAATCTTCAAACATTCTATCTATTATCCAACACCTCTTTTCTATCCTTCCATCCCTTTCATTCAATCCTTTGCATAAATCCTTCATCTATGAAATAGGAATTTGTGTCATTTTGTCACATACTTGCCCATGCTCGAATCTCATGTTATGTCCTTTTCCTAGATATCTATTCATGAAATGCTTCAAAATCCGAGGTTGTTCCTCTTTAACATTTTCTTTTGGTTGGGATACACACTCAATCCAGAAAAGAACCACTTATCGTATCTTGGTACCGACATCTTTTGATTACTATATCTCATACACTTAATCGATTGCTCTAAATCATTGTGATCTCTTAAATTGAAGACATGGCTAGTGAAAAATCTAAAATCTTGCTTCAGTGCCACTGTAATTATCAGACCCATGTAAGTTTCATCACTTACAAGCCAATGCAAGAAAAAAAAAAAAAATATCAAAAGCATGAGCAAGAAAATGAATATCAAGAAAAGCAATATCAAAATGATTGGCTATGGGAATAGGCAAGTAACTCCATCGGGGCTATGGACGCCTGGCTGGCAATGGAGCAATATTTGTGAGATTACAACAATAACCTCGTCGGGGCTATGGACGCTCATTGCCAGCGAGGCTCTATCTAGGATGCTTTTGAAGTTAAGGTAACTCATGTAGCTAGCCATGCTGGATTCTGAAGATTACAATGATCATATGAGCCAGAATGAACCCACTTGCACACACATGGGTAATCAAAGACTAAGTACCTTGATCCAGTTTGGGATTCTTATTCCCTTTTGAGTCTGCTTCCTAGTTGCTAGAAATGTTCAGTTGAAATTTCTAGAGGTTCTAAGTGTGGGTTGGGTCTCTATCTTTGAAAAGTTCAAGAACACTTATTCAGATGATGCTAAATGTTGTGACAATCTTACATATCACCTCTTTGCAAATGGAAACCTCTATGCTTGGGGGTAAAGTTCATCCACTCTATTCTTCTTACCATATCTCCCATTATCCTTCCTCCAATATCCATTATCCTTCCTCCAATATCCATTACCCTATCTAACTTCATCATTATCTATAATCTTGCTTAACCTCATCCATATCCTCTAATCCATATCCCTTATCCTATCTATTCATTTCTTCTATCATCTAAGGCTATCTACAATCTTGCTTCACCTAATCCATGTCCTCTAATCCATATCCCTTATCCTATCTATTCATTTCTTCTATCATCCAAGGCTATCTATGATCTTGCTTCACCTAATCGATATCCTGTAATCCATATCCCTTATCCTATCTATTCATTTCTTCTATCATCTTGTGCTATCTATGATTTTCCTTCACCTCATCCATATCCTCTAATCGATATCCTCTAATTCATATCTATCTATCCTATCTATTCATTGCTTCCATCATCTAGTGCTATCTATATCCTATCTCTATTCATATCCCCTTTTCCATCCTTGATCTTGATCAAAACTATGGACAACAAATCTATTTCCACCTCAATGGTTCAGTCATCCATTCATCCATTCCTTGTCTTGATATACATTGGGGCAACCAAATACATCTTTCTTCTAATCCAAAAACTCAAAAAAATCAAAATATCCAAAAACTCAAAAAAAATCAAAATATCCAAAACTCAAAAAAATCAAAATATCCAAAAACTAAAAATCAACAAAAATAAAATAAAAATCAAAGCATGAACACATGGACCATCCATCAAATTAGATCAACAACAAGAAAACTCTCAAAGTCTGCAATCAAACTTATCACATGTCTTGTTAATCAATTCATTACTTGAAATCAACATCAACATCAAACATGTCTTATACGGGATAGGTACACTCGAAACTAGACAGATCAGTCTTATACGGGGTACTCACTCTTTGAAACCAGACATTCTTATCAATCATCAACCAAATCATAACAATGACATCAATCAGTATGACTACTGGGTTTTGTTCTAGTTAGCCTTGTCTTTATCAATTGATGGAAATACATGTTTCACAAATCATATTGTACATATCATATCCACCCATTTGAGGCATCACCAGAAATTCCCAAATGCTTATCAATCTTGGACATACTTAGTGTAGTCACTGTCCTTGGTTTATCTGAAACAATTATCCAAATAATATCCCACCATGGCTTGGTGATCAGTGTACATATCCATATCAAATTAGTATCAACAATAAGGGGCAAAATCCTGACCTCGCTAGGGGCATTTCGCCTTCAAGATTTTCAACATCAAACCAAAAACGTAGCAAGACAACAAGGAACAAAACAACCAACAAATGCCAAATGACAATGTGAGAAGGCTAAACATCACAAAATTGAACTAATTTCAACTAAACACAGATCTATTTGCAAGATGTTTTAATTGACAAGAATACATTCCAAATAGCATGCATGCTTACTTATGGTTGTTAATTTTTGCTTATCATATCTCCTAAGTGACTCAAGGATGTCTTACGACTAGAGAAGCAAGGAAGGAGTGTGATGTTTTATTTGTCTTCTATCTGTGAGTGAAGTCTTTTATCATGCAAATTTGTCCTACAAAGCAATCAAGTGGCATATCGCTGAGGACATTTCGGATTTGTATGGGACAAAGGTTAACTCTTGTCTGTATACGTAATCCGCACTCTGGTCATCCTGGTTCAATTATACCTTGACGCTTGTGTCATCTTGCAATATCAAAATCCATGTAAGCTATACTTAGGTCATTATGGTTCAATTATACCATGATGCTTGTATCAACTTTCAACAAATCAAGGCTCGATGATGAAAACAAAGGGAGCATTGGCACTTTGATCACAATAGATGGAAACATTGAGAACGAGAATGCATATTAAGCTTTGCATTAGCTGCACATCATTATCATCTTAATCTTGCATTAAGTTGCATATCATTTTAATCTTTCATTTATTTTCACATCATTATCATTATCATACATCTCATTTTCAAGATACATCTCACATCTCATAATTCAAAGCAATGCATCATCACATTTTTCTTATCATCAATCATACATTCACAACATAATCAAAATCCAGAGCATTATTATCTAAGCATCAAATCATCCTCATAAAATCTCAGATCGAAACATAATCCATATCATTCATCATTCATCATTGCATCCCCCACATGCATATCTATCGCACCATCATGGAATCTTTCTTCACTTTCATATCTTCTATCATTCTTCTAAACTATCTTCATCATTCTTCCAACGTATCTTCTATCATTCTTCTAAACTATCTTCTAAACTATCTTCATCATTCTTCCAAACTATCTTCTGTCATTCTTCCAAACTATCTTCTATCATGTCTTATACAGGATATATCATTCCTGAAACTAGATGTTTTGATCAGCTCTTATATAGGATATATCATTCCTGAAACCAGATGTTTTGATTAGCTCTTATACAGGATATATCGTTCCTGAAACCAGATGTTTTGATCAGCTCTTATACAGGATATATCGTTCCTAAAACCAGGCATTTTGATCGGTCTTATACAGGATATATCATTCCTGAAACCAGACACTCGATCATCCATGTCTTATACAGGTGGTATCATTCCTGAAACCAGATGCTCGATCATCCATATCTTATACAGGCGGTATCATTCCTGAAACTAGATGCTCAATCATCCATATCTTATACAGGCAGTATCATTCCTGAAACCAGACGCTCAATCATCCATATCTTATACAGGTGGTATCATTCCTGAAACCAGACGCTCGATCATCCATGTCTTATACAAGAGGTGTCATACCTGAAACCAGACTTGATCTTAATCTGATCAATCTTAATCTCAATCCAATAAATCTAATCAATCTTATCAAACCCATGCATGCCATCACTATCTACTCTTTTATCTTTCAAACAACATTCTTCTTCTTTCAAGAGATCATTCATGCCTTGTGTGCACGAACGATCTCCCGAGGGGGCATTATCATATCAAATATCGACATCAATTTCATATCAATTTCATATCGATATCGTTCATCAAATCTGAGGCATCATATCGACTTTTCATATCAAATCAATTCTTCATATCTAGAGCATCATCAACATCATTCATCAAATCTGGGGCATCATATCGACTTTTCATATCAAATCAATATTTTCATAACCACAACATCATATCGATCAAATTTTGACATCATATCCAATAGATTTTCTTTGAATCAACATGTGATCACACGTTAACTCAAAGAGGGGCAAAATGTAGACACCTAAAAGTTTCACAATGAATTAAGTGAAATTTATTCATTTAATTATTCTTAATTCTTCCTATTAATTAAATTAAGATTTAATTAATATACCCTTTTTCTATCTAATCCATTTAACTAAATACCCTCCCTCTAGCCATTTTAATTAAATTTACATTTAATTAAAGATATCAATTTATCCCCTTTCCCATTTTAATTAAATCTAAATTTAATTAAAATCTCATTTGCATTTAAATAAATCTAAATTTATTTATAAGTCTCCCCACTTGCAAAATCCTACAAATGCAAGTTGCAACCAAATTAAAATAAAGCAATTTATTTTAATTAATTCTATTTTCCCTCACCCACTTGCATTTTTCTACATCTCCCACTTGCATCCTAAATCCTATTCCTAATTTCTTCTAGACCCTTCTAATCACTTCTAAATTAACCTAACCCATCTTCTAAACTTTGTCACATCCCTAATCAAAGGGAAGTCACTTCTCAAACCCTTAAAGTCTTTGATAACCATTAAAGGCTTCAAGTCTTCAACCACTTAATTTTCCAAAGTCTCCCAAACCATTAATGGTTAATTCAACCCTCTTACATGGTTAGAGACTTTTTGCCTAACTTAACCTTCATCCAACCCAAGGGTCTCATCAAGCCTTTAATGCTTTGACCATGATTATCTCTTAATCATTTGCACAAGAGTTTATCCTTGGATTAACTCTTAATCCAATGGGTAATCTTAACTTAAGCTTGACCCTTACCCTCTAGATAACCATGAGGTCTTCTTAGGCATTTAATGTCTCCAACCCCTTTTCTCAACCAATCTTATGTTGACATTTGTCACCATTTCATTGGTGCCAAATTGCAAACATGGATTCCCAACTTTCAATCTTGACCATCCATTGCCCTGTTTTCCCTATAAATAGAGCCCATTCCTTCTTCAAAAAAAAATCAAGTCTTTGTGCATCAAACTTATAGTCTCATAATATTAAGCATATTATCTCTCTTTGATAGAATAGCATGTTAGATCATTTTGATAGCATTCCAATCTTAGATATATCATGTTAGCTTCATCTTAGTATCATTTTCATACTAGTTCAAGCTTCATATCAATATCTTGCATCCTATCATCATCTAGTTTCATATCTAAATCATCACTAGGATCTTGGTTGCATTCCATTTAGATCTTAGAATCATTTTAATCTCATTCTTTAGGTTGTCATCTTAAAGAATCAAGTGCTCTTCCAAGCTAAGAGCCACCTTGAATCTTGAAGATCCTTGGAGATAGAGGAGCATGGAACGATATTAAAGAGTTTAGAAGATTCTTTTTAACTTGCTTTGTTTGGATTTCTAACCTCTAATGCAATGTTTCATGTGTGTTTTTGAATTTTTTTCTCCTTTTGCAGGTTGATACCACATTTTTTACATACAGAAATAACAAGAGAATCCCACGAACTAGGAAAAGAACAAAGCAAGATCTGACATTTCTCCTCTTCATCCATCGTAACACCAACAGATACCAATTGAGCCACCAACATATTAAATGATTCTAGGTGATCTTCAATTCATCCACCCTCTTCCATCTTTAAGGAATATAATTTCTTCCTCAAGAAAATATAATTTAATAAAGATTTGGCTTGATACATCTCACCAAGCTTAGTCCATAACTTCTTTGCAGTGTTTTCTTCATGGACATTGATTAAAATAGAGCTTGTCAGGCATAATCTGATTAGACCCTTGGCTTTTCAGTACATGAAATCATACTGATTAGTCACAGTAGGATCAATAGGTTTTGAGACATTTTGATGCAGAGTGGGCAACTAGAAGGTTAGAAGACCCAAAATCACTCCTCTATGCCTAATCCAAGGCCCAATACAACCCCACAACTACGGTTCTACACACTAATGACAACCAATCACAAATGACACTTCCTAGGGAGGGTTTTGAGTGTTTCACAGGTAGGAAAACTCACCCTATCCTTCCAATCAAGTTTTGAACTCTCCTTTGTGCACCCAGGTCAAGAACCCTCTATTTAGGCCTAGTTGTAGTAGCCCTGGTAGACTGGTATATCTAACTTAATTCACAATTCTTCCAAAGAACCCTTGGAACAGTTTTCAGATTTGAGTACCCTTTTGGGATTTACACCCAACCCCAAGAGACTGAGGTTTGACTCTAGCACCCCTAAGCACCTACTATGGACACAAACCTAATAGGCCTAATTAGGCTTGTTTTCCAAGGCAACTACTTGAAGATGGGTTTGCAGAACTAAAATCAACACTTGGACATGTTTCTCTATCCTCTAATGGGATAAATAAACCATCAAATTGGTCTCCATATACTCCCTTGGTGATTGTTTTCTCTTTCCTCCTTGTAGTCTAGACTAAACACATTGTCTTGTTTAGCCTAGGGCTTGGTGGTAACCACAAAAACGCTCACTCCCTGATTCCACCCTTCTGGAATCTCAAATTACACTCCCCTAACTTGAATTTTCCAAAAGGCCATGGAATTCCACAATGGAATTTGCAAGTTAGGGCCACATCTTGAGTGAAACCCTATGAACCAAGGTTTTTAATGATAGTTTTCAGTAAATGACCACAAATTGCTCCAAACTATGCCAAATGGAGTTGGACCACTTGCATTAGAACCTAGATTCACACCATAATGCAACCACTTAAAATTTTCATTCAATCAAATCCTTTGCTAGACCGTACTATACGGAAAACAATGAGAATAGGGTGAAATGTTAGTTTTTATTATTGTTCAATCAACCAAATCTTCACACACCTCATCCAACATCAACATGGATGATCTCAGAGGCCTAAATAGGCCTTCCCCCAATGGCTATAACTGTTTTCAAATAGTTATGTCTGTTGGAACCTCTTTTCCGCAAGCGGTGGAAATGTTGCTTAGCAACTTTTAACAACTTTGCATATTTGACACTTTTGATGTGCCAAACTCCCCAATGAACTATGTAAAGCTATCCTAGGCCTAAAAATATTCAAATCAACCTACCAACATGCTTCCTACACTTCATGAACCCCATGGCCTAATTTGGTCTCTAAGTTTATAAATGACGTTAGAGCCAAATGGCCTTACAAATGGGTTCCTTATTACGTCAAGAGGATCCAAACTGATCCAAACTGGTCCAACACACCAACCTAGGATCTAAGACCTATCTAGAACTCAAACAACAAATGGAACCAAGAGGGTTCTTTGCACCATACTCCAGGGGCTAGAAAAACTCAAGTCTCTTGAGTTGGCAGATCTGAAACCTTGCATCCAATCTTCTCCAAGGTGTGCTTTGTCATCCAAGTTGCATCTTCTAAGCGTTTGTCCTTCCATTGGACCAGGTACTCATAGTAGGTATGCCTCCTTGTTTTCTTACTCACCCTCTTGTCAAGTACATGCTCAACTTCAATCTTAGGCTGCATAGGTAGGTCTTGTAACATCTCTTCCCTACTGGAGTCATCTTGACCTACATCAGACACATCAGTAGCATGACCTTTACATGCATATATATCTGAAACACTGAAAGTGTTAAAGAGACCAATGTCTGGAGGAAGATCAATCTTGTAGGAATTTTTGCCACACTTTTGAATGATCTTGAAAGGACCTACCTTCATCATCATCAACTTGGTGTATTTCTCCTTAGGGAGTCTCTCCTTCTTGAGATGAAACATCACCATATCTCTAACCTTAAACTACAAATCTCTTCTTTTCCTATTTGTTGCATGCTTGTATTTGTCTAAGGTTTGTTCCAACTTATCCTTTACTTGTTGGTGTATGTCTCTCATTACTTCTGCAAAGTCTTCTGCTTGTACACTTATTCTTTCCAAATCCTTCACATCTCTCAACTCCAATACACCTCTAGGGTGTGACCCATACACTATTTCAAAGGAACTGTGACTAGTGCTCCTATTCACTGAGTCATTATAAGAAAAAATTTCTTGATGAAGTATTGAATCCCATGTAGCTCCTTTATCCTTAGTTAGACACCTTAATAGGTTTCCACATGACCTATTGATGACCTCAGTTTGCCTATCAGATTGGGGATGATGGGATGAGGTAAATGATAGATTGGTACCCAACCTTTTCCAAAGGGTTCACCAAAAATGCCCAATAAACTTAGAATCTCTATCTGAGATGATTGATAGTAGCAAACCATGTAACCTTATAGCCTCTTGGAAAAATATACCTACTATGCGAGATGCATCATGTGTGGTTTTACAAGGTAGAAAGTGAGCCATTTTTGAAAACCTATCAACAACTACATAGATGATGTCATAACCCTATTTGGTCTTTGGGAGTCCTAATATAAAGTCCATACTAAACAAATCTTATGGCTTGTTTGGTAAGGGAAAGGGGGTATACAAACCTACATTTGAACTACTACCCTTGGCCTTTTTACAAATCATACAACCTTCGACATACTTTCTGATCTCAGTCTGTATCCTAGGCCAGAAGTAGAATCTTCTAACCAATTCAAGGGTCTTGTCAATCCCAAAATGACCTGCCAATCCTCCACAATTCTTCTCTTTCACAATGTTTTCTCTCATGGAGTCTCTAAGGATGCAAAGTTGGATTTCTTTAAAAAGTAGACCTTCTTGCAAAATAAAGTCTGAGAACTCCTTGTGGTACTTGTCACCCATTTCCTTGCACACTTGGTATGCTTCTTTGAAGTTCTCATCTCCTTGGTACATATCCTTCATGGAACTAATTCCTATGCTCTCCAACTGAACCTCCTTCACTATCAAGTTCCTCTTGCTAAGGGCATCAACCACCTTATTTGCCACTCCTTTCTTATGCTTGATGGTGAAAGTGAATTCTTGAAGGTATTCCATCCAATTCATATGCCAATGGTTCAACTTGTCATGTCTATTCAAGAAGCTCAGAGCATGGTTATCAGTATAGACTATAAACTCTTTTGGCAACAAATAATGCCTCAATTTCCTCAAAGATTGGACCATTTCATACATCTCCAAGTCATAGGTTGAATACTTTTGTTTGGCTTCATTTATTTTTTCACTAAAGAAGGCTAGTGGTCTACCTTCTTGACTCAAGACTCCTCCTATTGCTTTGTTACTTGCATCACATTCTATGGTGAAGACCTTATGGGAATTAGGTAGAACCAATATAGGTTGTTTTTCTACCCTTCTTTTCAAATACTCAAAGGACTTATGTACTTCACTAGTCCATATAAACTAACATTTTCTACCCCCCTTTATAGTGTTAATCATACATACACATACACCACTAAAATTCTTAATAAACTTCCTATAGAAGCTTGCAAGACCATGAAAAATCTTTACCTCACTTGCATTTATAGGTGTAGGCCAATTGAGGATTGCTTCCACCTTGGATGGATCCATCTTGAGGCTGCTCTCAAAGATCACAAAACCAAGAAACACTAACTCCTCCTGCAAGAAGACACATTTTTCCAAATTGATCTTCAACTGCTCTTCATTTAACCTTTTCAATACCAAATCCAAATGTATTAGATGTTCATCTCTATTCTTGCTAAAAATAAGGATATCATCTAAGTATACAAAAACAAAATGATTGATAAAGGGTTTCAAGACTTCATTCATGAGTCTCATGAATGTACTAGGAGCATTTGAGAGGCAAAATGGAATAACCAGCCACTCGTAAAGTCCTTCATTTGTTTTGAAGGTTGTCTTCCACTCATCTCCCTCTCTTATCCTGATTTGATGGTAGTCGCTCTTCAAATCCACCTTGGAATAGTACTTGGCTCCTCCTAGACAGCCCATCAAGTCTTCTATCTAAGGCATAGGGAACCTATACCTGGTTGTGATCTTGTTTATGGCTCTTGAATCCATACATAATCTCCATGTACATTCTTTCTTTGGGACCAATACTGCAGGGACATCACAAGGGCTAATGCTCTTCCTTATGAACCCTTTCTCTAGCATAAAATAGGCATAAATTCAAGAAAAAATTGGAAAAATACCATGTCGCCAGTCCCAGGAGGAGGTCTCTGCTTTGAACGTACTCGATTAGACAGGTGCAATCACGCTCTATAACCAGCCATGATGATCAAATACTCAGAAAAAAGCACACAAATTGTAGAGAAAACCAAGGAATTACCAAATTGAAAATGAGCAAATGAAAACCTAAAAATCTCTATTTATAGCTCAAACTTAGGGTTTTTTGACACCTCGACGCCTGTGGTCCCTGCCAGCTTCAAACACCTTGTAGCCTACTCAAACAATCTCGAAATCGTACGAAATGTTACATACTTGCTCATTAAATAGATATCGAAAACATGGTCTCAATTTTGGAATTTTTCGACCAACTTTTTCGAGGGGGCATATTTACACTGTACAACAGTACCAAGGCATACTGAGGCAAAAATTTTCATTTTCTTTGAAACAATGTCATTCTGACTTTGTCTCAAAGAGGGGAAAATGTAGACACCTAAAAATGTCTCATTACTCATGTACTAATTATTCCTCTAATTGATTAAATAATTCTTTAATTATTTAATTAAGTTAATTAATCTTATTCTTCTAATTTCATATTTCCTCATCATCTTATTAATTATTCTATTTTCTTATTCTATCATCATTTAATCATTTTAATCATTTTCTAAATATTAATTAAATATTTATTATTTAATTAATTGTGATTAATTCCCCAATTTAAATAATCTTTATTATTTAAATAAATTAATTCTCAATTTCTACCTCTAATCATCTAATCATTCAACCCTTTTCTAAATATTAATTAAATATTTATTTTTTAATTAATTGTGATTTAATTCTTTTAATTCAAATAATCTTTATTATTTAATTAAATTCAATTTTTAAATAATTAAATAGTTTCTTTAAATTATTTAATTAACTAATTAACTCTTCCATTTCCAAATCTGTAAATTCTAATTTCATATTCTTCTAATTTCTTTTAAAGTCAATTACATGTGCATGATTTCAAAAACCAAATTGAAAACCAAAGTCAAGTTCTAAATATATTTAAATGCTAAATTGAATTAAAATAAATTCAATTATTTGAACAAATCTCATGCAAAGATTAAATTCAAAATCTAAATCTAAATGCAAGCAAATGCTAAATTAATTAATTAAACCATTTATCTCTCCAATCTCTATTTCCATCTTTCAGTTAGCTTTTTCTAAATAAAGTTCTCTTTGTCATCTTCTTTATTTCCTCCAATCATTATTTTTCTTCCTTCAATCATCTTTTTCTCAATCAGTTGACTCAATTAATCTATTCAATCTATTTTGTTTCACTCTTACAATCAATAGCTCAACTATCAATCAGCATGTGAGCTCACCTGAGTTCCACCTCTTGATCAATCTGTTCCACCTTTCAATCAATCTTCTCCAATTTTCTATAAATTGAGCATTCAATCTCCATTTTCAATCCTCCTCAATCTTGGATAATTACTCTATAATCACAAACTTTGAATCTTTGTGTCACTTGTAGGTTACCAGCAAAATATCTGAGAGCCATCATACCATAGATAAGATAAGAGTAATGGAAGCAATATGCAATCTTGGAATAGGGAGTGTTATTGAATTGTTTTATAATTCTTATTTCTTGATATTGCATTATTTCATTGTCTTGTTTGTTAGATTCGTTGATTAGATAGGGATTTGTGATTTCCCTTTTGATTTCTAATTGATACATTGTTATTAAGATGAATTTAACATGCATTACATTTTGGTGAACCCGTCGTGAAACATAGCTAACTTACCTTCTTTGTTCTCTGTGTAATTTTTGTAGGTCATATGGATTTTTGCATTTTTTTACAGATTTCACACGGATTTCAAGAATAGATATTCTGTCACACAATCGCGATTACATCATCCCGCAATCGCATAGACAACATCACACATTCGACCCCTCGGGGTCATGCATTTTCTCTGGACAGGGTTACGCAATCGCCCTTCCTGGATTACGCATTCACAGGGAAAACTACTATCTATTTTTTTATTCCATCTATTATTTCATCTATCTACTTAAATTGGGTTAATCTAGGATCAAATTGCTTTTATTTCCTAATTTGATTATAAAGTTTATGGCAAGAAAAGTATAGTTTAGGATTTCAAGTGCGAGAAGGATGAAACAACAAAGAAGAGAAGCCAAACGCTATCAAAAGGTTCTCCAGGCAGAAAAATTGATACAAGATTCAAAAGAGCAACTAGCCTTTGATAGATATAGTAGCTTAGCTCTTTCTTATCAAGTTAAATATGATCTAATCAATATTGAATGGATCATGAGAGATTTGGCTAGGGCTTCACAATTGGTTTTGCAAGTTCTTGATCGGGTTTAGTTTTCTTTTATTTTTTATTTTTTAACTTTTGTTGTTATTTGCCCGTCTGTCACGCAATTGACCTGTTAGTGCTACATAATCAATCAGTCATCATCACGCATTTGGTTTGTTAGAATTACACATTCGCTCTGTCAGGTTCACGCATTCGATCTATAAGTATCACGCAATCGCACAAGTAGGATTACGCATTCGTGTCTGTCAAATTTTGAGTTTCTATTTTCTGTTGGTTCGAATTTACTACTAATCTTCTGTTTACAGCCTGTGGTGGATTTGCAGAGAGGATTAGATTAGTATTTTTGCATTCATCACCTCACACTTCATTTTTTGGTGCTTAAAATCAACAACAGTTAAAATGGACATGCATGGATAATCTCACACTTCATTGTTGGTGCTTAAAATGAACATGGGCTAAAATTGACATGCATGTATCTTACACTTGGTCTTTTGGTGCTTAAAATCAACAAATGGTTAAAATTGACATGTATGCCTTCATATTTTGATTTAGTGTTTAAAATGGACATGCACATGCGTATCTAACACCTAAATTTGGGCTATAAAAAGAACATGAATCAAGCTGCATTAGATTAAATCATTTTTCTTTTTTAAAGGTAAATAATTTTTATCGTGTTTGGGGTGGACCTACTATTGTATTAACCAAATTTCCACCCACCTTCGAGGTCTTAGGAGAAAGGAGGAAGGTGACAACGACATCCATTTTTTTATTTATTTTTCTACGTAGTGAGGGGTATCTTTGATTGGGGATTTCATCACCCCACAGAGGTACTTCAAATTGAGATGCCTTGGGGATATCATCTCTCTCGGCGTACTCTCGAGTGGTTTTTTTGAGCCACTATATAAATATACTGGTAAGGTGGCTAGAGTGTTGAGTGAATTCGACATATGTGGGGGCCTTCCATGCATCGATGCACTTAACTAAAGTCTTAATTAGCTTGCTCGGAGAATCCGTTGTTGGATTGGGAACCCTCAAAACCTAATATTAAGAACCAATTTAGTTTCCAAAAATCCTACATTCAATGATTCCAGGAGTGCGAATCGTACCCCATAGATACCCTTCATGTACCTTACACTATGATATAGGAATCCCTCGGCTATAAGATCTTTGGATCTTCGAGGTAAGAGAGACTAGCATGCCCGAGAAGTGTGTGCCATGGAGTGGAGCCAGTGCTGCCAGACTCTCTATCTATTCATTTTGTTTCGGTATTTTATTGTAAGGGCCTCATCTGAATGGTGTCCACTATCCATTCTAAGATTTTATTCCATTTTTTTTAATGTATCATTGTGCTAGACTAGTATTGAGTGAGTCCCTTAGGCTATTTCAGGCCCTATCCCACGTATCTCCGAATTTTCCAAGATTGTATGAAAATTAAGTTAGTCAGCTATACATACATACCAGAAATTATTCTTAGATTTGGAAAACTACAAAACTTGTCCCACACACGGAGTTACTGAAAGCAAGGTCCATTTTGAAAACAAAAAAAAACTCAAATTTTTACATACTTGTGACCCTAGGAAGTCTTTGCATAGTCCCCACTTACATCCACATTATTGTCCTAAGTCCTTGCATAGTTCTCACTTACGTCCTCATTATCATCCTAAGTCCTTGCATAGTCCCCACTTACATCCGCATTATCATCCTAAGTCCTTGCATAGTCCTCACTTACATCCTCATTATCATCCTAAAGTCCTTCCATAGTCGTTGCATAGTCCTAATTTTGAGTCTGCATTATCATCCTCATATGCATCCTTGTCTAAACTTCATATACATCTGTCTTAGTCCATCATAATTTGCATAATCATCCTAGAAAGTCATACCCCAAATGTCCAAATCACAATCAGAGGATCAATCAAACTCAACCTCAACTCAAACAAGTTGGTCAAGTTCAATCAAACATTGTCACAATCAGAGAAAAGGAGAAAGTATCTTACATTTTGTGATCCTAGGTCGAAACCAAACAAGAAAACATCATGGATTGGAATTATACATTTCGTAGGGAAGGTGAAGGATTCATCCCTTCCATTCCTATTCCATCGCCATTAATAGAAATATTAGCTCAACAAATCAAAACTTTGCAACAATAAGTGACAGACATGGCTAGTCCTGACAACCATAGGGGCTGGTTAGAAAACATAATGAGAGAAGTGATGACCATGAGGGAATCAGTATCAGACCAACCTTCTTCTTCTTGTGAGACCATTCAAACATGCCAACCTTCATTCTTCAACAAAATTTTTCCTACCTCAGTTCAACCAACATTAGAGTCATGTAAACCTTCTTTTTCTTTCAACCCACTATATCAATCATACCAATCATATCAACCCAACATTCAAACCCCTTTCAACCAAAATCAAAACCCTTTCAACCAAAGTCCAAATCAAAATTCACATCAACCCAACATTCAAACCCCTTCTAACCAAAAGCAAACCCTATTCAACCAATGTCCAAATCAAAATTGATATCAACCTAACATTCAAACCCCTTTCAACCAAAATCAAACCCCATTCAATCAAAGTCCAAATCAAAATTCACATCAACCCAACATCCAAACCCCTTTCAACCAAAATTAAACCCTATTCAACCAAAGCCCAAATCAAAATTCATTCAACCAAATTCAAACCTCTTTCAACCAAAATCAAACCCCTTTCAACCAGAGTCCAAATCAAAATTCATTCATCCAAAATCAAACATCTTTCACCCAAAATCATACTCCTTTCAACCAAAATCAAATCACTTTCAACCAAATCCTAAATCAACCATATCTATCCACCATTTCATCATCCCCTGAAGTCACACAAGACCAATCCATGCCATCTCTATCTAATAACACAACCTCCCAATCGTTATCCATCGTACAAATCCAATCTAATCCAAGTCATGATTCAGAGAGTCCCACTCAAAATCCTTCTTCATCATGCCAAAATGTTGAAACATTCCAACAATCTCCCATGAATATCCAAACTCCTTCCCTGTGTCAAGATGATGATCCAAAATCGGAAGAAATGAGTCCTGAAATAAATAAAGATCAAGAACAACCACTTCCATCCTACCCAATTTTTGATCAAGATCCCACTGACCAAGAATCTTATGATGATCCCCTTTCTCTTTTCTATTCCATTCATAATCAAACCCTTCCATCTCAAGAACAAAGTGTCATTTCAAGTTCCATCCAACATCCACCTCCTAAGCAAGATCAGGACATCCCTTCCATCCTTCCTGATAATCCCTTTCCAAGACAAGATCAAAGCATACCTTTACCTTCATGTCCTAAACAAGATCCCATTATTTCTCCAAATCCTGATCAAGGTCCCTCCATCCCTTCATCTCCATGTCATATTCCTTGATGTTCCTCACAAGATTCCCTCTCAAACGAACTTGCCATTTCTCCTAGTGATCCCAATACCTCTACACAAGTTGTTCATGAACCCCTTATTAATGAAATCACCAATCCAGATCATACTACACAAAACAACTTGTCAACAATTGTTTCATCATCTTGTTTGAGCACAATCGTAACACCATTTAATGAGATCAACACCTAGTTGACTTCATCATCCTCTTCAAGTGCATCAATAAAAATAGGAATAACACCCGCTCATGTCACAACTTTAGAACTATAATCAATTTGCCTCATACACCCACACTTGATAGACTGGGGGCAAGAGAATCTACCACGGTTGGATTTCTTTGAAAATAATAAGGCTATAGCTAAATTCAAGGGTTCCAGAGATGGATTTCCCTCTGATGATCCACGAAATAAAAAAAATTCTTAAAATCAACATTGGAGATGCTGAACATATACACTTAGCTGAGTCCTTATATCGTATTGAAAAACACATATTTATCCGACTCTTTAAACAAAGACCAATGAACTACCTACACAAATATTATACCTAAAGACTGGGTTAGTTTAGGTTTTACTTTCCACATTGCATATCATTTTATTCAAAGCATTGCATCACATATAGTTTCTTTTTCAAATGCATCGCATTCTCAAAGTTTCTGCATTTTCATATAGGAGCATCAATAAAACAAGGTAATTGTTCAAGTATATCATTCGTTATGTCATTTAAGAGAAACAAGGGTCATATCCTTTCTTAGATATTCAGACATGAAGTCTTTGAGATCCTAAGGTCATTCATTTTCAATATTACCTTGTGACGACACTTTACTCATGGTTGGGTAGTAATTTCACTATTTGAGACGTGTTAACCCACAATCTATCAATTGCTATATCTCAAATACAATAAATCTTTAATTTACTCGAGACACCTAGTTGATCATATGACTAGTGAAAAATCTAAAATTCTACTTCAGTGCCATTGTAATTGTCATACCCAAGTAGGTTTCATTACTTACAAGTCAAGGTAAGAAAATAAAAAGAAAAAGAGCTATGCCAAATATTCATCTTAAGGAAAAAGAGCAATGATATATAACTAAAATATCATGCATGCAAATGCGATAAAAAGCTTGACTATGGGAACATGCAAGTAACTCCATCAGGGCTATGAACGCCTACTCACAATGGAGCAATATTTGAGAAATTATAGTCTATAACCTCGTCGGAGCTCTCAAGGCTTGCTGGTAGCAAGGCTCTATTCGGGATGCTTTTGAAGTTAGAATAATCCATGTAGCTAGTCATATAGGATTCTAAGGATCTTTAGTGAACACAAG
Organism: Cryptomeria japonica; assembly: GCF_030272615.1. NCBI lineage: Eukaryota > Viridiplantae > Streptophyta > Pinopsida > Cupressales > Cupressaceae > Cryptomeria > Cryptomeria japonica. The sequence goes on along the minus strand of NC_081413.1, from coordinate 719,479,089 downwards.
AGCAGGAATTAACTCATCTGCACACACATGGGCAAAAGAAGATCAAAGTTTCAAGAACCAATGGGGAAGTTTTCTGCGTCTCCATTTGTAAATCCTGGTCACTAAGTGTGTTGAGATGAATGTTCTAAGGGACCTTAGGAATCGATTGACCACTTATCTATAAAATGTTTTGCACCTCCATTTCAATTGGTGTATTACAAATGCAAAAACAAACATAGTCAACCTTGTTTGAATAGGAAATGCATCTTCATCTTGCATATTACATTCACATAGGTCATATAAAAAATTTCATTGTCTCCACACGCATCCTGCATATCATCATGTCATGCAGGTCTGCACATTGGGAGCATAACTAAAAAAATCCAAAAAATCATATAAAGTCCTGAAAAAATCATTCAAAATCATTCAAATACGATCCTAAAAAAATTAACAAAAAACATTCAAATAGCGATCTACATAATCCAAAAACATTGAAAAAGCTCTTGGAAAAGAACTAAAAATTGAAAATCAATCAATCAGAAAAACTTGCAATAAAATATCTTGTGAGAAACAAATACCCTAGCAGATATCTAGTAAACACTTCGCACGAAGTTAACAAAGGATACGACTATCCAATCAAACATCTGCAATCAACTGATCAAACTATCTTATCAATCGTATCATATCCATATTAATGTGATCATTATCTTGTCTTAAACAGAAGAGGATACACTCAAAATCAGACAGGTCAGTCTTAAACAAGGTCCGCAACTTTATGAGATCAGACATTATCAACCATCACATCAAGCAACTGAGAACGAAGGCACGAGGTCAGTATAGCTACTGAATTTTGTCTGGGTCAGTCTTATCTTTTATCATTTGGCAACAGATATTGTTCCTATGCTACTCAAGGATGTCCACAAGTGACTAGAGGAGCTATGATGGGCATTATCTTTTTCTTTGTTTGCTGTTTGTGGTGTGAACCGATGAAATTATATGGAAATTGCTCTAGTGGATGTCTGTGATAAGAGCCTTCACATCAAGGTGAAATCACCACACATACCTTGACCCCTAGCATAATTCCCAGAATGGAGGGTTCACTCCTTGTCTGCTACATGTTTGTTTCTACAATGAGATATCTTTGCATCTTGGTTCCTTATACCCTAATGTGCTAAGCTTCATTGTTCAATAATAAGGCTCAGTGATGAATATATATTGACGCAATAAAATATGTGACACAGGTTCATGATTCATTCAATTTCATTCTCATCTCATATGTTTCTTGATAGTTTGTTGATTTCTCATCTTCTTTCTAAATTGTATTCTTTCTAACATTCTTTCTATCATCATTTTTTTTTTCTATCATCTAACTAACATTTCTTCAAGGTATATCTGAGTTAAAATTGGTTCAACCATTATCATACAAAAAACATTCATATAGATTCATTGCATTCATTATAGATTCCATTAAGAATTCATTATAGATTTCATTGCATTCATTTAGATTTCATTTACATTATTAATACATACATGTACTACCATTGCATATAGAATCAAATAGATAAGCATCATAAAAATCATAGCATCATATAAGCATACATGGAAAATGAAACATACATAGATCATTGCCAAAACCCACATGTCATATATATATAACTCAAAAATGATAATGTGTGTGAATACAATAAATAAGCCCGAAGGCTCAGATAACATGATCAACGAACACTACCTCTATCAGTAGGTGGATCATGTCCACTAGATCTTGCCCCAGGATGTTGAGGTGGTCCCATAACGTACCACTGCTAGTCCATCGTGAAGTAGATCTACTCGATCTCCTCCCCATGAATGCACTAAAGCTAGGCTCTCTCTGACCCTTAGGTATGGCTCTCTCATATGCTTGTCTATAATAAATAGCCTCCTGCACAGTAGTGAAATACCTCTCTGCTTGGTCATGTGCATCGGTACCTGCTCTAAAAAGCTGATCAAAAGCATCCATGGTAATCTGACATCTCCGTATTGCCACATCTCTCTCCCTCTAGAGACAATCTCTCTCAGCCTCAAGGGCACCATAATTCACACGGTAAGTCTCTCGCTCGATATCTCGTCTAGCGACATCATCCTCCAAACTTTGGACTCACACTCTAAGAGTCTACAACTCATCATCCTCACCAACCTATCCTCTCCCACCCTCAGCACCAGACACATCCTCCAGCTCAGGCATATCCTCATCATCACCTCCATCCTCGCTACTCGATGACTTAGAATAATCATCGCTATCCTCACTGCTAATAGACTCGATGTTTCCACCAATGTCTACATCCTCATCTCCCTCATCTCCCTCACCTCCTCCCTCATCATCCTCACCTCCTCTCTCAGCCCCATCCTCTCCTCCTCCTCTGGCTCTCTCCCCTGCATCTATCCTCAACCGCTATCTAGGATGGCAAATCTGTTGTGCTGTAACCGAAATAGAAGGATCAGTCAAAGGCACTGGCCTATGCCTAGAAAACCATGCAACATACTCCAACGTCATCCCTGGATCTGCTGCACCTCTACCCCAACCCCAAAGTAATGGCTACAGATAATCAAACTCAGCAGAAGCAACATGTGGTTGTATGAAAACACCCCAATCATATACCTCCTGTGATACATGAGCAAAATAAGCAGTAACCACTGGTGTCACCTCTACCTCATAGAACTGTCTCAAAACCCACCCTGGAAGATACATATCGATAGTCTGCTAGGTCTCAAAGGTCCTACCAATAAGATATCTCTGTTGTCGGCAAAAAGGCAAGTGTACTGCATCTTCCTCTCAACCAGGGCAATCTAAGTATGGTCTCCAAATAAAATGATGCAATATGTCAAACTGATGTCTCCAGTACAAGGTGTTCCCCAAACCCCTGTGTTTGATACCTGTTGTATACCTGAAAGAATAAGGCTCACCAGGCTGCAAATCAACATGAATAACATGCCTTGAAATAGAAATGTGCTCCCATGCCCATGTCTAAAGAAAAGTAACACCACAACTAATAGAATGGTATCCAAGATACACAATACCATGCATCTGATAGTACAACATGGCTAGTAGACAAGTACCCCATGCATACAGTCGATGATGAACAATCATATCATGGAGCACTCTACCCCATCCAACTAGAAACCCATGACCTCATCTATCAGGTATCAGTAAACCACCGACAACACCGCATAAAACAATAGTCATGTCATCATAGTCTAATCGGGCCCAAGGGATGTCATAACGGCCACTGATCTGCAAGTCCTGAATCTCACACTCGAAAAGTGCACATAGTCTAGCAATGCCATCATCATGGTCATATACAACTCTCTCATCATGAATAGGAATACAAAGTATACACCATACATCCTCTAAGGTAATGGATGCCTCACCAGTCAGAAGATGAGAAGAACAAGTCTCAGAGTGCCACCGCTCTATCGAAGCTATAATCATGGCCCTATTGGCCGTAACCTCTGGCAAGTGTAAAACATGATATAGATCAAGATGTCGGATATGCTTAGTCTCCTCATCTCGTAAGTCAGCTCAAAGATCAAGTCCACTAGGTCTACTCTGTCAGCAGTATAACACTCCAATGTTCTCTTGCAATGAGAAATTGTTGAAAATATCAGACATCGGATCTCGAAAAACAAAAATATTTCAAAACACATGACAAAAAATTACATTTACAATGAATGTGTGATAGTTATGACTAATGCGGTACAATTATGGCTCTTGTGTGATGTTTAAAGCTAATAAGTAATGATATGAGCTCATGCGTAACAATAAACACCTATGCGTAATGATATACACGAATGCGACATGTTTAATACTAATGTGTAACACTTAGGATGCATGTGTAACAGTTAAAGCATTTGTGATAAAGTTAACACTAATGCATAAACATCGACAAGTGATTGCGTGACACAGTGCACAAATTGATCATGGAATTTTTTTTGGAAAATAGCGTAAAACAGCCATAAATTCAGGAAAAATTTGGAAAAATACCATGTCGCCAGTCCCAGGAGGTCCCTAATATGAATGTACTCAATCAGACAGGTGCAATCGCGGTCTATAACCAACCATGATGATCAAATACTCAAAAAAAAGCACACAAATTGCAAAGAAAACCAAGGAATTACCAAATTGCAAATGAGCAAATGAAAACCTAAAAATCTCTATTTATAGCTCAAAATTAGGGTTTTTTGACACCTCGACGCTCGTGGTCCCGGCCAGCTTCAAACACCTTGTAGCCTACTCAAATGATCTCGAAATCGCACGAAATTTTACACGCTTGCTCATTAAACTAATATCGAAAACATGGTCTCAATTTTGGAATTTTCCAACCACCTTTTTCGAGGGGGCATATTTACACTATACAGCAATACCAAAGCATACTGGGGCAAAAATTTTCATTTTCTTTGAAACAATGTCGTTCCGACTTTGTCTCAAAGAGGGGCAAATGTAGACACCTAAAAAATGTCTCATTGATCATGTACTAATTATTCCTCTAAATGATTAAATAATTCTTTAATTCTTTAATTCTTTAATTAAGTTAATTAATCTTATTCTTCTAATTTCATATTTCCTCATCATCTTATTAATTATTCTATTTTCTTATTGTATCATCATTTAATCATTTTAATCATTTTCTAAATATTAATTAAATATTTATTATTTAGTTAATTGTGATTAATTCCCCAATTTAAATAATCTTTATTGTTTAAATAAATTAATTCTCAATTTCTACCTCTAATCATCTAATCATTCAACCCTTTTCTAAATATTAATTAAATATTTATTATTTAATTAATTGTGATTTAATTCTTTTAATTCAAATGATCTTTATTATTTAATTAAATTCAATTTCTAAATAATTAAATAGTTTCTTTAAATTATTTAATTAACTAATTAATTCTTCCATTTCCAAATCTGTAAGTTCTAATTTCATTTAATTTCATATTCTTCTAATTTCTTCTAAATTCAATTACATGTGCATGATTTCAAAAACCAAATTGAAAATCAAAGTCAAGTTCTAAATATATTCAAATGCTAAATTGAATTAAAATAAATTCAATTATTTGAATAAATCTCATGCAAAGATTAAATTGAAAATCTAAATCTAAATGCAAGCACATGCTAAATTAATTAATTAAATCATTTATCTCTCCAATCTCTATTTCGATCTTTCAGTTAGCTTTTTCTAAATAAAGTTCTCTTTGTCATCTTCTTTATTTCCTCCAATCATTATTTTTCTTCCTTCAATCAGCTTTTTCTCAATCAGTTGACTCAATTAATCTATTCAATCTATTCTGTTTCACTCTTACAATCAACAGTTCAACTATCAATCAACATGTGAGCTCACCTGAGTTCCACCTCTTGATCAATCTGTTCCACCTTTCAATCAATCTTCTCCAATTTTCTATAAATTGAGCATTCAATCTCCATTTTCAATCCTCCTCAATCTTGGATAATTACTCTATAATCATGAACTTTGAATCTTTGTGTCACTTGCAGGTTACCAGCGCAATATCTGAGAGCCATCATACCATAGAGAAGAGAAGAGCAATGGAAGCAATATGCAAGCTTGGAATAGGGAGTGTTATTGAATTGATTTATAATTCTTATTTCCTGATATTGCATTATTTCAGTGTCTTGTTTGTTAGATTCTTTGATTAGATAGGGATTCATGATTTCCCTTTTGATTTCTAATTGAATACTTGTTATTAAGATGAATTTAATATGCATATACATGTATTACAAAACCATGGGCTAAAACCACCCAATAAGGTATAGTTGACCTTATCTCCATTCTAGGTGTCCTATGATGTGTTAAAACACACATCAACACGTGTCCCTCCCTTTTATAGCTAATTTATGTGTCTGATGTATTTTATATTTCCTATTTCACGAGTACAAACTTCTGGAGGCCATAACTTGAGAACTGTGTCCTATTGACGAACTGTTTGAAGCACTAGAAAGCTCGCAAAGTGCTCTATTGCCTCATAAGTTGCTACACTTCTTATGCCCACTTTTCAAGGCATTTTGGGGCCTCTAAAGTCCTCAAAATTAAATTTAAACCTTTCATTGCACCCCTCCAAAATGGAAAATTTGAATCTTCAAAACTAGCTGTGATCTTGCAACGTACTTTACCAGAATGCTTATCTAGCTAACCAGAAGCTTCCGGGAGAATTTTGCACCATTTCGTGCTCAAATGAAAACTTACTATAAATAGAAACCTCATGTAAATGCAAGGTTGAGACACTATTTTTTCCAACAATATCCAAAATATATTCTTTTTCTCAAATCCAGGTTTGTGGCTCCATACGACATCTATAATGAACTATTCATTGTTTTTGTTAGATTGTTTCAATAGTTCACTATATTTCTCTAATCCTTAGTAATTTAATTCAAGGAGGAGAAAGCCCTACCAAAGGAGGAATCTAATAAGAATATCATTCTTTCAAGGCTAGATCTATTAGATTCTTTCTCCTCCCTAATGTGATGGTTAATTAGGTCATTTGGTAGTTTTATTCTCTTAATTTAACCCTAACCCTAATTATTCACTTAATACATTTTGGGGAACCCAACTTCTTGCTCTGTAATTTTTGATTTATGATATCATATCCAATTGTTTACACACTTTCAAATTCAAATTTGAATTCATATGTTTGATTTCTAATTGAATTTCATAAATTTAGAGGTTAAATTCACAATAACCCTAATTTATAATTCTAAATTTAAACTAGTGGATTGCATAATTTTGATTCATTATCTCAAATCTGATAGTTTATGCATTCAAATTTGCACTCATAAATCTCATTTTCAATTGAATTACATAAATTTAGAGGTTAAATTCACAAAAACCCTAATTTATAATTCTAAAATTAACTTATGGGTTGCATTATTTTTCAAATCTATTTTTCAGATCTGGTATTTGTGACATTTTATGTTACGATTTAGAGGCATTTATCTTTCAAATTCACAATCCAAATTTCTTAATTAATTGGTTAATCAATTATTGTTTATAAAAATTAGATTATTTAATCATAATTTTTAATTTGTGCATGAGTTTTATTACCATTAGTCCTACCTATAGTATTCCCATGAGAATTTGTAGAATTAAGGCTTCACAAGGTTTAATCACTAAGGACATGGAGCCTAATTTGGATAACTTATTTCATGATTCTGTTGGGGCTTCCTCCAACCCAACAAATGATGTCATTATACCCATTCTTTTCATAATTCTCATGATGAGGATGAATCACTAACTAGGGTCATTGTTGGCTAATTGGAGAAGATTGATAATGAATTTAAAAATATTCAACAATGGATGAGGAGAAGATCGACAATGAATTTTAAAATCTTCACCAATGGATGAGTCAACAATACCTAAAAAGTGAGGAAATTACATTGATTGAAGGATTAAAAAGAATGGTACAAAGTGATAAAATTGGTGTTGATTTGTTGTGTGGCATTGCTGATATTGTTGACATAAATATCATGCCAATAAAAATTTGTGCCAAAGTCCTTGATTACTTTCAACCCACTAGTCAAGGTAATCATTCCATTCCTATGCCTCCATCCTTACCTAGTCTATTTACATTTGTTAGCATTATGTTATATGTTATCATTGATGCCAAATGATGTGGTCTGAATTAGGTCTGGATGTGGTATGTCATGCAACAATGTATGTATGTTGATGGTATTGAGTGTTTGGAGGTTTCCTATATTTTATAGATGTCTTGGCTTTTCAGAAGATGTGTGGCTAATATTATTTAATGTTGTTCTTGAGTTCGGATTGATCTAGATGTCAAGGTTTTAAACTAGAAGTCGAGATTGTGTTGTAACTATTTAGCATGTGGATAATATTTTAGGTCCGACTTTGACATGGTGTGTAGCATGTTGATAAGTTTGATGAGGAATGTTATGATGAGGTCTACTTATCATTACTTCCCACCACTAGAATGTTTAGTAGAGACCTATTTTAGATCTCTGTCTTGGCCGACATTGAGGATAAGATTTTTTCAAAGACAACATATATAAGAGTTTGATCTGGATGATTTTTTATGTGTCTTTTTGTGTTGAAGACAACCGAGATTGAAAGAATCTAGTTGTTGTATTGTGTTGTGTTGTGTTGTGTTGTGGATTGATACCAGAAGTAGTCTCGATAGTGCAGACCATGTTTTTAGTGGTGGATTCTCTTGTATCTTTCTCTCTTCAATAGTAAGCCTCTTTTTGGGAAGTGAGCCTTTCTGGGCAGTGAGCCATCCTTTATAAAATTGACCTTAACTAGTGTTTATATATTGAGAATTAGCATTCTCTATGGTTTTTCCCTTCTTGGGTTTTCCACGTAAAATCTAGTGTTTCTTGTGTTTGATCTGTTATGTGCATATGCTCTCATGTTTGTCTGTTTTATTATTTCTACTAGTTATTCCTAATTTGTGAATTAATTTTAATAAGGAGAATTTTATAATCAATTGATTCACCCTCCCCCCTCTCATTTGGCTGGATATTCAACAATTGATATCAGAGAATTGGTTCCTTGATATAGAGCTTAACTACTTGAGGTAGATTTTGATCTGATGGCACACAAATCATCCATTCCTATCTTTGAAGGATCTGATTGCAGTTTATGGAAAGTAAAGATGAGAGGTTATCTGGTTTATTTGTGATACAACACTTGGAAGGTTGTGGAGACCAAGTATGTTCAACTAACAAATGGTCTTACTACTCTAGAAGAAGTTCAAGATTTTGAAGAAAATGAAAAAGAAAGGTATTCTATCTTTAGTGCATTATCAAATATTGAATTGACAAAAGTTATCTTTGAAGGTTTCTTATGAGGTTTGGAAGAAGCTAAAAGGTATCTATGAAGGAAATGAGAGAGTTAAGTTGAAAAAGAACCTAACAACTAAGAAAAGGTATGAAAACCTAAAGATGGAAGAAGGAGAAGACATTGTAAGCTATTTTGAGAAGGTTGATAGTGATGTGAATTAATTTCAAGAGCTTGGAGGCACTTTGAATGACGAAGATGTTATTGATATAATCTTGATGACTTTGCTAGTAAGCTATAGAAATAAGATCTAAACTATTGAAGAAACCTATGATCCAAAGAAGTTCACTAGAGAGAAACTGTTTGGTACCCTAACTGCATTTGAAGTAAGAAAGTTTGGAAAGGACAAAGCCAAATTAGAGACAACATTCAAAGAACTTGAAGATGTTTTGGATGAGGATGAGAGCCCAGATGAGATGAAAGCAAATTTTGTGAGGAAACTGAAGAAAGGCACAAGCAAGTACAGAGGTATGTTACCCTTTAAATGTTTCAAATGTGAAAATATTGGTCATATAGCTACTAGATAATTTAAATTAGGTATTAACTAAACATTCCCATGGTGGAAATGAATAAGAAGTGGACCACACCATGATGCAATAACATGTTATCCAAACACCACAATCATTGGAAAAAAAGATAGAACATCACAGGGTTAACCAGACTCAAACTAATCATATCCAAAACCACAACTCTAGAGAATACCAACATGTGCTGAAATAAAATAACAAAGATAGACACATTAATTGGAAAAAATTGAAATCTCATCAACAGATTTGGAAATATGGAGAAATTCAGAGAACTACAATCTCTACCAAAAACCATCATTACTGCATAAACTTCTGGAGCACAACTTCTAGACCTCCAAAACACAAGAGAAATATCTCAAGGAAATATCCAACTGCATATCAACACATGATGAACACATCTGCAACATATCAACAATGTAGAGTAAAACCAAACATTGAAAAACACAATCAATACATTGACATCAATGACAACTATACTGACACATCAAATATCTTTACATTTAAAACAATCTCTCCCTTTGTCAATGATGGAAACATTCATCAAAGGTAAACACAAACTCCATCTTTCAAATTTCATCTTTTATATTCTCGCCCTTAGAAAAAAAATACCTATATCTCTCCAAACTTCTCAAACTTCTCCAAATTTCTCAAACTTCTTAAAATTCTCCCCCTTTGACATAAAGGACAAAGGTAAGCAATCAAACAACTCATAATCCACACAACTCACCCTAAGAGAAAGCCCCGAAACATTAGCCCAAACTAAGATATGCTTGAAGTTCCTTGGTCTAATGCACTGCTAAATGAACTTAGTTCAAACTAGGAAGGGATATTGTGAGATTTTGCCAAGATCAAGAGGCAATGGAAAGCATAAATAAGAGAGACAAAATATATGATAGAAATAAATTGTATTCTATCAAGATGAAAATTTTGATCAACTGGATCATTAATCGTTGTTTCATACAATAAATATGAGCCTCCTTATATAGGCAAGGCTATATAGAGATGTGAGCACACAAACATGACATGTGGCTCAATAAGAAACAAGGGTAGGTAGGAAATAGGTGTGGGTAGGTAGGAGAAACAATATAATATTCCACATGAGGTGGATCACCCACTGAATGTGGAGTGTAACAACAAGATCACACCATAAAAGGTGGAGATTCTCCTACACACACTATCCCAATGTGGCACAAACACCCAAGTGTCTCATACCCAAACTACTATGAAATGCATTTCCTAAGTAAACTTAAGTAAGTGTAATAATATCCAAGATGAATAATTATTTACACCAACACCCCCCCTCAAGTGAAACTTAGGGAAATGCACTTAAGTCTACAATGCAACTAAGCAATGCAAGATGGGTCCCGGCTACAAGGCCATGTTAGGTACCCATGTACAAATGCAAATGCATGAAAACAATGCAATGAAATCTCTCACAAAGCGGGGAAAGAGAGAAAAACCCAATAGGAAAAAGCCCTCCCCCAAAAGAGAGATGAAAAACTAGATACAAAGAACTCTCATAGAAGTATGTGAAGGACAAAACCCCATGTGAGGAAAAAGTCCCCCCAATATGAGAGAAGAAGAAGAGAGACTAGGAATCCCCCTCTCAATCTGGAATTTGTACCAATGATAGAAGCTTGAAGATGAATGAAGAAACTACTCCATGAACATCGAATCACATTCCTCCCCTTAGGAAGAAACAAAGCCAAAGGTGTATCCATAAAGTCTCCCCAACCATGAAGGGAAGATGAAGCAAAAATACTCATGATGAAAGGAATCTTTGAAAACTGCTCAAGTGTCCCCATGTCGATGCTGAAAGGTACCCCCTCCAAAGGTGGAAAACTGTGCCAAACTACTGAAAAAAGCACTCCAAGATCTAGTAGAGATGAATGTAGAACAATATCCAAAGACTCATATGTCTCCTCAAAAGATAAAGAGACCTCCTCCAAGTGTTGTACAAAAGTATCCACAATCATGTCAACCTCTAAAGATTGATCATGTAGAGAATGCATAAGAGGGTCAGAGTGATCCCTCGCAACAATCAAAGAAGGATAATCTTCATCAAAGAGAAGATGAATGTCATGAATGGTGTCTCCCAAATCTGCAATGTAGGAGTCCACAAACAAACCTGTAATGTTTGTCAAGTAGGCATCCCAATCAACTGAAGTTGGAAGACATGAAATATCCTGCTGCACTAAATCATAAGAAGGCAAAACTGTCACACTAGTTGCATCATCAGGTGCAATAGGTGGTGTAATATCAATAGAAGGAGATGAAATGCAAGGCTCAAGAACGGGGTCACATGTGAGAATCCCCAAGTTCAAATGCCCAAAGTTCTCCTCAAAATCTGAATCATCAACATAGGAAGAATCAACCTCATCAATAGGACCAAAATCTAAAAAAGAGTACAACCGAGATGCATGATCAACCACCCCAGTCGTAATGATAACTGAATCAGGTGTGAACTCCACAGTTTTCCTAGTTGCCCCATGTGTGATTTGATAGATGGAAAGAAGATTATTTGTCAAGTGGGGTACACACAACACATCATTGAAGGAGTTATCCCCAATGGCAATAGATCCTTTCCCAATCACATCCATGTATGTATGATTTCCCATCAAAATCTATGGCATGTGGCAAGGCTCAAATGTAGAAAACATAGACTGTGAAGATGCCATATGATGAGAAGCCCCTGAATCTAGAAGCCATCTCCCTAAATCATGACTTGTAGTAGCACAAAGAGCTTGTCCCTTTCCTTTATCTGCCCCAAAAGAGTGATCCTTTCCTTTATCCTTGGAAGAAGAAGTTGATGTAGACATTCTAGAAGGTAGGTTGATTCTATTCTTCTCAAGAAGATTCTTCAACTCATCAATATCCTTTTTATAACAATGATGTTCATCATGTCCTGACTTCTTGCAATATCCACAAAAAAGATTGTCCTTATATGAATTCCTCTTAGGTGAGAATGGTGAATAACCTTGTTGTGGAGAGGAAGATTGTGCTCCATCTTGTTGTGGTTTAGACTTAGGTTGCTTTTGATTCTTGCCTTTTCCTTGATTACTTTGATTCCCTTTGTTAGCCACCAAAACTTGTGACTTTGAAGATTTGAGAATCCCCATCATGGTCAACTTAGATTGCTCAAGTATCAACATCTCCGTGAATGAATCAAATGAGGGAGAAGTGTATGAGGAACCTTGAGCTAACCTATGTATGTGAAAGCTAGATACAAAGGCTGCATACTCTGAAGGAAGCTTGTCCAACAAGTTATAAACCAATTGAGCATCCTTTTTGTCAATTCCAAAATCCTTTAGCTTTGCTCTTAGCTCAGTTGCTTTTATGACATAATCTTGGATTGTATCAAAATCCTTGGGATCCAAAGTTGTGAGTTCACTATCAAGCTTGTAGCCCTTAATCTCATCAACTTGACCATACAATTTCTTAAAAATATCCCAAGCCTCTTTAATTATTGTACACTTATCAATGTGAAAAATGAGGTCATCTGATATATACTTTCTAAGAGTTCCAAGTGCCATATCATTCTTAGTAAGCTATTCAATTTAAGCATTAGGATCAGCCTTAGGATCAGGTGGTGCTGTTATAGTTTCATTTACATAATGAATGAGTCCTTTTCCATTAGTTTACTCCATGCCTTAATTTTCCATGATGCATAATTATGAGGAATTAAAAGTGGAAATTTAGGAGAACCCATAGCACCAAAATGAAAAAGCACAAGATAGAGAGAGACACAATCACACAAGACACCCCCCCAAAATACTCAATCAAGAAATCCCCCCAAAATGGTGATTTTGGCACTTTATACTTAGTGTGTATACAATGGGCCACTTGCAAAACAAGGCAAAGTGGACTTCTGATTTCAATTTACAACTTCTCAAAATGAGATCTAAGAGACTTCAACAAATACTGCTAGTAATCTAAATTGAGATCCAAACAAAATGCAAGTACCAAATATGCCAAAAATGGCCAAATATTGAAAGTACAATTTCTACTTAAAATCACTGCAAACAAATGGTAGATTATGAAAGTAGATGAAAAAATATGCACTTTAAAAAAAAAGGCACCTGAAAAGGAGTCCATATGAGCCCAAACGAAGCCTCCAAAGTTGTAAAAATTGGGATTTCACGATTTCCAAAAACCCTGTATCAGAAAATCAGAAAAATTCTGCACCACGGTACAAATCATGATATTCTACCCCAAAACAAAAAAAATTGCTCGAAAACATGAGTCCAGATGAGTGAGATATCGCTATTTGAAAAATGCCTCCAAAATTATAATTTTTGGAAAATTTCCGCCGCAGTGTCAAACTTCAAATGCCTCTAGATTTGGCCTCCGAAGTCCGATTTGGATGAAACAAAAGGGACAACTAACTTTCTTGGACCTCTTCAATCCAATGGTGACCTCAGATTTGACCCATCAAGCTTCAATAATAACTTGCAATAGAAAACTCCAAAATGCAAACCCCAAATAACATCAAATTTCTCTCAATTAGCAAACCAATGACACTCTAATGGCTCTGATACTATGTGAGATTTTGCCAAGATCAAGAGGCAATGGAAAGCATAAATAAGAGAGACAAAATATATGATAGAAATAAATTGTATTCTATCAAGATGAAAATACTGATCAACTGGATCATTAATCGTTGTTTCATACAATAAATATGAGCCTCCTTATATAGGCAAGCCTATATGAATATGTGAGCACACAAACATGACATGTGGCTCAATAAGAAACAAGGGTAGGTAGGAAATAGGTGTGGGTAGGTAGGAGAAACAATATAATATCCCACATGAGGTGGATCACCCACTGAATGTGGAGTGTAACAACAAGATCACACCATAAAAGGTGGAGATTCTCCTACACACACTATCCCAATGTGGCACAAACACCCAAGTGTCTCATACCCAAACTACTATGAAATGCATTTCCTAAGTAAACTTAAGTAAGTGTAATAATATCCAAGATGAATAATTATTTACACCAATAGATATGACCCCCAACATCTACCGAAGATACTCAAAAGTATCTTTGCATAAAGCCTTCATAAAGATATCTATAAATTTTTCTTTTGTAGGTACATATTCAAGTTTTACTTCATTATCCAATACCTTCTCCCTTAAGAAATGATACCAAATAGAAATACGTTTTATTCTGGAATGCAGTACCATATTCTTAGAGATATTTATTGCACTTTTATTATCACACATTATTTATATTAGCTCATCAAACATCATACCAATATCCTTGAATTTTTGTTTCATCCAATGTACTTGAGTGCAACATGAAGCAACTGTTGAGATAATGTGCTAGTGGATTGATTGAGTGATCTATTGTCATTGATGTCAACATATTCCTCTGTGTGTTTTAGTATTGCAGTCATATTAAGTGATTTGGTTTTGCCAGTATGTTGCAAATGAGTTGATGTGTACTAAGGGGTTTTGAGATACTTATCTCTAGTTGATTCAGCAGAAGTTTTAGAGGTCTGCATGATGATTTGATTGAGTTATGAGATACGGTATTGTGATTGGTTATTCTATGTTCAGTGTTGTTTAGTATTCAGTATCTTGATATTAATTGCTCTGGAATTGTAATATCTTTGGTTGTGGATGTGTGGGATGTAATTGGGACATTCATATGTGTCCTCAATTTAGATGGTTCATGATTTGGAGGTCCACACGTGAATCTTTTAGTTTGACAGCCAGTTGTGTTGGTGTTCTTGAGCTACAGTGTAGTGATGATGATGATTCTTGTATTTTGTGTTGGTACAAATGTTGTGGTGTGATTCACTTTTCTTGTGGATGTTTCTAGATCATGTCCTATTTTTGTTGATAGTCTGCATTGATCATTATGTGTATTATTCATGATTATCTTCAGTTCGGTGGTGTTCTTCATGTTCTTGGCCGACATGATTGTAGCATGTTGTGGATGTTCGAGGCATAATTATTGGAGGTGTTTCATATTTGCGGTGGTGGTTTAGGTCCATAATATGTCTTAGCCAACATTGTATTTGTCTGCATATGATATTATAGCATGTATGATTATATTTTATAATTAGGTAATGTGTATTGAGCCAACCTTGAAATATAGGTTGATGTCATGTATAAATGAATGTAATAATCATTGTGTGAGGTGTAGACACCTAAAAATATCTCATTAATCATGTACTAATTATTTGTTTAAATTAGTTAAATAATTGTTTAATTAAGTTAATTAATCTTATTCTTCTAATTTCATATTTCCTCATCATCTTACTAATTATTCTATTTTTAATTCTGTCATCGTTTAAACCATTTTCTAATGTTAATTAAATATTTATTATTTAATTGATTGTGATTTTTAATCCTCAATTTAAATAATCTTTATTATTTAAATAAATTCATTTTCAATTTTTATCTCTATTCAATTAATCATTAACCCTTTTCTAAATATTAATTAAATATTAATTATTTAATTAATTATAATTATAATTATTTAATTTAAATAATCTTTATTATTTAATTAAATTCAATTTCTAAATATTTAAATAGTTTCTTTAAATTATTTAATTAACTAATTAATTCTTCTAATTTCATTTAATTTCATTAATTCTTCTAATTTCGTTTAATTTCATTAATTCTTCTAATTTCATTTAATTAAATTAATTCTTCTAATTCAAATTCCAAATTCAAATTCAGATTCTTCTAATTTCTTCTAATTTCAAATACATGTGCATGATTTCAAAGATCAAATTGAATTCCAAAGTCAAGTTCTAAATATATTCAAATAACAAATTGAATTTGAAATAAATTTAATATTTGAATTAAATCTCATGCAAAGATTAAATTGAAAATCAAAGTCAAAGTGCAAGCACATGGTAAATTAATTAATTCAATTAATTAATTAATTAAATTAATTATCTTTTCAATCTCTATTTCTATCTTCCACTTTGCTTTTTTCCAAAAAGCTTTTAATCAGTTAACTATTCAATCTATTTTAATTGATCTTTTCAAATAATTGATTAATTACATCACTCTTTAATTATCCTCCAATCATTCTTTTTCATCTTTCAATCAACTTTTTTCTCAATCAGTTAACTCATTAATCTATTCAATCTATTCTGTTCCACCTCCAAATCAGCAGTTCAACTATCAATCAACATATGAGCTCACTTGAATTCCACCTCTTGATCAATTTGTTCCACCTCTCAATGAATCTCACCCAAAAATCTATAAATTGAGCATTCAATCTCCATTTTCAACAATCATGAACTTTGAAACTTTGTATCATTTGCAAGTTGCCAGCACAATATCTAAGAGTCATCATACCACAAAGAAGAGAAGAACAATGAAAGCTATATGTAGTCATGGAATAGGGAGAATTAATTGATTTATTTTACATTCCTATTTTCTATTTGCTTGCTTGTATCATTTCATTGACTTTGTTTTAGGATTCTTTGATTAGAATAGGGATTCATGATTTCCCTCTATTTCTAGTTGAATTTAATGATGAATTTTAGCATACATATGAGGTATGCTATGAGTGAATAATGTAATGATCATTCAGTATTAGAGTAGAAGTGTGAAGAAGTGCGAAACAAAAGATTGAGTGTTGTGTGCTTAACCATAACTGTACTTCAGCATGAGGAGATACTATTTCATCAGTTCATGATCCTCCAGATGTTATCCAAATGTTATTATAAGACAATGAGTCTTCATGTAAGGCAGTGAACCTTCCCTAGGGTTGTAGCCCCTCTTGTTTTGATCAGGGAGCTCTAGGTAGTGTGTCTGGATGCATGTGCATTCCCCATTGTAATATTTCATATACTCCTAATAGGGTATCATCTCATTGTGGATGTGTTTACTATGGTTTTTCCCTTAAGTGAGTCTTCCACGTCAAAAATATTGGTGTTATGTGTGTTGTTGATGTGGTGTTGATTTATGCTTTCACTATTAATTATTAGATCTGAAATTGTGTTTGAGTTAAGTTTGTGATAAAACTGATTTGTAATACCCCTACCCTAGTCAACCTTGTAAAACCCGTTTGACCTTGGTTGACTTCCTATGTGGCATTCTTGAATGGTTGGTTAACCGTGATGCAAGGTTGTAGATTAGATAATATAAATAATTGTGCATACCTATTATTGTGCTTTTGCATCGATTCTTGTGTAAATGTAGTTGTTTCCTAATTCTTGTTATAAATCTTGAGCTAACGCCTTCATTGAATATGTATATGTATATGTACGCTTGCGTGATTCATGGGTGCAGGAGATTGCAGGTACAACACCGCCTAGAGCGAGGTTCATCTCTTTCGGGATTCACAGGGTTGAGTATACCTCCTTCATCCTTAGAATTCGGATTTGGGGGTCATAAGATTCTTGTCTTGCCTTAGCCATGGTCAGGTGAGCGTTGTGTGTGGTCTGTAGGGTTTTCTTTCCATTTGGGTTGCGTGTCGTGTGAGTGGTGGACTTTCTTGGTTTGTGTGCCATGCGTGTGGGGAATGGAGTATTTTAGCTTAAGTATTTAAATTGAATTAAAGTGTTCATTTACGCATTAGTAGTTGAGGAATTAAAATAAACAGGTTTCCTTCATAAGATCAGTCATTTATTTAAAAGATCGCTTTATTATGTGTAGCGAGTTTAATTTAATAGTTAATTTTAAGTAATGAGTTTAATTAGTTTATACGTTTGTTTTAAAAATGAAACATTTAAAGTTATTTGAAATATAATTAATTTAACCACTTTTGCATTTTGGAAAAGAAAGGGTAAATTTTATTATTTAAAGAAAATTATTTTTAACTTGTAAAGTTGATATAGTATAAAAGATTGATTTTTGGAAATTTAAATTAATCTAAATACTTTACCCTCGTCAATAGTTTTGAAATATAAAGTAGGCCTAAATTAATATCGAGAAATTAAAATTTAAAACTAAATAAGAGATAGAAGCATTTTAATTTTAATTAGAAAAAAACGAGTTAGATTTATTGAGTAGTGGAAAAGAATGATTTCCATTTTCATTTTCTTTTATTTTAAAAAATGCTTAAAATTCAAAATTAGAAATTAGGTCAAAAAAAGGGGGATTCTTTTAACCCAGGTTGGGAAAAATTTTGGGCGGATTCTTTTAACCTAGGTTGGGAAAAAATTTTGGGGGATCATTATTTTTCCTTGGAAAAAAAAATGGGGAGATTTTGGAAAAAGATGGATTTTTACAGCAGCAGATTTGGGCTCATCATCAAAATTCTTCCCGGAATGCGTTTTGAGGTAGGAATCTATTTATCAGTTTGATTAAAATGTTTATAAAAAAAACGGAGGGGTTTTGTATTTTTCTTTTTTGCAATATTGGTTTTCAAATTTTCCATTGTTGTCTATGAGTAAGTTTCATTGTAGAGAATTGGTAAAGCTTAGCTTTTGTTGGATCTTTGTGTGGAAAATGGACTGCAAATACTATTTGGATTTGGTGGTTATTCATCAATCCCTTCTATTTTTTTTGAAACCCATAACATTCTAGAAAAAGAGAAAAAAAAAATGTTTGAGACTGTAACAAATGGAAAAATGGGGGTTTTTACGTTTTTGGGTATTTCGTTTATGGGTATTTAAAAAAGAAAAAAATTGTTAAGTTGAAACTGACTCATATGAAAAAAAAAAAAAAAATACAAAAAAAAGATAAACAAAAAAAAAAGTAAATTTGGGGTTTTTGGGGGGGGGAGCCGAAGCTCAACCTGCCCCTCCCCGCGGCGTCGCCGCAGCTCCACTCGGTGCCCACACACAGTGGGGGCTCGAGGGGACTGCGTCTCCCATGGAGGCCGCAGCTCCTCCCGGCTCCACTGTGTGGGGAGCCGAAGGGCCTGTGACAACCACGATGGCCGCAGTACCCTCGTCTCCACTGTAGGTGGGGGCCGAGGGGCCTGCGTCCTCCGTGGAGGCTGCAGCCTCTTCGGCTAGGGCACGACCGCCCTAGGGTTTCGCCGCGTAGGGTTTGGCCGTCCACTAATTTTTAATTGTTTTTTTTTTTTTAATATTATTTAGTACTTTATGTAAAGTTAAAACTTGATTTTGGAGTTTTCATTGTATACAAAAAATAAGGGGAATGCTTATTAATATAAATTTATTTTAAGTAATATTTTGTATTATAAATATGAGTTGAGACTTTTATTTTAGTAAATAATTTTTTTTAAAAAAAAGAGGATAAATATATATATTAAAATATATGCTAATATAGATAACCTCTATTTAGCATATATTATTAATTATATATATTGATTTTTGGAATTCGATATAGTAATGACTTTCATTATATTTACAAATGTTGAAATGTTGTATTTAATTTTTATTTCATTTAAGAGGGAAAATATTGGGACTCATGTTTAGATGATAATGAGTAAATCGAATGGTGGTATTAGTCTTTAATTTTTAAATGTATGCAATAGAAGCTTAATTTAGCTCGGAAATGATTTTTCTATTTCTTCATTTACTCTTAATGTATTTTGTTCTTTATAGTAAAAGGGTAATTTTTGTGTAGTTAGAGAAGGGGCTAGATTATTGTTGTAAAACCAACTTGTCATTAATGTTTATCTAAGGATTAAATAATCTATTTAGATGCTTAAGCCAACTTGAGAAAAGACTGTATTTACCCATTAGCGCTTGAACATGGCTTATTATTTTGGTAATCATTATGTCTATAATAATAGCACGTCCTTGATAGGTATGTTGGGTCCCTGTCGTCTGGTTGCTTTTGTTTGGTCATAGTCAGTCAGGTCTCCAATTAGGGTACCGACAGTTAAGAAATCCTTGTTTTTGCTTTGATGTATTCAGTAGGATCCGCTTCAAAAGGGATCATTATGTAATTATCGACTGAGGTGGTTGTTGCATATTGGTTGTGTTCACCTAAGTGGCAAAGATGTAAAAGACATGTAAATTATGTATTCCTAACGATATTAAATGCCAGAGGGGTCTTGCAGTTGAGCAGACCCGGAGATGTAGCCCTCTAGGGGTGAACTTCGAGATCATATTCGTGTTATGTGATGCCTTGTCTCTTTTATTTCATACTTTAAGTTATCATGTATGGTTGCTTTTCATAAGTGTATAATGGGAATTTAATGAAGCTAAATCAAAGTGCATAAAATTAGTCATCTTTATAAATGTAGTAATTAGGTTCATAAAACATTGTAATTATGATTATGGAAAAGTATTTTGTTTATGTTAATTAAAAGAAGTAATAGTGGAAAGAATCTCGCTAGGTTACCATTATTGTTTTAGCTTGATATAAGTTGGTAAATTGAACGAATGTGAATGGGTAACAAAGTTAGAATTAATGTCATAATTTCTAAATTTGAAATTTAAAGGATGAACATCATATAGGTATTTACCTTTTTATCTTAGTAAATGAGTATCGCCATGCTAATTATATTTCACTATATTGGATGAATTTATTTAGTTATCTATGTTTTAATCTTAACAAATAATCCTTACCAGATTAATTTGATAATTGGGTGAACTCAACTAGTTATCCATATTATAACCCTATTAAATAAATTTCTTTATGATTAGCTAAAATTGAATTGAAAGGGGAAGGATTCAATTAGTTGTTTATATCTTAATCTTAGCAAATGTATCTCTTCATATTAACTTTATTGTGACTAAAAAGAGTGACACACATTAAGTTAGTTATATTTTAATCCTAAAGGATGAATGTCACTATGTACTTATATTTTAATCCTGTAAGAATGAATATCATCTTGCTAACTATATTTTAATTAAAGGGATGAACTCATGTGTTCCTAATACATTTTAACCTTAATGAATTGAGCTCCATCTATTAGCATTATTTTCACTCCAATGAAAGAACGCTATGGCTACTTACATTTTATCTTCCATAAAAGAACTACGACTCATTAGTTGGTTATGCTTAAAATCGAATGAAGGAACCTCACTCTATTAATTGTAGTTTAATCCTTAATGAATGAATCTCATCTTATTAGCCATACTTTTAATTATAAAGGATGATATCAATCGTGGGTGGTTACCTTAAACCCAATTGAATGAACTTCGTTATATTAGTCGCATTGTACCTTAATGGGTGGCCTCTTAAATTAATTATGTTTTAAAGTGCATTGAGTAAATAACCTCGTGTTGGCCTCCTATCCATTCTAAATAAATGAATGCTTCCTAAAATTCTATGATGTCAATTTATCGAACATAATATATATCCATGTCTTAAGTATTAACATGTAATTAAGATATCTAGCTTAATTGGATCGATAGTCGCGAGTTGAGTTAGGTGTAAGGATATGTAATCACGTTGGGAAACTCTTTAGGTTCGTTTAGTCTTCCGCTGTGTTATCTAAGTTTTAGATAACTCCAAATTATCTTAATGTTGTAACTTATTATTAACACTCGTAATTATTATTATTATAAAAAAAAAATATTTACACTCTATTTGAGTGTTTTTAACTTAAACCCTTTGGGGTTTCCTGGCGGGGCATTACACTTGGTATCAAAGCCCATGTTGCAACACTGGGATCTCTGGTTTCACTTGTGCCTTTAGTTGGTGTGTGTGTGTCTACCTTATATTGTATGCTTGTCCTCCTTGATGTGAGGGTGCGGTTGAACAAACCCTACTTGTGTGTAATGCATGTGTTCACACCTTGTTTTCACCTTCTTGATGTGGGTGTTTTGGGAATGATTATAGGTGTTTTGTCTACTTATTGAGGTCTTGGTCTGTGATTTCTCTTACTCTAAAAGGGAGTCGTATGTACCTTCATTTTTTATTTGTTTTACTCTTTTGACTAATCCATCTGGGTTGGTTGGTAATATCTTGGATCTAAAAGTACGATATGTGCTTGTCATGGTTATGATCTATCTTAATGAATGTCCACTTGAAAGACTAGTATGGCAAATATTAATTCTTATTATGTAGTAAATTGAATGATTATGACTCTTCCTTTTCTCTCTCTCTAGAGATTATAGTGATGTTGATATGGGTAATTATCTCTTAATTAAGTTTTCTTATTGCAAGAGAAAGGATGATATTTCTTGAGCCCTTGTGTGAGCCTTATAATGCTTATGTGTTTTAGATAGTGAAAGGGTTTTGGTTTGGAAGTTAATTTTGGGTAACGATAGAAAATTGTATGTTTGCATTAAGGATTCTCCATGTGCTTGGTAGGAGTAATATAACTAAATTCCATCTTAAGTAAGGTGCATTAAAATGCGCATAGTTGATTTTGTGAAAATTGCTTGTTGTGGAAGGAATACCAAAAGAGAACATGTTATAGTAGCTTTTGGAGTGTATTAATGTGTTCCTTAAAAGATTGTTTTATGTGCTTATTCAACTAGTGGGATTTAGGACCTATTAAGTGACGCACCATTTAACTTGCTTTGGATATAGATAATTGCCTTATTGTGTTTAAGAAAGAGTAAATGAAAGACTTGTTAATTTGTATGCATTAAATGTGTAATATCTAGTAGATAGCTCTTCATTTACCTCCTTGTCGTATTATGAATTTTCAATGTTAGGCTTGATGTATTATTGTATTGTATTACGTATAGTTATTGTTCTCAAGAAGACTTGTATTACAAAAAAAATTGTTTGTCTTGAATTCTTGATCGGAAAACTAGAACATTATAGTGCAACAATAATGATTAGAAATGTCATGTTAGGTTGCTTTGGCACCCTCCTAAGAGATAGCGAAATGAAAACCGTGCAACTAAAAGGATAGACTTATATCCGAGCATATAGTGTGATCTTGTTGATCTTGTGTATTCGTAGGGAATAGTTGAATTTCCAACTCTCTTCCTCCTCTTGCCTAAATTATAAAATTTGTTGTTTTGAAATACTATTAAGAATGCAGTGATTTAAGAGAAATTTTTTTTTATAATGCATATGAAGTTGTATGGTTGCTTGGACTTCTAATTGAATGAGGAAAGTTTTTGCCTTGGAAAAGAAAATTGAATAGTTAGTAATGTGAATGAAATTGCTTAGTGGAATTTGAGAAAGATATCGGAATGACGTTATTTCCTTGTGTAAATTTGAATTGTTGAGAATTTCAGTACGTGTATCTAGAGTAAACTTTATGTAGTGATTCATGTGAAAAACATAATTAAAACTTCCCTTAAGTAGATGATAGCGTATTGAGAAGTACTCCCCGTAATTGTGACTGAACCAGTAATGGTGCTATTCTGTGTGTGTTGTAAGAAACCCGTACTTGCTATGTGTGCCCATGGGATGGTGAAGTAATCAACCATGGGGAATATGTTTGCTTATGAGTATGGGAAACCATACCTATCTATGTGATGTTTCTTATTTGTTTCCACATTGAGTGCCAACCCACGGGTTGTTGATAAGTCAGTATGTGAAGGGGTAGTAGTAGAAGTCACCATTCCTTGAATAGTATGAACAACGTATGAGTAATGTCGACGCGAAGTGACTTTAGCTTCCCTATTTTGAGGAAAAATATAGTTTTGTAATGAAACTATAACATAGGTGTACTCAATACTTCCCCTTGTGATGAACCGATGTATAAGGTTCATGTGTGCCAGCCTATTCCTATCCGTTATTTTGAGCATATAGTTGATAGTTCTTGAGCATAATGATGGATTTTATTGGAGCATCTTTTGCCTTGTCTTCATGAGAGGCATGTTAATTTTCTTACATGAGTTTCCAACTGACTAGAGTGGTAGACTTGTGGGTAGACCTTAGCCATGTATACCTCTAGCTTACGGCGAGTATCCTGAGAGGAACATCACTATGTGGGGTGTGACCGATGCGTGCCTTATCCGTGAGGTACACTGCCATGCGAGATACGTCCATTGTGTGCCCTATCCGCTTGGAGTATTGCCATGCCATGCTAAGACACGATGCGGGATGTAGTAGACATTTCCATGTGGCCTATAGATAGGTATAGGGTAGAGCCATGCCACGTGACAACGTGATGCAGGGTGATGTCGAGGTGCACACTGCCATGCCATGCGGATTTGTGACTTGTCCACACCACATGATGAGCTACTAGGATAGCTAGACGATTGTCCCTTCCTTCCTCGTTGGTGGCTAGCTGCTAGTCACGTAGTGATGTAATGTGCACTTATGATCTTCTTTTATTATTTATTATTTATTTATTTCCTTGTGGGCCAGCAATTTATTTTATTTTGACCTTGAAGGTGTAGCCACGATCTTGCAAACTTGTTCTTACTTGATTTGATGCTGCAATTCCAGAATTATTTTCTTGTCTTATTATTGGAATTGAAAATTATTATCTTTATTCTTTTGTACTTTGGTGGCTAAACTGGTTTATCCTTGTTGTTTTCGTATGCTGGTCTTGTGTTGCAATGTGAATTCCTCTCCAAGAGCGTAGGAGATGGTCTTGGATGAGTGTATACGAGGAAGTAGACGTAGGGAACCTTGAGGATGGAGGTATGTGAGGCTGTGAGACAGCTAGGATCCACTACCTACCTATGAGTGGTGACTATCTCTTGGAGGCTAAACACCTTACGCAACAAGGGATATTCATGAGGGACTTGTATGGAAGGTAGCACTGCTATGGTGTACCCTAGCACCATCAAGCCCTTGAGTGAGATGTTGGATATTGATGATCATGTATTTGTTCTGAGAGCAGGCATAGAGATGTTGATCGTATATGTTACCTTTGACCAAGCATTAGACATGCTCCCATGTGGCCGTTTGTGTTGTGCAAACTAGTCTTGTGGATGGTTATTATGTGTAATCATGGATTTAAATGATATTAACTTGTAACTATGTTATGGGACATAGTCATTGGAAAAGTTCTTATATGTTTGGAAAGTGTAAACAATTGAGTTATCTACGTTGCTCCTAGTTATAGAAATGTTAACTTGGTTGTAGAAATTGATTTTTGAAGCTAGTCCTATGCGATAAATTGTTGTTAAAAGAGGTATGGGTGAAAGAATTTAATCTTGATGGCATGTTTTCTTGTCATGTTTGATAAGAGATTTTGGTAACTGTTGACTATATCTTGTAATGCAAGAAATTGGTGTAATGAAAGGAAGGAAAAATTCTTGTTTTTCTACTATGATTGTGTGTGAATTCTAGAATATTGTAAGACGTGTATGATTTTAGATGCATTCTGCTAAGGGATAATGACATTCATAGAGGATTTATAAATAATGTTTTAAAATGTTGACAAAATAGTAGTTTGTGCAAATTGACAATTGTTAATTGAGTTTAAGGGCTAATACGTGTTGCATGACTTCCGCGTAGCCTTGCGACTTCCAGGAGTAAGTCAGAGCCTAGGGGGGGGGAATGTAATGCCCCTACCCTAGTCGGCCTTGTAAAACCCATTTGACCTTGGTTGACTTCCTATGTGGCATTCTTGAATGGTTGGTTAACCGTGATGCAAGGTTGTAGATTAGATAATATAAATAATTGTGCATACCTATTATTGTTCTTTTGCATCGATTCTTGTGTAAATGTAGTTGTTTCCTAATTCTTGTTATAAATCTCGAGCTAACGCCTTCATTGAATATGTATATGTATATGTACGCTTGCGTGATTCATGGGTGCAGGAGATTGCAGGTACAACACCGCCTAGGGCGAGGTTCATCTCTTTCAAGATTCACAGGGTTTAGTATACCTCCTTCATCCTTAGAATTCGGATTTGGGGGTCATAAAACTTTCATCTTGCCTTAGCCATGGTTAGGTGAGCATCATGTGTGGTCTGTAGGGTTTTCTTTCCATTTGGGTTGCATGTCGTGTGAGTGGTGGACTGTCTTGGTTTGCATGCCATGCGTGTGGGGAATGGAGTATTTTAGCTTAAGTATTTAAATTGAAGTAAAGTGTTCATTTACGCATTAGTAGTTCAGGAATTAAAATAAATAGGTTTCCTTCATAAGATCAGTCATTTATTTAAAAGATCACTTTATTATGTGTAGCGAGTTTAATTTAATAGTTAATTTTAAGTAACGAGTTTAATTAGTTTATACATTTTTTTTAAAAAGGAAACATTTAAAGTTATTTGAAATATAATTAATTTAACCACTTTTGCATTTTGGAAAAGAAAGGGTAAATTTTATTATTTAAAGAAAATTATTTTTAACTTGTAAAGTTGATATAGTATAAAAGATTGATTTTTGGAAATTTAAATTAATCTAAATGCTTTACTCAATAGTTTCAAAATATAAAGTAGGCCTAAATGAATATTGAGAAATTAAAATTTAAAACTAAATAAGAGATAGAAGCATTTTAATTTTAATTAGAAAAAAACAAGTTAGATTTATTGAGTAGTGGAAAAGAATGATTTCCATTTTCATTTTCTTTTATTTTAAAAAATGCTTAAAATTTGAAATTAGAAATTAGGTCAAAAAAAGGGGGATTCTTTTAACCTAGCTTGGGAAAATTTTTTGGGGGATTCTTTTAACCTAGGTTGGGAAACATTTTTGGGGGATCATTATTTTTCCTTGGAAAAAAATGGGGAGATTTTGGAAAAAGATGGATTTTTACAGTAGCAAATTTGGGCTCATCATCAAAATTCTTCCCAGAATGCGTTTTGAGGTAGGAATCTATTCATTAGTTTGATTAAAATGTTTATAAAAAAAAAAAAGGGGTTTTGTATTTTTCTTTCTTGCAATATTGGTTTTTAGATTTTCCATTGTTGTCTATGAGTAAGTTTCATTGTAGAAAATTGGTAAAGCTTAGCTTTCGTTGGATCTTTGTGTGGAAAATGGACTGCAAATATTGTTTGGATTTGGTGGTTATTCATCAATCCCTTCTATTTTTTTTGAAACCCATAACATTCTAGAAAAAGAGAAAAAAAAAATGGTTGTGACTATAACAAATGGAAAAATGGGGGTTTTTACGTTTTTGGGTATTTCGTTTATGGGTATTTTTAAAATAAAAAATTTGTTAATTCGAAACTGACTCATATGATAAAAAAAAATATATACAAAAAAAAAAAGTAAATTTGGGGTTTTCGGGGGGGCAGCTGAAGCTCAACCCGCCCCTCCCCGTGGCGCCGCCACAACTCCACTCGGTGCCCACACACAGTGGGGGTCGGAGGGGACTGCATCTCCCATGGAGGCCACAGCTCCTCCCGGCTCCACTGTGTGGGGAGCCGAAGGGCCTGTGACCCCCACGGCGGCCGCAGTACCCTCGTCTCCACTATAGGTGGGGGCCGAGGGGCCTGCGTCCTCCGTGGAGGCTGCAGCCTCTTTGGCTAGGGCATGGCCGCCCTAGGGTTTGACCGCCCACTAATTTTTAATTGTTATTTTTTTTTTAATATTATTTAGTACTTGATGTAAAGTTAAAACTTGATTTTGGAGTTTTCATTGTATACAAAAAATAAGGGGAATGCTTATTAATATAAATTTATTTTAAGTAATATTTTGTATTATAAATATGAGTTGAGACTTTTATTTTAGTAAATAATGTTTAAAAAAAAAAAGAGGATAAATATATATATTAAAATATATGCTAATATAGATAACCTCTATTTACCATATATTATTAATTATATATATTGATTTTTGGAATTCAATATAGCAATGACTTTCATTATATTTACAAATGTTGAAATGTTGCATTTAATTTTTATTTCATTTAAGAGGGAAAATATTGGGACTCATGTTTAGATGATAATGAGTAAATCGAATGGTGGTATTAGTCTTTAATTTTTAAATGTATGCAATAGAAGCTTAATTTAGCTCGGAAATGATTTTTCCATTTCTTCATTCACTCTTAATGTATTTTGTTCTTTATAGTAAAAGGGTAATTTTTGTGTAGTTAGAGAAGGGGCTAGATTATTGTTGTAAAACCAACTTGTCATTAGAGTTTATCTAAGGATTAAATAATCTGTTTAGATGCTTAAGCCAACTTGAGAAAAGACTGTATTTACCCATTAACGCTTGAGCATGGCTTATTATTTTGGTAATCGTTATGTCTATAATAATAGCATGTCCTTGATAGGTATGTTGGGCCCCTGTTGTCTAGTTGCTTTTGTCTGGTCATAGTCAGTCAGGTCTCCAATTAGGTTACTGATAGTTAAGAAATCCTTGTTTTTGCTTTGATGTATTCAGTAGGATCCACTTCAAAAGGGATCATTATGTAATTATCAACCGAGGTGGTTGTTGTATATTGGTTGTGTTCGCCTAAGTGGCAAAGATGTAAAAGACATGTAAATTATGCATTCCTAACGATATTAAACACCAGAGGAGTCTTGCAGTTGAGCAGACCCGGAGATGTAGCCCTCTAGGGGTGAACTCCGAGATCATATCCGTGTTATGCGATGCCTTGTCTCTTTTATTTCATACTTTAAGTTATCATGTATGGTTGCTTTTCATAAGTGTATAATGGGAATTTTAATGAAGCTAAATCAAAGTGCATAAAATTAGTCATCTTGATAAATGTAGTAATCAGGTTCATAAAACATTGTAATTATAATTATGGAAAAGTATTTTGTTTATGTTAATTAAAAGAAGTAATAGTGGAAAGAATCTCGCTAGGTTACCATTATTGTTTTAGCTTTATATAAGTTGGTAAATTGAACGAATGTGAATGGGTAACAAAGTTAGAATTAATGTCGTAATTTCTAAATTTGAAATCTAAAGGATGAACATCATATAGGTATTTAC
Organism: Cryptomeria japonica; assembly: GCF_030272615.1. Classification (NCBI taxonomy): domain Eukaryota; kingdom Viridiplantae; phylum Streptophyta; class Pinopsida; order Cupressales; family Cupressaceae; genus Cryptomeria; species Cryptomeria japonica. The sequence goes on along the minus strand of NC_081413.1, from coordinate 719,450,155 downwards.
CGTTTTATCTTAGTAAATGAGTATCTCCATGCTAATTATATTTCACTATATTGGATGAATTTATTTAGTTATTTATGTTTTAATCTTAACAAATAATCCTTACTAGATTAATTTGATAATTGGGTGAACTCAACTAGTTATCCTTATTATAACCCCATTAAATGAATTTCTTTATGATTAGCTAAAATTGAATTGAAAGGGGAAGGATTCAATTAGTTGTTTATATCTTAATCTTAGCAAATGTATCTCTTCATATTAACTTTATTGTGACTAAAAAGAGTGACACACATTAAGTTAGTTATATTTTAATCCTAATGGATGAACGTCACTATGCACTTATATTTTAATCCTGTAAGAATGAATATCATCTTGCTAACTATATTTTAATTAAAGGGATGAACTCATGTGTTCCTAATACATTTTCACCTTAATGAATTGAGCTCCATCTATTAGCATTATTTTCACTCCAATGAAAGAACGCTATGGCTACTTACATTTTATCCTCCATAAAAGAACTACGACTCATTAGTTGGTTATGCTTAAAATCAAATGAAGGAACCTCACTCTATTAATTGTAGTTTAATCTTTAATGAATGAACCTCATCTTATTAGCCATACTTTTAATTATAAAGGATGGTATCAATCGTGGGTGGTTACCTTAAACCCAATTGAATGAACTTTGTTATATTAGTCGCATTGTACCTTAATGGGTGGCCTCTTAAATTAATTATGTTTTAAAGTGCATTGAGTAAATAACCTCATGTTGGTCTCCTATCCATTCAAAATAAATGAACCCTTCCTAAAATTCTATGATGTCAATTTATCGAACATAATATATATCCATGTCTTAAGTATTAACATGTAATTAAGATATCCAGCTTAATTGGATCGATAGTTGCGAGTTGAGTTAGGTGTAAGGATACGTAATCGCGTTGGGAAACTCCTTAGGTTCGTTTAGTCTTCCGCTATTTTATGTAAGTTTCAGTTAACTCCAAATTATCTTAATGTTGTAACTTATTATTAACACTCGTAATTAGTATTATTATAAAATAAAGAAATTTACACTCTATTTTAGTGTTTTTAACTTAAACCCTTTGGGGTTTCCTAGCGGGGCATCACATGATTCACCCCCCTATATTCAACTTTTGTGGTTGATTAAGGTACAAAAGCTTATTTCTTTCTTAACCATGTAGCTAACTAGAAGCCAAGAAAATATGCTCCACTGCTAGTACTCTTTCGACCATCAACACTTCCTGCCCATTTTGTATCAATATAAGCTTTCAGAGTAAAGCCTGATCCTCTAAGATTCCATAATACAAAATCTTATATTCCTTTCAAATATATGAATATCCTTTTTACTGCAACAACATGAGATTGTTGGGTATTGTTGCTGCTAGGATATGTTGTTGTCATTGATGTCAACATATTCTCGTGTTTTGGTATTGCAGAGAGTTGTTTTGGTACTCTAGTGATTGCATTGAGTTGATTTGGTTGGTTTATCTATTTGGGATGTTGAATCAACTAGAGATATCTCATTCCTTATTGATTCCATGATGTTGTGTGGTGATTTGGTTGAGTTGTGGATTCTGGTATGAAGATTGTTCTTGTGTTTTATGGTTGGCAGAGTTGGGTATTTGATCCATTGTGCTCCAGTATGATTATATATTTGGTTGAGGATTTGGGAGAGTTTTTTGGGTGTTAATGTTTATCTACATTTTATATGGTTCATGATTTGGTGCTCCGTAAGTTTTCTTTGTAGTCTGAATTATTGTTGTTAAGTGTTCAGTGTGTTGATCGATGAAGATTTGATTAAGTGGTATTGGTGCAACTATTGTAGATGCTTATAATGTGCTTGTTAGTGTTTGTTGATCATATTCTATTTGTTTTAGTGGTTCGCATTGATCCTTGTGTGTAGTATTGGTGATTTAATTGATCCAGTGATATTCTTCATGTTATGCAGTATTTTTGGTGGTGTAACGTGTTGCAGTTGATCTTAGCAAGATTTCCGATGGTGATGTGTGTTTGGAGATTTCATTTAGTTCCATGCTATGTTGTCTATAGCATTGTATTGGTCCAATGGTTGATTTATGTATCGTGTGATGTAATTTTGTAATTAAGGGTTGAGGGTTTGGTCAACCTTGTAGTCAAGGTTGATGAATTGTATAAATAGGTGTTATATTCATGTATTTTGGGTGTCGATGTGGTGTCTGCATTATTAGAGAGTGGTGTATGTACGCATAAGTGAATTTATCTTTTTTTATGATTTATTGAGCAAAGATTGTTGAGAGCAGACAAATGAGCTTAACCAGAACTGTCATCAGGCATTAATAAATGCTATCTTTATAGTTCATGTAATTTGGATTGTAGTCCGAATATTATTGTAAGGTAGTGAACCTTCCCTGAAGGTTGGAGCCTTCTAGATTATTATATTTTAAGCAGCGAGCTCTAGGCAGTGTGCCTAAATGCATGTGCATTCCCCATTGTAATATTTACACATACTATTGTAGAGTATCATCTTATTGTGGGTAGGTTCCCACCATGGTTTTTCCCTTAACCAGGTTTTCCACATAAAAAATCTTGGTGTTGTGTGTGTTGTTGTTATTGTCTTTACCTTTATTCTTGCTGCAGTTGATTGAAATATGAGATTGTACTTAATTTGTTTAATCTGGTGAAAATTGATTCACCCCCCTCTAAGTTTTCCTTCATTGTTGTTGCCAACAATTGGTATTAGATCTAGATCTTTCGGATGAAGCTTGACCACTTGAGAAGATCTAGGATGAGAACTTATGTTTTCAAGAAGGAGAGTCTGAGATTTGATGGAAGCAATTATACTATGTGGAAGGACTAAATAGAAGTTCACCTGAAGTGTCTTGGAAATGAATATTGGAAGATTACAAAGAATGTCTACAATGTTCCTCAGAATAGACTGGTTACTGTTGTTGAGATCAAGGATGTTGAGCATAACATAAGATTTAGGGAAGCATTGCTGAGTGCCTTGACCGATTCAAAGATGACTACTATGATGGGTTTGAAGACTACACATGGTCTCCGGAAAAAGTTAGAGATCTTGTATGAAGGAGATGCTCAAGTCAAAGTAGTTAAGTTGCAGAGTTTGAAAGGGAAGTATGAAGAATTGAAGATGGGAGAAGATGAAAACATAACATCCTTTATGGCTAAGGTGAATGAGCTTGTCATGAACATTAGATGTTCTAGTGGAACTCTTGAAGAAGATGAGATTGTTGCTAAATTGATGAGATCATTGGCTACTACTTACAAGCATAAAATAGCTGATATTAATGAAATCTGGAGTGTGACTACTATGACAAGAGACATTGGTTGAAAAACTTGCTGCATTTGAGTTGAGCAAATTTGGAGAATCATATGATAAATCTAAGACTGTATTCACAAATTCTGTATCCAGGAAGCAAAAGTATGATCCGGGAGAAATTTCATGTTGGGTATCCAGATATGAAAGAGAAAATAGAGAAATGGACTTGAGAAAGAAAGAGAATTGGATGAGCTTGAAGCCCTTATGGCTCAGAGATTTCCTAAAGGAGATGATAAGTATGATGGATAGTTACCTTTGAAATGTTTCTTTTGTAATAAGATAGGTCATTTTGCTTCTAGGTGTCTTGAGAGAATATCTAGATATGATAAACATGATAAATTTGAAAGGCATGATAGATCTGATAAGTATGATAGATATGAGAAGCATGAAAAGATTGATAAGCCCTATAAAGCCTAACTGAAAGTTCAGATATCAGAAGAGATGTTATTATGTTGCTGATGAAGGTGTGATAGATGAAGAATCAAAGAATGGGAATTCAGAAGATGAGTTTGTATTTATTGCTATCAAGGAAGATGATCCGGTATGAGTGGATCCTATAAGATATATTGTTGAGGAGAAAGATTTGGCTACTAAGATTGAAGAGAAAGATGAATGGGTAATTGATAGTGGTTGTTCACATCATATGACAGGTGATAAAAGTAAATTTGTGAGTATGGAAAGGTATGATGGTGGTATAGTAAGATTTTGAGATGATAAAGCTTGTGTGACTCATGGTAGAGGTTCTATATCTTTCAATGGTAAGCACAATACCGATGATGTCTTGTAAGTTGAAGTATTGAAGCATAATCTTTCAAGTGTTGGATAGATGGTTGACAAGGGATATGATTTGCAATTCAGGAATGGTAAATTCAAGATCCTAAATGCCTTCGATATAGAGATTGCATCAGGGACTAAAACTAAAGGTAATATCTTTAATTTGAATGTTGGTGAGAAAAGTTGTTTGATTGCTTAGATCGATGAGAGTTGGTTGTGGCATAGGAGGATGTGTCATGTTAATTTTGACTGCATGATAAGGATAAGTTCTACTCAAGCTCTTAGAGATTTGCCTAATATTGTGAAGCCATCTAATCTAGTATGTAAAGAATGTCAGATGGGAAAACAAACAAGAACTACATTCAAGAGTAAGTTGTATTCATCTAGTGGATTGTCAGATCTAGTGTATACTGACTTATATTATCCTACTAGAGTGAGAAGCATATAGGGTGACATATATTTCATGTTGTTGATTGATGATTATTCTAGGATGATGTGGGTTACCTTTCTAAGGGAGAAATAATAAGCATTAGAGAAATTCAAGATATTCAAAGCTAGAGTGGAGACTGAGACAGGGTTGAAGTTGAAGTGTCTGAGATCTGATAGAGGAGGAGAATTTACATCAGAAGAGTTTGATATATTCAGTGCGAGGAATGGAATTAGAAGATAGTTATCTACTCCTAGAACCCCTTAATAGTATGGATTTGTTGAAAGGAAGAACAAAAGAAGTTTGGATGCTACCAAGACTATGTTGATTGAAGGAAATGTTGCACAAAACTTTTGGAGAGAAGCATTTAGCATTGTTGTTCACACATTCAACTGGGTGCATATAAAAGGTGATTCTGATAAGACTCCTCATGAGCTTTAGTTTGGCCATGTTCCTACAATTAGATATTTGAGGGTTTTTAGAAGTAAAAGCTATATAAAAAAAGATGAGGATATAGGAAAGTTTGATGCAAGATATGATGAAGGAATATTTTTGGGTTATTCTACTGAGAGAAAGGCCCACCGGTGTTACAACAAGAGACTAAGGAAGATAATAGAGAGTGCAAATGTGAAAGTTGATGAATGTCATGGAAAGTAGATCAGAGCATGCAAATATGAATTTGATGATGAAGATGCTAATTCAAAGCCTGTACAGACTAAGATCTTAAGGAAGAATGATTCGGAAGAGATAGGTAATCTAGATATTATTGTTGTCAGTTAAGAAGTTCAAAAACCTGAGAATCCGAACAATCAGAAGACTCTGAGGTATATAAGATTGAATCATTTAGAAAATTAGATTATTGGTGATAAGAATAAAGTTGTGATGACTAGGAGAAGGATTGTTGCTGAAGAGATATGCTTGATTTCAAATATTGAGCCCAAAGATGTTGCAGAAGCATGTAAGGATGAGAATTGGATAAAACCAATGGAAGAAGAACTGAGTCAGATTGAGAAGAATAATACTTGGGAGCTTATTCTGAGACCTAAAGACAAGAATGTGATTGGTACTAAATGGATATTCCAGAATAAACTGAATGAAGTTGGTGAAGTTGTTAGAAACAAATCAAGATTGGTATGTAAAGGGTGTTCTCAGATGGAAGGTATTTATTGGTATTTGATGATCCAATGATACTCCAGTGAATATTGGTGGTTCCTGATGCTTGCAGATTCTTAGGAGTTGTCATTGATTGCAACTCAACCTATTGATGTGATTCGATATGGATTTTTTGTTGGCATTGAGTTATCATTGATGTCAACTGGTATAGGATGGCAACCAGTATGGGAAATTGATAGGTAATGCTGGCATTAATGAATACCAGAAATAGTGTGTTATCGGCAAGGAAGAGAAGGTCATCTTGCATAGTGGCCATTGGAGTCAGTGGTACACAAGTTAATGTTGACTTGTGTTGAAGACATAAGTTCTTTAGACTAGTAAGTGACATGTTGGCAGTGCATTATTGCCAACTAACAAGAGAGTCAAATGTTTTGTTGTTGATTGTGATGAAGAGGGGGAATGTTATCTAATTCACATCACTGAAAGTGAAGTTTTTGCAGGCCACTGGTATGCTATGTGGTTGTGAAATAGCAGGACTCCCACCGGATAAAGATGTAGTCACGAAATGAAGAGTTGCCTGATAGTGAATGTGCTCAATCAGATCACATGTGCCTATTTGAAGATATGTTGCTCAAATAGGGAAGCCACTTTGGTCCGTTGAAAGGATGCAAATGACAAGGATCTACTCCCACCAATATGTGGAGCTTATCTCCTCTAATGCATGAAATGCATCATAGTTCTTAAAGATAAGACAACGGAGTTAAACACAAGTGATTGAAGGCTCACACTAGAAGAACTCATGAAAAACTAAGTTGCCTTATGTGCATGAGATCAGGGACGTGCACCAAATCAACTTGGAAGACATGATGAGTTTCTGGTACAGAAGAGGAAGGATATATTTATCACTTTGGAAAACATGTCAATAGCAAAACCGGTTCAGTGGTGAAGAAAGGTGTTACCATAGATGGAGACAAAAGGAGGTATTTGAAGGTTGATGACATGGTGTCATCAAGGTGCTTACCAATAAATATGTCCACCGCTAAAGCTAACAAGGTGCATGAAGTGTTTTGGCAAGAGTGATAACCAGTGAAGGTGTTCCACCAGAAGAGAAGAAAGGTGAAAGGTTGATGACAGACCGGTTAGGGTATAACTGGTAGGGTTTGTGAACCGGTAGATGAACTTGGTTGTGTGATTCATTAGTGATCCTATCCAAACTGACATAACCAGCCTATAAAAGGTGGATGCCAATAAAGGGGCCACGTGGAGGTGAAGTGGCATGCATGCACAGGTTGGTGAAAGTGTTGTTAGTGAGGTAGATTTTGACAGGTCAATATTTATGTTGACAACATGATTTATGGGATATGCTGTAGAGGTTTGTGGCTCGAGGTCAAATGAAAAATAGAGATCCAGGATGGATTGATTGGATAGATCAAAGTAGGTGAAAGAAACTGCCAAACCATTCTTGGTGATGACCAAGAGATCTGCCAACAAATCAAATGTAGATTGTTAAATATTGATGGCATGTTTTGGAAGGCATGACAATGATGGTGCTGATTGATGAGTTGCAAATCATCAATCAAGGAGATCAGATCTGATGAGATCTGATTAGATTTGGTTTGCCTCAAGGTCGATGAAGAAACCCTAACCATTTGAAGTTTGAATTAGTTTTTGGCAGGAAGACTTGTTTATAAATATGTAATTCAGAATCCATAAAAGGTGCTACTGAATGATAGTGTGGTGCTGCTAGTGAAGAAGGGAAATCACTCAAATGCTCTAGAAGAAGAAGAAGAAGAAGAGACTGGGTGTGAGAGAAAATAGGGTTGAAGAGATCAACCAACAATAGTGTGGCAACCGGTAGTCTTCCATTGAGTTTGAGAAAGGAGTATACTGGTGGTGACTGAACCAACAAACAAGAGGCAAAGAGGATTGCAAAAAAGAGAAGAGAACATGGAGAAACAGAAGAGAACCAGTAAAGCTGAGAACCGATAGTAATCAGATAGTGGATATCTGACTGAGTGAAGAAGACTGGTGGTGATAAGAAGCAATGTAATAGAGAGGAAGGAGAACTGGAAAAGAAGAAGAAGAGGCTAAATCGGTAAGGTTGCAACAAGAGATAAGGTTGTAGCAGTGAGAGGGTGAGCAGAGAACCGATAGTGAATTGGATAGAAGATCAAGTGAAGAGATTTGTGGAAGAGTTACAAAGTTTATTTGTAACAAGGCTATTACTTTTGTAATTGAATATGTTCAATGAAGATCATTGAGTTGGAGCTTGGTACAGGGGTTGGTGCTCCTTGGGTTGGTGCCCTAAACATTTTAATGAGATTTCCATTGTGAGGCTGGATTGGAGTAGTAGACTCTAGCAACATTTCTCACCAAGGTTTTTCCCATCTTGGGTTTTCCTCGTATATACTAATGGTATGTGATGTGCCCGTGTGTATGCTTGCATTGAATTGTCTTGGCTTATCTTATCAGTAGGCCTACTAAGTATTAGGATGTTAACTAGTACACATACTTAGGAGATTAAGGGTGAAGTAATTGGAAACCATTGATTCACCCCCTCTTAGTGGTATCTTGTGTCTAATAATTGGTATCAGAGCCTGGGTTCCTGGTTGATTAGCTTTCTCTAGCTTGGGTAGATTCTGGCTTAAGGATACAATGGTTTGTTTAGTGTCAATCCCAGTTTTGATATTTGATGGTTCAAGCTATTCCATTTGGAGTTGTAGAATGGAAGTATTCTTATCCTCTCTATGGTATGATGTTTGGATGTCAGTTGTTAATGGTCTCCCCTATCATGTCAGTCCTCCCATCAGCCTTGAAGTGAAAAGAAGATCTAGGTGCAATGAAGAAGCCATGAAGGCTATATTTAGTGGATTGTCTCGTGATGTTTCTTCAAAAGTGGATAAGTGCAGGTCAGCTAAGAGCTTGTGGGATAGATTGAAGAAACTCTATGGTAATGAGCCTACCGTTGCCGGATCATATTGTGAAAGCAAGAAGAACAATACAACAAATACATGTGATGGTGTAGAAGGCAGATCAGTCAGTAGTTGCAATAATGATGATAAAGAAACTCATCTATTCATGGCCCAAGAGACAGAAAGTGAGGATCACACATCTGAAAGTGATAAGGCAAATAGATCCCACTGACAAGATGTGTTTGGTAGTGATAGTGAAAGTGAAGAAGAAGAAGCATAGGTTGATCTTGAAGGAGAAATTGTAATTGCACTCGAAGAACTTAGTAGAGTAAGAAATGAGTACAAGTTATTCAAGAATGCTACAATTGTAGAGTAGAATTGGTTAATCAAATGCCTTGAAGAATCTGAGAAATGTGTCTCAGAGTTAAAGACTCAACAAGAAGATACCAAGGTGTGCCCATGTAATGATCTAGCATCTAAGCTACAAGTCAAGGATAAAGAGCATCAACAGCTGGTAGGAGAAATGGAGATTCTTTGAAATTACCTTGAAAAATATCAGGATGAGCTCAAGGTAAGAATCCGGTTTGATGGAAGTAGTGATGCCTTGGACAAAATGTTGAAAAAGAAAAAGCATACCAAGGATACCAGTGGATTAGGAAGTGGTGTCGGTGAATGCTCCACTAGCAAGAATGTCCCCCACAATGACATTTTGTTTGTCTCCTCAAATGGAGATAACTTAGGTCAGACCTTCATAGTTAGAGATGCTCCCCGGAAGAAGGTAGATCTAACCACAATCGGTGAAGACAAGGATGAAGACTGGAGCTACAAGAAGGAGAAATAGTTCATATCCCAAAAGAAAAGGGAAGATGGGAGAAGGCAACTTCACCAGAAGCAAGAACATGAGAAGACAACAAAGATGACCTCCTACCAGTAGAGGACAAGGAAATGCTACTACCCACAAGACAAAGGAAGTGTGGCAAAGGAAGAGATTAGATGGAGAAATTGTAGAAAGTGAACATCCCAGGGTCCATCCCTAGAGAAGAAGACATGGAGTTACCAAACCGGTAAGATATCCACATGCACGGAAGAACAAATTTGTAAGTCATATGCTATTCTTTACCAGTTACTACTTCTCTTGCAAAGATTGTGGTCATAGTGGAAATGAATGCATAAAAAGGTTTAGAAATAAGAATGCTATCTGTCCAAGAAGTAATACACATGGTCATAATATATCAATATGTAGAAACATGCATAGATATTCTCCTATGCATAATAAGATGAGTCCATTTGCTACCGCTAGAAATGTAAACTATGTATATTATAACTGCAATAGATTTGGCCATAGAGAGTTTGATTGCAAGAAGGACTTATAGTCATATGGAAACTAGTATAGCAGCTATGCTCAACATGGAAATGAATATAGAGCATATGATAGTCAAAGACCTAAATGGAATGAAAGGAGAAATGTGCTTGCAGGATCAAGGGGTCCACTAGTTCCAGTGGCCGGTCACAACAACATGACCATAAGAATATGGTCTAATTGGTTTGATAGAAGGTCTCCAAATCATTTGATTGGCATGAAAATTGTTTTCTTCTACAACAATGCATCTGGTCATGTGGCAGAATCTAGTAGAGAAAGGAACAATCAGCAAAAGAAGGAAAAACCTAATCCCAAGACTGAAAATGGGAAGAAAAGTGAAGTCATGCAAGTATGGAGGAAGAAAGAAGAGAGTAGGACCTTGGACCAACACTGTGCATTCAATGCACAAGTAATATATCCTAAGGCTTAAAGGAGACACAGGACCTTAGGAGGAGTAGTACACTAACCTTATCATTCACCCCCTCAGTGGAAGAGGACAAATAGAGGAACAAGTTATTGTCAATATGAAGGAAGGAAATGAGAAGATAAGTGTGTGTAGTGGTTTCCTTGGCTACACACCTATAGATGAGAGATGGATCATTTCTACATGTGTCAATGGATGGCCACAATCTAGATCAAAAGAAAATTGACACAAGATGTTAGGAGTTAGAGAAAGGTACTCGGGTAGAAATGATGGACCGATGTAGGAACCGGTATGCACAGTAGGTTACTGGTAAGTATACTAATCGGTAGTGTAGGTTATGTATGACAATGAGGTCTAAGATCATTGCACTAACTCTGATAGTATGGAATGAGGAGTTTATGTCTTAGGTGGTGTTGATGAAGACTTGAATGACATATGGTGGCCCAGTAATTGATCTTGTATGCATGCATCTTTTTGGGCTAACTGGTTTGATATATGGAATGATAGTGATATTGTATGGCATTGTGTACATCTAGGATCATGTCATATGCTATGGTAGATATAATGGAGTTGAAAGATCACCAGTTGATCTCATATGCACAGCTCAACCCGTATGTGGTGCAAATTGGAGCTCTGATTTTGAACCTAACAGGCAATGAGGTCCTGAGATGTATGACTCAGGGGGAATTCAAGTGCTCACGGTGTAGAACTGACATGCTTGAAATTATGGGTGTACTAGCTGCATCAACTACAAAAGATGGAAATTGTTGTAGGAATGGCCAAGAGAATTTCATGATTATGGGTATCTACTTTTCCAATTGGTATCACTCATAGTACAATCACATTTGATTCTTAAGAACAATCGGTACCAGATGGGAGTGTTGCAGTTTGACCGATGACTGGTGTATGATTCCTCTGTTTCAAATTTTCCTATGAATTGAGAGGATGCAATGTATGATGGTCGAAGGAGGAAAAGCATCTGGTAGAGAAAATGGGAGAGAGAAAACCATGTCAGTGCCTGATAGACACAAGGAGGAGGAAATATCCTAACACTGCCCTTTGCCATTTTTGTCGAAGGGGGAGAGAGATTCTGTAGTACACTGGATACTACATGTGTTGACATCAATGCCAAAGGGGGAGATTGTTGGCATTGAGTTGTCATTTATGTCAACTGGTATAAGATGGCAAATGGTATGGGATATTGATGGATAGTGTTGGCATTGATGAATACTAGTTGTGTTACTAGCAAGGAAGAGAAGGTCATCTTGCATAGTGGCCATTGGAGTTACTAATACACAAGTTAATGTTGACTTGTGTTGAAGACATAAGGTCTTCAGACCAATAAGTGACATGTTGGTAGTGCATTGTTACCAACTAACAAGAGAGAAAGATGTTGGGCTATTGATTGTGATGAAGAGGGGGAATGTTATCTAATTCACATCACTGGAAGTGAAGTTTGTGCAGGCCATCGGCATGTTGTGTGGTTGTGAAACAATAGGACTCCCACCGGATAAATATGCAGTTATGAAATGAAGAGTTTCTTGATAGTGAATGTGCTCAACTAGATCACATGTGCCTATTTAAAGATATGTTGCTCAAATAGGGAAGCCACATTGGTCCATTGCAGGATGCAGATGACAAGGATCCACTCCCACCAGTAAGTAAAGCTTATCTCCTATTATGCACGAAATGCATTATAATTCTTGGAGATAAGACAATAGAGTTAAACAAAAGTGATTGAAGGCTCACACTGGATGAACTAGTGAAACACTAAGTTGCCTTAGGTGTATGAGATCAATGATGTGCACCAAATCAGCTTGGAATACATAATGAGTTGCCGGTACAGAGGAGGAAGGATATTTTTGTCACTTTGACAAACATGTTAATAGAAAAATTGGTTCAATGGTGAAGAAAGGTGTTGCCATAGATGGAGATAGAAGGAGGCAGTTGAAGGTTGATGACATCATGTCATCAAGGTGTTTACCGCTAAGTATGTCCACCGATAATGATGACAAGGTGCATGAAGTGTTTTGGCAAGAGTGATAACTGGTGAAGGTGTTCCACCAGAAGAGAAGAAAGGTGGAAGGTTGATGACAAACCAGTTAGGGTATAACCAACAGGGTTTGTGAATTGGCAGATGAACCTGGTTGTGTGATTAGTTTTGTGATCCTATCCAAACTGACATAACCAACCTAGCAAAGGTGGATGTCGACAAAGGGGCCATGTGGAGGTGAAGTGGCATGCATGCACAAGTCAATGAAAGTGTTGTTGATGAGGTCGAAGGTGACAGGTCAACATTTATATCAACTGCATAATTTATGGGATGTGTAGCAAAGGTTTACAGCTCAAGGTCAAATGGACAACAAAGATCTAGGATAGACTGATTGGGCATATTGAAGTAGGTGAAGGAAATTGCCAAACCATTCTTGGTGATCGACCAAGAGATTTGTCGACAAATCAAATGCAGATTGCTAAATAATGATGGCATGTTCTGGATGGCATGACATGTCAATTGATGAGTTGCAAATCATCAATCAAGGAGATCAGATTTGATGAGATTTGATTAGATTTGGTTTGCCATGAGGTCGATGAAGAAACCCTAACTGCCTGAAGTTTGAATTGGTTTTTCGTGGGAAGATTTGTTTATAAATATGCAAGTCAGAATCAATGAAAGGTGCTACTGAATGATAGTATGGTGCTATTGGTGAAGAATGGAAATTAGTCAAGTGCCCAACAAGAAGAAGAAGAAGAGATTGAGTGTGAGAGAAAACAGGGTTGAAGATTTCAATCGGCAATAGTGTGGCAACTGGAAGTCTGCCATTGAGTCTGAGAAAGGAGTATATCGGTGGTGACTGAACCAATAGAGAAGAGGAAAAGAGGATTGCAGAAAAGAGAAGAGCATAGGGAGAAAGAGAAGAGAACTGATAAGATGAGAACCAATAGTAATCAAATAGTGGATATCTGACTAAGTGAAGAAGACCGATGGTGATAAGAAGTAGTGTAATAGAGAGGAAAGAGAACCAGAAGAGATTAGAATTGACAAAGAAGAAGAAGAGGTTGAACCGGTAAGGTTGCAATAGGAGATAAGGCTGAAATAGTGAGAGGGTGAGTAGAAAACCAACAGTGATTTGGATAGAAGATCTGATGAAGAGATTTACAGAAGAGTTACAAATTTCATTTGTAACAAGGCTATTACTTTTTTAATTGATTATCTTTATTGAATATCACTGAGTTGGAGCTCGATGCAGGGGTTGGTTCTCCTTGGGTTGGTACCCTAAATCAGGGGTTGGTGCTCCTTGGGTTGGTGCCCTAAATATTGTAATGAGATTTCCATTGTGAGGCTAGATTGGAGTAGTAGACTCTTGCAACATTTCTCACTGAGGTTTTTCCCATCTTGGGTTTTCCTCCTATATACTATTGTCATGTGATGTGCCCTTGTGTATGCTTGCATTGCATTGTCTTGGCTTATCTTATCAGCAAGCCTACTAAGTATTAGGATGTTAACCGGTACACATACTTAGGAGCTTAAGGGTGAAGTAATTGGAAACCATTGATTCACCCCCCCCCTCAGTGGTATCTTATGTCTAACAATTTTGGTTAGCAAGTTATCTTGAGTATGTCTTCTGATATCAGTTTACTCGGTGATGCTCAATGCATAGTTTTGTGATTTTTCTCACTTTTGGTGAAGCATATTTTGGTTTCAATGAATAGGGGTAGTTGTTTGAATATTTGAAGGATATTATCATGCAAATCCAACCTCTGGTATTGACTCTTACACTTGTTTGAAGATTTGGTATCCAGTAGAGCAGTGAAACTGAGTATTTTCTTGTATTTGATGGTGTAATGTGTGACTGGATTCATTAATTAGATTTAGGTGATTGGAAATATATCTAGGATGATATGTGAGTCCTATAGGAAGCTTGGGATAATATGCTTTAGGTCCAATATAAGTTTTTTGTGAATATTGAAATTGACTTGCAGCTACACGTCTCATATTTTCATATTTTGGTGAAGCCAACTTGTGGAAGATTAATTTTATATGTGCGGATATATAAGACCAATTTGGATAATGTCTTTGGTGTGTGACATGATGTGAGAATATTTTTGAGTGATTGAGTGCAGTTTCACATGCACATCCTAATTTTTTAAGATCCAATGAGCAGTTGCAGAGAAGATAAGTGGATCAGTCACAACAAATCATTTTGTGCTTAACCAGAATTGATTTTTGGCATAATCAGATGCTATTTTCTAGTTCACTCCTTATTGTAATCAATTTTTAATCTCTTTTAAGGAAGTGAGCCTTCCTTTGGGGTTGTTTCCCTATTTTTGTAACTTGAGCAGTGAGCTCTAGGCAGTGTGCCTGAATACAAGTGCATTCCCCTTATGTAATATTGGTTTTCTATTGGCCATAGTGGAATATTTTTGTGGGTTCAAATCCCACCATGGTTTTTCCCATTTAGGTTTCCACGTAAAAATCTTGGTGTTATGGTTGCATGGTTACTTGTTTTATGTTTCTGCACTTTGCTTTCTTTGCAATTCATCTGGTGGTTGAAGAATAAGCATAACAAGTTTGAAATTTGTAGATCATTGATTCACCCTCCCCTCTTAGTGTTCATTGATTCCAAAAATTGATATCGGAGACTAATTCCTCCAAGGAATCCTAACCGCTTGATGAAGGTCTCGGAGATTGAATCAATGGATTCCGATTTGCAAAGGCAACTTTGTGTGGCACTTGAGGATCTTGATGCAACAAGAAATGAAATAAGTTCCTTAAAGAGAAACTCGAGTGCAGCTGAAGACTTCATTAAGGATTTAAGAGACAAGAGGAAAGAGCTAATGGACAAGCTAAAGGAGAAATAAGAGCAAAGCATTGAAGACCAAAGAAAAATTGATGAATGTGAAAAGCTTGCTAGAGAGAATGTTGTATTGAAAAATGAGAAGCAATCCAATGTGATGAAGCTGACTAAGGATATTGAAGACCAGAAGAAGAATGAAGAATGTTTGACTCAATCATTGAAAGACAAATTAGATTAATGCTACAGACTTACCTATGAGAACGATTAGTTGAAGCTTGATTTGATGCAACCAAGGAATGATGGACAAGAACTTGAAAGATAGATTGTTGCCTTAAGAGATGAACTTGTTACTACAAATGAATATAATGACAAATTTAATCATAGCTTAGAAAGGTTTGATGAGATGCTAGAAAATCAGAGACATGGGAAGGACACAAGGGGAATTGGATATGAGAAAGGAGAATCCTTTGGTTCTAGATAGAGCAATGCAAAGCCTAATCATTAGAAGAGAAAGAATCCTCTGGTAAGAAAACCTAATGCTTATAAATTCAATGGTAGATGTTATACTTGCAATAGATTCAGTCATATGGAAAATCAGTGCAGAAGTAGGATGAATAATGGAATAATGAATATCATGATGAACAATATTCCTACCTTTACCCGTCAATGTTTCAAATGCAACAATTTTGGTCACAAGTCAAACATGTGTAGAATGATGAATAACTTTCAAAATAAGAGATGTTTTGACATATCTCTAACCAATGCAGGAAGAGACCAAATCAGATGAATTTTAGACCTATATATAGAAATATTGTTTGTCACACATGCAACAAGCCAAGCCACATTGCAAGGTATTGGAGAAGCAAGAATATGTTGGCATTATAGACTCTAGTGAGAAATGATGGTGTTGTCATTGATGGCAACCTACCGGCAACCTTCTGGAAACCACCTAGCATCATCTGGTAAAGACACCGGCAGGCACTGGCACTGGCAGACACTTCACCGATAGCAGTAACAATGTATACCAGCACCCCAGCCGATAGGAATAAACTTTTATTTATTGTATTTAATTGTAAATATCTTTTGTAAAGCCAACATGGCATATTGTAATAGACTCATATATGTATGAGATATTGTAAATCATTTTCATATAGATGACATATAGGATGGAATAGGAGATGAGATAGGAATGAGAAAATAATAAGGGCAGATTTTGTATAAGGTTTATGGTTATAGTATGAGCTTAAACTAGTACTGAACCTGACATAGTTGATGCTGATTTAAAGCAGTACATTGTATTGGATTTTCATAATCCATTTTGTAGATTGAGCAGTGAGCTCTAGGTAGTTGGCCTTCCTGCATGTGCAGGCCCCTCATTGTAAGTAATATTTATTCATTGGCCAGTGAGTGAATATTGTGGGTCACAAATCCTATCGAGGTTTTTCCCACACCGGGTTTCCTCATTAAACATCTTGTGTTATGATGTGTTTTCTATGTTGTCATTATTGTTTCTGTTTACTGCATTAATTCTTATTTACTGGTACACTATTTTGGAATGCAAAATACTTAATAAGGTTAAATATGCTGTAAACTGGTTAGATACTGATTCACCCCCCCCCCCTCTTAGTATCTTTGGGACTATCATCAATCCTAACAATTGTTATCAGAGCCTAGTCCTCTATTTTTAAAAGCCTAACAACTTGAGGAAGATTTTGACACCGGTACAGATGGAGAACTTAAGAAAGAAATTGGAAGGAGCTCTTGTAGACTATGATTCAGAGAAGTTGAAGAATATCAAACTTGAAGATGATCTAAGGACTGCATAGGAATTTATTCAAGGACTGCAGGAGAATCTTACCACTGCTAGAAATAAAAGGAAAGAACTTCATGAGAAGATGCAGAATAATAATGATGAAAAGGAAACTCTTAATGAACTTGTGAACAAATTGAGGCAGGAAAACATGACTATGAGGAATGAAATGCAAGATATGACTATGAGGTTTTTTAAAGACATTGAAGATAGAAAGAAGAATGAAGATGACTTAACTAGGAGACTCAATGATGCTAGAAATGAAAATCTAAGACTCAGTCATGAAAATGATATGTTAAAGACAAATCTGATTCACATGCAATAAGATAAAACTGAACTTATGAGACAGATGGGAATTCTGGAAAATGAGTTGGCTACTGTAAATCAACATAAAGAGAAATTCAAGAGAAGTTCAGAAGAACTTGATGATATGCTGAAAAGTCAGAAACCTAATGGAGATACTAATGGACTTGTATTTGAAGTTGGTGAAAGTTCTGGTACTGAAAACAATCATGATCACAGTAAACCGGCAAGACAACCTAATGCTTACAAATTTAGTGGGAAATGCTTTAACTATAATAAGTATGGTAATAGAGCAAATCAGTGTAGATCTAGAAACAATCAGAACACTAATTCTCCCACCAGTCAATGTTCCAAATGCAACAAAGCTGGTCATAATTCAAAAAAATGTAGAATGAATGTAAGATGTTATGTTTGTGGAAGATTTGGGAACTTATCTAATCAATGCAGAACACAAACCGACATAGGATATGGAAAGGCTATTCAGAAGAATAGTGTGACTTGTTATGCTTGTAACAAGATTGGACATATTGCAAAATTTTGTAGAAGCAAGACTTCATCGGCAAACAATAAAGGACCAGTTTGAAAGGAAAAGAAAAGGTTGATGAGGTAAAGCAAGAATTTTTAAAACAATGGATTAGAAAGATAGATGAGAATGTTGATGAGACTATTCCTTCACTGGTAGAACAGAGTATTACTCCACCAGCAGTAGATTCTTCATCCAAGTAACAAGTAACCCTTGGGGGTATTGCAACAAGTTGAATACTATGCAGATTTCTTCTTTACGGGCAGATGTGTTAAGTTTTCACTTAACTGGCGAGCATTTATTGTGGTTGTTGAATGAAAAGTCATTATAAATCATCGGTTTTCCCTCTTTTTTGATCCATCGAGCATTCAAACTAGCAAAGAGCACAAAAATCTGAGCGAAGGCATTCAAGGCAAAGAAGTGAAGCAATTTCTTTCAAACACTCAAACATTATTAGGCAAATTAAGGTATTTTTCAAATGATTTCATATTTTGCTCCCGAATTTATTGCAAACCCTACTGTTGTGGAAATTGTAAAATGCCCTAGGTCTGTTTCAAAAATTATTCTTGAGATAGCTAAGCAAGATGATTCCATATGCACATTTTCAAAAATTCCTAAAGGTGTAGCTTATGCTGAAGACCCTAGAATTTATATTCATTGTAATATTGAAGAATTAGGTTCTGTGGAAATATTAAAGATGTTTAAAACCATAATTTAGATGAAAATGAAAATGTCAAACCTGAGCACAAGGTTATTGAGACCTTAGGTTTTGTAGAAATATTGAACATCCCTAAATTTCTAGAGGAGGTAGTGAGAATTGTCCTAAGTAGGGCACATGAAGAATTTCTTTGGTTAGATTCAGTCTGCAAATTCACTCGGCAAGCAATTAGGGCAGTGACAGGTTTCCCCTCTACTAGCAGTAGACTAGACAAGACAAAGAAGGTACCTAACAACACAGTCTTGACCTTAACTGGCGCAACATCTGATAGTAGATCTCTGAGAGTAAATGACATCAAGGATATCAATGTGAGATTCATAAGTATGATTTTAGGCTATAAGACCACACATGCAAACTGACTTAACTCAATTTCTAGTCTTTACATTAAAAGTGCTTATGATATGGTAAATAATGATGGAAAAAAAGATGTGTGTGAATGGCTCAAGGATGAACTTGTAAATAACTTGAAAAAGATAAAAGGAGATAAGAAAGGGATATTTCATTTTGGTAATCTTTTGGTATGTCTTATGTTGTATTTCTCAAAAGAAATCCCCGATATTGGACAAAAGATTTTGGATATGACATACTAGTACGCAAACAATTGCAAGAAGCCTTCACCAGCATGGGTACTGCTAGGGAAAACAATATAACTGAGTATTTCAAATCTTTCCAAGCCAAAATGGAAAACAAAGAGAGACTACCACAAAGTATTGTAGATAAATATGAAAAGGAAATCTGTTTTGTGATTAAGAAAGATGAAATTTGGATGGAAGAAGTTCTTCCAGAACTGTATGGGTAATTGAAATGGGGTATGAGGCTGATGTAAATATTATTGAGACTTATGCTAAATCCCTATTGAAAGCACCTAGAGAACCTGCAGAAAAAGTTTTTAGTAGTGCATAATCAATTGAGAGTGGTGTACAAACACTAAAACAAAGGAAGAAAAGAGAAAAGTACATAAGGAGTGCATCAAAACAAGTAAAGGAAATAAAAGAAAATGTTTTGAACCTTACTGGAATAAAGGAAAGTGAACTAGAAGGATTACAACTAGAGGCACATATCTCACTAGTTGACACATCATCTGATAATGAGATACCTACTGAGTTTAAGAGAGTTGATAGGAAGAGAAAACCTTCACTGGTACCCTCTCCTCCACCCAAGAAAACAAGAACTCTGAGAAAGAAGCAACAAGCAGTAAGACAACCAACAAAGAAGTTGACACCCAAGAAGAAACAAAAACAGGTGATACCACCTTTGGATAACTTACTAAATGGAATCACTGATGATGGTAACTTGGCTAATGTGAACAAGTTGTATAACACATTCACTTATGCAGAAAAGGAAAGTATTAAAAACAACATTATTCTACATCTGGACATCTATAAGAAAGTGTTAAT
The DNA here is from genome assembly GCF_030272615.1 of Cryptomeria japonica. Taxonomy (NCBI): domain Eukaryota; kingdom Viridiplantae; phylum Streptophyta; class Pinopsida; order Cupressales; family Cupressaceae; genus Cryptomeria; species Cryptomeria japonica. Next base: position 719,430,270 of record NC_081413.1, on the reverse strand, counting down.
TGAAGTTATAGATGATTTACCAAATGATCTATATAGAAGGTTAGATGCAAAGAAGATTGTAGTACTGGAGTTAGATAATAAACTTAAGGTTGAAAATTTTTAGCTGTACATCCAGTTAACTCGAAAGAGGTGATTGATAAATTAATTTGTGAAGCTAACATATCAGTTTTTGCTAGCGGTCACTGGCAAGTAAGCCTAATGGTTGGTAGAGTAAATGAGCTTGCAAAGGAAACAACTGACAAATGGGATATCTTTTTTGTAGAAAATGAAAAACAAGAAGAATTAAACCGACCGAAGAAAACATTCAAAGTCTATCAAAAGGACAAGGACAAAGGGAAAGGTAAAGTTGGTGGAATACCAAACATCAAAATAATTGACAACTTACCACCACCCTTGGATACTATACTGATACATGTTGATACTACACTGACTACTGAAAATGTGGACATAACACATGATGACACTAACCTTGAATCAGAAATTCTATTCACCATGAATGTTGATACTCAGGAAGTGAACATTATTATGGACAAGGACAACACAGAGGTACAAGATGATATTGCTAGTAGTGGAAACATTGCTAAGCAACCAGCTGAAAATGTTGAGGTTGAGATACAAATAGAGCACACAAAGCAACCTTTGGATAGTGAAATGAATAGTGGAAGTTTAGATGCTGGCACTGAGAAGCCGACAAAGACAGAGATACCGAAAGCTGATAACATAAAGAAACCAACAGAGCAACCGACAGAGGCATAGGTACATACTAAGATAGTGAAACTGGTAATCATTGAGAAACCCAAACCACTACAGGTTGAAACACAAACTCAGACTGATCCACCGAAAGTTGTTACAAGCAAATTGGTTACTAACACTGGAAGCACTGAAATAATAAAGGCAATTGGTCAGACATTAGAATTCAGACCTACTAATGTGACAGAGGTACTTCTGGACTCAATTAAGAAGATAACTGGATGTAATGGATTGGCCTACAAGGCAATTGATGATACACTACCTATTCTTAAGATGATTGCACCAAAATGCAATGTAGATAATGTAAAGGATTCTTTAGGTCAGTTCGACACATTGTCTAAATTTATTGCTGGAAATATAATAACAACTAATAAAGTAAACGAGGATACATTCAAAGAGAAAATGGAAAAAGAAAAGGAAAAATTCTTTGAGGAGACAATAAAGAAGTGCATTGAGCACACCAACACACTTTTACGGACACTAAATAAAACAATTTTGGAGTATAAGGAACTGTATAGAGAAACATGCAAGCCACATCTGTTGACCAAGGACATTGAGAAAGAAATAAGCAGAGTACAAAAGGAAATTGATGATATAGCTAATAACATTATTGGTTCATCTGAACCTATATCAGTTATTGAGCAAGAAATAGCAGGATTTGAGGAAAAGTTGGAGAAATTTGAGAAGGAAAAAGCAAGGATCAAAGAAAATGCCAGAGAGCTGAAGTATAAACTTAGTCCTAAACTGGATAACCTTATCTCTCTGACAAATGAGATCTGAAAGGCATTAATTCAAGGGGAAATATCACCAGAGGAGCATATGCATCTCACCGGCATGATCCAATGAACTAAGGCAACCATGAATGATAGCAACATATTCATGCATAATTTAAATTTGGTTTTGGCTGATATATTTCAGATTGTAACCAACCGGTTACAAACCTTAAGGTGAAATTTTTGCACTTGTTTGATAATTTTCGACAACCTTTGTCATTGATGTCAAAGGGGGAGTAGTGGACATAGAAAGATGGCTATTCAAAGGAGATCATCTTCTGAGGGGGAGCACATCTTTTTGGTAGATTTTTGGACTTCCCTTTTTGGAAATAGTTTTTGGATTTTTCTCATGAGTGTTGCCATCAATGCCAAAGGGGGAGATTGTTGGCATTCTACACTCTAGTGAGAAATGATGGTATTGTCATTGATGGAAACCTTCTGGCAACCACCCGACATTCATCTGGTAAAGACACTGGCAGGAACTGAAACCGGTAGACACTTCACCGACAGAGGCAACAATGTATACCAGCACCCCAACCGATAGGAATAAACTTTTGTTTATTGTATTTAATTGTAAATATCTTTTTGTAAAGCCGACATGGAATATTGTAATAGACTCATATATGTATGAGATATTGTAAATCATTTTTATATAGATGACATACATGATGGAATAGGAGATGAGATAGGAATGAGCGAATAATAAGGGAAGATTTTGTATAAGGTTTATGGTTATAGTATGAGCTTAAACCTGTACTAAACTTGGCATAGTTGATGCTGATTTAAAGCAGTACATTGTATTGGATTTTCATAATCCATTTTGTAGATTGAGCAGTGAGCTCTAGGAAGTTGGCCTTCCTGCATGTGCAGGCCCCTCATTGTAAGTAATATTTATTCATTGGCCAGTGAGTGAATATTGTGGGTCACAAATCCCAACAAGGTTTTTCCCACATCGGGTTTCCTCATTAAACATCTTGTGTTATGGTGTGTTTTCTATGTTTTCATTATTATAATTGTTTATTGCATTAATTCTTATTTACCGGTACACTATTTTGGAATGCAAAATACTTAATAAGGTTAAATATTTTGTAAACCAGTTAGATACTGATTCACCCCCCCCCTCTCAGTATCTTTGGGACTATCATCAATCCTAACAGAATAATGATCTGGTAAACAAAGGCAAATCAGATGAGAAAGGAAAATCCAAAGTAGATGAAATGAGAAATCAACATAAGAAAATATGGGTTAAGAAAGAAGATTCTAATGTGCAGAATGGCTCCACACCTGAATCTGGTGATGGAACCTCATCTGATAACTAGGGCTTTTCAAACTTAGTGGGAGTTTTAGAACCCCCTCTTTAGTGATCTGTAATTGATTCCAAAAGGTTACAGAAGGTTTAAATAATGTATGCACATGTTATTAGGAAGATTTGATGGAGATTTGAGGCCTCGATAAGCAATTTCATGAAAATCAAGGTAGCCAGTTGAAACATTTATTACAACACAAAATTAGGTTTTTAGAGGTTAAAAGGCATTTCTAAGGTTTATTTTTCACAATGCCATCAAGAGAAAAGAGAAGTGTAGTGAAGAGAGGAGATTTGGTGATCTAAATCAAGCTTGCAATAATCTGAAAGAGATTTCTTGTGCCTAGTTGAATCAAAAGGTGTTTATCTATTTCGTGAAGCTATCCGTTAAGTCCTAGATTCAAAATGGCATCAACATCCAAAATTGCCACCATGTTGGTTATTGAGATTAAGGATAGGGCTAGACCTATTTTGAAGAAACACCCCTTCAAGTCTATCAAAGATGATCTGGAAGGAGCATTTTCTTTGATACCCTATAGTGTTCTTGACAATAAGGATGTCAAGGCATACATCTCCTTAGCCGAGTCCATAATGAGTTAATGTGGCTAGATAGGCCCTATAAGATCACTAAGTAGGCAATTCAAGTTGTCACATGCCTAAGTGCAACCGGTGAGGTACTTGGTTTGAGAAAGGTAAAAAATAACACTCTAATAGCCACTACCAATTCTTGGTTTCACAATAGAGCAATGACTATCAGTGACATCTTGGAGCATGATGTCATATTTGCATCAATGGTGGTTGGTTATAAAGTCTATCAATCAAGCAGACAAAATTTAGTCTTCGAGACTATAATTTATTCAACATATCAAATTTCAAAGGAAGATAAGAGGCATGATCTGTGTGAAGTTTTCTTGAATGAATTGTTGAGTAACTTGAAGAAGATCAAACAAGATAAAAAAGAACACCTACAAGTTTGGTACTCTTATTGTTTGTTTGGCCTTGTACTTCATGAATGAGATTCCTAGTGTTGGCAACGTCCAATGGACTTATGACAAACCGGTGGCCATGAAAATAAAGGAAGGGATAATGGGAATTGGTGATGCTACAATGAGAATATCCATATTATGGGTCTATTTCAAGACCTTTTAGGCCTCTATGAAAGCCCAATAAATAATCCCTAATGCCATTGTAGAGAAGTATGAGCAAACTATTTGTTTCATGGTTAACAAAGATCAATGTTTAATGGAAGTTGTTGAGCCAAGGACTCTGTGGATCCTTCCCATGGGCTATGAAGTTTATGTAGTTACCATTGATACCTATGCTCAGCACATGTTGAGCCAACTGGTGGATGAAAAGGAAGAAAGATTTGGTACATTCAGGGAAAAGGACCTTTCCTTGCACAAAAAATTTATTGATGTTGGTAGTAGGAGGAAAATTAGGAAGGAAGTAGAGGTGGTTGCAGAGAAAATAGGATTGACTAAGGAAGTTGTGGAGAGGGCTAGAGCTCAGAATATTCTGAGGGAAGAGGCGTTGGATATGGTTGGTCATTACTATTGCTAGTATATGTTGTTGTCATTGATGTCAACATATTCCTGTGATCTATTCTGGTGTGATTGGGAAGATTTTCTAATCCGGTTTTGTAGTATTGTTTTGTTGATCACTATATTGCAGAGGTTGATATTTCCTCTAGTATCTTCTAGTGTGATTAGATCTTATGTTGAGACTTTGAGATATTATTTTGGTTTGTCTTGTGTATCTTTATTTTAGATGGTTCTTGATTTGGTGCTTCACAAGTTATCTTTCTTCATGACAGTTGCTAATTGGTTGTATTCTTGGGCTTCTAAACATTCACTGATGAATATTTGAAAAATGGTGTTGGTGCAACTATTCCAAATTATTCTAATGTGCTTGCTGGTGTTTCCTAGTTGTGTCCTATTTATTTTGGTAGTTTGTATTGATCATTGTGCAAGTTCTCGGTGGTTTTTCCCTTAACCGGGTTTTCCACGTCAAAATCTTGGTGTTGTGTGTTGTGTTGTTAATTTGATTATCTATATATTTCTATAAATTGGTAGATCTATTATTGTGTTTAAAGTTTTATATTTTGGTGAAGACTGATTCACCCCCCCTCTCAATCTTCCTTATTGGCTGCTACTAACAATTGGTATCAGAGCTAGATTCTCCAGTAGAAGCTTAATCACTTGAGAAGATCTGGGATGGAAGCTCAAGGTATTCTTTTCAAGAAGGATAGTCTGAGGTTTGATGGAAGTAACTATACTATATGGAAGAACCAGATGGAGATGCAATTGAAATGTCTTGGAGAAGATTACTGGAAGATCACAAAGAATCCCTATGTTGATCCTTAGAATAGACCATCTACGTCGGATGAGGTTCAGGAAGCATAATATAACATTAGAGTGAAGGAAGCATTTCTTAGTGCCCAGACTGATTCAAAAATGATAAATGTTATGGAACTTTAGACTGCACATGAGATTTGGGAGAATCTTGAGATTCAGTATGAAGGTGACAAACAGGTAAAAGTTGCATAGTTTTAAAGGAAAATATGGGACATTGAAGATGGGAGATGATGAGAACATACATTATTTTATGGATAAGGTGAATGATCTTGTCCTAGGTATCAGATGTGCTGGTGGAAGCATTGAGGAAGATGAAAATGTTTCCAAGGTGTTGAGATCTTTGCCTCCTACTTATAAACATAAGGTTGCTGCTATTGATGAGATCCTAAGTGTGAGTACAGTGACAAGAGATGTGTTGGTTGGAAAGCTTGTTGCATTTTAGTTGAGTGAGTTCAGAGAATCACATGGAAAGTCTGAAACATCATTTAGAGCATCTGCGTCTATATCCAGTAACCAAAAGTGTTCACCCCAACAATAAGAATAATAACTCTAATTTAAGTCTCAATCTGAGGTTTGGACATTCTTTTGGTAAAGTCACTATTTCCATAGCTAGTGTTCATTTGATTGTCAACCCAGGGACGTAGTACTTGAAATGGGTCTGCACTATATATGCACTAAGTTCCTACAATAGCTATTCTATAGCAACTAACATTATGCGGAAAAAGGTAAACAAGAATGGAAACTATGGAAAGGCTACAGGAACATTTCTGAATAAATTCATAAAAGCAATGCTGGATAAATTCAATATGGATAAACATAAATTACTCTGCTCTAGCTTGGTTGCATGAATAGTCAGTGGATCTGTTTCCAGTGGTTGCAAGAACAGTCAATGCAAGAACTTCTACTGTAGCTAAGTAAATAAGACTAATTTTAACAAACACACAGGATCACTCACCAAGTGGGCCCCCTTGGATGAGTGATACCAGGTTTCCCGAAAAAAGATCTTAACATATTAGAATAACATAACTTTATTCATTTCTTTCTGAAAGTGATTACATAAGTTGAAGGAAAACTCAAGAATGATTATCAAAAATCCTCTGCTCAATTCTTCTTCCTTTTGGCTAGCTTCTGAGAAGAAGAAGAGCTTATTATTAAAAAAAAAAAACTACAATAGACCACACAAGTCACGCCCAGAAGAAGAGGCAGATGATTGACCGATAAAGAAGATAACTGGAGCTATGTTGAAGGAAACATGGATCTAAACTGAACCACAGTCTTTGCATGTCATGGTGGTATTTGCAAATTCAATGCCCACTAAAGTTAGACATTGGTAGTGTCGCTTGATTGCTCCACTTATGTCGTACCTTGCACTTGCTCAGGTCCTCTACAATTTGATCTTTAGATATCTCTTACGTATCCTTCCCTTCATCAAGTACAATAGGCAAACATCCACCACGACATCATTTATTACCTGCACTACAAAAAAGATGACATATAGGGACATACCTATGCATTTTATTTAATTAACACATCTATTAATTCACATATGATATTACCCTAAATAATCTGCATGGCAACAAGAATGAATCACATGATTGCAGGAATAAATGGCATGGCTGCAGGAATAGACTGGCAAAGATAAAACATGATTTAATAAGTTCAAGCTTAACATATGGAATACTTATAGTCAACTTCCAATACATCACTACTACTATGCAAACCAAAAGATAACAAAAATATAACAAAGTCTCAACTTATCATGCCCCCCAAATTTAAGAGCTTGCTGATCCTACAACAAAACAAAAATTTCTGCCTCTTGCACTAACTCTCAAATCACCATTGGTGCCCTGACTTGTCCCTCCTGAAGCCAAATTCCAATAAAATCCCTTCATTTTTTCCAGCCTGGACCACCTAGCTGACTCTTCTATGATTGCATCATAGTTCTAAACTATAGGCTGACATCCCAATAGCGGCCACATGAGAATAGGAGGTTGAAAGATCAGTGGTAGTCAGTTGTTGGTTTTCTCTCTACCTAGCTATATATATCTAGGGGCTCTTTGCATAGCTGCTTGAAAATTTTGCAGTGAATAAGGCTACCCCTGCTTTAATTTATCTGGTAAGTTATTCCAGCATTGAGTTAACCCCTCTATTGCAGTTGCACTGTCAATCTAAACTAAATTTTCATATGCTTGATATATTTCTTCTCTCATTGGAAGGACTAGTTTTCTAACATCATCCCTTACCAATAATTTATGCCATTCATAATAAAGAACTCTTGGTTCTTTTGATTCTTTCCTTAATGGCAATGAATAGTCAAACTCTAAATATTTATAGGCTTTGGCTTGTGCTCCCATGTTGATCTCATTTTGGATCCATGACATTAAAGCTTTGATATGGATATCCCCAATATATAATAAAGGGTTCCACTCACTGTCAAAGGGTACAACATAGTTATGTAAATAAAATTCACATAGCAAATTCTTCACAGCCGGTGGAGAGGTTTGGTAAGCATACAATAATTCTCCAAGGGTTTCTAAAGAGGGGCTAAGGTCCCTGACAATGCAGTTCAATTTGAAATTCAAATACCACTCCTTCAAATGCACAGAATAAACCCCGTGAGGTGCCCTACATTGCATCAATTCGGGGACCATACTAGCAATTATTTCAACCTTAGCCTCTAATTCCTCAATTTTGTTATCCCTCTTTTCTATTTCTTTTTATTGTTTATCAATAATCCTTTGCAATCTAGCCCTCTCTATTTCCCATTGTCTATAAAATGTTAAAGCAATAGATAATCTGCTTAGGGATGAAGGAGGTCTAATAGGTGTTACCTTAGGCCATGGGATTTCTTCAATAAATTCCTCAATCTGTGTTGGAATCTCTCCATCATTTTCCTCAAACTGATGTCAAGTGTCTCCAGCAGTCTCTTCAAACTGCTCTGGAATTTATTCAATTATTTCTTCAGGGTGTTGTGAAATATCTCCAATGGTTTCCTCAAGATGCTGTGGAATTTCTTCATTAACCTCCTCAAGTTGTTGTACCACAAAAGAAATATTTGGCAATCTATCTTCATCAACTTCTACCTGGATTTCAGCATTTGCAAGGCTTCATTCTTCTTGTATTTCAATATCTTCAAGGCTTCCTTCTTCTGATGTTTCCACTGCAATAACCTCTTTTGGATCACCTGTTGGATGAGCCTTCTGGGTCCTACTTCATGTTCTTCTCACATAAACTTTTGGAGTGGCTGCAGGAGAAATTTGAGTTGCTTGCAGCTGGGCCATGGGTTCTTCATTTGTTTCATTCCTTTCCAACTCCTTCTATTTTCTCCTAGCAATTGGTGACTCTCTTTGAAGAGAAGTAGAGGGTTGTTCCACATTTTCTTCAGCCATCTCTTCCTCCACAATAACCACAGCTCCTTCAGCAACAAGCAAATCATCCTCTGTAGCAACTACAGGGGAAGAGGGTTCTACAACATTTTCTTCTTCAACCGGCAGATTCTCTGCAATAGGAGCATCTTCAATAGGGCCATCTTCAACTGTAAACTACAATATATCATCAAATACTTCTCATTCCATCTGTGAAATGTCTCTAAAGGAACGTTCTACAAGAAATTTGACCAATCTATGATGGCTAACAGAACGATTTCCATTTTTCCATGTCTCCTTAGCGCTTGTAGAAATGAGGTGGTATAGAAAATTAGGGACATTCACCCTCTGACCATGCTATAAATGACTAAGTAATTTAAAATGCGGTGAATGTAGATTTGAATATCTCCCTTCACAAGTAATGTATTTCATGACATACAAAGCAACCTGAGGCCACTCTGCTGGCAGGGAAACCCTTCTAGTTCCTTGCTTGTCCACCATTAGAGGTCCATCTGTGGCAATTGTGAAATCTGCCCTGGCACTCCTTGCGTCTTTTGATTCTAGAAATAGTTCCCCTTCGTGTGCCAACCCTGTTACTTCTGCTATTCGCTACTCCATAGCAATAACCCTTAAGCATTTAACCGTAGCTTCTCCTTCATTGAAGGAATGCATAAATTCTAGAGCAATTTCTTTGTTATAATCTCTGATTTTCAAGAAGTAATCTGGCCAGCCATGGTGTCTAAGATAATGCTCACAAAGAGCATCCTACAATAACACCTCATGAATTGTTGGCTCATGGCAGATTGGATCACCACCCATCTCTTACTCTGCTAGTATTGAACACTTTGCAACTGAGAAATAGAGGACCAAAATATCCAACAGACTTTCTAGATTGAAAATTCCATACATATCTCAATTATGGCGGCATAATTTATTATTTCCTTGCATGAAATAATAACTTGTTAAACAATGATGGCAAGAAATCAATTATAAGTACCAAAAAGGATGGATAATCAATAACTTTGGAGACCAAACCATAAAGCACCCCCCAACTTAACCTAGCACATGTCCACACAATCTAACGAGATTTCGAGGAGTGTAGCGGATTTAAAAAGGCATAATCATAATGAAATAATAAATGTGTAATTAAAACAAAACACAATATGTACATACCTACAGTTGTACGAAAATGATAGCGAAATGACTAATAAGAAAGTGGGATGGAATGACGTGGATGGAATTTTATTTACGGAGAATAATATTCCCATAAGATATGGAAATATTTATTGTGAAATGATGTGAGAAGAATTATGAAGTGGCAAGCATGTTCACTACAGTGGCTGCAAGAAATTTACCTTTAGTACTTTGCTCAATTGCAACAGGAAGCTGACCAATTGCTGTAGGATCCTTGTCAGTTGCTGCAGGAACCTCAATAGTTGCTCCAAAAACCTTTGTTTCATCCTTTTGGTCAAATTGTTGCAGGAACTCCTCTTTAGTGGTTGGCTTATGATACAGACACAGTCGGTGACCATTCACCAAAAGCTTAAACCAAACAGGATCAATTATGGTCAAATGAACATCTCCATTATTGAAAACTTCTTCTATCTCATATGGACCTAGCCACCTAGTTTGCAACTTCCCAATAACATCTTTATATCTGGAATCATATAGTAGTGCCCAGTCACCTATTTTGAACTTTTTCTCTTTGATATACTTATCATGCCACTTTGCTCTTTGATTTTGAATCAGTTCTATCTATTGGACAACTATTTTCCTCCATTCATCCAGAGCATTAAATTGTTGAATATGTTCTTTCTGTGCTTCAGATAATGTCATATTTAATTGCAAAGTTGTCCTCAGAGTTTTATGCTCAAATTCAATAGGCATCATTGCTGCTTTTCCATAAACCATCTCAAAAGGTGTAAAACCAATTGGTGTTTTCCAAGTTGTTTTGTATGCCCAAATTGCTTCTGAAAGCCTATGAGACTAGTCTTTTTATGAACAGATATTGTTTTAGTAAGAATAGCCTCAAGCTCCCTATTTTTAACTTCTACCTACCCATTAGCTTGTGGATGATATGGAGTAGATTTCCTGTGTCTTATATTGTATTCATTGACGAAAGTTGCTATCAATGTTGAAATAAATTGAGGTCCTTGGTCTAAGACAATCTCCCTTGGTACTCCATATCTTGTAAATATCTCTTCATAAAGAAAATCAGCCACCTTATTATCTCTTGCATGTGTCATGGCATGAGATTCCACCCATTTCGTTACATAGTCTGTAGATACTAAAATATAGGATTTGCCATTAGAAGGTGGATCAATTGGGCCAACAAAATCTAATCCCCACTTATCAAATGGTGCAACTGATATTTGTGGATATAATGGCATCTCATCAGATTTTGTAGGTATTCCCATTTGCTGGCATCTATCACATTTTCGTGTATACTGTGTTGCATCCTTGTGTAATGTGCACAAATAGTACCTTGTATTTAGTATTTTTAGTGTTGTTCTTTTGGTAGCAAAATGTCCTCCACATGGCTCATCATGACAGGCATGTAGGATATCATATGTTTCATCTTCTCTCACACATATTCTCTTGACTTGGTCAGGCCCAACATAAAACAAACAATCAACAATCTATGAGAAGTTAAAACTTTTTTCAACTAACAATCTTCTTTCCTTAGGAGAGAAATGAATTGACATTTTAGTAGCAGCTAAATAATTGGCAATATCATCATACCAGGGAGTATGATCTTGGATAAGAAATAAATGTTCATCTGGAAAAGTATCATCTATCACTGTAGAATCTTCTTGTAACTGAAGTCTTGAAAGATAGTCTGCAACCACATTAGACTTCCCTGGTTTATCAACAACTGTGATATCAAATTCCTACATCAACAATAACCAGCAAGCCCATCTACCAGTAATTAAAGGCTTATTCATGAGATATCTTATTGCAGTATGATCTGTATGTACAAATATGGGATATCCTGTGATATAGTGCCTGAATTTGTTGAGTGCATATATAACAGCTAACATTTCTTTTTCAGTGACTGTGTAATTTAACTCAGGTCCCTGTAAGTTCTTGCTAATATAATATATTGCATTTTTCAATTTGTCAATTTTCTGTCCTAACACTGCCCCTATTGCATAATCAAATGCATCTATATGGATTTGGAATGGTAAAGACCAATTTGGACCTTTAAGAACTAGTGCTTGAGTCAAGGCATGCTTAAGCTTTAAGATAGCTTCATTGCATGCAGAGGTCCATTTAAATTCTATATCCTTGGTAAGCAGTGAATATAAGGGACTTGCAATTTTGCTGAAATCTTTGATAAACCTTCTATAGTATCCAGCATGACCAAGGAATTTTCTTACATATTTTTGATTCACAGGGGCATTGATATGCCAAATGACTTCAATTTTTGCTGGATAAACCTATATTCCTTTTACGGAGATATGATGACCAAGGACTATTCCTTCTTGCATTATGATGAAACATTTCTCACTATTTAATGACAAACTATAGTCCTCACATCATTGGAAAACGTTTTTTAGATTCCCTAATGCTTGTTCAAATTCAGAACCATAAGTTGTAAAGTCATCCATATAGATTTCCATAATGTCTTGAGAAATATCAGAAAAGATACTGATCACTGCTCTTTGAAAAGTGGCTGGAGAATTATACAACCCAAAAGGAAGAACAAAATATGCATATGTACCCCAAGGACAAGTAAATGTTGTCTTCTCTTGATCCTCTAGGGCTATCTAAATCTGATTGTAACCACTTAATCCATCAAGGAATGAAAATTATCTTTTACTAGCCAAAGAATCCAATACTTGATCCACAAATGGTAATGGAAAATGATCTTTGCTTGTTGCTAAGTTCATGGATCTATAATCAACACATACCCTCCATTTTCCTCCTTTCCTAGGAACTATAACCAAAGGCGATAGCCATTGGCTATCAGAGATAGGATGGATAAACCCGACCTTTAACGACTTCTGCAATTCTTCTTTAACTATATCTTTTAAGGTAGGATTGGTTCTTCTTTGAGGTTGTCTGAGTGGGCAACACTCTTCTTTTATATAGATACGGTGGGTTCAAACTATTGGATCTATCCCATGCATATCCTTGTAATCCCATGCAAAAGCATTTGTATGATATTTGAGCAAGTCCACAAGGGCCTCTTTTTGAGTATCTGAAAGATCTCTATTGATATTCAAACATTTATTCAAATCAACTTCTATCTTGATAGTAAGATCAATCTAGTTCATATCAGAAAAATGAGAAGAAGATACTTCCTGTGGCAACAGAGTATGCAATATATAAGTGGCTGTAGGAAAGTCCAAACCTGCAATATTCGGAACCAACTATTGTTCACCAAATATGGTTAATCCAAGCTCACCTGCAATCCTTTTATGAAATGGCCAGTTTCAATCTATGACATATATCAAGAATTGGACAACATAACATAGGATCCTAATTGATCCTCCTACACTTTAGGTTTTGCCAGACCTAGGGGGGGACACCCTTTGATGAACCTAATCAAACTCATTTACCCACATATGACAACATCAATAAAAGCAGATAGATCTCATAAGGCTTAACAACTAGGAAGCTACTGCAGATGGGCTAGATCTACATTGATGTCTCAACTAAGTTGAAGCATGAAATTGATGAATACTAAGAGGGGGGGTGAATTAGTATACCAAAAATTACTGTAAACAAACTCTTAAATAGTTTAGTAGATAACCGGTGCAACAGATTCACTAATAAACCAGTTAAGATAAATGCAAACCAAATAGAAAACAAAACATTCACCCATAAGAGCACAATCACCATTACACAAGATATTTGATGTGGAAACCCAAATGGGAAAAACCACGGTGAGCAGAAACTCACAAGTAACTATCTGCAGAATAGAATCCAGATCGGTTAAGGTCATACAATATTCTTCACTAGAACAGATCCTGTTAGGAATCTAGATCTCTGTTAGGAGATAAGTCCTATTAAAGACTACCTTGTTAAAGGATTTCAGATCCACAGTTGTGAACCACCTTGTTAGAGGATTTACAATTTCTTTGTTGGGCCTACCCGGTTAAGGGTTTCAGACTTGTCGAAGATATTAGTAATCAACAAGTGAATGATCTAGGCAATAGCACAGTATGCTTAATTAGATCCTTGTTAGCTCATTGTTAATGCATTTCAACATTACTTAGGTCTTCAATATCTCCATAGTATGTCTCTTCACACATACCTAATCTTCTCTTCAATGATCGCATAATGTCTTATACTTTGTCTCTTACACATATCACACATCTCACATGCAAACCCTAGACATGATGTCCTTATAAAGGAAACTAATTTCATATCGGTCCAATAGAATTAGACTACAACTTCCTAGGTTCAGTGCATCTAGACACATTTGGTAACATGACACAAACACACCACCAAAGTGTCGGTGGATGATAACTCATCACACATTACAGTAATACCGATTGGTAACTCATCACAGAGTAATACCGGTTGTAAAAAATGAAGACTGGTAGATCATAGTGTTCCGATCAAAAGTTAACTACTACTTGGGTCCTTTGTACTGCTTGTGATCCTCAAACCGCTTGGGGTCTCCATACCGCTTGAACTCTTCAGTCAATCTATGACTGGTAAACATCTTTTGCAAAATACCGATAGTCTAAAGACTATACATTCAATAATACACAATACCGGTTGGAACAATTATCGGTTGAGCATAACTCATACATCAAGAAAGTGTGTGTCCATCAATGACAATCAAAACATCATCAAAATGCCAACAAAGATAGGTGGAACATTTCCACAGAATAGAAAACAAAGAAAGATATTCTGATTTTATATTTTAAGATCTCTGAGAATCCCCAGAATTGCAAGACCAGTGCCTTATCCAAGGGAAACAGAGTCATACATTAGACTAAAAATGAAAACACTCACTGCATATACATCTTCATCATGAAATATTCATGCATAAATGCATTACTAAGCTTATCCACAGAAAATATCAGATCCAAAAATATGAAACCTATTTTATTAATGTTTCCTCACAGAGTTTAAAATCTTCCTTGAAGATTACCTACAAACAAGCATTACACTCATAGACACAATTGCTAATGAAAAATTTGATCCTCCTTAAGAAACAGATTTGAATAAAATGAAAGCACACTCTAGAGAAAAATTCTATGTGAATTTGTGCATGCCTTACATACACAAGAACCTGCAATTAGAAACACCTATAGCATGAATCATACTCTATTCTCTAGAAAAGGACATTGCCCTGTACAATCTTGAAGAAAACTCAAAATTGGAAACCATAAAAATCTGGAGCATTTCTCCAAATTTATGGAACCCTTACAATTGAGAAGAAATGGGAATAAGAAGGAGAGGGAAAAAATCAGACTCCATCATAACATGCTAAGTGTCCCTTTTCCATAACTGCAAGAATGTCTCATTTTCTTCCCATGGAAATTGCTCTCAAAATATCTCATGTTTGCTAAAACAAACTTCATAAATGGATTCCTCATCTCGAGAGATTTCTAATGGTATATAATACTTGCTATTTCGGGCAAAAAAACAACCCTGGGCAAATTAATCACTCATGTGAACCATCATTTAAATTTTTTATTTTTCTTCAATAGTTAAAACTATATCATTTAACTTTAATTTTTCTCAATTTTTTGGGCTGATGCCCTACCACGTGGCAGCTTGCGATTTGCTCATGAATCCACCTTTCACCACCTAGGATGACACCTCATCTGTCTGCCACATCACCACCTCGTGGACCGCCACCTGTCTGCCATGTCATCGCCACCTCACTCGGACCTGCCAACCGGATTGCCACTTGGACCTACCACATCACCTTTTGCCATTTTGGAAAGGGTAACTGGTGTGCATCTTCACTTTGTGAAACAAGTCGACCATAGATCTTCAATGAACCTGCATGATCTTTAACATTTTATTGCTTCGTGATGGGTAACAGGTGAGCACCTTCACTTCGCGAAACATCGTAATTTGCCTCGGGAATCATGCACATGGTGGGGTCCACCTGGTCGTTAGCTAGCCTCCTCAGTCGCCTCAAGAATCACGCGTGCACACGTGGGGTCCACTTGGCACCCAACTGACACCATGCGTCAAAAGCCTTTAAGCTTTGGCATTATAGATGAGTGTGTTCTTATATTTAAATATCAAAATGTTTCCCTACCCAGTCAATGTGGGACAATGCTCTTTTGCCTGGGAATGCATTTTTTAAATTTTTCCTGAGTGTTTTCATGACTGCCAATGAAATTTGACTGGAAGTTCTTTGCCTTTCTTGCTCATTGCGTGGGAGGAGAGGATGGAAATTGCATTTGTTTGGAAATTTATGAAATGCTCAACATTTCCCTTTGCATTTTCTTTAAAGTTTTTTAACTCCTCCAAATGCTTGCCAATCTGCATTTACTTGAAATTTTAAAACCTTTTAACTTGCCTCTCTCAGCCATCACGTGGGGCAAGGGAGGGAGGCAACATTGCCAGTTGCATTTGCTGTTTCATTGACCTCTTTCAACATGACAATGCACAACTTCAGATTTAATACCTCTTAACATCTACGGCAAATGCATTTGCTTTAAAAAATTTAAAACCCCGTTTAACCACCACATGCCTATGAAGATGCTGGCAAAGTCGTGGATTTGGGCTTTACACGAGCCATTTCATTTGGATTGTTTCACTGCTGCCAAACACCACATGCCATAGGGAGGATGGAAAATGGCTGCATTTGCTATTTGAAAGTTTTAATGTTTCCCACAGCAGCACCATCTAAACTTCAAAGTCCATGCAGCCCATTTCATTTACTTTTAAAAAAAAACTAGAGCCTTGTCAATTGAAATTGTTTAAAACCTTTTGAAGGCTTCTCACATGTGGGAGAAGGAAGGAGGCTCTACACCTGCTGATTGCATCTACCTGGAAGTTTAATAAAACATTATTCATTGGGCGCCAGTTGCTAGGAAGATTGGGCACTATGCCTAAAGGTTTTGATTCCTAGAATGTCATAGTACCTTACTTCCTTCACCATTGTAATCAAACATAAAGGATCCTAATGAGGACCGAGCTGATGGTGATATGCATTGCCATGAATTTAAGACCATTTTTGCCATAAAAATCAATGCACGGGCATGAGCCAAGTCGGGCCCCAAAGTGGTTCCGACTAAAAAAAATTTCATTTTCATGCAACTGACCTTTGAAATGCCTCACAAACCTTAAACATACCTTTATAATCGATCGATAACATTTCTAGATTATCAAACTGAGTTTCACAACTTTCAAGCGCTTGCGCCACATTTTCGCATTTAATCGCAAAGATGTAATTTTCAAACTGGTCAAAACACCTTCCTGGACTTTGCAAACTGACAGGCGTGTACTCTGATACACAAACATGAACTCTGCCAAGTGGTTTCTCAAGATGAATCCCAAGTGAAGAAATATTAATGGTCAAAGATGACCAACTGGCTTTGTTAGCACTGCGGACCTGATAAAATCAATGCACGGGGAACTTATGACGCCTTTCTTAAAAATATCAAACAATCTCCCTAGAACCTCAAATCTAAGGCATAGGTACCTTGAAGTACATATCAAAACTTAGAATGCTTAGTTTGACTGGGAAGCTAATAGAGTACAAATAGTGTGCTCATGAAAATAGCCACTTTAACTGATGTAGCAATGAAAATACGAAACACTGAATAAGGTGGGTCAAGAAACCCTTTTGAAAACTGATCAAATGGATTGGTAGGAGCTTGAAATTTAAAACATAGCTTGTCCTTCATACTAGGAATAGCCTGGAAATTTTTTTTTGACATGACACTCACCGGGGCAACTTTTACACATGTGCAAAGGGAAGCTTCTGACTAGCTATCAAAACAGGGACTTGTGCAAACCATAAATTGCAAACGGGTTGAGCTTGCTAGACTAAGCAAATGGATTCATAAAGACTTGAAATTTGACATGTTGACTCACTTTTATGCATAGAATTTAGTGCACTTTGAATTTGACTATGACAATCAACTGGGAAAAAGTTATAGGAGCTCAAAGTAGGCTACTCAATAAAATCTGCATTTGCACGTAACATGCACTTTCAACTCACCCCTTGAAATGGGTACCTGATAAATTGATCCAAATTGAAATCTGAAAGTTGCAAAACACTTCATAGGCCAAATGAAAGGTATAGGACACATATCCCAAGCCTTACCCTTTGAAAATTAACTGGCTCCATTTTACCCTCTTTCTAACTAGGCCACCTGAATGAGATTAGGTGCCTTTCTGCAAATGAAATAGAATTTTTTTTGAAATGGGCCTCTCAAATTACTCAAATTTAATGAGTCCCAACACCAACTCCTGCAATTTTTGTTCTTCTATTAACTCATTTATCATAATTTTATAAAGAATTGATTCTTCGTCATGTAATTGCATGAATGGCCCTCGATTAATCATCATAAGGTGATTAAAAGAGTCAACTCCCTCAGATTCTTCTCCCAAAATAGGCCAAACGACTTGTTTTTTATCAAGATAGCATTGTGCATGAGAATACAAGGCTAATGTTTTTGTAGAATTCCCATTTGAAATAGTCATATCCCCTGATCTACATCCAATATATGCATCAGTTGTGGCAAGCCAAGGTCTTCCCAAAATCACCGAATATCCTCCCAATATTGCTTTTGGAGATAGAATCATAAAGTCTGCAGAGTATTCCTAGGAATCCAAAATAACCACTACGTCCTCAATGATACCATCAGGTCTCACTGTAGAGCTATCAACAAGCTATAGAACTATGGGTGTAGGCCTTAGATTATTGATTCCAAGTTGTTTCATTACTTCTCCTATCATAACATTAATGGCTGCCCCTAAATCAGTTAAAACATTTCTTATCTAGTTGCCATTAATGACTATACTTACCATAGGACTACCTGGATCAGAATATTTTGGAATTGCAACCTTGCTTAACATAATATTTGTCAGTTGACCCATAACATGCACTATTTGTGGATCCTTCTTCTTCCTACCAAATTTTTTTAGATATGCTTCTCTCAGTGCCTTACCATATATGGGAACATCTTTTATTGCTTGCAACAATGGAATTTTAACACAAATATGCTTTAGTTGATCTATAATATCAATGCCTTGCTCTTGCTCTGTGGGAACTTCCTTTTCTTGCAATCTCTAGGGAAATGGCAGTAATATATGCTTCTGAGGTATTGCATCTATTGGATCAAAGATTTCTTGTTCTTCTTGTACCTCAGTGATAACTGGAGGAGATGGATTAGGCAGTTTTGTCCCAGATCGGAGGTGAATATCACTTAGAGATAGAGAATAGGTTGGGTATTGATTAAGATTAGCTGAATAAGCTTGTTGTTGCTACTGAGATTTAATATTAGGATTTGGTAGTGGTTGAGTAGGCAACTGCGTTGGCTTAGGTGGAACTGCAGTGGCTGTAGAAGGAGGCATTATTGCAGGAGGTTGTGGCTGCTGAATAGGCTGTTGATAACCAGAAGATTGGGCATTTCATGGCTAACTCCCCCTCCATTGAGAAGTAGGTTGCCAATTTCCTTGAAACTGACTTCCTTGGCTTTGAGGTGGATACCAATTCCCTTGTGGTTGCTGCCACTATGGTATTTGATTACCAAAATCCTGCCCTTGGGCTTGAGAACCATACCAATTTTGATAATTACCAAGATTTTGAGCATAAGGTGGTTGCCATTGATTATTTGGCACATAAGAATTTCCACTATAACCAGACAAAGAAAGTGGATCTAGAGGCTATTAGGATTCCCAAAGATACTGAGAGGGGGGGATGAATCAGTATCTTGCCGGTTAATTATTTTTCTTGAATTATTAAATGAAAAGCATTCCAAAACTGTGTACCGGTAAACCAAACTTAATGTAGTAAATAAGAACAACAACCAAAACATGAAAGACACACCATAATACAATATTTATAGAGGAAACTTGGTGTGGGAAAAACCTCGATGGGATTTGTGACCCACAATATTCGCTTACTAGCCAATAAGAGAATGTTACTATTACAATAGGGGCCTGCACATGCAGGAAGGACAACTGCCTAAAGCTCACTGCTTAAATACAAAAAGAGAAGTCTCACTGACTTACAAAAGTGGATTATAAAATCCAATATCATGTACTACTACAAAAGGGCATCTGCTATGCCAGATCCAGTACTGGTTTAAGCTCTACAACTTCCAAAACCTTATTCCAAACTCTGCCTTAGTATTGACATCTAATATCCATCATACATACTACATACAAATGTTCTCTAAGATCTCATACTTATATATTAGCCTTATTACAATATGCCTTGTCGGCTTTCAAAAAGATATTACAATTAATTACATTTTGCAATAAGTAAAATCCTGTCGGCCAGGGTGCCGGTGCCAGTGTCTGTGCTTGTGCCAGTGTCATAGGATTGTATGGTTTCCATCAATGAAAATACCTTCAATCACCTACAATTTCTCATTGGAGTGTGCATTTGCCAACAATCTCCCTCTTTGGCATTGATGGCAACACTCATGAGAAAAATCCAAAAAGTGTTGTCCAAAAAATATCTTACCAAAACTATCAAAATTGTGTGCGTGCTTCGCCTGAGTAGGTGATCTCTTCTATCATATCCTTTTTCTCATCTAATACTACTCCCCCTTTGGCATCAATGACAAAGGCTATCATTCAATGTCAATTGAGTGTAGTTCCTGTCTAGTTCCTTGTAACCGGTTGATTACAATCTGATAAATTTTTGCTAAGGCAATATTTAGACTATTGCTAAACCTCTCACTATCCTTTATTGTTGCTTCAGTTCTCTAAATTGTACCAGTTAGAAAGTGCATTTTCTCTTCCAGTGTCTTGAGTCCTAGAAAAAAAGCCTTAGAAATCTCTTTTCTCAAAGAGACGAGGATATCCAGTTTAGGACTTAGTCCGCACTTAAGCTCTTTTGCCTTAACCTTTATCCTTTCCTTGTCTTCCTCAAGCTTCTCTATTTTCTCTTCAAATCCTATAATTTCCTGTTTAATTACTGATATTGATTCTGATGAACCTATCAAGTTGTCAGTAATATCATTTATTTCCTTTTGGGCTATGCCGATCTCTTTATCTATGTCTTTTGTCAAATTTTTTTTTTTACATGTGTCTCTATACAATTTATTGAAGGCCAAGATTACTTTGCCTAATACCGGTAATAAGGTTTCCATATTTTCCTTATTATTCTTTACCATCTCCTTAAAGAATTTTTCTTTCTCTTTATTCATTTTCTCTCTGAAGGTGTCTTCATTTAGCTGATCTAGTGTTATTAGGTTGCCGGATATATACTTAGACAATGTGTCTAATTGGCTCAAAGAATCTTTATTTTCTATGTTACATTTTGGAGCTATCATCTTCAAAATTGGTAAAGTGTCATCTATAGCCTTATAAGCTTGTGCATTGCACTCAGTTATTTTCTTTATTGAATCTAATAGTACCTCTATTACATTTGTAGGTCTAAATTTAGTCGTGGATGTTTCGAATGACTGTCCAACTATTTTTACAATTTGTAAACCGCTGGTGGTTGTGATAGCTTTGCTTTCCTCTTTCTCTAGAGAATCAGTTTGAGTTTCCATTTCTACTACTAAAGGCTTGGGCTTGTCAGATGTGGTCGGTGGCACAGTCTGTGAAGGAGCTTGTTTCTCTACCTATTCCTCAATTTTTTTCTCAATATGGACCTATTACTCTATCGGTTTCTCAGTGTCCTCTCCTAATGGTGTCTCTGTTTGTGGTTCTGAAGATTTTACTGTGGTGTCCACTACCATTTTTTCTTTGTTTACCTCTGTATTTTCTACTATCGGTGACTCAGTAGGTTTTTCAGTTTCAATAGTTGTCGGTGGCTTAGTAGATGCATCAATATGCACATTTGTGGTCTCTTCCTTTCCTATGTCCAGGGGTTTATTTGTTTTTTTAGTTTGTTGTTCTGCCCCGATTCCAATGTTTTCAACTACAGTATTTCCTACTGGTGGCTCAATTGCCACATCTCTTTTGTCAGTTGCTTCCTTATCCACCATAATATTGACTTCCTGTGTGTCAATGTTAATTGTGTATATCACCTCAGAATAAGGATTTGTATCCTCGTGTGGTGTTTCCATACTCTTCGTTGTCGGTTGTGTGTCAACAATTTGTACTGGTGGAGTATCAGAAGGAGGTGGGGGTAAGTTATCTGTCACCTTTATTCTTGGAGGTCCACCTACCTTACCTTTCCCCTTATCCTTGTCCTTTTCCTTTTGATAGACTTTAAAAGTCTTTAGTCTCTTAAGCTCTTCTTGTTTTTCTTTTTCAACAAAAAATATATCCCACTGATCTGCAGTCTTTTCTATTATTTCATTTACTCTGCTTGCCATCAGTGCTACATGTTGATGACCGGTTGAAAATACTATCCGGTTAGCCTCACTGATTAATTCATCTATCTCTTGAGTTGCATTCACTGGGTGAACTACAAGTAGTTTTTCTATTTTTATCTTTTTATCTAACTCCACAATAGCTACCCTTCTAGCTTCTAAACTTCTGTACAAGTCATCTGGTATATCATCAACAATCTCCATCAAAAATTTATTATAGATGTCTAAGTGTAAGATTACACTATTTTCTATGCTCTCCTTTTCATCATTTGAAAGTGTGTTGTATAGCTTGCTGATATTTTTCAATTTCCCATCCTCAGTTATTTCACTTAGAAGTTTGTCCAAAGGTGGAATAACTAGTTTTTCTTTCCTTTTCTTTGGTGTCAACTTCCTTGCCGGAGCCCTAACTGCCTGTTGTTTTTGCCTTGTTCTTTTTGGTGTAGGAGCAGGTGTTGATGAAGGTTTTCTTTTCCTAACTACCCTTTTAAACTCTGCTCGTATTTCACTATCAGAAGAGGTAGCAATTGGTGAAAGATGTGCTCCTAGTTGTAGTCCTTCCAATTCACTCTCCTTAATACTAGTTTTGTTTAATACACCTTCTTTTATTGATTTTGCCTGTCTTATTCCCTTCCTCACTATTTGTTCAGTTTTGTTGATTCTTTTCTCAAATTGGATTTTGCTTTCTTTGGTCTTTGCATTGCCAAAAAATTTCTCAATTGGTTCCTTAGGTGCTTCTAAGAGGGCTTTAGCATAGGTTTCAACTATGTTGTCATCTGCCTCATATTCTATCTCTGTAACCCAAACAGTCCTAGGGATAACTATCTCCATCTAAATTTCATCTTTCTTGATCACAAAGCATATCTCCTTTTGATACTTATCAACAATTGCTTGAGATAGCCTTATTCTTGTCTTCATCTTTGCTTTCAAAGTTTGAAAATATTCATTTATGTTTTTCTCCTTATCATCTCCCATGTTGTTTAGTATGTCTAGAAGTTGTTTTCCTACCGGGATATCAAAACCAAAGTCTTTCCTACCAATACCAAGAACTTGCTTGGTAATGTACAACATTAAACACACAAGAAGGTTGCCAAATCTGAATATTTCTTTCTTATCACCTTTGATTTTCTTCAAATTGTCTATCGGTTCATCTTTTATCCACTCACATACATCAATCATAGCATTGTTATTCACCATGTCATATGCACTTTTGATACATAAGCTAGAAACAAAGTTTAGTCTGTTTGCATGTGTAGCCTTATAACCAAGAATCATAGTGTCAAATCTAGCATTGATGTCCTTCACATCATTGACTCTTAGGGATCTTTTATAAAATGTTGCATTGGTTAGGGTCATGACAATGTCATTTGGAACCTTTTTAGTTTTATCAAGCCTACTACTGGTGGAAGGTAAGCCTGTCACTGTCCTAACTACTTCTTTGGTAATCTTATGGATGGAATCCAACCAAAAGAACTCTCCATGAACTCTGCTCAATACTATCCTTATCACATCCTTAGGAAAATAAAGGATACTAAGAATGTCCATAAAGCCTAGGGTTTCCACTATCTTGTGTTCCGGTTTAACATTTCCATTTTCATCACAAATTACAGTTCTATATATGTTCATTATTTATTCAGCTCCTAGTTCCTCAATATGACAATGTATATACATTCTAGGATCTTCTACATAAAATACTCCCTTAGGTATTTTTGAAAATGCTCCTAGGGTGTCATCTTTCTTTGCAATTTTGGGAATAAGTTTGAACATGGGTCTATGATGCTTAATAACTTCGATCATAGTAGGGGTTGCAATGAATTCAAGTGCAAAGGAAGAAGCCATAATTATAAATATCTTAATCTTCCTTTAGGATGATTTTCTTGGATGATTTGCTTCACTATTCATAGTGGATGGCTTCGCTCAGGAATTTTGTGCTCTCTAGAGATTTGAATGCTCGGTGAATGAAAAAGGGCCAAAACACTTGCTTTATAATGTTATTTCCTTCAACTACCACATTTAATGTCTACCAGTTAAGTCAAAACTTAAATCATCTACCGGTAAAGAAGTAATCCAACTTCTCAGCATCAACCGAGGGTAAACTAGCATGTTTTTCAATTTGTTGCCATACCCCCAAAGGATTGTTACTCAATTAGATGAAGAATCTCCTATCGGTGGAGTGATACTCTATTCTATCGGTGAAGGAATAGCTTCACTAACATTCATGTCAGACTTTCTAATCCATTGTTTTGAAAATTCTTGCTTTACCTCTTCAACCTTTTCTTTACCTTTCAAACTGGGTCCTTGTTATTTGTTGGTGATGTCTTGCTTCTATAAAATTTTACAATATGTCCAATCTTGTTACAAGCATAACAAGTCACATTGTTTTTCTGAATAGCTTTTCCATATCCTATGCCGGTATGTGTTATGCATTGATTAGATAAGTGTCCAAATCTTCCACAAATATAACATGTGACATTCATTTTGCAATTTTCTGAATTATGACCAACTTTATTGCATTCAGAGCATTGACTGGTGGGTGCATTGGTGTTTTGATAGTTTCTAGATCTACACTAATTTTCTCTATGACCATACTTGTTACAATTAAAGCATTTTCCATTGAATTTGTAAGCATTAGGTTGTCTTACATGTTTACTATGATCATGTTTGTTTGTAGTGCCAGAGCTTTCACAACTTCAAAGCCAAGGCCATTAGTGTCACCATTAGGTTTCTGATTTTTCAGCATGTCATCAAATTCTTCTAAACTTTTCTTGAATTTCTCCTTGTGTTTATTTGTTGTAGTCAACTCATTTTCCAAGAAATCTTCCTGTCTCATGAGTTCAGTTTTATCATGTTCCAAGTGTATCATATCTATTTTTAACATATCATTCTCATGACTGATTCTTATATTTTCATTTGCAACATCATTGATTCTTCTAGCCAAATCATCTTTATTCTTCTTTCTATCTTAAATATCTTTACAAAATCTCATGGTCATATCTTGCATCTCATTCTTCATTGTACTGTTTTCTTGTCTCAGTTTGTTCACAAGGTCATTAAGAGTTTCTTTCTCATCATCATCACTCTGCATCTTCTCAAAAAGTTCTCTTCTTTTGTTCCTAGCAATAGTGAGATTTTTCTGAAGTCCTTGAATGATTTCCTGTGCAGCCTTCAAATTATCTTCAAGTTTCATATTCTTGAACTTTTCTGCATCATAGTCTGCAAGAGATGTTTCTAGTTGCTTCCTCAAGTTTTCCATCTCTACCGGTGTCAGAATATTCCTCAAGTTGTTAGGATTTTGAAAAATAGAGGACCAGGCTCTAATACCAATTGTTAGGATTCCTAAAGATACTGAGAGTGGGGGGGGGCAGGGGTGTGGGTGAATCCGTATCTTGCTGGTTAATTGATTTTCTTGAATTATTAAATGAAAAGCATTCCAAAACTATGTACCGGTAAACAAAAATTAATGCAGTAAATAAGAACAACAACCACAACATGAAAGACACACCATAACACAATATTTTAATGAGGAAACCTAGTGTGGGAAAAACCTCGATGGGATTTGTGACCCACAATATTTGCTTACTGGCCAATAAGAGAATATTACTGTTACAATAGGAGCCTGCACATGCAGGAAGGCCAACTGCCTAAAGCTCACTGCTTAAATACAAAAAGAGAAGTCTCACTGACTTACAAAAGTAGATTATAAAATCCAATGTCATGTACTGCTACAAAAGGGCATCTTTTATGCCAGATCCAATACCGATTTAAGCTCTATGACTTCCAAAACCTTATTCCAAACTCTGCCTTAGTATTCGCATCTAATATCCATCATACATACTACATACAAATTTTCCCTAAGATTGCATACCTATATATGAGCCTTATTACAATATGCCTTGTCCGCTTTCAAAAAGATATTACAATTAATTAAATTTTACAATAAGTACAAACATGTCAGCGAGGGTGCCGGTAATCAATCTTTGCCACTGTCGGTGCCGGTGTCTGTGCTTGTGGCAGTGTCATAGGATTGTAAGGTTTCCATCAATGAAAATACCTTCAATCACCTACAATTTCTCATTGGAGTGTGCATTTGCCAACAAAGGCATACCTTCTCTTTGGAAATTTGGCCTTCTTTGAGCAACATAGAAGACTTGCTCATCCTCACCTTGTATTGGCTTGAAGTAAGGAACTTCCACATTTGCAACCATTTTGCATCGGCAATCCTTCTTTTGTTGTCTACAATGAGGCCAAAATTCTGCAAGAAATGCATCAAATTCTTCATGCTTCTTCTTAGCTGCAAGTGTATCCAACTGGGTAGCCATATTATTTATAATGTCCTCCTTAAAGTCCTTCAATAGATGGCTAAGTTTCAATCTAGAAACTCCAGTACCATATGTTGATAAAGGTGTTCCTAGCTTGAAACGCCTATTCTTCTTAGAAGCAGATCTGAAATACTTCTTACAAATTTGTCCTATTTCAGCCCAAGTGGACTGTGTAATGTCGCCTCCTCCCATAAGATCCAAAGAATCAGTGCATTCATCATTGATTCCCCTAAAAAATATCAACTTGAGGGAATCTTCATTGAGAGTACTATGTTTGGACTTTTTGACACTAAACAGGAACCTCTCCAGATAATCTTCAAGACTCTCATCTTCTTTCTGTGTCATTCTAAAGATATCATCCCCATGACGATCAATGCCTCTACAATAATCTTTGTATTTTGCAAGAAACAACTGTTTCATCTCATCCCATGTATTGATTGTGCTACTACCCAAGCTCATAAACCATCTCAAGGATGACTCCTTCAAGGTGGCAAGAAATTTTTTGAGTCTATGGGCATCTGTAGTATAGTCAAAACTCCTACTAAGAACATCAAAATCAAACAAAAATGTGCCTGGGTCCTCTGTCACCAATCCATAGAATTTGGGGAGGGAAGAAGCTGGAATGTTCTTGAGATTGGCATTATCATGTTGATTAGATATGGGGAACTCAAATATTGGATCTAGTTGTGGTGGTGGATTATTTCCACCAAGAGGTGGGTTTCCTTGCATTGGACTTGTGGGGGTTGTTACTATATGAAATTCTTCTTCTTGAGGTCCAAAGAGGAAATGAAGACTACCTTCTAGGAATTCAAATTTAGGGTGATTCAAATTCTCTAGGGTTTGATAAAGTTAAACAAAATGATTTATATCTGAGGAATTATTTTCTACATGATTAGGATGATTGGGTAGAAATCTACCTAGAACATCTCTTCTTCATCTATGCATGCAGATCCATGAAATTTTTTCGAACGGTCAAATATGCCAAAAAAAACAATTAACTGAAAACTGAAAAGATAATAACCATAATAGGTTCTTAGTTTGACACCATCCCTGATAGCGGCACCAAAAATGTTCACCCCAACAATAAGAATAATAACTCTAATTGAAGTCTCAATCTGAGGTCTGGACATTCATTTGGTAAAGTCACTATTTCCATAGCTAGTGTTTATTTGATTGTCAACCTAGGGACATAGTACTTGAAATGGGTCTACACTATATATGCACTAATTTCCTGCAACATCTATTCTGCATTACTGCAACAACTAATATTATGCGGAAAAAGGTAAACAAGAATGGAAAGTATGGAAAGGCTACAGAAACATTTCTAAATAAATTCATAAAAGCAATGCTAGATAAATTCAATATGGATAAACATAAATTACTCTATCCTGGCTTGGTTGCAGGAATAGTCAGTGGATTTGTTTCCAGTGGCTGTAGGAATAGTCAATGCAAGAACTTCTATTGCAGCTAAGGAAACAAGAATAATTTTAACAAACACATAGGATCACTCACCAAGTGGGCCCCCTTGGAAGAGTGATACCAGGCTTCCCAAAAACAACTCTTAATAGATCAGAATAACATAAATTTATTCATTGCTTTCTGAAAGTGATTACATAAGTTGAAGGAAAACTCAAGAATGATTATAAAAAATCCTCTACTCAATTCTTCTCCCTTCTAGTTAGCTTTTGAGAAGAAGAAGAGCTTATTATTAAAAAGAAATCAACTACAATAGACCACACAAGTCATGCCTAGAAGGAGAGGTAGATGATTGACCGTTAAAGAAGATAACTAGAGCTATGCTATAGGAAACATGGATCTAAACCGAACCACAGCCTTTGCATGTCATGGCGGTATTTGCAAATTAAATGCCTACTAAAGTTAGACATTGGTAGTGTCGCTTGATTGCTCTAGTTATGCCATACCTTGTGCCTGCTCAGGTCCTCTACAATTTGATCTTCAGTCATCTCTTACGTATCCTTCCCTTCATCAGGCATGATAGGTGAACATCCAGCATGACATCATTTATTACCTGCACTATAACAGAGATGACATACAAGGACATACATACGCATTTTATTTAATTAACACATCTATTAATTCACATATGATATTACCCTAAATAATCCGCATGGCAACAAGAATAAATCACATGGCTACAGGAATAGACTGGCAAAGATAAAACATGATTTAATAAGTTCAAGCTTAACATATGGAATACATATATTCAACTTCCAATACATCACTACTACTATGCAAACCAAAAGATAACAAAAACTCAAGAGTTCTGAGGATAAAGATATAACAAAGTCTCAACTTATCAAAAAGTATGATCCCGACGAGTGCAAAATATCTAGATATGAGAGAGAGAAAAGAGATTGGAGAGCAAGAAAGATAGCTTGATGAGCTTGAAGCACTGATTACCTACAGATTTCCTAAAGGTGTCGATAAGTATGATGGAAAGTTTCCCTTGAAATGTTTCTCTTGTAATAAGATAGGACATTTTGCTTCTAGATACCCGGAGAGAATGGCTAAGTATGATAGGCATGATAAGTTTGATAAGCATGATAGGAATGATAGATATGAGAAGCATGATAAGTATGATAAACCTTATAAGTCTAACTAGAAGTTTAGGAACCAGAAGAAGTGTTATTATGCTATAGATGAAGGTGTTACAGATGATGAATCAGAAGGAGATGAAGTTGTGTTTATTGTCATTAAAGAAGATAGATATGTACCTATTAATTCCACTAGCTGCTCTATTGAGGAGAAAGATTTGGCTACTAAGGTAGAAGAAAATGATGAATGGGTGATTGATAATGGTTGTTCACATCATATGATTGGTGATAAAAGAAAATTAGTAAGCATGGAAATGTATTATGGTGAAATAGTTAGATTTGAAGATGACAAAGCTTGTGTAATTCATGGGAGAGGTTCTATTTCTTTTGATGGTAAGCATAACACTAATGATGTCTTGTATGTTGAAGGTTTGAAGCATAATATTTTGAGTATTGGATAGATGGTTGATAAGTGTTATGATCTGCAACTGAAGGATGGTAAATTCAAGATCTTGAATGTCTCCAGCATAGAGATTGCATCTGGGACTAAGACTGAAGGTAACATTTTTCATTTGAATGTTGGTGATAAAAATTGTTTGATTGCTAAGATAGTTGGTTGTGGCATAGGAGGATGTGTCATGTGAACTTTGATTCAATGATTAAGATATTTTCTACACATGATGTTAGAGATTTGCCTACAATTGTTAAGGATGTTAATTTGGTATGTAAGGAATGCCAATTGGGTAAGCAAATAAGAATTTATTTCAAGAGAAAATAGTATAAATCAGAAGAAATGATAGATCTTGTGCATACTCACCTATGTGGACCTACAAATGTTAGAAGTGTGCAGGGTGATAGATATTTTATGCTGCTAATTGATGATTATTCCAGGATGATGTGGATTGTCTTTTTGAAGGAGAAATCAAAAGCATTGGACAAATTCAAAATATTCAAAGCTAAGGTGGAAACTAAGTTTGGAATGAAGGTGAAATGTCTGAGATCTGAAAGAGGTGGATAATTTTGTTTTGGTGAGTTAAATTCATTCTGTGAGATGCATGGAATTAGAAAAGAATTGTCTGCTCCCAGAACTCCTCAACAAAATGGAGTTGTTGAGAGGAAGAACAAAACTGTTTTGGATTTTGCAAGGAATATGTTGATTGAAGGAAATGTTCCAAAGATTTACTAGAGAGAAGCCATTAGCACTGCTATTTACACATTCAAAAAAGTTCATATCAAAGGTGATACTAGTAAGACCCCTTATGAGATTTGGTTTGGTCATGTTCCTACTGTAAGATCTTTTAGAGTATTTGGTAGCAAATGTTATATCAAGAGAGATGATGATATAAGAAAGTTTGATGATAGAAGTGAGGAAGGTATCTTCTTGGGATATTCAACTAAGAGCAAGGCCTACTAGTGCTACAATAAGAGCCCGAGACATATAGTTGAGAGTGAAAATGTGAAGGTGGATGAGAACCTTGGGAAGGAGATCAAAGGATGTGGTTATGATGATAGTCAACATATTGTTTTAATGCCTATTCACCCTGAAGAACCTAAGCAAACTGATTCGATAGAGATTGTTAATCTAGATGTTGTTGCTACCAGTGAAGATGTTTCAGAACCTAAGAATAAGAACAATCGGAAGACTTTGAGGTATGTAAGACTGAATCATTTTGAAAATTAGATTACTGGTGATAAGAATAAAGGTGTGATGACTAGAAGAAGGTTAGTTGCTGAAGAAATATGTTTGATTTCTAAAGTTGAACCTAAAGATGTTGTTGAAGCTTGTAAAGATGAAAATTGGATGAGAGCTATGGAAGAAGAACTAGATCAGATTGAAAAGAATAATACTTGGGAACTTGTGCCTAGACCTAAGGATAAGAATGTTATTGGTACTAAATGGATATTTCAGAAACAAATTGAATGAAGTTGGTGAATTTGTTAGAAATAAAGCTAGACTAGTCTACAAAGGTTACTCACAACAAGAAGGAATTGATTATGAGGAGACTTTTTCTCCGGTTGCTAGACTTGAAGCTGTTAGACTATTGCTTTCTTATGCTGCTTATAAAGATTTCAAGGTTTATCGGATGGATGTCAAATCAGCCTTTTTGAATGCTTATCTAGAAGAAGAGGTTTACATTGAATAAATTGATGGATTTTCTTTGTTAGATAATGGAGACATGGTATGTAAGTTGAAGAAAGCTCTTTATAGATTGAAACAAGCTCCTAGAGCCTGGTATGATAGATTAGATAAATACTTGTTGAAAATGGGATTTACTAAAGGTGCTGCAGACAGTAATCTGTATTTCAAGATTGAAAGTGATAACATTCTAATTGTTGAAGTCTTTGTTGATGATATTATCTTTTGTGGTGATGATGACTTGAGCATGAAGTTTGTTGGTGATATGCAGAAATAATTTGATGTGTATATGATTGGTGAGATGAAATTTTTCTAAGGTTTGTAGATTGCACAAACAAGAAAAAGAATATTCATATCTCAAACAAAATTTGTGAAGGAATTGTTGAAGAAGTTTGGATTAGATGATTCAAAACCAGTTGGAACTCCTATGGTGACTGGTTGTAAATTGTTTAGAAATGATGAATCTCCTAAAGATAATCAAAGTTTCTACAGATCTATGGTTGGTGGACTACTATATCTTACATAGACTAGGCCTGGCATTATGCATGTTGTGTGTATGGCTGCTAGATATCAAGTTGATCCTTAAGATTGTCATTTCACTGTTGTGAAGAGGATATTCATATATCTGAAGGGAACTATGGATTATGGTTTATGGTACCTAAGGAATGATGATTTCATGTTGTGTGCCTATACTAATGCTAACTGGGTTGGTTATTTAGATGACTAGAAGAGCACTATTGGTAGAGCATAATTTTTAGGTAAGAAGTTGGTTTCATGGGCTAGCAAGAAATAAGATTTGGTATCCTTGTCTACTATTGAAGTTGAGTACATTGCTACTACTAGTAATTGCACTCAGGTAGTTTGGATGAAGAAAATGTTGAAATATATCAGTTATTCATGATAAGCCTACTATTATATACTATGATAATTCTAGTGCTAACAACATGTCAATGAATCCGGTGCAATATTCAAAGACTAAACATGTGTCAATCAAAAATCATTACTTGAAAGAGAAAATTAGTGAGGAGAATGTGAAGTTAGAGTATGTATATACAAAGGAATAGATAGCTAATATTTTCACAAGGCCTTTGTGATGGTATGATGAAAGAATAAGTATCCGATCAACTACTTGTTGGCAATATTGCATTATAACAGACAATGAAAGATTGTTGGCATTTCATAAGGATATTGAGAAGGTTGTTGATGATTATGGATATAACTGATTAAGGATGTTTTACTGTCTTGATATTATTATTTTGTCACTGATGTCAAGAAATTGATTTTCTAATTCAGTATGATGTTGCCATATCTTGAGAAGTATGATATGAAGATTATAAAGATGTCGGTAAAAGACACAGAAAAGTATATGATGAATAAGGGGATGAATAAGGTATTCAATGGGCAACTACTACCGAGTCAGACAATGACGAGATCATGATGTTTTAGATTGTTTTAACATCATACATATGTTGTAAAATGTAAAGGTTAATATTATACTATGCTATCAAGCAAAGAACCTAGTCGGTAAACCCTAAGGAACGTAGTCAGTAAACCCTAAGGTTATCGCTATCGATTAATGAAGGCGGAATGTCTACCGAGTGAAGTTTAGTATTCACCGAGTTGTTACCGAGTTGTAACCGAGCTATAACTGAATGCATTAAATGTTTACATGCATTATTTAATGAAGGAAGCTGATGAGCTGGAACTGATTAAATGATTGGTGAGTCGTGAATGAAGTTTGTTAACGAATCTAAGGAAATGGAAAGTCGGCATGAAGATCTACAGCTCAGATTGAATCGCAATACCCTGGCACAAGTTCCAAGACTAATATGCAAGTTCCAAGGTGGGGTAAAATGTTTTCAGATTGACAGATGCATTGAACCTGGACAAGATCAAAGATCTAATGGCTATGATTGATCATGGGAAATGTGATCAAGGAGATTAAGCAGTTACCTAATTGTTTAAAAATAGGAAACTATTGATAAACAATGTATGCAGGCAAGTGTATGCACAAGGATGCTACATAGTGATTACCGAGCACAGAAGCTTGAAGACATGTTAGAATAATAGAGTATAGGAGCCCAACAGATAGACAAGATTAGTTCTATGTCTAGATTGTATTGAACAAATAGGAATCTACTTTAGAATTTTAGATGTGAAGTTGCAGATAGATTTTTATTACTGTTATTTTGTGAAAGTGACAGAAATCTCTTAACCGAGTGGACTTAACAGTCTTATTTGTAAAACCCTCTAGCAAGGTGACATTCTGATTGAGTGTTAGAAATCCTTTAACAAGGTCACTTCTAACAAAGTGAAGATCCTAACAGATCTGAGGGAAATCCCTTAACCGGGTCACATCTAGCAATATGTTTGTAATCTTTAACAGGATTTGCTTTTAACCGAGCATACTCTAGAAGAGTATATTTCTTAGTGGGTCGAAAATCCCACAGTGGATTTTCCCTATTTGGGTTTCCATGTTAAATCTAGTGTTATGAGGTTTATGATGTTTATATGCTTTTGAGTTTGCATGTTTAACAATTTTGGTTATATTACTGAAATATATGCTACTGAGGTTGAATCTGATGTTTTTATGGATGATTAAGTTTGTATGAGTCACCCCCCCCTCTCATCTTGTTGGTTATTGGATTTGTACTTATATGAAGTATGAGAACTATCAATTGGTATTAGAGCTTTGGACTCCGGAAGGAAAGTTCAAAGGCACTTGAGTTAAAGATCCAAAGATGTATAAGAGGGATGCACCAAAGCTGAACAAGTCAAGTTTCTCTACATGGCAGAAAAGGATGAAGCTACATCTATCACGAGTTGGAGAATATGCTATATACTATTTGGAGAATGATTTTGTCACACCGAGCACCTATCGATTAACTATGGAAGAGATAAAGGCAAAGCAAGAACATATTCAAGCAATGATTGAAATAACATCTACATTGACCGATTCATAGTCTAATGATCTAGAAGGCTGCAATGATGCAAAGGCAATGTGAGATAAGCTCATATTAGTATATGGAGGAAATGAACATGTTCAAAGAGAAAAAGTAGATAGTCTAAGAGGACAACTTGAACCTATGAGGATGAATGAAGGTGAGAACATAACTTAGTACAGTACAAGACTAAAGGAGATTGTCAATCAAATCAAAGGAGCAGGTGGAACTATTGAAGAAAAGGATATAATAAGTAAGTTGTTAAGAACCCTTCTACTAGCTTATGCAATCTGAGTCTCTACAATCAATGAATTGAAGTCTGTACCTAATATGCCAATTTCTTTAGATGCTACTATTGGTAAGCTACATGCATTTGAGTTAAGTAATTTTGATAATAGTGGATCTTCGGTAAATAAAGGTGAATCTGCATTTAGTTATTTTCATCTTGATGAATCTAATGATTTCAATGAAAGAAAGTATAAGTACTCTAAAGGAGATTAGAGTGGAGCAAGTGAAAGATTTCGAAAGAACATGGAGGCAGTACACAAACTGTATGAGGAAATCAGAAAGCAAGAAGAGTTTGAAGCACTATTAGCCAAAAGGTTATCGAGAGGCCAAGGTAAGTATCAAGGAAAACTACCTTTGAAATGTTTCAATTGTGAAAAGATAGGACATATGGCTTCTAACTGTCCTAACAAAGATTTTACTAAAAAGAGAGATTACTGAGATGATAGACAGAAAGATAATTATTACAGAGGACACCGAGACTTTAGAAGAAGAGATAGAAAGACATGCTTAATAGCTAATGAAGAGTCCAATGATGATAAATCAGATAAGACTGATATAGAGAAAGTAGTTTATGTGGCTATCAAAGATGGATCAGATGAAGAAAGGTATGAAGAAAAACCCCTAATATCTTACATAAACACTAACGATTCTTGGATCATAGATAGTGGATGCTCACATCATATCATAGGAGATAAACACAAGTTTGTTATATTAGAAGATTATGATGGAGGCTATGTCAGATTTGGTAATGATGCACCATGTCCGGTAAGAGGTAAAGGATCTATAACACTTCTTGATAATGCAAGTTGTAATGATGTTTATTGGGTTGAAGGTTTGAAATACAATTTGTTGAGTGTAGCACAGCTAAACAACACAGGTTACCAAATAGAATTTTAGAAAGGAATTGTCAAATTTCATGACAAGAATGGAAAGTTAGCTACTACCGGGACACAAACAAAAGGTAACACATTTCACCTTGACTCAACTCGGAATAAGTATTTGCATGCAAAGTTAGATGATACTTGGTTATTGCATAAAAGGTTTGGTCATGTCAATTTTGATAATCTGATCAAAATAAGCAAGAAGCACAGAGTAAGAGGTCTACCAAGTCTTGAAAAACTTGAGAATGCTATGTGCTGAGGATGCCAGATGGGTAAGATGATAAGATCAAGCTTTAGAAGTAAGTCTTACACTTCTAAGGGAATTTTAGATCTAGTGCACACTGATCTTTGTGGTCCTATGAAAGTTTAAAGATTTTTGGTGATAAATATTTCATATTATTTGTGGATGACTATTCAAGGATGATGTCAGTAATGTTTTTAAAAGAAAAATCAGAAGCTTTTCAAATGTTTAAATGGTACAAAGCAAGAGTTGAAAATGAAACAGGAAGACAACTAAAATGTCTTAGATTAGATAGAGGAGGAGAGTTCACATCTGATCAGTCCAACTTATTTTGCAATGATCATAGTATTAAAAGACAAGTCTCTACACTGATAACTCCACAGCAGAATGGAATCGATGAGAGAAGAAATAGATCTATTGTATATTGTGCTAGAACACTGATGATTGCAAAGAAGGTGCCACAAACATTTTGGAGAGAAGCAATAAGCACAGCTATTTACACCTTGAACCGAGTTCAATTGAAGAAAGGTACTTTGAAAACACCATATGCAATCTGGTATGATAAGAAACCTAATGTTAGTTATTTTAAAATCTTTGGAAGTAGATGCTATGTTCACAAAGATAATAGAAATGGCAAATTTGATCAGAAAAGTGAAGAAGGAATGTTTGTAGGTTATTCTTCTAGAAGCAAAGCATTTAAATGTTTGATCAAATCATCTAACAAAATAGTAGAAAGTGCAAATGTGAAAATTGATGAATTTGTAGAATGAAATGATGAAGGAAATTCCAAGGAACCAGAAGACTATGATGAATTTTTCTATGTTCAACCAAGAAGTCCTACCGAGAAAACTGTTGAAGAAAATGAAGAGAATATCCAGTTACCAAGTGATGAAGAAGACCATACAGAGCCTACCGAGCCTGTATTAGCCAAGTATGTCAGAAGACATCATGCACCAAGTCAGATTATAGGAGATAAGGATGATCCAGTGATGACAAGGAACAAACTGAGACATAACACAGGTTTGATATCTGAATTTGAACCGAGAATAGTGAAAGAGGCATTTAACAGTGAAGATTGGATAAATGTTATGACAGAAGAGATTGATCAAATCAAGAAGAATGACACATGGACACTAATCCCAAGACCAAAGGACAAAAATATAATCGGTACAAAGTGGATTTTCAGAAACAAGCTAAATGAAAAAGGAGAGGTCATTCGAAACAAAGCAAGACTAGTTTGCAAAGGTTATGCTCAAGAAGAAGGAATTGATTATGGTGAAACTTTTGCACCTGTTGCTAGACTTGAAGGAGTAAGAACATTGTTGGCATATGCTGCTTTCAAAAAATTCAAGATACATCAAATGCATGTCAAATCTGCATTTCTGAATGGAATATTAAAAGAAGAAGTTTTTATTGAACAACCTAAAGGATTTGTTGAAGACAATAATAAAGATCAGGTATGTAAATTGAACAAAGCTTTATATGGTTTGAAACAAGCACCAAGAGAATGGTATGAAAGATTGCACTCTTATTTGATTAATATTGGTTTTATAAGGACAAGTGAGAACAACAACATGTACATGAAGAATGATGAAAATGGAATACTGATCTCAGCCATAGTTGTTGATGATAGTATATTTTGTGGAAATGACTCTTTATGCAAGAACTTTGGAAATGAAATGAGCAAAGAATTTGAGATGTCATTAATCAGTGAGATAAAGTATTTTATAGGTTTACAGATACTGCAAATGAAAAATGAGATTTTCATTACTCAATCCAAGTACATAAAGGAAATCTTGAAGAAATTTGGAATGGAGGATTCAAAACCAGTAAGTACTCCTATGACTACCAACTATAAATTATCAAAAAAAGATGAATTTGCATCTATTGATGAGACACTTTACCAATCCATGATTGGAAAGCTACAATATGTTGTTCACAGTAGACTAGATATAGCACATGCAGTAGGTATAGTTGCAAGATTCTCTGCAGATCCTAAGGAAACACACATGACAACAATCAAAAGAATTTTTAGATACTTGAAAGGGACAGAGGATTATGGCTTAGTATATCAGAAAGGAAATGATTTTGATTTAAAAGTTTATACTGATGTTGATTGGGTAAGCAACATTGATGACAGAAAAAGTACAAGTGGAGGAGCTTTCTTTTTAGGAGAAAGACTAGTGAGTTGGCTTAGCAAGAAACAAGGATGTGTTTCACAGTCAACAGCAGAAGTTGAATACATTGCTACAGCATTGAATTGTACCAACATTGCATGGATCAAACAATTGTTGGAAAGTATAAATGAGAAAGTTACCGAGCCAGTAACTATATTCTGTGACAATACTAGTGCCATTAATATTTCAAAAAATCCTATTATGCACTCTAAGACAAAGCACATATCTATCAAATATCATTATCTTAGAGAAGAAGCTCAAGAGAAGAAAGTGGTGTTGGAGTATGTTAGCACAAAGGAACAAATCACAGATATCTTCACCAAGCCACTACCAAGGGACACTTTTAAATATCTTAGAAGTAAGTTAGGGGTCCTACCCCTATCTTCTACTCACTAACTGAGTTCGGTGAAAGCATCAATCCAATGACTCTATTGAATATCTTTTTGGAGTTGATGCTGATTTATACACTTTAGGATGTTTTCTAAAGGTGTACAGGAAATAATACAAGAAATATTACAGGGAACAGGAATTCAAGACAAATGCTCTGACTGAGACTCATTTGATACACAACAGTAGGAAATAACTTCTTACATAAAGTAATAATGTTTTAGTTCTTTCCTTTTTGGCATTGTTGTCAAAGGGGGAGAAGACCTACAAAGGGGGAGAAGACTAATATAGAGGAAGAAGACCTATCAGGGGAGAAGACTAAAAGAAAACTGAGCAGACTACAGATTGGAAAGAAGACTGAAGAAAATAGGAGAAGTCTAATGTATGGGGGAGAGCATTTCAGCATCACAGCAATCCGAATCTTTTAAGGTCAAATCAATTGGTTTTGCCATCAATGCCAAAGGGGGAGATTGTTGGCAATATTGCATTATAACAGACAATGAAAGATTGTTGGCATTTCATAAGGATATTGAGAAGGTTGTTGATGATTATGGATATAACTGAATAAGGATGTTTTACTATCTTGATATTATTATTTTGTCATTGATGTAAAGAAATTGATTTTCTAATTCAGTATGATGTTGCCATATCTTGAGAAGTATGATATGAAGATTATAAAGATGTCGGTAAAAGACATCGGAAAGTATATGTTGAATAAGGGGATGCATAAGGTATTCAATGGGCAACTACTATCGAGTCAGACAATGATGAGATCATGATGTTTTAGATTGTTTTAATATCATACATATGTTGTAAAATGTAAAGGTTAATATTATACTATGTTATCAAGCAAAGAACCTAGTCGGTAAACCCTAAGGTTGTTGCTATCGGTTAATGAAGGTGAAATGTCTACCGAGTGAAGTTTAGTATTCACTGAGTTGTTACTGAGTTGTAACCGAGCTATAATAGAATGCATTAAATGTTTACATGCGCTATTTCATGAAGGGAGCTGATGAGCTAGAACTGATTAAATGATTGGTGAGCCATGAATGAAGTTTGTTAACGAATCTAAGGCAATGGAAAGTCGACATGAAGATCTACAGCTCAGATTGAACTGCAATACCTTGGCACAAGTTCCAAGACTAATATGCAAGTTCCAAGGCAGGGTAAAACATATTCAGATCGAAAGATGCATTGATCCTGGACAAGATCGAAGATCTGATGGCTATGATAGATCATGGGAAATGTGATCAAGGAAATTAAGCGGTTACCTAATTGTTTTTAAATAGGAAACTATTGATAAACAATGTATGTGGGCAAGTGTATGTACAAGGATGCTACATAGTGATTACCGAGCACAAAAGCTTGAAGACCTGTTAGAATAACAGAGTATAGGAGCCCAACAGATAGACAAGATTAGTTCTATGTCTAGATTGTATTGAACAAATAGGAATCTTCTTTAGTATTTTAGATGTGAAGTTGCAGATAGATTTTTATTACTGTTATTTTTTGAAAGTGACAGAAAATCTCTTAACCGAGTGGACTTAACAGTCTTATTTGTAAAACCCTCTAGCAAGGTGACATTCTGATTGAGTGTTTGAAATCCTTTAACAAGGTCACTTCTAACAAAGTGAAGATCCTAACAGATCTGAGGGAAATCCCTTAACCGGGTCACATCTAGCAATGTGTTTTTAATCTTTAACAGGATTTTCTTTTAACCGAGCATACTCTAGAAGAGTATATTTCTTAGTGGGTCCGAAATCCCATAGTGGTTTTTCCCTATTTGGGTTTCCATGTTAAATCTGGTGTTATGAGGTTTATGATGTTTATATGCTTTTGAGTTTGCATGTTTAATAGTTTTGGTTATATTACTGAAATATATGTTACCGAGGTTGAATCTGATATTTTTATGGATGATTAAGTTTGTATGATTCACCCCCCCCCTCTCA
Source organism: Cryptomeria japonica (assembly GCF_030272615.1). Classification (NCBI taxonomy): domain Eukaryota; kingdom Viridiplantae; phylum Streptophyta; class Pinopsida; order Cupressales; family Cupressaceae; genus Cryptomeria; species Cryptomeria japonica. The sequence goes on along the minus strand of NC_081413.1, from coordinate 719,390,422 downwards.
TCTTGTTGGTTATTGGATCTGTACTTATATTAAGTATCAGAACTATCACTACTGGGGGGGTGAATCAGTAGATAGAAAAACTAATAATAAACTTCACCAATCAATCTCTCAAAGTAAAATTAGAATAATAACTATGTCAAGATAAAAACTCATAAGATAAACCGGTTGTCTGTTACAACAAATTAACAGTAAACAACTTCTTCATATCTCAATACTTTTGATTATCCTGACTTATCCAAAATAGTTAAGTAGTTAATTAAATCAACCATGAAAACATAACCACAAAAACATTCACCACTTGACACAAATATTTTTGATGTGGAAACCCAAATAGGTAAAAACCACGGTGAGATGAGACTCACAAGATAATATCTAAACTCTTCTGAAGTTCGCCCTGTTAGGAGCCTAGCCTATTAAAGCTTTACAAAAAGTCCTGTTAAGAATTGCTCCTGTTAGGAATCACCTGGTTAAGGTATTGACTACAAATGCCTTGTTAGTGATGGAATTATGTGAACCGGTATGAGGACATGATGACATTGTATGTTGTTATTGATGTCAATATGCTGAAAAGAGAACCGGTATGTTACCTAGAACCGATATATGTAAGAACGAGTATAACATTGTGAACCATTATATGTAAGAACCAGTATAACATTGTTAACCGGTATATGTGCAAAAGTGAAGTGGTATGCTTGTTCAAGATGAAATGGCATGTTGGTATGGGAACCGGCACATGGAAGCTTTGTATGACTACTGGTTGGTAGTCTCAACTTCAGGGTTTCCGATTGAAGTGCTTGAAGCCTGTGTGACTCAACCGATGACTTTGTGTGATGAGTTAGCATTGTAACGAAGAACAGATTGTGTTCCCACGCCAGCCTTGTGCACATGAAGGAGATTGTTCCTATCTACCTTAGGAATGTGCGAAGTCTATAAACGGTGAAATGCATGATGGGTTATTAGCCGCCATGAAAACGGTGGAAAATGAATGATGGAGAATGTCTTGAGATTGGTTCAAGACTGTTGCATTTAATGCAATGTGCTCAATGGTTAGGATTGAACCGTTTGAATTGCTTAACCTAATAGGTTTAGGGTTTAGGTTTTATGCTACCAACCTATCTATTTCCTATAAGGTCGATGTTGTGTTTCTTTCTGAGGTTGTTGAAAAAATTTGTGTGTGAGTATCCAAGAGAAGAGATACGTGATTCTTGCCAGACTAGAGAAGAGAAGTGATATCTGCAAACTATAAGTGCAGAAGGTGAAGAGGAGATAAAGCAGATCTACATTGCCATTGAGTGCTATTACCAGATCATTGTAATACCTATTGATCTCTAACCACTTTAACAATTGAGAAATCCCTTAATAGGGTAGTTGTAACTGGCTTACTATAAATCCTTTAACAAGGTGACTCAAAACCAATGAGTTCTTGAAATCCTCTAACAAGGTAACCTTTAACTGGGTTTAACCCTTAACCGGGTATTCTAGCCATCCCTTAATCGGGTGATCCCTAACAGGATTGGTTCCTAACAGAACCTATTATATCAGTCTTTAACTGGACAAGGTTCCTAATAGAGCGGACTTCTAACGAGTTCAAAAATAGCTTGTGGGTATTCATCCCCACCGTGGTTTTTCCCAATTGGGTTTCCACGTGAAAAATCTATGTGTCATGTGTGATGTTTTCATGTGATGGTTCAGTGTCTTATGTCTGACAGTAAATCATGTTGAACTAGCTGTTATTATGTTTTTGATGATAGATTACTTATTCATGTACTAGGGTGAAATGGAAATGAAGTATTAGATTGTATGAAAGGATAAGTGTCAACCGGTTTATGCTTGTCTTAGTTATTTTGAGTTTTGCCGGTTGTACTCTGATTAAGACCGGTGTTACTATATCTTGCCAAAGCAAAGTGTATGTTGACAAACCGGTTTTAAATAAGGGTTTTTGCCTGTACTGATTCACCCCCCCCTCTTAGTATTAGTTTGGTACTATCCGTTCATCATTGAGTTATCAATTGGTATCAGAGCCTCCTCCAGGTCCTCTATGGTATAAGCTTAACCGCTTGAGGAAAAGATCCCAGTCTAATGATGAAGAGGGAAGGTCCAAAGTTCAACAAAGATAATTTCAGTATATGGAAAGACAGAATGAAGATATACATCAAAAGCATGGGTGCTCAACACTAGAGCTATGTTGAGAATGCTTATGTTTCCCCTACTGGTACTCTCACCGATGACCAAAAGAGAGATATGCAAGAGAATGGGCAAGTCATGGAAGCCCTAATTAGTAGTTTATTTGACATTGAGTTTATTGATGTCCAAGATAAAGTAAATCCCAAAGAAGTATGGGATACTCTTGAAAATATCTATGGAGGTGATGAGCATGTAAAACAAGCTAAGGAAGAAAGCCTTAGAGGGAAGTTTGAAGACATGCGGATGGTTGAAGGTGAGACCATTCAACAGTATAGAACAAGAATCAAAAATGTTGTCAAAGATATCAAGAGTGCAGGTGGTAAAATAGAAGATTCCACTGTGGTAAGCAAAGTTTTGAGATCCTTATTACCGGTCTATGCAATAAGGGTTGCTACTATTCAGGAGCTAAGACCAATAGACAAGACTAAGGTATCCCTAGACTCCATCATTGCAAAGTTGACAACTTATGAGCTAAATAGTTTTGATGGCAGTGTTCAAAAGACTGAATTGGCTTTTAAAGCTTCTGTTGTACCATCTAGAAAAGGAAAAGAAGCAAGCACCAGTGGTGAACCAAGATAGAGTAGAGAAATGGATGATGAGGAGATTCTGATGGAATTTGAAGCTCTTCTTGCCAGGAAACTTCCTAAAGGAACTGGTAAATACAGAGGTAAGCTCCCTTTGAAATGCTTTTCTTGTAACTGGATAGGACATATTGTTGTAAACTATCCTAATGGTGACAACAAGGACAAACCAGAAAGGTTTAAGAAATTCAAAGGAGGAAATCGGAGAAACTGTTTTGTGGCAGTTGATGAAGGTGTCACAGATGAGGAATCAGAAGATGAAGAAAATGAAGATATTGTGTTTGTTGTTGTCAAGGAAGATGTGTCAGACAAGAAGGCTCTTGTCTCCCGCTTTGACAATTCCAATGAGTGGATCATTGACAGTGGTTGTTCTCACCATATGACTGGTGAACGGAGAAAATTTCTATCCTTGGAAGAGTATGATGGTGGTGTGGTTTGCTTTGGTAATGATGCACCATGTATGGTCAAAGGAAAAGGGTCCATCTCTCTGAATGGAAAGAGTAGTGCTGACAATGTGTATTGGGTTGATAGTCTCAGACACAACCTTCTGAGTGTTGCCCCGCTGAATGATGGTGGTCTCATTCTAGAATTCAAGAATGGAGTGTGTAGAATCAAAAGAAAGAATGGTGAATTGGTGGCCACCGGCATGCAGACCAAAGGTAACCTATTTCGGTTGAATGCAAATATTAGCACATGTCTTATGGCCAAGTTTGATGACAACTGGATATGGCATAAGAGACTCTGCCATGTAAACTTTGATAACATTGTGAAGGCCAGTAAGATAAAGGTAGTTAGAGGGTTGTCGGTGCTGAGCAAACTAGAAAATACCTTGCCCAGAGAATGTCAACTAGGGAAAATGTCTTCCTCAACCTTTAAAGGTAAACCTTTCACTGCTGATAATTTACTTGATCTTGTGCATACTGATTTGTGTGGTACTATGAAAACTAGGAGTGTGCAAGGTGATAGGTACTTCATGATTCTCACTGATGACTACTCCAGAATGATTTGGGTCACATTCTTGAAAGATAAGTCTGAAGCTTTTGGAAAGTTCAAAGTTTTCAAAACATTAGTGGAAAAGGAAAGTGGTAAAAGGATCAAGTGCCTTAGAACTGATCAAGGAGGGGAATTCACTTCTGGTGAATTCAACAAGTACTGTGAAGAACATGGCATCAAGAGGCAACTATCTACCCCCTAGACTCCTCAGCAGAATGGTCTAGCAGAGAGGAATAACCAGACTATGGCTGAAGCAGCATGAACAATGCTAATTCAATGAAAGGTTGCTCACACCTTTTGGAGAGAAGCAGTGAGCACTACAGTCTACACAATGAACCGGGTACTTATCAAGAAAGGTAAGGATAAAACTCCTTATGAGTATTGGACCAGTAAGACACCTGTGGTTAGCTACTTTAGAGTATTTAGTAGCAAATGTTACATCAAGAGGAGCGAACACCAGAGCAAATTTGATGCAAAATGTGATGAGGGAATATTCCTAGGGTATTCCACCAAGAGGAAAGCTCTCAAGTGTTTTAATAATAGGACTTAGAGAATTATGGAAAACATCAATGTGAGGGTTGATGAAACCTCTAAGAAAATTAAGGAAACCAGCAGTAAGCAAGTGATAAATGAACCAGTATTGACCTTTTGGGAACCGGTTACCAGTCAATCAAGTACCAGTAACAGTGTTCCTACACCGATAGATGTAGATGCTGATACTGATGGAGAAGAGGATGAGGAAGAAAAGCAAGAGGAATTTGTTAAGATCATTCCTCGGTATGTCAAGCTAAATCATGATCCTGAGCAGATCATAAGAGATAAGAATGCAGGAATCCTTACAAGAAGAAACGTTAGAGAAAACTCATGTATGATCTCTGAATTTGAGCCTAAACCACTCAAAGAGGCATATAAAGATGAAGACTAGATCAAGGCAATGGAAGAGGAACTTGACCAAATCAAGAAAAATGGTACATGGTCTCTGGTACCCAAACCGAAACATAAAAATGTCATCGGTACCAAATGGGTTTTCAAAAATATGTTTAATGAGGATGGCACAATGATTAGAAACAAAGCTATATTGGTGTGTAAAGGATATGCCCAAGAATAAGGAGAAGACTATGGAAAAACCTTTGCTCCTGTAGCTAGATTGGAAGGAGTTTGTATGCTTCTTGCATATGTATCTTTTAAAGGATTCAAAGTATATCAAATGGTGTATTTGAAGAGGAGGTGTATATAGAGAAACCAGATGGGTTTGCCCTATTTGAAGATAGTGACATGGTGTGTAGGCTACATAAAGCCTTATATGGTCTAAAGCAGGCACCTAGAGCATGGTATGAACGTCTGCACTCCCATCTTGTAAAAATTGGATTTGAGAGTCATGAGTTTGCAAATGAGATGAAGAAAGAGTTTGAGATGTCACTCATAGGGGAGATTAAGTTCTTCATTGGATGGCAGATTCAGCAGATGAAAGATGGAATCTTTATCACTCAGTCCAAGTATGTCAAAGAGGTGTTGAAGACCTTTAGCATGGAAGAAAGCAAACCGGTTGCTACACAAATGGTGACCAGTTGTAAACTATCCAAAGAGGATGACTCAGCATTGGTTAATGAGAAGGAATACCAATCAATGATTGGTAAGTTGCATTATGTAGTGCATAGCAGACCGGATATTGCACATGCAGTTGGCATTACTGCAAGGTTCCAGAAAAGTCCAAGAGAATCCCACTTGGTTGTAGTCAAGCGGATTCTTAGGTATCTGAAGGGAACCGTTGACTATGGGTTGTGGTATCCATATAGCAATGATTTCAACTTGAAAGTATTCATAGAAGCTGATTGGGCAGGTAATGTGGACATCCGAAAAAGCACAACCGATGGTGCATTCTTTCTCGATGGTAGGCTGGTTTCATGGATGAGTAAGAAGTAGAGTTGTATCTCTTAGTCTACAGTAGAAGAAGAGTATGTTGCATCTTTCATGAACTGCACTCAGACAATGTGGATGAAGCGTGTACTAAATGGCTTCAAAGTTCCTGTATCTGAACCGGTAAGCATATTTTGTGATAACACAAGTGCTATCAATATTTCAAAGAATCTGGTTTTACATTCTAGAACCAAGCACTTTGAGCTTAAGTATCATTTCTTGAGGGAAAAGGTTCAGAACAAAGAGATTGCACTGGAACATGTTTCTAGTAAGGAGCAGTTAGCAGAGATATTCACTAAGCCTCTCCCAAAGGCTACATTTATGTACTTAAGAGGTGAATTAGGGGTACTGCCCCTTCAAGATGTGAACTAAAGGTATTTGCTCCACATCAGTCAGGTATTGCATAGTCAAATATTTTTTGGATTGATGTGTTGAAGGATGCTACTCCTCAAGGGGAGCAACATAATGGAATAGGGAAGCTTGTGCCTCCACTTTGGCATTACTGTCAAAGGGGGACAAGAAGTGAAGCATAGAGGATATCTGCAGAAATTAGGGGAGAAGATGTGAAGCAGAGAGATGTCTTTGTATATTGCCATCAATGCTAAAGGGGGAGATTGTTGGCATTATGTGAACCGATATGATGACATGATGACATTGTATGTTGTCATTGATGTCAATATGCTGAAAAGAGAACCGACATGTTACCTAGAAGCAGTATATGTAAGAACTAGTATAACATTGTGAACCGGTATATGTGCCAAAGTGAAGCGGTATGTTTGTTCAAGATGAATCGGCATGTTGGTATGGGAACCAGCACATGGAAGCTTTTTATGACTACCAGTTGGTAGTCTCAAATTTAGGGTTTCCGGTTGAAGTGTTTCAAGCCTGTGTGACTCAACAAATGACTTTGTGTGATGAGTTAGCATTGTAACGAAGAACAAATTGTGTTGCCACGTTAGCCTTGTGCGCTTGAAGCATCTTGCATGAAGGAGATTTTTCCTATCTACCTTGGGAATGTGCAAAGTCTATAAATGGTGAAACACGTGATGGGTTATCAACCACCATGAAAATGGTGGAAAATGAATGATGGTGAATGTCTTGAGATCGGTTCAAGACTGTTGCATTTAATGCAATGTGCTCAATGGTTAGGATTGAACCATTTGAATTGCTTAACCTAACAGGTTTAGGGTTTAGGGTTTATGCTACCAACCTATCTATTTCCTATAAGGTCGATGCTGTGTTTCTTTCTGAGGTTGTTGGAAAAAGTTGTGTGTGAGTATCTAAGAGAAGAGATATGCGATTCTTGCTAGACCAGAGGAGAGAATTGATACCTACAAAGTGTAAGTGTAGAAGGTGAAGAGGAGCTAAAGTGGATCTACATTGGCATTGAGTGTTGTTACCAGATCATTGTAATACCTATTGATCTCTAACCACTTCAACAGTTGAGAAATCCCTTAACAGGGTAGCTGTAACTGGCTTACTGCAAATCCTTTAATAGGGTGACTCAAAACTAATGAGTTCTTAAAGTCCTCTAACAAGGTAATCTTTAACCGGGTTTAACCCTTAACCAGGTATTCTAACCATCCCTTAACTGGGTGATCCCTAACAGGATCGGTTCCTAATAGAACCTATTGTATCAGTCTTTAACCGGACAAGGCTCCAAACAGAACAGACTTCTAAAGAGTTCAAAAATAGCTTGTGGGTATTCATCCCAACCATGGTTTTTCCCAGTTGGGTTTCCACATGAAAAATTTGTGTGTCATGTGTGATGTTTTCATGTGATGGTTCAGTGTCTTATGTCTGATGGTAAATCATGTTGATGTAGCTGTTATTATGTTTTTGATGATAGATTACCTGTTCATGCACTAGGGTGAAATGGAAATGAAGTATTAAATTGTATGAAAGGATAAGTGTCAACTGGTTTATGCTTCTCTTAGTTATTGTGAGTTTTGCCAGTTGTACTCTGGTTAAGATGGGTGTTACTGTTTACTTGCCAAAGCAAAGTGTCTGCTGAGAAACCAGTTTTAAATAAGGATTTTCGCTTGTACTGATTCACACCCCCCTCTCAATACCAGTTTGGTACTATCCATTCATCATTGAGTTATCAGTTAGAAACAATATCCTATAAGGAGTAACCTCGATAGAGGATTTGAAAATCCAATCTAATGGACCACCTTTTTACAAGATTTGAATAGCACCAAGAATGTTAGATCTTACCAAGTTAGGGGATTTCAATTCTATTGTAATTGTTAGAAAAAAATAGGAGTTTGTTGATCTGTCTTAATAGCACTACACTTGCTTGATCAGATCCATTTCATGCTCCTATCTGCCTTTACTCAAATAACAGATACATCATCCGGTTTGAGAACCACACACTCAACCGAACTGTGTCTATCTCTTTGCCAACTCTCTTAAAACTAAACAACTTCATCGACCTTAAATACAAATTAATAGATCACTAACACAATAAAAACCTAATTCTCTCATAGATATTACAAGCAAATTCAGTCAAGTATGACAATTGGATTACATGGCAATCTCTGCACATCAATCAAGAAAACCTTGATTGCTCCTTGATCACCACTTCATTGAAGTTAGTAACTCATCATGTGCTTTTCATTAAATACAATACATTTGCTCATTCCCTAAAAAACCATTACAACAACTCACCAAAATCTCTTGGAATTGTCTTCATACAATAATCATGCGTGTCATCATGATTACCGCTCATCATCAAATCATAAACCAATATAACCAACTCACCAAACTTAATCGGTTAGGGTTTATCAAAAAAAATAGGTAGGGTTTACTGATTACAACAATAGATAATATTTACACTAGTTACCGATTCTCCTCACAAATTATTCCTACCGGTTATAGTAACAATATTACAACAATATCATTACCGATTTAATTGACATCAATGACATAACATAACATATCATTAATGCAATCTTCATGCAAATGCCAAAAATCTCCCCCTTTGGCATTGATGGCAATACAAATATCAACACCATTTATTGATGCATGATTGTGAATAGGAATCCTGCTCACTATGTCTTCAGGTTGTCGCTAGTTCTCCTTTCCATAATCACATAATTCTTCTCCCCCTTTGACAACAATGTGAAATTGAAAGTAAAACATGTAATGTCAAATTTCACTGGGCATCATCAACAATCTGCAACTTGATGCTCCCCCTATGGAATACATCCACTTTTACACCAATCCTCCTATAAAATTTTGCAAGTAGCTCCAAGAATGATGTAATCTACTTAATACTTAACTGAATTCATGAAGAGGGACAACCCCTAATTGACATCTAAGATACTCAAAAGAAGTCTTAAGCAGTGATTTAGTAAAAATATCTACAAGCTGCTCCTTGGTAGAAACATGCTCCAAGATAACATCTTTACATTGAACTTTTTCAGCTCAAGAAATGATACTTCAAGCTTGGTTCATGTGTACAAAACAGGGTTCTTGGAAATATTTATGGCACTTGTGTTATCACATAAAATCTTTATAGGTTCTAAAATCTTCATCTTAAAACCTTCCAAAATGTGCCTCATCCATATAGCCTCTGTGCAATTCATGTAAGCTCCAACATACTCAGCTTCAGTAGTAGATTGTGAAGTACAACTCTGCTTCATACTACTCCATGAAACAAGCCTTCCTCCAAGAAAAAATGCTCCACTAGTTATGCTTTTCTAGTCATCAACATTTCCTACCCAATCTGCATCTGTGTACACCTTCAAATCAAAATTTCCTCCATATGGATACCATAACCCATAATCAATAGTACCTTTCAAGTATCTAAACATTTTGAAATCTAGCAACTATGCCAAATGCATGAGCTATAACCACTCTGTTGTGAATAACATAGTGCAATTTTCCAATCATTGACTTGTATTCCTTCTCATCAACAGATTTGGACTCATCTTCCTTAGACAACTTACAATCTGTAACCATAGATGTCCCAACTGGTTTACAATCACTCATGCCAAATATATTCAAGACCTCTTTCACATACTTAGACTATGTGATGAAAATACCATTCTTCATTTGTTGTATTTACAAGCGTATTAAAAAAATTATTTCACCCACTAAAGACATTTCAAACTCATTTTTCATTTCATCTGCAAAACTATTTCTCATGTCATCATTACCTCCAAATATGATACCATCAACAAATACTTCGCTGACTAGTATTTTATCTCCCTCAGATTTGAGATATATGTTACTATCATCACTGGTTCTTAGAAAGACTATCTTCATAAGATGTGTATGAAGCCTTTCATACCAAGCCCTAGGTGCCTACTTTAATCCATATAAATCTTTAAGCAATCTGCATACCATGTCTTTCTTATCAGTCAAAGCATAACCATCTGGCTGCTCAATGTATACTTCTTCTAGTATCCCATTCCAAACCGTTGACTTAACATCCATCCAGTATGCCTTGAATTTCTTTCCACTAGTGCAAAAGTCTCACCATAGTCTTCTCCTTCCTCTTGTGCATAACCTTTGCAAACCAACCTAGATTTATTCCATACCACAAGACCATCTTCATTCAACTTGTTCCTGAAAAAACCCACTTAGTTCCTATCACATTTTAATTTACTGGTCGGGGTAACAGGGTCCATGTGTTGTTCTTCTCAATTTGATCTAATTCCTCCTCCATAGATTTAACCCAATGATCATCACCAAATGCTTCCTTAGCAGTTCTTGGTTCAATAGTGGAGATCATGAAAGAATTTTCTCTAATTCTTCTTCTCGTTAGTACTCCAGCAACCTTATCCCCAATAATCTGCTCAGGATTGTGATTCAATCTCACATATCTTGGAATAACATGATCATTATATTCAGGTACAACTTCTTCATTATCATCATCTTCTACTAAATTTATCTTTTCCGGTTGAACTCGTACATCAATATTTTCTTTGCCAGTTTCAGATTTCACAGTTTCTAGTTCCAAAATTAAAATAAAAGGATCTTCATCCTTTTTCTCTGAACTAGTTTCCTCTGAGACTTTAGGAAACTCATCCACTTGAACATCAACACTCTCAACAATTCTCTGTGTCCGATTGTTAAAACACTTGTAGGCCTTACTCTTGGTGGAATAGCCAAGAAATGTACCTTCATCACTTTTAGCCTCAAATGTGCTCATATAATCACCTCTCTTAATAAAACATTTTCTTCAATATATTTTGAAATAACTAACATCAGGTGATCTACCATACCAATATTCATAAGGAGTCTTGTCCTTACCTCTCTTTACCAGAATCTGGTTTATATTGTAGACAGCTATGCTGACAGCTTCTCTCTAGAAATTTTTTGCTACACCTCCTTGTATTGACATTGTCCTAGCAGCTTAAACAACTATCTGGTTGTTTCTCTATATGATACCATTCTGTTGTGGTGTCCATGGTGCAGAAAGTTGCCGCTTGATACCATTTCCTTCACAATACATAGTGAATTCCTCATAAGTAAATTCACAACCCTGGTCTATCCTTAGACACTTTATCTTCTTACCGTTCTCTTTCTAAGCTAAGGCCTTGAATGACTTGAACTTACCAAAAGCTTTAGTCTTATCCTTAAAGAATGTGACCCACATCATCCTTGAGCACTCATAGTGAAGATCATAAAATATATGTCACCTTGAATACTTTTTGTTTTTATTGGTCCACAAAGATCTGTATGAACCAAATCTAACAAATGTTCCGCTGAAAAAGATTCTCTTCAAAGTTGAGGATGTCATATTTCCCAACTGACATTCTTTAAACAAAGCATTGACCGGTTTGTCTAACTGAGGCAAACCTCTCACTGTCTTGGACTTACTCACTTTAACAATGTTATTAAAGTTTATATGACAAAATCTCCTATGGAAAATCCAACTATCATCTATCTTTGCAATTAAATAGTTGCTGACTTTAGGGTTAAGATAAAACAAGTTACCTTGAGTTTGCCTCTCGGTTGCAATCAGTTCACCTTTATTACTATAGATCTTGCACATGCCATTTTTAAATTCCAATGGGTATCCTCTGTCATTGAGTTATGCCACACTCAAAAGATTGTGCTTTCGACCTTCAACCTAGTAGACATCATTTGCACTACTCTTTCCATTAAAAGAAATATTTTCCTTATCTTTAACCACATAGGGTGAGTCATTACCAAATCTTACAACTCCACCATCAAATTCCTTCAAAGAAATAAATTTGCTCTGATCACCGGTCATGTGATGTGAACAAACACTATCAATGATCCAATCATCAGAGTTATCCATCCTCAATACTAATGCCTTTCGATCTGACATCTCTTCTTTAATGGCTACAAACACAATGTCTTCATTAGAATCACCATCAAATTCATCATCAGTGATACCACTATCAACAACAATAAGACAATCTCTTTTTCCTTTACCCTTGTACTTTTTGAATTTCTCTCGTTTGTGCTCATTATCACCATTAGGACAATTAGAAGCAATGTGTCCAATCTTGTTGCATGCAAAATATTTTAAAGTTAATTTACCTCTATATTTACCTGTACCTCTAGGCAATTAGATGTCCAACAATGCTTCAAGCTCAGCTAGACTGTCTTCATCATCAACTTCTTTGCTAGATCTGGATTCATAACTATAACTGGCATCTCTACTTTTCCTCATAGATGGGTTATAAGCAAAACCTCTAAATGTAGACTCAGATTTCTATACACTACCATCATAACCATTTAATTCAAAAGTAGCAAGCTTGCCAATGATGGAGTCAAGAGTTACCTTAGTTTTGTCAATGGACTTCAGCTCCTGAATAGCTACAACTCTGATAGCGTAGATTGGTAGCAGGGTTCTCAGTACCTTACTGATCACTATGGGATCTTCCACTTTACCTCCTGCACTCTTAATTTCACCAACTATATCTTTTATCCTTTGACCATATTGTTGGATATTCTCACCTTCAGCCATCTACATGTCATCAAACTTTCCTCTTAAACTATCTTGTTTAGCAATCTTAACATGTTAATCACTACTATAAATCTCTTCAATTTTTTTCCATACCTCATATGAAATTTCAAGACCATGATCATCTGCATACTCTACATCAGACAAACAATTTATAATAACCTCCAATACTGGATGATTTTCTTGTTGCTCTTTCTTCTGATCATCAATCAACATCCCAATAGGTGCAACAAACTTAGTATCGGCATGTTCCCAATACTGACTTCCCTGACTCTTGACATAAATTTTCATTCTGTCACTCCATATCCTCTAATTCTCTCTATTAAACTTTGGACCTTCCTTCTTCATCATGATCAGTAGATCTTTACCTCAAGCTATTAGGCTTAGACCTTAGAGGACTTGAATTGCTCTGATACCAATTGATGGTATGATGAAAGAATAAGTATTTGGTCAACTACTAAGAGGGGGGGTGAATCAGTAGATAGAAAAACTGATAATAAACTTCACCAATCAATCTCTCAAAGTAAACTTAGAATAATAACTCTATCAAGATAAAAACTGATAAGATGAATCGGTTGTCTGTTACAACAAATTAACAGTAAACAACTTCTTCATATCTCAATACTTCTGGTTATCATGACTTATCAAAAATAGTTAAGTGGTTAAGTAAATCAACAATGAAAATATAACCATAAAAACATTCACCACTTGACACAAATATTTTTGACATGGAAACCCAAATAGGTAAAAACCACTGTGAGATGAGACACAAGATAATATCTGAACTCTTCTGAAGTTTTCCCTATTAGAAGCCTAGCTTGTTAAAGCTTTACAAAAAGTCCTGTTAAGAACTGATCCTATTAGGAATCACCTGGTTAAGGGATTGATTACAAATTCCTTGTTAGAAGAAATACCCTATAAGGAGTAACCTCAGTAGAGGATTTGAAAATCCAATCTAATGGACCACCTTGTTAGAGGATTTGAATAGCACCAAGTTTGTTACATCTTACCCGGTTAGGGGATTTCAATTCTGCTATAATTATTATAAAACAATAGGAGTTTTCTGATCTATCTAAATAGAACTACACTTGCTTGATTAGATCCATTTCATGCTCCTATCTGCCTTTACTCAAATTATAGACACATCATACAGTTCGGCAACCACACACTCAACTAAACTATGTTTATCTCTTTGCTAACTCTCTTAGAACTAAACAACTTCATCCACCTTAAATACAAATCAATAGGTCAATAACACAACAAAAACCTAATTCTCTCATAGAGATTACAAACAAATTTGGTTCAAGTATGACCGTTGGATTACATAGAAATCTTTGCACATCAATCAAGAAAACCTTGATCTCTCCTTGATCACTGCTTCATTGAACTTAGTAACTCATCATGCACTTTGCATTAGATGCAATACATTTACTCATTCCCTAAATAACCATTACAACAACTCACCAAAATCTCTTGGAATTGTCTTCATACAATAATTATGCGTGTCATCATCATTACCACTGATCATCAGATCATAAACCAATATAACCAACTCACCAATTTTAATCGGTTAGGGTTTATCAAAAACAACAGATAGGGTTTATCGGTTACAATAATAGATAATATTTACACCAGTTATCGGTTCTCCTCACAAATTCTTCCTACCAGTTATAGTAGCAATATTACAACAATATCAACAATATCATTACCGATTTAATTGACATCAATGACAATATAACATATCATTAATGCAATATTCATGCAAATCCCAACAATCTCCCTCTTTGGCATTGATGGCAATACAAATATCAACACCATTGATTGTTATGTGATTGTGAATAGGAATCTTGCTCACTATGTCTTCAGCTTGTCGCTGGTTCTCCTTCCCATAATCACATAATTCTTCTCCCCCTTTGACAACAATGCCAAATTGAAAGCAAAACATGTAATGTCAAATTTCACTGTGCATCATCAACAATTTGCAACTTGATGATCCCCCTATGGAATACATCCACTTTCACACCAATCCTCCTATAAAATTTTGCAAGTAGCTCTAGGACTAATGTAATCTACATCATACATAACCTACTTCATGAAGAGGGACAACCCCTAGCTGACATCTAAGATACTCAAAAGTAGTCTTAGGAAGAGGTTTCATAAAAATATATGCAAGATCCTCCTTGGTAGAAACATGCTCCAAGATAACATCTTTACACTGAACTTTTTCCCTCAAGAAATGATACTTCAATTCAATATGCTTGGTTTGTGCATGCAAAACAGGGCTCTTGGAAATATTTATGGCACTTGTGTTATCATATAAAATCTTTATAGGTTCTAAAATATTCATCTTAAAACCTTCCAAAATGTGCCTCAATCATATAGCCTTTGTGCAATTCATGTAAGCTGCAACATACTCAGCTTCAGCAGTAGATTGTGAAGTACAACTCTGCTTCTTACTACTCCATGAAACAAGACTTCCTCCAAGAAAAAATGATCCACCGGTTATGTTTTTTCGGTCATCAACATTTCCTGCCCAATATGCATTTGTGTACACCTTCAAGTCAAAATTTACTCCATATGGATACCATAACCCATAATCAACAATACCTTTCAAGCATCTTAAAATTCTCTTGGTTGTTATTAGATGTGTTTCCTTAGGATTCTTCTAAAATCTATCAACTATGCCAACTGCATGAGCTATGTCCGGTCTCCTGTGAACAACATAGTGCAATTTTCCAATCATTGACCTGTATTCCTTCTCATCAACAGATTTGGACTCGTCTTCCTTAGAAAACTTACAATATGTAACCATAGGTGTCCCAACTGGTTTACAGTCACTCATGCCAAATGTTTTCAAGACCTCTTTCACATACTTAGACTGTGTGATGAAAATACCATTCTTCATTTTTTGTATTTGCAAGCCTATGAAAATTTTATTTCCCCCACTAAAGACATTTCAAACTCATTTTTCATTTCATCTGCAAAACTATTTCTCATGTCATCATTACCTCCAAATATGATACCATTAACAAATACTTCATTGACTAGTACTTTTTCTCCTTCATATTTGAGATATATGTTACTATCATCACTGGTTCTTAGAAAGCCTATCTTCATCAGATGTGTTTGAAGCCTTTCATACCATTCCCTAGGTGCCTATTTTAGCCCATATAAAGCTTTATGCAATCTGCATACCATGTCTTTCTAATCAGTCAAAGCATAACCATCTAGTTTCTCAATGTATACTTCTTCTTCTAGTATCCCATTCAAAAACGTTGACTTAACATCTATCTAGTATAGCTTGAATTTATTGTGTGCTGCAAATGCAAGTAAAGTTCTGACAACTTCCAGTCCTGCCAGTAGTGCAAAAGTCTCAGCGTAATCTTCTCCTTCCTCTTATGCATAACCTTTGCAAACCACAAGACCATCTTCATTCAACTTGTTCCTCAAAACCCACTTAGTTCCTATCACATTTTTATTTACCGGTCAGGGTACCAGGGTCCATGTGTTGTTGTTCTTAATTTGATCTAATTCCTCCTCTATAGATTAAACCCAATGATCATCACCAAATGCTTCCTTAGCAGTTCTTGGTTCAATAGTGGAGTGTTACGCCCAATATGGAAAGCTAATGTACTGAGAGGGGAGGGGTGAATCAGTACTCCAAAACTTTTCTTCAATAATAACTTTATTGTTATGCATAAACCAAATAGTGTAGTAACAAAATATAAAGCTAAAACAAATAGATAACAATCATACATAATTCACTCTATAACACATATATTTTGGTTACGCAGAAACTCTTGGTTAGAGAGAAAAACTGCGGTGGGGATGGCACCCACAACTTCACTACTGCAATAATAAAGAGTGCTCGGTTAGAGCTACATGTTTAGCTATTTCTGATAGCTTACCCTATTAGGAGTAACAAGATCTATTAGATCTACCTTGCTAAAGGATTTCACAACACTTCATCTAAATGCTACACCTAGTTAGAGGCTTTACAATTTATAGACTTGATTAGAGTCTTTTACCCTATTAAAGGTTTCTCTTAAAACTTCAAAATATTACAATAAAATCATTACAAATATCTACAACTTTACATCTGAAATGTTATAGCAGATTCTATGTGCTCAAAATAAGTTACCTTGCTTATAGCATACCTTGGTAACCCATATAGTAACTCGGTAAACCCTTCTGTTTACTCTGTTCTTTGACTGTTCTCTAAAAACCTTCTCGGTGACCTCTGTGTCTCTGTAACAGTCTTCTTACACTCATGCACACACACACTTTTTAATTCTTAACTCATGCTGTATAAATGGATCTCTTATAATGGTGATCCATTCATTGCTTTGATCTTACAAATATGATTTATCGAATGAATAATGATGCAAATTATTTCATTGGTCAGATGACCTCAAAATCATACACAATCTTTAAGTGCAATTTCCAATGTGATAACGGTTAGATGTGCCTTGATCTTGTAACACATTTTCATATGTATGTCTAGGTTCAATGAATCTGGTAACACGTTTCACTTGGTGTGTCATCTTTGCTGCTCAGTAGACATGAAATGATACTTGGTAGACAGCTTGGTGTATACTACGTTTTGAGACTACTTTCTTCAATAACCGACTATACTGTGCATACCGACTGAATATCTTGGTAGAGATAACTGACTAGAGTATATAGAATAACTTTGACATGAAACTAATGGCAACTTGATAAGTAGTAACAATCTCCCCTTTTGTCATTAGTTGAGATGTTTGACAAAAACTACTTTCAAAGTTATAACTCAATAATCTATATACCTACAAAATTTGACTATGCTGATAGTATATACAATAGTCAATAATATAATATATCCAGATATACTCCCCTTATCGATATACTATACAAAACTCTCATTTTGCATGCTTGGTGATCTATTCTATGTGCTTTGCTTACTGTACTGTATACTGCTCGGTGCACTGCTCTTGGATACTTTGCTTGCTCTACTTGGTATACTCCCCCTGTATACTATACTCCTTTTGTTTGATTTATGCTACACTCCCCCAATACTGTATCACTCCTCTTATACTATAACATATTACTCCCCCTTTTTGACAAACATCAAAACTTAATTACCATTCGGGGGTGGTAACTGGTCAAAAATGGATTTGTACTTGGTCCAGGCTTTGATCAGAGCGACATAGAGGGCATTCTTTACACTGTTCATTAAATAATTCTATGCTTGAATATCAGCCAATAATGATATTAAGCCATCTAGAGTGCTTCCTTCTTGTGTAGTAGATAAGGAGGTGGCTTGGTTGATTTGTTCTTGGATGGATGAAAGATAAGGAAGGAATAATGTCTGAAGTGTCATTATGTCCATCCGAATCTTGTGTTCTTCATTTCTTAGGTCCAATTGTTGAGCCATGAGCTGTTGTAGCTTTGTATAAAAATTTTGAACTGAATTTGGCTCTGTGGTCAACTTGCTTGAGAGATCAGTGATCTCTTTCTCAATTGCCTCTGTTTTATTCTTAATGTCTTTAATGAATAAAGAAAATGTGCAGAGTTTCGAAAATAAATAAAGAATGTGCTTGAGTTGAGGAGTCAACTCAACAATAAATTTGACAAGTTTAACTTTACCAATAGCTATAGCTTTCTGTACCTCTTCTATCATTTTTGTAGTGAGCTCTTTGTATTTTAGCTTGCTTAAATACTCTGATGCATCTACTCCAGATGTCTCTATCTTTGTTAGGAGTTCATCCAATTGAATGTGGATGGCTGCATCTATTGATACTATAGCTTCATGTAGCATATCTATTAAAAGTGCTTTCACCTTCTGAAGTACTTTATTTTTCTTTTGAAAGGCCATTTGCTTCTCTTATTCGGCCTTTGCTTGATAGTTCTGATACTTAATGTAAGTACATATCCAATAGACAACAAGATGAGAGGGGGGGGTGAATCTGATGAATACTAAGAGGGAGGGGTGAATTAGTATGCCAAAAAACACTGCACTAAGACACTTAAACAGTCTAAAGATAAACTGATAAAATAGTTTAACAGACAGACCAGTTATCACACATGCAAACCAAAATGCAAATAAAGCGTTCACCCACAAAAGCAATACAACTATAATACAAGATATTTGACATGGAAACCCAAATGGGAAAAACCATGGTGAGATGGAACTCACAAGTCACTATCTGCAGAATAGAAACCAGACCGGTTAAGGTCAGACCGGTTAAGATCTTACAATGTTCTTCACTAGAACAGATCTTGTTAGGAATCTCAATCTCTGTTAGGAGATAAGTCCGATTAAAGACTACCTTGCTAGAGGATTTTAGATTCATAGAGGTGAACCACCTTGTTAGAGGATTTTACAAAAGGCTTTTGGGCCTACCCGGTTAAGGGCTACAGACTTGTCAAAGATGTGAGTAATCAACAAGTGTTTGATCTATCTAATAGCATAGACTGCTCAATTAGATCATTGATAGCTCGTTCTTAATGCACTCCTGCATTACTTCAGTCTTCTACACATTCATATTCTTTTCAACTCCTCAACCACCTTAAACCCTAGTCACAACATAAACCCTTTCAGCAACAACCTAAAACCCTAGACATGATGTCCTTTTAAAGGAGTTTGATTTCATGTCGGTCCAATAGGATTACATTTCAATATCCTAGGTTCAATGAATCTAGACATACTCAGTAACATGACAGAAAAAGCACCGCCAGTGTGTCAGCACCATCAAACAATCGGTGGATTGATAACACATCACAAAATGCTGGTTGGTAACTCATCATATAATATTACCAGTTCATACAAAATACCGATTGTCGGTTTGACAAAAATGAAGACTGGTAAGAATGTGTTATGTCGCTTTGCTCCCTCATACTGCTTGAGATCTACAAACCGCTTGGGGTTGACATGCCGCTTCAGACTAGGAAACACATTCTGCAAAATCACCAATAGTTTAAAGACTAGAATACAACATACCAGTTGGAACAGATACCGGTTGAGCTCTAGCTCATACATATAAAGGGGATCTCAATGCAAGTGTGTGTCCATCAATGACAATCACAACATAAACATCAAAAATGCCAAAAATCTCCCCCTTTGGCATTGATGGCAACACTTAGGAAAATAAAATTTTGACATCTAAGTGTTTTACAACAAAACATGCCATTAACAAAATTGCTCCCCCTAAGCATATACACTATCCCTTAATCAATACAATGTATAGCAATTTTGCATACAGACCATAAACATTGAGATATCAGAGCATATAGCATATATCAAAGCATATAGAAAAATTTTAAAGACAGATACTTCTCCCCTATACTTCTCCAAAATAGATAGAGTACTTCTCCCCCTTTGCCAACAATGACAAAGTACCGCTGAACAACCCTGTTTCCATTTGATATTAAAATAATAAAAGTTTATGACAACAAGGAATAATACTTGTCAAAAATAGATTTATAGTCCTGCAAAAATTGTTTCATTGATAGAGACCAGGACTCAAGTAGGGAGGTGGCCACTTCTTTCTCTGTTTGCATCTGGGAGACCTGTTCTTCCATGGAATCAACTGTGCTCATCTCCTGTGTAACTGTCAAGGCATCTAGGTTCAGATAACACTTCTGAAGAATTTGCAGACATGGAAGTAAAACCAGTTGTAGCTCCTTCAAATCTCTAGACTGTGTGCTGATATCTTACTCCATTTTGGCTGATTGGATGTGAAACTAGTGAATGGTTTGCCCATAAGTTGCAAAGGAATCATAAGGTGGCTTAAATGTGCTCAAGTAAGACTGTAAGTCCATTTGAAGCTTTTACTTCTGAGCTAGCACATCATCGTAGAATAGATGGGGTTGATAGATTTTGCTTAGTAGCAGATTTCCCTCATCCAAAGCGTCCCTTATATCCTTTTGGTCTTTCAGCAATTCAGATGGGAGTTCATTCAACTTCTTCACCAGAGCAATGTTAAGAGCCTTTTGATGCTCTTTCTTGACATTTGCCTCAGCTGCTTCTTCTAGGCTCTACACCTGATCATCCACTACTATACATAGTAGCTTAAGCTTTGCTAGTGATGATTCAGTGTTGGGATGATTGGTACCAGGGATCAAACCGGTAAGGGTGTCTATAGCCGCTTGAAGTATATCTTGCTCCTTTTTCCTTTGAATGATTTCAAGGCACTCTTGAGTAACCTTGATGCTCTGCATTAGCTCTAATTCACTTGCAGACTGGATATCGATAGGACTGGAGATATCAGCTAGTTTGGCTTGACTCTTGGTTGCCTTCAGAGTCTCCATCTGTGTGCTCTTCACCGCTTCCGCTGCCTTGTCCTCTTCCGCTTTCTTTTTCTCTGCTTTGCTTTTCTCTGCTACCTTGTCTTCTTCTTCCTTCTTCTTTTCTTGTTCCTTGTCTTCCTCTTCTTTCTTTTTCCTCTCAGCTTCCTTCCTCTTCTCCTCTTCTTTCTCTTCCTCTTCATTCATCTTCTTTTCTTCTTCCTTCCACTTTTCCTTTTCTTTATCTTCCTCTTCCTTCTTCTTCTTTTCTTCCTTATCCTCTTCTTCTTTCTTTTTCCTCTCATCTTCTTGCTTCTTTTTATCTTCATCTTTTCTTTTCTTCTCTTCCTCTTTTCTCTTCTCTTCCTCTTTTCACTTTTTCTCATCTGCATCCCTCTTCTTCTTCTCTGCCTATTCCTTAGTTGCTTCCTGTCTATCCTCGGCTTGCTCACTGCCCTATTTGGCCTATTGTACCTATCCTATTCCCTCAGAAGGTATGTCCTGAGTGACATCTTCAATGTCCAGGGCATCGACATCAATAGTTTTGATTGGTTCTTCAATCAGGTTTCCTTCTTCATCAAAAACTTCATCCGGTTTAGATATAACTAGTTCTTTTTCCACTTGCAGGTTGGCCATACGTGCTTTGTGAGAATGGATAGCATGATCCATATATTGATGAGTGTCTTTTTCAACAACATCAACTCTTCCCTCTAACAGCCAGAGTCTTCTTCTCCTTGTGAAGAAGAGTCCTTTATTTTGGTCCAAAACATCAAATAATTCTAAGTTTGAGAGGTCGGGAAAGTACTGTGCAAAGACTTTCTCCCTAATCTCCTGTTCTTTTTCTATGGTAATGTGCCATTAATTATCTAATGCCTTATATAAGGAATCCGGTGTCTGAGATTTAATCTCTGATGGCGATCGGTCATTCTTATACAAATAAATAATAATCTCCTGTAGTACTTCTTCTTTCTCCTCATCACTAAAATCATCATAATAATCTACTAAGTCATAAAGTAATTTTCTCCTAATATTCTTTATTGTTCTTTGACAATGTGTCAAAGGTTTATATGAGGAGATATCAATATTTACTGGTGCAGATGCTCCCGTCTATTTGGCCTTCTTTGGCATCTCCTTAGACTCAGTCTCTTCAGAGTCCGGTTCATTTGACTTAGTCTTCTTTTTTCTTTCAAATACTTTTGCTAGTGCCACTTCCGGTTTCTTCTTTGCAGGTGACCGTTTGGTCACTCTTGGAGTTGCAGTAGTAGCCGGTGTCGATACTGCACACACTGTCTTTTCCTTCTTTGTTGTCAGTTCTTTTCCTTTCTTAATAGAGGGTTCCTTGACCGGTGCAATCCTTTCCATATAGGTTCTGGTCATTTTTTTCATAGGATCAAGAGGTGAGGCAATAAGGGTTGAGGTATACCCTTCCAGCATATCGTACATCACCTCATAGCCCATTGGCTCCACTTCTTCCATTCTAGGCTCAACAACCTCCATTAAGCATTTGTCCACCTGGATGGTGAAACAGATGTCATCTTTATATTTCTTGACGATGTCACCTGAGATCCTCATCCTTTGACTCATTTTCCATCTGAACTCATCAAAATACTTGTTCAGCACATCAGGGTAATCGGTTCCGATTGCTTGAATGCTTTCCTTGATCTGCTTGGTTACCGGTTGGTCAGGAGACCACTGGACATCTCCTACTCCAGGAAAGTAGCCTTGGAAATAGAAGAACAACCCAACCAATAGTTGTCCAAACTTGAATCTCAGTGCATTATCCTATTTGATCAACTTTAGATTAGACAGAAGTTGCCTCTACATACCGGTGCACAGGTCAAATGATGCATCCTCTTTAATCATCTAGTAAGCAGCATTTACTGCTGCAGCAGATACAGAGTTAATCCTGCTGGAAAAGAATGTTTGGTAGCCTATCACCATGCACGCATACTTAACAAGATCATCCTTGATAGAGTTGACTGTCATGCCTCATGAATCGCTCACTGAACTAGTGAGCCTCGACATTTCCATTTTGCTTATTGTCCTTAGGGCTGGCACTTCCCCTGTGTTGCAGAAACTGGTGACTGCATGAATTGCCTATGGTGTGATATCATGCGTCCTCTCTAGGTACATCTTGTCACCATGGACTTTGCTCAAAATGATCCTAATATGATCTTCTGTAAAGTCTTCTAGAAAGTATACAACATTATGGAGTTTCTTCTTCTCTAAGATACTATATTCCGGTTTGATTTTCTTATCCTTTCCACACAACAAACCTAGTTGGGAGTGGATGGCTAGAGACCCTAGGTCTTCAATCTTGCAATCAATATAGTCAGAAATTCCCTCTTCTACTATTACTCCAGCTAGAACTTGTGATAGGGAATTATACTTTGACTTCCTTTGAATGAAACTTTCAGACTCAATGGATGCACTAGAACTGGTATGAGATGCAGAAGCCATTGTTGAATATTTTAAGAACTCGAGAAATACCTTTAAAATGTGAATTTAGGGCTTTATGATTCTCCTTCACTCCACACTCCATCGGTTGCTGAATCACCACTTTGTGTTCTCCACTTGACCATTTGCAATTTGAATTTGAATCTCCTTCGCGATTTGTCAATTTCTTGAAATCTCGACTCAAATCGCCTTTTCTTCGCTCTGCTCTTTGAAAAACTTTTCTTCACTCGAAAACAGATAGTGAGAAATGATTTGAAAAATGCTTTTATACATGTCTCTCACCTACCGCCATTAATGCTCCTCTATTAGGGTGTAAACCCTAATTTGCCCTTTTTACTGTTTCCGATCTTCTACCAAGCGACAGGTATCACATACCGGTTAAGGTCTTTTACCGGTGTAAACTGGGGGTTCGAAAACATTTCGCCGTTTGCTCCCCCTAAGCCTTTTGAAGCTTAGTTTACCGGTTCTGATATTTCCACATTAGGTGTAGAAACTGGTTCCTCTTCCAACATTGTTGGTTTCTTCCTCCAGGTTTTGTTTATGTCCACTTGAACTATTTCAACATCAATTTCTCCTTCCAGAGTGACCGGTATATCATCAGATACACTCTTTCTGCTTTTGCAGAATCTTGCAATGTGACCCGGTTTGTTGCAGTGATAGCAAACCAATCCAGGTGCTCTCCAAGGTCCATTGTACATGTTTCCATTCTTCCTTCTGCATGTTGCAGCAGTGTGACCATGACCATGATAGATCATACAATTTTCTCTCCATCCAGTTGCTGCTTGATGGCCACCGCTTCTTGGCTGATGATTGAAGACATTAAACCGGTTGTGGTTCCGGTTCACAAAAGGTTCAGGACCAACTCCTTGGGTCCTTTGAGGATATCTTCTAGTGTTATTCATCACAGACCTGCATTCAAATGCTCTATGCCCAAACTTGTTGCATGCATAACAATGACCATTAAACTTATTGGATCTAGGTACATTGTTAATAAAGTAAGGAAAATTATTGTAGGCTTTGCTCCTACATACATTGGCAGTGTGTCCTTCTTTAAGATAGTTAAAGCAAACAGGTTTGAATTTTTGCTTACCTTTTCCTTTGAATGTCAGTTGCTTCTTTGATGCTTCAACATTTATTCCTGAGGATTCTCCTTCCTCATGACTAGAGAAACCAAGTCCATTGGTATTCTTTGCCGGTCTAGATGACTCAAGCTTTTGCTCTAGCTTAATAGTGCTCTTGTTGAACTTAGCAAGTATTTCCTTTGACTCAGAGAGCTCTTTGGAAATAGCAGTATTTGTCTCCATTAGGCTTTCATTTTCAGAGATGGCTATGTTCAGTTCATCTTGTACTCCTTTTTCCATTCTTCTCTCATGAAGGCAAGCAGTCAGTGCACTAATCTCTTGTTTCAACTTAGAGATCTCATGATCTATGTCCTTCACCAGATCTTCAGCTTTCCTTCAGTTCTCAAGCTCTTGACTAAACCGGATAGTCAATCCTTCCAACTCCTTTCTCAGATTGGAGTTTGAATCATTCAACTTATTTACTTCTGCTATCATGGCTTCCATATCTGCTTCATCTGCAGAACTATTTTCAGATAGCTCCATCAACTTTTCTGCATGTTCTCTCCTTTTTGCTTAAGATGCCTTGTATTTGACCATAAGATCATCATAGGCTTGCTCAGACTGAGTGAGTCATTAAGTTCCCTCAAGGTGTATTCCCCCATATCTCTTTCCAAGTAGTTAAACTTATAGAAAGGTTGGCTCTGATACCAATTGATGAATACTAAGAGGGGGGGTTTGAATTAGTAGGCCAAAAAACACTGCACTAAGACACTTAAACAGTCTATAGATAAATTGGTAAAACAGTTTAACAGACAGACTGGTTATCACACATGCAAACCAAAATGTAAATAAAGCGTTCACCCACAAAAGCAATACAACCATAGCACAAGATATTTGACGTGGAAACCCAAATGGGAAAAACCACGATGAGATGGAACTCACAAGTCACTATCTGCAGAATAGAAACCAGACCGGTTAAGGTCAGACCGGTTAAGATCTTACAATGTTCTTCACTAGAATAGGTCCTATTAGGAATCTCAATCTCTGTTAGGAGATAAGTTCGATTAAAGACTACCTTGCTAGACGATTTTAGATTCACAGAGGTGAACCACCTTGTTAGAGGATTTTACAAAATGCTTTTGGGCCTACCCGGTTAAGGGCTATAGACTTGTCAAAGATGTGAGTAATCAACAAGTGTTTGATCTATTTAATAGCATAGACTGCTCGGTTAGATCCTTGATAGCTCATTCTTAATGCACTCCTACATTACTTCAGTCTTCTACACATTCATATTCTTTTCAACTCCTCAACCACCTTAAACCTTAGTCACAACATAAACCCTTTCAGCAATAACCTAAAACCCTAGACATGATGTCCTTTTAAAGGAGTCTAATTTCATGTCAGTCCAATAGGATTACATATCAATTTCCTAGGTTCAATGAATCTAGACATACCCAGTAACATGACACAAAAAGCACCGCCAGTGTGTCAACACCGTCAAACAATCGGTGGATTGATAACTCATCACAAAATGCTGGTTGGTAACTCATCAAAGAGTATTACCAGTTCATACAAAATACCAGTTGCCAATTTGACAAAAATAAAGACTGGTAAGAATGTGTTATGCCGCTTTTCTCCCTCATACCGCTTGAGATCTACGAACCGCTTGGGGTTGACATGCCGCTTCAGACCGGGAAACACATTCTGCAAAATCAACAATAGTCTAAAGACTAGAATACAACATATCGGTTGGAACAGATACCGGTTGAGCTCTAGCTCATACATATAAAGGGGATCTCAATGCAAGTGTGTGTTCATCAATGACAATCACAACATAAATATCAAAAATGCCAATAGAATCATAGAAGCTTAATCTTCCATAAAAAACATCAGATTCAACCTCAGTAACATATACTTTAGTAATATAACCCAAATTGCTAAACATCCAAACTCAAAAGCATATAAACATCATAAACCTCATAACACTAGATTTAACGCAGAAACCCAAATAGGGAAAAACCACTGTGGGATTTCGGACCCACTAAGAAATATACTCTTCTAGAGTATGCTCGATTAAAAGAAAATCCTATTAAAGATTACAAACACATTGCTCGATGTGACCCAGTTAAGGGATTTCCCTCAGATCTGTTAGGATCTTCACCTTGTTAGAGGCGACCTTGTTAAAGGATTTCAAACACTCAATTAGAATGTCACCTTGCTAGAGGGTTTTACAAATAAGACTGTTAAGTCCACTCGGTTAAGAGATTTTCTGTCACTTCACAAAATAACAGTAATAAAAATCTATATGCAACTTCACATCTAAAATGCTAAAGTAGATTCTTATTTTCTCAATACAATCTAGACATAGAGCTAATCTTGTCCATCTGCTGGGCTTCTATACTCTATTTATTCAAAATAGGTCTTCAAGCTTCTATGCTTGGTAATCACTATGTAGCATCCTTGTGCATACATTTGCCCGCATACATTGTTTATCAATAGTTCCTTATTTATAAACAATTAGCTAACCGCTTAATCTCCTTGATCGCATTTCCCATGATCAATCATAGCCATTAGATCTTCAAACTTGTCCAGGTTAAATGTATCCTTCGATATGAAAAATGTTTTACCCCGCCTAGGAACTTGCATACATTTCTTGGAACTTGTGCTAGGGTAATGCGGTTCAATCTGCGCTGTAGATCTTCATGCCGATTTTCCTTTGACATAGATTCATTAACAAACTTCATGCACGGCATACCAATCATTTAATCAGTTCCAACTCATCAGCTTCCTTCATTAAATAACGCATGTAACTATTTAATGCATTCTATTACAGCTTGGTTATAACTCGGTTACAACTCGATAAATACTAAACTTCACTCGATAGACATTCCACCTTCATTAACCAATAGCGATAACCTTAGGGTTTACTGACTAGGTTCCTTGCTCGGTAACATAGTATAGTATTAACCTTACAATTTACAACATATGTATGATGTCAAAACAATCTAAACATCATGATCTCATCATTGTCTGACTCGGTAATAGTTGCCCATTGAATACCTTATTCATCCCCTTATTCATCATATTCTTTCTGTGTCTTTTACCGACATCTTTATACTCATCAAATCATACTTCTCAAGATATGGCAACATCATACTAAATTAGAAAATTAATTTCTTGACATCAATGACAAAATAATAATATCAAGACGGTAAACCATCCTTAATCAGTTATATCTATAATCATCAACAACCTTCTCAATATCCTTATTGAAATGCCAACAATCTCCGCCTTTGGCATTGATGGCAAAACCAATTGATTTGACTTAATATGATTCAGATTGCTGAAATGCTCTCTTCTTGTCATCAGAATTCTCCCCCATACATTAGACTTCTCGTCTTATCTCCAGTCTTCTCCCCCTTTGACAACAATGCCAAAAAGTAAAGAACTAAAACATAATTTATTCCTATATGAAGTGAATTCCCGCTATAATGTGTCAACTTAGTCTCAGTCAAAGCATTTTGTCTTCAATTCCTATTCCCTATATTGCATCCTGCACACCTTTAGAAAACATCCTAAAGTGTGTAAACCAGCATCAACTCCCAAAAGATATTCTATAGAGTCATCAAATTGATGCTTTCACCGAACTCGATCAGTGAGTAGAAGATAGGGGCAGGACCCCTAACTTACTTCTGAGATACTCAAAAGTGTCCCTTGGTAGTGGCTTGGTGAAGATATCTACTATTTGCTCCTTTGTGCTAACATATTCCAGCACCACTTTCTTCTCTTGAGCTTCTTCTCTAAGATAATGATATTTGATAGAGATGTGCTTTGTCTTAGAGTGCATAACAGGATTCTTCAAAATGTTAATGGCACTAGTATTGTCACAGAATATGGTTACTGGCTTAGTAACTTTCTCATTTATACCTTCCAACAATTGTTTGATCCATGCTATGTTGGTACAATTCAATGCTGCAGCAATGTATTCAGCTTCTGCTGTTGACTGTGAAACACATCCTTGTTTCTTGCTAAGCCAACTCACTATTCTTTCTCCCAAAAAGAAAGCTCCTCCACTTGTGCTTTTCCTGTCATCAATGTTGCCTGCCCAATCAGCATCAGTATAAAATTTTAAATCAAAATCATTTCCATTCTGATATACTAAGCCATAATCCTCAGTGCCTTTCAAGTATCTAAAAATTCTTTTGATTGTTGTCATGTGTGTATCCTTAGGATCTGCAGAGAATCATG
The DNA here is from genome assembly GCF_030272615.1 of Cryptomeria japonica. NCBI lineage: Eukaryota > Viridiplantae > Streptophyta > Pinopsida > Cupressales > Cupressaceae > Cryptomeria > Cryptomeria japonica. The sequence goes on along the minus strand of NC_081413.1, from coordinate 719,361,767 downwards.
CAACTATACCTACTGCATGTGCTATGTCTGGTCTGCTATGAACAACATATTGTAACTTTCCAATCATGGATCGGTAAAGTGTCTCATCAACAGATGCAGATTCATCATTCTTTGATAGTTTACAGTTGGTAGTCATAGGAGTACTTACTGGTTTTGAATCCTCCATTCCAAATTTCTTCAAGATTTCTTTTATGTACATGGATTGAGTAATGAAAATCTCATTTTTCATTTGCAGTATCTGTAAACCTATAAAATACTTTATCTCACCAATTAATGACATCTCAAATTCTTTGCTCATTTCATTTCCAAAGTTCTTGCATAAAGAGTCATTTCCACAAAATATAATATCATCAACAAATATGGCTGAGATCAGTATTCCATTTTCATCATTCTTCATGTACATATTGTTGTTCTCATTTGTCCTTATAAAACCAATCTTAATCAAATAAGAGTGCAATCTTTCATACCATGCTCTAGGTGCTTGTTTCATACCATATAATGCTTTGTTCAATTTACATACCTGATCTTTACTCTTGTCTTCAACAAATCCTTCAGGTTGTTCAATAAAAATTTCTTCTTCTAATACTCCATTGAGAAATGCAGATTTGACATCCATTTGATATACCTTGAGGTTTTTGAAAGCAGCATATGCCAACAATGTTCTTACTCCCTGTAGTCTAGCCACAGGTGCAAAAGTCTCACCATAATCAATTCCTTCTTCTTGAGCATAAACTTTGCATACTAGTCTTGCTTTATTTCGAATGACCTCACCTTTTTCATTTAGCTTGTTTCTGAAAATCCACTTTGTACTGATTACATTTTTGTCCTTCGGTCTTGGGACTAGTTTCCATGTGTCATTCTTCTTGATCTGATCAATCTCTTCTGTCATAGCATTTATCCAATCTTCACTATTAAATGCCTCTTTCACTATTCTCAGTTCAAATTTAGATATCAGACATGTGTTCTGTCTCAGTTTGTTCCTTGTCATCACTGGATCATCCTTATCTCCTATAATCTCACTTGGTGCTTGATGTCTTTTGACATACTTGGCTAATACAGGCTCGGTAGGCTCTATATGATCTTCTTCATCACTTGGTAACTAGATATTCTCTTCATTTTCTTCAACGGTTTTCTCGGTAGGACTTGTCAATTGAACATAAACAAATTCATCATAATCTTCTCGTTCCTTGGAATTTCCTTTATCATTTCTTTCTGCAAATTCATCAATTTTCACATTTGCACTTTCTACTATTTTGTTAGATGATTTGATCAGACATTTAAATGCTTTGCTTCTAGAAGAATAACATAGAAATGTTCCTTCTTCACTTTTCTAATCAAACTTGCCATTTCTATCATCTTTGTGTACATAGCATCTACTTCCAAAGATTTTAAAATAACTTACATTAGGTTTTTTGTCATACCAGATTTCATATGGTGTCTTCAAAGTACCTTTCTTCAGTTGAACTTGGTTCGGGGTGTAAATTGTTGTGCTTATTGCTTCTCTCCAAAATGTTTGTGGCACTTTCTTTTCAATCATCAGGGTTTTGGCACAATCCACAATAGATCTATTTCTTCTCTCAGCTATTCCATTTTGCTATGGAGTTCACGATGCAGAGACTTGTCTTTTACTACTATGATCACTGTAGAATAAGTTGAACTCATCAGATGTGAACTCTCCTCTATTTGATCTAAGACATTTCAGTTGTCTTCCTGTTTCATTTTCAACTCTTGCCTTGTACCATTTGAACATTTGAAAAGCTTCTGATTTTTCTTTTAAAAACATTACCGACATCATCCTTGAATAGTCATCCACAAATAATATGAAATATTTATCACCATAATAACTTTGAACTTTCATAGGACCATAAAGATTAGTGTGCACAAGATCTAAAATTCCCTTAGAAGTGTAAGACTTACTTGTAAAGCTTGATCTTGTCATCTTACCCATCTGGCATCCTCGACACATAGCATTCTCAAGCTTTTCAAGACTCGGTAGACCTCTTACTCAGTGCTTCTTACTTATTTTGATCAGATTATCAAAATTTACATGACAAAACCTTTTATGCCATAACTAGGTATCATTTATCTTTGCATACAGACATTTATTCTGAGTTGAGTCAAGATGAAATGTGTTACCTTTTGTTTGTGTCCCGGTAGTAGCTAACTTTCCATGCTTGTCATGAACTTTGACAATTCCTTTCTGAAATTCTATTCGGTAGCCTGTGTTGTTTAGCTGTGCTACACTCAACAAATTGTATTTCAAACCTTCAACCCAATAAACATCATTGCATCTTGCATTTTCAAGAAGTGTTATAGATCCTTTACCTTTCACTGGACATCAATTGAATATCAATTGAGTATCCTTCTTATCAATGCCACAATCTTTGAGTTGTGCCCTCAACTCATTTGCCTTAGTGACATAATCTTGTATAGTATCAAAGTTCTTGGGATCTAACATGGTGAGATCACTATCAATTTGATATCCCCTAATCTCATCAACTTGACCATACAAGTCTTGAAACTTTTGCCAAGCATCCTTGATTAGAGTACACTTCTCAATATGAAAAATGAGATCCTTTGATACATACTTTCTTAAGGTACCAATTGCCATGATATTTTTAGTGAGCCAATCTAAGTGACCAACTGGATCAACCTTAGGATCAGCAGGAGCAACAATAGTTCCATCAATGTAATGAGTGAGTCCTTTTTCCATAAGTTTACTCCATGCATCAATTTTCCAAGTAGCATAATTATGTGGAGTTAAGAGAGGAAACTTAGAAGAACCCATAGTAGCAAAAGGAAGGAACACAAGAGAACAAAAGCACAAGAGACACCCCCCCAAATTCAATCAATCAAAGTACCCCCCCCCCCCCAAAGTGATGATTTTGGCACTTTATACTTAGTGCGATTACAATGAGCCACTTGCAAAAAAAGGCAAAGTGGGCTTATGATGCAAATTTTACAACTTCCTGAATGAGATACAAGAGACTTCAATCAATAGTGCAATGAATCTAACTGAGATTCAAGCAAATATACAAGTACCAAGTGAGCCAAAAATGGCCAAAATCTGAAAGTATAATTTCTACTTACAATGGCATCAATCTGATAGCATCATGTGAAAGTAGATGAAAAAATACGCACTTTCAAAAAAAATGGCACCTAAAAAGGAGGTCGTATGACCCCAAACGAAGCCTCTGAAGTTGCAAAAACTGGGATTACTCAGGTACAGTCACCAAAAACTACATTTTTCGAAAAAACTATGCATCAAAATCAAAAAATTTCTTCACCACTGCCGAGAGCACGAAATTCTAGCCCATTTCAAAAAAAATTGCACCCAAAACAAAGCAAAAATGAGCAAGTTATGGCCATTTCAAGTTGAACTACAAAATCAAAAAGCTCAATGAGAGGGGCCTGCCAAATTTTTGAAAAATGATGACGTGGTGCTGACATCAGTAAGTCACTATGTTAAATTTGACGGTCGTATGACCGTCGCAAAACTTCACCACTACTGACTGGGTGTCCGTACTGTACGGACAACTGACGTGGCAGATGACTGTGCAGGCCGTACTGTACGGATTTGCTGACTGAGTGAGCCACGTGGTGTCTGCATGGTGGCCATATGGATGATGAGGCAGATGACTCGACTATCGTAAGGATGGGTATTACTTGCAGGCCAGTGGTCGCCTGCCATGTGGCGGACGCGGGGCTGTCAGTTGTGGTGGTCGCCAGTGGGAGTGAACCAGGATGGTCGGCGGCGGAGCTGAGGCGCTCGGGCAGCGACGGGCGAGCGTGCAGAGCCGGTGGCAGAGGACTTGGGCGCTAGAGAGGAGGTAGCAGGCGCTGGCGGTAGGTTGGAGCCGGCGCGGTGGCGGTGGCGGGAGAGACCGGCGCGGCGGCAGCAACGAGGATGGGACGACCGGGTACAATGCGCAGACCTGTGCTGCAGACCTGCAGTATGGGGTCATGGGGGGGGGGGGGGTCTGCGGACCCCCCAAAAAAGAACTTTTATTTTATTTTTCAAAATTTTTTCAATTGTTTTTTTTTTTTTGAAAAATATTTTAAAAAATTTCGAAATCCGTACGATTATAGCAAAATTGGCAAAAAAAAATTTCTCACCAAAATAGGCCGACTTTATAACCAAAATTCATGGAAACGGCCTTTTGGATGCAATGGCGGGGTCAGATTTGGTCTAGGACGCCTCCAAAAGATGCTGCTCCTCGGATCTGCCTCTTGACATCACAATAATGCCTCTTCAAGACGAATCAATGAAGCCCCAATGGCTCTGATACCATGTGAGATTTTGCCAAGATCAAGAGCTCAATGAAATGTACAAAATAGAGACATAATATGGGACAAGAATAAACTGTATTCTCATCAATAGAAAATGATCAATAATCAAATTACATAGTTACATACAATGTAGATGAGCTTGCTTATATAGGCAAGGCTAGGGATATGTGAGCACACAAACATGACATGTGGCTCAATAAGAAACAAGGGTAGGTAGGAAATAGGTGTGGGTAGGTAGGAGAAATAATATAATAGTCCACATGAGGTGGATCACCCACTGAATGTGGAGTGTAACAACAAGATCAACACCATAAAAGGTGGAATTTCTCCTACACACACTATCCCAATGTGGCACAAACACCCAAGTGTCTCATACCCAAACTACTATGAAATGCATTTCCTAAGTAAACTTAAGTAAGGTGTAATAAAAGATGAATAATTATTTACACCAACAATTACCAAATCTTACATAACCTCCATCATAATCTTCTAACATAACAAACTTGTGTTTATCACTTGTCATATGATGTGAGCATCCACTATCTATGATCCAAGAATCATTTGTATTTATGTGAGATATTAGTGATTTTTATTCATACCTTTCTTCATCTGATCCATCTTTGATAGCCACATAAACGACTTCCTCTGCATCAATTTCATCTGATTTATCATCATTGGATTCCTCATCAGCTATTAAGCATGTCTTTCTATCTCTTCTTCTGAAGTCTCAGTGTCCTCTATAATGATTATCTTTCTGTCTATCATCTCGGTAATCTCTCTTTTCAGTAGATTCTTTGTCAGGATAGTTAGAAGCCATATGTCCTATCTTATCACAATTGAAACATTTTAAAGGTAGTTTTCCTTTATACTTACCTTTGCCTCTCGGTAACCTTCTGGCTAATAGTGCTTCAAACTCTTCTTGCTTTCTGATTTCCTCATACAGTTTGTGTACTTCTTCCATGTTCTTATGAAATCTTTCACTTGCTCCACTGTGATCTCCTTTAGAGTACTTATACTTTCTTTCATTGTAATCATTAGATTCATCAAGATGAAAAGAACTAAATGCAGATTCAACTTTATTTACCGAAGATCCACTGTACTCAAATGCATGTAGCTTACCAATAGTAGTATCTAAAGAAACTGGCATGTTAGGTACAAACCTCAATTCATTGATTGCATAGACTTGGATTAAATAAGCCGATAGAAGGGTTCTTAACAACTTACTTGTTATATCCTTTTCTTTAATAGTTCCACCTACTCCTTTGATTTGATTGACAATCTCCTTTAGTCTTGTACTATACTAAGTTATGTTCTCACCTTCATTCATCCTCATAGATTTAAGTTGTCCTCTTAGACTACCTACTTTTGCTCTTTGAACATGTTCATCACCGCCATATACAGATATGAGCTTGTCCCACATTGCCTTTGCATCATTGCAGCCTTCTAGATCATTAAACTCTGAATCAGTCAATGCAGAAGTTATTTCAATCATTGCTTGGATATGTTCTTGTTTTGCCTTTATTTCTTCCATAGTCAATGGATAGGTGCTCAGTGTGATGAAATCATTCTCCAGATAATATACAACATATTCTCCAACTTCTGACAGGTGCAGCTTCATCCTTTTCTGCCATGTAGAGAAACTTGACTTGTTCAGCTTCGATGCATCCCTCTTATACATTTTTGGATCTTTGCCTCAAGTACCTTTAAAATTTTCTTCCGGAGTCCAAAGCTTTGATACCAATTGATAGTTCTGATACTTAATGTAAGTACAGATTAAATAGCCAACAAGATGAGATGGGGGAGGTGAATCATATGAACTTAATCTTCCATAAAAACATCAGATTCAACCTTGGTAACATATACTTCAGTAATATAACACAAATTGCTAAACATCGAAACTCAAAAGCATATAAACATCATAAACCTCATAACACCAGATTTAACGTGGAAACCTAAATAGGGAAAAACCACTATGGGATTTCGGACCCACTAAGAAATATACTCTTCTAGAGTATGCTCGGTTAAAAGCAAATCTTGTTAAAGATTACAAAAACATTGCTAAATGTGACCCGGTTAAGGGATTTCCCTTAGATCTATTAGAATCTTCACCTTGTTAGAGGCGACCTTGTTAAATGATTTCAAACACTCAATCAGAATGTCACCTTGCTAGAGGGTTTTACAAATAAGACTGTTAAGTCCACTCGGTTAAGAGATTTTTTGTCACTTCACAAAATAACAGTAATAAAAATCTATCTACAACTTCACATCTAAAATGCTAAAGCAGATTCTTATTTGCTCAATACAATCTAGACATAGAACTAATCTTGTCCATCTACTGGGCTTCTATACTCTATTTATTCAAAACAAGTCTTCAAGCTTCTGTGCTCGGTAATCACTATGTAGCATCCCTGTGCATACATTTACCCGCATACATTGTTTATCAATAGCTCCTTATTTATAAACAATTAGCTAACTGCTTAATCTCCTTGATCACATTTTCCATGGTCAATCATAGCCATTAGATCTTCAAACTTGTCCAGGTTCAATGTATCCTTCGATCTGAAAAATGTTTTACCCCACCTAGGAACTTGCATACATTTCTTGGAACTTGTGCTAGGGTAATGCGGTTCAATCTGCGCTGTAGATCTTCATGCCGATTTTCCTTTGACATAGATTCATTAACAAACTTCATGCACAGCATACCAATCATTTAATTAGTTCCATCTCATTAGCTTCCTTCATTAAATAATGCATGTAACCATTTAATGCATTTTGTTAGAGCTTGGTTATAACTCGGTTACAACTCGGTAAATACTAAAATTCACTTGGTAGACATTCCACCTTCATTAACGATAGCAACAACCTTAGGGTTTACCGACTAGGTTCCTTGCTCGGTAACTTAGTATAGTATTAACCTTACAATTTACAACATATATATGATGTCAAAACAATCTAAACATCATGATCTCATCATTGTCTGACTCGGTAATAGCTGCCCATTGAATACCTTATTCATCCCCTTATTCATCATATTCTTTCTATGTCTTTTATCGATATCTTTATACTCATCAAATCATACTTCTCAAGATATGGCAACATCATACTGAATTAGAAAATCAATTTCTTGACATCAATGACAAAATAATAATATCAAGAAAGTAAATCATCCTTAATCAATTATATCCATAATCATCAACAACCTTCTCAATATCCTTATTGAAATGCCAACAATCTCCCATTGCCTGTTATAATGCCAACATTGCTTTGCATAGTTCACCAAAATCAATGAGTGCTTGCCCCTTCAATTTTGATATGTCTACATTGGGCAATGCTATTGGTTTTGACAAATCAACTTTAAAACTATGCTTTTTCATCTTCTTTTCTTTACCTTTCACCGATGGAACTAAGACAAGGGCTTGTGAGGCTTGATGACCCTTGGTAGGTTGCTCGGTAGAGGCAACACTTTGATTGGTTTCTTTAGTCTCTGTAGAGTCCTTTGGTGTCTCGGTACTCAGTGTCTCAGTTTCAACATTCTCAGTGTTAGAAGGTGCTTGAGATGTCTGTTCTTGAGTAGTACCTTCTGCTATTGTAGACTTGTGACCTTCGGTGCCTTGCTCCATGTCATGAGGGGTTTCGGTTGAGACAGGTTGCCTGACTAGTGGATAAGGCTAAACTTGTTCCAAGACTGATTCACTAGATACAAGTTTTGCATATGCATTGCCTTCTATCATTTCTTGTTCCGGTGCCTCAGTATCCATGACATCTTCATCTATTTGAATGGTGTCAGCAGGGTCTTTCTTGGTAACATCAGGATCTTGCTCGGTGACATCAACAATTTCAACTGTAGCTTGCTCACTGGCATCCTTGATTTTAAATATTTCCTGCCACTTTGCTTTTGTCTCATTTTCAACTTCAATATACAGCCCATTCATCAGTTTAAAAGCTCTCTGTTTGACAAGAAACTTTGAATTGTAGGTTGTCAGATGTTCCTTTATTTCAGCTACTGACATGTCAGGAAAGAGATGAACCAGACTTCTCTCTCTGATCTTTTTCTCCGAGTCCATTGCATACTTTCACCTATTATCAATATGCAAGTTCATTTGGAAGTGACTTAGCTAGTTCCAATGGAGCTAACCGGAATTTTAGAAGTGTGCAGATGACAGCTTCTTCAATTTGTCTCTTCTCATCATTATTCCTAGTTTCATACTTGACATATCTAAATGATCCAAATCCTCCATGTTCTTTCAGACTAGCACAGAAGTTTTCAACACTATGTATATTTACCTTCTTGCTCTTGACAATCTAGAATTTTCTTCCATCCTCTGATTCTGTATCACTAGACTCTTTTGCCAAAATGAGTCTCCGAGTAGATTTCTTGTAGGTCTTTGTTACCTTGGGAGTAGTAACACTTTTTGTTTTCTTACTTGGTGAAGCTGTAGATGCTCTTGTGTTAGGTCGCTTTCAAGGTGGAGTCAGTGAAGCCTTTGATGTGTCTTGTTTCTTTCTCTTCAACACTTTTCCCTTAGGCAATTCAGTGCTTAGTGTTATTGCTGCCTCTTGGGCTTCAGATTCCTCTTTGGTAATGGTAATGGTGCCTTCGACAAGTGTAGAGGAAGAGTCTTCTCCGAATTTCTCTAACAATGCCTTTATCATTTTTGTTGCCTTTCTTGTAGCTTTGGGTACTATAATGCTCATTTTTACCTTTTCCTTTACTTCCTCATAGGTTCCATACCTTAGCTCAGTAGCATGCCTCGGTAATGTAAGAAATGCATCAATTTGTTATTATGTGATCTCAAAGTCAATCTCATAACCCATTGGTAACAAAGATTGAGTCCTCAGTTCCACAACATTCACATAACAGTAATCGGTGTCAACTTCAAAACATATATCATTTTTGTATTTCTCCACTAGCTGGGGTGGAATCCTATATCTGTTATGCATTTTCTCTTGAAATTTACTGAATTAGTCATCCATCATATCATTGAAATTATCACCTAACTTCTTGATGAAGTCATTTATCTGATGGGTGATTGGTCCGTGTAGTTCCCAAACAACTTTACTGACTGATGGAAAGAGTTTTTCAAAATAGAAAAACATGCATACCAGTAATGATCCAAACTTTAGAGTATTAGCCGAGTTGTTCTTCTTCGACTTCCTGATGGTGTTCAAATTCTCAAACAGGTTCTTTAGCAACACCTCACATAGATCAATTTTCATTCCCTTTTTCACAGTTTTGTATGCCAAGTCTACTACTGCACAGGGTACACTATTTTCCCTTGCCGATTGGAAGAAACAGTAGCCCATTACTCTAATGGCAAATTTTAGTTCTTCATCTATGACATTATTCAGTTTCAATCCTCTACAATCTGATTCCACTCCAGTTAAACTGATCAATTCCTTCTGTGATATCATCTTTTGGGCTTGGGCATGATCATAAATGGGGTAACCGGTAATCAGATTAATGATTTCCTTGGTAATCTTAAATGGTTGCTCTTCTAGCCACATGAAATCATCGTGAACTCTACTTAGAACAAACTTAACCCACTGGGGTTTGAACACATGGGGATAGGTTAGGGCTTCGGTTAATCCCTTGATCTTGATGTGTTCATACTTGCTATTCAATTTACCATCTGTGCATAGCTCATCATAGGTGTCTCTGATTTCAACATGACTGAGTTCTTCAACATGACATTTGGTGAAGAATCTCACATCCTCGACTAACAACACTCTATCCAGGATGAGTGAAAAGGCGGTTTTGTCATCTGGTTCAGATGCAACTTTGGGAGTCAAATAGTATTTTAGTGAGGGCTTCTCTACATTCTTGACAACTATGGGACCTTTGATCTTGGGCACCATTGTAGATTTTAGATAAAAGCTAACAAAGGATCCTTAGGGTTTCAAGATTTTCAAATGACTGACGCTTTATACTTAGCAGATAATGGCAACTAGATAAGATCGGTAAACTAGCTTAACAATGTGTTGAGATTGATGTAAATACCTTGAATTTTCTTTGTAGGAGGTTTGATCGTGTTGGATTCACTTTTCTCTGCTCTCTCGAAAACTTGGTAAGTGTAAATGACCACAAAAATGCTTTTAAGTACACCATATGCCTTATTGGGCTTTGTGCGGGTTAGGTCAAAAACATTAAATGCACTCGGTTCCTCTTTAACTGATTTACTCTTCTTTTTCCATTTTAACCGAGTAACCAAACTTCCTTCATTTACCGACTAGACAAGTTTCTTGTATTCACCGACTTGATAGTTTTCCTATATAGTGCTTCAAAAGACTTTGATATAATTTCAAACTTACTATTACATCTTAATTATGCAGATTTGAATTAAGTACATGATAAAATAAGAACTGTTAAGATTTTAACCTTGAGAGAATGCATTCCCTTCATACCTTTACTGATTAATTTGGAATAGGTGCACCTAACTCGGTAAGTAAGGTGCTTTCTTCATTTGACACAATTTCCTTCTTTTTCCAAATCATCTTTAATTTGTCTTTTATTTCTTCAGTGTCTTTTCTAGGTTGATCTCTGCAATCTCCAGCTAGTGTCCAACTTTGTGACAATGAAAACATGCCATACCAGGATTTCTCCATGATCTTCGGTTGTTCATTCCAAACCTTATAAAGCAGTTGGCACTTATATGTCCATATCTTCCACAATATTCATAACATATCCTTGTATTGTAATCCCATGGTACTGCAGAATACTGTCGGTAAGGATGTGTATGAGTTCGGTAACCTCTAGCATTTGCTCGGTGTGTAGACCACATATAGTTCTTTTGCTTAAGCCAACACTTCTCGGTACTATGTCCATATCTATTGCAGTTTTTTCAAAACCCTTTGAATTTTGCCTTCTGATAATTGTTAACAGACTTTGTCCTACATTGATTAGATGTGTGACCATATTTATTGCAATTGTAACAATAACCTTTGGACTTAGTGACATTCGGTTGCTTACCTTTTCTGATTTGGCACATGTTGGCAATGTGACCTTGATTTCCACATTAGTTGCAAATAGGCTTCTTTCTTTTGATGTTATTCTTATTTCCAGCTTGCTTTGATGGTTCTCCTCTCTCGGTAGTATGAATTCCCTTCTCGATAGAGTCTTTTCCTTTGTAACCGAGTCCTGCATCTTTGCTAGGTCTTCTTGTATTCAGTTGCTCATCCAACATTTTTGATGCTTCATAACTCTTCTTGAGTGTTTCTTTGGATTTCTTCTCTATTTCAAGTTCATTAGTCAACCTTGATACTTCAAGTTTCAATGCTTGATTCTCATCATTTTTCAGAATTGCTTCATGATGTGCATAACCTAGTTGATCTGACAGGTTTTGTTGAATTCCAGTCAACCTTGTGATTTCATCATTCTTATCAGATACTAAGACTTCAAGTTGTTGTTTCTCTCTTTCTAGATCTCTTACTTTATCCTCGGTTGTCCTCAATGCATCAAGATTTTCAATCATCTGTGTGCTGAAATGTTCATGTTCTCTTTTCATTGCTTTCAGTTGATCAGCCAATGCTTTGTTCTTTTCTTTCAATACTCTAATCATTTCTTCAGTTTCTTTAGATATACTATTCTCAGATGATGTCTCAATTTGTTCCACTAACTCTTGAGAGTCCTGCAAATCATCAGATAATCTTCTTCTTACTTTCAGAGATTTTTGCATTTGTCTTTGCATGTCTGCAATTAATTGATTAGCATGATCCAGTTCTTCTTGCAGATATACAATCCTCCGAGATTGTTTATAGCCTTCCATTGATAAGATCTTTCTCTTTAGGAAGTTAAACCCTTTTCCAAGATTCAAGCTCTGATACCAATTGTTAGGCCCAATATGGAAATCTAATGTACTGAGAGGGGAGGGGTGAATCAGTACTCCAAAAATTTTCTTCAATAATAAATTTACTATTATGCATAAACCGAATAGTGCAGTAACATAATATAAAGCTAAAACAAATAGATAACAATCATACATGATTCACTCCATAACACATATATTTTGGTTACGTAGAAACTCTTAGTTAGAGAAAAAAACTACGGTGGGGATGACACCCACAACTTCACTACTGCAATAGTAAAGAGTGCTCGGTTAGAGCTACATGTTTAGCTATTTCTGATAGCTTACCCTGTTAGGAGTAACAAGATTTGTTAGATCTACCTTGCTAAAGGATTTCACAACACTTCATCTAAATGCTACACCTGGTTAGAAGCTTTACAATTTATAGACTTGATTAGAGTCTTTTACCCTGTTAAAGGTTTCTCTTACAACTTCAAAATATTACAATAAAATCATTACAAATATCTGCAACTTTACATCTAGAATGTTATAGCAGATTCTATGTACTCAAAATAAGTTACCTTCTTATAGCAGACCTTGGTAACCCATATAGTAACTCGGTAAACCCTTCTATTTACTCTGTTCTGCAATTGTTCTCTGAAAACCTTCTCGGTGACCTCTGTGTCTCTGTAATAGTCTTCTTACACTCATGCACACACACACTTTTTAATTCTTAACTCATGCTGTATAAATAGATCTCTTATAACGGTGATCCATTCATTTCTTCGATCTTACAAATATGATTTATCGAATGAATAACCATGCAAATTATTTCATTGGTCAGATGACCTCAAAATCATACAGAATCTTTAAGTGCAATTTTTAATGTGATAATGGTTAGATGTGCCTAGATCTTGTAACATGTTTTCATATGTATGTCTAGGTTCAATGAATCTGGTAACACGTTTCACTCGGTGTATATCAACTCGGTGTGTCATCTTTGTTGCTTGGTATACATGAAATGATACTCGGTAGACAGCATGGTGTATACTACGTTTTGAGACTACTTTCTTCAATAACCGACTAGACTGTGCATACCGACTGAATATCGCGGTAGAGATAACCGACTAGAGTATATAGAATAACTTTGACATGAAACTAATGGCAACTTGATAAGTAGTAACATGGAGATCATGCAAGAATTTTCTCTGATTCTTCTTCTGGTTAGTACTCCAACATCCTTATCTCCAATAATTTGTTCAGGATTGTGATTCAATCTCACATATCTTGGAATAACATGATCATTATCTTTAGGTTCAGCTTCTTCATTATCATTATCTTCTTCTGAATTTATCTTTTCTAGTTGAACTGGTACATCAATATTTGCTTTGCCGGTTTTAGATTTCATAGTTTCTAGTTCCAAAAATAAAATACAAGGATCTTCATCCTTTTTCTCTGAACTAGTTTCCTCTGAGACTTCAAGAAACTCATCCACTCGAACATCAACACTCTCAATAATTCTTTGTGTCCGGTTGTTAAAACACTTGTAGGCCTTACTCTTGGTGGAATAGTCAAGAAATATACCTTCATCACTTTTAGCCTCAAATTTGCTCATATAACACCTCTCTTAATAAAACATTTGCTTCCAAATATTTTGAAATAACTAACATCAGGTGATCTACCATACCAATATTCATAAGGAGTCTTGTCCTTACCTCTCTTTACTAAAATCTGGCTCATAATGTAGACAATTGTGCTGACAGCTTCTCTCCAGAAATTTTTCACTACACCTCCTTGTATCAACATCGTCCTAGCAGCTTCAACAACTGACTAATTGTTTCTCTTTACGATACCATTCTGTTGTGGTGTCCTTGGTGCAGAAAGCTGCTGCTTGATACCATTTCCTTCACAATGCCTAGTGAATTCCTCAGAAGTAAATTCACAACCCTGATATATCCTTAGACACTTTATCTTCTTACCGCTCTCTTTCTCAGCTAAGGCCCTGAATGCCATGAACTTACCAAAAGATTCAGTCTTATCCCTCAAGAATGTGACCCACATCATCCTTGAGTAATCACCAATGAAGATAATAAAATATCTTTCATCTTGAATACTTTTTGTTTTTATTGGTCCACAAAGATCTGTATGAACCAAATCTAACAAATGTTCCGCTAAAAAATATTTGCTCTTGAAAGTTGAGGATGTCATCTTTCCCATCTGGCATTCTTTGCATAGAGAATTAACCAGTTTGTCTAACTGAGGCAAACCTCTCACTGTCTTGGACTTACTCACTTTAACCATTTTATTGTTGGCATTGTACACTCTTATGAGAATAGTTGATGTTGTCATTCATGGAAACCAACTGGCAATCATCTGGGAACACACTGGAAGTTACCAGCATCGGCAATAGACTTCTACATACACCGATAGGAACTTCACTGGCAGTGGCACAATGCATACCAACACTCAAGTCGACATGGAGTAAACTTTTGTTTATTATTTTATAATGTAATTATCTCCTGTAAAAGACGACATGGCATATTGTAAAAGACTCATATATGTATGAGATCTTATAGGTCATTTTGATATGAGAGAGAGAGAGGATAGATGAGAAGTATAAGGCAATTTTGTATAAGGTGATATAGTTGCCAGCGAAGTTTTTGGTTATAGACTGAGCTTAAATCAGTACTGAACCTGACATAGTTGATACTGATTTGAAGCAGTACATTGTATTGGATTTTGATAATCCATTTTATAAGTTAGTGAGACTTCTATTTTGTAGTGGAGCAGTGAGCTCTAGGCTGCTGGCCTTCCTGAATGTGCAGGCCCCTCATTGTAAGTAATATTTATTCATTGGCTAGTGAGTGAATATTGTGGGTCACAAATCCCACCGAGGTTTTTCCCACATCGGGTTTCCTCATTAAATATCTTGTGTTATGGTGTGTTCTCTATGATGTCTTTGTTATTCTTATTTTTTGCATTAATTCTTATTTACCGATACACTATTTTGGGATGCAAAGTTCTTAATAAGTATAAATATTCTGCTAACCGGTTAGACACTGATTCACCCGGTTTCAATGTCTTTGGGAATGTCAATGATTCTAATAGTTATCAAAGTTTATATGACAAAATATCCTATGCCAAAGCCAACTATCATCTATCTTTGCAATTAAACAGTTGCTGACTTTAGGATTAAGATGAAATAAGTTATCTTTAGTTTGCTTCCCGGTTGCAATAAGTTAACCTTTATTGTCATAGATCTTGCACATACCATTTTTAAATTCCAATGGGTATCCTTTGTCATTGAGTTGTGCAACACTCAAAAGATTATGCTTTAGACCTTCAACCCAATAGACATCATCTGAGCTACTCTTTCCATTAAGAGAAATAGTTCACTTATCTTTAACCATGCAGGGTGAGTCATTACCAAATCTTACAACTCCACCATCAAACTCCTTTAGAGAAAGAAATTTGCTTCGATCACCGGTCATATGATATGAACAACCACTATCAATGATCCGATCATCAGAGTTATCCATCCTCAATACTAATGCCTTCTGGTGTGACATCTCTTCTTTAATGGCTACAAACACAATGTCTTCATTAGCATCACCATCAAATTCATCATCAGTGATACCACCATCAACAATAATAAGAAACTCTCTTTTACCTTTACCCTTGTACTTTTAAAATTTCTCTTGTTTGTGCTCATTATCACCATTAGGACAATTAGCAGCAATGTGTCCAATCTTGTTGCATGAAAAACATTTCAAAGGTAATTTACCTCTATATTTACCTATACCTTTAGGCAACCGCTTGGCCAACAATGCTTCAAGCTCAACTAAATTGTCTTCATCATCAGCTTCTCTGCTGGATTTGGATTCATAACTGTAACTGGCATCTCTACTTTTCCTCACAGATGGGTTAGAAATAGAAGCTCTAAATGCAGACTTAGATTTCTGTACACTACCATCATAACCATTTAGCTCAAAAGCAGCAAGCTTGCCAATGATGGAGTCAAGATTTACCCTAGTTTTGTCAATGCACTTCAGCTCTTGAATAGCTGCAACTTTGCTAGCATAGACCAGTAGCAGGGTTCTCAATACCTTACTGATCACTGTGGGATCTTCCACTTTACCTCATGCAGTCTTAATTTCACCGACTATATCTTTAATCCTTTGACCGTACTACTAGATATTATCTCCTTCAGCCACCTGCATGTCATCAAACTTTCCTCTTAGACTCTCCTCTTTAGCAATCTTAACATGTTCATCAGTGCTATAAATCGCTTCAAGTTTTTTCCATAACTCATATGCAATTTCAAGACCATGAACATCTACATACTTTGCATTAGACAAAGAATTGATAATTATTGGCATATGATGAACCAACATGTTGATATGATGATAATGTATGTTGTCATTAATGTCAATAAGTGCAAGTGAATCGGTATGCAGATTGGAAGAAGTTGGTGAGCCGGTATGAAGAGATGCAGTGATTCGGTGTCGAGGTTTCACTAAGTGTCACTAGTGGTTGGTAGATGAGATCGTGATGCCATGTTAGCCTTGTGCACATGAAGGATTTCCTTGAGGATCTTGCATGTGAAGATCAACTGCATTAAATGTCTACCTTAGGAATGAACATTCTCCTTGGTGGTATGAGAAGAAAGCGTGACGAGTTGCTGATTTCTATGTGCGGTGAAGAATGGACGATGCAAATTGTCTTGTGATCTGTTTGAAATTGTATTTCTCTATGCAAAATGTTTGGATGGTCAGGATTGGACTGCTTGTAATGAAAACCTAAAATGCTTAGGGTTTAGGCTTTATGCTACCAACCTAATTGTTGTCTATAAGGTTGATGATGCTTGTTATTGTAAGTTATTGGCAAATGTTGTATGTGTATCCAAGTGATGAGATACTTGCCAAACCTATGAGAGAAAACTGTAGAGTACGATTGTAGTGTAGAGGAACTGGAAAGGATCTGCCTTAGCATATAGTGTTGTTATTAGATCAAAGATTTACCTATTGTCTTCTAACCATTTCAATAGAAGGAAAATCCCTTTGCCGGGTAGCTTTAACAGGCTTACTGTAAATCCTCTAACTAGGTGACTCAAGTTCATTGAGTTCTTTAAATCCTCTAGGAAGGTAACCTTTAATAGGGTTTCAAACTTTAATAGGGTATATAGCCATCCCTTAATTGGGTGATCTTAAACAGGATCAGTTCCTAGTAGAACCTTATTGTAAAGTCTTTAACCGGACTAGGCTCCTAACAGGGCGAGCTTCTAAAGAGTTCAAAAACAAGCTTGTGGGTATTAATCCCCACCGTGGTTTTTCTCATTTGGGTTTCCACGTGAAAAATCTATGTCATGAGTTGTGCATTTTTCATGTGATGATTAAGTATTCTTTGTTTAAGTGATTATGCATGTAGATGGTATTGTTGATACACCACATGCATATGTCTATGAATGAAGTAGTTATCAAGTATTAAATGTATTTGAAGTGTTCAGACTTACCGATCTATGTTGTTTGAAGTCTTATTGTGTTTAACCGATATTGCCATGGTTAAGTTCAGTAATCAAGACAATCGGTTAGTGTTGTTTTAAGCTTGATAAGATTGTCAAAAAAAATTTGTCTATACTGATTCACCCCCCCCTCTCAGTACTAGTTAGGGTATCTGTTGTTCATCATTATTCATCAATTGGTATCAGAGAAACTCCAGGTCCTCGGTGATATAAGCTTAACCACTTGAGGTATAAGATCCTGCCTTAATGATGAAGAGGGAAGGTCCTAAGTTCAATAGAGATAACTTCAAAATATGGAAGGACAAAATGAAAATCTATATCAAGAGTTTGGGTGATCAACAATGGAGCTATGTTGAGAATGCCTATGTAATTCCCACTGGCACTTTAACCAATGATCAGAAAAGAGAGATTCAAGAAAATGGGCAAGTCATGGAAGCCCTTATTAGTAGTTTGTCTGATATTGAGTTCATTTATGTACAAGATAAGGACACTCCTTAAGATGTATGGGACACATTAGAAACTATTTATGGTAGTGATGAGCATGTAAAGAAAGCTAAGGAAGAGAGCCTTAGAGGAAAATTTGAACACATGAGGATGGTTGAAGGTGAGACCATTCAACAATATGGCATAAGAATCAAGACTATTGTTGGAGATATCAAGAGCACTGGTGGAACAATTGATGATGCCACCATGGTCAGTAAAGTCTTGAGATCATTGTTACCGGTCTATGTAATTAGAGTTGCTTCTATTCAGGAACTAAGGTCTATTGACAAAACCAAGGTATCCTTAGACTCTATCATTGCCAAGTTAACTACATATGAGTTGAGTCAGCTTTCAGAGCATCTATTGCAGCAACCAGAAAAGGAAAAGAAGCAAGTATCAGTTATGAATCCATGCAAAGTAGAGGTATGGATGATGAAGAGATTCTGATAGAGTTTGAAGCTCTTCTTGCCAAGAGACTTCCAAAAGGTACTAGAAAATACAGAGGTAAGCTTCCTTTAAAATGTTTTTCCTGCAATAAGATAGGACATATAATTGTTAACTATCCTAACAATGAGAATAAGGATAAACAGGAGAGTTTTAGAAAGTATAAAGGAGGAAATAGAAGAAATTGTCTTGTTGTATTGGATGAAGGTGTTACTAATGAAGAATCTGAGGATGAAGAAAATGATGACATAGTATTTGTAGCTGTAAAGGAAGAAGTGTCTGACAAGAAAGCCCTTGTCTCTCGCATTGACAACTCTAATGAGTGGATAATTCATAGTGGTTGTTCTCACCACATGACTCGTGATCGGAGAAATTTTTTGTCTCTAGAAGAATATGATGGAGGTGTTGTCAGATTTGGCAATGATGCACCATGTTTGGTGATAGGTAAAGGATCTATCTCACTGAATGGAAAGAGTAGTGCAGATGATGTCTATTGGGTAGAAGGTCTTAAGCATAACCTATTGAGTGTTGCTCAACTAAATGATAAAGGAATTGTTCTAGAGTTCAAAGGTGGAGTCTGCAGTATAATTGGGAAAAATGGTGAACTTATTGCCACTGGTAAGCAAATCAGAGGTAACTTGTTTCAACTGAATGCCAAGATAAGTCTGTGTCTGATGGCGAAGTTTGATGACAGTTGGATATGGCATAGGAGACTTTGTCATATGAACTTTGATAATATTTTAAAGGCTATTAAGATCAAGGCAGTAAGAGGATTGCCTTTGTTGAACAAACTAGAGAATTTTGTGTCCAGAGAATGTCAACTTGGGAATATGTCTTCCTCAACTTTCAAAGGTAAGTCCTTTTTAGCAGAAAACTTGCTTGATCTTGTGCATACTAATTTGTGTGGTCCTATGAAAAATAGAAGTATTCAGGGAGATAGGTATTTCATGATTCTTACTGATGACTACTGAAGAATGATGTGGGTCACATTCTTGAAAGACAAGTCTAAGGCATTTGGAAAGTGGTCAAAAGATAAAATGCCTAAGAACTGATCA
The DNA here is from genome assembly GCF_030272615.1 of Cryptomeria japonica. Lineage (NCBI taxonomy): Eukaryota > Viridiplantae > Streptophyta > Pinopsida > Cupressales > Cupressaceae > Cryptomeria > Cryptomeria japonica. The sequence continues at coordinate 719,342,193 of NC_081413.1, read as the reverse complement.
AGGAGGTGAATTCACTTCTGATGAATTCAACAAGTACTGTGAAGATAGCAATATCAAGAGGCAGTTGTCTACCACAAGGATACCACAACAAAATGGCATAGCAGAAAGAAATAATAGGACTGTAGTTGAAGCAGCTAGAATAGTTCTCATCCAAGGAAAGGTAGCTCACACTTTTTGGAGAGAAGTGGTGAGCACTGCAGTCTATACCATGAGCCTGATACTCATCAAGAAAGGTACAGTTAAAACCCCTTATGAGTATTGGACTGGGAAAAATCCCACTATGAGTTATTTTAAAGTGTTTGGTAGTAAATGTTATATCAAGAGAGGTGAGCATCTGAGAAAGTTTGATGCTAAATGTGATGAAGGAATATTTATGGGATATTCCACTAAGAGAAAATCTCTCAAGTGCTACAACAATAGAACACATAAAATTGTTGAGAGTATCAACATCAAGGTTGACGAATCCCCTAAGGAACCTAAGGAAACCTGCAATGAAGAAGTGGAAGATGAATCGGGTATAGCCTTCTGGGAGCCAGTTAAGAAAGAAGTAAGTAAAGATCGTAGTGTTCCTGTATTGGTAGAAGCTACAGTAGGTGAAGAAGAAGAGGAAAAACTAGCAAAACCAGCTAGAGTCATTCCTAGGTATGTGAAACTACATCATGATCTGAAGCAAATCATAGGAGATAAAGATGTAGGGATACTCACAAGAAGAAAGGTGAAAGAAACCTCTTGCATGTTTTCTGAATTGAAGCCTAAGACTTCCAGAGAAGCACTTACAGATGAAGACTGGATTAAGGCAATGGAAGAAGAACTAGACCAAATAGAAAAGAATGCAACATGGTCCTTGGTACCCAAACCAGAACACAAGAATGTCATAGGCACCAAATGGGTCTTCAGGAATAAGATAAATGAAGAAGGTACAGTTGTGAGGAACAAGGCAAGACTTGTATGCAAAGGATATGCTCAAGAAGAGGGAGTAGACTATGGAGAAACCTTTTCTCCTATGGCTAGACTAGAAGGTGTCTGAATGCTACTTGCTTTTGTAGAATTCAAAGGATTTAAGGTTTATTAGATGGATGTGAAGTCTGTGTATTTGAATGGAATCCTAGAAGAGGAAGTGTATATTCAGCAACCGGATGGGTTTTCTCTATCAAAAGATAGTAAATGATAACTCAATGATGAACGGATAGTACCAAACTGGTACTGAGAGGGGGGGTAAATCAGTACAAACAAAAATACATTCCTAAAACTAGTTTGTCAGCAGACACTGTGCTTTGGCAGACAAACAATAACACTAGTCTTAAACAGAGTAGAATCGACAAAACCTAGAATAACTGAGACAAGCATAAACCGGTTGACACTTATCTTTTCATACAATCTAATACTTCATTTCCATTTCACCCTAGTGCATGAACAGGTAATCTATCATCAAAAATATATAAACAACTAGATCAACATGATTTAACTTCAGAAACAAATCACTTAAACCATCACATGAATAACACCACAAATGACACACAGATTTTTCATGTGGAAACCCAACTGGCAAAAACCACGTTGGGGATGAATACCCACAAGCTATTTTTGAATTCTTTAGACGTCCGCTCTGTTAGGAGCCTTGTCCGGTTAAAGACTGATACAATAGGTTCTGTTAGGAACTGATCCTGTTAGGGATCACTTGGTTAAGGATTGGCTAGAATACCCGGTTAAGGGTTAAACCCCTGTTAAAGCTTACCTTGTTAGAGGATTTCAAGAACTCAATGGTTTTGAGTCACCCTGTTAAAGGATTTACAGTAAGATGGTTAAAGCTACCCTGTTAAGGGATTTCCCAACTATTGAAGTGGTTAGAGATCAATAGGTATTATAATGATCTGGTAACAACACTCAATGCCAATGCAGATCCGCTTTAGCTCCTCTTCACCTTCTGCACTTACACTCTGTAGGTATCACTTCTCTCCTCTAGTCTAGCAAGAATCACGTATCTCTTCACTTGGATACACACACACAACTTTTGCCAACAAACTTAGAAAGAAACACAACATCGACCTTATAGGAAATAGACAAGTCGGTAGCATAAACCCTAAACCCTAAACCTGTTAGGTTAAGCAATTCAAATGGTTCAATCCTGACCATTGAGCATATTGCATTAAATGCAATAGTCTTGAACCAATCTCAAGATGTTCTCCATCATTCACTTTCCACCGCTTTCATGGCGCCTGATAACCCATCATGCATTTTCACCATTTACAGACTTTGCACATTCTTGAGGTAGATAGGAAAAATCTCCTTCATGCAAGATCCTTCACGCGAACAAGGCTAACATGGCAACATGATTTGTTCTTCATTACAATGCTAACCCATCACACAAAGTCACTGGTTGAGTCACATAGGCTTGAAGCACTTCAACCGGAAACCCTGAAGTTGAGACTACCAATAGGTAGTCATACAAAGCTTCCATGTACCAATTCCCATATCAACATGTCGGTTCACCTTGAACAAACACACCACTTCACTTTGGCACATATACCAGTTCACAATGTTATACCGATTCTCTCTTCTTCAGCATATTGATATCAATGACAACATACAGTGTTATCATGTCCTCATACCGGTTCACATAATGCCAACAATCTCCCCCTTTGGCATTGATGGCAATATACAAAGATATCTCTCCGCTTCACATCTTCTTCCCCAATTTCTACAGATATCTTATTTGCTTCACTTCTTCTCCCCCTTTGACAACAATGCCAAAGTGGAGGGACACGCTTCCCTGTTCCATTATGCTGCTCCCCCTGAGGAGTAGCATCCTTCAACACATGAATCCTGAAAAAAAAAATATGACTATGCAATAGCTGACTGATGTGGAGCATATACCTCTAGTTCACCTCATGAAGGGGCTGCACCCCTAATTCACCTCTTAAGTACATAAATGTAGCCTTTGGGAGAGGCTTGGTGAATATGTCTGCTAACTGCTCCTTACTCGAAACATGTTCTAGTGTAATCTCTTTGTTTTGAACCTTTTCCCTCAATAAATGATACCTAAGCTCAAAGTGTTTGGTTCTAGAAAGTAAAACCAGATTCTTGGAGATGTTAATTGCACTAGTATTGTCACAAAATATACTTACTGGTTCAGATACAGGAACTTTGAAGCCATTTAATACATGCTTCATCCAAATTGTCTGAGTGCAGTTCATGAAAGCTGCAACATACTTTGCTTCCATTGTAGACTGAGAGATACAACTCTACTTCTTACTCATCCATGAGACCAATCTACCACCAAGAAAGAATGCACCACTAGTTGTGCTCTTTCGGTCATCCACATTATCTGCCCAATCAGCATCTATGAATACTTTCAAGTTGAAATCCTTGCTATATGGATACCACAATCCATAATCAACAGTTCCCTTCAGATACCTAAGAATTCACTTGACTGCAACCAAGTGGGATTCTCTTGGACTTTTCTAGAACCTTGCAGTAATGCCAACTACATGTGCAATATTTGGTCTACTATGCACTACATAATGCAACTTACCAATCATTGATCGATATTCCTTCTCATTAACCAATGTTGAGTCATCCTTTTTGGATATTTTACAATTGGTCACCATCGGTGTACCAACCGGTTTTCTATCCTCCATGCCAAAGGTCTTCAACACCTCTTTGACATACTTGGACTGAGTAATAAAGATTCTATCTTTCACATGTTGAATCTGTAGTCCAATGAAGAACTTAATCTCCCCTATGAGTGACATCTCAAACTCTTTCTTCATATCATCTGCAAACTCATGACTCATCTTGTCATCTCCACTAAAGATAATGTCATCAACAAATACCTCATAGATTAGGATCTTATCTCCTTCAGATTTCAAGTATATATTGCTATCTTCGCTTGTTCTCTCAAATCCAATCTTCACAAGATGGGAGTGTAGGCGTTCATACCATGCTCTAGGTGCCTACTTTAGACCATATAAGGCTTTATGTAGCCTACACACCATGTCACTATCTTCAGATAGGGAAAACCCATCTGGTTTCTCTATATACACCTCCTCTTCAAGTACACCATTTAGGAATGTAGATTTTACATCCATTTGATATACTTTGAATCCTTTAAAAGCTGCATATGCAAGAAGCATACAAACTCCTTCCAATCTGGCTACAGGAGAAAAGGTTTCTCCATAGTCTTCTTCTTCTTCTTCTTGGGCATATCCTTTACACACCAGTCTAGCTTTATTTCTAATAATTGTGCCATCCTCATTTAGCTTATTTTTGAAAACCCATTTGGTACCGATGACATTTTTATGCTCCAGTCTGGGTACCAAAGATCATGTACCATTTCTCTCTATTTGGTCAAGTTCCTCTTCCATTGCCTTGATCCATTCTTCATCTTTATGTGCCTCTTTGAATGATTTAGGCTCAAATTCAGAGATCATACATGAGTTTTCTCTGACCTTTCTTCTTGTAAGGATTCCTGCATCCTTATCTCCTATGATCTGCTTAAGATAATGATTCAGCTTGACATACCAAGGAATGGTCTTAATAGATTCCTCTTTCTTTTCTTCTTCATCCTCATCTCCATCAGTATCAACATCTACATCTACCGGTGTAGGAACACTGTTACTGGTACTTGGTTGACTACAACCGGTTCCTAGAAGGTTACAACCAATTCATTTATCGCTTTCTTACTGCCGGTTTCCTTAGTTTTCTCAGAGGTTTCAGCAACTCTCACATTGATGCTTTCCATAATTCTCTGAGTCCTATTATTAAAACACTTGAAAGCTTTTCTCTTGGTGGAATACCCTAGGAATATTCCATCATCACATTTCGCATCAAATTTGCTCTGGTATTCGCTCCTCTTAATGTAACATTTGCTACCAGACACTCTAAAGTAGCTTACGACAGGTGTCTTACCAGTCCAATACTCATAAGGAGTTTTATGCTTGCCTTTCTTGATGAGTACCCAGTTCATTGTGTAGACTGCAGTGCTCACCGCTTCTCTCCAAAAGGTGTGAGCAACCTTTCCTTGAATTAGCATTGTTCTTGCTGCTTCAACCACAGTCCAATTATTCCTCTCTGCTAGGCCATTCTGTTGTGGATTCCAGGGGGCAGATAGTTGCCTCTTGATGCCATGTTCTTCATAGTACTTGTTGAACTCACTGAAAGTGAATTCCCCTCCTTGATCAGTTCTAAGGTGCTTGATCCTTTTACCGATTTTCTTCTCCACTAATACTCTGAAAGCTTTGAACTTTCCAAAAGATTCAAACTTATATTTCAAGAATGTGACCTACATCATTCTTGAGCAGTCATCAGTGAGAATCATGAAGTACCTATCACCCTGCACATTCCTAATTTTCATAAGACCACACAAATCAATATGCACAAGATCAAGTAAATTGTCAGCAGTGAAAGGTTTACCTTTAAAGGTTGAGGAAGACATTTTCCTCAGTTGACACTCTCTGCACAAGGTATTTTCTAGTTTACTCAGCACCAACAACCCTCTAATTGCCTTGATCTTACTGGCCTTCACAATTTTATCAAAGTCTACATGGTAGAGTCTCCTATGCCATATCTAGCTATCATTGAACTTGGCCATAAGACATGTACTGATATTTGCATTCAGCTGAAATAGGTAACCTTTGGTCTGCATGCCGGTGGCCACCAATTCACCATTCTTTCCTTTGATTCTACACACTCCACTCTTGAATTCTAGAGTGAGACCACTATCATTCAGCTGGGCAACACTCAGAAGGTTGTGTCTAAGACCATCAACCCAATATACATTGTCAGTACTACTCTTTCCATTCAGAGAGATTGACCCTCTGCCTTTGACCATACATGGTGCATCATTACCAAAGTGAACCACACTACCATCATACTCTTCCAAGGATAGAAACTTGCTCCAGTCACCAGTCATATGGTGAGAATAGCCACTGTCAATAATCCACTCATTAGAATTATCAAAGCCAGAGACAAGAGCCTTCTTGTCTGACACATCTTCCTTGACAGCAACAAACATAATATCTTCATTTTCTTCATCTTCTAATTCCTCATCTGTGACACCTTCATCAACTGCCACAAAACAGTTTCTCCAGTTTCCTCCTTTGAATTTCTTGAACCTTTCCGGTTTGTCCTTGTTGTCACCATTAGGACAGTTTACATCAATATGTCCTATCCAGTTACAAGAAAAGCATTTCAAAGGGAGCTTACCTCTGTATTTACTAGTTCCTTTAGGAATTTTCCTAGCAAGAAGAGCTTCAAATTCCATTAGAATCTCCTCATCATCCATTTCTCTGCTCTATCTTGGTTCACCACTGGTGCTTGCTTCTTTTCCTTTTCTGGATGGTACAATAAAAGCTTTAAAAGTTGATTCAGTCTTTTGAACACTGCCATCAAAACTATTTAGCTCATAGGCTGTCAACTTTGCAATGATGGAGTCTAGGGATACCTTAGTCTTGTCTATTGATCTCAACTCCTGAATAGCAGCAACCCTTATTGCATAGACCGGTAATAAGGATCTCAGAACTTTTCTTACCACAGTGGAATCTTCCTTTTTACCACCTGCACTCTTGATATCTGCGACAATAGTTTTGATTCTTATTCCATACTATTGAATGGTCTCACATTCAACCATCTGCATGTCTTCAAACTTCCCTCTAAGGCTTTCTTCCTTAGCTTGTTTTACATGCTCATCACCGCCATAGATATTTTCAAGAGTATCCCATACTTCTTTGGGATTTACTTTATCTTGGACATCAATAAACTCAATGTCAGATAAACTACTAATTAGGGCTTCCAAGACTTGCCCATTCTCCTGCATCTCTCTCTTTTGATCATTGGTGAGAGTACTGGTAGGGGCAACACAAGCATTCTCAACATAGCTCCAGTGTTGAGCACCCATGCTTCAGATGTATATCTTCATTCTGTCTTTCCATATATTGAAATTATCTCTATTGAACTTTGGACCTTCTCTCTTCATCATTAGACTTGGATCTTTTCCTCAAGTGGTTAAGCTTATAACACAAAGGACCTAGAGGATGCTTTGATACCAATTGATAACTCAATGATGAACGGGTAGTACCAAACTAGTACTGAGAGGGGGGGGTGAATCAATATAGACAAAAACACATTCCTAAAACCGGTTTGTCAGCAGACATTGTGCTTTGGCAGACAAACAGTAACACCAGTCTTAAACAAAGTACAACTGACAAAACCTAGAATAACTGAGACAAGCATAAACCGGTTGACACTTATCTTTTCATACAATCTAATACTTCATTTCCATTTCACCCTAGTGCATGAACAAGTAATATATCATCAAAAATATATAAATATCTAGATCAACATGATTTAACTTCAGACATAAATCACTTAAACCATCACATGAATAATACCACACATGACACACAGATTTTTCACGCGGAAACCCAACTGGGAAAAACCACGGTGGGGATGAATACCCACAAGCTATTTTTGAACTCTTTAGAAGTCCGCTTTGTTAGGAGCCTTGTCTAGTTAAAGACTGATACAATAGGTTCTGTTAGGAACCGAGCCTGTTAGGGATCACTTGGTTAAGGAATGGCTAGTATACCTAGTGTGTGGGGGAAAAAGTGACACTAAGAAAACATGCCCTAATCTCACTTTCAATCACACACTTGTGGAATATGAAAGAGCCTAGAGGTATCACACAATTGGCTACTTCTTTTTGTGGAAGAGAGAGCCACGGGCTACCTATTAGGATTTCTATTCCTTTGTTGCAAATGATAGATAGAATGATGCAAGTTCAACTATTAACCCTAAAGTGTAAGTATGAACTGGTAACTTTGAGCACAAGATTGTAGAATTGAGATTTAATGATGAACAATTGTAAGGATAAGAGGAGAAATGTAAATGTGTACCTTGAATGGATTTGATTCTGCAAGATCTGCGGCTGAAGCCGGAAGCCTGAAATACTGAACCTGCTACCTCTGAAACTGCTAAAGTTCACTGAAACGGACAAGGACCAGGGCACCTAGCGCCCCTATCCCAGGGACCAGGGTGCCCAGCGCCCCTGTCCTGGCAGGAACAGGGTGCCCCATGCCCCTGTCCTAGCTTTCTGGGTTGGAATTTGGTGTGAAGTTCTGTCTCGGTCCGCTTCCGTCGGATCTACAACTTGTGGCGTCCTTCGAATTTGGAAATCTGCACTTATATCTGAAAAGGGTTGTAGGTGGCTATATAGGGTTTTGCCTTAGTCAAACCCCCACTTTGGTGATTTCCACCTCCACGAATAGCCAAGTTGTATAGTAAAAGTTGTGTGTGCAGACCTTGTGTGTGTGCGAGATCCTAAAATGCAAGTAAGCAAACTAGAGCAACCTAGAAAGTAAACCCTAATTGCTTGTAAATGATAAAGTAAATGCTCTACATCAAGATGCAAAGTGATTTAAAGCATGAATACAAATGATATAATGAGGCTTATGCAAAGACATGAAATCATACCCAACCCCAAGGGAGGGGTACAAGCCAATCTTCAGTCGGTGATCCCCTATTGCTCTTCAATGTCTTCAAAGCCCTAAATGGATGAATGAAATTGATGAATGCTTGATGGATGGATGTTGAATGTTGTTGAAGTCTTCAAAGATCTACTCTTTCGCTGTGTAGAAGGCCCTTTGAAACCAAAATTTGGATCCTTTCAAATGAAGAAAGAGAGCTCTTATATATGAAACCCTAGGTCTTAATTTCAACTTTTGGCTGACCTAGAGATTGAATCTCCCACCAATTTCTTGGGGTTAAGCTTTATTTTATGATTGGATCGTGCTCCTAAAATTTTGGGAAAAATGTTCGAGACCATGTGCACTCCGGGCACCCTGGTCCCGACAACTTTTCACCAAATTTTCAGAGCTGTCGGATATGATGATTTTAGAGAGAATCCTGAAGTTACAGGTGATTTCGAGATGTTTTGACCCCCAAAATCAAGCCCCCAAGTTCAAAATAGGACCTAATTAGGGTTTTTGATTAAATGATGTATTGGTGGAATAAAATGAAAGGGGCACACTTTAATGAAAGGGCCCAACTTTATGATGTGGAAGATGATGAAATAGGACCTTAGACCTAATTAATTTAATTAATTAAGTGCTAAAGGGGAAATGCAATGCAAAATGCAAAATGCGCCAAGGCGGGTGCTAAACTAGGTGTGAAATTGTACCACCCTAGCAAGTGCGTACAATTTACGATGCTACATTTAGCCCCCACTTTAGTGGTCATATGAACACTACGTGCATATGCAAGCTAAAGTACAAAAAAGTAAACATTATTTGAAAAAGGATATATCCATAAGTTGTCGAAGGAAGCCCCTAGCGGCATCTGCAGTACACAGTTAGGAACCACAACCTACAAAACCACATGTTAGATCACCAAATCACCTAATGCTTACTAAGGAAGGTGATAAAAATTCGAGGGTAGCTATATGCCCCCCCTGTTTCGGGTTGCTAATTTTAGTGAGTTGAAACAGGGTATCATGTTTACCACTTCGAATTGTTAAAGAATATTGATGACAAATGCTCACAAGAAGATTTGATATGAGATCAAAAACTAATGGAGAATCATTTGGTAAGAAAGAGGACTAAATCTCAATTCCAACACAACAAAGAGTGTGAGGACTTGAGAGTTCTCTAACACAAGATGAAGGATGTAAATGGAAACAAAATGCAAAGAGAAGAAAAGAAAGGAAAAAAGCATGAATACACACATTAGTGATCCATGAGAAGAATAATGGGAGAGAAAACATGGACTTCTCGCCCCTAGATCTTGTCTAGGTGATCCATGGGAAAAAGGACATGGAAAACTAGCCCCTAGAGTCTGCCTAGGTGATCCATGTAAGGGAGGAGAGTGAGAAAGTCTAGCCTTATGCCGCTAGTTCCACTCAACCTCGTGCATGTGTGTGTAAGTGAGGTTAGAAGCACCTCATAGGAGTCTATGCCTGAGTATGCTACAACCTGTATATGTATAGTACAAAAGCGTGACATCTCGCTCTAAGAGTCTATGCTCTGGTTCCGAGAATAATCACCTTGCATAAAAGAAAAATGGAGACATCTCACTCTAAGAGTCTGTGCTCTGGTTCCGAGAAAGACCCATTGCTCAAAAAGTGTAATGTTTATGTCATAAGCAAAGTAGAACAAGGATACCTACCTTCATCACAAAAGAAGATACCCCAAAAATGCAACAATATCATAGATCCAAGCAAAAGAGTTTTGCACTCTTTAAGCAAGGATAAGATAGTTGAAAAAAAGGGATATCTTGTAGTATGTGTAAAGGAGATCTTTAGAGGAGAAGAGATCTTTGTACAAAAGACACCTATCCCCGAGAAGAATTGTCTTAGACAAATATAACATCTTCTAGACAAAGAAGAGAATAAGAATGCAATACTTCCTTCTTTTGCGAGGTGAAAGTGATTCTTAATGAAGGATGACGCTCTTTTTAACCCAATTGGGAGAGTGAATTCATTATGGATGTATTTTACCAAGTGCAAAAGAGGTTGTAGTCAAGGACTTACACCTCTTGTAAGAGAGAATCCTTGAACAACAACAACAAATGCATACAAGGAATAACATCAAGTAATAAAGTTCACACCATCCACGAAATAGGAAAAAGTGGATCCTTAGATAAAAATAAGGAAAGATCATTGCCACCCAAGGATAAGGACAATGAGAAGGACTTACACAATCTTCTAGGGAGAGATTTAGACATAAGCAAAATATACTACATACTCACATGAGTTCATGCACGCAAGACATTAGTGTATGCAAAATGCTCCTCACAAGAAGTGGGTAGGATAAGAAAGAGAATACACATCTTCTCTCATATCTAGGAAAAGAGGATTCTAAAGAAAAGATGATCAATATTTCCACACTATTACCCCATAGGAACAAGAGATAACATAGAAAAAATTAGGCTATTATGTTGCTTCAAAAAATATGATTGCACTTGAAATTGTACCATCATGAATGACAATGAGCCCCCAGTAAATGAGCTACCAATGTCACATAATGATGAGAAACATAATAGCCATTAATGTTATTTAAAGACATGATAGATTGAATGAGGTATTTGAATATGACATGCTAAATGCTCAACTATAAGTGAGATCAAAAACATGTATAAAATGATAAAAATTGAAGAAAAGTCACAAGAAATCTTAGAAGAGGGATGAGTGTAATTTATTAGAGCCTTATCCCTAGAGGAAAGAACTTTATGATGAATAGGAGATAAAGATTCACAAGTGGATTTAGAAATTTGAGGGGATTCATAAATAGATTTGTTCATCGCCAAGATTTCCTTATGAGGGGAATGAGAGTTGATAGAAGTAGAAGATGATTTAGTTGAAGTGAGATCATCATCACTACTAAATATAGCATTCACATTGAGAGATGGTCTTTTAGATGCTTTGGGGGGCTTAGAAAGATTATATCCAAGTCCAAATGAATATTCATGCATGTTATGTTCTAAAGGAACTTTAATTCCTTGTTCATTTGTGCCACAACCATTTCCACTATAGCCACTCTTAGCCAAAATATGAAAACCACGACCATAACGATTAGCCATTTCAGAAAGAAAAGGTGGTTTTTCATAAGACAAAGAATCAAATTCTTTAGAATTAGAGGTGTGAGGAGAAGAAGTTTGAGAAGCGGCCACAAAATTATTGCTCATAGGTTCAGGTAAGACTGATTGATCTCTAGTTTCTTCCTTCTTTTTAACTTTAAGCTCTCTAGGAGGAACCCTATACTCACCTACAAAGGTGGGATTAAAATCAAGAGATCCCCAATCGTCTTCTGCGAGAACCTTCTTAGGATCAAAAGCCTTTTCATGTGTAGATTAAAGTTGAGAAGAATCTTCTTCAGGAACTTTAGACTCATCCAAAGAATTTTGATTATTAGAGGGTAATGATTCATCCAAAGGTATCTTGTTTAACGAGTCATCACTAGAAGAGGAAGGCTTAGAAGGACTCCCTTTGGAAGTAGATGTTTGCAAAAAAGCTTGAAAATTAGTATCACCTATCAAGGTATATGTCTTATTATTATAAATAAATTTGACTTGTCTATGCAATGTAGAGGGGACAGCTTGCATACTGTGAATCCAAGGTCTCCCTAATAACAAGTTGTATGTTAGATTTCCCGACATAACATGGATAGGAGTAGGCAAAGTAATAGGACCCACCGTGATGGGTAAGGTGATAATATCTAATGAAGACTTAGCCACATTATCAAAGCCTCGAATGGGATGAGAATCAGGCTCAATAAGGGATGTATCCACATTCATCTTATGCAATAGATTAATGCTACACACATTGAGGCCAAAGCCATTATCTACCAGTGTTCATCTTATAGCAGTGTCATTTATGATAACCACAATCATCAAGGGATCATATTGATGTTGAATTTCACTAGTAGGCAACTCATCTTGAGTAAACACAATTTGAGCTTTAGGATTCATCACAGAGTTAACCAAAGACACTATATTACTAGATGTATTAGGTGGAGGAACATTCAAATCTTTCAAGGCATCTTGTAACATTCCATGATGAGTAGAAGAAGTTTGGATCAAATCCCAAAGGGATATCTTAGCAGGGGTAGCTTTAAGTTGTTCTATGAGATCATATTCCTTACCAAGAACTTGTGAAATACGAGGAGCTTGAGGAAGAATAGGTTGGGAAGGAGGAAGGGAAGTTGGGATAACTAAAGGAGGATTAGGTTGCCTACTGTTTCTTGTGTTATAGGTATGAGCAACCGCATTATAACTCTCTCTAGTCAGTTGCTTAGAATACTCATAAGGGCTCTTAGTAGAATAACCTCCTTGCACAGTAATAATAGGTTTCTTAGCAGTGCAAAAAGAATCATTAGCAAAACCACCTTGAACCACTAAGATAGGCTTATTTAAAGGTTGAGAATTTTGAGAAGGACAAGCACCTTGGACAGTGAAGAGAGGTTTGTTAGGTGTTTCATTCACATGTATCAAATTGATTGAGGATGGTTTAGAGGAATGAACAAAAGTGTTGGAAGAATTATTGATAGTCTTCTCTTGCACTAAAATCTCATCACGAATTAAATCAATTTTAGGAGAGAGACAAGGGGTAGGCATTGATGTTCTAGTAGGCAGAGTAATACTAGGAAAGGTCATATCATCCTCTATCATCAAAGGATCTACATGGGGAATAAACTCTCTAGGAGAAGGATCAACATTACTCTCTAAAGTCTCACTTTTGAGAGGGAGATCTTTGAAAGAGATGTTAACCATCTGGCTTTGAACTAGGGTATCCTTATGAGTAGAACCAAGCTGAGGAGAGGGAGATGCTTTATTTTTAGAGGGAGAATAATTGAGATTCAAGGAAGGTGAGAAACTATCAAGGGAGTTTTCAATCTTGATTTCATCCCCTTTGGCTAGGGTGGGTAGAGAATAATCTACACCTTCTCCTAATGGTTCATCCCAAATAGTGAGGTTGTTGAAAGGAATGTTTGAAGTATTGTCAATTTCGGGAGAGGAGATAACATTGTTTATTAATTCCTCATCCTTAGGAGGGAGAGCATCAATAGATGTGTTAAACTCATCCTCTTTTCTCAAAATATGTTCAATATGATCTTTAGGGGAGAGACAATTAAGGAAATTGCTTATCATTTCATCTTCTTTCTCTAAGGGTTGTTTATGGGTAAGACAAACTTTAGGAGAAGGGTAAGCATTTATCATTAATTCATCATCTCTAGTGGGAATTTTGTTGGAAAAGGAAATGCCATCACTAGGAAATGTAGGGATAATGTCATCTTCTTGCACAAAAGGATCCTCATGAAGGGAGTGTTTTTTAGGAGGAACATGAACATATTTCTCCAAAGATTCATGCTTAGGAAGGAGATCTTTGAAAGAAGTGTTCATAACCTCTTGTTGCACTAACATGCCCCCATTGGAAGGACCAACTTTAGGAGAAAATATGTAAATTTCCCTCAATACCTTTTCACTTAGAGAGGCATAATGTAGGGAAGGTGAAGTAACATTAAGAAAGGTGTTTATGATATCATTCTCTTCCTCTAGGATAGCTAAATAGGAAGGGCACATTTTAGGAGAATTGTCAAGATCACTCTTAAAGTCTTCATCCTTAGAGCATGGGAGAGTCTCAAAGGGATTGGTAGCAACTCTTTTAGGCACTAAAATGTTGTTATAGATGGGGGGAGGTTCTTTAGGAGAAGGAAAAATTGAAACAAGGGAAGCTAACCCATTATCACATCTATGAAATGAATGCATCATGACAACAATTTTCCTCTTTCAAATGATAACACGTGCAAAATAGAAGGAAATGTTTAATGCAAGCACTTAGAATGTAGATTTAGAAAATGAAATTTATGATTCAAATGAGTTCCTAAATCAGATTTGAAATTATTGATCCCAATTAAGCTATCCACAAGTTCAACTTTGAGTTGAAAAATTAGGGTTTTAGCAAAAATTTCCTCTAGATTTTTGAATCTTGCAAGAAATTAAAACTTGTAAATACAAATTTGAATTTGAAATAGCATAAACACTCAAATCATAAATCAGAATTGGAGTTCACGTCGGGTTCACCAAAATGTGTGGGGGAAAAAGTGACACTAAGCAAACATGCCCTAATCTCACTTTCAATCACACACTTGTGGAATACGAAAGAGCCTAGAGGTATCGCACAATTGGCTACTTCTTTTTGTGGAAGAGAGAGCCACGGGCTACCTATTAGGATTTCTATTCCTTTGTTGCAAATGATAGATAGAATGATGCAAGTTCAACTATTAACCCTAAAGTGTAAGTATGAACTAGTAACTTTGAGCACAAGATTGTAGAATTGAGATTTAATGATGAACAATTGTAAGGATAAGAGGAGAAATGTAAATGTGTACCTTGAATGGATTTGATTCTACAAGATCTGCCACTGAAGCCGGAAGCCTGAAATACTAAAGCTGCTACCTCTGAAACTGCTAAATTTCACTGAAACGGACAAGGACCAGGGCACCCAGCACCCCTGTCCTGGCAGGACCAGGGCGCCCCACGCCCCTATCCTAGCTTTCTGGGTTGGAATTTGGTGTGAAGTTCTATCTTGGTCCACTTCCATTGGATCTGCAACTTGCGGCATCCTTCGAATTCAGAAATCTGCACTTATATCTGAAAAGGGTTGTAGGTGGCTATATAGGGTTTTGCCTTAGTCAAACCCCCGCTTTGGTGATTTCCACCTCCATGAATAGCCAAGTTGTGTGTGCAGACCTTGTGTGTGTGCAAGATCCTAAAATTCAAGTAAGCAAACTAGAGCAACCTAGAAAGTAAACCCTAATTGCTTGTAAATGATAAAGTAAATGTTCTAGATCAAGATGCAAAGTGATTTAAAGCATGAATACAAATGATATAATGAGGCTTATGCAAAGACATGAAAACAACATGAAATCATACCCAACCCCAAGGGAGGGGTACAAGCCAATCTTCAGTCGGTGATCCCCTATTGCTCTTCAATGTCTTCAAAGCCCTAAATGGACGAATGAAATTGATGAATGCTTGATGGATGGATGTTGAATGTTGTTGAAGTCTTCAAAGATCTGCTCTTTCGTTGCGTAGAAGGCCCTTTGAAACCAAAATTCGGATCCTTTCAAATGAAGAAAGAGAGCTCTTATATATGAAACCCTAGGTCTTAATTTCAACTTTTGGCCGACCTAGAGATTGAATCTCCCACCAATTTCTTGGGGTTAAGCTTTATTTTATGATTGGATCGTGCTCCTAAAATTTCGGGAAAAATGTCCGGGACTGTGTGCACTCCGGGCGCCCTGGTCCTGACAACTTTTCACCAAATTTTCAGAGCCATCGGATATGATGATTTTAGAGAGAATCCCGAAGTTACAGGTGATTTTGAGATGTTTTGACCCCCAAAATCAAGCCCCCAAGTTCAAAATAGGACCTAATTAGGGTTTTTGATTAAATGATGTATTGGAGGAATAAAATGAAAGGGGCACACTTTAATGAAAGGGCCCAACTTTATGATGTGGAAGATGATGAAATAGGACCTTAGAAATAATTAATTTAATTAATTAAGTGCTAAAGGGGAAATGCAATGCAAAATGCAAAATGCGCCAAGGCGGGTGCTAAACTAGGTGTGAAATTGTACCACCCTAGCAAGTGCGTACAATTTACGACACTACACTTGGTTAAGGGTTAAACCCTGTTAAAGGTTACCTTGTTAGAGGATTTTAAGAACTCAATGGTTTTGAGTCACCCTGTTAAAGGATTTACAGTAAGCCGGTTAAAGCTACCCTGTTAAGGGATTTCCCAACTATTGAAGTGGTTAGAGATCAATAGGTATTACTATTATCTGGTAACAACACTCAATGCCAATGCAGATCTGCTTTATCTCCTCTTCACCTTCTGCACTTACACTCTGCAAGTATCACTTCTCTCCTCTGGTCTGGCAAGAATCATGTATCTCTTCACTTGGATACACACACATAACTTTTTCCAACAAACTCAGAAAGAAACACAACATCGACCTTATAGGAAATAGATAGGTTGGTAGCATAGACCCTAAACCCTAAACTTGTTAGGTTAAGCAATTCAAATGCTTCAATCCTGACCATTGATCACATTACATTAAATGCAACAATATTGAACCGATCTCAAGAAGTTCTCCATCATTCATTTTCTACCACTTTCATGGTGGTTGATAACCCATCACACATTATCACCGTTTACAGACTTCGCACATTCTTGAGGTAGATAGGAACAATCTCCTTCATGCAAGATCCTTCACGCACACAAGGTTGACATGGCAACATGATTTGTTCTTCATTACAATGCTAGCTCATCACACAAAGTCACTGGTTGAGTCACACAGACTTGAAACACTTCCACCGGAAACCCTGAAGTTGAGACTACCAATCGATAGTCATACAAAGCTTCCATGTACCAGTTCCCATATCAACATGCCGGTTCACCTTGAAGAAACACACTACTTCACTTTGGCACACATACCGGTTCACAATGTTATACCAGTTCTCTCTTCTTCAGCATATTGACATCAATGACAATATACAGTGTCATCATGTCCTCATATCGGTTCACATAATGCCAACAGTAAAATGGTGTATAGATTACACAAAGCCCTATATGGATTGAAACAAGAACCTAGAGCATGGTATGAATGGTTACACTCACATCTTGTGAAGATTCAATTTCAGAGAACAAGTGAGGATAGCAACATCTACCTAAAATCTGAAGGTGATCAGATTTTGATCTGTGAAGTATTTGTAGATGACATAATCTTTGGAGGAGATGATAAAATGAGTCATGCTTTTGCAGATGAAATGAAGAAAGAGTTTGAGATGTCTCTGATTGGAGAGATAAAGTTCTTCATTGGTTTACAGATTCAGCAAATGAAAGAGGGTATCTTTATTACCCAGTCCAACTATGTCAAAGAGGTATTGAATACCTTTGGCATGGAGGAGAGAAAACCGGTTGGTACACCAATGGTAACTAGGTGTAAATTGACTAAGGAATATGATTCAGCATTGGTGAATGAGAAGGAATACTGGTCAATGATCAGTAAGCTATGCTATGTGGTGCATAATAGACCTGATATTGCTCATGCAGTGGGCATTGTAGCTCATTTTTAGAAAAGTCCAAGAGAATCCCACTTGGTAGCTGTCAAGCAGATTCTTAGACATCTAAAAGGAATAGTTGACTATGGATTGTGGTATCCATATAATGGTGACTTTAATCTCAAAGTATATACTGATGCTGATTGGGTAGGTAATGTGGATGATCAGAAAAGCACAATCAATGGAGCGTCATTTCTTGGTAGAAGACTAGTCTCTTGGATGAGCAAGAAGCAGAGTTGTACTTCTCAGTCTACAGTTGAAGCAGAATATGTGGTAGCATTTATGAACTACACTCAAGCAATCTGGATGAAACATGTATTGGAAGGTTTCAAAGTACCTGTATTTGAATCGGTGAGTATATTCTATGATAATACTAGTGCAATCAATATTTCCAAGAATCCAATATTGCATGCTAGAACTAAGCACATTGAGCTCAAGTATCATTTCTTGAGAGAGAAGGTTCAGAATAAGGAGGTTGTACTAGAACATGTTTCCAACAAGGAGCAGCTAGGAGATATATTCACTAAGCCCTTACCGAAGACTATATTTACCTATTTGAGAGGTGCATTAGGGGTTCTACCCCTTCATGAAGTCAACTAAAGTTGTGTGCTCCACATCAGTTAGGTACTATAGTGTCAAATCTTTCAAGATTGATGTGTTGAAGGATGCTACTCCATAGGGGGAGCAACATAGTGGAGAATAGAAGCTTGTGCCTCCACTTTGGCATTGTTGTCAAAGGGGGAGAAGATATATGATGATGCAGAATACACTGGTCTATGAAGTTTTCAGTTGCAATGCTACACTAAGTATTGCCATCAATGCCAAAGGGGGAGATTTTTGGCATATGATGAACTGGCATGTTGATATGATGATAATATATGTTGTCATTGAAGTGCAAGTGAACTGGTATGTAGATTGGAAGAAGTTGGTGAACTGATATGAAGAGATGTAGTGAATGGGTGTCGAGGTTTCACTGAGTGTAACTACCGATTGGTAGATGAGATCGTGATGCCACATCAACCTTGTGCATGTGAAGGATTTCCTTGAGGATCTTGCATGTAAAGATTGACTGCATTAAATGTCTACCTCAGGAATTAACATTCTTCTTAGTAGTATGAAAAGAAAGCGTGATGAGTTGCTGATTTCTATATGCGGTGAAGAATGGACGATGCAGATTCTCTCGATATGTTTGAAATTGTATTTCTCTATGCAAAAATGTTTGGACAATCAGGATTGGACCGCTTGTAATGAAAACCTAAAATTCTTAGTGTTTAGGGTTTATGCTACTGACCTAATTGTTGTCTATAAAGTCGATGATGTTTGTTATTGTAAGTTGTTGGCAAATGTTGTGTGTGTATCCGAGTGATGAGATACTTGCCAAACCCATCAGAGAAAATTGCAGTATGATTGCAGAGTAGAGGAGCTAAAAAGGATCTACCTTAGCATATAGTGTTGTTATCAGATCAAAGCTTTACCTGTTGTTTTCTAGCCATTTCAAAAGAAGGAAAATCCCTTTGTCAGGTAGCTTTAACAGGCTTACTATAAATCCTCTAACCAGGTGATTCAAGTTCATTGAGTTCTTCAAACCCTCTAGGAAGGTAACCTTTAACAGGGTCTATATCCATCCCTTAACCGGGTGATCTTTAACGGATCGGTTCCTAGCAGAACCTTATTGTAAAGTATTTAATCAGACTAGGCTCCTAACAGAGCGAGCTTCTAAAGAGTTCAAAAAAAAGCTTGTGGGTATTCATTTCCATCGTGGTTTTTCCCATTTGGGTTTCCACGTGAAAAATCTGAGTGTCATGAGTTGTTCATTTTTTATGTGATGATTAAGTATTCTTTGTTTAAGCGATTATGCATGCAGATGGTATTGTTGACACACAACATGCATATGTCTATGAGTGAAGTAGTTATCAAGTATTAAATGTATTTGAATTATTCAGACTTACCAGTCTATGTTGTCTTAAGTCTTACCATGTTTAACTGGTATTGCCATGGTTAAGTTCAGTAATGAAGACAACTGATTAGTGTTGTTTTAAGCTAGATAATATTGTCAGAAAGTTTTTGTCTATACTAATTCATCCCCCCCTATCTTAGTACCAATTAGGGTATCTATTGTTCATCATTATTCATCAATAATTTCCTCCAATTCTTGATGATTTTCTTGTTGCTCTTTCCTCTAATCATCAGTCAACATCCTAGTAGGTGCAACATACTTAGTATTAGTATGTTCCCAATAATGACTTCCCAGACTCTTGATATAAATTTTCATAATGTCACTTCATATCCTCTAGTTCTCTCTATTAAACTTCAGACCTTCCTTCTTCATCATGATTAGTAGATCTTTACCTCAAGTTGTTAGGCTTACACCTTAGAGGACTTGAATCGCTCTGATACCAATTGATGATATGATGAAAGAAATAATATTTGATCAACTACTGAGAGGGGGGTTGAATCAATAGATAGAAAAACTGATAATAAACTTCACCAATCAATCTCTCAATGCAAAATTAGAATAATAACTCTATCAAGATAAAAATTCATAAGATAAACCAGTTGTCTGTTACAACAAATTAACAGTAAACAACTTCTTCATATCTCAATACTTTCAGTTCTCATGACTTATCAAAAATAGTTAAGTAGTTAAGTAAATCATGTTAGGATTCCCAAAGATAATGAGAGGGGGGGGTGAATTAGTATCTGACTGGTTAGATAATTTTCTTAACTTATAACATGAAAGACATATTAAAACTGTGTACCAGTAAACTAGAAATAATGCAGCAAATAAGAACAACCACAACATGAAAAGCACACCATAACACAATATTTTAACAAGGAAACCTGATGTGGGAAAAACCTCGGTGGGATTTGTGACCCACAATATTCTCTTACTGGCTAATAAGGGAATATTACAGTTTACAATAGTGGCCTAGGAAGGCCAAGTGCCTAGAGCTCACTGCTCAGTTACAAAAGAAGTCACGCTGACTTACAAAATTGGATTATACAAATCCAATGTCTTGTACTACTTCAGATCAGCATCTTCTGTGCTAGATTCAGTACCAGTTTAAGCTCTGCAATATATATAAACCCTTATCCAATAATTCGCATATTAGGTCTACTATATTCCTTTCATACTTTGCTTCTTTTCTCATCTAAATGATCTACAATGATCTCATAGATATATGAGTCATATTACAATCTGCCATGTCGGCTTACAAAAGATTTTACAAGTAATTACAAAATACATTTATACAAAATTCCTATAGGTCATGGTGCCGATAATCTTCTTTTTGATGTCGGTGATCTGTATGCCGGTGTCGGTGCCTATGTCAACCTACCGGTATCACATGATTGTAAGGTTGCTGTCAATGAGAATACCTTCAATCACCTAAAATTTCTCATTGGAGTGTGCATTTGCCAACAATCTCCCCCTTTGGCATTGATGGCAACACTCATGAGAAAAATGAAAAAAGTGTCCAAAATGATGTCCAAAAAGAATCTGTCAAAGTTGTCTTACCAAAATTGTGTGCCCAAAAATGTATGGTCCCCCTGAGTTGATGATGTCCTATTCTGATCATTTTTCTCATCTCACTACTCCCCCTTTGACATCAATGACAAAGGTTGTCATTCGTTGTTAGTGGAGTGTGGTTCCTGCCTAGATTTTTGTAATTGGTGGGTTACAATCTAGAAAATATCTGCCAAAACCAAATTTAAACTGCCACTGAATCTTTTGCTATCCTGTAATGCCTCTTTTGTTCTCTGAACTATACTGGTGAGTATGTGCATTTTCTCTTCCGATGTTTTGAGTCCAGGAACCAGAGTCTCAGATATTTCTTTTCTCAAAGAAATGAGGTAATCTAGTTTAGGACCAAGTTTACATTTTAAGCTCTTTGCCTTATCCTTTATTTTCTCTTTATCCTTTTCTAACTTCTCAATTTTCTCTTAGAGATCTGCAATTTTCTTTTCTATTTCCAAAAATGAATCTGACGTGCCTATTAGATTGTCAGCAATATTGTTAATCTCAGTTTGTGTTTTCCTGATCTCTGAATCTATGTCTTGTGTCAAGATGTCAATTTTGCAAGTATCCCTGTATAGTTTCTTGAAATCCAAAATTGTTTCTCTTAGTGCCGGTAATAAGGTTTCTGATTGTTCCTTATTCTTTTTCACTATTTCCTCAAAGAATTTCTCTTTCTCCTTATTCATCCTCTCTTGGAATGTGTCTTCATTTATTTGATCAACTGTCAAAATGTTGTCGGTGATGAATTTAGACAATGTGTCTAGTTGACCTAAAGAATCTTTATTATTCACAATGCACTAGGGTGCTACCAATTTGAGAATAGGAATTGTGTCATCAATAGCCTTATAGGCTTGTGCATTACACTCTGTGATTTTCTTTATTGAGTCTAGTAAGACCTCTGTCACATTTGTAGGTCAGAATTCTGCTATTGAAGTACCAGATGTTTGCCCAACTATTTTCACAATATCCATGTTGTCGGTTGTAGTAGTAACCTTGCTTGTTTCGACCTCTGGTAGGTCAGTTTGTGTTTGTATTTCTATTAGCAAAGGTTTAGGCTTTTTAAGTTTTAGCCGGTGGCACTGTCTCAGTCTGAACCTGTGTCTCAATCTATTTCTATTCTGGTTTCTCCATCTGTGTCTCAAAAGGTTTCTCTGAGCTCTAAATTGTCAGTTTCTTAGATGTAGTCTCTGTATGCACTTCCAGTTTCTCATTTTGTACCTCTGCACTATCCATTGCCGGTTCTCTTGATTATTTTTCAGTTTTATCTACTGGTTCTTCTAATGTTTTACCAATGGTGTCTTCTGTCGGTTGCTCTGTTTGAGTAGGTTTTTCTATGCTTAAGTTTATAGTATCATTGACCTCAACCTCAACATCTATAGCCAGTGGTTTAGTAGCCACATCTTTCCTTTTATCCTCATTGGTTTCTCTATCAACCACAACATTTACTTCTTGTGTGTCTATATTCATAGTGTACAAAATTTCAGACTCGGGATTTGTATCCTCTTGAGGAGTCTCTGTACTCACTATAGCCGGTTGATTGTCTGTAGTTTCCACCGGTGGAGTATCCGAAGGAGGTGGGGGTAAGTTATTAGTTATCTTTAGGCTTGGAGGTCCACCTACCTTACCTTTCCCCTTATCCTTGTCCTTTTGGTATACCCTAATAGTCTTAGGTCTTAGTAGCTTTTCTTGTTTCTCTTTTTCAACAAAGAATATGTCCCATTGGGTCTGCAGTTTCTTTTGTTATCTCATTCACTCTCCCTGCCATCAGTGCTACATGTCGGTGAGTAGTTGAAAATACTGTCCAGTTGGCCTCACTGATTAATTTGTCTATCTCATCAGGTGAGTTTATTAGATGCACTGCAAGTAATTTTTCAATTTTTATCTTCTTGTTCAGCTCAATAATCACTACCCTTCTAGCTTCTAGTCTTATATACAAATCATTGGGTATTTCATCAACAATTTTCATCAAAATTTTTTTGTAAATATCTAAGTGTAAAATTACACTATTTTCTATGCTTTCTTTGTCATCAGCGGAAAGTGGATTGTACAGTTTGCTAATGTTTTTCAACTTTCCATCCTCTGTTATTTCATTAAGGAGTTTATCTAGTGGATCAATATCTTGTTTTACCTTCTTCTTCTTCTTAGGAGTTAACTTCTTAACTATAGGCCTCACTGTCTGTTGCTTTTGTCTTGTTCTCCTAGGTATGGGTGAGGGTACTAGTGAGGGGTTTCTTTTCCTTTCTACCCTTCTAATTACCATTGGTATCACTCTCAAAGGAAATTGCAACTGGTGAAAGATGAGTTTCCAGTTGAAGTCCTTCCAAATCACTTTCTTTGATACCAATTTTCTTCAATACATCTTCCTTAAGTTCTTTTGCTTGTCTAGTGCCTTTCGTTACTGTTTGTTCAACTTTCTTAACTCTTTTCCTAGACTGAATACCACTTTCTATTGTTTCGGCACTGCCAAAGACTTTCTCAGAGGGTTCTTTTGGTGCTTCAAGGAGGGCTTTTGCATAAGTTTCAATAATGTTATCATCTATTTCATATCCCATTTCAATTACCCAGATAGTCCTAGGGACAACTGCCTCCATCCAGATTTCATCCTTTTTAATTAGAAAGTATATTTCCTTCTGATATTTATCTACAATTGCCTGTGACAAGCTTATTCTTGTCTTCATTCAAGCCTTCAGTGCTTGAAAATGTTCGTTTATATTTTTCTCCCTGTTATCTCCCATGTTGTTTAGTGTATCCAGAAGTTGCTTTCCTACCAGTATATCAAATCCAAAATCTTTTCTACCAATACTAGGTACTTTCTTAGTAATGTACAACATTAAACATACAAGCAAATTTCCAAATCTAAAGGTTCCTTTCTTATCTCCCTTGATCTTTTTCAGATTGTCTATCAATTCATCTTTGAGCCATTCACACACATCTATTTTAGCATTATCATTAACCATGTCATATGCACTTTTAATACATAAGCTAGTTACTGAGTTTAACCTATTTGCATGCATAGCTTTGTAGCCTAAAATCATAATGATAAATATGACATTGATGTCCTTCACATCATTTACCCTTGGATACCTTTTGTCAAATGTTGTGCCGGTTAGATCTATCACTGTGTCATTTGAGACCCTTTTAGTTCTGTCAGGTTTGCTACTGGTGGAAGGTAACCTTGTTACTGCTTTAACAACTTCTTTGGTGATCTTATGAATTGAATCCAACTAAAAGAATTCACATGTAATCTTCTTACCACAATCCTTATAATATCCTTGCAAAAATCTGGGACACTAATGATTTCAGTAAAACCTAGGGTTTCCACTATCTTATGTTTCGGTTTAATATTGTCATTTTCATCACAAATCACAGTTCTATACACATTCTTGATTTCATCATCTCCTAATTCCTCTATATCACAGTGTATGTATATTCTAGGATCTTCAGCATATACTACTCCTTTAGGAATTTGAGAAAATGCACCTATGTTATCATCTTTCTTAGCTATTTTGGGAACAAGCTTGAATACGGGTCTAGGGTGCTTGATAACCTCAATTACAATAGGGTTTGGTATAAATTCAGGAACAGAGGAGGATGCCATGTTTATAAATACCTCAATCTTCCTTAGGGATGAGTGCTTGGATGAACTGCTTTACTTCTTTGCTAAGGATGCCTTCGCTCAGGAATTTTCACACTCTCAAATATTTGAATGCTCGGTGAGTAAAAAGGAGCCAAACACTTGCTTTATAATGTTATTTTCTCCAACTACCACATTTAATGCCTTTTAGTTAAGTCACAACTTAACGTTTCTGCCGTTAAAGAAGTAATTCAACTTCTTACCATCAACCGAGGGTATGATAGCATGTTTTTCAATTAGTTGCTAAACCCCCAAAGGATTTTCCTTCAGTTAGATGAAGAGTCTCCTATCGGTGGAGTGTTACTCTATTCTGCCAGTGGAGGAGTATTCCCATCAACATTCTGATCTAACTTTCTGATCCATTGTTTTGAGAATTCTTTCTTTACCTCTTCAACCTTTTATTTACCCTTTAGGCTAGGACCTTTGTTATTTACCGGTGATGCCTTACTTCTACAAAATTTAGCAATATGTCCAATCTTGTTACAAGCATAACAAGTCACATTGTTTTTCTGCATAGCTTTCCCATATCCTATGCCAGTATGTGTTCTGCATTGATTAGATAAGTGTCCAAATCTTCCACAAACATAACATCTTACATTCATTATGCAATTTCTGAATTATGACCAACTTTGTTGCATTTAGAACATTGACCAGTGGGTGTATTAGTGTTCTAATAATTTCTAGATCTACACTATTTTTTCTATGACCATACTTGTTACAATTAAAGAATTTCCCATTAAATTTGTAAGCATTAGGTTGTCTTACCAATTTTCTATGATCATGTTTGTTTGTAGTACCAGATCTTTCACCAACTTCAAAGCCAAGGCCATTTGTATCACCATTAGGTTTATGATTCTTCAGCATGTCATCAAGTTACTCTGAACTTTTCTTGAATTTCTCCTTGTGTTGATTTGCAGTAGCCAATTCATTTTCCAAGAAGTCCTTCTGTCTCATGAGTTCAATTCTGTCATTTTGTGCATGCATCAGATCTGTCTTCAACATATCATTTTCATGTTTGAGTCTTGTGTTTTCATTTCCAGCATCATTTAGTCTTCTATCCAAGTCATCTTCATTTTTCTTTCCATCTTCAATTTCTTTACAAAACCTCATAGTCATATCTTGTCTCAGTTGGTTCACCAGATTATAAAGAGTTTCCTTTTCATCTTCCTCATTCTACATCTTTTCACAAAGTTCTCTTCTTTTATTTCTTGCAATATTGAAATTATCTTGAAGTCCTTGAATAATATCCTAAGTAGCCTTCAGATCATCTTCAAGTTTGATATTCTTCACCTTATCTGCATCATAGTCTGAAAGAGTTGTTTCCAATTGCTTTCTCAAGTTTTCCATCTCTACTGGTGACAAGATCTTCCTCAAGCTGTTAGGCTTTTGAAAATAGAGGACACAGCTCTGATACCAATTGTTAGGATTCCCAAAGATACTGAGATGGGGGGGTGAATCAGTATCTAACCAGTTAGATAATTTTCTTAACTTATAAGATGAAAGACATTAAAACTGTGTACTGGTAAACCAAAAATAATGCAGCAAATAAGAACAACAACCACAACATGAAAATCACACCATAACACAATATTTTAACGAGGAAACCCGATGTGGGAAAAACCTCGATGGGATTTGTGACCCACAATATTCGCTTACTGACCAATAAGGGAATATTACTATTTATAATAGGGGCCTGCACATGCAGGAAGGCCAAGTGCCTAGATCTCACTGCTTAGTTACAAAAGAAGTCACACTGACTTACAAAATTGAATTATACAAATCCCATGTCTTGTACTGCTTTAGATAAGCATCTGCTATGCTAGATTCAGTACCAGTTTAAGCTCTGCAATATACATAAACCCTTATCCAATAATTCACATATTAGGTCTACTATATTCCTTTCATACTTCACTTCTTTTCTCATCTAAATGATCTACAATGATCTCATACATATATGAGTCATATTACAATCCACCATGTTAGCTTACAAAAGATTTTACAATTAATTACAAAATACATTTATACAAAATTCTTGTCAGCCATGGTGTCGGTAATCTTGTTTTTGGTGTTGGTGATCTATATGCCGGTGTCTGTGTCAACCTTCCAGTATCACATGATTGTAAGGTTACCATCAATGACAATACCTTCAATCACCTACAATTCCTCATTGGAGTGTGCATTTGCCAACAAATTAACCATGAAAACATAACCACAAAAACATTCACCACTTGACACAAATAGTTTTGACATGGAAAGCCAAATAAGTAAAAACCACGGTGAGATGAGACTCACAAGATAATATCTGAACTCTTCTGAAGTTCACCATGTTAGGAGCCTTGCCTGTTAAAGCTTTACAAAATGTCCTGTTAAGAATTGATCCTGTTAGGAATCACCTGGTTAAGGGATTGACTACAAATGCCTTGTTAGAAGTAATACCCTGTAAGGAGTAACCACGGTAGAGGATTTGAAAATCCAATCTAATGGACCACCTTGTTAGAGGATTTGAATAGAACCAAGCTTGTTAGAGCTTACCCAGTCAGAGGATTTCAATTTTGCTGTAATTGTTAGAAAACAACAAGAGTTTGCTGATCTATATCAATAGCACTACACTTGCTTGATCAGATCCATTTCATGCTCCTATCTGCCTTTACTCAAATTACAGACACATCATCTGGTTCAGAAACCACACACTCAATTGAACTATGTCTATCTCTTTCCCAACTCTCTTAAAAATAAACAACTTAATCAACCTTAAATACAAATCAATAGGTTGGTAACATAACAAAAACCTAATTCTCTCATAGATATTACAAAAAAATTTGGTTCAACTATGACTGTTGGGTTACATAACAATCTCTGCACATCAATCAAGAAAACATTGATCGCTCCTTGATCACCACTTCATTAAACCTAGTAACTCATAATGCACTTTGCACTAGATGCAATACATTTTCTCATTCCCTAAAAAACTGTTACAACAACTCACCAAAATATCTTGGAATTGTCTTCATACAATAATCATGTGTGTCATCATCATTACCGCTCATCATCAGATCATAAACTAATATAACCAATTCACCAAACTTAATCGGTTAGGGTTTATCAAAAACAACAGGTCGGGTTTACCAATTACAAAAATAGATAAGATTTACATTGGTTACCAGTTCTCCTCACAAATTCTTCCTACTAGTTACAGTAACAATATTACAACAATATGAACAATATTATTACCAATTTAATTGACATCAGTGACAACATAACATATCATTAATGCAATCTTCATGCAAATGCCAACAATCTCCCCCTTTGGCATTGATGGCAATACAAATATCAACACCATTGATTGTTGCATGATTTTGAATAGGAATCCTACTCACTATGTCTTCAACCTATCGCTGGTTCTCCTTCCCATAATCACATAACTCTTCTCCCCCTTTGACAACAATGCCAAATTGAAAGTAAAACATGTAATGTCAAATTTCACTATGCATCATCAACAATCTGCAACTTGATGCCCCCCTTGTGGAATAAATCCACTTTTACACGAATCCTCGTATAAAATTTTGCAAGTTACTCCAGGACTGATGTAATTTACATCATACTTAACTAACTTCATGAAGGGGGACAACCCATAACTGACATCTAAGCTACTCAAAATTAGTCTTATGAAGAGGTTTAGTAAAAATATTTGCAAGCTTATCATTGGTAGAAACATGCTCCAAGATAAAATCTTTACACCTAAATTTTTCTCTCAAGAAATGATACTTCAATTCAATATGCTTGGTTCGTGCATGCAAAATGGGGTTCTTGGAAATATTTATGGCACTTGTGTTATCACATAAAATCTTTATAGGTTCTAAAATCTTCATCTTAAAACCTTCCAAAATGTTCCTCATCCATATAGCCTCTGTGCAATTCATGTAATCTACAACATTCTCAACTTCAACAGTAGATTGTGAAGTACAACTCTGCTTCTTACTACTCCATGAAACAAGTCTTCCTCCAAGAAAAAATGCTCCACCAGTTATGTTTTTCTAGTCATCAACATTTCCTGCCCAATATACATTTGTGTACACCTTCAAGTCAAAATTTACTCCATATGGATACCATAACCCATAATCAACAATACCTTTCAAGTATCTAAAAATTCTTTTGGTTGCTATCAAATGTGTTTCTTTAGGATTCTTCAAAAATCTAGCAACTATGCCAACTGCATGAGCTATTTTCGGTCTGCTGTGAACAACATAGTGCAATTTTCCAATCATTGACCTGTATTCCTTCTCATCAACAGATTTGGACTCATCTTCCTTAGAAAACATACAATCTATAACCATAGGTGTCCCAAATATTTTACAGTCACTCATGCTAAATGTCTTCAAGACCTCTTTCGCATAATTAGACTATGTGATGAAAATATCATTCTTTATTTTCTATATTTGCAAGCCTATGAGAATTTTTATTTCTCCCACTAAAGACACTTCAAACTCATTTTTAATTTCATCTACAAAATTGTTGCTCATGTCATCATTACATTCAAATATGATACCATTCATCTGCATACAATGTCTTTCTTATCAGTCAGAGCATAACCATCTGGCTGCTCAATGTATATATCTTCTTCCAGTATCCCATTCAAAAATGCTGACTTAACATCCATCTAGTATACCTTGAATTTCTTGTGTGCTAAAAATGCAAGTAAAGTTCTGAAACCTTCCAGTCTTGCCACTGGTGCAAAAGTCTCACCATAGTCTTCTCCTTCCTCTTATGCATAACCTTTGCAAACCAACCTAGCTTTATTGCAAACCACAACACCATCTTCATTCAACTTATTCCTGAAAAACCCATTTAGTTCTTATCACATTTTTATTTATTGGTCAAGGTACTAGGGTCCATGTGTTGTTCTTATCAATTTGATCGAATTACTCCTCCATAGCTTTAACCCAATGATTATCACCAAATGCTTCCTTAGCAGTTCTTGGTTCAATAGTGGAGATCATGCAAGAATTTTTTTTGATTCCTCTTCTGGTTAGTACTCCAACATCCTTATCCCCAATAATCTATTCAGGATTGTGAGTCAATCTCACATATCTTGGAATAACATGATCATTATCTTCAGGTTCAACCTCTTCATTATCATCATCTTCTTTGGAATTTATCTGTTCTAGTTGGATAGGTACATCAATATTTTCTTTGTCGGTTTCAGATTTCATAGTTTTTGGTTCCAAAATCAAAATGCAAGTATCTTCATCCTTTTTCTCTGAATTGGTTTCCTCTAAGACTTCCAGAAATTCATCCACTTGAACATCAACACTCTCAACAATTCTCTGTGTCTGGTTGTTAAAACGCCTGTAGGCCTTACTCTTGGTGGAATAGCCAAGAAATATACCTTCATCAATTTTAGCCTCAAAATTGCTCATATAATCACACCTCTTAATAAAACATTTGCTTCCAAGTATTCTAAAATAACTAACATCAGGTGATCTACCATACCAATATTGATAAGGAGTCTTGTCCTTACATCTCTTTTCCAGACTCTAGTTCATAGTGTAGATAGCTATGTTGACAGCTTTTATCCAGAAAGTTTTCGCTACACCTTGAATCAACATTGTACTAGTAGCTTCAACATCTGACCAGTTGTTTTTCTCTATGATACCATTCTACTGTGGTGTCCTTGGTGTAGAAAGTTGTTGCTTAATACCATTTCCTTCATAATACCTAGTGAATTCCTCAGAAGTAAATTCACCACCCTAATTTGTCCTTACACACTTTATCTTCTTACTTCTTGTGAGGCCCTACCCCAACCCATCCTAGCATTTCAGTGATTTTCATGTTGGAACTATTATGGATGCTTTATTTTTATGCATTATGGATATAGAACTTTATATGATCCCAAGAATTTGATAACATTGATATATTGATGCTTCATTTCTATGCTTTGTGGATATAGAATTTTATATGATTCTAGAATAGGATAACATTGAGATGGTGTAGGTCATTATTTGATTTGCAGTACTTTAGTATGATGCTAGAAATATGATGCATATCTTATGAATGGATTAAGTTTATGAGGACTATGATAATTGCTTATGTGGATTTGCTTCGATATGTGGTAAATTAATGTCAATTGTATGCAGAGTGATTGATTTCTATTCTTATTATGTGTTTAATATTATATGAGGCTATTGGAAAGTACTAATGTGTAATTGAGATGCACAGGAAAATTATCCATGTGGCCATGGAAAAATTATGGAGAATCAAGCCTAGGCCTATGTATGTTTGTAAAACTAGGGGTTGTCTATTTGGAGAGACAACACCCTGTATGTATTGTATTTTATTTGTAAACGTAAATGTTTGCATGTGTGTAAATTATATTTCTTAAATTGTTTAAATCATTCAAGGGACAATTGCCATGTGTGTATTTGTGATGTGGTATTATTTTGTAGTGTCACTTGACACATATGTTATATGTTGTGTTGGCAATTGTCATGTCACCTTTTTGAGAGATTTACTTTTTGTTAATTGATATATTTCCAAATTATCCTTGAAGGTTCCAAGAAATCTAGGATAGTGAGCCATAAGGAGGGTCAACTTAGAGTTGACCCATAGCTTAACTTTAGGTGGACTTTCTAAGCATTAAATCAACTCCTAGAGTCAGTTTTGGGGCATTTTTATTGGGCCTCATGTGGTACCTATGGGTGAAGGCCAAATTTGGCCATGTGTCTTTCCCCTAGGGCTTGTTTAACCACCCAAAAAAGTGGTTTTACCAAGATGGATGAATTGCATTTATAGGAGTGCCATCCTTGGTTAGATAACCTTCTTGGTATGTGTCATTCCTCATCCCCATTTCATTCCTCTTCTTGAGGTGCCTTGGTTAGGGAGTGTGTAAGACCTAGGGAAGATCAACCAATGGGAGTCTCTCATTTTATCCAAGAGGTTGGAAGGAGTGAGAGAAACCTTCTTAGGCTAGAGATTGAGACTTAGTGATTTAATCACCTACTCTCCATCTTTAGAGTTTTTTGGCAATTTTAAAAGAAAACCAGTTTTAGAATAGAAATTTAGGCTAAGTGTTGCAGAAAAGATTTGTGGAATTGAGCTGCTCTTCTCCAAGCTATCCCTAGAAACCCCTTGGCAGATTCAAGGTTGGTGCTTACTCTTACTTGTATGTTTGGAAAGTTGTTGTAGGATTGCTTGAATGTAAATGTTGCTTTCTTTGTATTCCTTTGTGAATAATTATTATGTGATGTTTTCTGTATTTCTCTTCTTGTATGCATTTTCTTGTGTTTTGGGAGTATCCAAGGACTTCTACCCTTGGGAGGGTAGAATGGTCTTGGGGGTGAAAGGAGTTTGATAGTGTTAGAGTGAAAGGTTCTCATTATGAGAGTGATCTCAAGGGTTTGTGTATGTGACCCTTGCTGCATAGTCTTGTTTATGCATTCGGGGGTCATAAGGGGAGAAATTATGGCATGCATGACTTGGGGGTCATAAGGATGTTGGGTTGAGATGGATTTTTGTGGTGTTCTTGGTTGCTATGAGTTGGTTGTGATCTATTATGTTGCAGATCTCCTCAAGGTATTTGGTCCACTTCCACCCTTGTAAAACATCACATTTTGTGATGAAGTTTCAGCTTTGGGATGGGAATATGTTTGTTGAGTTTTTCCCCTTGCTTGTTTGTGTTTGCTTGAGTGTAACCTGTCTAGGACTTGGTTCTCCAAGCTCGGGGGTGGCTTCTAGTAAGCCTAGGCTGGGAGGTGAGTGCCCCATGGTCATAGCCTTAAGTTTTGAATGTAGGTTGCTTGGAAAAGAAAGCTAGGAGTTGCAGAAAGAAAAAAGAATGTAATATTGTATTTCGTTGAAAAGAAAAGAATAGGAAATATAATATTATATTTGAGTTGCAGAAATGTAAGTGAGGAGATTTATGTTGTATTTATTTTTTGTATAAACAAATGTATTATTTTATTTAAGTCCTCATTATTAGGAATGTGAGACCAGTTGGGTTATTTCACCCATTGTAAAAGTTGACTATTGTATTCAAACATATTTCTATCAGAAAAGAGTATTTTTTTTTTAAAGGCTGTAATGTAATGCTCTTGTCTTTTATCTGAAATCTATCCATTATATGAAAACTGTCATTTATCTAAAAAAATATATTTTATTTATATCTATTTTTTAAGTAAATTATGTCATCTATTATCTTTGAAATTTATATATATAAAAAAGAAAGAATGCAAAAAGTGAAATGATAATGTTTTAAGTGTTTTTCGTAATATTTAAATGTTGCTGAATTTGTATTTACTATTGTCATTTTCTATTTAAAAAAAAGATGCAAAAAGTTAAGGTAGACAAATTTACTTTTCCCTATAGTTAACTATTAGAAGTTAAAGAGAAAAGAAATGTTGTAGATAAACCTGTAAGTTTAAAAAGTCTATTGTCATGTGTTTTTAAAGGAAAATTTATATATGCACAAATTTAGAAAACCAGAAATTACAAATAGTTTCATGTCTAATTTTAACGCAGAAATGAACTCTTGACATATTTATCATATTGTTAAAACTGACAGACATAATATTGTTAGAGCTTCATAATAAAAATCTATTTAATCTAACTAAATGAATATGGTATACATGTTTAACTAGATCACATTTTGCAAAAAAAAAAAAGGAAAAAAAAAAAAAAAGTGAATTGTGTATCTATTTTATGCTGTCACTATTTTTCTATTTCCTGCATGTAAAAAAAAGGGGGGAGATCAAAAATTAAACTCTGAAAATATATATGTATATATATACATATATATCTATATATATATAAATATATATATATAAATATATATTTATGTTAAATACATTTTAAATAAAACAAAAAAAAAAGAAATTTCTTTTGGAGGTCGAACCACTGTGTTAACACATAGTGGATGGCTCACGAGTCGAACCACTGTGTTTACACATAGTGGACGGCGTGAGCCACCATTGTGGTTAACCATAGTGGTCGGCACGGGGCCGCCACTATGGGTAACTACAGTGGATGACTCATGACCGCCACTGTTGGTGCCCATAGTGGGCAGCACCGGCCGCCGCTGTAGGTAATCACAGTGGTGTCCAGGGAGCCCCCGCACTGCGGGCTCGGACCTCCGTCCCTCCATTTCCGCCACTCTGCCTCCTTTTGGCCATTGTCTCCATTTGGGCGCCGCCTCATGGCCACCGAACCCTACATCACACATAGAATACACACACACACACAAAACAAATATATAATAAACCCTAACCCAATTTTGGGTTAGGGTAAAAGCAATAAAGAAAAAAAAGAAAAGAATTATGGCTGTTAAAAAAGCAACCCTAACCCAATTTCGGGTTAGTGTTAGCATTTAAATAATAAAAATATATTAGAAATGCAACCCTAGCCCATATTCGGGTTAGGGTTAGCATATAAGAATAATAGAGAGATTTGAATTATAGTTTTAATTATAACTTTTAAATTTAGGGTTTTTGGTAAGTTGTAATATAAAATTTAGTTGGTATAGTTGGTTCATTTTATAAAAAAAAAATATATGTATAAATAGGTATAAATTTAGACTTGTTTATCCAATTGTTTATATATATATTTTATATATGCTATATATATATATAAGAGGTTAAGTTGAAAACCTATTTAATTTTATTTTATTAATAAATATTAATGAACGCTTAATTAATAATTTGACCCCCTTTCACTTTTAGCTGAATTTTAATTTGGGGGAAATTGGTTAATGAAAATTATTAATTATTTTATACGAAATTTTAGCCTATGAGGCCAATCCTTGGCCAAATTATTTAAAAGTTGAAAATTGAAGGTTTAGGGGAGATTAATATTGACTATAGTATAAATTACATTTAATGGGAAAATGACATTATTGAATTTGTAACCTTATTGGTTAAATTTAAATAATGAATTTGCATTAGCCCAATTAATTAATTTTAAATTTAAGATAGCATTATCATTAGTTTGGCCTGGATTGTTTTAAATGCAATCGAGATATTTAATTATCCCTCGACTTTAATTAGTGGCAATTTAATTAGGCTAATTATATTAACTAATTAAATTGCAATGATCGTCTTAGGAATTAAGTAGTCTTCATTAACTATTGTCACCCTATTGATTGATTTAATTATTCCAATCCTAGTAAACAATACTATCTACATCTTAGTTAAGATAAAATGTGATTAACTTCGTTATAAATGTAGATTATTCTATGAGATTTGTTGTTCAAAAAAAAAAAATTGTTCTGTTTTTGCCCAAAAGTTTTGGCATGACATTTTGTTATCAGAGCAAGGTTTCCAACACTAGGAACCTTTCTCCATTATGTTTTTCTTTGATTATTTAACTAATTAAATTTTTCCCCAAAAATTATTTATTTATTTTATTTTCTCATAAGGATGCCTCTGACTACGCGACAAGCTCGCAAGTGCGGAAGGGGTCCTAGGCATACACGTATGGCACACAAAGATGTTGATAGGGAGGAATCTGTTCCAAAAGGGAACCTAGAGGCCCCTCTCGAACCACCAGTTGACTCAAACCGGGACATCTTATTAGCACTTCAGAACCTGATTGGGATAGTGCGGGATAGGTTTCTAGCAGTTGACCGTCATGCAGGGAACTAGAACTCAGAGAGCCATAGATCAGCATTTAGGAAATGAAGTAGGATTCCACCTCCTAATTCCTTAGAGGGCCAGGTTGAGCATGAGCCTGAGTCCATTCATCTACCTGGACCACCTCCATTGGCCGCACTTGTTTGTATTGAGAGGACACGTCGAGATCCAGGGGATCTGATTAGAGAGGTTTTGCACCTCCAGCCACCATCTTTTGGGGGATCTACCAACAGGGTAGAAGCTGAGGCTTGGCTTTTGAGCCTAGATTGGTGCTTTGCATTGTGTTCTTACGAAAGTAATCTGAAGGCATGAGTTGCAGTCCACCTTTTAAGAGGGACGACTTCCACATGGTGGAGATAGGAGGAATACAAGTGTGGCCTAGCTACAGACACCCTCACATGGGAGATCTTCACAGAGAGGTTCAAGGAGAGATACCTATCAGAGCACTTTAGGCAGTGTAGGATAGATGAGTTCCATGACCTCCAGTAGAAGGGTCTCTCAGTGACCTAGTACGAGAGCAAGTTCATTGAGCTCCTACCTTATGTGGATTACCTGAAGGATGAGAAGCTTCTCGTCAACCATTTTATCAGGGGACTTAATGTCGGGAGAGCAGGACTGGTGAGGATGGCCACTCTAGGGAGCCTTTGGGTTGCCATGGAGAAGGCCTTGATAGCCGAGGAGATTCAGGTTAGGCCACAGGACATAAGAGATCGGTTTCAGAACTGAAACCTGACACCCCAATCTTTCGGGTTTCAGAAACCCCACTAGAAAGGCAACCATAGAAATGCATCGGGGTCCTATAAACCCCCTCCTCTGCACCAGTCACAATAGAGTCAAAGGTAGAGGCCCCCTCAGGTACAGCAGGGCTCCAAGCCCAAGCAGTAGCATTCACAGGGTCCTATGCATGACCAAAAAGTACAAGGTACATACACACCTCCAGCACGGACTCAGTAGTCCTCTAGGGGTGGGTATAGTGGTTCGAGCAGGACATGTGGGAAGTCTTTCTCTAGGCCTCAGGGCGCATAGTTTCAGGCACGCGGTGCTTGTTTCAGATGTGGATCCATGGGGCACATGGCAAGAGAGTGTCCACAGGGTCAAATGGCAAGTAGTCAGAGGATGGTAGCATTAGAGCCTACAGTTGGAGATATGGGCAAGTCCCATAGGGTCTTCGTAACGGTTGACAACCGCTAGGTAGAGCACCAGGCCACAGTCATTGAGGTTGCAGGTATGATTAGAGGCATTGGGATTTCTATATTGTTTGACTCAGGAGCTAACGACTCCTTTATATCTCCATTGGTTGTGGAGCGTTGTGGACTAGTGGCAGTTAGGCAAAGTGTCAGTTGGAAAGTGGAGTTAGCATCAGGGGCTAGAGTGTTAGTGGATTCAGAGGTTATGGGATGTCCGCTCCAGATTGGTAATACCACCACCTTAGTAGACCTTAGAGTTACACCACTCAGATCTTATGGCATCGTACTTGGCATGGATTGGCTTTACGCCCACAGAGCCAAGATGGATTGTCACCAGAAAAAGATTGAGTGTGAGGATGATCATGGTGCTCCCATAGAAATCACTGGGATTCAGAGGCCCTATCTCTTCATATGAATTCTGCTATGCAGCTTAAGTGGAGCATACAAAAGGGATGCCAGTTGTTTGCTATCACCATCAGTGATAGAGAGGAAGAAAATGAGGAGCCTTCCCTAGATGATCATCCCATCCTTGAGGCGTTTGTAGATGTATTTCTAGCCGAGCTACCTGGTATGCCACCTAGCAGAGAGATTGACTTCCGCATAGATCTAGTACCAAGAGCTGAGCCAGTTTCGAGGGCACCTTATAGGATGACCACACATGAGCTTAATGAGCTCAAGATGCAGCTATAGGAACTCTTAGAGAAGGGTCACATTCATCCTAGCATCTCCCCTTGGGGCACACCAGTCATCTTCATGAAGAAGAAGGATGGGTCCCTTCGGTTATGCATGGATTACAGGCAACTGAATAATGTAACCATCAAGAACCATTTTCCCTTGCCTAGGATCGATGATTTGTTTGATCAGCTTCAGGGTGCTAAAGTGTTTTCCAAAATAGATCTGAAGTCAGGGTATCATCAATTGAGAATTGTGGAGAGTGATATCCACAAGACCGCATTTCATACCAGATATGGCCACTATGAGTTCACCGTGGTCCCATTCGGTCTTATGAATACTCTAGCTATATTCATGAGTCTCATGAATGGGGTATTCCGCACTCTTCTTGACCAATTTGTGATTGTGTTCCTTGATGACATATTGATATATTCTCAGAATGAGAAGGAGCATGAAGAGCATTTGAGGAAGGTTTTGCAGTGTTTGAGGGACAACCAGTTGTTCGGCAGTTTGTCAAAGTGTGCTTTCTTTAGATCAGTGGTCAAGTACCTTGGGAATGTTATATTTGGTGATGGGATCTCAGTTGACCCATCAAAGATTAGAGATATTATGGATTGTCTTGCGCCAACCAGTGTGATAGAGGTCAGGAGCTTCATGGGTTTAGCAAGATACTACAGATGCTTCATTGAGGCATTTTCCAGAGTTGTACATCCCATTACATCCCTCTAGTGAAAGGGAAAGAAATTTGAGTGGATAGAGAGGTGTGAGAGGTATTTTCAGGATCCAAAAAGGGCACTCACTAGTGCACCTATCCTCATTTTTCTAGACCCCACGACTAATTTTATGGTATGCACAGATGCTTCCTTGGATGGATTAGGAGCAGTCCTTGTGCAAGAGGGTCAAGTTATAGCTTATGAGTCTAGGAAGCTTAAGACTCACAAGCTTAACTACCCTACGCATGACCTTGAGCTTGCAGTAGTAGTACATGCACTTGTGAGGTGGAGACACTTCCTTTTGAGACATCTTCACCTAGCCTAATCTTAATGCCTGTTAGAGGAGATGGATGGAGTTTCTATGCAAGTATGATTTTGATGTCCACTACATCAAGGGGAAAGAGAACATAGTTGCAGATGCCTTAAGTAGGAGATGACATGAGGTATACTCCATAGCTATGAGTATAGATATGAGAGAACGTATATTGCAGTGGTTTCTAGAGGATGGATGGTATCTAGAGGTTT
Source organism: Cryptomeria japonica (assembly GCF_030272615.1). NCBI lineage: Eukaryota > Viridiplantae > Streptophyta > Pinopsida > Cupressales > Cupressaceae > Cryptomeria > Cryptomeria japonica. The sequence goes on along the minus strand of NC_081413.1, from coordinate 719,303,711 downwards.
GTCAAATGATTCGATCTCAGGCGACCCTGGAAGGGAAGTATGTGGAGTATTCTTTAAAGTCCAATGGACTATTACACCATAGAGGGCACATCTATGTACCTTCTTCTGGGGGATTGTGAGAGTTCATTGTCATAGAGGCTCACAGAGCTCCTTATGCAGCGCATCCCGAGGTTAAGAAGATGCATGCAGACTTGAGGCAGTTATATCATTGGCCAGGTATGCGACAACTTATTGCTAAGTTAGTATCTAGATGCCTTGAGTGTTAGAGAGTCAAGGAGGAGCACCGCCATCTAGGTGGGTTGCTCCAGTCTCATGCTATACCAGAGTGGAAGTGGGATACATTATCCATGGATTTCATCATTGGTCTTCCCATATCATCCTATCGCCATGATGCTATCTTGGTGACAGTTGACAAGTTGACCAAAGTGGCCCACTTCTCACCAGTCTGAACTACCTTCATAGCACCAACAGTGGCACAGGTGTTCTTGCGAGATATTGTCAGGCTTCATGGCATTCCATGCAAGATTATTTCTAATAGGGATTCCCTCTTCACTTCTTCCTTTTGGAAGGCATTACAGGCAGCAATGGGCACCAAGCTCAACTTTAGTATAGCCTATCATCCGGAAATGGATGGACAGACAGAGCGGGTTAATCAAGTATTAGAGGATATGCTCCACATGTACGTCATGGATCATCAGACCCGATGGGAGGAGTACCTTCACTTAGTAGAGTCTGCCTATAATAATAGGCATCACATTTCTTTGAGGATGCCACCATATCAGGCTTTGTATGGAAGACCTTGCAGGACACCTTTGAGTTGGGATCGTATTGACGATAGAGTGGCCATAGGTCTTGAGATGGTTCATGATATGGAGCAGCAAGTAATTTTTATTAAACAACGCCTTAGAGAGGCACAAGATAGGCAAAAGAAGTATGCAGATGCAAAGAGGATAGACCGGAGTTACATGGTTGGGGACAAAGTTTTTCTAAGAGTGAAGTTGCATAAGAGTCCAATCCATTATGGAAAGGGTTCTAAGCTCGCACCTCACTTTGTCAGACCATTTAAAATCCTTGAGAGGATAGGACTAGTTTCTTATCACCTAGCTTTGCTACCTAGCCTGTCACGCATCCACGATGTGTTTCATGTTTCAGTTTTGAGGAAGTATATCTATGATGAGTCTCATATTTTAGATTGGGATGCCTTGCAGGTGGAGTCAGATGGGAAGCTATCTTTGGAGCCCATTCATATTTTGGCTTGCCGGACATTCACCCTTTGAGGTTGAGAGCTAGACCAGGTTAGGGTCCAGTGCGATTGCTATGATGAGGTTACAGCTTCATGGGAGGAAGCAAAATGTATGAGATCACAGTACCCTCATCTTTTTTATGAACTTCAAGAGGAAGTTCATGCCTAGAGGGGGAGGGTGTGAGGCCCTACCCCAACCCATCCTAGAATTTTAGTGATTTTCATGTTGGAACTATTATGGATGCTTTATTTTTATGCATTATGGATATAGAACTTTATATGATCTTAGGAATTTGATAACATTGATATATTGATGCTTCATTTCTATGCTTTGTGGATATTAAATTTTATATGACTCTAGAATAGGATAGCATTGAGATGGTGTAGGTCATTATTTGATTTGTAGTACTTTAGTATGATGCTAGAAATATGATGCATATCTTATGAATGGATTAAGTTTATGAGGACTATGATAATTGCTTATGTGGATTTGCTTCGATATGTGGTAAATTGATGTCAATTGTATGCAGAGTGATTGATTTCTATTCTTATTATGTGTTTAATATTATATGAGGCTATTGGAAAGTACTAATGTGTAATTGAGATGTGCAGGAAAATTATCCATGTGACCATGGAAACATTATGGAGAATCAAGCCTAGGCCTATGTATGTTCGTAAAACTAGGGGTTGTCTATTTGGAGAGACAACACCCTGTATGTATTGTATTTTATTTGTAAATGTAAATTTTTGCATGTGTGTAAATTGTATTTATTAAATTGTTTAAATCATTCAAGGGACAATTGCCATGTGTGTATTTGTGATGTGGTATTATTTTGTAGTGTCACTTGACACATATGTTGTATGTTGTGTTGGCAATTATCATGTCACCTTTTTGAGAGATTTACTTTTTGTTAATTGATATATTTCCAAATTATCCTTGAAGGTTCCAATAAATCTAGGATAGTGAGCCATAAGGAGGGTCAACTCGGAGTAACTTTAGGTGGACTTTCTAAGGGTTAAATCAACTCCTAGAGTCAGTTTTGGGGCATTTTTATTGGGCCTCATCGGGTACCTATGGGTGAAGGCCAAATTTGGCCATGTGTCTTTCCCCTAGGGCTTGTTTAATCACCCAAAAAAGTGGTTTTACCAAGATGGATGAATTGCATCTATAGGAGTGCCATCCTTGGTTAGATAACCTTCTTGGTATGTGTCATTCCTCTTCCCCATTTCATTCCTCTTCTTGAGTTGCCTTGGTTAGGGAGTGTGTAAGACCTAGGGAAGACCAACCAATGGGAGCCTCTCATTCTATCCAAGAGGTTGGAAGGAGTGTGAGAAACCTTCTTAGGCTAGAGATTGAGACTTAGTGATTTAATCACCCACTCCCCATCTTTGGAGATTTTTGGCAATTTTAAAAGAAATCCAGTTTTAGAATAGAAATTTAGGCCAAGTGTTGCAGAAAAGATTTGTGGAATTGAGTTGCTCTTCTCCAAGCTATCCCTAGAAACCCCTTGGCAGATTCAAGGTTGGTGCTTACTCTTACTTGTATGCTTGGAAAGTTGTTGTAGGATTGCTTGAATGTAAATGTTGCTTTCTTTGTATTCCTTTGTGAAAAATATTATGTGATGCTTTTTGTATTTCTCTTCTTGTATGCATTTTCTTGTGTTTTGGAAGTATCCAAGGACTTCTACCCTTGGGAGGGTAGAATGGTCTTGGGAGTGAAAGGAGTTTGACAGTCTTAGAGCGAGAGGCTCTCATTATGAGAGTGATCTCAAAGGTTTGTGTATGTGACCCTTACTGCATAGTCTTGTTTATGCATTCGGGGGTCATAAGGAGAGAAATTATGGCATGCATGACTTGGGGGTCATAAGGATGTTGGGTTGAGATGGATTTTTGTGGTGTTCTTGGTTGCTATGAGTTGGTTGTGATCTATTATGTTGCAGATTTCCTCAAGGTATTTGGTCCACTTCCACCCTTGTAAAACATCACATTTTGTGATGAAGTTTCAGCTTTGGGATGGGAATGTGTTTGTTGAGTTTTTCCTCTTGCTTGTTTGTGTTTGCTTGAGTGTAACCCGTCTAGGATTTGGTTCTCCAAGCTCGGGGGTGGCTTCTAGTAAGCCTAGGCTGGGAGGTGAGCACCCCATGGTCACAGCTTTAAGTTTTGAATGCAGGTTGCTTGGAAAAGAAAGCTAGGAGTTGCAGATTTTACTTTAGTTGTAGAAAGAAAAAAGAATGTAATATTGTATTTCGTTGAAAAGAAAAGATTAGGAAATATAATATTATATTTGAGTTGTAGAAATGTAAGTGAGGAGATTTATGTTTTATTTATTTTTTGTATAAAGAAATGTATTATTTTATTTAAGTCCTCATTATTAGGAATGAGAGACTAGTTGGGTTATTTCACCCATTGTAAAAGTTGACTATTGTATTCAAACATATTTCTATCAGAAAAGAGTGTTTTTTTTTTAAAGGCTATAATATAATGTTGTTGTCTTTTATCTGAAATCTATCCATTATATGAAAACTATCATTTATCTAAAAAATGTATTTTATTTAAATCTGTCTTTTAACTAAATTATGTCATCTATTATCTTTGAAATTTATATATAAAAAAAAGAAAGATGCAAAAAGTGAAATGATAATGTTTTAAATGTTTTCTGTAATATTTAAATGTTGCTGAATTTGTATTTACTACTGTCATTTTCTATTTAAAAAAAAAAAGCAGAAAGTTAAGGTAGACAAATTTACTTTTCCCTATAGTTAACTGTTAGAAGTTAAAGAGAAAAGAAATGCTATAGATAAACCTGTTAGTTTAAAAAGTCTATTGTCATGTGTTTTTAAAGGAAAATTTATATATGCACAGATTTAGAAAACCAAAAATTACAAATAGTTTCATGTCTAATTTTAATGCAGAAATGAACTCTTGACATATTTATCATACTGTTAAAACTGACAGACATAATATTGTTAGAGCTGCATAATAAAAATCTATTTAATCGAACTAAATGAATATGGTATACATGTTTAACTAGATCACATTTTGCAAAAAAAAAAAAGGAAAAAAAAAGTGAATGTGTATTTGTTTTATGCTGTCACTAATTTGCGATTTCCTGCATGTAAAAAAGAAAGGGGGAGATAAAAATTCTAACTCTGAAAATATATATGTATATATATATACATATATATCTATATATATAAATATATATTTATGTTAAATACATTTTAAATAAAACAAAAAAAAATGAAATTTCTTTTGGAGATCGAACCACTGTGTTAACACACAGTGTACGGCTCATGGGCCGAACCATTGTGTTTACACACAGTGGATGACGTGATCCACCATTGTTGGTAACCATAGTGGTCGGCACAGGGCCGCCATTGTGGGTAATCACAGTGGACGACTCACGACCGCCACTGTGGGTGCCCACAGTGGGCGGCACCAACCGCCGTTGTGGGTAATCACAGTGGTGTCTGGGGAGCCCCTGCACTACGAGCTCAGACCTCCATCCCTCCATTTCCATCGCTCTGCCTCCATTTCGCTGCTATCTCCATTCTAATGCCGCCTCATGGCCACCGAACCTTGCATCACACATAGAATACACACACAAAAAAAATAAATATAATAAACCCTAACCCAATTTCAGGTTAGGGTAAAAGCAATAAAGAAAAAAAAGAAAAGAATTATGGTTGTTAAAAATGCAACCCTAACCCAATTTCGGGTTAGAATTAGCATTTAAATAATAAAAATATATTAGAAATGCAACCCTAGCACATATTCGGGTTAGGGTTAGCATATAAGAATAATAGAGAGATTTGAATTATAGTTTTAATTATAACTTTTAAATTTAGGGTTTTTGGTAAGTTATAATATAAAATTTAGTTGGTATAGTTGGTTCATTTTATAAAATATATATATATGTATAAATAGGTATAAATTTAGACTTGTTTATCCAGTTGTTTATATATATATATATATATAAGAGGTTAAGTTGAAAACCTATTTAATTTTATTTTATTAATAAATATTAATGAACGCTTAATTAATAATTTGACCCCCTTTCACTTTTAGCTGAATTTTAATTTGGGGGAAATCGGTTAATGAAAATTATTAATTATTTTATACAAAATTTTAGCCTATGAGGCCAATCCTTGGCCAAATTATTTAATAGTTGAAAATTGAAGGTTTAGGGGAGATTAATATTGACTATAGTATAAATTACATTATTGAATTTGTAACCTTATTGGTTAAATTTAAATAATGAATTTGCATGCGCCCAATTAATTAATTTTAAATTTAAGATAGCATTATCATTATTTTGGCCTGGAATGTTTTAAATGTAATTGAGATATTTAATTATCCCTCAACTTTAATTAGCGGCAATTTAATTAGGTTAATTATATTAACTAATTAAATTGTGATGATCCTCTTAGGAATTAAGTAGTCTTCATTAACTATTGTTGCCCTATTGATTGATTTAATTATTCCAATCCTAGTAAACAATACTATCTACATCTTAGTTAAGATAAAACGTGATTAACTTCATTATAAATGTAGATTATTCTATGAGATTTGTTGTTCGAAAAAAAATTTTGTTATTTTTTTGCCCAAAAGTTTGGGCACAACACTGCTCTCTTTCTCAGCTATGGCCCTGAATGCTTTGAACTTACCAAAAGCTTCAATCTTCTCCTTCAAGAATGTCACCCACATCATCCTTGAGCATTCATTGGTGAAGATCATAAAATATATGTCACCTTGAATACTTTTTGTTTTTATTGGTCCATAAAGATCTGTATGAACCAAATCTAACAAATGTTCCACTGAAAAAGATTTACTCTTGAAAGTTGAGGATGTCATCTTTCCTAGCTGACATTCTTTGCACAGAGCATTAACCAGTTTGTCTAACCGAGGAAACCTCTCACTGTCTTGGACATACTCACTTTAACAATGTTATCAAAGTTTATATGACAAAATCTCCTATGTCAAAGCCAACTATCATCTATCTTTGCAATTTAATAGTTACTGATTTTAGGATTAAGATGAAACAAGTTACCTTTATTTTTCTTCCCAGTTGCAACCAGTTCACCTTTATTGTCATAGATCTTACACATACCACTTTTAGATTTTAGTGGGTATCCTCTGTCATTGAGTTGTGCCACACTCAAAAGATTGTGCTCTAGACCTTCACCCTAGTAGACATCATTTGCACTACTCTTTCCATTAAGAGAAATAGTTCCCTTACCTTTAACCATGTAGGGTGATTCATTACCAAATCTTACAACTTTGCCATCAAATTCCTTTAGTGAAAAAAATTTGCTCTGATCCTCGGTCATGTGATGTGAACAACCACTATCAATGATCCAATCATCAGAGTCATCCATCCTGGATACTAATGCCTTCTGGTCTGACATCTCTTCTTTTATGGCTACTCACACAATGTCTTCATTAGTATCACTATCAGATTCCTCATCAATGATACCACTATCAATAGCAATAAGACAATCTATTTTGCCTTTACACTTGTACTTCTTGAATTTCTCTCGTTTGTGCTCATTATCACCATTAGGACAATTAGCAGCAATGTGTCCAATCTTGTTGCATGCAAAACATTTTAAAGGTAATTTACCTCTATATTTACCTGTACCTCTAGGCAACTACTTGGCCATGAATGCTTCAAGCTCAAATAAAATGTATTCATCATCAGCTTCTCTACTGGATTTGGATTCACAACTGTAACTGGCATCTCTACTTTTCCTCACAGATGGGTTAGAAATAGAAGCTCTAAATATAGACTCATATTTCTGTACACTACCATCATACCTATTTAATTCAAAAGTAGGAAGCTTTCCAATGATGGAGTCAAGAGTTACCCTAGGTTTTTCAATGGACTTCATCTCCTGAATAGCTGCAACTCTGATAGCATAGACCGATAGCTGGGTTCTCAGTACCTTATTGATCATTGTGGGATCTTCCACTTTACCTCCTGCACTCATAATTTCACCGACTATCTCTTTTATCCTTTGACCATATTGTTGTATATTCTCTTCTTCAGCCATCCGCATGTCATCAAACATTCCTCTTAGACTCTCCTCTTTAGCAATCTTAACATGTTCATTACTGCTATAACTCTCCTCAAGTTTTTTTGATACCTCATATGTAGTTTCAAGACCATGAACATCTACATACTCTGCATCAGACAAAGAACTAATAATAGCCTCCAATTCTTGATGATTTTCTTATTTCTCTTTCTTCTGATCATTAGTTAACATCCTAGTATGTGTAACATACTTAGTATCGACATGTTCCCAATACTGACTTCCCAGACTCTTGATATAAATTTTCATTATGTCACTCCATATCCTGTAGTTCTCTCTATTAAACTTTGGACCTTCCTTCTTCATTATGATCAATAGATATTTACCTCAAGTTGTTAGGCTTAGACCTTAGAGAACTTGAATCTCTTTGATACCAATTGATGGTATGATGAAATAATAAGTATTTGGTCAACTACTGAGAGGGGGGGTGAATCAGTAGATAAAAAAACTGAGAATAATAACTTTTGTCAAGATAAAGTATTAATAGTAAACAACTTCTTCATATCTCAATACTTCCGGTTATCATGACTTATCAAAAATAGTTAAGTAGTTAAGTAAATCAACCATAAAAACATAACCACAAAAACATTCACCACTTGACACAAATATTTTTGATGTGGAAACCCAAATAGGTAAAAACTATAGTGAGATGAGACTAAAAATGCCTTGTTAGAAGAAATAACCTATAAGGAGTAACCTCGGTAGAGGATTTGAAAATCCAATCTAATGGACCACCTTGTTAAAGGATTTGAATAGCACGAAGCTTGTTAGAGCTTACTAGTGTAGGAGCACCTAGTTTTGAGTACAACTTCTTCATTTTGGTGTGTTTGTACATAGTTTGGTTTGAGATGGTGAATAAGAGTCTTCTCTTAGGTCCTCATATGTTTTTGAAATATTTTGGTAGGTTGAATGTCCTTAGGACAATGCATTTTCTCAATTTTGGCTTGTAAGCCCTTGTAAGCCTAAAATGGCATAATCTTGCATTTTGATGTAAAATGCCTTGAATAGCCTTTTTTAGCATTGGGATATGTTACTGTAATGGTATTTAGTCATCCTAGATAGTTTGGAGTAGAAAACAAAGCAAGTAAGGAAAAAATGCACTTTTTGGCAAAAGTTGTCAAAGTTGCTTGACAACTTTTTGAAACGTTGAGCAACTTATTGCATTTTTGAGAAAAGGGTTGGTTAGGAAACTGATGAAGAGTTAGTTAGGCCAAAAATAAATGGCATATAATTCCCTTGAGAATGAATGTAATGAGGTTTTTTAATGCCTAGAGTAGATTGGAATACAAATTGGAGTCAATTTTTGAGTTTTACCTTGTGTTTTTCAAACAATTAGAGCAATAGTCTGTAATTAATGGATTGATTGCACTTTTGTTCTTTTCTTATTGTTTTCTACATGCTCTTGTAGTTCTTAGGAATAATTTTGATTAGTTTTTGTGCAGGTTTGAATTGAGTTGTTAATTTTGTAAACTCTCGGCCTAAGTAGGGGTTTGAGAGGCCCAAACATGGTTCTAGCTTGAAGTCCTTTGAGTTCTTCTCAATAACCCTTGGGACTCAAGCCATGGAAACTTTGTATAGTGTACATATTCTTTATTTTCCTTTTGAGGTCATTGAAAGGCCAATGAGCATCATTTCCTAGGCAAGCTCAGTCATAGCCCAGTTAGGAAATGAATGAAATTATGCAAGTGCTTGCAGGGATGAGCAGGGTTGGAAGTGCAGAATGTTTGGCATGAGAAAGTGGGGTGTGGCAGAGCATATGTGTGATTTTGAAGGTTTGGTAGATCAAGGAAGACACCAAACCCTTAGAAAAAGACCAAAACAAACCTAAAACCACATAAAACAAGCATTTCTTGGGTTCTGTACCTATACGGTCATACTAAGATTCCTCATGTCATAAATTGGAAAGTACTCCCAAAATGGTATCTTGATCATCAAATATTTTTTGTGGGTCTTTGGGGAAATTGTGAGCAAATCCACAAAAAATGGTTAGGTAGGGCTAATTGGGGCTCTAGGGCTACTAGGCCTAGAAAATAGGGAAAGGAAGGAGCGATGGGGAAATGAATCAAACCCATACTCAAAACCAATTGATTACCCTTGGAAAACATCATAAACACCTACTACAACCTCTGCAAGCATTTTTTATGAGTTTGAGAGTATGAGGTTGGATTTACCCTTGTGAATCTCAACCATGCCTGAGCAACTAATGAGCACATCTTGATTGGGAGAACTCTTAGAGAGTGTAGATGTCTAAATTGAATAGTAGACCAGATGAAAAATGAAGGGAGTCCACTAGGACAACACTTGACTACCTTTTACAAAGGATTGACTCTCTTTGAGTATACCTCCCCATCATAATGGTATCAAAGCAACCAAGATTTGGGAAGAAGCCAGTACATGACAGATATTGAATCAATAGGATAGAATAGTATAATGATGGTGACCAATGCAGAGCTAGAAAAGAAGGTAGAAGACCAAGAGGAAGAAAATAGGCTCCTCGGAGAAAGATTACTACAATTGGAGAGAAAACTAGACGTAGTTGAAGATAAAACTGAGAAAGTGACAATCAAGGGCAATGAGGGGAAGAGTAAAAAAGTTGTTGAAGAGGATAGGACACCTAAAACATACCCTATTCTACCTGAGGAACATTTCCTTAAAGAAATTAAAGTCTTAGGAGGAAAATCCCTAGAAGGAGTGCCACTTTTTTGTGGAAAAATGGAGCCTGAGGTAGTCCTAGAATGGATAGAGGGATTAGAGAATCACTTTGAATGTGATGGAATCAGTGAGGAACAAAAGGTGAAGGTGGCCAAGTCTAGATTGAGAGGGGCAACATTGACTTGGTGGAAATTTATTCAAGAAGAGAGGAAAAAAGAGGGCAAGAACCCCATAGCTACTTTGAAGGGCATGTTAGCCAAGATGAAAGAGGCATACATCCCTGAAGATTATGAGATCCAGTTGCATAAGAGGAGACAAAATTTGAGACAAAGAGACTTGGATGTGAGTAGCTACACTGAGAAATTTCAGAAGTTGTGCCTAAGATCCAAGGTGGTGGAGGATGAGAGCATTAAGGTAGCTAGATACTTGAATGGATTGAAATAGAATATTCAAGAGAAATTAAGCTTGTTATGCCCCAACACCATGCACAAGTGCTATCAGTTGGCACTAAAAGTGGAGGGAAAGAGCAAGAAGAAACAAGAACAAAACAACAGAGGCAGAGGTAGGAGAAGAGATGGCAGAGGCCAAAGAGGTAGTTTTGGTGGAAGAATTGTAGACCAAAGATCCCAAGGGGAATCCAAGTTGGCTAAGAAAAGTGGGGATTCCAATAGCAAGATCAGCTATAGAGGAAAGGGATCTAGAAACTCTAGTAGAGGAAGGTCTAGTGGTTCAGGAAGAGGGTCTTATTTTGCCACCATGAGGTGCTACAATTGCCATCAACTTGGACACCCGACCTATAGATGCCTTGAGAAGTATTCTTCATCCCAAGGAGGTGACAAGAGAGTAAATTATGCTCAAGAGGATGCAACAAACATGAAAGCATCAGAAGTAAGTTTGGATTCAGAGGTTCGAGAGAACCTCATGATAAGAAGAGTCTTGATTAAAGAATTGGTTAAGGAGGAACGTAGCCAAAGGAGATCCTTGTTTAGAATAAAATGTAAGATTATGGGAAAGGTATGTAGAGTGGTGGTGGATTCGGGATCCATAGACAACATAGTGTCAGAGGAAGTGGTGAGTAAGCTCAATTTGCCAAGGATATCATATAGTGATTCTTATAGAGTTACATGGCTCAACAAGGGGCAACATGTTCTTGTAAATGAACAAACTTGGGTGGAGTTTACTATAGGAGGCTACAAAGACAAAATATTGTGTGATATCTTGCCCATGGATGCTTGCCACCTACTCCTAGGTAGGCCATGGCAGTTTGATAGAAAGGCAATACACCATGGAGAGAAGAATGCTTATACCTTCCAAAAGGATGGAAGCACCTACAAAATCCAGTCCATAGGAGACCAAGTAGAGGGCAGATCCAAAGGTCCTAATGTATTGTTGATTGGTGAGAAAGAGCTCATTAACACACTCAAGGAGGGAGAAGGAGTGGGGTTTGCCATTATTGTAAAGCCAAAAGAGGACAAAAGGAGAAGAAGATGAGTATTCCTAAAAAAGTGCAGCAGGTCCTAAATCAATTTGAGGACATCATTAGTGATGGAAAAATAGCTACATTGCCTCCTCAACATGCCATAAGTCATCAGATTAACTTTATACCCAGAGCTTCTTTTCCCAATAAGGAAGCTTATTATATGACATCGGATCAGAACAAGGAGATAGCCAAGAAAATACAAGAACTCCTAGACAATGGACTAATCAGGAAGAGCATTAGCCCATGTGCAGTACCCACCAATTTGGCTCCAAAGAAGGGAGGTACTTGGAGACTTTGTACTGACTCTAGAGCCATAAACCGGATTACTATCAGATATAGATTTCCCATCCCAAGAATTGAAGACTTGATGAATTGTTTGGGAGGTGCTAAATACTTCACCAAGATAGATCTCAAGAGTGGTTACCACAAAATCACAATAAAGGAGGGTGATGAATGGTAAACAAACTTCAAGACTATAGAAGGACTCTATGAATGGCTTGTTATGCCATTTGGACTCACAAATGCCCCTAGCACATTCATGAGACTCATGAATGAAGTACTCAGGGACTAGTTTGGTAAATTTGTTGTTGTTTACTTAGATGACATCTTAGTTTTTAGCAAGTTTAAAGATGAGCATCTTAAGCATATAGAAATTGTCTTGAGTAAACTTTGTGATGAGCAATTAACCATCAATTTGGAGAAATGTGAGTTTATGAAACAAGAGTTGGTATATCTTGGGTTTGTAGTCTCAAGAGGTGATTTGAAGATGGATACCTCTAAGGTGGAAGCCATAATCAGTTGGCCCACACCTATGGCAGCAAGTGAAGTGAGAAGTTTCCATGGCTTGGTTCAATTTTATAGGAAGTTCATTAGAGGGTTTAGTGAAATATGTGCACCCATGCTTGAGACAATCAAGGGAGGTATGAGAACCAAGTTTGTATGGAAAAAGGAAGCACAAAGAGGTTTTGATATCTTGAAGAAAAATGTGGCTACTCAACCAGTACTTATCCTACCAAACTTTGACAAGCTCTTCATCATTGAATGTGATGCAAGCAACATAGCGGTTGGAGCAGTTTTGAGTCAAGACAATAGACCAGTTGGCTTCTTCAATGAGAAACTAAATTATGCAAAGAAAAGGTATTCCTTCTATGATTTGGAATTGTATGCACTTTTCCAATCTCTTATGAAATGGAGGCATTATTTGTTGCCTAATAAATTTGTGGTTTACACTGATAATCAAGCTCTTAGCTTTCTTAATTCTCAAGAAAAATTAAACCATAGGCATATTAAATGGGTAGAGTATTTGCAGTCATATACCTTTACCATTAAACACAAGAAAGGACAATGTAATAAGGTATTTGATTCATTGAGTAGGAGGTTACTAACAGTGCAAGAAGTAAAGCTTAAAAGCATTGGAGTGGATAGTTTCAAGGAATTGTATGAAGAAGATGAAGACTTTGCTGCTGCCTACAAGGTTTGCCAAGGGTTTGGAAACCATTTTCACAGTGAATATGTAGATTACACCTTGCAAGATGGCCTTTTGTTCAAAAGAGGATAACTATGTGTGCCTAAAGGGTCTATGAGAGAAAAATTAATGCAAGAGAAGCATAATGGATGCTTGAGTAGAGATTTTGGTTTGAACAAGACTTTGGAACTTGTCCAAAGGTTCTACTTTCGGCCTAGAATGCAAAGAGATATTAGAAGATATGTGGAGCAATGTGTGGTTTGCCAAAGAGATAAGGGTACATCTTCCAATGCTAGTCTTTATCAGCCTTTACCTATCCCCAACTGGCCATGGGAGTGTGTAAGTATGGACTTTGTTATTGGTTTGCCTAAAACCAAACCAGGTTTTGATAGCATCTATGTTGTGGTAGATAGGTTTAGTAAGATGGCATGTTTTATTCCATGCAAGGTCACTCATGATGCTAGCAACATTGCTCACTTGTTTTTCAAAGAGGTTATTAGAATTCATGGTTTACCTATCAACATTGTGTCAGATAGGGATGCAAAGTTTATTAGTCATTTTTGGAAGACTTTGTGGGAAAGATTAGGTACTAATTTGTCTTTCAGTTCAGCCTATCATCCCCAAATAGATGGCCAAACTGAGGTGGTCAATAGAACACTTATAAATCTACTTAGATGCCTAACAAAAGACTATGGTCAACCTTGGTATTAGATCATCCATCGAGCTAAGTTTGCCTACAATGATAGTGTGAATAGGTCCACCGGTAAAAGTCCTTTTGAGGTGGTATATGGCATCCATCCTAGAGGATTTTTGGAGCTCAAAGATGTGGGAAAGATGGGACAGCAGAGTGGACATGCCTTAGACATGGCTCAATCAATGCAAGAGGTTCATGAGAAGGTTAGGACAACCTTATTGGACACTACTCAAAGGATCAAGGAGAAAGTGGATGAGACAAGAAAAGATATCCAATTTTTTGTTGGTGACATGGTGATGGTATGTTTGAACAAAGCAAGACTTTAGAAAAGGTGTCCCTAGCAAGCTTAAGATGAGGAGGATAGGTCCTTGTAAAGTTTTAGCCAAGTATGGCAATAATGCATACAAGGTAGACTTACCCGGTGATATGGCCTTGTCACTCATTTTCAATGTGGCCGATTTGATGGAGTATAAGGGAAAACTTCCAATAGAAGATAGAAGAATTTTAGAGGTCTCTCAAGCACTTTCAGATCTGCCCTTACCAGTTGCACCCATTTCCCAAGCTGAGAAGGTGTTAGATTCTAGATTTTTAAAGAAAACAAGGCATACCGCCTACATGGAGAACTTTTTCAAGTGGAAACACCTTCCAACATCAGAGGCTACTTGGATACCTGAGTCGGACTTCTCTAAGCATGGAGTTCTGCTTTCTTTGTTGCCTCAAGGAGTCACTTGACTTCTTTCCATTGGGAGAGTATGGTGCAGGAGCACCTAGTTTTGAGTACAACTTCTTCATTTTGGTGTGTTTTTTCATATTTTGGTTTGAGATGGTGAATACGAGTCTTCTCTTAGGTCCTCATATGTTTTTGAAATGTTTTGGTAGGTTGAATGTCCTTAGGACAATGCATTTGCTCAATTTTGGCTTGTAAGCCCTTGTAAGCCTAAAATGGCATAATCTTGCATTTTGATGTAAAATACCTTGAATAGCCTTGTTTGGCATTGGAAAATGTTAATTTAATGGTATTTAGTTATCCTAGATGGTTTGGAGGATAAAACAAAGCATGTAAGACAAAAATGCACTTTTTGGCAAAAGTTGTCAAAATTGCTTGACAACTTTTTGCAACGTTGAGCAACTTTTTGCATTTTTGAGCAAAGGGTTGGTTAGGAAACTGATGGAGAGTTAGTTAGGACAAAAAAAAATGGCATATAAATGACTTGAGAATGAATGTAATGAGGTTGTTGAATTCCTGGAGTAGATTGGAATACAAATTGGAGTCCATTTTTAGGTTTTACCTTGTGTTTTTCAAAGAATTAGAGTGGCAGTCCATACTTAATGGATTGATTGCATTGTTTTTATTTTCTTATTGTTTTTTAAATTCTCTTGTAGTGCTCATGAAGCATTTTGATTATTTTTTGTGTAGGTTTGAATTGAGTTGTTAATTTTGTAAGCTCTCGGCCTAAGTAGGGGATTGAGAGGCCCAAACATGGTTCCAGCTTGAAGTCCTTTGAGTTCTTCTCAGTAACCCTTGTGAATCAAGCTATAGAAAATTTTTAATATTTTAAATATTATTTATTTTCCTTTGGAGGTTATTGAAAGGCCAATGAGCGTCATTTCTTCAGTGAGCTCAGTCATAACCTGGTTAGGAAATGAATGAAATTATGCAAGTGCTTGCATGGATGAGAAGGGTTGGAAGTGCAGAATGTTTGGCATGGGAAAGTGGGGTGTGGAAGAGAATATGTGTGAATTTGGAGGTGTGGCAGAACAAGGAAGACACCAAACCCTTAGAAAAAGACCAAAATAAGCCTAAAAGCACCTAAAACAAGCATTTCTTAGGTTTCATACCTATACGGTCATACTGAGATTCCTCATGTGATAAATTGGAAAGTACTCCCAAAAGGGTATCCTAATCATCAAAGAGTTTGTGTGGGTATTTGGGGAAATTGTGAGAAAATCCACAAAAACCGATTAGGTAGGGCTAATGGGGGCTCTAGGGATACTAGGCCTCAAAAATAGGGATAGGAAGGAGTGATGGGGAAATGAATCAAACCCATACTCAAAACCAATTGATTACACCTACTGCAACCTCTACAAGCATTTGTTAGGAGTTTGAGAGTATGAGGTTGGATTTACCCTTGTGAATCCCAACCATGCCTGAGCAACTAGTGAGCACATCTTGATTGGGAGCAGTCCTAGAGAGTTGAGATGTCTAAATTGACTAGTAGACCAAATGAACAATGAAGGGATCTGATGGGAATAGGTATGGGATAGAATAGCCTAGTCTATGCTCCTTGATTATTTCCTTGGATCCCTAGGTGTTCCAAACACACCCTAGGGCCTTTAGGACTTCCCTTGCTTGAGGAATCCCCTGACCTTGCGCAATCCACCCACCAACAACCTGTGATACTTCTCCTAAGGTCACAACTACTCACAAACTTCAAAAACCCTCACATGGCTAATAAGGGTTTAGCTCCTCCTACACCTTCTTAGGTCCTAGCAAGGATAGGATGGGTCTTTGACATTGTTTTCCATCCATTCATGTGCCCCCAAGAGGTTTTGACCTTCCTATTTGTTACCGATCTCACAATTTTGATTCTTTCCTACAAAATAGGGCTACAAGGAATGTTCCCAATTACGCCTCCATTCTAGACTTTTAGGGCTCCCTCTTGCAAACAATGCTCAAACTTGTGAAACTTCCCAAAGGGACTGCTATTCATTTGGAAAAGGCACAAATATTTTCCTAGTTTTGGGCCTCCAAATGTCGGTACACTGCGCTAGGTGAATTTAGGGGTTTTTATGAGGGTTTTTAGGCCTGCTAGGATCACAGTGATGGTTTGCTATCTTTACCACCTTATCTGGATTGGTGGAAGCTCCTCCTTCTCACCAATGGTGCTCCACACACCCCTCTACAACTCCTTCAAAGGGTGCCTCCTTCCTTGTCCTAGCTTGCTCTCATGGACCTCTACAACCTCAACCCTTCCTAGCCGGGCACAGTCCAGTCTCGCCTAGTAGTGGATCTTTGAAAGGCTTTCCTGCATCTTCAGGGGCCCTACTTGCTCTGAGATACTATATATGGTCTTTACTCCTATTCCCCATGGTTTCATGGTATTTCCACAATGGGGATAGGAGTTGTCAATCCATTTACACAAAACTGTCCAAAACTGGACAGTGAAGAAGTAATTCACAAAATATTTACAAAACACACAAAACCTGCACAATAAACCTAGTATAAATGCTCAAAATGAAATTATAGACACTATACAAGACTCTCAACATAGTTTAATTTTTAGAACAACCCATTAACAATCCTTCATTGCTCCATTTGTGCCGCTTGGCAACATAAAAAAAGGTCACAATCAAGATCTTTTTCCTTTTTCCGTACAATCTGACATCTAACCCCTCATTTTAGGGTTTGCAACAATTTATAATATCTTTTCCTTTATTTTTGTGCCATGGTTAGGGTTCCCAACGCCAAGCTAAGGTTATGACCTATTTGGTGGAAAAGTTGCATGACAACTTTGAAAAGTTGTCAAGCAACTTTTTGCAACTTTTGAGAAACTTTTACAATGTTGCTTTTCTTGACTTTTGGGCCTACATTGGGCTATACTATGGACACAACCATGCTAAAAAAACCCCAAACTCATCAATGGCACACATACCCTCTACTCCACAAGAAAACTCAACCTAGACTTCTGAACCTAGGACCTAGACTAGGACCTAAACACAACCAATGAGCTCTTGGCTCTTATTACATTTACATGGCTTCATAAAGAAGCAAAATCTCAACAAAAAAAAATAGAGGAAGACCTTAGAAGGGTGCTCCTGCCCCATACTCCCCCTCTACACAAAAATTAAGGAACTAGGAGAGAGATGAGAGCTGGGTCAATACCAAGTTTCTTGAACCTACCCTCTTCAACCCAAGTAGCTTCAGACACAGGTTGACCTACCCACTTCACCAAGTGTTCCATGTAGACCTGGTGTCTAGTAGACTTCTTCACCCTTGAATCCAAGATCTCCTCTACTATGGGCTGCTTCACTTGAGGTAAGGTATTCATATCCAAGTCCTGTAGTACCTTGGCTTGATTCTCAGTCTGCCCTTCTGTTTCACCTTTGTACAATATCAGATCTGCAACATTGAAGACTAGTGATATAGCTAAACCTAAAGGAAGATCCACCTTGTAAGCATTCTCACCATATTTGGACAAAATTTTACAAGGTCCTACCCAGAGAGTTTTTAAGTGGCGAATCTTTGCCAATTGGTGAATTCTGCGTGAATAGTCGGGGGCAAAATCATGGTCAAATCGCCTGGAATTTTGGGGTTAACGGTGCACTGTAGAATCTGGCTTCGCCATTGACCACACACCGTTGACGTGCATGCCCGTAATATTCGCCTAGAATCACTCAGACATGGGTATTAGATCACTTTCATTATTCGCCAGCAATAGTAAAATTACCATGTACCCAGGACCTAATTTGCCAATGGTAAATTACATGTTCATTGCATGCATCGGCCAAATTTGCCAATATCAAATAAAACATTATAAGCATTCAAGGACCCATTTCGCCCTGCTTAAATTAAATGTTCATTGCACACCTGCGCAATTCACCAAAAATGCAATTAAATTAAATGTTTATTGGCAATTGCAACGCCCAGGCCTCACGCAATTCGCCAAAAATGCAATCATGGATTGCTATAAATACACTATTTCTTACACTCTTTCTTACAATTTGTTTGTGTCTAATTAGTAAATTGGGAGCTCTCGGAGTCTCGAGTCTCGATTTGCATTTCGCAAATTGAGTTGGAAAGTCAAAGTTCATTGTAGGGTGGAGGGCCAGAGTTACAATCCTGCAACATAGGCCCAACCCCTAGGCATTCATTCTTGATTCCTAATTCAGAGAATTGAGAAGGCATAAAGGTGAGTAATCATTTCTTCATTCTTGATAGTATTAGTTTTAACTTTTAATTCGTAGTGAGAGATCAAGACTCAAGATGTCACAGTCAGACATGGGTGAGACTCCTCAGGGTGGTAAAGGGATTGGGATGTCAGACAAGGGTAAGACTCCTCAAGGCAGTGAAACTGAAGGGATTGGGAGGCCATCAAAACGCCCAAAACTTAAACTTAAAGATAGTACCATAAAGTCTTTTTTTGGAATTGGCAAAGTTTCTGGTCCATCAACCTCTGTAGTTACAAAACCCATTCACAGTAGCTCACCACCACCAGTACCACAAGGTGGGATTGTCATTGAGTTAAAGGCATCAAATGAGGATGACAATACTGACATGGTAGAAGATGTTCTAAGGGATACACATAATGAGATACCATTGGCGAATGCAAATGCTAGTACTGAAGATGATGTTGGTAGGAAGAAAAGAAAAAGGAAAGTAAAACTAGGGCGAGAGTGGGAGATGACAAGGAGTTTTAAGATTGATTGGGTAGCAAAGTACCCATTCATTGAACCAGTCCCAAACAATGATGAACATCCAGCAGAATGCAAGTGTAAGATTTGTAGCTGGAAAACTAAAAGAGAGAAGAAGATGCAGCTAAAGCTTGACACCATAGAAAAGCATATTGGTAAGGTTTATGAAAAATAGATCATAGGCGGAAAGGAAACACGAGTAGTAAGATGGAAATCAAAGGAAGAATGTCTTCATGTTAAGTATGCCATGGAATATGAAGAGCATAACCACAAAATGACACTGATTCATAATAGTGGATTTGGAAATACAATCAAGGCTGGGCTTGAACATGCAACGAAAGATGCAAACCTAGCAAAGACTATTCATATGAGTGTTGTTTTTCATATTATGTCGAGAGGGTGTCCTATGAAAGATTTCCTAGAATTTAGTAATTTATTATCTTTTTTGAATGTTCCTCACTATCCTATGTCACATTGGTCAATAAACATTGGATGGGAAATGGAAAACTGTCTCGCTGAGGTGGAAAAGGAAAATTTACAAGAGAGTGTAAAAGAGTCAAATTTCATTTCATTATCCATAGATGAAGTTACTGTGGTAGATAACACTGCATGAGTTTATATGCATGTGTATACCGTAAAAGAACACATCCGCTGAGCTCATCTACTTTGTGTTCGTAAAATGAGGGGCAATTCAACAGCAAAAAAAATATATTTGGAAGTTAAGAAAGCTTTGAATGAAATTGCTAGTATGGATGACTTGACAATTGCCAAGAAGTTGGTGTGTGTTGGAGTTGATGGAGCTACAGTAATGCAAGGTCAAAGGATCAGCCTTTGTGCAAGATTACAAACTAGTATTGCACCATACATGGTTAGCATTCACTACATGGCCCATCAAATGAATTTAGCATAAATAATTGTAAGTAATTTCCCTATAGTGTCAAAAGTTGAAGATCTGGTCCACGAGCTCCACTCATACTTCTGCCGAAGTCCTAAATGTTTTGTAGAATTTCAAATTTTTGTTGAGGGAGTAACAGGAGGAAACAAGCTTCTCAGGGATGTTGAGACCAGATGGATCTCCTTGCATGGACCAGTAGAATGAGTTCTAACAGAATATCAATCCTTGATCGGACTAATGTATGAGCAACGCCTCACAATAGACAAAGCTCCTGATCTCTTACATAAGTTAAGTGATATAGAGACTCTGTTAACTTTAGCTAGTCTTCTCCCCATGTTGGATTCAATGAACAAACTTGTTAAGAAAGCCCAAGATAGAACTATGTATATCAATTAGTATAGCACTCTACGTAAAATGACATGCTTGAGCCTAGATGGTCTATATTCAGATCTAACAGGGCGAAGCCCAAATTTTTTTAGGTGGCAGATAATTACAGATTTGAATCATGCTGAAATTTTTTTATATTTCAATACAAAAAATGAGTTATGTGTCTTTGTAAAAGGATTTTAGATACCAATGCACCAATCTAAGATGGGCAAGCGAGGCAGAGCACTACCAGTTAAAAAGGAAGATTTTGACAGGATTGTTAAATCTGTTAGTGATAATTTGAAGTCTATTGCATATGAACTTTCAACTGAGATTCGAGAAAGATTCCCTCGAGAAGAAATACTTGAAGCCATGGGTTGTGTGTATCCTCAATTTTGGCATTCAATTGGAGATAATCCAAATGACACAAAGATGTATCATAAAAAACTAGAGGAATTGATATTGATATTTTCAAAAGATGCATATTGCAATGGACAGCCAATAGAAGGAATTTTAAATTCAGATCATCTTAGAAAACAATGTAAACAATTTGCATTGGTTATGAAACAGTAGTTGGTTAACTTGGAGAATCCATTTGAACTTGGATCAATCACAAGGCTTTGGAAAAGGATAGATTAAAGTGAAGCATTGTGTATTGCAATACTAGAATATTTGAAACTTGCTGATTTATGTCAAACAATGATATTGGGGTCAGTGGAAGATGAGAGAGTTTTCAGTGCATTAGGGTTTTTGAAATCAAAGATCAGAAACAAATTAGACAAGAATTTGGAAACTTGCTTGAGGTTGTTTGTAACCCAGTATAATGTTAGAAATTTTCCATATGATAGGGCACTAGAAATCTGGAATTCCATGCGTGATAGACGAGGGGTGTGCAACACTTTAAAAGCTGGTGGTGCTACTGCTAGTGCTAGTGCTGAGACAAATGAATATGATGGATTGCAGACTCAAAGTCAGCATGAAGACGAAGACATTTTTGAATACCTGACTCAGAATGAAGATGAACCTGTTAGTACTAGTCAGTTTCTGGATCTTGAGTCCATTTGGGATATAGAAGCCTCAGACAGTAGGACTGAATCACTGAAGTGAATTAGTAGTCAGTTTATAGGTATTTATAATTATACTACAATTCTTGTGTCATATTACAATTTCAATTTGCAAAATTGCAATACTATAGTTTTCATTGATGATTTTTGATATTGTATTCCTTGAATTTGTCAATCAGAAGTAGAACGGATACTTATTTCATATTTTTAATTGTGAATTTGAATTATTACTAAATAATTGAATTATTAGTAAATTGGTATTTGGTTCCACATTATGTAACATGTTGAACATGAAATGCAACAAATTTGTGTCACAAGATCCATAAATTATTCATATTGCATAACTGTTACTGCTAGAACCTTTGTTACCTTTCTACTGTTCTACATTAAATGCTTAAAATGATGTTCATGGCGATTACGGTTTTGTGTTTGTTTTTTTGTCTTAGTTGGCTAGTAAACCGAAGTTGTCATGCGTTGAAAATATAAGTTGTCCTCTATTTATTTGTCCATGTCAACGTCAAGTGTGGTCAAATGGTTGGTCAGACATGTTTAATGGTTATCGCTAGCTCGTAGGTCCTTTATCATCAAGTCAGTTTAAGTCGCGAGCTTGCGACTATTGGGAGATTTTAGTTATCACTAGCTCGCAAGATGTTTTGCACTTGACCATTTTATGTTGCAAGGTTGCAACTGGGTGTGATTTTATGTTGTCACACGGTCGTGAGGTGTTCGTGGTTAAGTCGTTTTAATTTGCGATCATGCAATGTAGTTGGTATCGCAACTTAGTTGGTTTTGCCGCTTGCTTGCAGGTTTTGAAGTTGTTTAGCATTTTAAGTTGTGATTTGGCGATAGGTAAGTTTTGGTCTAATTTTGTGGTCATCGCATGCTTGTGGGTTTGTAAGTCTTAAGTCAAAAAGTGTTGTGAGCATGCGATGGTAGTTAAGTGCCTTGTTATCGCGGGATCGCAAGGGTTTAAGTCAAGTTAAGTTTCAAGTTGCGAGCTTGTGATGAACTAAGTTATTTTGTTAGATCAACGACTGTCACTCACTCGCGAGATTCTATGAGGATTCGTAAAAGGGGTTGCGAGCTTGTGATTAAGAAGATTTGGTAGCATTGTCACTAACTTGCCGATTCCTTTCCTGATTGTTATAACTGGTTGAGAGTGTGTGATTAAAGATGGGGATTGACACGTGGACTTGTTTGTCGAGTTCTGTAAAAGTTTTGACATGATCAAGCTAAGATTTTGGCATTTGTACAATTGCATTAATGCATTCTATCAGTTTAATTGAATTAATGCCACACTAGCTAGTTCATGCAAGTGTGGCAGTTAATGAGACTTGGTCACTTGAGAGAAGTGACGGTGCCCAAATACCATTTTATGTTGTGAGGTTGCGACTGGGAGTGATTTTATGTTATCGCAATGTCACGAGGTGTTCGTGGTTAAGTCATTTTAATTTTTGATCATGCGATGCGGTTAAGTTGCTTGCTCACAGGTTTTGAAGTTGTTTAGCATTTTAAGTTGCGATCTGCCGACAGGTAAGTTTTGGTCTGATTTTGTGGTCATCGCATGCTCACGGGTTTGTAAGTCTTAAGTCAAAAAGTGTTGCTAGCATGTGAAGGTGGTTAAGTGTCTTGTTGTCACGAGATCGCAAGGGTTTAAGTCAAGTTAAGTTTCTAGTTGCGAGCTTGCGATGAAATAAGTTGTTTTGTTAGATCAATGGCTATCACTCACTTGTGAGATTATTTGAGGATTCGTAAAAGGGGTTGCGAGCTTGTGATTAAGAGGATTTGGTAGCATTGTTGCTAACTCACTAACATGTGGACTTGTTTGCCTGGTTCTATAAAAGTTTTGAATGCCAGCCAATCAAATAGAAGGGCATGAATTCAAATTTCGCTCGAGTACTTTAGTTTGAAGTTTGAATTAATGTCATTATGCCACAGTAGCTACTAGCTAGTTCATGCAAGTGTGGCAATTAATGAGACTTGAGACTTGAGAGAAGTGATGGTGCCCAAAATTCAAATCGTAAATACCATAAATTGCATGATCAAGCCAAGGTTTTGTATAATTGCATTAATGCATTTTATCTTCGAGGTAATCTAATGAATTGAGCTCTGCAACAACGTTGGAGAATTCAGAGTGTTGGGTGTGAGAAAATTTCAGAAAATTGGTTAAGTTTTTCTCCTGCAGCTAAAATGAGCCAGGCAACGAGTGGTGCTGGAGGTTCCAAGCCCAAGCCCAAGCCCAAGCCCAAGCCCAAGCCCAAGCCCAAGCCCAAGCCCAAGCCCAAGACCACGACAAGTGGAGCAGGTGGACCTAGAGGTTCCAAGGCCAGTGCTAGTACCACTGAAGAAACGATGGTTAAGAAACACAAAGATGAATTTGTAGATTTGATGCCAGGGACTTCCGTTGCTTTGAATACAAATCATTTGGCATGGAGAGATTTATGGAGCCAATGCAGAAACCCTACCACGCTTAATATGACTAGTTCTACTCTGTTTCATTATTTGTGGAAAAATAGGGTTAAGAGTGTCCCGATGTCAAACCCTTGGTATTTAAATATGGCAAAGTTAATTGTGCCAGATGTGTATGTTGATGTGGATTTGATCAAAGAGTTGGCCAAATGCTATTGCCTATTATCTAGGGTAATAAGAAGAAAGAACTAGTCTACCCTAGTATCAATTAATAGAGCTAGCTTTGTTGAAGCTTTCCAGATTACTGGTGCTACATGTACGGATATAGATTTGGAGCGGATTGCAGAGGATTATGACAAATACAAAGGTGTTATCAAGAAGCATGCAATGCCCAGACACATGCCTAGGGTGAATAAGAAGCCAGTTATAATTCTAGAGAGTATCGAACCACCATTTGACATCACACCTTTCCACCATTATATGCATTGTACAATCTATGGATTATGCAGAGTGTTGGGTTTTGATGGAGATTCAATAGTGTCAGCTGAATTACTGATGATGGCTATGGACATTCAACACCCAGATGTTAACAAAGATTATGATTATGTGGGCTATGTGGTTGAACACATTCATAATGCTCTAGTTGAAATTCAGAGTGGTGCACCCAACCCTACATTCAAGCATTATTCATTGCTGATGCATTTAATCTTGTTCTATAGTGTTGAGTTTGTGGATAAAGAATTGGAGCTTTTCAAAGAAGAATTTGGTGTCTTAGTGCCAATACAAAGATGGACCCAGGTTTGGGACAATAGTTCTCCCCATTCTTCTTTCCTTTTCTTTGAAAATTGGATTATTTTGCCAATTATGGAAATGCTAGGAATAAATAGGGTATGATTGTCAATTATTGTTAGGAGAGTTTTGAGACCTTACCAGTATGTTCCAAACTGCCCTATTTCACATAACTGGGGGGACTTTTATTTTTTTGATAACTTTACTATGATGAGAGTCTATGGGTGTCCCCAGCCTCCCCATATTTTACCAAAATTTGTTCCAATTAGGATTGCTTTTATGGAGTTTATCTGGCAATTGACCCTAGTTGAAAAAGAATACCTTGATAAAAACAGGAAGGGTACTTTTCTTCCTAGGCTTTGGGTTGCATTTGATTTTACCATTGGTAGGAGTTCCTTTGATGAAGTAAACAATTTCCTTAAACAGTATAGGTTGGTTAATGCTGTGTCTAGATTCTGTGATCCGGAATAATTTATTAAAGTTGCAATGCCAAAAATGACACCTTGGGCCACAATAAAGGACCATGAACCATTGGATGATGAAGACATGGTTAGAAATTTGCTGAGAAAAGATGAAGTACAAGAAAGGAGAAGAAAATGAAAAAAATTGATGAGAGTTGAAGTAGAATTGTTGGCTACTAACCCTAGTTTCTCAGGTTTTTGCCCTGATAGCTCATACCTGGAGAGGATTAACAAAATGTTGAGTTTATATGAAACTCTGATGGAACAAATGCCTCAAATTCCAAAAGTGACTGCTCAGCAGCAAGACCCCCAAGATGGACATTCTTCACATGGGAAGAGGCCACTTAGTGTGTCTGTTGATGATGTAGAGAGTGGGGATGAAGTTCAATCTACCTGAGTTCTAGTTGCAAAGAAACAAAAAACCACTGAGGTCGGTACAATTGTGAGGAGAGACCCTGCTAGAGAAATTGTTATAGAACAAGGACACTACTTTCATCAAATAAGGATACATCTTAGAGAAGTAGGGTAGAATGAAGAACAAGGAGAAACAAACAAAGCCCTTGCTCAAGGATTTGATGAGCATGTGATGTTGTCAAATGAGTTCATGAAAGATGATGACTTTATTAAATCAAATGAATTTAAAAGTTTTTTGACAAGGTTGAAACAAAATCAATTAAAACAAAATCTAATCATAGAGGAAGCAAATGAAGAAAAGAAAGAGGAGATCATCAAGGCACTACAGGAATATGATCCTGACAGGGAGGAAATATCTGTGGAACAGGGAAGACAATTGATAAAGAGTACTGGTATGATTATGATGCCTAACTAGGATATCCAGTCTATTTTTATTATTGATCAAATTAGGAAGCAAGAGGACCCAATGTTTAGAACTGAATTGGAAATTGGAGATCTAATAAGAGGATCAGGATTTAATCCTAAGTCAAAGACACTTGCTGCTTGGTCTTTGGCCCCTTCCACTCAAAAGCCCCACCTTCTAAATATACAAGTAGAAAAAAAAGCTGATAGAATGATTTGGAACTTGTAGAACACAACTGACACAGAGATTGCCTCATTTTTCACTCAAGTTTCTTTCATGAATTTATCAAAAACAGAGGATTTGTTAAGAAGATACACAGAAACATATACCCAATTGATTGCATTGTCCAAAAAATATGAAGAGACACTGATGAAGAAGGGCGCTCTAGAGGAAGAGTTAGTGGAGTTGAAAGAAAAAATTGCAAATGAGCCCCCTCCAATACAGATTATAGAACAAGTACAAGAAATACCAGCTAATGTGACAACAAAAATGGAGGAATACACAGGGAAAATTGAGAAGCTTGAAAAGGAACAAAATGTCAAGGCTATCTCTGTTGTGTCAGAATTTTGAAACATAGGATTAGTGTATTGAAAGACAAATTGATGGTTTTGCATGATATGAAAATTTCTTTGAAAGAGGCAAGCAAAACATCCTCTGAGGCTATCGCTTTTCTTGGACCTTTGTTCAATGTTTGGTTAGGAAGAAGCAGATTAATGGATAAGCTAGATACTGCAATGATGTATAGTGATGAGTTCCCTCCCAAGATCAGTGACACTAAAGACATGGTGGAGGTAATGAATGAAGCTTATGCATTTTTCATAGGTAAGGATGTGCTTATAAATGAAAAATTGCAGACATTTGGGGAAGGTTATAATAAATTGGTGCCTTTAATTTTTGGTAGTAATGGAGATTTGAAATCAGTTTCTGATTGGACCAGTGAATTTGATTTGATTCTAGAGCAAGAAGAAATAATCAAGCATGTAAATGAACAGGTTGATGCTGATTTCCTTAACGATCTGCTTGATTCACTGTTCAAGGTTGAGGTTGACCATGCAAAGTTTATTGTTGAGTCCAGGGCAGTTATAGATGACAGATGGGCAGATTCAGTTGCAAAGTTGGAAGAGGTAAAGGAATTTAGCTGGCCAAAAGACAAAGAGGTGGACAGGTGGCAAGCCATGCTAAAGCCAAAGAATAAATCTTAGGTTGAGGTTGCTACCCAAGATTCCTCACAGTAATCCTAAGCTTGTTGAATCCTCAAGTTGAGGTTGCCACTTTTATTGATCAATGATGTTGAACTTGAAAACTCTTATATTAATATAGTTATAATAGCTCAACTGTTCAAGAATTTGATGAGTGCATAGTTGAATCACATTGTAAATTTACTTTCTATTATCATTATGAATATAATATCAATATCATTTGCAGTTTGAGCAATGTGATCTTCACATAATTGTCTTTGTGTTGAATTTATGTTTTCATTGTGAATTGAATGGTCAAGCATTTTTTAGTTTACATATGAATCAGGGTTGTGTAACTGTATGTAATGGCATTATTCATATTTTCATTCCTATTTATCTACAAATGAATCTTATTGAAGTTTATTATCAGGTTGTCTTGAATTGTAAGTGACTCTATGCCCTAGGATAAGGCACTGGTTTGTTGTCTTAATGTTTTACTAATTATGTTTTATAATTGTATTCGTATCTAATAATCTATTGTGGTGTTTAATACTTTCATTCTTAATACTCTTATGATTTTATATGCTATTGATGTTTATGTAATATATATGGAGGTGTTCTATGACTGTCTATGACTCTATAATCCACCCACCAATTACAATGAGGTGAATCCTTAATTATTTAATATGATTCCAGACTAACAAAAATTTTGCATTCCTGGGCATAATAGGATTAGGAAGCATTAAATGAAAAATTACATACACCATAACAATGCAACAAATGAAAAAAATTAAATCTCATGATTCTGATCATTTGAAAGAGATAGAGTTATACACAAAATAAATTTATATATAGACAAAGCTTGACACTAAATGCTTTTCATTTGCTCTGTAAATGACTATACAATATACAACTTGCTCCCTTCGCGTAGAGTCTAGAATCACTAATGGAACCAGAAAAGGAACCCCAATGACTATACAACTTGCAAAACTGCTTGAGCCATGCCATTATCACCCTGATGCCTTCATTTCAGATGGAATGTGAGATGTTACATTCTGTCCAAGTCCAACAGATCATTTCCAAATTGAGGAGGAAGCCTTCATGCCTAGGAACAGAGAAAATGGAAAGAGGAACTTGAGCCTTCATGCCCACGATCGGGGAAAGTGGAAATAGGAGCTTTAGGATAAATGTAATCTGTTGAGGAGGGGTTGTAGCTTCCATGTCATCACAAAGATGACTGGCTACCACTCCCCACCCAAACAAATCCTTCTTTCATTCCTCTGCTGGCTCCTTCTTCAAACCCCTTGCCATCCTATGGTAGAGTAAAAGAAGAGGATGTGCCATGCTTGGCCCTTCTTGACAAGAAAAGGCTTTAACACCCCCTCTGACAATAAACAAACTCACACAAAAGAAAACAAAAAAACACCCATCTAGTATCATAGAGCACACAACAACTCCATGCACGATCCTACTCAAACATCATCTTCTTTTCTGAGGAAAAAACCAATCTTAGAAAATGAAAAAGGTTTCTTTTCTAAGTTTCTCTTCTACCAATTAAGTCACCACTCTATTGTATTTATAATATTTTCACACTTCATTTGGTGATGCTCATTCACGTGAAAAATCATCATTTTGGTGTTTTTCAACATGACCGTAGACTCTAGAAGTCATGCCTATCAAATCAATTGCATCCTGCTAAGGCTCATCTATTGTGAACAATTTTGTTCTGATTTTATTCCTCCTTGAATGGACAAATTCTACTTCAGAATCCCTGACAACAAGCAACCTGAGCTCTTATTTCTCAGAGAAATCCGTGATCTCCCATCTCTAACTCAGAAGCTATCAAATCCTTTTATGCCTCTGAAACCGTCATCCTCGCTTGTCTAATCAACCTCGACTCAAGAGAAACCTTCAAACTAGTCCCTCAGGAATGAGTCAGCATCCAAGCCTTAAAAATTTTAGGTTGCGAGCTAGTGACCAGATAGTTTGTGGTTAAGTTTTATGGTTATCGCTAGCTCGCGAGGTAAAATGTCTAAAGACGTGATCAAGCTATGAGCTAGCGATAAGTTGGTTTGGGTTTACATCGCGAGGTCTCTATCTTTTTGGGTGTTAGCATTTTATGTTACCGAGCAAAAGATTGTTAGTGAAATTTCTTTGGTCGCGAGGTCTCGAGTTGGTCTGATGTCATACATTATAGCCGCGAGAGTTAGCGAGTAACTCATTTCATACAGTTGTCACTAGCTCTCATGTTTGTTTAATGTTAGCATTTTTAGGTCATGAGCTAGCAACTAGACAGTTTGTGGTTAGGTTTAATGGTTATCGCCAACTCGCAAAGTTAAATGTCTGAAGACCTGATCAAGCTGCAAGCTTGTGAGTGAAGTGCTAGAGGTTAAGAGATAAATAGTTTTATGTTGGTGAGTACACGAAAAGGGTTAAAGTTACCACTATCTCCAAGTCATTGCGGTGACGAGGACTTAACATTTGTGGTTGAGAATTGGCGAGTGCCAGTTCAGTTTCCCTTAGTCGCTAGATCTCGAGGTTACGAAGGCTTACCATTTTTGGCTTGCGAGTTGGAGATAGAGAGAGTCGTAAGGGCTTGTTGCTAGGTCAGGAGATTTTCTAATGGGCAGTCTTCCAAGTAGAAAGTTGACGACTGTGTGCCACGTGTTTTAATTACTTAAAGTTAATATCTTGAAATCGCCAATATTTTTTTTTATGGCTTGAAAATAGCTTGAAATCGCCAATATTATATTTTTATGGTTTGAAAATAGCTTGAAATCACCAATATTTTTTTTTAATGGTTTGAAAATAGCTTGAAATCGCCAATATTTTATTTTTATGGTTTGAAAATAGGTTGAAATCGCCAATGCAAATATTTTTCTGGTTTTAAAAACATTAGAATTTGCCCATGCAATTATTTTTTGGGTTTTAAAAACAGTACAATTCGCAAGGATTTTTCACAAACTTTGAGTGATCACGGCTAATTCGCCAATGGAGATTATTATTTTTCTCCGTAAACCGCAAAAATTTGCCAATAAAATTAAAATTTTCTTCAGAATTATACAACTTTCACCAGGTTTTTACACCTTGTCCAAGGGAGGGTTTTCTTAAAGTTTTCCCTGGTCCTACCCTCTTTATTTGTAGCTTAGTAGGCTTGCCGCTTTGTATTCTAGCTTTACTTAGATGGACCATCACATAGTCACCCACTTTGAATTGAACCTCTCTCCTTTTTTCATTCACTTTAGCTTTCAGTTTTTGAGTAGACTCTAGGATGGCTCTCTTGACCTGTTCTTGGACTTCCTTGAGGGTTTGAGTGAAGTCCTCTGCTTGCCCACTCTTCATCTCCATTGATCCAAGTTCTCTTAGTTCACACACCCCTCTTGGATGTCTACCATAGACAACCTCAAAAGGACTCCTTCCAATGGTCCTATTTACACTGTCATTGTAGGCATACTCAGCTTGTGGAATAACTAGATCCCAAGTCTGCCCATACTCCTTGGTTAGACACCTCAACAAGTTGCCTAGCACCCTATTAATGACTTCAGTTTGATCATCAGTTTGTGGATGGTAAGCTGAGCTGAATGATAAATTAGTCCCTAGTCTTCTCCATAAGGTTTGCCAAAAATGGCCCATGAACTTGCTATCCCTATCTGAAACAATACTTAATGGGAGTCCATGAATCCTTACAATCTCCTTAAAGAAGAGATGTGCAATATAACTAGCATCATGAGTAGTTCTATGTGGAATAAAATGGCCCATCTTAGAAAACCTGTCTACCACCACATAGATGCTATCCATACCTATCTTTGTCTTGGGGAGTACTACCACAAAGTCCATGCTCACACACTCCCAAGGCCTATTTGGGATCGGTAATGGCTGATAGAGGCCTGCATTACTTGATCCTCCTTTTGCCCTTTGACACACACCACATTGCTCCACATACCTTCTCACATCCCTTGGTAACCTAGGCCAATAGTAGTACCTCTGTACTAGATCCAAAGTTTTATTGATTCCAAAGTGTCCACTTAGACTACCATTGTGTTTCTCTTGTATGAGATTTTCTCTCATGCATCCTCTAGGCACACATAACTGATTGCCTTTGAACAAGAGACCATTTTGAAGAGTTTAATCTACATACTCACCATGAAAATGATTCTCAAACTCCTTGCAAACCTTGTAGGCTGATGAGAAGTCCTCATCTTCTTCATAGAGATCCTTGAAACCTTCTATCCCTATGCTCTACAATTGCAATTCTTGGACAGTCAACAAATTTCAGCTCAAAGCATCTGCCACCTTGTTAAGCTGCCCCTTTTTATGCTTGATGGTAAAGGTAAAGGATTGGAGGTAATCCATCCACTTCAAATGTCCATTGCTAAGCTTCTCTTGAGTGTTGATATAACTCAAAGCCTGGTTATATGTGAACACCACAAATTCCTTTGGGAGTAGGTAATGCCTCCACTTCTTGAGAGATTGAACTAGTGCATACAACTCTAGATCATATGTTGAATACCTCTTCTTTGCCTCATTAAGCTTCTCACTAAAAAATGCCATAGGCCTTCCCTCTTGACTCAATAGTTTTAAGGCCTCCTTTTATGGTGTCAAGTACTGGTGCACATATGCCACTAAAGTTCCTCACAAACTTTCTATAGAATTGGGCTAAACCATGGAAACTCCTAACTTCAGTCCCTGTTTTAGGGGCAGGCCAATTCAATATTGCCTCTACTTTGCTTGGATCCATCTTCAAGGTTCCCTTAGACACCACAAACCCCAAGTAGACTAACTCTTGCTTCAAAAAGTCACACTTCTCTAAGTTTATTGCCAACTTCTCTTCATGCAACCTCTCTAGGACTAACCTCAAATGTTCTAGGTGCTCCTCTTTGGTTCTGCTATAGATGAGTATGTCATCTAAGTACACCGCCACAAATCTACCTATGAAGTCCTTCAACACCTCATTCATCAACCTCATGAAGGTGCTCGGGGCATTGGTAAGTCCAAATGGCATCACAAGCCATTCATACAACCCTTTTGTGGTCTTAAAAGCGGTCTTTCACTCATCACCCTCCTTAATTATAATCTGATGATAACCACTTTTAAGGTCCAACTTAGTAAAATACATGGCACCTCCTAAAAAGTCCATCAAATCCTCTATTCTAGGAATAGGAAATCTATACCTTATGGTGATCCTATTGATTTCCCTTGAATTATTACAAATTCTCCACTTGCCTCCCTTCTTTGTTGCTAGTACTACCGGGACTGCACATGGGCTGATTCTCTTCTTGATCAATCCTTGATCCAACAACTCCTACACTTGCCTTGCCACTTGCTTGTTTTGATCAGGAGTGAGCTTATATGCTGCTTTATTGGGCAGGGATGCACCGGGGACAAAGTCTATTTGATGGCTTATAGACCTTCTTGGTGGAAGTGTTGCAGGTGCTCCATCGCTCACTATATCTTTATACTCTTGCAACATCTATTTTACCTCCTTAGGTACCTCTGTCTGCAACTTATCTTCCTCCTCCTTTGGCTTCACAAAGATGGCACATCCCACTATCTCCTCTTCATGTAGCAGGTGTAAGAACTCTTTACCAGTATTAAGTAAGACACTAGGTGTTCTTGAGGTTCCCTCATCATTCTCTGTCAGAGACTAAATCTTAAAGGTTTTGCTATCCTTCTTGAAGGAAATGGAGTTCTCCTCTCCATCATAGATCACCTTCCTATCAAATTTCTAGGGTCTACCTAGCAGCAAAGGACAAGCATCCATAGGTAGCACATCACAAAGGATCTTATCCTTGTATCCTCCAATAGAAAACTCTACCCAAGTCTGTTCATTGACAAGCACACTCTGTCCTTGATTCAACCATGTCACCTTGTAAGGGCTAGTGTGGGGTATCTTTGTGAGTTTCAAATCCTTGGCTGCCTCATCTGATATGATGTTATCAGTTGACCCCGAATCAACTATCACCTTGCAAACTTTACCAAGGATTTTACATCTCACCCTACACAATGCTCTCCTATGCTTAGGTTCATCCTTAACCGGCTGTCTTATCAAGACTCTACTGAACATCAAATATTCTCCAATCTCTGATTCAATATGGTCCACCTCAGGTGTTTTACTACTTGATGTGTCTTCATGGGCATAAGCAACCCTCTTTCCACTGTTTGATGAGGTAGGCTTGTCAGGGCATCTATAGGCCGGGTGTCCCAATTGACCATAATTGTAGCATTTCATGGTTGCAAAGTATGAATTACCCCTACCAGTACCTCTACTCCTATTTGGGCCCCCTTGTGCACCTCTTCCTTGAGAATGGCCTCCTCTAAGAGTGGTTTCAATTTTATGCTCAGTCAACTTGGACTCTCCTTGATTCCTTTGCTCACTTGCCTTACTTTGGTAACCACCTTGGCGATTCATTTGATCTCTACCTCTACCTCTATCCCTGTTGTTGGAGTCTCCCTTCCTTTTGTTCCTCTCTTCCACCTTAGCAGCAAGTTGATGACACTTTTGGATAGTGGTAGGGGTCCATAGGCTTATCTCCTCCTGGATGTTCCACTTTAGGCTACTTAGATACCTAGCCACCTTGATGGATTCCTCTTCTTGGACTTTGGATCTAAGACAAAGATTTTGAAACTCCTTTGTGTAGGAGGTCACATCAAGGTCTTTCTGCTTCAATCCCTATCTCTTCTTATGAAGTTGGACTTCATAATCCTCTGGCAAGTAATTCTCCTTGATCTTACTCACCATGGCCTTCTAGTTTGCAATAGGTATCTTTCCCATGCTAACTCTCTCCTCTTGCAAGTACTTCCACCATGTCAAGGCTGCTTCCCTTACTCTTGATTTGGCAACCTTAACCTTCTGAGCTTCTGTCACACCTTCACACTCAAAGTGGTTCTCCATACCCTCAATCCATTCCATGATAGTGTCAATGTCCATCCTTCCACTGAAATGTGGCAATCCTCCAAAAGCTTTTGTATTCAAAGCCTTGATGGCCTTTACAAATGGTTCTTCATTGATTAAGAGGTCTGGTTCAGGTATGATGTCATCAAGATCAATAGCTTTCTTGCCTCTATCACTAGTGTCTGCACCCCAGAGTTCTTGTACTCTCTGATCAACCACTTCTTGCATCTTGTTCCTTATCTCACTCATAGCATCTTCAAGGAGTCTATTTTTCTCCTTTTTTTCTTCTACCTCCCTAGCCAGCTCTACATTGGTGACCATTTTGTTCTCCCCTACTGATTCACCAGAATATAGAGACATGCACGGTCCACCAAATATTTAACTTGCTCTGATACCAATCTGATGGGAATAGGTATGGGATAGACTAGGCTAGTCTATGCTCCTTGATCCTTTCCTTGGATCACCAGGTGTTCCAAACACACCCTAGGGCCTTTAGGACTTCCCTTTCTTGAGGAATCCCCTCACCTTGCCCAATCCACCCACCAACAACCTATGATACTTCTCCCAAGGTCACACCTACTCACAAACTTCAAAAACCCTCACATGGGCTAATAAGGGTTTAGCTCCTCCTACACCTTCTTAGGTCCTAGCAAAGATAGGACAGGTCTTTCACATTTTTTTCCATCCATTCATGTGCCCCCAAGAGGTTTTGACCTTCCTATTTGTTACTGATCTCACAATTTTGATTCTTTCCTACAAAATAGGGCTACAAGGAATGTGCCCAATTAGGCCTCCATTGCAGACTTTTAGGGCTCCCTCTTGCAAATGATGCTCAAACTTGTGAAACTTCCCAAAGGGACTTCTATTAATTTGGCAAAGGCTTAAATTTTTTCCTATTTTTGGGCCTCCAAATGTCTATACACTACCCTACGTGAATTTAGGGGTTTTTGAGGGTTTTTATGAGGCTTTTTAGGCCTGCCAAGGTCACAATGATGGTTTGCTATCTTTACCACCTTATCTAGATTGGTGGAAGCTCCTCCTTCTCACCAATGGTGCTCCACACACCCCTATACAACTCCTCTAAAGGGTGCCTCCTTCCTTGTCATACCTTGCTCTCATGGACCTCTGCAACCTCAACCCTTCCTAGCCGGACACGATCCAATCTCGCCTAGGAGTGGGTCTTTGAAAGGCTTTCCTGCATCTTTAGGGGCCCTGCTTTCTCTAAGATACTGTATAGGTTCTTCACTCCTATTCCCCATGGTTTCATGGTGTTTCCACAATGGGGATAGGAGTTGTCAATCCATTTACACAAAATAGTCCAAAACTGGATAGTGAAGGAGTAATTCACAAAATATTTACAAAACACACAAAACCTGCATAGTAAACCTAGTATAAATGCTCAAAATGAAATTATAGACACTATACAAGACTCTCAACATAGTTTAATTTTCAGAACAATCCATTAACAATCCTTCATTGCTCCATTTGTGCCGACTGGCAACATAAAAAAAGTCACAGTCAAGATCTTTTTCCTTTTTCTGTACAATCTGACATCCAACCCCTCATTTTAGGGTTTGTAACAATTTATAATGTCTTTGCCCTAGTTTGTGTGCCATGGTTAGGGTTCCCATTTCCAAGCTAAGGTTATGACCTACTTGGTGGAAAAGTTGCATGACAACTTTGAAAAGTTGTTAAGCAACTTTTTGCAACTTTTACAATGTTTCTTTTCTTGACGTTTGGGCCTACATTGGGCTATCCTATGGACACAACCATGCTAAAAGGACCCCAAACTCATCAATGGCACACATACCCTCTACTCCACAAGAATACTCAACCTAGACTTGTGAATCTAGGACCTAAACTAGGACCTAAACACAACCAATGAGCTCTTGGCTCTTATTACATTTACATGGTTTAATAAAGAAGCAAAATCTCAACAAAACCCAATAGAGGAAGACCTTAGAAGGGTTCTCCTACACCAGGATCCTAGTAGGACAACACTTGATTGCCTTTTATAAAGGATTGAATCTCTTTGAGAATACCTCCCCATCACTTACCCAATTAGGGGATTTCAATTCTGTTGTAATTGTTAGAAAACAACAAGAGCTTAATGATATGTCTAAGTAGAACTACACTTGCTTGATCAGATCCATTTTTGGCATTGTGTTGTCATTTATGTCAACTACACTACTATGAAGGAGTACAGGATCTGATATCTTGGATATCACCTTGTGTTGTAAAACACCAGTAAGGTAAGGAAGATGATCGTTGGTGACACTAGTACACAAGTTAGTGCCTAACCTATGTAATGAGATAGAGAGGTGTTTGAGTGGTTGTTTGTGATGAAGAGGCAGAATGTTATCTAATGATGAATACTAGGAGGGGGGGTGAATTAGTATGCCTAACAATTTAACCAAACTCTTAAATAATTTTACTGCAGATCAGTGTAGTAGTTTAAACAACATACCGGTTAAAACATAAACAAGCCAAATAGAAAATAGATCATTCACCCATAGTAGAACAATCACCATAACACAAGATATTTTGACATGGAAACCCAAATGGGAAAAATCACTATGAGTAAAACTCACAAATCACCTATCTGCTGAATAGAAACTAGACTGGTTAAGGCCTTACAATGTTCTTCACTAGAATGGATCCTATTAGGAATCTAGATCTTTGTTAGGAGATAAGTCCTGTTATAGACTACCCTGTTAAAAGATTTCAGATCCACAACTATGAACCACCTTGTTAGAGGATTTACAATAGGCTTGGCTGGACCTACCCGGTTAACAGTTTCAGACTTGTCTAAGAGATTAGTAATCAACAAGTGAATGATCTAGAAAGTAGCACAGAATGCTTGATTAGACCCTTGACAGTTCTTTGTTAATACATTGCAGCATTACTTCAGTCTTTTGACCTTTGCACTCACAATCTCTGTAGTGAGATACCTTTTTCGCACAAACCTAATCTTTTCTCCAACACTCGCACATATCAACTCTATATACAAAACCCTAGACATGATGTCCTCATATAGGAATCTGATTTCATGTCAGCCCAATAAGATTTAGACTACAATTTCCTAGGTATAGTGCATCTAGAAACATTTGGTAACACAACACAGAAACACCGCCAAAGTGTCAGTGGATGATAACTCATCACACTTTACAATTATATCAATTTAGCATAGTATACCAATTACATGTTAACAAAGACTAGTAAACTTAAACATAGTGTTTTGATAAAAAAAGATTAACTATCGCTAGGGGTCCTCGTACCGCTTGATGTCTTCATACTACTTGAGGTTTTCATACCTCTTGAGGTCTTCGGTCATGCTTTGACTGGTAAGCATCTTCTGCAAAACATCGATAGTCTTCTACAAACAAAGACTATACATTTAATGGCATATAGTACCGGTGTGAACAACACAACACATATTACTAGTTGAGAATAACTCATACATAAAATAAGTGTGTGTCCATCAATGACAATCACAACTAAACATCATCAAAATACCAACTATCTCCCCCTTTGGCATTGATGGCAACATTTAGGAAAATTTTGACATCGAAGTGCTTGCAAAAATAAAAACAGATGTTATAATCTACATTACTCCCCCTAAGAATATACACTACTCCCTTTGCAAAAAATTACAAGTATGTACATGAGATTTTCAATACTACTCCCCATAAAATTTTAATACTACTCCCCCTTTGCCAACAATGACAAAGTAATTCAAAATATTCCCTTTTTGCATAATATAAATATAGAGTATATGTTCATGACAATACAGAGTAAAACTTCTCAAAAAGAGATTTAAAGTTTTGCATAAAATTCTTCATGTTTGAAGACCATGAATCAAGAAGTGAGGCCACAATTTCACTCTCGGTCTTCATCTAGAAGGCTAATTCTTCCATTGCATCAATAGTGCTCATCTCCTGTGTTACAGTAATAGCTTCCAAGTTTAGAAAGCAGTTCTGAAGAACCTCCAATTTTGGTAATAGAAGCAACTGGAGCCCCTGCAGATCTTGAGTCCAATTGTAGATCTCTGAGTCAAGCTTTACAATCTGATGCTGGTGAGTATGAATAGTCTGTCCATACACTGTGAATAGATCATATGACAATTTGAAGTTGTCGATATACTTCTGTAGCTCCGATTGGAGTTGACTCTTCTATTTCAAAGCATCTTCACAAAATAGGTGAGGTTGGCAGATTTTTCTCAAGAGTAGGTTACCTTCACCCATAGCTGAACTTATATCATCCTTGTGCTTAAGAAATTTTTCTCTGTCTGCATCCATTTTCTTTACTAATGAAACTTTCAAAGATTTTTCATGCTTCTTCTCTATAGAAATCTGGGCAGCATCTTCTAAAGATTACACTTGATCATGTACTACTGTGCAAATAAGTTTTAGCTTAGCCAATGAGGAATCGGTACTGGGAAGGTTAGTACCGGGGATTAGATTGGAAAGAGTGTCAACAACAAATGGAATGACATCCTATTCTTTCTTTTTCCTTGGTTCTTCCAATCTGACCTACACTAGTTGAATGCTTCTCAATAGCTCACTTTCATCAACCGATTGAGTCAGATAGGCAAGAGTCAAATTGGTGGGACTGGTTGAATCAACCTACATGGCTTGATCTCTAGTTGCCTTAAGAGTCTCTCCCTTTTCCTTGATCTGCTCTTGTCTTTTCTTCTCCTCTTCTTCTTTTTCCTGGGCTACCTTGGCGGCCTTCTCTTTCTCTTCTTCCACTCTCCTCTTCTCTTCTTCTTTCTTCCTCTCTTCTTCTCTCTTTTTCTCTTATTCCTTTTTCTTCTCTTCTTCCTCCTTCTTCTTCTTCTCCTCTTCCTTCTTCTTCTCATCTTCCTTCTTCTTCACCTCTTTGTCTTGTCTTTCTTTCTTTGCTTTCTCTTTCTAGTTTCTCTTTTGCCGCTTTCTCATTTTTTTCTTTCTCCACTCTCTCCTTTTCAGCTTTCTCCTTATCTGGAGTAGTATCTTCAACATCTAGTGCATCAACATCAATGGGGTCATTTTGTTTTGCTATTCTTTCACCCAGACTGTCAAAGATTTCATCTGGTTTGGTTGTGGATATGTCAGGCTCTTGCTCAGCCTGCTGATTAGCTTCAGATACTTTTTGCATTTTGACAGTTGTCTTAACCTGTAGATGGGTGTCCTTTTCCACTTCAGAAGTTTTTCCTCCGAGTAGCTGAAGTCTTCTTCTTCACATGAAGAAGATGCCTTTGTACTTATCAATAATCTCAAACATTCTGAATTTGAGGCATCTCAAAAATATTGAGAAAATTTTTTCTCCTTGATTTCTTGTTCCTTTGCAATGGCAATGTGCCATTTATTGTCCAAAGAATCATACAAAGATTTAGAAGTAACTAATTTAATATCGGTAGATGACCGATCATTATTACATAAATATTTAATAAGTTCTTGCTCAACATCCTCATTTTCACTATCATTGAAATCATCAAAATATTCTTTTAAATAATCAAGAACTTTCCTTATAATATTCTTTATGGTCCTTTGATAATGTGTCATAGGCTTATAAGAGGAAATAACTATATTTACCAGTGCAGAGGTTACTAGTACATTACCGGTTGACTTCATCTTCTTTCTTGATTGCCTTGTCTTCTTCATTTCTACCTCCAGTTCAGTGCCTTTTGAATCTGGTGAGTTATTCCTTGTTTTTCTCTTCCTTTCGAATACCTTTGGCAGAATAGCCTCCGGCTTGTTTTTGGCTAGTGACCTCTTGGTCACTTTAGGGCTAGTAGCAGATGTAACTGGTGTTGGTGTTGATGGCACTGCTTTACTCTTTTTCTACTTCAGTCCCTCAATAGGTTTGATCCTCTCAAAGTAAGTACCGATTCTCTTCATCTTGGGATTCAGTGGTGAAGCAAGTAGGGTAGAGGCATACACTGTCAGTATATCATTTACCACTTCATAGCCCATAGGTTCAACTTCATCTTCTCTGGGTTCAACTGCTTGCATTATGCAATGATCTATTTTGATTATGAAAATAGATGTCATCTTCATATTTTTTAACTATACCACTAGATATTCTCATTCTCTGGTTCATCTTTAGTCTGAACTCATCAAAATACTTGGTCAAAGTCTCTGGATACACAGTTCCCACTACTTGCAGACTCTCCTTTATTTGTCTAGAAACCAGTAGGTCACTTGACCATTGAACATCACCAACTCTAGGAAAATATCCTTGAAAATAGAAAAACAAACCGACAAGCAGTTGACCAAACTTAAACCTCAGGTTTTTGTCTACTTTGATCGACTTCAGGTTCTCCATTTGTTGCTTTTGCATGTAGGTACATAAGACACATTATGCATTCTCCTTGATCATCCTATAAGTGGCATGCACCACAGCTATAGGAATAGAAGTCATTTTGCTAGCATAGAATACTCTATACCCGATTACAATGCACACATATTTCACTAGGTCATCTTTTATGGTGTTAACAATCATTGCCCGTTGGTCGCTCACAAAATCGGTGAGCTCTGTCACTTTGGTTTTGGTTCTCTTTCGAAGAATAGGGACTTCCCCAACATTGCAGAAACTGGTCATGACATGAATTGCCTCCGGTGTAATATCATGGGTTTGCTCAAGGTACATCTTATCACCATGAACCCTACTTAGGATAGTCCTGATGTGTTCTTCCATAAATTCCTCGAGAAAATATACTGCATTGTGTAGTTTCTTCTTCTCGATTATGCTGTGCTCAGGTTTAATCTTCTTATCATCTCCACAAAACAGACTCATCTGGCAATGAATCACTAGAAACCCTAGGTATTCTAGTTTGCAATCAGTATATCTTGAGACATCCCCTTCGACAATGACTCCGATGGGAATTTGAGATAGGGCATTATATTTCATCTTATTTCTAAGAAATTCAGATGATTCCTCAGGTTTAGTAGAACTAAAAGGAATTTTAGATGTAGAAGCCATATGTAGAAGATTCCAAATGACAAGAATGTTTCAACGAGAAATACCTTCACACTCTTAACTAGGGTTTGCCGATGTCAAGCACAACACACTTCTTCAGAAGCTTACTTTACTGATCTAATTTGCACACTAATAGCTTGAAATGGCTGCAAAAACTTGTGCATGATTTATTTCTGAATTCTTTCGAATACAATATAAATCTCTCTTGTTGGTCTTCACAAGCTAGAAAAATTCTTCTTTGAAAATAGATAAGTAAAAATGATGATGAAATTCACTTTTAAATAAGCTCCTACCTACCATAATAAATGCATCACCATTAGGGAACAAACCCTAACTTTACCTTTTACCACTTCATTTCTTCTATCGGTTGATATGTAACCAATACCGATAAAGGCACTTTACCAATATACTTCAGGGGTTTATAACATTGTTATCGATATGTTCCCCCTAAGATTTTTGAAGCTCAGTTTGTCAGTTCAGGGATCTCCACACTGGGTGTGAAAATTGGTACATCTTGTGGCTTCTCTTCAGATTTCTTTTTCCAAGTTTTATCCATATCCACTTAAACGGTTTCAACATCAATCTTCCCTTCTGGGTTGACTGGTATGTCTCCTGATGGATTCTTTCTCAGTCTGCATGCTCTAGCAATGTGTTCCGGTTTGTTGCAGTGATAGCATACCATACCAGGTGTTCTCCATGGTCCATTGTTCACATTTCCATTCTTCCTTCTACATGTTGCAACAGTGTGACCGCTACCATGACAGATCAAACAGGTTTCTCTCCAACTGTTTTCCACTCCATAACTATTTGACCAGTGGTCATAGGTTCTGTAACGGTTTGGGTTCCAGTTCATAGGAGGTTTTGGGGAAACTCCTTTAGATCTTGGTGCATAACTTCCAGAGTTGTTCATAACCGACTTGCACTCAAAAGCTCTATGCCCAAACTTGTTGCATGCATACAGTGACCATTAAATCTACCAGTTCTAGCCACATTGTTTTACATGTAAGGAAAATTATTGTAAGCCTTTCTCCTACATACATTGGCAGTATGTCCTTCCTTATGATAGTTGAAGCATATAGGTTTAAACTTTGGCTTACATTTTCTCTTTCTATTGTTCTTAGGAGTTGATTTCTCCTTTGGTGCATCACTCTTAGCTCCAGAGGTTTCACCTTCCTCATATGCAGAGAAACCAAGTCCAGTGGTATCCTTTGATGGCTTCACTGATTCCAGCTTTTGTTCTAGTTTAGCAGCACTCCGGTTGAACTTTACAAGTATTTCCTTTGACTCAACAAGTTCATTGGAAAGAGCATCATTGATTTTCATCAAGGTTTCATTTTGAGAGATAGCAGCATTTAGGTCTGCTTGCATTTTTTGTTTCTCTTCATTACCCTCTTGTAGATGAGTGGTGATGGTACCAATCTCTTGTTTCAACTTAGACATTTCACGCTCCTTGTCCTTCACTAAATCTTTAGTTTTTCTTCTATTTTCTAGCTCCTAACTCATCTAGATAGTCAATCCTTCCAACTCCCTTCTTAGGTTCATTTTGGATTCATTTAGTTTCTCCACTTCTCCAACTAGGGCCTCCATGTCTGCTTCATCAGAAGAGTTATTTTCAGTAAATTCCATGAATTGCTCAGCAAGTTCTCTTCTCTTGGCTAAAGAGGCTTTATACTTGATCTTGAGTTCATCATAGGCTCTCTCAGACTCAATAAGATGGTGAGTGAGTTCCCTCATGTTGTATTCCCCCATATCTCCTTCCAAGT
Source organism: Cryptomeria japonica (assembly GCF_030272615.1). Classification (NCBI taxonomy): domain Eukaryota; kingdom Viridiplantae; phylum Streptophyta; class Pinopsida; order Cupressales; family Cupressaceae; genus Cryptomeria; species Cryptomeria japonica. The sequence goes on along the minus strand of NC_081413.1, from coordinate 719,261,076 downwards.
GGTTAGACTTATAGAAAGGTTGGCTCTGATACCAATTGATGAATACTAAGAGGGGGGGTGAATTAGTATGCCTAACACTTTAACCAAACTCTTAAACGATTTTACTGCAGACCAATGTAGTAGTTTAAACAACAGACTGGTTAAAACATAAACAAGCCAAATAAAAAATAGAGCATTCACCCATAGTAGCACAATCACCATAACACAAGATATTTTGACATGGAAACGCAAATGGGAAAAACCACGGCGAGTAAAACTCACAAGTCAACTATCTGTAGAATAGTAACTAGACCGATTAAGGTCAGACTGGTTAAGGCCTTACAATGTTCTTCACCAGAACATATCCTATTAGGAATCCATATCTCTATTAGGAGATAAGTCATGTTAAAGACTACCCTGTTAAAGGATTTTAGATCCACAACTGTGAACCACCTTATTAGAGGATTTACAATAGGCTTGGCTGGGCCTACCCGGTTAATGGTTTCAGACTTGTCGAAGAGATTAGTAATCAACAAGTGAATGATCTAGAAAGTAGCACAAAATGCTTGATTAGATCCTTGACAGTTCTTTGTTAATGCATTGTAGCATTACTTTAGTCCTCTAACCTTTGCACTCACAATATCTATAGTGAGATACCTTTTTCGCACAAATCTATTCTTTTCTCCAACACTCGCACATATCAACTTTATATACAAAACCCTAGACATGATGTCTTTATATAAGAATCTGATCGGTCCAATAGGATTTAGACTACAATTTCCTAGGTACAGTGCATCTAGACACATTTAGTAACACAACACAGAAACACTGCCAAAGTGTCGGTGGATGATAGCTCATCACACTTTACAATTATACCAGTTTAGCATAGTATATCGATTACCGCTTAACAAAGACTGGTAAAATGGAACATAGTGTTCCGATCAAAAAATATTAATTGCCACTAGGGGTCATCATACCACTTAATGTCTTCATATCTCTTGAGGTCTTCATACCACTTGAGGTCTTCATACTGCTTGAGGTCTTTGGTCATGCTTTGACCGGTAAGCATCTTTTGCAAAACACTGATAGTCTTCTACAAATAAAGACTATACATTTAATGGCATATAGTACCAATATGAACAACACAACACATATTACCGATTGAGAATAACTCATACATAAAATAAGTGCGTGTCCATCAATGACAATCATAACTAAACATCATAAAAATACTAACAATATAAATCACATCAACACCAGAAGAGAAGATTGAACAGGTCACCAGTATGTTGTGAGGTTGCTAGAATAATAGGACTCCCACCGGATGAAGATAAAGTCATCATGAGAAGCAATGACTGACAGTGAATATGCTCACATCATATCACATGTGCTATTTGAAGAGATACTGCACAAACAGGGAAGTCACATGAAGAGCATTGCAGGATGCAGAAGACAAGGTGTTACTCCACCAAGTAAGTGGATCTTATCTCCTATTATGCATCATGTTCATTATAGTTTGGTGAGATAAGAGAGAAGAGTTATAGTTTGGTGAGATAAGAGTGAAGAGGTAAAGGCAAGTACTTGAAGGTTCACATGAGATCTACCAGTGATTAGAGGGAATGCCTTAAGAGAATGAGATCAGGGTTATGCACTGGACCGACAGAGAAGGCATATTGAGATGCTAGTACAGAGGAAGTGTGAAGTGTTTTGGCACCCTAACTAATCGATAGAATGTGAGATACTGATAGGGTTACTGTAGTGTCCTAAAATTGTGACACTTGCAATTTTGACTGCATTTCGGTCTTCACGATGGCGACGCAACACGCAACCTGAATGGAGACCCCAAAACTTGCTCACAACACTGAAAACTGCATTTTTCAAGCACCATTGGCCTAAACCTCCTTGCACCCCACTATCCCAGAGGTGGGACCAGAGCGCCCAGCACCCTGGTCCCTCAGGACAAGGGTGCCCAGCGCCCTGGTCCTCCAGGACCAGAGCGCCCAGCGCCCTGGTCCCTGGGTCCTATTTTGGGCCCGGTCTCCTAAGGGGCTCGGGTCTTTTTGATTGCAATTTGGAAATATACTTCCCTGGTCGGCCTAAGGTCGGGAAAATCAGTCTATCAGCCCTAATTGACAAGTATATAAACTACATTTTTCTCTCTCATTTAGATATGAAGAGGATATGTGCAAAAGCGTGGAAACTATACTCAAACATTCAAGCATTCAAGCATTCAAGCAATTGATCATTTCAAGTCTCCATTCAAGGCTAAGTGTTGCATTCAAGTCAAGGATTCAACCATTGAAGAGGAGATCACATACAACATATTACTACAACATACAACATACAACATCTAAACCTTTGCACATAAGGATACAAACATCCTTAGAACAAGGTATTAGTACTTGTTTTACATTACAGTCATTTACATTTACAGCACTTGCTCATTTCTTGGTTAATTCCAAAACTGGGGTTTGACCTAAAGGCAAACCCCTAATCCCTAACCCCCCAATCGTCTTCGCTTTTCTGTGTGTAGGTTGCAGGTACGTGGCTGAGATTGAAGATCTGGAATCCTTGTGCCGAGACGAACAGATCCCCCTTCGTTTCGCGGATTTTTCGGAGGACCGTGGCGCCGGGCGCCATCGTCCTGACAACTTTTGCTCAAATTTGCAGGACAGCGCCGTATCAACATTTTACTACTAATTCCAGGTCCGCAGCTTCATCCTATAACCCGAACTCAGTTTATAAGCGAATCTTTATGACTTTCTATGCATGCTTAGCTTAATTTCCTTAATCAACATTCTTTACAAAAGAGGGTAGCCTTGCTTTCCTAACCCTTGAAATTCATTTAGCATCCAATCTTACATTGTGTGGCATTGAATCTTATGAGTTTCAACCCCTCTTTTGAATGTAAAGTCTCTCCCCTAAGTGAAAACCCATCGAATCCTAGCGAACCTCCCTTCTCTCTCCTCGGAGTTAGAAGAGGGGAGACCAACTAGGGTTCGACCGCGATTTTCCGCTTTACATTTTGGTGAACCCGACGTGAACATCCTTTCTGATTATTCATGATTAGATCTAAAAATTGATTCCTTTATTACATTTCCATGTTTGATCTTTTGCAAAATTTTAGAGGTGATTGCATAAAAACCCTAAATTTTCTTTTTTTTGAACATTGAACTTGCGAAATGTTTAATTATTAATGCTTGCGTCAGATCTGCTTTTCTATTATAAATTATCAATTCATATCTGTACTTTAATTTTTAAAATTAAGTGGTTAAATGTCAAAACCCTAATTTTTGAAACCCTCTTAATTCAACCTTTATCTGACAATTTGACCGATCAAAACATCTCCAAATCAACTGTAACTTTGGATTCTGCAATAAAATCACAATATCTTTCATCCCTGAAAATTTGGAAAAAAGTTGTGAGGACCGTGTTGCACTCCAAGCGCCATCGTCCCCGACATTTTTTTCAAAATTTCGGGAGTGAGATCTTGCTGTATTTTCCTGCTAAAATCTAGAATTTTGGCTGATTTTGTCAATTATAACACTTTCAAAATAACAGTCAAAGTTGGTCTTGTGATTGCTTGGTTTAAGGCTCCTAATCATTCAAAAATTGTTGAAATTGAAATTTTGTGTCAAAATTGTGTTCTTACTGTCCTAAATCTGAAAATTGTGTTTGCATTCATTCAAAATTTTAGTGCTTTATTCAAATTCTTGCATTTTGTGACTTTTGAAATTAGGTGCCTAATTACAACAACTTTAATTTCCGCTTTCAAAATTGAATTTAGCATGAAATTGAGTCAATTTTTGAATTTCAAAACTTGCACTGCTTTTGACATTCCCTCTAAAATCATAAAATTCAAATTTCAAGTTTCCCTCTCTTTTTCAAAATTCAAATTTTGCATTTTTCGACAATCTTGATAGGGTTCAATTTTGAGATTGCAACTTTAATTTGGCCTATCTACAGATCGTAAAATCCCTCAATTTTTTTAGATTAGCTCTAAAATCATCATACCTTTTATCCCTGCAAATTTCGAAAAAAGTTGCAAGGACCGTGTTGCACTCCGAGCGCCACGGTCCCGGACATTTTTTCCAAAATTTCGGGAGACTGTTGTGATTGCATTTAACAGCTTAAATCTGGAAAATTGGTTGATATTACTAAAAATTTCTACCTCTAAAATCAAAATCTTCTCTCTCTCTCTAGTGCATGAGTTTTACAACAATAAGCCCTACTTACACTATTCCCATTAGACGAAGCCGTAGAATTAAGTCTTTCCGAGGTTTAACTACTGAGGAGATGGAACCTAATTTGAGTAACCTTTTTAACGAGGACATGGGTAATTCCTCTAATCCTCCTAATGATGAAGAAGCTCCCCATGAAGTTTCTGTTGAACAACTTTCCAAATTGGATAACCAATTTGATGATTTTCACCAATGGATGTCTCATGAGTATCCCGATAGTCAAGCTCTTCCTTTAATTGAGGGTCTAAAACGTATGCTTCAAAGTGATAAGAATGGAATTGATATTTTGCGTGGTATTGCACACATTGTGGATTCAAATGTGATGCCTATGAAGAGTTGTGCCGAAACTTTAGGTTATACACAACCTCCTACACAAGTCAATCATTCTATTCCTTTGACCACTTCTATTGCTAGTTTACCTACCTTTACATCAAACATCATGGCTACCTCTATACAAGACATTCCTCCTATGATCACTAGTCATGGGGGCAATCCTCCTTCTTCAATTAACCCTATTCCTTCATTCAATCTGACTTCTTCATTCATTCCTTCAATAAGTGTTCCTATTACATCTTCACAAATGAACATGATGCAAGGGGGCAATTCATTTAACCATTCCATTCCTCCTTGTAGTGTTCCTCCTATCCAATCATCCCCTATGGTTGACTATCATAGGGTCCCACCACCTTACTCTTTACCTTCTTTCAATAACATCACACCTCCATCTCAATCTAACACACCTAATATGAACTCTTCGACTGAAGCTACCATTAATAATCTTGCACAAACTGTCTCTTCTCTACAGCAACAAATTGCCTCTATAAATCAATCTAAGTTTAGTGTGCCCACATTTGATGTTGCGAGCCCACTTTCTCTTGACATTGTTCAAGCTATCCCTCCTAAACATGTTGAAATCCCGCATTTGGAACTTTATAATGGTAAAGGAGATCCTCTAACACATGTTAAGACTTTTCAAACAATATGTACTGATTTTGCTTATGACCAAAGGTTGCTTGCAAAACTATTCACTAGAACATTAAGAGACAAAGCCCTACAATGGTATTGCTCGTTGCCTTTTTATTCTATTACTTCTTTCGAACAACTTGCAAATGCTTTCATTCAACAATTTCAAAACAATATAAGTCCTAAAGTTACTTTGATTGATTTAATGCATTGTAAACAAGGTGTTAAAGAAAAAGTGACTGATTTCATTGGTAGATATAAGCATTTGTATACTCAAATTTCTTTTCCAGTGCCTGATAATGATATTCAAAGAATCTTTATTTCTAATTTGCAAAAAGATATTCGAGATAAACTTCTGTTTTCTGAGTTTACTTCTTTCCAACAGTTGTGTGCCACTCTTCACAATTATCAACTGACTGTGAGTCAAATGGAACAATCACATCCTATGGCTCCGAGTGATAAGGGTGATAGTAGTCAACAACCATTTGGGAAGTTTAAACCGAATAGAGATTCCATCAAATTCAATGAAAACATCATCAACAACAATGTGAATGCAGCATCAGGTGTGCCTCCTATTTCTAAATTTTTCAGAAAAGAAAGAAAGTATACTCCTTTGAATGAATCATTGCATGATATTATGAATAAGTTATTGGGACAAAATGTGCTTACTCTTCCTCCTGTAAGACAAATTGATCCTGCAAAGATTACTTCGCCTTATTTTGATCATAAAGCTTTTTGTCATTTTCATCGTCAACCTGGTCATGATACTGAAAAATGCTTTTCTTTAAAGGGTAAAATTCAAGATTTGATTGATAATAATACTATTTCTGTTTCTGGAGTGAATGATAAAGGAAACACATCTGTAGCTCCTCCTAACCAAAATCTTCAGATTTTCACTGATCCATTACCTTCTCATACTTCTCATACCTCTAATGCGATTGAGGCTAATGATTCCTCTTTCTCATCTGATGGTCTTGTGTCTATGACTCCAAATGTGATTAACTTTGTAGAGCAGCAAGAAATCCCTGAAGAACCTTCCATCACATTTGATTCTAGTGAAACCATTAGGGCACCTGATGGTCCTTTATACATAGTTGCAAAAGTCAAGAATACACCTTGCCGTGGAGTGCTTATTGATCCTTCATGCATGGTTAATGTTATTACTGAAGAATTTCTTTTTACTTTGCAATTGAATCAAGTGATCTATGACAAAACAGATGTGATTGTGAAACTATTTGATGCATTTTCTTCTCCTGCAATTGGTTCTATTACATTGCCTATTGAGGTCCATAATAAATCTCTTGATGTGAACTTTGCTATTATTCCTTCTTCCGAACAATTTCGTGTGAAGCTTGGCTATCCTTGGCTATCTTCCATGAAAGCTATTGCTTCTCCTATTCATAAGTGTTTAAAATTTTCCCATAATGGTGAAGTTGTTACTGTCAATCATAGTCTCTTTAAACCAGCCGAAAGAACCTCTAGTGTTCCATTTGATTACTTTTGGCCTAAACAATTCCAATCTCTTCCTCCGCGAAGTGATCATCTTTTTAAATCTTATCAAAAGTGGAAAACAGATATGATCCTATCTCTAAGTGAACCTAGAACACCTAAACTTGACATTCCTATCATTCTTGAGAAGGAAATTCTTCCTTTGAAAGACAAAACTAATGTCTTTCCCCAAGAAGATTCCCAACCCGTCCCCATGGATGTGACTATGTCTATGCCTAATAAATCTTCTAAAAGTAGACCTATACCTCCTCGTCATGATGGACTTGGTCTTCTTCCTAAACCAAAAATTCTTCCCTTATATGGAGCAGTTCCTCCTCCTGCCTTCTATAGAGAGAAGAGACCTTCTTCTTCTCCTATTATCCAGCCTAAGAGACCACAACCTAAACATCCAAGTGATAAGGATGAGAACATTCCTCCTCCTCTATCTTCTACACTTCCTACTAAGACTAGATGTAATCGTTCTGCACGGGAATGCCGACGAAAGCGTTGTCTTAGGGCTCAAGCAGCTGCTTCTCAAACTTTACAATCTCCAAAAACACCTTCAACAAGCATTATTCCATTTTCTCCTCAGCCGGATATTGAGCCTAAATCTCCTAAACATAAGATGCATGATGGTCTTGATCCTGTGCGAGTTAAAGATCCTATTTTTATAAATCTTGATGATGATATAGATGAAAATGTTATGCATGATGAAAATGTTACTCCTCTTGATTCTGATAGTGAATATGAACTTGTTGATGTTGATAACCATTTATCTAATGAATTTTCTAAAGCACTTATCCTAGCTCCTAGACAAGAACAATGTGGCTTGGAACATGAACATAGCCCTTGTTTGGATCTTGTGATAGCTCCATCTGCTGTGTTGGATGTTCCTCCTCTAGCGTGTTCCCTGCCTTCCCGAAACATTGATCAGCAAGATCGAGGGGTAGATGACGTGCTAGACTAGTTACATTAGCATGGCAGATTCTCTCCCCCTCCCTTTTGTTACTTCTTCTATATGTTATTCTCATTCTTCTATTTGTCATCCTTAGTGTTGTCTACTTGAGGACGATGCAAAGCATTGAGATCTCTTTGGTCTCTCTCATGTTGACTCAAAAGACACATGTGTTCCCTTCTTCTAGGTGACCTTCCTTGATTGGGGGATGAAGAACAATTATGCATACATCCATATGATATATACATGAATTATCATATAGCATACTAACCCCAAGGAAAGCAAAGTTACCTTGTGCTTTGTGTTTTGTGTCTATTATCCTTGGGTTTATCTCACACTTGGGGGCTAAATCTTTGCGATAACGTGCTCCTTTCCTTTCTCATTTCTTATGTGTATCACTACGTTAAAACAATCACCCCCGTTGAGGCATGTGCGATCGCTTTAACATAGGGGGGCATACACCCTGTCTATCCTTTCAACATACTTGAAAATTTCTTGGCGAACTTAGCTTTGCCTTGAAAATTTTTGGTATTTCTTTTGCATGACTCATAGTGAGGGACCTTACTACTGACAGTCATGGTTCTCCCTCGTGATTTTCCCTTTTACTTTGTCAATCGAATTCGTAAGATCCTTAGTCCACTGAGGGCTTGGTGTATCTTGCCTCCTTGACGTGGTGAAAGTCTTTCAACGTTGTTTCCTTGTACTTTATCGGAAGTATGAGCATACATACTCCCGCTAAAGTGGGGGCTAAATGTAGCGTCCTAAAATTGTGACACTTGCAATTTTGACTGCATTTCGGTCTTCACGATGGCGACGCAACACGCAACCTGAATGGATACCCCAAAACTTGCTCACGACACTGAAAACTGCATTTTTCAAGCACCATTGGCCTGAACCTCCTTGCACCCCGCTGTCCCGGAGGTGGGACCAGAGCGCCCAGCGCCCTGGTCCCTGGGTCCTATTTTGGGCCCGGTCTCCTAAGGGGCTCGGGTCTTTTTGATTGCAATTTGGAAATATACTTCCCTGGTCGGCCTAAGGTCGGGAAAATCAGTCTATCAGCCCTAATTGACAAGTATATAAACTACATTTTTCTCTCTCATTTAGATATGAAGAGGATATGTGCAAAAGCGTGGAAACTATACTCAAACATTCAAGCATTCAAGCATTCAAGCAATTGATCATTTCAAGTCTCCATTCAAGGCTAAGTGTTGCATTCAAGTCAAGGATTCAACCATTGAAGAGGAGATCACATATAACATATTACTACAACATACAACATACAACATCTAAACCTTTGCACATAAGGATACAAACATCCTTAGAACAAGGTATTAGTACTTGTTTTACATTACAGTCATTTACATTTACAGCACTTGCTCATTTCTTGGTTAATTCCAAAACCGGGGTTTGACCTAAAGGCAAACCCCTAATCCCTAACCCCCCAATTGTCTTCGCTTTTCTGTGTGTAGGTTGCAGGTACGCGGCTGAGATTGAAGATCTGGAATCCTTGTGCCGAGACGAACAGATCCCCCTTCGTTTCACGGATTTTTTGGAGGACCGTGGCGCCGGGCGCCATCGTCCTGACAACTTTTGCTCAAATTTGTAGGACAGCACCGTATCGACATTTTACTGCTAATTCTAGGTCCGCAGCTTCATCCTATAACCCGAACTCAGTTTATAAGTGAATCTTTATGACTTTCTATGCATGCTTAGCTTAATTTCCTTAATCAACATTCTTTACAAAAGAGGGTAGCCTTGCTTTCCTAACCCTTGAAATTCATTTAGCATCCAATCTTACATTGTGTGGGATTGAATCTTATGAGTTTCAACCCCTCTTTTGAATGTAAAGTCTCTCCCCTAAGTGAAAACCCATCGAATCCTAGCGAACCTCCCTTCTCTCTCCTCGGAGTTAGAAGAGGGGAGACCAACTAGGGTTCGACCGCGATTTTCCGCTTTACAGTTACTAAACCAGCAAGAAAGTGGAACCAGTAGAGTATTTTGGTTGATGATCCTATCTGGACCAACATAAAGATCCAAGTCAACAGTTGGTTGATGTGAATGCCACATGGGGTCAAGGTGGCAAACTCACAAAGGTTAGTGAAGTGTCATGTGGAGTTAGGTATCTCAATAGGGGTTCACTAAATATGGATCCCGTGATTTGTGGATCAAATCAGAAGCATGTGGCTCGAGGGAGAATTAACAACAAAGAAGAATCAAGGAGTGGTTGTTCCTAGATCAAAGCAAGAAGATCAAATTGTAAGATGACCTCGAGAAGCAAACAATAGATGCATTAATGGTGGTTTGACAGATGCAGGTCTAGGTAGAGGATTGTGTTTCCTATATTTGGAAAATGTGTATTTGAAGGTGCATCAATGGCAGAGATGAACAAATGGATGTCATGGAGATCAAATCAAGCAAGATCTGATTGGATTTGGTTTGCCTCGAGGGCGGTGAGGAAACCCTAACCGCCTGGTTTTTGAATTGGGATTTGGTGGGAAGTTTGAGCTATAAGTATGAAGGCCAAAGAGATTATTTATTGTTGTTGTAAAGAAGATCATTGTGCTACTACGAAGTGGGAGAATTCTGCAAGTAAGAGGAAATCAGCCAAGTGCTCAACAAGCATATGAGAAGTGAGTGGGAGTATGGGAGAACCTAGTTGAAGCGTTCAACTAGTTGGAGAGAAGAACCAATAGTATTCATACTAGTGGAGAAGAAGTGAAGGAGGCTACAGAGAAGGTACATAGAGAACCGATAGAGAGTGGAACCAGTGAAGAGTAGAGCAGCGATGAGAAGATTCGGTGAGAGCAACAAGAAGAGTGAGTCAGTGTAGTAGAGAAGGTATCTCATCGCCAGAGAAAAATATATGATAAGGTTGCAAGACTCACTTGTAACAAGATAATTACTTTTGTATTTGATGCTTATATTGTGAACACTGAGTTGTAGCTCAGTGTAGGGGTTGTAGCTCCTTGGGTTGGTACCCTAAAGATAGGGGTTGGTGCTCCTTTGGGTTGTAGCCCATAAATTAGGTAGGGGTTGTATCTCCTTGGGTTGGTGCCCTAAATTCAGGGGTTGGTGCTCCTTGGGTTGGTTCCCTAAACTTTATAACTATTTTTTCATTGTGAGGTTGGATTGGAGCGATAGACTCCAGCAGCATTTCTCACCGAGGTTTTTCCCATCTTGGGTTTTCCTTGTATATGCTAGTGTTATATGATGTCCCTTGTGTGATTGGATTTGTGTTGGTCTCCCCACTAACCAGTAAGTTTGTATTGTGTGTGATCCATAAACTAGTATGCTCCCTAAGGATAGCTAAAGGGAAAAGATTTGAAGACCACTAATTCACCCCCTCCCCCTCTTAGTGGTGCATTGTGTCTAACAATTGGTATCAGAGCCTTTGTTCCCAACTAGATGAGCTTTCTCCAGCTTGGGTAGATTCTAGCCTAAGGACACAATGGTTTGTTTAGTGTCAATTCGTGCTCTTGTGTTTGGTGGTGCAAACTATTCAATTAGGAGTTACAGAATGGAATTCTTCCTATCCTCTCTAGGGTTTGATGTATGGATGTTTGTTGTTACTGATCTCCCTAGAAATGTTAGTCCTCCCACTGGATCTGAAGAAGAAATAAGATGCTTGTGCAATGAAGAATCCATGAAGGCCATATTCAGTGGTCTCACCAGTGATGTTTCTTCATAGGTGGATAAGTGTAAATCGACAAAGAGCCTATAGGATAGACTAAGGAAGTTGTATGGAAATGAACCCTACACCATTGGATCAGTATGTGGAAGTGAGAAGAACTATGCAGCAGATACATGTACAGATATTGAAGGTGGATCTGTTAGCAGCTACAACAATGAAGATGAAGGAACCCACCTCTTCATGGCTCAAGAATTTGAAGATGAGGAGCACACATCTGAAAGTGATAGGGAAAATAGATCCCATCAACTAGATGTGTTTGGGAGTGATAATGAAGGTGAAGAAGAAGAAGCATAAGTTGACCTTGAAGGTGAACTTGTAAATGCCCTTGAAGAACTCAATAGAGTAAGAAAGGAATACAAGATATTCAAGAATGTTTCTATAGTGGAGCAAAACTAGTTAATCAAATGCCTTGAGAAATCTAAGAAATGCATCTCAAAGTTGAAGACTCAAGAAGAAGGCACCAAGGAGTGTCGGTGTGATGATCTAGCATCTAGGCTAGAAGTGAAGAATGAAGAAAATCAAAAGTTTCTTGGAGAAATGGAGGTTCTCCAAAAAGACCTTGAGAAGTGTCAAGATGAGCTCAAGGTGAGAATTCGGTTTGACGGAAGCAGTGATGCCTTGGACAAAATACTAAAAAAACAAAAGCATGCCAAGGACACTGAAGGTTTGGGTTGTGGTGTCGGTGAATGCTCCACTAGCAAGAATGTTCCCCACAATGACATTCTGGTTGTCTCCTCAAATGCGGAGAACAAAGGCCAAACCTTCTCAGTGAGAAATGCTCCCCGGAAGAAGGTTGATCTAGATACAACTGGTGAAGACTTGCAAACAAAAAGGATGATTGGTGTTGCAAGAAGAAGGAGAAAAGCAAATCCCAAAGGAAAGAAAATGTGGGAGAAAAAGAGACCAGATGGAAGAGTTGCACAGAATGGACAACCAAGGATCCATTCTCAAAGAAGAAGAAATGGAGATGCAAAACTGGTAAGATCTCCTCATGCATGGAAAAATAAATTTGTAAGTCATATGCCATCATTTACTGGTTACTGTTTTGCATATAATGCTTATGGCCATAGGGAAGAGGAATGTAGAAAGAGATCTAGAAATAATAATATAGGATCTCATGGACATCATCTGTATGAACAAAATGTATCCAAGAATAGATATATACATGTCCCCTCTCCCGATTATGCAAATGTTATTTGTCATAACTGCAATGGTCTTGGCCATAGAATGTTTGAATGTAGGAAGAGGAACCTATAGTCACATGGAGGCCGGTACAATGGCTATTCTATGCAAAAAGGCGAATATAGAGCATGTGGAAGTTAGAGACTTGATTGGAACCAAAGGAGAAACATCCTTGCAGAAGAAAGAGGTCGGCCAGTTTTGGCTGCCAGCAACAACAACATGACCAAAAGAAGATGGTCAAACTAATATGTCAAGAGATTCTATAATCATGAAGTTGGGATGGATGTTGTGTGCTACTATAGAACTACTTCTGGCTATGATGGAAAATTAGGAAATGGAAGGACACCTCAGTAGAAGAAGGAAAGACCTTCTCCCCAGTCTGAAAATGGGAAGAAGAATGAGATTAAGTAGGTATGGAGGAAGAAGACCATGGAGTGGCACTATGCACTCTTTTCACAGGTGATATCTCCTAAAGCCTAAAGGAGATGCATAATATTAGGGGGAGAAGTACATTGAATTTATTTTTCACCCACTCAGTGAAGAAGGCAACATGGAAGAACATGTTGTTGTCGGTATGAAAGAAGAAAATGTAAAGATAAGTGTGTGTAGAAGTTTCCTTGACTACACACCTATAGATCAGTAATGGATCACTACTGCATGTGTCAAGAAGTGGAGGTTAACAACTGACATTAGATGTTAACCAGTATGTGGAGGATGTTATTGGCATGTATGCTAATAGGTACTTGTAGATCATGTAAGACAATCAAGTTGGAAGTTCATTGCATTAGCCCCGGTAGCATGGAATGTGGAGTTCATGTCTCAGGTGGTATTGGAAAAGACCTGATTGACATATGTTGGTCCCTTGGTTGTTCATGCAGACATGCATGTTTTTGGGCTAACCAGTTCAATTCTTGGCATGATGATAACATTCTCTGGCATTGTGTAGATCCAGGATCATGTCATAGGTTGTGGTGGTTATAATGGAGTTGAAGGATCATCAGATGATCACATATGCAAAGCTAAACAGGTATATGGAGGAGATTGGAGTCTCGGTATTGTACCTGACCAGAGATAAGAACCTAAGATTTATGACTCAGGTGGAGTTCAAGTGCTCATCATGAAGAGTCTCATAATGAAGAGCCAACTTGCTTGAACTTGCAAGGATATTGACTGCCCAAACTTTAGGAGATGAAAATTGTAGAGGCATTGTAGGTTGACTGGCAGGTGATTAGTATTCACTTACATGTCAACAATTGGTATCAGTCTTTCTACAAATTGAGTTCAAATTGCATCGGACGTGCATGCTCAATTGGTGTTAGTTGTTGGGTAAGGGGAAGAAAGACTATGTAGTATGCTAGATACTACATGTGTTGACATCAATGCCAAAGGGGGAGATTGTTGGCATTGTGTTGTCATTGATGTCAACCAGTATAGGATGACTACCAGTAGAAGAGATGAATGTGCAACACTGCTATGGATTACAAGATATGATATCTTGGATATCACCTTGTGTTGCAGAACACCGGTAAGGTAAGGAAGATGATCACTGGTGACACTAGTACACAAGTTAGTGTCTGACCTGCGTGATGAGATAGAGAGGTGTTTGAGCGGTTTTTTGTGATGAAGAGGCAAAATGTTATCTGAATCACATCAACACTAGAAGAGAAGATTGAACAGGTCACCGGTATGCAATGAGGTTGCAGAACAATAGGACTCCCACCGGATGAAGATGCAGTCATCATGAGAAGCAATGACTGATAGTGAATGTGCTCATATCATATCACATGTGCCTGTTTGAAGAGATACTGCACAAACATGGAAGTCACATGAAGAGCATTGCAAGATGCAGAAGACAAGGTGTTACTCCACCAAGTATGTGGATCTTATCTCCTATTATGCATCATGTGCATTATAGTTTGGTGAGATAAGAGTGAAGAGATAAAGGAAAGTACTTGAAGGTTCACATGAGATCTACCAGTGATTAGAGGGAATGCCTTAAAAGAATGAGATCAGGGTTATGCACTAGACCGACAGAGAAGGCATATTAAGATGCTAGTACAAAGGAAGTGTGAAGTGTTTGTCACCTTGACTAACCGGTAGAATGTGAGATACTAGTAGGGTTAGTAAACTGACAAGAAAGAGGAACCAATAGAGTGTTTTGGTCGATGATCCTATGTGGACCAACTTAAAGAGCCAAATCAATAGTTGGTTGATGTGGGTGCAACATGGGGTCAAGGTGGCAAGCTCACAAAGGTTGGTGAAGTGTCATGTGGAGTTAGGTATCTTGACAGGTGTGCACTGAATATGGATCATGTGATTTGTGGATCAGATCAGAAGTGTGTGGCTCGAGGGAGAATGAACAAAAGAGAAGAATCAAGGAGTGGTTGGCACCTAGATCAAAGCAAGAAGATTAGATTGTAAGATGACCTCGAGAAGGAAACAACAAATGCATTAATGGTGGTTTGACAGATGCAGGTCTAGGTAGAGGATCATGTTTCCCATATTTGGAAAACATGTATTTGAAGGCCCATCAATGGCGTAGATGAACATATGGATGTTAGGGAGATCAGATCGAGCAAGATCTGATTGGATTTGGTTTGCCTCGAGGACGGTGAG
Source organism: Cryptomeria japonica (assembly GCF_030272615.1). Taxonomy (NCBI): domain Eukaryota; kingdom Viridiplantae; phylum Streptophyta; class Pinopsida; order Cupressales; family Cupressaceae; genus Cryptomeria; species Cryptomeria japonica. The sequence goes on along the minus strand of NC_081413.1, from coordinate 719,245,961 downwards.
GAAACCCTAACTGCCTAGTTTTTGAATTGGGATTTGGTGGAAGTCTGGGCTATAAGTATGAAGGCCAAAGAGATTATTTGTTGTTGATGTAAAGAAGATCATTATGCTACTGTAAAGTGGGAGACTTCTACAAGTAAGAGCAAATCAGCCAAGTTCTCAATGAGCATCTGAGAAGAGAGTGGGAGTAAGGGAGAACCTGATTGAAGTGTTCAACCAGTTGGAGAGAAGAAACAATAGTGTTCATACTGGTGGAGTATAAGTGAAGGAGTTTGCAAAGAAGGTAGACAAAGAACTGGCAAAGAGTAGAACCATTGAAGAGCAGAGCAGTGAGGAGAAGATTCACTGAGAGTAGCAAGAATATTGAGTTGGTGTAGCAGAGAAGGTATCTCACCGATAGAGAAAAATATATGATAAGGTTGCAAGACTCACTTGTAACAAGATAATTACTTTTGTATTTGATGTTTATATTGTGAAAACTGAGTTGTAGCTTGGTGCAGGGGTTGGCACCCTAAAGATAGGGGTTGGTGCTCCTTTGGGTTGTAGCCCATAAACCAGGCAGGGGTTGTAGCTCCTTGGGTTTGTGCCCTAAAGTCAGGGGTTGGTGCTCTAAAATTTGTAACTATGTTTTCATTGTGAGGCTGGATTGGAGCAATAGAGTCCAACAACATTTCTCACCGAGGTTTTTCCCATCTTGGGTTTTCCTCATATATGCTAGTGTTATGTGATGTCCATTGTGTGATTGCATTTGTTTTGGTCTCCCCACTAACCAGTAAGTCTGCATTGTGTGTGATCCATAAACTGGTATGCTCACAAAGGATAGATAAAGGGAAAAGATTTGAAGACCACTAATTCACTCCCTCCCCCTCTCAGTGGTGCATTGTGTCTAACATCCATTTCATGCTCCTATCTACCTTTACACTCAACTGAACTGAACTGGTGCATTATGTCTAACATCCATTTCAGTGGTGCATTGTGAATAACATACATCATCTGGTTCGGTAACCACACACTCAACTAAACTGTGTCTATCTCTTTGCCAACTCTCTTAAAACTAAACAACTTCATCAACCTTAAATACAAATCAATAGGTCAGTAACACAACAAAAACCTAATTCTCTCATAGAGATTACAAACAAATTTGGTTCAAGTATGACTATTGGATTACATAACTATCTCTGCACATCAATCAAGAAAACCTTGACCGCTCCTTGATCACCGCTTCATTAAACTTAGTAACTCATCACACGCTTTGCATTAGATGCAATACATTTTCTCATTCCCTAAAAAACCATTACAACAACTCACCAAAATCTCTTGGAATTGTCTTCATACAATAATCACGCGTGTCATCATCATTACCACTCATCATTAGATCATAAACCAATATAACCAATTCACCAAACTTAATTGGTTAGGTTTTATTAGAAACAATAGGTAGGGTTTACCGGTTACAACAATAGATAAGATTTACACTGGTTACTGGTTCTCCTAACAAATTATTCCTAATGGTTATAGTAACAATATTACAAAAATATCAATAATATCATTACTAGTTTAATTGACAACAATGATAACATAACATATCATTAATGCAATATTCATGCAAATTCCAACACGTTGCCTACAGATACATTTGTTTATTTGAGAGACAAGTTAGGGGTATCCACCCCTCCTAATGAGAACTAGATGCATTGAGTTGCATCAATCTGGTGGATTTTAGAGCCTTATTCTTTTATCTGGATTGATGATTTTGCTAATCTTATGAGGATCCAGTTAATACTGAGAGGGGGGTGAATTAGTATTAATACCAATTGAAACTTTAAACCAAAAACAAACTTATATCAGATCTGAAATCATTTATCAAATATCTCAACTTCTTTTATCAGATCTAACAACCTCTTAATCAGATTTGCTAACACATTAATTAGATCATTTACAACATCTATTTATTCTTTCACCACTAAAGAAGTCATATAAATTTGACCATTTACCAACTCATTATCCTCATCTATTAGTTCAAACACTTTCTCTACCAACTCTTATCAATACCAGTAACCTTTGATAAACCTTTGATAAAACATCATAAACAGTTTACTCAGAAATAGTGCATGAAATGTAACATAAACAAGAACATCACATAAAAAGCATTCCACACATTAACACCATAATTTTTTTGATGTGGAAACCCAAATAGGGAAAAACCATGGTGGGAGTTGGCACCCACAAATTTTTTTACTCTTTTGAAGTATGCCCTATTAGGAGCTTAGCCATGTTAGGAGCTTACAATACACCCTGTTAGGAGTCACCCAATTAGGATCTTGATGATCTGTTAAGACCTACCCAATTAAGGGATTTAACCTGGTGCAACTGTTAGGGAATAACAATGAAAAAGTGATCTATTACTTGCACTTCTCTACTTGCTAAATCAAATCTAGTTATGCTCAACACTTTGCAACTCTAAGGTAGATCTCACACTTCTCTTGGATGAGTCAACACAATCTCTGAAGACCACCGACACCAAAAACATCAACTGTGCCATCCTAAATAGCCATCTCAACTAGGTCGGCCACTAAACCCTAATTACATCATGAAATTACAATACAAATCATAAGAGATCATCTCAGAAAAAAATATAGATCATTACACTAATTATAATACAATATCGACCATTGGTTGATCGAAACCCATCATGAAAATCTGATCTGTACCAAAGTCAAAACCTCAAAACACTCAACTAAGAGTTTCACAGTTTCCCAAGAAATTCTTCCTTGAATCGTGCCAAAATAGAAATCAAATCATTCATGCGGGTTATGTCATGTTACCACCTTTATGTAGACTCACCGTTGATCACCACCATAACAAAAATCATTACCGGTTTGATGATTTCTTCACCGATCTTAAACCCTACTAAAACCTTAGCAAAACTTCATCAAAAATTTGAAACATGCCATCCGATAATATTTAGAAGTTCTGGTTTTGATCAGATACTCCTTTCCATGATACAAGCTCACATTCCAACCCGCAAATCACCAATCATTGTCGATCGCCCAATTCAACCAAAACATCTCTACTTTACTGGTTAAAGTCCTATTTTACAAACTTCGGTTCTTTGTCAGTAAATCCTATCTTCTGGTAAACCAAATCACTTAGATGACAAAACAAAACATCAAGAACATCAATAATCACTATTTGACATCAGTTGCCAACAATGACAACACAAATAACTGATCAAATTATGTAATCACAAAATCTCAATCTCTTCATAACAAATAGTCTTCTATCCTCTACTGGTGCAGTCATTAGTCTTCAACTACATCATCTCATTCTACATCAGTTATGCCAAATGCCAACATTCTCCCCCTTTGGCATGGATGACAACACTAATCAAATATACAATCAGAGTAACATCATCATCTGCTAATTCTCCTTCTTTTGTCTTTTGCCCCTTAACCAATACTTTTCTCAATCCGATCTTCAACTTCTCCCATATCTGGTTTCTTTTCTTCTCCCATATCTAATTTATTTTCTTCTCTCCCTTTGACTACAATGCCAAAGGTGTAAATACATGACTTGTCTTCAATTCTGTTGATGCCTCTTCCATCATCTCTTCTAATCAAATAAAAAAATTTATATTAGAGCATTAAATCAGAACTTTACATCAAACTTTCTCTTCCAAAGGATTATCCTACACCTTCATCAATCCTTAGTGAAACATAAACATCAAATCCATAGGATTGATGCATCTCCATCATTCTATTTCTTCCGGTGTAGGGGTCTAACCCCTAGTTTACCTCTAAGAAACTCAAAGGTTGCCTTCGGTAAGGGCTTAGTAAAGATATCAGCTAACTGATCTTTACTCTTCACATATTCCATCTTGATTTATTTTTCTTGAACTCTTTCCCTTAGGAAATGGTACTTCAATTCAATGTTCTTGGTTCTAGCATGAAGTATAGAATTATTAGAAATATTTATTGCACTTGTGTTATCACAATAGATAGTCACCGGTTCAGACATATCTATCTTCAACACTACTAGCACATGTCTCATCCATATTTCCTATGTGTAATTCATGGATGCAGCTACATACTCTTCTTCAATTATAGATTGAGAAACATGGGTTTATTTCTTGCTCATCCATGCCACTAATCTTCCGCCAAGTAGAAAAGCTCCACTGGTTGTGATTTTCTAATCATCCATATTACCTTCCTAATCAACATCAGTAAAGACATACAAAGTAAAATTTCCTTTATAGGGATACCATAAACCATAGTCTATTGTGCCTTTGAGATAAAAAGAAAAAATTCTTCACAACCACCATGTGATTCTCCTTAGGCTATTTTTGAAATCTAGCTACTAATCCAACAACATGAGCAATGTTCGGTTTGCTATGCAAAACATAGTGTAGCTTGCCAATCATAGATCTGTACTCTTTTTCACTAACAACATGGTAATCATCTTGCTTGGACAACTTGCATCTTGTCACCATCGATGTTCCTACCACTTTGTAGTCTTCCATGTCGAATGTCTTCAACACCTCTTTGATATAATTGGTCTGACAAATAAAGATACCACCATCCAGTTGTTGGACCTATAAGCCAATAAAGAACTTTATTTCATTGATTAGAGACATTTGAAATTCCTTTTTCATTATATTAGCAAAATCGATACACATATCATCATTTCCACCAAAAATTATGTCATCTACAAACACTTCTGCTATTAGCATCTTATCTCCATTAGTCTTCAAATAAATGTTGTTGTCCTCACTAGTACATTGGAATCCAATTTTGATCAAATGTGCATGTAATCTCTCATACCATGCTCTTGGTGCCTTCTTTAGACCATATAGTGCTTTCTGAAATTTATAAATCATGTCCTTATCATGAGTCAAGGAAAATCCATCTGGTTGTTCAATGTATACTTCTTCTTCTAGAATTCTATTCAGAAAGGATGATTTGACATCCATTTGATAAAATTTAAATCCCTTGTATGTAGCAAATGCCAATAGCATCCTTACTTCTTCTAATCTAGCAATTAGTGCAAATGTTTCACCATAATCCTCACCTTCTTCTTGAGCATACCCTTTGCAGACTAACCTCGCCTTGTTTCTTACATTTTTTTCTTCTTCATCCAATTTATTCCCAAAGACCCATTTTGTTCCAATTACATTCTTATCCTCTAGTCTAGGAATAAGTGACCATGCTTGATTCTTCTCAATTTGATCTAATTCTTCAATCATTGCTTCCTTAACTGTCTTGGGTTCTATTGTAGAAATCAAACATGAGTCCTCTCGAATCTTTCTCCTGGTTTGCACACCTGCATTCTTATCACCAATTATCTACTCTTGTGAATGGTTCAATCTGACATATCTAGGTATTGCCTATGTTTCTTCTACATCTTCTGCATCAGGTTCTTCATTTTCTTCCTCATTGTAATTGCTTACCAGTTGAGAATCTAATTCTACATTTGTCAGTTCTTCATTATTCTTTGCCTCTTGTTCAATGATCACAAGTTTTTCTTCATTATCATCCTTTTCAGGTTCTGATCTACTTGTACCATCAGACTTATCAGATAGATCATCAACTTTTACATTGGCACTTTCAACAATTTTCTTAGTTCTCTTATTGTAACATTTATATACCTTACTCTTAGAAGAGTAACCAAGAAAAATTCCTTCATCAGATTTTGCATTAAATTTCTCAGCGTAGTTATCTCTCTTAATAAAACATTGACTTCCAATTTTTTTTAAATAACTTACACAAGGAGTTTTTCCATACCATATCTCATAGGGTGTCTTATTGTTACATCTCTTTATCAGTACCCAATTTAAAGTGTATACAGTAGTACTGACTGCTTCTCTCCAAAACATTTCTGATACATCATCTTGTAATAACATGGTTCTTTCAACTTCAACTATTATTATGTTCATACTTTCTACTATACCATTTTGTTGTGGTGTCCTCAAAGCAGACATTTGTCTCTTTATACCCTATTCATCACAATACTTAAAAAATTCATCAGATGTGAATTTATCTCCCCGGTCTGATCTTAAACATTTCAAATTCTTACCAGTCTCATTTTCAATTAGAGCTTTAAATGATTTAAATTTACTTAATGCTTTTAATTTGTCCTTCAAAAATGTTGCCCACATCATTTTAGAAGTCATCAGTAAAAATCATGAAATACCTATCACTGTCATAACTCGTTGTTCTCATAGGGCCATAAAGATCATTATGTACCAAATCTAAAATATTCTCAGAAGTACAATTCTGGTTTGACAAATTGTGTCAATCCTCTTACAACACTTGACTCTCTTATCTTAGCCAAATTATCATAATTAACATGACAACATATTTAATGCCATAACCAACTATCTTCCATTCTTGCAACTAGACAATTATTAATATTAATATTCAAATGGAATAAGTTACCTATAGTTTGCTTCTTGGTAGCAATCAATTCACCATTACCTCCAAGAATTTTGCAGACTCTAGTTTTAAACTCAAGCAAATAACCTTTATCATTGAGCTGACCAACACTTAAAAGATTATGCTTTAGACCATCAACCCAAAACACATCATCGACATTGCTCTTCCCATTTAGAAAAACTAAACCTTTACCTTTCACCATGTAGGGAGAGTTATTTCCAAATCTAACAACACCTCCATCAAATTTATCAAGGGTTATGAACTTACTTTTATCTTTGGTCATGTGGTGTGAGTAGCCACTGTCTATAATCCATTCATCACTATTCTCCATATGAGATACCAATGCCTTTTCATCTATCAGTTCCTCTTTCATGGCTACAAACACAATGTCCTCATTGTCATCTTCACCTTCAGACTCCTCATCGGTCACACCTTCATCTACTGCTACATAATAATGTTTCTTTCCCTTTCCTTTGAATCTCCTAAAATTCTCTTTCTTATCAGTGTTAGGGTAGTTAGAAGCAATATGACCAATTTTACTACAAGAGAAACACTTCAAAGGTATCTTTCCTTTATACTTACCAATGGCTCTTGGAAATAATTTTGCTAATAGTGCCTCAAGTTCCATCACTTGATCTTCATTGTCTTCACTTCCCTGGTTACTTCCATGACTTGACCTGTACTCATGATTCTGACATATATCTTTTCCTTTTTTAGCAAATGAACCTGTAACAGAAGCTTTAAAGGCAGATTTTGTAGATTTTGTCACACTATTGGTAAAACTATTTAACTCAAAAGTTGCAATCTTACCAATCAATGAATCAACAGTTACCTTATCCTTTGAAATAGATCTAAGTTCTTGGATTGCAGATACTCTTATAGCATACTGAGGTTGAAGAGTTCTAAGCATTTTACTTACTATTGCATCATCATCCATTTTACCTCCAACACACTTTATGCTGCCAACAACTTCTTTAATTCTCTAACCATACTATGCAATATTTTCTCCTTCAAGCATTCTCATGTCATCGAACTTTCCTCTCAAGCTTTCCTCTTTGGCTCTTTGAACATGCTCATCTTCTCCATAGATTAAATCTAACTTTTCCCAAACCTCACCTATAGTTTCCAATCCTTGAACATCAATATATTCTGAATCAGATAAAGTACTAACAATATCTTCTAAGGCTTACATGTTATCTTGTTGTTCTCTAAGTTCATCCGGTGTCAAGGGAGTAGTGGTAGGAGCAACATATGTTATTTCTGTTAATAATATGAGGATCCAGTTAATACAGAGATGGGGGTGAATCAGTATTAAGACCAACTAAAACTAAAATCCCCAAAATAAACTTATATCAAATCTGAAACCATTTAACAAATAATGCAACTTCTTTAATAAGATCTAACAACCTCTTGATCAGATTTTCTTAACACATTAATCAAATCATTTATCACAACTATCAATACTTTCGCTACTTAAGAAATCATATCAATTTGATCATATATCAACTTATCAACCTTATCAATCACATCAAATACTTTCCTTAACAACTTCTTATCAGTCTAGGTAACCTTTGATAAACTAATGATAAAACAACATAACCGCTGTCTCAGAAATAATGCATGAAATGAAACATAAACAAGAACATCACATGAAAAACATTCCACACATGAACACCATAAGTTTTTGACGTGGAAACCCAAATGGGAAAAAACATGGTGGGAGTTGGTACCCACAAGTATTTGTACTCTTTTGAAGTATGCAATATTAAGAGATTAGCCCTATTTGGATCTTACAATATGCCCTATTAGGAGAAAACCCTGTTAGGAGTCACCTGATTAAGGGATTTACGTAGCAGCCCAGTTAGGAGCTTAATGTCCTATTAGGATCAACCTCTTGAGAGGATTTACCACTCTTTTTGAGAGTTTCCTTGTTAGGGGGCTTAAATGTTTAAGGCATGTTTGGACCTACCCAGTTAAGGGATTTAACCTACTGCAACTAATAGGGAACAATAGTAAGAAAATGATCTATTACTTGCACTTCTCTGCTTGCTTAATCAGATCCTGTTATGCACACCACTCTGCAACTCTCAAGAAGATCTCACATTTCACTTGGATGACTCAACACATTCTCTAAGACCACCAACATAATGAAAATCAATTGTTTCAACCTAAATAGCCATCTCAACTAGGTCGGCCACTAAACCCTAAATTACATCATGAATTACAATGCAATATCAATTGTTGGTTGATCGGAACTCATCACAAAAATCTGATCTGTACCAAAGTCAAACCCTTAGCTCATTCTGGTAAGTACTTTGCACATTCCCAATAAACTCCTTCATCATTCATATGGGTTGTTTTGTATTACCACCTTCATGTAGACTCGTTGTCGATCACCGCCATAACAAAATCAGTACCGATTTGATGATTTCTTCACTAGTCCTTAAACCCTACTAAAACCTTAGCAAAAATTCATCAAAAATTTGAAACATATCTTTTGATAATCATCACAAGTTTCGGTTCCAATCAGATACATGTTTCCATGATATAAGTTCACCATCCAAACCTCAAATCACAAAACATTACCGATCGCCCGATTTAAGCAAAACATCTTAGTTTACCGGTTAAAGTCCTATTTCACAGACTTTAGTTCTCTACCGGTAAACCCTGTCTTCTGATAAAACAAATCACTTAGATGACAAACCAAACATCAGTTCACATTAGTTTCCATCAATGAAAACACAAATAACTGATAATGTCATCTAACCACAAAATCTAGTCTTCTATCCTCTACTAGTTCAATCACCATCCTTCAACTGCATTACATGCATCAGTTATGCCAAATGCCAACATTCTCCCCCTTTGGCATTGATAGAAACACCAATCAGATATATAATTGGAGTAACATCATCATCTGCAACTTTCTTGTTGGTATCACATCATCACATCATCTATCGATTCTCCTCCTTTTATCTTCTCCCCCTTAACCAATCCTTTTCTCAATCTGACAATCTGATCTTCACCTTCTCCCATATCTATTTTCTTTTCTTCTCCTCCAAGTCATCTACAACTTCTCCCATATCTGATTTCTTTTCTTCTCCCCCTTTGACAGTAATGCCAAAGGTATAAATGCATTACTTGTCTTCAATTTTGTTGCTGCCTCTTCCATTATCTTTGCTACTCAAATCAGAAAATTATAACAGAGCATTAAATCAGAATTTTACATTAGAATTTCTCCCCCAAAGGAGTAGACTACACCTTCATCAATCCTTAGTGAAAGATAAACATGAAATCCATAGGATTGACGCATCTCCATCATTCTAGTTCTTCTGGTCTAGTGGTCTAACCCCTAGTTTTCCTCTAAGAAAGTCAAAGATAGCCTTTGGTAAGGGCTTAGTAAAGATATCGGCTAACTGATCTTTACTCTTCACTTATTCCATCATCACCTTTTTTTTTGAACTCTTTCCCTTAGGAAATGATACTTCAATTCAATGTTCTTGGTTCTAGCATGAAGTACATGATTATTAGAAATGTTGATTGCACTTGTATTATCATAATAGATAGTCACCAGTTCAAACATATCTATCTTGAATCCTTCTTGCACATGTCTCATCCATATGTCCTACATGCAATTCATGGATGCAGCTACATACTCTGCTTCAGTTGTAGATTGAGAAACACATGCTTGTTTCTTGCTTGTCTGTGCCACTAATCTTCCACCTAGTAGAAAGGATCCATCGGTTGTGTTTTTCCAGTCATCCACATTACTTGCCCAATCAGCATCAGTAAAGACATCTAAAGTAAAATTATTTATAGGGATACCATAATCCATTGTATACCGTGCCTTTGAGATACCAGAAAATTCTCTTCACAGCCACCATGTGACTCTCTTTAGGCTCTTTTTGAAATCTAGGAACTAATCCAATAGCATGAGAAATGTCTGGTCTACTATGAACAACATAGTGTATCTTACCAATCATAGACCTATACTCTTTTTCACTAACATTAGGGGAATCATCTTTCTTTGACAACTTGCCACCTGTAACCATCGGTGTTCCTACCAGTTTGCAGTCTTCCATACCGAAAGTCTTCAACACTTCTTTGATATACTTGGTCTGACAAATAAAGATACCAGCATCTAGTTGTTGGACCTATAAGGCAATAAAAAACTTGATTTCACTGATTAGAGACATTTGAAATTCCTTTTTTTATCTCATCAACAAAATTCATACACATATCATCATTGCCACCAAATATTATGTGAACTACAAACACTTCAGCTATTAGCATCTTGTCTCCATCATTTTTTTTAGATAAATTTTACTATCCTCAATGGTACATTGGAATCTAATCTTGATCAAATGTGCATGTAATCTCTCATACCATGCCCTTGATGCCTTCTTAACACCATATCTTTATCATCAGTCAAAGAAAATCCATCTAGTTGTTCAATGTATACTTCTTCTTCTAGAATTCCATTCAAACAGGTGGATTTGACATCCATTTGATAGAATTTGAATCCCTTATATGTAGAAAATTCCATTAGCATCCTTACACTTTCTAATCTAGCAATCAGTGCAAATATTTCACCATATTCCTCACCTTCTTCCTATGCATACCCTTCTTAGACTAACCTCTCATTATTTCTTACAACTTTTCTTTCTTCATTCAACTTATTCCTAAAGACCCATTTTGTTCCAATTATATTATTATCCTCTGGTCTAGGAACAAGTGACCATGTCTGATTCTTCTCAATTTGATCTAATTCTTCATTTCATTGCATTAAATCATCATCTTTTAGTGCCTCCTTTACTGTCTTGGCTTCTATTGTAGATATCAAACATGAGTTCTCTAAGATCTTTCTCCTAGTTTACACACCTTCATTCTTATCACCAATTATCTTCTCTTGTGAATGGTTTGAAGATAGTTAATTAAATACATAGTTATTTGATTAATCCCCCTTCCCAATTAATTGAATTCACAAGCAATTTGATTAATTTCTCTATTCATCTATTAGTAAATAAATCTACATGATTTATTTATATAGTTCATTTCATATCCCCCTTTGATTAATTAACTCCTCTCATTTTAATCAATTCTTCTAATTCCTAATTAAGATTAACAAACTCAAGTTTGTTGAGATTAATTATCATTTTCCAAATTATTTGAATTTCTAAATTCAAATGAGCACATGGCTCCTAACTTTTAACCACCTAACCTAACCATCCCCTAACCTAACCCATTCCACCTAACCGTGGCTTTAACTAACCCTATCCTATCTTGCACATTCTAACCTCCTTATCCTAACCTCCTATGGTGTGGGTATTCTCCCTATTATCACTGATTAAAAATGGGCTTTTCTTTTCCCATGATTGGCTATGATTTGTTGAAATTTTGAATAGGGTACAGTTTCAAATGCTTCAACTTTGTTCTAGACCTCAAGGGTTTAAGGGTTTTTTATTTTAGATCCTTTTGTGTTTGTTTTAAACCCTCTGGTTTTTAATCTTTCGTTACTTTATTTCCTTAAGTAATGGGTCGTGGGGTCATAAGAAGTGTTCCCCCTTGTTGTTTGCCTAGGCGGTTATGTTAATTAATCAAAAAATTTATGCCTTATTTGTTTTTCTCCTAAAGCTGTCGGGCCCAGTAACCAGTGCGCATCTCATGGATGGATCCACGGCTCGTGTTATTTTGCTAGGCAAAGTTGCGCGTAGTTTAAAACCACCGAAGTTGCGAAAACCACATGGCATGCCAAATAAACGGTCCAGCTAGTTGTTGACAGCGAGTAAAATGGTGGCACATGACACAAGTCACAACAGTCAGTGGGTCAGGATTAAAAGCTAAAAGACGGGCCCCAGAGGTGAGTCAGGTCATGATGGCGGCCCTGGAGGATACAGCTGTTAAGAAGAAAGTGGGGCCCCGTGGTTTCCTTTCGGCGTATAACAAAGTGACAAGTTAGCTCCGAAGGTGACTAGATGCTAGGTGTTCACAGTGAGTCAATAGGGCCACCCCTCCCGAGAGCCTTTTCAGATGGTTAAATGCCAATCAGTTTAAGAGATGATCCGACGGCCCACGCTATTTCGTAAGGGTAAGATGCTCGGTTTTTATACCCCGCGAAATAGCGAGAGTGCATGAGAGCTGTCCACGTGTCATGATGACACGTCATCTAAGAAGAAAGTGTGGGCCCGCCAAGGTGGAACTGGCGGTATAAAGGAAAGACACACGGCCAGCATTAAGTCGACTGCGAAGGAAATTTCAAGGCCAATGGTTGGGCACCACGTGGTATCATATAGCCAATAGAGAAGCGGGACCCGACGCAGAGCCAAAGTTGTTAGTTAATCTAATGCTTGATCAAGTTTCTTTTGATTGGACGGTCGATGCTATTTCGCAGAACTAAGTTGCTCGATAGTTATGCTTCGCGAAGTTGCTAAAGAGCAAAATGAAACACTTGCAGGAACGTTGTGACCCATTGGAGCGAAAAATACAAATTCTCATATGAATTCAATTTTGAAGGAACAGCCAAAGCATGCAGAATCAATATTGTAGTTAAGGCCCAGAGTACAAAATTTGATTTCCTATCAACCAGGTGAAGATATCTTTTAAAGGATTTTGCAGAAGAGCAGATGCAGAGTTTTTTTCTTTAGGTACAAAGCAAGTTAGTTCAGTTGTAGAGCAAATTCCATCAAGCGAAGAATAGGTTCTCTCGTATTCTTGTGTAGCAATTCCTATGTAGTGTTTTAAATAAGATAATTGATTTATCATAGAATTGTTTAGGAGTCGTATTCATTTCTTAAGTTTTCAAAATGGCTCCTAAAAGAGAATTTTCTGGTAAAGTTAACTATTCAGAGAGGAGTGTCTATGATGATTTTTTAGAACAGTTGACATTGTCAACTAATCAGGCATCAAAGGCAAAAGAATTAGTACCCAAAGCTCCCCATTTAAAGATAGGAGAAGGATTATATGACAAGGGTAACTAGTTGAGAGACCCACAGGCTGGATTGTTTGGGTTGGGGTTGTTTAAAGTTGGATTCAGAATGAGAAATTCTCCTGCGCCGCAAAACTGTATCTGGGAATTAGATGTCAAGAAATTAGTTGTCCCAGGGGTATTTATGGACACAGATTTGCTGACCCAGATTGTGCTCAACTATGATCCAGTCACAAGAAGCATTCGGGATGTAAATGGGAAAACCCTTGTTGAGATTAATGTTGAAGAGTTCCGGACAGCTTTTGGGCATAATGAATTCACCAATATTTTAGAACCTATAGATTTCACATCATTGGCCCAAATTTACGGTGCACAGAGGAGTCATCTTAGGAATGGGCCTCTCAAAGAGTTTTTGGTGAAAATAGGAGGGTTAACAGTTGTAGGACCCAACACACAAGAACCCTTTTCATTAAGTATGTTCACCCTGAGGGCTAAAGGAATGTATTGGGAACTTTGCCAAGTTTTGGGAGAAGATGCAGAAGCAAATATGCCGAATCATTACTTGTTAATGATTTCTCAGATTTTGAATCCTTCTCTTGCAATTATATTTGATTATGCCTCTTTCATTGCTGATGCTATTTATGGAGGGTTAATAGGAATCAAGAATGGAAAGGTGGATAGGCCTTTCGGATGGTACTCACTCCTGATGCATCTTTTTCTCTTCAAAGGTCATGATTACTTTGCCAGTGGACTGGACCTTGTTAAGGAGAAGGAAGGAGAAAAAATGTCGGTACAATTATGGAGTATTGTGTTGTCATGGGATAGAGAAGATGCCAGTTTTTTGAAGTTTGATAAATATTATGCATCAAAGATAAGGACTCTCCTCTGCTCTGAGAACCCCAAAATCCCCAAAGTTCTTCTAGAATTCATAAGACCAAAAGAATTCACAGAGAACATAAAAATTCTTCATAACTGGGGTGACATTTACTTGTATCCAGTCTCCACAGTTTTTAGAGTGTTTGGTTTCAGAGGCACCCCATTTTTGCTACCTTATCAGGTCCCTCTCAAAGTAGGAATCACAGAGATCCTTAGACAAATTGGTGGCTTACAAGAGGCAGAGTTGACAGGTAGGGGTAAAGGGACTATTTTCCCTGTAGATACCATAGCTCACCAATTTGTAATAACAAAAGGAGGCTGGAATTGCTTTGAGGATTTCCTCAAGCCTTATCATTTGTCCACTGCAGTGTCCAGGTGTGTTGATCCAGAAGACTTCTTCAATGGCATGCTTAGGAAGAAGGTAGCATGCAGACGTAGGCCTCATCAATTCTAGTTTCCTAAAGACCTCATCAGAAATGAGTTTGATCTAGATGAGTAGGAGCTAAGGAAAGAGAAGTGGGTGGCCTATAAGAAAGCCTTGGAATTTGTGCATCAGTTTGATGCCAGTTATGAGCCATTGTCTAGCTTTTTCACACTGGAAGAGAAAATAAAGTTTTTGATTGTTTGCTTTGAAGATGTGATGCAGACACTGAAGGAGAAGAGGGAAGCTGTAATCAAGAGCAACCCTAAGAAGGCAAGAATGATCCTAAGTAGGTCAGGTTCCAGCAAGGCAATCCCTCCTGGTGATTATACACTGCATAAGAAATCCAGTTATAGTGTGCTGATACCTACAACAGGGGAGCCCTCTACCTCCAAAGGAAAGAGGAAGATACAAGATGTCATTGACATCCAAGAAACCCCAAAGAAGCACAGGGTGGGGAAAGAAGTGCAATCAAGTACACCTTTGTATTCCCCATCCCAATCCCCTATCCATATAGGAAATGAGCAAGCAGCAGCTGAGCAACTCCTTCAATTAGGTAGTCTAGGAGAAATTGCATACACTTATGATGAAGTGGAGGAAGGAATGCCAGAAGAACCCATTGCTACTGAAATGGATATCACCACCACTAAACTTAAAGGCTAGGAGTGGGATCCTGAGATAAAACAGGCAAGTAGTGCCTTTTTAACTCATAACAATTTTGTCACATCAGAAGCATTTATGTAGTTTATGTGGAAACAACACATAGATAAACATAATGCTAGATGTGAAATGAGAAAGGCTGAGCAGCCCAATAAAGATCCAGCCCTCATGGAAGAGGAAATAAAGAAAGAGATGATGGAAGAATTCAAAACCATCACCCCTGAGCAGGGAAGAGATATGGTAGCACAAGCTGGAGTGCTTATCTTACCCGAATGGGATATAGCAGACGCCCTAGTACTAGATACAGTGAGAAAAGAGACTAAACTCATGGAGGGGATTACTTTCAGTAAGGACAATGTTGCACTCATCATGTGGTTTCTCAAGAGAAATGAGAGTAAGAAAAGCAAAGACACCCCAGGGTCAAGTTACCTTGGTAGAATGATGGTGAAGAGAGTACAGAGTACAGGGGTAGTGGAGGCTGCTAGCACTATGTTAGAGACTGCAAAATTTAGTGTTGCAGTAGCAGAGAAGAAAGACAAAGAGAAATAGGCCCTCCAAGTTAAGTTGGAAACAGTTTTGAAGGCCTATAACAATGCCAAGGAGGAGGTAAGAGGTAAGGATAGCATCATTGTCAAGCTGCAGAGCTAGTTGACTGCACAATACCATCAAGGTGAGTCTTCAACACTGATGATCTCCTCTTCTCCTGTAAGACCTCCACCTACTAGCCAATCGGTTTTGAGTAAAGCTTTGTGTTGTCTTAAAGTGTGTTTACCAATTTGTTTACTGCTTTCATTCTGAATAATCCAAGGTTGTTCTGTTTGAATGGAATTGCAAAATAGTTTTAGTAGAAGTGTTCGTTAGCTTTTCTCTTTAGGAGGGAAATTAAAAGATGCGGGGATCACTCATACCAGTAAACTCTTTGGAAGAAACTTTGAATTTTGATGATCATAGCTTAATTTGGAATGCATGAATTCTTGTAGATGTCAGGCATATACAAGGATTAATAAAAACCAAGCCAACGGGACGCATAAAGATGTTTTGTGTGAGGAGTATTATCTGAGTTTAGATGACTCTGTGACCTTGGATAAGGCATTGGTATTGATTGAAGTTGTTTATTGCATGTTTTGTTGATCAAAATGCTGAATTTAAGTATAACTTCCATTATTTGTTTTCAGTTGATTTCAAGGTGAATAGATCTACTGGTTTTCTGGACTGGTTTGCTATGCGTTTATGTTTGAAAGTGTGAATTCAATTCACAAAGGTATACCCACCTGGGCTCTAGGTAAGCCCAAAGTGTAGAAGGTTTAATCAAACCTTGTTATATGTTGTCTTGAGAATTTCCTTATCTTTGGCATCTCTTCTATACCGAGTTTAATCATTTTACTTTAAGGATGTTAAAGGGAATCAGATTTTGAAGACAACAAAAGTGGCGACTCTGCTGGAGAAAGTTATAAGAAAAATATAAACACAGATTTGTGTTGAGGCTTGTAAAGAAAATTGTTGTGTGTTTGTGGATAAGACTGCTTGTTTTCATTATTCCCATAGTTTTGTGGGTGGCAACTCTGTTACTTTTGAACCAGTCCTTGTGAGATACAAATTTTTTCTGAAACGAAGACAAGCAAGATGCAAGGAGCAAAAAACACAAGATTATTCATGAAGAAACATCCTCGTGAAACTTTGCAAGAAGGTCTGCCAAAACACTCATGCAGAGGCCAGAAGAGATCTGTGTTGCATGAGCCATCAAATGCTGCTTGGGTGCAGAAAAAAAATAATACTGGTAAGATGCCTGATCGACCTATTTATGCAAAGTCTAATTCATTTTCCAGAGATTCAGAGTATGATATTCTAGGTTTCCATTCGGGATTGTTTGGAAATATTAATGATGCACCTATTTTAAATCAAGATCTATCTCATGTTAGTGTTTCTGCAAAAGATAGAACCAGTTCAAATGCAATTAGGCATTCTGTTCCTAGGACCATTGATGGGAACATTAGTCTAATTGACATAGATCAAGTTAATGCATCAGACTCTAAAGAAAACTTCCCTGATGAGGATAAAGTGTCTCAAGAGATTGAAGATTTAAATAGAAGAGTCCATCATTTAATATCCTTAAGAAGCAAAAAGGAGGCAAATAAGGAGAAGGAAGTTAAAGCCAAACTAATGGAAAGAGATAGACTTCTTAGATAGATAGCTAATCTTGAACTAATTGCTAAAGAGAAAGAAAAGAGTGACGAGGGAGGGCTTGTGATTAGAGAAATTATAATCCCCAAAACTAAACAAGTTTGTAAGTCAGTAGCCTAGCCAACTAGGGAAGTATTTAATGACTCCCAGTTTCCTATAGCCAATCTAGATAAAGGAAAACAGAAATGGGTAGATGATGAAGTAGAATCTAAAACTGCAGAAGAGATCTCTCATAGGATTCTAGCACATGAGAGAGAGATGGAAAGGATGAGGAAGGAAAAGGAAGACCTCCAAATGTAACTGGAATAGGCTGAGTTATAAGCAGCGAATCGGGAAGTAAAAAGAAATATTAATTACTTAAAGGCTCCCCCTATTACATTCCCATCAGAAGATCTTAGCAAGCTTAACCCCCAACACATTTCCTTTCCTCAGGTTAATACTCAACCTGTAGTACAAGCTAATATTGCCTCAGTAAGCCAAATACCCACGAATAAACAGCACACCTAAGCACCTCAATCTCCAACTCCAAAAGCTAAAATGACCATGGGAAATAATAGTGCTATCACCCCTTTTTAAAGAAGACCAATCAATCTAGAACAATATAGACAATTGTTCTTTGATGGGATCCCAAGATATCCAAATCATGTTCCCACTGAGTTAAGAGACAGACTCCATAAATATGTTGGGAACAATGCAATTAGTGCTAAGGAACATCTGAAATCTTTTGGGGATCTAATAAAAGATTATGAGATAGTAGATGAAGATGTTATTATGAAACTGTTTGTTCAATCCCTGGTTGGTGATGCAAGAGATTGGTACAGAGGTCTTCCAGTAAATAGCATAGGGTCATGGGAAGATTTTAAAAATTGCTTTCAAGAGCAGTATGGTGACAAGACTAATGTGAGTTTCATGGTAAATGAGTTCAACAATATTAGAAAATATGAAAATGAAATGGTCACTGATTTCAATGCCAGATTCTAGAAAGCCATGTACAAATTGTATCAAGTGATGAGGCTAAAAGATAACATGTGTCTTAATAAATATTACAATGCATTTGATTCCAAAATGGCCTATATCTTGAGAGATAAAAATCCCCATAACCTGAGAGATGCTTTTAGAATTGTCATAAATGTAGAAAGTAACAGAAAAGCATCTGGAAAATTAGGAAGAAGCACTGATGGTAGATTATGGCAAGAAACCAAACAACAACCTAATAAAGTTGCGAAAGAGGATGATAAAATAGAGAAATTGGTTACTACTATGAAAGATTTGACTGTCAAGGTTAACAAAAATGATAAGCCTCATTATAACTGGCAAGATAGACCTCCTAGATTACATAATATGCCATATAATACCAATTGGAAGGATGGTAAACCCCAAATTGAGAAGCCCAAAATTGCCCAAAGCCAAGACACACCGGATCCTTTGAAACGGAAAAATGTTCACAATATAGAAAATACTTCTTGGTGTATTGCTTGTGATGGACCACATTCTCCTAATCAGTGTGCAGTGGCCAAAGCTCTGGAAGAATCTATGAGACCAGAAGCATAGCCTGACATTAATATGTTTGAAACCATCATAGAAAGTGATGAGGAATCCGTATAAAGTGAATACAGTGATGTGCTGGATAGTGAAAAGCTAGTGCAAGGACAGTTAGTCTTAGGTTGGCATCCTACATTGAATGTGGTAACAATTGAAGATGAAGAGGTTCATCTTAGGAGGCCTAGTGAGGACGAAGTTATAAATCTCACTAAGGCTGTAATTGCCAAAGCAAAACATAACTATAATATGAGAAGCACCAAGAGAGACACTGATCAAGGTGAGTCGGGTTCTATGTTTGTAAAAGAAGTTACAAAAAAGGGGGCATCAAGCAGTGCTACCACTATTCCTAAGGTCAGTCAAGAAAAAGAGGAACAAGTTAAAGATATACCTAAAGGCATAGATGATAAAAATGTTGATAATGTACAAGGAGCAGAGATAGTGAAAAGGGCAAGTCAATTCAAAACAGAAAAGGTTAGGGTTAATACTAAAAAATGCAATAATTCCACATTTGATATGGCCCAAGCTTTAACTCAAATGAAAGTCACTGTTCCATTAGTAGAATTACTAAAGATTAAAGAACATAAAGATGCAGCTTTGTCTTTATTCTCTAGAATATCTGATAATGACATAGTATTACCCACTTATTTAGCTAAAGTTGGAAAGGATCAAGAGTTCCGAACCCCAGAGGTTTATGTTGGAACCACTATCACTCAGGAGCCTTCTTAGGTAGATCCCTTCTATGTTACTTTGTTAGTCAATAACCGGTTGATTAAAAACTGCATGATAGATTCAGGAGCTGTTGCTAATGTAATGCCCTATGGTGTTATGAAAGAATTAAGGTTATCAGTAACCACTATGTATGGGAAATGCTATGCCATGGATAACAGAGAAGTACCTGTGATAGGTACAATGAAAGATGTAGAAGTAAAAATAGCAGCATTTCCTGAAGCCACTTACAAAATGAATGTTATTGTTACTGACACTAAACCCCACTATGGTATGTTACTCTCTAGGTAGTGGGCAGCAGTAGTAGGGGGAAATGTTCAACTGGACTTATCTTATGCTACCATTCCTATTGGTGGTAATCAGGTCAAATTATACAAAGAGCCACGAGCTCCTAGGGTAATTGAAAATGAAGACCCTAGTATGCTAAATTGTATGATTGATGTAGAATTAGATAACTTTAGACTCCAACCAATTTCACCTCAGTTGAAAAATACTGACCCTATTGTGGTTGAGCTGCAAGCACAACAGTATGGGTTGTGGCAGATGTATTTTGATGGAGCTTGCTCCAAAGAAGGATCTGGAGCAGGGGTTCTTTTTGTGTCCCCGTCAGGTATAACTTTTAAATACTCATTTTTACTGGCATTCCAGTGCACAAATAATACTACAGAGTATGAAGCCCTGTTGATAGGACTTGAAGTTGCAAAAAGGCATGGAATCCTACTGTTGAAAGTAATGGGGGATTTAGAATTGGTTGTCTCTCAAGTGAGATCTAAATATGCATCCAAGAATGATAGATTAAAGAAGTATAAGCATGCTATTTGGGATGTTATTGAGCATTTTGATGCATTTTCTATTAATTGGATAGAGCGAGCAAAAAATATTATGGCATATTTCCTAGCTAATGTTGCTTTGAAAAATGATGATGCGACGCTAACCGGTATTTCCACTGTGCAAATAAAATCTAGGCCTGCTATTCTTGATAATATGTACAATTGGCAAGTTTTTGCTGATGATGAAGACATTCTTAGGTTTATCCAATGTGTTGATGATTATGATGGACAAAAGATTGATTGTAATACATTGGTCGAAGTGGTAGACAATAGAGAGACAGTGTTTGGAAATGATGTTGTCTAGTTGGAAACCAATGAAATACCAAAAGGGTTGGTGGAACTGGAGAGCATGTTTAGTTATAATGATAGTCATTTACATCAGTAGTCTACCACCAAGTTGGAAGAGTTAGAGGAGGTAAACCTGGGGACAAAATCATCCCCTAAGTTGGTATATATTGGAAAGAAACTACCCCCTTATGTCAGGACTAACCTTATTAACTTATTGAAAAGGTATAAGCATGTCTTTGCTTGGTCTTATGAAGACCTAAAGGCGTATAGACAAGATCTTTTTCAGCATGAAGTTCCTTTACTTTCAGATGCTAAGCCTTTCAGACAGAAATAGAGGCCTATCAATCCCTTGTTAGAAACTAAAATGCAACAAGAGTTGACCAAATTGAGAGAAGGGGGGATTATCAAACCAATAAGGCATTCTTCATGGGTCTCCAATTTGGTCCCAGTGATGAAAAAGAATGGAGACATCAGATTGTGTGTAGGTTTTAGGAATCTAAATGTTGCTTCCTTGAAAGATAATTACTCATCCCCAAATATGGAAGCCATGCTACAAAGAGTGACAGGATGTGATCTTTTATCCATGATGGATGGTTTCTTAGGATATAATCAAGTGTTGGTAAAGGAGTCTGAACAGTTTAAAACATCTTTCACTACTCCATGGGGAACTTATGTATATGTGAGAATGCCATTTGGATTAAAAAATGTAGGAGCTACATTTCAGAGAGCTATGGATGTAGCCTTCAAAGAATTCATAAACATCATCATGGTGGTGTATCAAGATGATCTAACTTGTTGCTCTAAAAAGGCTGATGATCATTGTGGACATCTAGAGAAGGTGTTCAATAAAGCATTGGAGTTTGGTGTGTCACTGAATCCCAAGAAATGTCATTTTGGGGTCACTGAAGGAAAGTTATTGGGACACATATTCTCTAAGGAGGGGGTAAGAATAGACCCTGAGAGAATTGAAGCAATCAATAGGGTGTCTGAACCAAAAAATGTGAAAGGTATCTAATCTTTTTTAGGTAAAGTAAATTTTGTCAGGAGATTCATTGCAAACTTCACAGAGATAGTGAAGTCTATCGTCAAATTGCTTAAGAAAGATACAAAATTTCATTGGGATTAAGAAGCTTCAAAAACTTTTGCTGAGATTAAGAACGCAATCCAGGAGGCACCAGTGTTGAAATCTCCTGATTATAATAAACCTTTTTCTCTATTTTCTTTTGCTTCATATCATATGGTGGCTGAAGTATTACTACAAAAGGACAATGAAAGATATGAACATCCCATAGCTTTCTATAGTAAGTCTTTGCAGGCGGCAGAACTAAAATATGAAACCATGGAGAAACAAGTTTATGCCCTAGTTAAAGCTGTTAAGGCTTTTAGGCCATATTTAGTGAATGCAAATATCATTGCCTATGTCCCACATGCTGCAGTTAAAGATATTTTGTCTTAGTCTGAGGTTACTGGAAAGAGATGCAGATGGATTAATAGAATTCAAGAATTCAACTTGGAGATAAAGATCATGAAATTGGTGAGAGGTTTAGGTTTGGCTAAGCTCATGACTGAGTTGAATCTCATGAATGTAGAAATACACAATATTGAGGTTAGAGATGCTTTGGTCACTAGTATTGAGAGGCAACCTTGGTACACAGAGATAATCCAAGTTTTGAGAGGTGATACACTCCCAGAATAAATGACATACAATTAGAAAAGAACTCTGAAACTCAAGTCCCAAAAATATGTGCTCATTCAGGGTGATCTTTTCTAGAGAAAAAGAGATGGAGAGTTACTAATGTGTTTGGATGAATTTCAAGCTAAACAGGTGTTGACTGAAATGCATGATGGAGTATGTGGAGGTCACTATTCTGCTAAGACTACTGCTGGTAAGATAATTCGGGCTAGGTATTATTGGCCCATCTTATTTAAAGATACCCATGCATATGTTCGGAGATGTGACCCATGTCAGAGATTCTCATCCAAGCTCAAATATGAAGGAGCTTTACCCCTAAATCCAGTCTTTGTAGAAGCTCCTTTTGTCCACTGGGGCATTGATTTTATTGGAGAAATTGTTGAGAAGTCAGGGAGAGGTCATGGATGGATCATAGTGGCCACTAATTATTTCACCAAATGGATAGAAGCAATCCCTACAAGAAGAGCTACTAATAAAATTGTCATTGATTTCCTGATGGATAATATTGTAACTAGATTTGGGACACCTACAAAATTGGTGATGGATAATGCCATGTGTTTCAGATCAGAAGAATTTGTAGGCTTTTGTACTAGTCACGGTATACTCATGTCATACTCTTCACCTTATCACCCTCAGGGGAACGGACAAGCAGAATCCAACAATAAGAGTCTGTTGAATATCATCAAGAAAATCCTAGAAGAGAATAAAAGATCTTGGGATCAAAAGTTGAAGTTAGCTCTATGGGCAGATAGAATAACAGTTGAGAAATCCATTGGAATGTCACCTTTTGAATTAGTTTATGGTGCCCAAGTCAGACTGTCGGTAAATAACCTTCTTCCAGTGTATAAGTTTTTGCAGAATGAGGACATGGAGGTATCTGAAGCAATGGAAAATAGAATGATCCAAATTGTAGAAATGGAGGAGCTTAGGATTTCTGCCCATAAGAAAAATTAGAAGATCCAGTTGCAGTCAAAGTATCTTTTTGATAAAAGGACATCACTAAGGAAGTTTCAAATTGATGATATGGTTCTTCAGTGGAATGCAAAAGGACAAGATAAGGGAAAGCATAAGAAATTTGAATCACTATGGATTGGCCCTTTTGTGGTTTGTGACTTAAATGGTAAGGATTCATATTTCTTGAAGAACATGGATAATGAAATACAGGATTTTCCAGTGCATGGACAATTCCTGAAGCATTATTTCTCTTAATGTCCATGCATGGTAGGTCCTTTGTTTGTACATATTTTGTTCCTCTCTTGCTTTTCTGTTTTGGTCTGTGTTTTGGTCTGTTTCTCTAGAGTTTCTGAGTTTTCTTGTGTTGACCTTGCGATCAACCATCCCCAGTCAGAGCCGCTGTTATCACTGATTAAAAATGGGCTTTTCTTTTGCCATGATTGGCTATGATTTGTTGAAATTTTGAATAGGGTACAGTTTCAAATGCTTCAGCTTTGTTCTAGACCTCAAGGGTTTACGTGTTTTTTATTTTAGATCCTCTTGTGTTTGTTTTAAACCCTCTGGTTTCTTATCTTTCATTACTTTATTTACTTAAGTAATGGGTCATGGGGTCGTAGGAAGTGTTCCCCCTTGTTGTTTGCCTAGGCGGTTATGTTAATTAATCAAAAAATGTATGCCTTATGTGTTTTTCTCCTAAAGCTGTCGGGCCCAGTAACTAGTGTGCATCTCGCGGATGGATCCACGGCTCGCGTTATTTCGGTAGGCGAAGTTGCACGTAGTTTAAAACCAGTGAAGTTGCAAAAACCACATGGCATGCCACATAGACAGTCCAGCTAGTTGTTGACAGCGAGTAAAATGGCGGCACCTGACAGAAGTCACAATAGTTAGCAGGTCAGGATTAAAGGCTAAAAGGCGGGCCCTAGAGGTGAGTCAGGTCATGATGGCAGCCCTGGAGGATACAGCTGTTAAGAAGAAAGTGGGGCCCCGTGGTTTCCTTTCGGCGTATAACAAAGTGACAAGTCAACTCTGAAGGTGACTGAATGCCAGGTGTTCACAGTGAGTTAGTGGGCGCACCCCTCCTGAGAGGCTTTTCAGACGGTTAAATGCCAATCAATTTAAGAGATGATCCGACGGCCCGCGCTATTTCGCAAGGGTAAGATGCTCGTTCTTTATACTCCGCGAAATAGTGAGAGTGCATGAGAGCCGTCCACGTGTCATGATGGCGACCCTGGAGGATATAGCTATTAAGAAGAAAGTGGTCCCTCGTGGTTTCTTTTTGGCATATAACAAAGTGACAAGTCAACTCCGAAGGTCACTAGATGCCAGGTGTTCACAGTGAGTCAACGAGCCCCCCCTTCCGAGAGCCTTTTCAGACGGTTAAATGCCAATCAGTTTAAGAGATGATCCGACGGCCCGCGCTATTTCACAAGGGTAAGATGCTCATTTTTTATACCCCGCAAAATAGCGAGAGTGCATGAGAGCCATCCACATGTCATGATGACACGTGGTTTAAGAAGAAAGTGTGGGCCCGCCAAGGTTGAACTGGCCGTATAAAGGAAAGACACGCGGCCAGCATTAAGTCAACTGCGAAGGAAATTTCAAGGCCAATAGTTGGGTGCCACGTGGTATCATATAGCCAATAGAGAAGTGGGACCCGACGCAGAGCCAAATTTGTTAGTTAATCTAATGCTCGATCAAGTTTCTTTTGATCGGATGGTCGGTGCTATTTCGCAGGACTAAGCTGCTCGATAGTTATGCATCAAGAAGTTGCTAAAGAGCAAAATGAAACACTTGCAGGAACGTTGTGATCCGTTGGAGCAAAAAATAAGAATTCTCGTATGAATTCAATTTTGAAGGGACGGCCAAAGCATGCGGAATCAATATTGTAGTTAAGGCCCAGAGTACAAAATTTGATTTCCTATCAACCGGGTGAAGATATATTTTAAAGGATTTTGTAGAAGAGTAGATGCAGAGTTATTTTCTTCAGGTACAGAGCAAGTCGGTTCAGTTGCAGAGCAAATTCCTTCAAGTGAAGAACAGGTTCTCTCGTATTCTTGTGTAGCAATTCCTGTGTAGTGTTTTAAATAAGATAATTGATTCATCACAGAATTGTTTAGGAGTGGTATTCATTTCTTACATTTTCAAAATGGCTCCTAAAAGAGAATTTTCTGGTAAAGTTAACTATTCAGAGAGAAGTGTCTGTGATGATTTTTTAGAACAGTTGACGTTGTCAACTAATCAGGCATCAAAGGAAAAATAATTAGTACCCAAAGCTCCCTGTTTAAAGATAGGAGAAGGATTATATGACAAGGGTAATTGGTTGAGAGACCCACAGGTTGGATTGTCTGGGTTGGGGTTGTTTAAAGTTGGATTCAGAATGAGAAATTCTCCTGCCCTGCAAAACTGTATCTGGGAATTAGATGTTGAGAAATTAGTTGTCCCAGGGGTATTTATGGACACAGATTTGCTGACCCAAATTGCGCTCAACTATGATCCAGTCACAAGAAGCATTCGGGATGTAAATGGGAAAACACTTGTTGAGATTAATGCTGAAGAGTTCCAGACAGCTTTTGGGCATATTGAATTCACCAATTTTTTAGAACCTATAAATTTCACATCATTGGCCCAAATTTACGGTGCACAAAGGAGTCATCTCAGGAATGGGCCTCTCAAAGAGTTTTTTTGTGAAAATAGGAGGGTTAACAGTTGTAGGACCCAACACACAAGAACCCTTTTCATTAAGTATGTTCACCCTGAGGGCTAAAGGAATGTATTGGGCACTTTGCCAAGTTTTGGGAGAAGATGCAGAAGTAAATATGCCGAGTCATTACTTGTTAATGATTGCTCAGATTTTGAATCCTTCTCTTACAATTACATTTGATTATGCCTCTTTCATTGCTGATGCTATTCATGGAGGGTTAATAGTAATCAAGAATGGAAAGGTGGATAGGCCTTTCAGATGGTACTCACTCCTGATGCATCTTTTTCTCTTCAAAGGTGGTGATTACTTTGCAAGTGGACTAGACCTTGTTAAGGAGAAGGAAGGAGAAAAAATGCTGGTACAATTATGGAGTACTGTGTTGTCATGGGATAGAGAAGATGCCAGTTTCTTGAAGTTTGATAAATATTTTGCATCAAAAATAAGGACTCTCCTCTCATCTGAGAACCCAAGAATCCCCAAAGTTCTTCTGTAATTCATAAGACCAAAAGAATTCGCAAAGAACATAAAAATTGTTCATAACTAGGGTGACATTTACTTGTATCCAGTCTCCACAATTTTCAGAGTGTTTGGTTTCAGAGGCACCCCATTTTTGCTACCTTACCAGGTCCCTCTCAAAGTAGGAATCACAGAGATCCTTAGAAAAATTGGTGGCTTACAAGGGACAGAGTTGACAAGCAGGGGTAAAGGGACTATTTTCTCTGCAGCTACCATAGCTCACCAATTTGTAATAACAAAAGGAGGCTAGAATTGTTTTGAGGATTTCCTCAAGCTTTATCATTTGTCCACTGCAGTGTCCAAGTGTGCTGATATAGAAGACTTCTTCAATGGTATGTTTAGGAAGAAGGTAGCATGCAGAGGTAGGCCTCATCAATTCTAGTTTCCTGAAGACCTCATCAAAAATGAGTTTGATCTAGATGAGCAGGAGCTAAGGAAAGAGAAGTGGGTGGCTTATAAGAAAGCCTTGGATTTTGTGCATCAATTTGATGCCAGCTATGACCCATTGTCTAGCTTTTTCCCACTGGAAGAGAAAATAAAGATTTTGATTGTTTGCTTTGAAGATGTGATGCAGACACTAAAGGAGAGGAGGGAAGCTGTAATCAAGAGCAACCCTGAGAAGGCAAGAATGATCCTAAGTAGGTCAGCTTCTAGCAAGGCAATCCCTCCTGGTGATTATACACTGCATAAGAAATCCATTTATAGTGTGCTGATACCTACAATAGGGGAGCCCTCTACCTCCAAAGGAAAGAGGAAGATACAAGATGTCATTGACATCGAAGAAAGCCCAAAGAAGCAAAGGGTGGGGAAAGAAGTGCAATCAGGTACACCTTTGTATTCCCCATCCCAATCCCCTATCCATATAGGAAATGAGCAAGCAGCAGCTGAGCAACTCCTTCAGTTAGGTAGTCTAGGGGAAATTACATACACTTATGATGAAGTGGAGGAAGGAATGCCAAAAGAACCCATTGCTGCTGAAATGGATATCACCACCATTGAACTTAAAGGTCAGGAGTGGGATCCTGAGATAAAACAAGCAAGTAGTGCCTTTTTAGCTGATAACAATTTTGTGCCTTTTTAGCAGCCCAATAAAGATCCAGCCCTGGTGGAAGAGCAAATAAAGCAAGAGATGATGGAAGAATTCAAAACCATCACCCCTGAGTAGGGAAGAGATATGGTAGCACAAGCTAGAGTGCTTATCTTACCTGAATGGGATATAGCAGACGCCCTGGTTCTAGATCCAGTGAGAAAAGAGACTAAATCCATGGAGGGGATTACTTTCAGTAAGGACAATTTTGCACTTGTCATGTGGTCTCTCAAGAGAAATGAGAGTAAGAAAAGCAAAGACACCCCAGGGTCAAGTTACCTTGGTGGAATGATGGTGAAGAGAACACAGAGTACAGGGGTAGTGGAGGCTGCTTGCACTATGTTAGAGACTACAAAATTTAGTGTTGCAGTAGCAGAGAAGGAAGCCAAAGAGAAAGAGGCCCTCCAAGTTAAGTTTGAAATAGTTTTGAAGGCCTATAACAATGCCAAGGAGGAGGTAAGAGGTAAGGATAGCATCATTGCCAAGCTGCAGAGCCAGTTGGCTGCACAATACCATCAAGGTGAGTCTTCAACACTGATGATCTCCTCTTCTCCTACAAAACCTCCACCTACTAGCCCTATCATTGAATTTCCACCATCTCCAGCACCCTCTAGCTCTCAAATGATTGAAATCACTCCCTAGGAATTAGAAAACTTGAAACAGGCTCAGGCCTTATATGCAAAGAAATATGAGGAGAAAGTAAGGGCTACAATTTTTAGTTTTGTAGATACAATAAATGCCTCATTGCTCTACAACAATGTAGGTAAAATTATGGAAATATGGACTGAGCTCAGGAGAGACAAGGCCATTTTGACGCCTATTTTTGACAGATGGAGGCCTAGGGAGCAAGATTTAGAGTTTATGTGTGTATCCTGCAATGAAGCAAGGGCGAATCCCATCCTTAAATCCACTTCTGATGTCGCTAAAATCTTAGTACAATTAGCAGCAGAAGTGGATAATGTTGATAGGAAGGTAAATTTGTGCAAAAAGGAGTACATTGATCAAGTTTTTGAGTTGCTCCCAGGAGTTTTTGCTAGCCCGGATCAGTTAAAGGACAAACAAATGTGGCTTAAGGAAATAGAAGCTAAATTATCAGCAAGAGTTAAAGGAATTATTGATTTAGATGATGCTTCTTTCTTTGTTTTGACAATTCAAGAGATAGAGAAAATTAAGTCACATTATGGTTTTCTCAATTCAGAAGTCAACAAAATGAGAAATTGTTGGAAAAGGTTGACTAAGACTAAAGATAAAGTGATTAATTTCTCATGGCCGACAGAAGAGGTGTATGGTGAGTGGACAATTAAATATGCCACCCATGATCCGTAATAGTTGGAGAGCACCCTTGAAAAGGTAGAAGAGGTTGCAACTGAACAGCTTGTTGAAGAAACTGCAGAGGTCGAAAAGAGCTTGTAACTGTTTTTACGAAAATCTTGTAACCTCTTTATTTTGAAAGAAATGATTGTAACAAACTCTCCTCGAGAAGTCTGAAGCTTTGTGTATCCATTTTGTTATAAATGGATACCAGGACTAGAGGAAAAGAGATTGCAAAGAATTGTAAAAAAACGCTGCAGAAATTTATCTGAGCTTTTCTACGTCTAATGGAGAATCAAAATTTCTTGTAATATTTCTTGAACTAAATATCAATATACAGACCATCAGTTTTGAGTAAATCTTTGTGTTGTCTTAAAGTGTGTTTTCCAATTTTTTTACTGCTTTGATTCTTAATAATCTAGGGTTGTTCTGTTTGAATGGAATTGTAAAGCAATTTTAGTAGAAGTGTTCGTTAGCTTTTCTCTTTAGGAGGGAAATTAAAAGATGCGGGGATCACTCATACCAGTAAACTCTTTGGAAGAAACTTTGAATTTTGATGATCATAGCTTAATTTGGAATGCATAAATTCTTGTAGATGTCAGGCATATACAAGGATTAATAGAAACCAAGCCAATGGGACGCATAAAGATGTTTTGTGTGAGGAGTATTATCTAGGTTTAGATGACTCTGTGACCTTGGATAAGGCACTGGTATTGATTGAAGTTGTTTATTGCATGTTTTGTTGATCGAAATTCTGAATTTAAGTATAACTTCCATTATTTGTTTTCAGTTGATTTCAAGGTGAATAGATCCACTGGTTTTCTGGACTAGTTTGTTGTGGGTTTATGTTTGAAAGTGTGAATTCAATTCACAAAGGTATACCCACCTGGGCTCTGAGTAAGCCCGATGTGTACAAGGTTTAATCAAACCATGTCATATGTTGTCTTGAGAATTTCCTTATCTTTCACGTCTCTTCTGCACCGAGTTTAATCATTTTACTTTAAGGATGTTAAAGGCAATCAGATTTTGAAGACAACAAAAGTGGCGACTCTGCTGGGGAAAGTTATAATAAAAATATAAACACAGATCTGTGTTGACGCTTGTAAAGAAAATTGTTGTGTGTTTGTGGATAAGACTGCTTGTTTTCATTATTCCCATAATTTTGTGGGTGGCGACTCTGTTACTTTTGAACCAGTCCTAATGAGATACAATTTTTTTCTGAAAGGAAGACAAGCGAGATGCAAGGAGCAAAAAACACAAGATCATTCATGAAGAAACATCCTCGTGAAACTTTGCAAGAAGGTCTGCCAGAACAGTCACGGAGAGGCTAGAAGAGATCTATGTTGCATGAGCCATCAAATGCTGCTTGGGTGCAGAAAAACAATAATACTGGTAAGATGTCTGATCGACCTGTTTATACAAAGTCGAATTCATCTTCCAGAGATTCAGAGTATAATATTCTAGGTTTCCATTCAGGATTGTTTGGAAATATTAATGATGCACCTATTTTAAATCAAGATCTATCTCATGTTAGTGTTTCTGCAAAAGATAGAACCAGTTCAAATGCAATTAGGCACTCTGTTCCTAGGACTATTGATGGGAATATTAGTCTGATTGACATAGATCAAGTTAATGCATCAGACTCTAAAGAAAACTTCCCTAATGAGGATAAAGTGTCTCAAGAGATTGAAGATTTAAATAGAAGAGTTCATCATTTAATATCCTTAGGAGCCAAAAAGGAGGCAAATAAGGAGAAGGAAGTTAAAGCCAAACTAATGGAAAGAGATAGACTTCTTAGATAGATAGCTAATCTTGAAGTACTTGCTAAAAAGAAATAAAAGAGTGACAAGGAAAGCCCTATGATTAGAGAAATTCTAATCCCCAAAACTAAACAAGCTTGTAAGTCAGTAGCCCAGCCAACTAGGGAAGTATTTAATGACTCCCAGTTTCCTAAAGCCAATCTAGATACAGGAAAATAGAAATTGTGAGATGATGGAGTAGAATCTAAAACTGCAGAAGAGATCTCTCATAGGATTCTAGCACATGAGAGAGAGATGGAAAGGATGAGGAAGGAAAAGGAAGACCTCCAAATGGAACTGGAAAAGGCTGAGTTAGAAGCACCGAATCGGGAAGTAAAAAGAAAGATTAATTACTTAAAGGCTCCCCCTATTACATTCCCATCAGAAGATCTTAGCAAGCCTAATCTCCAACACATTTCCTTTTCTCAGGTTAATACTCAACCTGTAGTACATGCTAATATTGCCTCAGTAAGCCAAATACCCGCGAATAAACAACACACCCAAGCACCTCAATCTCCAACTCCAAAAGCTAAAATGACCATGGGAAATAATAGTGCTATCACCCCTTTTCAAAGAAGACCAATCAATCTAGAACAATATAGACAATTGTTCTTTGATGGGATCCCAGGATATCCAAATCATGTTCCCACTGAGTTAAGAAACAGACTCCATAAATTTGCTGGGAACAATGCAATTAGTGCTGAGGAACATCTGAAATCTTTTGGGGATCTAATAAATGATTATGAGATAGTAGATGAAGATGTTATTATGAAACTGTTTGTTCAATACCTGGTTGATGATGCAAGAGATTGGTACAGAGGTCTTCCAGTAAATAGCATAGGTTCATGGGAAGATTTTAAAAATTGCTTTCAAGAGCAGTATGGTGACAAGACTAATGTGAGTTTCATGGTAAATGAGTTCAACAATATTAGAAAATCTGAAAATGAAATGGTCACTGATTTCAATGCCAGATTCTAGAAAGCCATGCACAGATTGTATCAAGTGATGAGGCTAGATGATAACATGTGTCTTAATACATATTACAATGCATTTGATTCCAAAATGGCCTATATCTTGAGAGATAAAAATCCCCATAACCTGAGAGATGCTTTTAGAATTGCCATAAATATAGAAAGTAACAGAAAAGCATCTGGAAAATTAGAAAGAAGGACTGATGGTAGATTATGGCAAGAAACCAAACAGCAACCTAATAAAGTTGCTAAAGAGGATGATAAAATAGAGAAATTGGTTACTACTATGAAAGATTTGACTGCCAAGGTTAACAAAAATGATAAGCCTCATTATAACTGGCAAGATAGACCTCCTAGATTACATGATATGCCATATAATACCAATTGGAAGGATGGTAAACCCAAAATTGAGAAGCCCAAAATTGCCCAAAGTCAAGAAACACCGGATCCTTTGAAAGGGAAAACTATTCACAATATAGAAAATACTCCTTGGTGTATTGCTTGTGATGGACCACATTCTCCAGACCAGAAGCAGAGCCTGACATTAATATGTTTGAAACCATCATAGAAAGTGATGAGGAATTTGTGCAAAGTGAATACAATGATGTGTTGGATAGTGAAAAGCCAGTGCAAGGACCGTTAGCCTTAGGTTGGCATCCTACATTGAATGTGGTAACAATTGAAGATGAAAAGGTTCATCTTAGGAGGCCTAGTGAGGAAGAAGTTATAAATCTCACTAAGGCTACAATTGCCAAAGCAAAACATAACTATAATCTGAGAAGCACCAAGAGAGACACTAATCAAGGTGAGCCAAGTTCTATGTTTGTAAAAGAAGTTACAAAAAAGGGGGCATCAAGCAGTGCTACCACTATTGCTAAGGTCGGTCAAGAAAGAGAGGAACAAGTTAAAGATATACCTAAAGGCATAGATGATAAAAATGTTGGTGATGTACAAGGAGAAGAGACAGTGAAAAGGGCAAGTAAATTCAAAACAGAAAAGGTTACGGTTAATACTGAAAAATTCAATAATTTCACTTTTGATATTGTCCAAGCTTTAATTCAAATGAAAGTCACTGTTCCATTAGTATAATTGCTAAAAATTAAAGAACATAAGGATGCAACTTTGTCTTTATTCTCTAGTATATCTGATAATGACACAGTATTACCCACTAGTTTAGCTAAAGTTGGAAAGGATCAAGAGTTCCGAACCCCAAAGGTTTATGTTGGAACCACTATCATTCAGGAGCCTTCTCAGGTAGATCCCTTCTATGTTACTTTGTTAGTCAATAACCGGTTGATTAAAAACTGCATGATAGATTTAGGAGCTGTTGCTAATGTAATGCCCTATGGTGTTATGAAAGAATTAGGGTTATCAGTAACCACTGTGTATGGGAAATGCTATGCCATGGATAACAGAGAAGTACCTGTGATAGGTACAATGAAAGATGTAGAAGTAAAAATAGCAGCATTTCCTGAAGCCACTTACAAAATGGATGTTATTGTTACTGACACTAAACCCCACTATGTTATGTTACTCTCTAGGCAGTGGGCAGCAGCAGTAGGGGGAAATGTTCAACTGGACTTATCTTATGCTACCATTCCTATTGGTGGTAATCAACTCAAATTATACAGAGAGCCACGAGCTCCTAGGGTAATTGAAAATGTAGACCTTAGTATGCTTAATTGTATGATTGATGGAGATTTAGATAACTTTAGACTCCAACCAATTTCACCTCAATTGAAGAATACTGACCCTATTGTGGTTGAGTTGCAAGGACAGCAGTTTGGGTTGTGGCAGATGTATTTTGATGGAGCTTGCTCCAAAGAAGGATCTGGAGCAGGGGTTCTTTTTGTGTCCCCGTCAGGTATAACTTTTAAATACTCATTTTTACTGGCTTTCTAGTGCACAAAGAATACTGTAGAGTATGAAGCCCTATTATTAGGACTTGAAGTTGCAAAAAGGCATGGAATCCTACTGTTGAAAGTAATGGGGGATTCAGAATTGGTTGTCTCTCAGGTGAGATCTAAATATGCATCCAAGAATGATAGATTAAAGCAGTATAAACATGTTGTTTGGGATGTTATTGAGCATTTTGATGCATTTTCTATAAATTGGATAGAGCAAGCAAAAAATATTATGCCAGATTTCCTAGCTAATGTTGCTTTGAAAAATGATGATGCGACGCTAACCGGTATTTCCACTGTGGAAATAAAATCTAGGCCTGCTATTCCTGATAATGTGTACAATTGGAAAGTTTTTGCTAATGATGAAGACATTCTTAGGTTTATCCAATGTGTTGATGATTATGATGGACAAAAGATTGATTGTAATACATTGGTCGAAGTGGTAGACAATAGAGAGATAGTGTTTGGAAATGATGTTGTCCAATTGGAAACCAATGAAATACAAAAGGGTTGGTGGAGCTGGAGAGCATGTTTAGTTATAATGATAGTCATTTACATCAGTAGTCTACCACCAAGTTGGAAGAGTTAGAGGAGGTAAACCCGGCGACAAAAGCATCCCCTAAGTTGGTATATATTGGAAAGAAACTACCCCCTCATGTCAGGACTAACCTTATTAACTTATTGAAAAGGTATAAGCATGTCTTTGCTTGGTCTTATGAAGACCTAAAGGCATATAGACAAGATCTTTTTGAGCGTGAAGTTCCTATACTTCTAGATGCTAAGCCTTTCAGACAGAAACAGAGGCCTATCAATCCCTTGTTAGAAACTAAAATGCAACAAGAGTTGACCAAATTGAGAGAAGGGGGGATTATCAATGCATTCTTCATGGGTCTCCAATTTGGTCCCAGTGAGGAAAAAGAATGGAGACATCAGATTGTGTGTAGATTTTAGGAATCTAAATGTTTCTTCCTTGAAAGATAATTACTCATCCCCAAATATGGAAGCCATGCTACAAAGAGTGATAGGATGTGATCTTTTATCCATGATGGATGGTTTCTTAGGATATAATCAAGTGTTGGTAAAGGAGTCTGAACAGTTTAAAACAACTTTCACTACTCCATGGGGAACTTATGTATATGTGAGAATGCCATTTGGATTAAAAAATGCAAGAGCTACATTTCAGAGAGTTATGGATGTAGCCACCAAAGAATTCATAAATATCTTCATGGTGGTGTATCAACATGATCTAACTTGTTTCTCTAAAAAGGCTGATGATCATTGTGGACATCTAGAGAAGGTGTTCAATAAAGCCTTAGAGTTTGGTGTGTCACTGAATCCCAAGAAATGTCATTTTGGGGTCACTGAAGGAAAGTTACTGGGACACATAGTCTCTAAGGAGGGGGTAAGAATAGACCCTGAGAGAATTGAAGCAATCAATAGGGTCTCTGAACCAAAAAATGTGAAAGGTATCCAATCTTTTTTAGGTAAAGTAAATTTTGTTAGGAGATTCATTGCAAACTTCACAGAGATAGTGAAGCCTATCGTCAAATTGCTTAAGAAGGATACAAAATTTCATTGGGATCAAGAAGCTTCAAAAGCTTTTGCTAAGATTAAGAAGGAAATCCAGGAGGCACCAGTGTTGAAATCTCCTGATTATAATAAACCTTTTTCTCTATTTTCTTTTGCTTCATATCATATGGTGGCTACAATATTACTACAAAAGGACAATGAAGGATATGAACATCCCATAGCCTTCTACAGTAAGTCTTTGCAGGCAGCAGAACTAAAATATGAAACCATGGAGAAACAAGCTTATGCCCTAGTTAAAGCTGTTAAGGCTTTTAGGCCATATTTAGTGAATGCAAATATCATTGCCTATGTCCCACATGCTGCAGTTAAAGATATTTTGTCTCAGTCTGAGGTTACTGGAAAGAGATGTAGATGGATTAATAAAATTCAAGAATTCAACTTGGAGATAAAGATCACCAAATTGGTGAGAGGTTTAGGTTTGGCTAAGCTCATGACTGAGTCGAATCTCATGAATGTAGAAATACACAATGTTGAGGTTAGAGATGCTTTGGTCACTAGTATTGAGAGGCAACCCTCGTACACAGAGATAATCCAAGTTTTGAGAGGTGATACACTCCTAGAATAAATGACATACAATCAGAAAAGAACTCTGAAACTCAAGTCCCAAAAATATGTGCTCATTCAGGGTGATCTTTTCTGGAGAAAAAGAGATGGAGAGTTACTAATGTGTTTGGATGAATTTCAAGCTAAACAGGTGTTGACTGAAATGCATGATGGAGTATGTGGAGGTCACTATTCTGCTAAGACTACTGCTGGTAAGATAATTCGGGCTGGGTATTATTGGCCCACCTTATTTAAAGATACCCATGCATATGTTTGGACATGTGACCCATGTCAGAGATTCTCATCCAAGCTCAAGTATGAAGGAGCCTTACCCCTAAATCCAGTCTCTATAGAAGCTCCTTTTGTCCAGTGGGGCATTGATTTTATTGGAGAAATTGTTGAGAAGTCAGGGAGAGGTCATGGATGGATCATAGTGGCCACTGATTATTTCACCAAATGGATAGAAGCAATCCCTACAAGAAGAGCTACTAGTAAAATTATCATTGATTTCCTAATGGATAATATTGTAACTAGATTTGGGATACCTACAAAATTGGTGATGGATAATGCCATGTGTTTCAGATCAGAAGAATTTGTAGGCTTTTTTACTAGTCAGGGTATATTCATGTCATACTCTTCACCTTATCACCCTCAAGGGAACGGACAAGCAGAATCCAGCAATAAGAGCCTGTTCAATATCATCAAGAAAATCCTAGAAGAGAATAAAAGATCTTGGGATCAAAAGTTGAAGTTAGATCTGTGGGCAGATATAATAACAGTTAAGAAATCCATTGGAATGTCACCTTTTGAATTAGTTTATTGTGTGCAAGCCAGACTGTCGGTAAATAACCTTCTTCCACTATATAAGTTTTTGCAGAATGAGGACATGGAGGTATCTGAACCAATTGAAAACAAAATGATCCAAATTGTAGAAATGGAGGAGCTTAGGATTTCTACCCATAAGAAAAATCAAAAGATCCAATTGCAGTTAAAGTATCTTTTTGATAAAAGGACATCACTATGGAAGTTTCAAATTGATGATATGGTTCTTCAGTGGAATGCAAAAGGACAAGATAAGGGAAAGCATAAGAAATTTGAATCACTATGGATTGGCCCTTTTGTGGTTTGTGACTTAAATGGTAAGGATTCATATTTCTTGAAGAATATGGATAATGAAATACAGGATTTTCCAGTGCATGGACAATTCTTGAAGCATTATTTCTCTTAATGTCCATGCACGGTAGGTCCTTTGTTTGTACATATTTTGTTCCTCTCTTGCTTTTCTGTTTTGGTCTATTTCTCCAGAGTTTCTAAGTTTTCTTGTGTTGACCTTGCGATCAACCATCCCCAGTCAGAGCCGCTATTATCACTGATTAAAAATGGGCTTTTCTTTTCCCATGATTGGCTATGATTTGTTGAAATTTTGAATAGGGTACAGTTTCAAATGCTTCAGCTTTTTTCTACACCTCAAGGGTTTAAGTGTTTTTTATTTTAGATCCTCTTGTGTTTATTTTAAACCCTCTGGTTTCTAATCTTTCATTACTTTATTTACTTAAGTAATGGGTCGTGGGGTCATAGGAAGTGTTCCCCCTTGTTGTTTGCCTAGACAGTTATGTTAATTAATCAAAAAATTTATGCCTTATGTGTTTTTCTCCTGAAGCTGTCGGGCCCAGTAACTAGTGTGCATCTCGCGGATGGATCCAAGGCTCACGTTATTTCGGTAGGCGAAGTTGCACGTAGTTTAAAACCAGTGAAGTTGCAAAAACCACATGGCATGCCACATAAATGGTCCAGCTAGTTGTTGACAGAGTGAAATGGTGGCACGTGACACAAGTCACAATAGTTAGTAGGTCAGGATTAAAGTCTAAAAGGTGGGCCCCAGAGGTGAGTCAGGTCATGATGGTGGCCCTGGAGGATACAGCTATTAAGAAGAAAGTGGAGCCCCATGGTTTCCTTTCAACGTATAACAAAGTGACAAGTCAGGTCCGAAGGTGACTGGATGCCAGGTGTTCACAGTGAGTCAGTGGGCCCACCCCTCCCAAGAGCCTTTTCAGACGGTTAAATGCCAATCAATTTAAGAGATGATCTGATGGCTCGCGCTATTTCGCAAGGGTAAGATGCTCGTTCTTTATACCCTGCGAAATAGCGAGAGTGCATGAGAGCTGTCCATGTGTCATGATGGCAGCCCTGGAGGATACAGCTGTTAAGAAGAAAGTGGGGCCTTGTGGTTTCCTTTCGGCATATAAAAAAGTGACAAGTCAACTCCGAAGGTGACTAGACGCCAGGTGTTCACAGTGAGTCAGTGGGCCCACCCCTCCCGAGAGCCTTTTTAGATGGTTAAATGCCAATCAGTTTAAGAGATGATCCGAGGGCCCGCGCTATTTCGCAAGGGTAAGATATTCATTTTTTATACCCCGCGAAATAGCGAGAGTGCATGAGAGCCATCCACATGTCATGATGACACGTGGTCTAAGAAGAAAGTGTGGGCCCGCCAAGGTTGAACCGGCGGTATAAAGGAAAGACACGCGGCTAGCGTTTAGTCGACTGTGAAGGAAATTTCAAGGCCAATGGTTGGGTGCCATGTGGTATCATATAGCCAATAGAGAAGTGGGGCCCGGCACGGAGCCAAAGTTGTTAGTTAATCTAATGCTCGATCAAGTTTCTTTTGATCGGATGGTCGGTGCTATTTCGCAGGACTAAGCTGCTCGATAGTTATGCATCACGAAGTTGGTAAAGAGCAAAATGAAACACTTGCGGGAACGTTGTGACCCGTTGGATCGAAAAATACGAATTCTCGTATGAATTCAATTTTGAAGGGACGGTCGAAGCATGCGGAATCAATATTGTAGTTAAGGCCCAGAGTAGAAAATTTGATTTCCTATCAACCGGGTGAAGATATCTTTTAAAGGATTTTGTAGAAGAGTAGATGCAGAGTTATTTTCTTCAGGTACAGAGCAAGTCGGTTCAGTTGCAGAGAAAATTCCTTCAAGCGAAGAGCAAGTTCTCTCATATTCTTGTGTAGCAATTCCTGTGTAGTGTTTTAAATAAGATAATTGATTCATCACAGAATTGTTTAGGAGTGGTATTCATTTCTTACGTTTTCAAAATGGCTCCTAAAAGAGAATTTTCTGGTAAAGTTAACTATTCAGAGAGGAGTGTCTATGATGATTTTTTAGAACAGTTGACGTTGTCAACTAATCAGGCATCAAAGGCAAAAGAATTAGTACCCAAAGCTCCCCATTTAAAGATAGGAGAAGGATTATATGACAAGGGTAACTGGTTGAGAGACCCACAGGTTGGATTGTCTAGGTTGGGGTTGTTTAAAGTTGGATTCGGAATGAGAAATTCTCCTACCCTGCAAAATTGTATCTGGGAATTAGATGTTGAGAAATTAGTTGTCCCAGGGGTATTTATGGACACGGATTTGCTGACCCTAATTGCGCTCAACTATGATCCAGTCACAAGAAGCATTCAGGATGTAAATGGGAAAACACTTGTTGAGATTAATGCTAAAGAGTTCTGGATAGCTTGTGGGCATAATGAATTCACCAATTTTTTAGAACCTATAAATTTCACATCATTGGCCCAAATTTACAGTGCACAGAGGAGTCATCTCAGGAATGGGCCTCTCAAAGAGTTTTTTGTGAAAATAGGAGGGTTAACAGTTGTAGGACCCAACACACAAGAACCCTTTTCATTAAGTATGTTCACCCTGAGGGCTAAAGGAATGTATTGGACACTTTGCCAAGTTTTGGGAGAAGATGCAGAAGTAAATATGCCAAGTCATTGCTTGTTAATGATTGCTCAGATTTTGAATCCTTCTCTTGCAATTACATTTGATTATGCCTCTTTCATTGCTGATGCTATTCATGGAGGGTTAATAGGAATCAAGAATGGAAAGGTGGATAGGCCTTTCAGATGGTACTCACTCCTGATGCATCTTTTTCTCTTCAAAGGTGGTGATTACTTTGCCAGTGGACTGGACCTTGTTAAGGAGAAGGAAGGAGAAAAAATGTCGGTACAATTATGGAGTACTGTGTTGTCATGGGATAGAGAAGATGCCAGTTTCTTGAAGTTTGATAAATATTTTGCATCAAAGAGAAGGACTCTCCTCTGCTCTGAGAACCTAAGAATCCCCAAAGTTCTTCTGGAATTCATAAGACCAAAAGAATTCACAAAGAACATAAAAATTGTTCATAACTGGGTTGACATTTACTTGTATCCAGTCTCCATAGTTTTTAGAGTGTTTGGTTTCAGAGGCACCCCATTTTTGCTACCTTACCAGGTCCCTCTCAAAGTAGGAATCACAAAAATCCTTAGACAAATTGGTGGCTTACAAGAGGTAGAGTTGACAACCAGGGATAAAGGGACTATTTTCCCTGCAGCTACCATAGCTCACCAATTTGTAATAACAAAAGGAGGCTGGAATTGTTTTGAGGATTTCCTCAAGCCCTATCATTTGTCCACTGCAGTGTCCAAGTGTGCTGATCCAGAAGACTTCTTCAATGGTATGCTTAGGAAGAAGGTAACATGCAGAGGTAGGCCTCATCAATTCCAGTTTCCTGAAGACCTCATCAGAAATGAGTTTGATCTAGATGAGCAGGAGCTAAGGAAAGAGAAGTGGGTGGCTTATAAGAAAGCCTTGGATTTTGTGCATTAGTTTGATGCCAGCTATGACCCATTGTCTAGCTTTTTCCCACTGGAAGAGAAAATAAAGTTTTTGATTGTTTGCTTTGAAGATGTGATGCAGACACTGAAGGAGAAGAGGGAAGCTGTAATCAAGAGCAACCCTGAGAAGGCAAGAATGATCCTAAGTAGGTCAGCTTCCAGCAAGGCAATCCCTCCTGGTGATTATACACTGCATAAGAAATCCAGTTATAGTGTGCTGATACCTACAACAGGGGAGCCCTCTACCTCCAAAGGAAAGAGGAAGATACAAGATGTCATTGACATCAAAGAAAGCCCAAAGAAGCAAAGGGTGGGGAAAGAAGTACAATCAGGTACACCTTTGTATTCCCCATCCCAATCCCCTATCCATATAGGAAATGAGCAAGCAGCAGCTGAGCAACTCCTTTAGTTAGGTAGTCTAGGGGAAATTGCATACACTTATGATGAAGTGGAGGAAGGAATGCCAGAAGAACCCATTGCTGCTGAAATGGATATCACCACCACTGAATTTAAAGGCCAGGAGTGGGATCCTGAGATAAAACAGGCAAGTAGTGCCTTTTTAGCTTATAACAATTTTGTCACATCAGAAGCATTTATGCAGTTTATATGGAAACAACACATAGATAAATATAATGCTAGATGTGAAATGAGAAAGACTGAGTAGCCCAATAAATATCCAGCCCTGGTGGAAGAGGAAATAAAGCAAGAGATGATGGAAGAATTCAAAACCATCACCTCTGACTAGGGAAGAGATATGGTAGCACAAGCTAGAGTGCTTATCTTACCTGAATGGGATATAGCAGACGCCCTGGTACTAGATGAATTGAGAAAAGAGACTAAACCCATGGAGGGGATTACTTTCAGTAAGGACAATGCTACACTCATCATTTGGTCTCTCAAGAGAAATGAGAGTAAGAAAAGCAAAGACACCCCACGGTTAAGTTACCTTGGTGGATTGATGGTGAAGAGAGTACAGAGTATAGGGGTAGTGGAGGCTGCTAGCACTATGTTAGAGACTGCAAAATATAGTGTTGCAGTAGCAGAGAAGGAAGCCAAAGAGAAAGAGGCCCTCCAAGTTAAGTTGGAAACAGTTTTGATGGCCTATAACAATGCCAAGGAGGAGGTAAGAGGTAAGGATAGCATCATTGCCAAGCTGCAGAGCCAGTTGACTGGACAATACCATCAAGGTGAGTCTTCAACACTGATGATCCCCTCTTCTCCTGCAAGACCTCCACCTACTAGCCCTATCATTGAATTTCCACCATCTCCAGCACCCTCCAGCTCTCAAATGATTGAAATCACTCCCCAAGAATTAGAAAACTTGAAATAGGCTCAGGCCTTATATGCAAAGAAATATGAGGAGAAAGTAAGGGCTACAATTTCCATTTTTGGAGATACAATAAATGCCTCATTGCTCTACAACAATGTAGGTAAAATTATGGAAATATGGAATGAGCTCAGGAGAGACAAGGCCATTTTGATGCGTATTTTTGACAGATGGAGGCCTAGGGAGCAAGATTTAGAGTTTATATGTGTATCCTGTGATGAAGAAAGGGCCAATCCCATCATTAAATCCACTTCTGATGTTGCTAAAATCTTAGTACAATTAGCAACAGAAGTGGATAATGTTGATAGGAAGGTAAATTTGTGCAAAAAGGAGTACACTGATCAAGTTTTTGAGTTGCTCCCAGGAGTTTTTGCTAGCCCGGATCAGTTAAAGGACAAACAAATGTGGCTTAAGGAAATAGAAGCTAAATTATCAGCAAGAGTTAAAGGAATTATTGATTTAGATGATGCTTCTTTCTTTGTTTTGACAATTCAAGAGAGAGAAAATTAAGTCACATTATGGTTTTCTCAATTCAGAAGTCAACAAAATGAGAAATTGTTGGAAAAGGTTGACTAAGACTAAAGATAAAGTGATTAATTTCTCATGGCCGACAGAAGAGGTGTATGGTGAGTGGACAATTAAATATGCCACCCATGATCCGGAACAGTTGGAGAGCGCCCCTGAAAAGGAAGAAAAGGTTGCAACTGAACAACTTGTTGAAGAAACTATTTTTGCAAAAAGCTTGTAACCTCTTTATTTTGAAAGAAATGATTGTAACAAACTCTCCTTGAGAAGTCCGAAGCTTTGTGCATCCATGTTGTTATAAATGGATACCAGAACTAGAGGAAAAGAGATTGCAAAGAATTGTAAGAAAACGCTATAGAAATTTATCTGAGCTTTTCTAAGTCTAATGGAGAATCAAAATTTCTTGTAATATTTCTTGAACTAAATATCAATATACAGACCATCGGTTTTGAGTAAAGCTTTGTGTTGTCTTCAAGTGTGTTTACCAATTTGTTTACTGCTTTCATTTTGAATAATCCAGGGTTGTTCTGTTTGAATGGAATTGCAAAGCAATTTTAGTAGAAGTGTTCGTTAGCTTTTCTCTTTAGGAGGGAAATTAAAAGATGCAGGGATCACTCATACCAGTAAACTCTTTGGAAGAAACTTTGAATTTTGATGATTATAGCTTAATTTGGAATGCATAAATTCTTGTAGATGTCAGGCATATACAAGGATTAATAGAAACCAAGCCAACGGGACGCATAAAGATGTTTTGTGTGAGGAGTATTATCTGAGTTTAGATGACTCTGTGACCTTGGATAAGGCACTGGTATTGATTGAAGTTGTTTATTGCATGTTTTGTTGATCGAAATGCTGAATTTAAGTATAACTTCCATTATTTGTTTTCAGTTGTTTTCAAGGTGAATAGATCCACTGGTTTTTTGGACTCATTTGCTGTGGGTTTATGTTTGAAAGTGTGCATTCAATTCACAAAGGTATACACACCTGGGCTCTGAGTAAGCCTGAAGTGTAGAAAGTTTAATCTAACCTTGTCATATGTTGTCTTGAGAATTTCCTTATCTTTGGCATCTCTTCTGCACCGAGTTTAATCATTTTACTTTAAGGATGTTAAAGGGAATCAGATTTTGAAGACAACAAAAGTGGCGACTCTGCTGAGGAAAGTTATAATAAAAATATAAACACAGATCTGTGTTGAGGCTTGTAAAGAAAATTGTTGTGTGTTTGTGGATAAGACTACTTGTTTTCATTATTCCCATAGTTTTGTGGGTGGTGACTCTATTACTTTTGAACCAGTCCTTGTGAAATACAATTTTTTTCTGAAAGGAAGACAAGCGAGATGCAAGGAGCAAAAAACACAAGATCATTCATGAAGAAACATCCTCATGAAACTTTGCAAGAAGGTCTGCCAGAATAGTCATGGAGAGGCCAAAAGAGATCTCTGTTGCATGAGCCATCAAATGCTACTTGGGTGCAGAAAAACAATAATACTGGTAAGATGCCTGATCGACCTGTTTATGCAAAGTCTAATTCATCTTCTAGAGATTCAGAGCATGATATTCTAGGTTTCCATTTGGGACTGTTTGGAAATATTAATGATGCACCTATTTTAAATCAAGATCTATCTCATGTTAGTGTTTTTGCCAAAGATAGAACCAGTTCAAATGCAATTAGGCACTCCGTTCCTAGGACCATTGATGGGAACATTAGTCTGATTGACATAGATCAAGTTAATGCATCAGACTCTGAAGAAAACTTCCCTGATGAGGATAAAGTGTCTCAAGAGATTGAAGATTTAAATAGAAGAGTCCATCATTTAATATCCTTAAGAGCCAAAAAGGAGGCAAATAAGGAGAAGGAAGTTAAAGCCAAACTAATGGAAAGAGATAGACTTCTTAGACAGATAGCTGATCTTGAAGAACTTGCTAAAGGGAAAGAAAAGA
This sequence comes from Cryptomeria japonica, assembly GCF_030272615.1. NCBI lineage: Eukaryota > Viridiplantae > Streptophyta > Pinopsida > Cupressales > Cupressaceae > Cryptomeria > Cryptomeria japonica. The sequence continues at coordinate 719,201,558 of NC_081413.1, read as the reverse complement.
GTGACGAGGAAGGCCCTGTGATTAGAGAAATTCTAATCCCCAAAACTAAACAAGCTTGTAAGTCAGTAGCCTAGCCAACTAGGGAAGTATTTAATGACTCCCAGTTTCCTAAAGCCAATCTAGATAAAGGAAAATAGAAATGGGTAGATGATGAAGTAGAATCTAAAACTACAGAAGAGATCTCTCATAGGATTCTAGCACATGAGAGAGAGATGGAAAGGATGAGGAAGAAAAAGGAAGACCTCCAAATGGAACTGGAAAAGGCTGAGTTAGAAGCAGCGAATCGGGAAGTAAAAAGAAAGATTAATTACTTAAGGGCTCCCCCTATTACATTCCTATCTAGGATCTTAGCAAGCTTAATCCCCAACACATTTCCTTTCCTCAGCTTAATACTCAACCTACAGTACAGGCTAATATTGCCTCAATAAGCCAAATACCCGCGAATAAACAGCACACCCAAGCACCTCAATCTCCAACTCCAAAAGCTAAAATGACCATGGGAAATAATAGTGCTATCACCCCTTTTCAAAGAAGACCAATCAATCTAGAACAATATAGACAATTGTTCTTTGATGGGATCCCGTGATATCCAAATCATGTTCCCACTAAGTTAAGAGATAGACTCCATAAATTTGCTGTGAACAATCCAATTAGTGTTGAGGAACATCTGAAATCTTTTGGGGATCTAATAAAAGATTATGAGATAGTAGATGAAGATGTTATTATGTAACTGTTTATTCAATCCCTGGTTGATGATGCAAGAGATTGGTACAGAGGTCTTCCAGTAAATAGCATAGGTTCATGGGAAGATTTTTAAAATTGCTTTCAAGAGTAGTATGGTGACAAGACTAATGTGAGTTTCATGCTAAATGAGTTCAATAATATTAGAAAATCTGAAAATGAAATGGTCACTGATTTCAATGCCAGATTCTAGAAAGCCATGCACAAATTTTATCAAGTGATGAGGCTAGATGATAACATGTGTCTTAATACATATTACAATGCATTTGATTCCAAAATGGCCTATATCTTGAGAGATAAAAATCCCCATAACTTGAGAGATGCTTTTAGAATTGCCATAAATGTAGAAAGTAACAGAAAAGCATCTGGAAAATTAGGAAGAAGGACTGATGGTAGATTATGGCAAGAAATCAAATAGCAACCTAATAAAGTTGCTAAAGAGGATGATAAAATAGAGAAATTGGTTACTACTATGAAAGATTTGACTGCCAAGGTTAACAAAAATCATAAGCCTCATTATAACTGGCAAGATAGACCTCCTAGATTACATGATATGCCATATAATACCAATTGGAAGGATGGTAAACCCCAAATTGAGAAGCCCAAAATTGCCCAAAGTCAAGACACACCGGATCCTTTGAAAGGGAAAACTGTTCACAATATAGAAAATACTCCTTGGTGTATTGCTTATGATGGACCACATTCTCCTCATCAGTGTGCAGTGGCTCAAGCTCTAGAAGAATCTATGAGACCAAAAGCAGAGCTTGACATTAATATGTTTGAAACCATCGTAGAAAGTGATGAGGAATCTGTGCAAAGTGAATACAATGATGTGCTGGATAGTGAAAAGCTAGTGCAAGGATAGTTAGCCTTAGGTTGGCATCCTACATTGAATGTGGTAACAATTGAAGATGAAGAGGTTCATCTTAGGAGGCCTAGTGAGGAAGAAGTTATAAATCTCACTAAGGCTGCAATTGCCAAAGCAAAACATAACTATAATCTGAGAAGCACCAAGAGAGACACTGATCAAGGTGAGTCGGGTTCTATGTTTGTAAAAGAAGTTACAAAAAAGGGGGCATCAAGCAGTGCTACCACTATTCCTAAGGTCGGTCAAGAAAAAGAGGAACAAGTTAAAGATATACCTAAAGGCATAGATGATAAAAATGTTGGTGATGTACAAGGAGCAAAGACAGTGAAAAGGGCAAGTCAATTCAAAACAGAAAAGGTTAGGGTTAATACTGAAAAATGCAATAATTCTACATTTGATATGGCCCAAGCTTTAAATCAAATGAAAGTCACTGTTCCATTAGTAGAATTGCTAAAGATTAAAGAACATAAGGATGCAGCTTTGTCTTTATTCTCTAGTATATCTGATAATGACACAGTATTACCCACTGGTTTAGCTAATGTTGGAAAGGATCAAGAGTTCCGAACCCTAGAGGTTTATGTTGGAACCACTATCACTCAGGAGCCTTCTTAGGTAGATCCCTTCTATGTTACTTTGTTAGTCAATAACCGGTTGATTAAAAACTGCATAATAGATTCGGGAGCTGCTGCTAATGTAATGCCCTATGGTGTTATGAAATAATTAGGATTATCAGTAACCACTGTGTATAGGAAATGCTATGCCATGGATAACAGAGAAGTACCTGTGATAGGTACAATGAAAGATGTAGAAGTAAAAATAGCAGCATTTCCTGGAGCCACTTATGAAATGGATGTTATTGTTACTGACACTAAACCCCACTATGGTATGTTACTCTCCAGGCAGTGGGCAGCTGTAGTAGGGGGAAATGTTCAACTGGACTTATCTTATGCTACCATTCCTATTGGTGGTAATCAGATCAAATTATACAGAGAGCCACGAGCTCCTAGGGTAATTGAAAATGTAAACCCTAGTATGCTTAATTGTATGATTGATGTAGATTTAGATAACTTTAGACTCCAACCAATTTCACCTCAATTGAAGAATACTGACCCTATTGTGGTTGAGCTGCAAGCACAGCAGTATGGGTTGTGGCAGATGTATTTTGATGGAGCTTGCTCCAAAGAAGGATCTAGAGCAGGGGTTCCTTTTGTGTCCGCGTCAGGTATAAATTTTAAATACTCATTTTTACTAGCATTCCAGTGCACAAATAATACTGCAGAGTATGAAGCCCTGTTATTAGGACTTGAAGTTGCAAAAAGGCATGGAATCCTACTGTTGAAAGTAATGGGGGATTCAGAATTGGTTGTCTCTCAGGTGAGATCTAAATATGCATCCAAGAATGATACATTAAAGTAGTATAAGCATGCTGTTTGGGATGTTATTGAGCATTTTGATGCGTTTTCTATTAATTGGATAGAGCGAGCAAAAAATATTATGGCATATTTCCTAGCTAATGTTGCTTTGAAAAATGATGATGCAATGCTAACCGGTATTTCCACTGTGGAAATAAAATCTAGGCCTACTATTCCTGATAATGTGTACATTTGGCAAGTTTTTGCTGATGATGAAGACATTCTTAGGTTTATCCAATGTGTTGATGATTATGATGGACAAAAGATTTTGTTTGCAGCCATGAGATTTTGCACTTTTTTTTGTTAAATTAAACATATAGACTAATTACAATGGAAATGAACAAACATGTCTTCTGTGTTTTGATGATAGGCAAGTATTCTCTCACCTTTCTTAGGTGATCAGAAAGATAGACTCATCTTTTCCTTTCAATAGTGCATATCTTTAGCGGGACTACCCTCCTGAGGAGCCTATAAGGTCAAAGCCATTAAGTTCGGTGAGAGGGGAACGATCCAAGTGGGAATGACTAATGCCATGTATGCCAACCCACTATAAAATAAATGTGATTTGATGAAAATCAATTCAACGACAGTGCTCGGGAATAGCTCTCCTCCGTACCTTTGGGTATATCAAACCTTGGTTTTCAAGGTTGGGAGAGCTCTTAATTGAGTTTATACCTCGACATGCCAAACAGATCCCTTACTATTTCCAATTAAAAATAGAAGCTACCCGGTTTACCTTCGAACATTATTAAATTCTTAGTGCATGGAGGGGGAAGAATCTCTCCTTAAGATGCTCACCATATGTCCCTCTTGAGCGTATTTATGAACTCCCCTTTTGAAACCTTATTGCTAGGCTCATAATGGGACTCTGCTAGTTCTCGCAAAGGCAAAAACATAGGCATCCTTTAGGGGGTGACAAGGCTGTCTGAGCTCATAGGGTACCAAGTGTGGGCTAAAAAATAATAATGAAGCCAATCTCCTTAGGATAGACTGAATGATGTGTTTTAAATTGTTCAAAACCCATGAAAACTTGGGCTCTCTTTAAAGCTTCTTGAACATACACTTAATGTGTCCTTTGGGACAAAAATATAGTCTGATTTCTGTGTTTGTAAGTCAAGTGAAGACATCATCCATTGAAATACAACAAAAATTACAAAATCAAACTTCAAATTGTCAAATTTACAAGTTTCATAGTAGATTAGCACTTTCAGTCCAAATAGTCACACTTATGGTCCAAATAGTCGCACTTTCAGTCCAAACAGTCACACTTACAGTCCAAATAGTCGCACTTTCATTCCAAACAGTCACGCTTTTATTCCAAATAGTAGGTCCATTGGTCCAAATAGATGCACTTTTGGTCCAAATAGTAGCACTTTTAGTCTAAACAGTCACACTTTCAATCCAAATAGTAGCAATTATAGTCTAAACAATCGCACTTACTATCCAAACAGTAGCTCTTACAATTCAAACAGTCACACTTTTAGTCCAAACATTAGCTCTCTTGGTATGAATGTTAACTTTCTCATATTTCAACATTAACTCTCCAAGGTTGAACTTGCTAGGTATAAGCATCAATTTTCTCAGTCTACACATTAACTCTTGGGGTCAAAATAACCATTGTTTAAGTTCTAACATCACTAGTTTAAGTTTCAGAGTTCCTAGTCTAAACAACAAAGTTCCTGGTCTAAACAAAAGAGTTTCTGGTCCAAACAACAACTCTTTGGGTCTAAACAACAAAGTTCCATGTTCAAACAATAGAGTTTCTAGATCAAACAACAACACTCTTGGTTTAAACAATAGAGTTCCTGGTCTAAACAACAGAGTTCTTAGTCTAAACAGTATCTCTCTTGGTCTAAATGTCAGCTCCCTTGGTCTAACCAACAACTCTATCAATGTCAAGCTCAACCAGATAGTAGATTTTACTTGATGGACTTTATCAATGTCAATGTTCTTATTGATATGGATCTTAATGGAGCTTCCTACACCTAGTCTAGCCAAAGGGATGGTGAAGACCTCATTCAGGTAGGACTTGATAGATCCCTTGTTACTAATGATTGGATTCTTTCTTATAGATGCTCCCTATCTATTATCAATAGAATTGGTTCGGATCATTATCCCATTTCTTTTGTTGCTGAGAACTTTAAGAATAATCAGAGTTTCCCTTTCCGGTTTGAGAAGATGTGGATTTCTCACCTTTATCTTAAAAAATCTATTGCCAACTGGTGGAATATTGATGTGAATGGAACTGCCATGTATAAAGTTACCAAAAAACTTAAAAATATCAAAGTCAACATTAATATATGGAACAAGAGGGTCTTTGGTGATATTTTTGATTCAAAGAAAAAGTTAAAGGAGGAACTAGAACACATCCAAAACTCAATACAGAAAGAGGGCTATAAAAAGTATCCCAAAGTTATGGAAGATGATGTTTTAGTCAAACTTCACAACATAATTTCTAGGGAGGAAATCTATTGGAGGTAGAGATCTAGGGCGATTTGGTTGGAGGTTGGGGATAGAAACACCAAATTTTTCCACATGACTTCTTTGAAACATAAAGCTGTAAATAGAATCTCCAGATTAATTACTGAGGACAAAATTCTTCTTAACAAGGATGAAATCAAGGATCAAGCTATTGGGTTATTTTCTCAGCTCCTCACCAAGAACAAGGATATTGATTATACCCAACAACAAGATTTGATTAATATCATTCCCAAGATCATTAATCCTAATCAGAATAAGGCCCTGTCTGCTATCCCTTCTGCTGAAGAAATTAAAAAAGCTGTCTTTTCTTTTCAAGGGGATAAAGCCTCGGGTCCTGATGGATTCCCTATGTTTTTCTTCCAGGAATTCTGGCATATCATGGGAGAAGATACAGTCAATGCGGTAAAAGAATTTTTTGGCTTTAATAGAGTCCTTAAGGAATTCAATTCCACTTTTATTGCATTAATTCCTAAAGTTGTTGGGGTAGATTCAATGGGAAAATTTAGGCCAATAAGTCTATGTAACTCTTTCTATAAGATCATATCCAAAGTTTTGACTACTGGAATTTTGGCTGTCCTCCCCTTCATCATATCTGAGGAGCAGAAAGGTTTTGTTTCTGGTAGGCAGATTTTAGACTCTATCATTCTTGTGCATGAGAATATGCATTCCCTCAATGCTGCTAATAAAGAAGGATTTTTTATAAAGTTGGATTTGGTGAAAGCTTATGATAGAGTGGATTGGCAAGTTCTTCTTAGAATTATGGAGGCTTTTAGATTTGATGAGAAGATAACCAAAATTATCAAAGAGCTGATATCTACGCCTATGTTTTCTATTCTCATTAATGGATCTCCTACTAAATTCTTTAAATCATCAAGGGGGCTCAGACAAGGAGATCCCATATCTCCTATTCTTTTCACCATCTTGGTAGAGAGCATGAGCAGATTGATCCATAATTTGAAAGTAAATAAAATTATCAAAGGCCTTCAACCTTCCTTTGCTAATGTTTTTTGTTCTCACCAATAGTTTGTTGATGATACTATCCTTATGGGATATTCGTCTATTGGGGAGGCTGATGATTTCAAATCTACTCTTAATTCTTATGCTTTGGCTACTGGCCAGCAAGTCAATTGGGACAAATTGGCTATATACTTCATGAACACTCCGGTCATAAGACAACAGAGAATTGCTAAAATTATTAGTTGCAAGGTGGACATGCTCCCTTCCACCTACCTGGGTCTTCCATTGGGTTTAGTTCCCCCAAACTCCTTCTGGAATATGCTTATTGATAAACTTAACAAAAAACTTGCTGGATGGAAAGGATTCATTTTATCTCAGGCTGGGAAGCTGCAACTTCTTCAAGCTACTCTCCAGAACCTCCCTATTTATGCTCTCAGCTTATTTGGGATCCCGGCTAAATTTGCTGAAGCATTGGAAAGAATCCAGAAGAGATTTCTATGGTCAGGAGTTGAAGAAAAAAAGAGGATATCCTTGGTTTCTTGGGACAAAGTGTGTAAACCAAAGAGCAAAGGAGGGCTTGGGATTAAAAATCTAAAAACCTTTAATAAAGCTCTCCTAGCAAAACAATTATGGAAAGCTTTTGGAACTGAATCTGGTTTGACAAATATATTCAGAAGAAGCCTATCCAAGATGTCCTTAACTCTGAAGACATCCCTATTGGATCCTTCATTTGGAATAGTATTATAAAATCCATAAAAGTGGCCAAAGCTGGAGCTGGATGGGTCCTGGGAAAAGGTGACAAAATAAGGTTTTGGGAGGATCCTTGGATGAAGAATGAATCTCTCTTTGATCAAGGCAAAAGTCAATTTATTGAGGAATGTAAAAGGAGGTTTGGACCAATGGTGTGTGACTATTGGAAGGAGAACAATTGGGTGAGGCTTGATGTTATACATGCTGGATTTTCCCTGCTCCAGAAGGAGCTGCTATCTTTTTCTATGAACAAAGACTATGAAGATGTTTTTCTCTAGAAAAGTAATCCTAGAGGTGAATTTATGGTTGCTTTTGCCTACAAAAACACTTTCTCTCAGACCAGTAACCCCATTTGGGGTAAATTTTGGAATAGAATTTTGATCCCTAAAGTCAATGTGTTTCTTTGGCTTGCTACTCATAATAGGATCCTGACAACTGACAATTTGGTCCGAAGAGGTTTCAAATTCCCTAACAGGTGTGAGCTTTGCCAGAAAGAGGAAGAATCAGTTGATCATCTATTTTTCCATTGCTCATTTACTTGGGAAATTTGGAGTAAGTTATGGGAGAAATGGAAAGTTAATTGGGTCATGAACAAGAGTCTCAAGGAAATTATTTGGCAATGGACTTTCCCCACCAATTGTCATCTTATTAAGAACCTTTGGTCCATGATCCTCCCCATGACTTGTTGGGGAATTTGGAAAGAGAGAAACAACAGAATATTTAGGGAAGCTAAGTGCACCCCTCAAGTTGTCTTTGAAAAATTTTGCAAGGCTATAAAAGAGAACATAAATATTCCTCACAAGAATAATAATCAATGGTTTGTTACTGATATGAATGAAACTAAAAAAGGCATCCTCACTGAATGGAACTTAATACACAAAGTTTGCAAATCTGACAATAAGAATATGAGAGATAATATTGTCTGGCACTTTCCTGATCATGATTGGATAAAGGTGAATTTTGATGGGGTGGATAAAGGCAACCCTGATAAGTCTGGTGGTGGAGGAGTCATCAGAAATGCTCAAGGTGTCTGTATTGCAGCTATTGCTTCTCCTTTTGGAGTCCAAAATAATCATGTGGCTGAAGCTTTGGCCATGCTAAAAAGCCTCTAGCTTTCTCAGGAGTTCAAATTTAAAAAAATTTGGCTGGAAGGGGATTCCCTAAATATCATCCAAGCCATTAAAGGTACTAGTTCTATTTCTTAGAATATTATTAACCTAGTAGAAAGTGCTAAAAAATTATTAAATAACTATGTTAGTATTATCGTAACTCATACTCTAAGAGAAGGCAATAAGGTTGCAGATCTCTTAGTGAATGAAGGGGTCAATTTAGAGGTTGATGTTAAATATATTGGAGAGACCCATTGTAAAAGGGTTGTTAGAAAGCAATTATTTTTTGATCGCATCAATGAATCAAGTTAATTTTATGATTCTCTTTTGGGGTCTAGATTCCAAAGACAGAGTTTTGGGGGCAGATTAACTGTCAGTTAATGATTGTTGTTTGGCATCATTTCTATGAACAAAAATGTGAGGAGGACTATAATAATAAATGTTGGTTTTGTACGGCCATTAACATAAGCTTTAAAACCAAGAAAGAGACTCCGTGCTATTATTATAGAATTTTACACAAGAACTTAGGGTTATTTTCGTGGACTGTGAAATACATCTTTGGGTATTTCTACTTGTTGTTTAAAATGGTTGGTAATTTAAACAGGAACGAACCCCTTGGCTGCAAAAATTGGAAAAGTGAATGAAAATTTTGGAGAAGGCTTCATTGATATGGCTTTACTAACTATATGGAAAATCTACACGAAAGCAAAAATTTGGTGTCACATGGGTTTTCCAGAGGCTAGAACAACAACAGAGTCACCTTGTTTGGGGAGATATGGCAAATTGATGAGGACTTGGTAGCAGAGGTCATGGGTCTTTAGAAGGAGGGTACTAAATTCTATAGAGACCGGAAGTATGCAGCTGAAGCGTTCAAAAAGTTCCCAAAATCAGAGGATGAGAAGGTCAAGCTTGTCAAGAAAGACAACATCTCCTACTACATTCCTCAGTAGGTAAAGTCCTTCTGGCAGAAAGTTTAAACGGTTTTAATGGATTTTCTCACTGTTGATGGTAGATTCACTAAAATCTATAACTATCATTTTGCAATCCTTAATCACTTTTGTCATGGGGCTAAAATCTCCCTGCCTTATTACTTAGCGTCCTCTTTGAATGAGAGTCTGGCTGATCACGCTAAAAAGCCTAATTCTTACCCTATAGCCCATCAGGGGCTCATATTGCTCATTTATGAATACCTGAAGGAGAAAGTTAGGGCTAGCAAAGATGATCCCCTGGTAACTAATGCATATATTTTTGAGAGCTATAAGAATCTATTTCGGATGAGGATCAACCTAATACCCCTACCCATAAAAAATGGAGAGCTGAAATAGATAATGTGGAAACGGAGGTGCATTGTGATTTGGAGGAGGAAAAGGGAAAGGATAGTGAGACAAAAATGGAGAGTGAGAAGGATGAGAAGGTTGGTGAAGAGGAAGAAGGGGGTAACTCTGAAAACCCTTACTCTAACCCTATGGGCTCGGATAGCAGGAATGTCACCCTGAATTCTAAGGAGGAAGACAACTTTAATTATGTGGGAACTGAGTAGGGTAGGGATTCAATGAATACTATTTTGAATACTACCCATAACTGTACTGTGGAATCCTTCAACTTCTAGAAATGGGTTATTGACAACATTACTAGCATTCAAAGCAAACAAAGGGATTTGGAAAATAAGATAAACAATTTGATTAAGGAAACAAATTCAGGGAAAAAGAATGAGGAGATGAAAACTAGTGAAGCTAAGGAGGAAATCGAGATGGAGGACTGGCTGGAAAAATATCTGATTAAAGGGGATTTGAAACATCTAGAGGGTGTTATCAGAATTGTGAAAGAACAAGTTGAGGAGGATAAAGACAATATCAATACCCGGGTTGCTCATACTGAGAAAGCTCTGAAAAGCTTCATGAACCATAGTCTTGAGGTCCTTAAAGTTTCGTCACAGAATATGAATGCCTTGGTGGATCACTTAGAGAGGAAAAATCAGGATAAAAACTTGGTAATCATTGAAGATGCATCGACCTCCAGCTCCACTCATCAAATTTCCAGGCGAAGGATGAGACAGAACACCACTGAGATGGAGACCAAAACAAAAGACATCTAGCTGAAACATGAGAGAAATGATCTGAGGGAAGTGGTTAAAGTGATGATGCTACTGGTCCAGAATGTTGAGGAGTCTATAAAAGTATTAAATTGATATGTAATGTTGGGTTTTAGATGCCAATTTCTTGTTGGCTCCTTGTTGTCTTTTTGTCCTAATGCGGGTTTTTGTGCTAGTCTTTTGCAACTATTTTGTTTTGTTTCTTTCATGCTCATCTTTCATTTTGTAAGCGGGTTTCAGGTCCCTTAAAACCTATCTTTTCTTAATCAAAAACAACTCTTTTGAGTTGAATGTCAAATTGCTCATGTAGCAACATTAGATTTCCTAGTTTGTACTTGCTAGGTCTAAATATCAGTTCTCTGAGTCTGAAAATTACCATGTTGGGTCAAAATTATAATCTCCTAAGTTCAAACACTCAATTTGTTGAATCTACACATCATTATTTTGAACTTTAGAGTCAATGCATTGTATGATAGCATTTTTGGTTTGTTTCTCAGCATTTCTGGTCAGTGTATCAACGTTTCTAGTAAGTTTGTCAGCATTTTTGGTTAGCATAGCAGTGTTCCTGGTCATTTTGTTAGTGTTTCTAGTAAACTACACCAAAATTAGAAAATACAAACAACCCATTTCTCAGACAATCAAACATAGAGACTAGGTCATCTTCTTGGGTCATTCAATCAGGTTATCTTCTGTTAAAATAGATTCAAGACTAGACATGCTAAGGGTTCTCAAGTATTCACCTCAAACAAGTTTAAATATCTAACAACTTAAAGTGAAACATCACATTTTCTTTGATAAACTGATCATTCAAACATAGTTTCTCATCAGGCACCATCCTCCTTTATCACGAAACTACAACTCTTGATCAGAATAACCTCATTCTTTATCAGAGGATATATCATTCCTATTGAACTTGGTCATATAAAAAATCACAAAATTTGCACTCCAAAACTAAGATCGAAAAACTTGCAAACACACAAATACTTGAAAAGATCACTTATTGTGACACATTATAGAAGATTTAAACCTCGCAAAACACTCAGAACACGTTTATGCCCGTTTTAACCAGGGCTCAAAGATGAAAGATTACAAAAACAGAAATAGAAACATTTGAAATAACTGAAGATTATAGGAACATGGAACAAAAAAATGAAATACAAGAAGAAGGGGAAATAAAAGAACAACAACTTAGAGAAATCAAACAAGATCCTAAATTCAATAAATTAATGAAGAAAATATTGGAGGGAGACAGAAAAATACTTCCTAATGTTAGCTAACTCTGGTGCTACACTCCCCCAAGATTTGATGTGAGAAAATTGGGATAAAAGAGAAGTGACCCTTTCCATGATAACGAATGACATGAGGATATTTTAGGTCATAAAAAGGATGACACAACAATTCCTGATAACACAAGAACTAATGAGAAAACTTCCATTCCCAAAAAAGATGACATAGAAATTCTCAATCATGTCAAATCTAATGAGGACACAAGGAGTCAAGATGATACAAGAAGATATCAAGATCATAATAGAACGCACACTCATGGTTATACAAGAATAAATCATGTTGATAATCCTATCAAAACTCTTACACAACAAACAAAAAACACTGCAAACACAGATTCAAGGTATGCAGAGAGGAAATGTTAGAAGATACTCACTTCAGGAAATCTGTCCTTACCCATTTGATATAAATCTAAACATGATACCATTTCCTATAGGTTGCAAAACTCCTAGATACAAAAAATATGATGGACGCACTGATCCCAAGATCATATACGAGAATTTTGCACAATGAGTATGGAGTTTGCACATGAGGATACCTACTTGATGAGATTATTTCCAAAAAGCTAAAGTGGACTAGCTATGGAATGGTTCTCCAAAATTTTGCTTGGAATTAGATCATTCACAGAATTGGTGGATAATTTGTTTCACAATACTTGTACAACATTCAACATGAGGTCAGAATGCTCGACCTATGTAATACTAAACAAAAGAGTGGATAACCTTTCATGACCTTTCTACAGAGATAGAGACGGTTAGCTTCACGATATCCTCGTACAATGCTAGAATATGAAAAATGGATATATTCATCGACAACCTAAATGATCAAATGAGTTATAATCTGAAAAATGCAATGCCAACAAAATTTTGAAAAATGATTGATAATGGAATTAGAATGGAAGAAGCTATGGTAAAGAAAGGTGATTTGAAGCTATACAAAGAAGGAGTTCATGCTCCTAATAACAATAACAACAATAACAATGATAAGACAAAATTTTGGAATAGAAATCAAAATATTGTCAATGATGGGATAGTGGATAACAAAAATGTAAAACCAAAGCAACCAGTTTTTAATTTATCCAATCACTCAGCAGTGGCTCAACAAAACAACAATCATACAAAATCAACTATCAACAATTTCTTTCGATGGAAATTTACAAACATTGGTGAACCACTTGGGTTAGCATTAAAGACGCTTCTCGCAAACAAGTTAATTACCTTGCCAAAAGCAACAAAATTTGAACCCAAGGTAAAACCTGTTTGGTGGAATGATAATCATTATTGTGATTTCTATCGAAACAAAGTACACCAAACAGATGCTTATCAAAGATTAAAACATGTCATCCAAGATTTGATTGATAATGGAGTGATAACTGTGGGTGGACATATAACAAACGAATCTTACATAACTTTCAAAACTCCACATCCTAACTATGAGAAGGGTGAATCATCAACAAAGCATAATGGTAAAGCTAAAGCAAAGGTGAACAATGTTCATGCACATGACAATGTGGTAAATGTGAGCGTGGTTAAAGAGAAACAACATCAAGAACCTGCTCATGCTATCACACGAAGCAAAGCCAGAGTTGTTTTTCAAGGTCCTACAACTAACATGTCATCCACTACAAAACAATACAGTCTAGTGGATCAACTGCAGAAGACCCCGGTGTAAATATCCATCTTAGAACTTTTAAAGCTTTCACCTGCACACAAAGAAATTCTAGAAAGAGCATTAGTCGATGCAACAATGTCCAAAGATCTTGATATAGATCAATTCCAAACCATGGTAGGACACCTCACAACCCCTCACTGCTTATTATTTACCAAAGAAGATGATATGTCCTTGCAACATCCCCATAATGCTCCATTTCATATTGAAGTCCTCATTCACAAGACGTGCATTAAACGTGTCCAAATAGATGGTGGAGCTGGCTTAAACATTTTCTCATTGAGTCTTGTCAGTGCTCTAGGTTATTTAGAAGATGCAGTTGATCCCCAAAAAAATATCACCATCAAAGCATATGATGAAGAAGAGTGTTCCTCTAAAGGAATTGTGATATTACCCATCAGAGTGGGACCTTTGCAAAAAGACACAACATTCCAAGTTCTAGACTTGGACTTATCATACAACATACTCTTCGGAAGACCCTAGATACATGACATACAAGTTGTTCCATCAACATATCATCAGTGCCTAAAATTTCCCTACAATGGGCAGGAAATCTCAATCTCGGCAGATTCAAATCCATTTCAGTATTGTAGTAATCTCAAACCAGCTCAAGAAGTCATTGTTCCTCATAATAGGGAGGAATCATCTTCAAACACACAAACCAAAGAAAAATCATTTGCCTCAATTTTGTCAAGTATGGAAAAACCAATGCAACTAAGAGATCGAGGGAACGAAGAATATTCACTATCCCAATTACCTCTTTCTCCTAAATCCTATGGAAAACCATCAAACTCTAAACAACAACCAATTGTGAGACATCTTCCAATATTTCATGGAGCGTTTGTTAGTGTTGGGACCTTATCAGAGGAAATAGAAGACAAATATATGCTACAGTGACTATACAAGGATGAAGAAGTCCAACAAAAGATCAACAATGTCAGAATACCCACTAAAATGTATGGAAAAGTATTTAACATTCTTGAAAAAATGGGATACATTGGAATAGGTCCTATAGGAAAAAGAAAAGAAGGTATCTCAAAACCTATCCAACCTCATACTCAGCAGGCTATAGACAAAGAAGGCTTAGGTTATGGATAATTTACTCTACTAGAAGACATATTGTCTAACCAACAACAAGAATAATATGAAAACAGACAAGAACAACTTGCAATTGAAAGGGAAGAAGCATCTGCCAAGCAACAAGCACAAGAAAACATGAAATGGAAAAAGAAGCAATCCTCAAATCAATAGGAAAAACAAACTAATGGTACCTCCCAAGCAGCCTTAAATCTCAATCAAAACAAGCACGATCCTAGTACTAATCAAGGAGAGCTCATAGCAAGGCTGAAAAAACTCAATCTCAGTCTAGAAGAAGTTGAATATGAAAGAAGAAAAGATATAGCAAGAAAAAGAGAAGAAACAAATCAAATGCTATATGAAGAAATTTGTAGATTGCAATCTGCAAGTGAGAAAAATTCTAATGAATGGGAATGGGATTCTTATCATTCTGAAGAATCAGCTGAAGAAAATTGCCTTGAATAAGATGTAGGAGCCGATGTAGTTCACATGTATGGAGGGCAAACATTAGGAACTAGCCCACTTGAATTAGAATCACATTCGGCTGACTTGGACTTAATTGTGAATGATCAGGATCTCCTTGTGAAAGGTCATTCTGATGAGAGTATTGTTCTAGACATTGACATACATATCGAAAACTTTGACATATCCCTTACCTCTAATCCACCCCGAACTTATCGATTGGGAAAATGAAATACATACTGCCATTGATACATTTCTGAATGACCATGCCATATTCATATATCTTAATTCAATCAAACCTGCAACAACTTTCACCAAGAATTTCAGCAATGCATCTTCCAATCAAGTGGGTGCCAAATCTCCCAGTCGCAAAAAGGAAAATAAAGAAAACAATATTAGGTCGAATGTTGAAAACCATTTCTTGGCAACATTAGATCAGGAAAAAGTAAAAAGAAAGGACACATCTAATGGTGAAACCTCCTCGAGGTGTCAGAAGATGGGAGATTTGACACTTTACTTGAGTACTATCGAGAAAGGTCATCAATTTTGATCAAACCAATAGAGGCAGGACAACAGAGCAACCAAAGATCCTACATCCAACAACTTCTCTGTCAGAAAAAGAAATGCAACAATATATGGAATTCTTTAAATGACTGCAAATGAATTTCACCTAATCATATGCAGACATGCCAGGATTGGATCTAGATATTATTATGAATCACTTAAATGTCAGTCCAGGAGCCAAACCAATGAAACAAAAATTAAGGAATATGCATCCACATATTTTTCTCCTAGTTGAAGTAGAACTAAATAAATTACTAGATGTAGGATTCATCAGACCTATAGCATATCCTCAGTGGGTATCAAACATCGTTCCTATTTCCAAACCAAACAAAATTATCATAGTAGCACAAAATTCAGAGATCTTAATAATGCATGTCCAAAGGATGACTTTCCTTTGCCTAACAGTGACATCATTGTAGATTTAACGGCTAGACACTCCATGTTTTCTCTAATGGATGGTTTCTCTGGATACAATCAGATTAAAATAGCACCTGAAGATTAATAAAAGACATCTTTCACATGTCCATGGGGTACTTTCTCCTTGAATGCCATGCCTTTTGGATTAAAGAACGTAGGTGCCACATATTAGAGAACTATGACAACAATATTCCATGACATGATGCATACATTCATGGAAGACTATGTGGATAACAACTTGGCCAAATCATACAACAGAGAAGAATATAAAGAGATATTGGAAAATATCTTTGACCAATTAGAATAGTACAAGTTACGACTAAATCCTAAGAAATGTGCCTTTGGTGTCACTTCAAGAAAGTTATTGGGATACATTATTTCAACTAGAGGTATCGAAGTAGATCTAGCTAAGGTCAAAGAAATCATGGAAATGGAATCTCCCAAGAATATCAGTCAACTTAGATCACTCCAAGGAAGACTCCAGTCAATCAGAAGATTTGTGGCTCAATTAGCAGATAAATGTCAACTATTTACTCATCTATTACACAAAAATGTTCATCTCAAATGGGACCATCAATGTGAGGACACATTCAACAAGATCAAGACCTATCTCATGCAACCACCCATCCTAATGTCACCAATTCAAGGAAAGATGTTGTTACTCTATGTATCAACCACCAAAGTATTATTAGGAGTTCTTCTCGCACAACAAGATAATGAAGGAAAAGAATGGTCCACCTAATACACCAGCAGAACACTAGTGGGATACGAGCTCAAATATTCCCCAATAGAAAAAGCATGCTTGGCAATAGTTTTTTCTTCTCAAAAATTAAGAAACTATCTACTATCTCACTCCATCAAGTTGATAGCTAAAATCGATCCATTGAAGTATTTGCTCAGCAAGGCAACATTACTAGGACTATAAGCAAAATGGATCATGATCCTGAGTGAGTTTGATATTGAGTATGCGGACAGAAAAGCTATCAAGGGACAAGTCACTACAGACCAACTAGCCGAGGCACCACTTCAAAAATGATTGTCCTTTACTCATTTAATTTCCCGATGTTGATATCCTAATGGTCACCACACAAACATGGAAATTATACTTTGATGGTTCATATACACAACATGGATTAGGAGTAGGTCTTCTATTAATCATACCACAAAGTCATACAATTGTGAAAGCATACAAATTAAGCTTTCCATGCACCAACAATATAGCATAATATGAAGCTTTGGTTATAGGTATCAAAATGGCTATAGAATGGAACATTACACAACTCCAAGTCTTTGGAGACTCTCAACTTGTCATCGATCAAGTTAATGATGATTAAAAAACAAAGGATGACAAACTAATGCCTTACAAAAAGGTGGTAGATGATTTCAAGAAGTATTTTGTAGAAATAACAACAAAGAAGCAGATGCCATGGCAACACTTGCTTCTCTACTTCAGACACAGGAAAATCAAGAACGTTATGAATTCTTGGTGGAAGAGTTGTTTTACCCTTCTCATAATTGTCCTGATTCCCAAATTATCTGTCACCTTGTTGGGCATGATTCCTCCTGCTATGGCCAAACTTATACATACCAAAAAGATAACACCCTACCTCCCGATTTGTCAAAAAATCAAAAGAGAAACTTTATTCACCAATCCTCCCATTATACTCTTGTTGCGGATACCCTTTTTAAAAGAGGTCTGGATGATACTCTTTTAAGAATTCTTGAACAAGAAGAGTCTGAGAAGGCCTTAAATGAATTCCATAATGGTATTTGTGGCACTCATTCAAGTGGTCTTACCTTTTCAAAAAAACTCATACTCTTGGGCTATTATTGGCCAACTATGGAACGAGATTCTTTTTAGATAGCTATAACATGCAAACAATGTCAGATCCATGAGAATTTGATTCATGCACCAGCACAAGAACTTCATGCTTTGACAACATCTTGGCCTTTCTACCAATGGGGTCCTGATCTAGTAGGAAAGATAAATCCTTCTTCATCTGATGGTCACAAATTCATCCTTGTAGCTACCAAATATTTCACAAAATGGATTAAGGCAATACCTCTCATCAATATCATAGGAAAACAAATTGTTGCATTTATCTTTAACTACATCATCTATCACTATAGAATACCCATGACCATTATCACTGATAATGGGCGACCATTCAAGAATCAGGATGTCCAAGAACTATGTGAGAAATTCAAGATCCAACACAAATTTTCCACACCCTACTATCCACAAGGAAATGGGCAAGAAGAAACATCAAACAAAACTATTTTGAAAATCCTCAAAAAGATAGTGAATGAAGCTGGCTCAGATTGGCATATTCAATTGAACCCTTCTCTATGGGCCTACCATACTAGTATCCTCACACCAACAGGTGCCACACCTTTCTCTCTTGTTTATGGATCAGAAGCAATACTACCAATACAAGAAGAGATACCTTCTCTATGAGTATCATTAAAAGGTCTTAACCCAGATGAAGAACAACGAGTATCTATATTGCAGGAGTAAGAATTAATCCATGAAAAAAAAAAAAATGCCTTTGATCATTTAAAGGTATATCAGCAAAGAATGTGCCGAAGTTATAATCACAAGGTCAAACCACAAACCTTTCAAATTGGGAAACTAGTACTAAAGGAAAATCCATGACAATAGTCAGATCGAGAAAAGAAAGGAAAGTTTGAACCAGACTGGTTAGGTCTATTTGTGGTCACAACAATATTTGGGTCAGGAGCATATCAGCTATCAACACAGGATGGGGATCAGCTCAAGGAACCCATCAATAGAATGCATCTGAAAAAGTAGAAAACTCCAAAAACAGTGAAAACACAGAAAAATCCAAAAACAATGGAAAAACAAAAAAATCCCAAAACAATGGAAAATAAGAAAAATCCAAAAAAATAGTGAAAAAGAAGAAAATACAAAAACAATGGAAAAAATAAAAAAAATCAAATATGAGAAAGTGCAATAAAAACAAATGGTGAAAACCTAGCAAACAGGCGCTATCTATTAGCTAGCTCTTCCATCTATTGGTTCATGCATCCTTCTACTTGCATTCATTTCTGTCAGAGTTGTTCATATCCATCATAAAGCCTTTGTACATACATAGGCATCCAAGGTGATTTCTTTTCATGGTTTGGATCATTGCATATATCATAATAAAGTTTGTTTCTAGACTGGGGGCAAAATCTTGAACCTAGCCGGGGGCAAAACTTTTCATCACTTTGAGCTTAATCAAACAAGTAGAACAACAGTTAGAAAACACTTGTCAAGTGAAAAACTGAGACACATCCAATGTTGAACATAATATCATATTGTGAATCATCAACTATTACATATTAGTCTAAACATGACAAACACATATCAATGGAAGATAGTCTTGACTCTGGATTTTAACACTTTGACAATAATGGTTCAACAATTTTATCTTGATTTTTGCTATCATGATTTCTGAGTGACTCTGGGATGTCTTTGACTAGAGGAACAAGGAAGGAACATAATATTTTTCTTATCTACTATCTGTAAATTAATCGTTCACATATTAGTCTAAACATGACAAAGATGACAAACACATATCAATGGATGATATATCTTGACTCATGATTTTAATACTTTGACAATAATGGTTCAACTATTTTATCTTGATTTTTGCTATCATGATTTCTGAGTAACTCCAGGATGTCTTTGACTAGAGGAACAAGGAAGGAACATAATATTTTTCTTATCTACTATCTATAAATTAATTGTTCATATGTGCAAAGTTGTCTCAGGACATGATCATTAGAGTATCCTAGAAGACATTTCAGACTTCATATAGAAATGGTTAATACTGCCTATTTATGCAAGCAAGAATTAGGTCATCTTGGTTCAATTATACCTTGATGCTTGTGCTAACTTGCAATATCAAAACCCAAGAAAGTAGTTCTTAGGTCATCATGGTTCAATTATACCATTGATGTTTGCACTCACTTCCCACATTTTAAAGGCTCAATGATGAAACAAAGCAATCACCACATGATTAGTCCGATCACCGCATTGCATTTCATTTTGCATTTGCATTTTTAAAGTAGATTTGCATTTCATTTTGCATGGAATCACAACACTCATCTTTTCCATGGCCAAAGACTTCAACATGCTGTTATCTCTCTTATTACATGATTGGGTACATTGGACAATAAAATAATAATCAATTCACTCATCCTGCATGATAAGTTAGTTCATCTCATATAGCCATTGCATACTAAGGCATCATTCATATAAAGCATCCAATCATTCATTCATTTAGTTAGATTATTGCATTGTAGCCATTTTATCTCAAATCATATAAAGTAACACCATTGCATTGCATCCATATCATATTAACATGCATGAGAAAATCATAAAAATATCATAAACATAGAAAGTATTGCATTGCACATATATCACATAGTGCTTATAAGCATCACCATACATATTCTCATATGCATAACATCATGTAAATACTGCATCATCATATAAGAAGTATGCATCCATCATCTAGAATATAAATCATACATCATGAAAGTAACTACACAACATAATCATATATCAAATCAAATGCATCCATAATCTCATAGGTCATGTAGAGCGAATAGGATGCATCCTCGGGCTAGATCTCACACTCTTTGTACGGTCTCCATATCACAGTATCCAGATCATCCAGTGTCCATCGCCAATACTCCAATTTGCACAGCTTTCGCTAGACAATGATGCCTAGATACCCGTCATCATAAGGTCTACCTACAAGTCTATCTCTATCAACCAATGGTCGTGTGATAGGCAGGTGCTCCCAGGCCCATATCTGGAGAACGGTCACCCCTGTTGATAATGCATCCAATCTCTAGTACACAACTCGGTGCAGGTCATGATACAAGTGCGCCAACATGCATGACCCCCATGCAAATCAGGTCCCCTATGTCACCATCTGATCAAGGAGACAACCCCATCCAACAGATAATCCCTTTGACCTATGATCAGGACAAAGGAAACCTCCAATGAATCCGACAAGAATAGTGGGTAATGTGGCATAAGCTATCTCTAGCATCTCCTACCATGCAATTTCATATCCACCTATCTCATCATCCTCAAACACTTGACATAGTGCATGTGTCCCACCTGCTCGCTAAGATCATAATACACTAGCTTGCCCATCACAGGGATGCATAATATCTGGTATACATCCTCGGGTGTCACTGACATCTCGCCCGTCAGTAAGTTAAAAGTGGTGTGCTCGCTATGCCAACGCTCTGCTAAGGCTATCAATAATCCTTGGTTAATCAAGGGTTAGGGCATGCTGAGAAGGGAAGATAAACCACACCTGTTAATGTGGTCTTGCTCTTCCTGAAGGATACTAAAGTGCTCCTCCAATCAAATCATCTCATCATATCATTCTCTTGATTTATCTATCTATCAAATCAATCTATCTATCAGTCTATCTTGCTCAATTGAGATTTTTATCAAATCTCATTGGCCCCCTATCAATGACGCTCATCTATCATGAGGTCACTATCAATCCTATTTCATCTTGCACGTACATCGAGATAATCAGAAATAATCATCAAATTTCATCACTCAGGAGTGTTTAATTTTATCAATTCGATAGCTAATCAAATCTTACCCTATCGATATCAAAAATTAAATCAAATCGACAGCAAATCCAACCTCTTTATCAAACATCAATAATCGAAAAAATTCAATAAATGTCAAAAATCAAATCAATAATAAAAAGAAATCAAGTCATCAAAAAATCAAAAAATCATGAAAACTCATCAAAAAATCATCAAAACAAATTCAAAAAATCATAAAAAAAAATAAAACAATCATAAAAAAAATTAAAAAAACTCGAAAACTCACAAAAAAAAAAATTGGTTTTTTGCCTGACCCCCTCATCGGTAGGCTTGACGTCTGCAGTGGCGCTAGTGCCACCCTTGGCATCAGTGGTGGCACTAGCAGTGCCGCACATGGTGCTCACAATGGCACCTATTGTGGCGTCGACGACGACGCCCATGGTGCCTGAGGTGGTGTCGATGATGCCGCGCATGGCGCCCATGACGCCACCGACAACGTCGCTCGTGGTGCTCGTAGTGTCTGTGGTGGGGCCACCATGGCACCACTGCCCCCCCCAATCAAGCAATTTTTTTTCCAAAAACATGACAAAAGCATAAATAAATATTTTTTTTGGGAGCGAATTAAATTTTTTTCAAAAAATCCTAAAAAACCCATTTTTCAAACCCACATGGCGAAAATGCTAAAAAATGTTTTTTTCTACAAATAGCTAATTTTTTCACAAATCAACTAAAACTTTGACAAAGTTGTGTTTTCTCGAAGTATGTACCAGTAGACCGTAGGCTGAAGGATGCTCATTTTGCTGAACTCACTCAAACCTATGTTGGTGGTACGGGATAGCCATTTATTCCTCTAGAGAAACTTTTCAAACAACTGAAGTGCACAAATGAAGAGTGGTAAAAGGACTTCACCTTTTTAAACTCACAATGGGGCATTTAAGTGGGATTTTTATTCCACTAACTTTTAATCATCTAATCAACTTGGTAGGGCATTGTTTCCAAATTTTTTTATCGGGAAATGAATCGGATCAACTCTGAAAATCTCCAAAAAAAAGAAAATCATTCAAAATCTAAAAATCGTAAAAATTTCAAAAATTTCAAAAAAATCAAAAAATCGTGAAAAATTCAAATATATTGCAAAATTATTCGATTCATCTCCCAAGGGGGCATCCTCACATCAATATCTATTAGTCAGCGTTTGGGGCATCATATCGAGATTTATCATCCCAAACATCGAAACCACATCATATCGAGATTTATCATCTCAAAATCGAATCAGTATCATATCGAAACCAAATCCACATCAAATCAAGATCAACTCTGCATCCTATCAAAATCAATATCAACAACATTATCAATTGAGTTTTCTTTGAACCAATGTGTCATCACACATCACTTCAAAGAGGGGAAAAATGTATACACAAGTTAATTAAATACGCAATTATTTGATTAATCCCCTTTCCCAATTAATTGAATTCACAAGCCACTTGATTAATTTATCTATTTATCTACTAGTAAATAAATCTACATGATTTATTTATATAGTTCATTTAATATCCCCCTTTGATTAATTAATTCTAAATTAATTAATTCCCCTCATTTTAATCAATTCTTCTAATTCCTAATTAAGATTAACAAACTCAAGTTTGTTGAGATTAATTATTATTTTCCAAATTATTTGAATTTCTAAATTCAAATGAGCACATGGCTCCTAACTTTTAACCACCTAACCTAACCATCTCCTAACCTAACCCATTCCACCTAGCCTTGGGTTTAACTAACCCTATCCTATCTTGCACATTCTAACCTCATTATCCTAACCTCCTATGGTGTGGGTATTCTCCCCTTGAGACAAATGGAACTTTTGCCACATGTCTCCTCCCTTGGACACTTTCCCTCTCATGAGCAAGGCCCCTTGACACTTGTCACCACAGAGATGACAAGTGTCCCTTCCTCCAACCTCTTCTTCAACTTCCTCAATCTTGGCCCTTAATATCTTCAGATCAGATTTGGACCATTGATTCTTGCCACCTCAGCTTTGGCCTTGGAATTCCTATAAATATCACCCATTTTGGAGCAATAAGGATCCCTTGCATTCATATTTTTAGCATCATTACTATAGGCAAGTTGCATTTCAATTATCTAGTAATTAGACTTTTTTATTAATCATAGCATGTTAATCTAGTCTCTTAGATCATGCATTTCATATCATTTGAATAATCAATCATGATCAAGTAGCCACTCAACTCTTGAGTTGCCACTTTGGAGGTCATTGCTCCATTAAGATTCAATCAATCCAACACCTTCAAGGTCCTCAAGAATAGAGGAAAATGGGACATTTCAAGGAAGGTTTATGATTTGCATCTTTAGTTTAGTTTTTAATGAAGCTTTCCATTATGTTTTATTGTCTCATTATATGTGTATGCCTTTCTATATAGCACATTTTTAACATCACAGTTTAATCTGACATATCTAGGTAATACTTGTGTCAGTTATGCATCTTCTGCATCAGGTTCCTCATTTTCTTCCTCACTATCATCGCTTACTAATTGAGCACCTAGTTCTTCATTTGTCGGTTCTTGATTGTTATGTGCTTCTGGTTCAATGATCACAAGTTTCTTATCATCTTTTTTAGGTTCTGATCTGTTGGTACCTTCTGACTTTTCAGATAGATCATCTACCTTCACATTAACACTTTCAATAATTTTATTAGTTCCCTTATTGTAACATTTATATGCCTTACTCTTAGAAGAGTAACCAAGAAAAAATCCTTCATCAGATTTTGCATCAAACTTCTCAGTGTACTTATCTCTCTTAATAAAACATTGACTTCCAAAATTTTTGAAATAACTTACACAAGGTGTTTTTCCATACCATAGCTCATAGGGTGTCTTATTATTACCTCTCTTTATCAGTACTTGGTTTAAAGTGTATACAACGGTACTGATCACTTCTCTAGAAAATATTTTGGATTCATCACCTTTTAATAACATGGTTCTTGCAACTTCAACTATTGTTGTATTTATCCTTTCTGCTATACCATTTTGTTGTGGTGTCCTCGGAGCAGACATCTATCTCTTTATACCATGTTCATCACAATACTTAAAAAATTCATCAGATGTGAATTCACCTCTCTAGTTTGATCTTAAACGTTTCAAATTCTTACCGGTCTCATTTTCAACGAGATCTTTAAATGATTTAAATTTACTAAATGCTTTTTATTTCTCCTTCAAAAATGTTGCCCATGTCATTTTAGAATAGTCATCGATGAAAATCATGAAATACCTATCACATAATAACTCTTTGTTCTAATAGAGCCACAAAGATTAGTATGTACCAATTCTAAAATATTCTCAGAAGTACAATTCTTGCTCTTGAAAGAAATAGAGGTCATCCTACTGATTTGACAATCTTTGCATATCACATTATCTAGTTTGACAATTTGTGGCAATCCTCTTACAACACTTGACTTAATTACTTTAACCAAATTATCAAAATTAACATGACAATATCTTTTATGCCACAACCAAGTGTCTTCCATTCTTGCAACCAGACAATTATTAACATTATTATTCAAATGGAATAAGTTACCTTTAGTTTTCTTCCGAGTAGCAATGAATTCATCATTACCTCCAAGAATTTTGTAGACTCCACTTTTAAACTGAAGAAAATAACCTTTATCATTGAGCTAACCAACACTTAAAAGATTATGCTTTAGACCATCAACCCAAAACACATTATCAACATTACTCTTCCCATTTAGAGAGATAAAACCTTTACCTTTCACCATACAGGGAGAGTTATTTCCAAATCTAACAACACCTCCATCAAATTAATTAAGGGTTATGAACTCACTCTTGTCTCTGGTCATGTGGTGTGAGCAGCCACTATCTATAATCCACTCATCACTATTCTCCATGTGAGATACTAGTGCCCTTTCATTTGATAGTTCCTCCTTCATGGCTACAAACACAATTTCTTCATTGTCATCTTTATCTTCAGACTCCTCATCGGTCACTCCTTCATCTACAACAACATAACAACATTTCTTGCCCTTTCCTTTGAATCTTCTAAACTTTTCTTTCTTATCGGTGTTAGGGCAATTAGCAGCAATATGCCCAATTGTACTACAAGAGAAACACTTCAAAGGTAGCTTTCCTTTATACTTACCAGTGCCTCTTGGAAATCTTTTTGCTAATAGTTCCTCAAGTTCCATCACTTGATCTTCATTGTTTTCATTTCCCCAGTAACTTCTATGGCTTGTCCTACACTCATGATTTTGACATATATATTTTCCTTTTCTAGCAGTTCAATTGGTAATAGAAGCTTTAAAGGAAGATTCAGTAGATTTTGTCACACTATTGACAAAACTATTTAACTCAAAAGTTGTAAGCTTACCAATCAATGAATCAACAATTACCTTATCCTTTGAAATAGATCTAAGTTCTTGGATTGTAGATACTCTTATAACATACTGAGGTTGAAGAGTTCTAAGCATCTTAATTTCTATTGCATCATCATTTATTTTACCTCCAACACTCTTTATGCCGCCAACAACTTCTTTGATTCTCTCACCATACTGTGCAATATTTTCTCCTTCAAGCATTCTCATGTCGTCCAACTTTCCTCTTTTGCTCTTTTTACATGATCATCTCCTCCATAGATTGTATCTATTTTTTCCCATACCTCTTGTGTAGTTTCCATTCCTTGAACATCGATATATTCTAAATCAAATAAGGTACTTACAATACCTTCTAAGGCTTGCATGTTCTCTTGCTACTCTTTGAGTTCATTCGGTGTCAATGGAGTAGTGGTAGGAGAAACATATCTTGTTTTAACTTGCTTCCACTATTATGCACCAAGACCTTTGATGTAGATCTTCATTCTATCTTTCCTGATCTTGTAGTTATCCTTGTTGAACTTAGGACCATCTTTCTTCATCATCTTGACTTCCTCAGAATCTTTCCCTCAAGTGGTTAGGTTTTCTACACACACAGAGGACCAAAGCTCTAATACCAATTATTAATACTAGGAGGATCCAATTAATACATAGACGAGGGGTGGGGGGGGGGGTGAATTAGTATTAATACCAACTAAAACTAAAATCCCCAAAACAAACTTATATCAGATCTAAAACCATTTAACAAATATTCCAACTTCTTTAATCAGATCTAACAACCTCTTGATCAGATTTGCTTAACACATTAATCAAATCATTTATCACAACTATCAATACTTTCACCACTTAAGAAATCATATCAATTTAATCATATATCAACTTATCCACCTTATCAATCAAATCGATTACTTTCCTTAACAACTTCTTATCAGTACAGGTAACCTCTGATAAACTTCTGATAAAACAACATAACCAGTGCCTCAGAAATAATGCATGAAATGAAACATAAAAAAGAACATCACATGAAAAACATTCCACACATGAACACCATAAGTTTTTTATGCCGAAACCCAAATGGGAAAAACCACGATGGGAGTTGGTACCCACAAGTATTTGTACTCTTTTGAAGTGTGCCTTGTTAGGAGCTTACAATATGACATGTTAGGAGAAGACCCTATTAGGAGTCACCCAGTTATTGGATTTACCTAGAAGCTCAGTTAGGAGCTTAATGACCTATTAGGATCAACCTCTTGAGAGGATTTACCACTCTTTTTGAGAGCTTCCCTATTAGGACCTACCCAGTTGAGGGATTTAACCTGCTGCAACTGTTAGGGAACAACAGTAAGAAAATGATCTGTTACTTGCACTTCTCTGCTTGCTTAATTAGATCCAGTTATGCACAACACTCTGCAACTCTCAACTAGATCTCACACTTCACTTGGATGGCTCAACACATTCTCTAAGACCACCGACACAATGAACATCAATTGTGTCAACCTAAATAGCCATCTCAACTAGGTCAGCCACTAAACCCTAAATTACAATACAAATAATAAGAGATCATCTTAGATCAATCATACAGATCATAGCATCAAATTACAATGCAATATTAGCTATTAGTTGATCGTAACTCATCACAAAAATCCGATCTATACCAAATTCAAACCCTTAGTGAAGAATACTAAGAGGGGGGGTGAATTAGTATGCCCAAAAAACTTAACCAAACTCTTAAGCAATTTTACTGCAGACTGGTATAATAGTTTAAAAAACAAACCACTTAAAACACTGATAAGCCAAATAGCAAATAAATCATTCACCCACAAAAGCACAATCACCATAACACAAGATATTTTGATGTGGAAACCTAAATGGGAAAAACCATAGTGAGTAAAACTCACAAGTCAACTATCTGCAGAATAGTAACCAGACTGGTTAAGGCCTTACAATGTTCTTCACCACAACAAATCCTATTAGGAATTCAGATCTATGTTAGGAGATAACCCCTGTTAAAGACTACCCTATTAAAGGATTTCAGATCTACAACTGTGAACCACCTTGTTAGAGGATTTACAAAAGGCTTGACTGGGCCTACCCGATTAAGGGTTTCAGACTTTTCGAAGAGATTAGTAATCAACAAGTGAATGATCAAGAAAGTAGCATAGAATGTTTGATTAGATCCTTGACTATTTTCTGTTAATGCTTTGCAACATTACTTCATTATTCTATCCTTTCCATGTTCAATCTCTATCGCATGATGCTTCTATAACAAATTCTCTCTTCAAATATACACACATGCACACTTAAAACCCTAGACATGATGTCCTTAAATAGGAAGTTGATTTCATGTCGGTCCAATGAGATTGGATTACAATTTCCTAGGTTCAAAGCATCTAGACACATTTGGTAACATGACACAGAAGCACCGCCAAAGTGTCGGTGGATGATAACTCATCACACTCTACAATTTTACCAGTTTAACACAATATATCAATTACTGATAAAGAAAGATTGGTAAACTGGAACATAGTGTTCCGATCAAAAAGATTAACTATGGTTGGGGGTCCTTGTTTTGCTTGAGGTCTACATACTGCTTGATGTCTTCATACCACTTGAGGTCTTCGGTCATGCTTTGATCGGTAAGCATTTTCTGCAAAACATCGATATTTTTCTACAAACAAAGACTATGCATTCAATGGCATATAATACCGGTGTGAACAATACAACACATATTGTTGGTTGAGAATAACTCATACATAAAATAAGTGTACGTCCATCAATGACAATCACAACTAAACATCATCAAAATACCAACAATCTCCTCC
The DNA here is from genome assembly GCF_030272615.1 of Cryptomeria japonica. Taxonomy (NCBI): domain Eukaryota; kingdom Viridiplantae; phylum Streptophyta; class Pinopsida; order Cupressales; family Cupressaceae; genus Cryptomeria; species Cryptomeria japonica. Next base: position 719,172,866 of record NC_081413.1, on the reverse strand, counting down.
TTTGGCATTGATGGCAACACTTAAAGAAAATTTGACATCTAAGTGCTTACAAAACAAAAATGATGCCATAATCAAAATTTACTCCCCCTAAGCATACACACTACTCCCTTTGCCAAAATTACAAGCATGTAAAAATTCAATGCTACTCCCCCTTTTGCCAACAATGACAAAGTAATACAAAACATAGTGGGTTTACCACTCCCTTGAGTTACCAAAATCATATTGCATAACATAAAAATATAGTATATGTTTATGACAATAAAGAGTAAAACTTTTCAAAAATATATTTAAAGTTTTTCATGATATCCTTCATGTCTATGGACCAGGTATCTAGGAGTGAGGAATCAATTTCAGTCTGAGTCTTCATCTGGAAAGATAACTCCTCCATGGAATCGATGATGCTCAATTCCTGTGTAACAATAATAGCCTCCAAGTTCATAAAACACTTCTAAAGAACCTACAACTTTGGTAATAAAAGCAACTAGAGCTCTTGCAGATCTTGAGTCCGCTTGTAGATCTCTGATTCAATCTTTGCAATATGATGCTAGTGAGTGTGAATAGTCTACCCATACACTATGAAGGAATCATATGGAAATCTCAGAGGTTTCATCAACTCTAACATTGATACTTTCAACAATTCTCTGAGTCCTATTGTTAAAACACTTGAGAGCTTTCCTCTTGGTGGAATACCCTAGGAATATTCCCTCATCACATTTTGTATCAAACTTGCTATGGTATTTAGTTCTCTTGATATAACACTTGCTACCAAACACTCTAAAGTAGCTTACCACTAGATTTAACTAGTCCAATACCCATAAGGAGTTTTATCCTTACCTTTCTTGATGAGTACCCGGTTCATAGTGTAGACTATAGTGCTCACTACTTCTCTCCAAAAAGTGTGAGCAACCTTTCCTTGAACTAGCATTGTTCTGGCTGCTTAAACTATAGTCCAGTTGTTCCTTTCTGCTAGGCCATTTTACTGTGGAGTCCGGGGGCCAGACAGTTGTCTTTTGATTCCATTCTCTTCACAGTACTTATAGAATTCTCTAGAGGTGAACTCACCTCCTTGATCGGTTCTAAGGCATTTAATCCTCTTACCGCTTTCCTTTTCAACTAGTGCTCTGAAGGCTTTAAAATTTCCAAAATCTTCAGACTTGTCTTTCAAGAATGTGACCCACATCATTCTTGAGAAATCATCAGTAAGGATCATAAAGTACCTATCTCCCTAAACACTCCTAGTCTTCATAGGGCCACACAAATCAATTTGCACAAGATCAAGTAAATTATCTGCTATGAAAGATTTACCTTTGAGGTTGAGCAAGACATTTTCCCCAGTTGACATTCTCTGCACAAAGGATTCTCTGATTTGTTCAACACAGGCAATCCTCTAACTGCCTTGATCTTACTAGCTTTCACAATATTATCAAAATTTACATGGCAGATTCTCCTATGCCATATCCAACTATCATCAAACTTGGCCATTAGACATTGACTGATATTTGTATTTAACTGAAATAAGTTACCTTTGGTCTACATACCGGTAGCCATCAGTTCACCACTCTTTCCTTTTATTTTGCACACTCCATCTTTGAATTCTAAAGTGAGTCCTTTATCATTCAACTGAGCAACACTCAAAAGGTTATGCCTGAGACCTTCTACCCAATACACATTATGAGCACTACTTTTTCCATTTAGAGAGATGGACCCTTTGCCTTTTACAATACATGGTGCATCATTACCAAATCAGACTACACCTCCATCATACTCTTTCAGAGACAAAAACTTTCTCCGGTCACCAGTCATGTGGTGAGAACAACCACTGTCAATAATCCACTCATTAGAATTATCAAAGTGGGAGACAAGAGCCTTCTTGTCTGTCACATCTTCCTTAACAACTACAAATACTATGTCTTCACTTTCTTCATCTTCTGATTCATCATTAGTGACACCTTCATCAACTACAACAAGATAGTTTCTCCTATTTCCTCCTTTGAACTTTTTGAACTTTTTGAACTTCTCCAGTTTATCCTTATTATCACTATTAGGACAATTGACAGCAATGTGTCCTATACTATTCCAAGAAAACCATTTCAAAGGGAGCTTACCTTTTTATTTTCCAGTTCCCTTAGGAAGTCTCTTGGCCAGAAGAGCTTCAAAATCCATCAGGATCTCCTCATCATCCATATCGCTTCTTTGTTTAGGTTCACAGCCGGTACTAACTTCTTTACCCTTTCTAGATAGTACAACAGATGCTCTAAAGGGTGAATCAGTCTTCTGAACACTGCCATCATAATTGTTTAGCTCATATGTGGTCAACTTAGCAATGATGGAGTCAAGGGATACCTTTGTCTTGTCAATAGATCTCAACTCCTGAATATCAGCAACCCTTATTGCATAGACCGGTAATAAGGTTCACATAACTTTGCTAACAATGGTGGAATAATCCATTGTACCTCCTACACTCTTGATGTCTCCAACAATAGTTTTAATTCTTATCCCATACTATTGAATAGTTTCTCCTTCAACCCTCTGCATGTCTTCAAACTTTCCCCTAAGGCTCTCTTCCTTAGCTTCCTTCACATGCTCATCACCGCCATAGATAGATTCCAGAGTATCCCATACATCTTTGGGATTGTCTTTATCTTGAACATCTATAAACTCAATATCAGATAGACTGCTGATAAGAGCTTCCATGGCTTGCCCATTCTCCTGAATTTCTCTTCTTTGATCATCGGTGAGAGTATCTGTAGGAACAACATAAGTATTTCAACATAGTTCCAGTGTTGAGAACCCATGCTTTTAATTTATATCTTCATTATGTCCTTCCATATCTTAAAGTTATCTCTGTTGAACTTAGGAGCTTCCCTCTTCATCATTAGAATAGGATCTTTTCCTCAAGCGGTTAAGCTTACAAAACAGAGGACCTAGAGAACTGCTCTGATACAAATTAATGAATAATGATGAATAGTAAATACTCAATAGATATCGAGAGGGGGGGGGTGAATCAGTATAGACAAAAACTTCTTTAACAACTTTAAATAGTAAAGACTATACTAACTAGTGAACAACATCACTAATCTAAATCAAGGCAGTACTGGTAAAACATAGTGACTGTAAAAGTCATAAACCGGTAACACTTAGATCATCACAAAACCTAATATCTCATTTCCACTTCACCCATATGCTTAAACAAGTAATACATCAGAAATATAATGACCACTAGATCAACATGCATTACTGCTTAACAGAAAACACTAAAACATCACATGAAAAGGCATCACACATAACATAGTCATTTTTCACGTGGAAACCCAACTGGGAAAACCATGGTGGGGATGAATACCCACGAGTTGTTCTTGAACTCTTCTGAAGTTTGCTTTGTTAGGAGCCTAGTCTAGTTAAGGACTTTACAATAGGCTCTGCTAGGAACCGATCCTACTAGGGATCACCCAGTTAAGGGATGGCTAAATACCCAGTTAAAAGGTTAGAACCCTGTTAAAGGTTACCTCGCAAGAGGATTTGAAGAACTCAATGATTTTGAGTCACCCTATTAAAGGATTTACAAAAAGCCTATTAAAGCTACCCGATAAAGGGATTTTCAACTGTTGAAATGATTAGAAGTCAATAGGTAATACACTGATTTGATCACAACACTCAATGCTAAGGCAAATCCACTTCAGTTCTTATACTTCTGCAATCATACTTTGCAGATCTCTACTCATTGCTCTGGTCTGGCAAGAATCAAGTATCTCTTCACTTGGATACACACATAACATTTGCAAACAACTTCACAATGCAAATCATCATCAACCTTATAGACAACAATTAGGTCAGTAACCAAAACCTAAAACCCTTAGCATCTAGGTTATCAATATAGTCGGTCCAATACTGACCGTTTAATCACATTGCATAGAGTAAAAAAATCTTGAACAAATCTCAAGATGTTCTCCATTGTTCGTTCTTCACCGCTTCTCGAAGCTGATAACCCATCATGTGCTCTCCACCATTTACTGAGGTTTTGCACATTCTCGAGGTGGATAGAGTCAATCTTGTTCATGCAAGATCCTCAAGAAGATTCTTCACATGTACAAGACTGATGTGGAAACGCGATCTCATCTTCATTTCAATGCTAACTCATCACAGAATGTCATCGGTCGAATCACACATACTTAGAATGTATCAACTGTTAGGTCCCAGAGACAACTGAGAGGGGGGGGTGAATCAGTTGTCTAATAAATTCAAACCAAAAACCAATTAACCAACTTAATGCTTAATACCGGCTGTAGACGTCTAAAAATGGTCAACGCTTGCGGAGTCATACTTTAACATTTGCACATTGCCTTATTTTAGGGTTTTTGCATCACATTAACATTTCTTCTATGTCACACACTTGGTCTTTATCATTTGCGAGCATTGAGTCCTTCTTCTGCATTCTTCATTTATCTCGCTTTCGAATTTGGTCTTGTCGATAATAATCTTCAGTCATGATTTTGGTTGATCTTATCCTGTTGCATCAATGTGCATGCTCATTTGGCATATTTTGACATCATCAATTTGATTTCATTTTGGACATCATCAATCCTAATTGATGATAGAATTAGGGTTTTTTCCTCTGGTCAATCTTGTCGTTTTGCGATCCATTTGTTATCGATCGTTGTCATTTTCAATCTTGTCATTTTGCGATCGATTTGTCATCGATCGTCGTCCTTCTCAATCATGTCAATTTGGATCAATTAGTTATTGTTCCTCATCAATTGGCGCATTTATCAATCAAATCATTTATCAGCATTGGTCCTTTTGTCAGTCAGAATCATGATCAAATCAAATCGATATCAATTATCTTTTGTCAAGACCTAATTGTCATCCTTGCATTTCTAATTCATCTTCTAGGGTTTTATGATTTATTCATTTAATCTTGTTTGTCATTTTTCCCTCTAGGTTAAATAATTTATTTATTTATCCTAAGTCTTCTTGTCACAATTAAATATTTATTTAATTGGCTAATTAATTCCTCCTCTTTTTGTAAATTAATTAATGAATGAAAAATTATTAATTAATTTACCTAATTTCCTCATTTTCTAATTTCCTAATTTCAACTTCCACCTAATTAATTTCTCTCTAGTCTCTCCCTATTTTTGTGCTTCGGTGGAAGCATGAATTTCTCATGCGTCATACTATTGGCATAGCAAGATGTCATAGGCTTTTAGTCCTCTAACCTTTGCATTGGCAATATGTCATAATTCATGACATAGAAGGTGTCATAACCTTCTTCCTTCAACTAAATTTTGCCATTTTGAAATCAATTGCCTCTAATATCAATTTCATGCTAATCTTGTCTTTTCTCCAATTTATCTATAAATTGGATGAATTTCTTCAATAAAAGGGTCCATCTAATCACATTTTTGGATCCCCAATCAATCAATCAATCACACCTCTAGTATTCTTACGCTGCCATCTTGTCAATCTTGCTTTCATAGTATGCTTATACACTTGTAGGTGAGATCCACAAAATAATGCAATTTGAAGGAGAAAGAAGGAAAATGGAGAATCATGGAGGAGACATTTGCATTTGTGATGGTTTGTGTTTGAATTGAATGTTTTATTTTCATATCTCTATTGAATGTTTGTAGGTTTTCTTATCATTGCAATTGAGTTTTCGTGATTGAGCTAGTCTAATTTTCTTATTGCTTTGATGGTTTCCAAATTCCTATCTACATTTCTTGGTGAACCTGACGTGAACTAACCATCTAACCATGTTTTGAGTGCCTTTTGAGCTGATTTGCAGGTAAAAACCCAAGAAACAGGGCAACTCAGGGCTTTCTGGGCACTTTTGCGCCTATGTCAAAGGGATTTGCGCCTATGTCAAGGCATTCTGCGCCTATGTCAAGGCATTTTGCGCCTATGTCAAGACATTCTGCACCTATGTAAGGACAGAAACAGAGGTGAAAATCAGTGTTTTTACTTGCAATTTACTTTGCTTTGCATTCTGTTCTTGTATCCTGGTTTTCTTTGGTATTGATTCTCTGTGCAGCACCTTGGCATTATGTGTGACAAAGACTAAGAATGAAACTACTAACAAATCTTATGCAGGTTCGCTAGTCAAAGACCAAGCAAATCAAACTCCTACCTTAGTGATTTTGTAGGTTGCCTTATATTCCAACCAAACTTTGTGTTTGTGCTTCATAATTAGGCACCTAGTATGTTTGCTAAGTAGGATGGAATGAACATGTGTTTACTTTGCTTGTCGAGTTTGACATTGGAGTAGGAGAGTGTACTCTCATCCTTGTTAGGGTGATAAGAAATCCAGATCTTCGATACCATTCTCATGTTTTGGATTGTGTGTTACCTTTAGAGGGCCTGCCTTCCTGACCATTTGCTTTCTTTTGCAAGCAAGTGACAATCGTGAGAAGGGAACGACCCAAGTGAGCACAACTAGAGTACCTTGGCATTCTAACTCACTATAAATAAATACCTAATGGGCAAAAGCTTTGAAGGAAGGGTTACGTGGGAATTGCAGTTACTTGGGAAGTGATGACCCTTGGACTCTTTCTCATATCAACATCTAAGTAGGGTGTCACGGTCTAAATCATGCTTGTGCGACTACATTTGTTTGGTATCTTGGTGGGCCTATGTCTCAATCACACTTGCATGACACCAAGGAGTAGCGCTTAACAGAAATCCTTATTAAACACCGTGTATTTAGAGGCCAAAAATCCTTCTAGTTGCTTGAGAAGGAGGAGTTCGGATACTTGGAAGAGCTAATAAGTTTTCCATGGGGACTGATGCTTGGCTGCCCTAAGAAGTGAGTGTCGTGAAGGGGAGCCCGTGGGGTCAAGCATCTATGTATTCTCCTTGAATCTCATAATGAGTCTACCTCTCAAGTACCTACTGTCCTTACCTACCATAAGAAATGTGTGAATGAGCATGATTGTCTTGAGTCTAAGTTAAAAATATCTTGTCTTCTTTGCTTGTCAAAAGTTGAGTTGTGTCTCATTTCAAAAACAAGACAAATTGATTCAAAACAAGGTTAAACATGGGAGTATTTCATTCAACAAAGTTCAAAAACACCTTCAAACATGGTTGTCAAACATTTTTCAAAATCTTGTCTCAACATTCATGTCACTTAGATTTAGGTTCATCCTAGGTTTGCATTTTGTAAATTCATTGTCAACTACTAAGGTTAAGTTTCAATTAGGTCATACTCCTTTGCATGTGTCCTCTTGCATTAGAGTAATACCATTTCATAATTCAACCTTAGGTTTTGTTTTAGGTTGACATTGTCATACATTTGCATTTGCATCCTTGTCCTCATAACATTAGGTCACATTTGCATACCCTAGGTCTCTTCATTAAGCTTAGGTCATTATCATATCATATTAAGGTCATTTGCATAGTAATTGTCCCTTTGCATATAGTGTCAAAACTAGGTTTTGTCATACTTGAGTAATGCAAATCTTTGATAAAACCCTAAGTTATTGTTAGGAAGTCTAGACCTTATCAAACCTTTGTCTTTTTGTCATCAATGTCATTTCATCAAACCTAGCTTAGTATCCAAGCATATAGGGGAGACATTGTCATTTTGTCCTTTTGTCACTTGGTCCTTTTGTCCTTTGAGGTCTAGAAAACATTTCAATTTCCTAAGGGTCTCATTTCTTAGAATTGCATTCATGAGTTTGTCAAAATCTTGAAAAAACAAAAAAAACATAGGTTGCATTCTTGCCATAGATTGCATTTTCATCTATTTAGTTTGCATTTAGTTGCATATCATATACTATCCTTGAAAAATTCCAAAAACTATTACATTTGCATAGTGACATGCCTGTTGAAACAAGGTCAAAATCTAAGAAGATGGGTGAACCAACGTATCAACCCATTGACAACATATCAAATCCATAGTTTCAAACTAGTCAAATAGTACAAATTGAAGGTTCGTCAAACACATCATTACCACCATATGGAATGGTTCAACTTGGACCACCTCCATTATATGAGCTAGTATTTGTACCCATGAAACTGGGACATGGGAGTTGTCCACCAACACCAAGAGGAAATGCACCTTTCGATTGGAATCAACCAAACCTGCAACATGACATTCAAACTCAAACAGTATATGAGGAACAAACTCTTTCACAAGGATTTGGTTTCAGATCAAGGCATTCAATAGGAGACAAATCCAAATGTTTTACTAGATTCTTCATCAGATTCTGATGCTTCTGATGATGTTGATATGTTCCTTAAAGATCCTAAGATGACAAAAAAGATGGATAAATTCTTGAACAAGGTCTTTAAGATGTTCCCACAAAAATATCTTGACATGATGAGTAATGTGACCTCCTCAAGTGAGCAAATCAATGTGCAAAAACAACAAGGTGGTGAGCTGTTAAGTTTCTCTCCACATCCAAATGAGGAAAATGTGCAACAAGAAACTCAACCTACCTTGATGAGTAAATGTGCTTCAAAAGCATTGACAGTGACTATTCCTCAAAAGTCACCATTTGAAACAATAAATAATCTGTTATTTTACAACACCTGTAACACAAGATCAAATGAGGGCCACACAAATATTGATAGCTGTCCCTCAACAAGAAATGGTTCCTCGCATGCATAAAATTGGATCAAAATCTAAGATGCAAGAAAGCTTTATGACTAGAATGCCTGATCTCACCAATGTCCAAAACAATTCCACAATGCAACAAAGTTCCTATGTCCCATTAAGTTCAATATATTTGCCAAATACTCAAGTACCTGTTATGCAAACTATTGTGACAGATCCTCCAATAATGGCAACACAAAGAGCCACAAATAGTGGTTTGCACCAACAACAAATGTTACAACAATTGAGTAATACGCACAAGGCACAATTGAATGTGCAAACAAACAGTGCACAACAACAACACTATTGCATTCAACAACAAGTTGCAGCACCTTCTGCACCATTGCAAGTTAATTCAAACTTGCAACCACCATAGTGGATTGGACAAATGACACAACAAGTCAATGCAAGTGCCATACCCCATCTAAAGGAGAAACAACAAAAACCTCCCAAACAAAGTTTTTTGCAAATGATGGGATTTACACCAAGACAAGAACAATTGGCACAAAGTCAACAAATTCCAATTCGTCAGCATCAACAACAACATGTGCCTCAATATGTGCCAAGACAAACAAGTTATCATACTTCACCACCGCAATTGACGTCTGTGCAATATCAACAACACCCTCAATTGCAATATCAACCTAGGCTACAAATGATGATTCCAGCACAAGAAGCATAGCAACAAGGTCAATATCAAGGCATGGCACAACCACCACAACAAGAGGTGTACCAAGAACATTATATGTCGAAGACACCAAAGATGACAATTTTAGAGCATCAACAACCGATGGGAAACAGGATGTATCGACAAAGCATACACCCTAGAGTAAATGATGAACTTCCAAAATCTTCACTACCTAACGCATTTGTACAATAGCTTGAGAAGTTGCAATGACAAGTCGACGCATTGGAAACCAAAGGAACAAAGAAGTTGTACATAGATCAATATTTATGTCCTAATCCATTTGACAAGAGCTTGTACATGCCTCCCTTCCCTAAGCATTTTGAGGCACATAATTTTGAGAAATATAAAGGGAATGACAATCCAAAAGATCATATCCGAGCATTTTTCGCAGCATGTACTAAAGTGAGTTATGAGGAAGCATATTTAATGCACTTATTTACACGAGTCTCATAGGACAAGCCATGGATTGGTATTCGCATTTGCCAGGGAATATAAAGACTTGGTCGGAATTGGCTCAAAATTTTATATCTCACTTCGCATTCAACATTGACAGTGATTTGACCATGTCAGATTTATGCAACACCAAGCAAAAGCAAGGCGAACCATTAGTGACGTTCTTGCAACAATGGCAAAGCTTGTATAGTTGTTCTTCCCTAGATATACCAGAAGAACAACAAGTGAACTTATTTATTCAAAATTTGGTCCCAGAAATGATGTATGAACTCAAATTGAAAAGTCCCAGTACCATTGAGAAACTCATTAAGAAAGGGATGAACATTGAAAACACTCTTGTAGCTAAGGGAATCATTAAGCTTAACAAAGACAGTGACAACACAAACAATTCAGGGGACAGAAATAGATTTTGGTACAAAAATAAGAATGTCACTAATGATGGAGTTGTTGATGCAAGAGCAGTGAATGCAAATCAACCCTCATTCACAATAAAGAAATTGAGTTCTCCTAATATGTCAACTATGGAACAAAATCAAACACCAGCAAGCAATGTTACTCAATAGCTGCCATATCAACAATACACTCAACAATATATTCAACAACAAGGTCAACAACAAAACCAGCAACGAAAACCTTTCCTATCAAGGGATGGGCCTCCTCGACAGTTTACACCATTGGGAGAGCCTATTGAGTCAATAATGAAACAATTAATACAAGCAAAATTTATCAAGTTACCAGATATCAAGGCAGAACCATTGGTAAAGCCGCATTGGTGGAATGATAATGCATATGTGAATACCATCGGTCAAAAGGACATAAAACTGCATCATGTTTTCAATTGAAACATATGATTCAAGATTTGTTAGATCAAGGAGTAATTGAGGTAGACCCGCCCAATGCGACCTCTAACACTGATCATACAATTTTCAAAACTCCTTTGCTTGATCATGACAAGGGTAAAGCATCTTCTTCGAACTCTACCCAAACAACAAATTATGCGAATACTGGTTATAACAATGTCATAAATTGTTTTTGAGCTTCAAATGAGTATGTTTCCACCATAAGAATAAAGGGACAAGATCCTTCTTGCGTGGTCACCACTCGTCGATCTAAAATAGTCCTGAAAGGAGCTCCTACAACTCATCCCAAATCAACTCCTACAAGTCAGTATAATCTCCTAGATCATCTGGGAAAGACACCTATACAAATATCAATCCTTGAGTTGTTGAAAATGTCCCCCATGCATCGCGCAGTCCTAGATAAAGCTTTAATCGAGTCCACTGTCCCGACAGACATTGATGTTGACCAGTTTCAAGCCTGAATTAGACATTTAGCCATCTCCCAACATGTCGCCTTTTCTGATAATGATATTTCTCTTGATAAGCTCCCTCATAATGATCCATTACATCTTGAAGTCTTTGTCCATAATTGCAAAATCCGTCAAGTCTTGATAGATGGCGAGGCGGGTCTTAACATTTGTACCCTGAGGGTAGTCATTGGCCTTGGTTATATAGAAAATGACATTGATTCTTCCAAAAGAATTACAATCAAAGCATATGATGATGCTGAGCGCCCATCTAAAGGGATCATTTCATTACCTATCAGAGTTGGTCTAGTGACAAAAAACACTTTCCTGCAGGTCCTAGACCTTGATCTCCCTTATAATATGATTCTTGGCCATTCGTGGATTCACGCAATGAAAGCAGTTCCATCCACTTATCATCAATGTTTAAAATATCCTTACAATGGGACTAAGATAGCAATTCTAGGAGATCCTAATCCATTTCAATTTTGTGCTAACCTAAAGGATTCCCCATAGCAACAAGTCCCAGTCAATAGAGAGGCCCACTCTCATAGTTATGTGGATCCTAATGAATTGTTAGATGCTGTCAAAGGAAAATTGAAGATACAGGACCAAGGATGCAGAGAGTATTCGCTCAAACATTCCTCATCAGGAATTTACCAATATCTCTGAAATCATATGGAAAACCACATTTGTTGTAAAAGGAACCTAAGGTAGTTATTCAATATCAGTCCCCCACTACATTTACAAGATGGGGTGAACTTGACAAAGAAACTTTGGATGATGATGTCATAGATTGGCTTTATAAGGATCCAACTGAGACACCACCTATCAGGTTGCCGGTGGAGCGGTATGGCAAAGGATTTACTATGCTACAGAAGAAAGGATATGATGGCTGCAGTGGCTTGGGCCCTGATAAAAAAGGAAGGCTAGAACCTATTATACCCAAGATGTGACCTCCAACTTTAGGGTTAGGTTTTGTACCATTGCGAATTGGACCCTCATCTACCAAAGTGACCACATGTGGAAAGGGGCATGACTCTGATGATGAAACAACACCTGAGGATACCTAACCTGAAACTGATTCCAATGAATGGGAGTGGAGTTCCTTTTCCTCTAGTTCCTATGCCCTTGACAATGTTTTCCTTGACCTTGATGATTTGCCCATGGAAGACAAACATGAAATAACTCCCCCTCCTAAAACATGTCCTAACGCTTGGATAGAGTCATTCTGGGACCCAAGCTCTGAATCAGATATGAGCAGTTCAGATAGTGATACCACAGATGTTTACATCTTTACCATCTCAGCCCTTTCTCTCTTTCAAACCGATGATGACATGCCCCTTGTCTATCCATAGCTTATCCAACATGACCAACAAGAACCACTTACATTAGATTGTTTTCAAAATGATGAAGCAATTGCCGAATTTCTAGGACTCCGAGAAGGCATACCACAAGGTGATCATAAGGCAGGATTTGCTATTGATTTAGATTCTACAGCATATTTTGGGGAGTCAACTCCATCTTCCAGTCATAAAAATAAAAAAACAAAAGAAAAAGTACAAAATAAAAAGGATAGGTCTTTGAGTGAAAACCGTAAGGCACTCTCTGATCATGAAAAAGTAAAAATAAAAGACGTACCTACGGGTGAAAACCTCTCTGAGGTGCCCAAAGGTGGAAGATTGGACGTACCCTCATCAAGTCAGGATAAATCCACATTGCTTGTGGAAATGACCGAAGAGATAAATTTGGGTACACCTGACAACCCTAAGGTCATTCATTTCACTGCTTCTCTATCAAAATAGGAAAAGATAGATTTTGTAAATTTCTTTCTTGAGAAAAAGATCAGTTTTGTATGGTCCTATGCAGATATGCCTGGCCTTGATCTAGAATTAGTCCTTCATCACTTGCCATTAAAAGCAGATGCCAAGCCTATCAAACAGAAACTTAGAAAGATGCATCCCCAGGTGGCTCTCTTGGTCAAGGTAGAACTAAAAAAATTACTAGACGTGGGCTTTATCAGACCCATTGATTATGCAGACTGCATTTCAAATTTGGTACCAGTTAGCAAAGTAACTGGGGGCATTAGAATCTGTATGGATTTTAGGGATCTCAATAAAGCATGCCCTAAAGATGATTTTCCACTACCAAATATAGACATCATAGTTGACATGACTACTGGATATGAGATGCTCTCATTGATGGATGGTTTCTCTAGCTATAGCCAAATTCGCATTGCTCCTGAAGATCAACATAAGACAGCATTCACATGTGCTTGGGGTACCTACTATTGGAATGTGATGCCCTTTGGTCTTAAAAATGTTGGCACAACATATCAAAGAGCTATGATGACAATTTTCCATGATTTTATGCATACTTTGATGGAGGACTATGTTGATGACTTATTATGCAAATCCATCACTAGAGATAGTCATCTAGCCATCCTGGGCCCAATCTTTGACCGAATGAAGACCTACAAGCTCAGACTCAACCCCAAGAAGTGTGTCTTTGGTGTCACAGCTGGCAAATTACTAGGGTACATTGTTTCTCACAGAGGTATCGAAGTCGACCCTGCTAAGGTTAAAGCAATAATGGATATGCCTCCTCCTTCCAATCTCCATCAACTAAGAAGTTTGCAAGGAAAGCTATAGTCAATCCGTTGATTTATAGCTCAATTAGCAGACAAATGTCATCCTTTCCAGCATTTATTGCATAAAGGTGTCACTTTTAAATGGACTGAGCAATGTCAATCAGCATTTCAAACTCTTAAGGATTATCTGTTGTCGCCACCTATTTTGATGCCTCCTATAGATGGAAAGCCATTCATATTGTATATTTCTGCAACTGAAACGACACTGGGAGTTCTCTTAGCCCAACAGGATGAGAAAGGCAAAGAATGGGCTATTTATTATATCAATCGGACACTAGTAGGCTATGAGCTGAATTATTCCACTATTGAATGGGCATGCTTAGCAGTGGTCTTTGCAACATAGAAGCTTCAACACTATATGTTAAATCATCAGACATTGTTAGTTGCAAAAATTGATCCCTTGAAATACTTGCTTAGTAGGGCAGCTTTGACAGGTCACCTAGCAGAGTGGGTTATGATCCTCAGTGAGTTTGATATTGAGTACATGGAGCAAAAGGCAATAAAAGGACAAGTCATAGTGGATCAACTTGCAGAGGCTCCTATTTATGATGATCATCCCATGTTGATGGATTTTCTAGATGAATCAGTCTTTGTTCTCATATCTTCTAATGAATGGAAGTTATATTTTGATGGATCCCATACCAAGTTCGGGTCTAGAGCAGGTATATTGTTTGTCACCCCTCAAGGTGATGCTATTCCCAAATCCTATAGAATAACTTTCCATTGTACCAATAACATTGCAGAATATGAAGCTCTAGTCACAGGACTCCGACTAGCGGTCCACTGGAATATCACACATTTGCAATTCTATGGAGATTCTTAGTTAGTCATTCGTTAGGTGAATGATGACTATGAAACAAAAGATGAAAAGCTTATTCCTTACAAGAACATGGTAGATTTCTTCAAGACAAAATTTACGGCTATCCATTTCAGTCAAGTTCCCAGAATTCAAAACAAGTCGGCAGATGCGATGGCCACTATTGCTTCCATGATAAATCTGCCCCACAATATGGACAGATGTGAATTTTTGGTTGAACAGTTGCTTGTCCCTTCTTTTGAAATTCTGACAGTAGATGTGATGTGTGTTCTTGTTGGTCCTAATTCCCCGTGGTACAATGACATCTATCAAAATTTGAAATCCCAAACCTTACCACTTAATCTTTCTTCTAACCAACGTCGAGCCTTCATCCGGCAGATAGCCAAATATGTCATCATTGCTGACACCCTTTACCGTCGTTCCTTTGACCATACCCTCCTCAGGTGTTTGGATTCTGATGAAGCACAAACGGCTTTATGCGAGGTTCACGATGGTATATGTGGGGGCCATTTCAATGGTCTGAGCTTAGCCAAAATGTTGGTTCGTGCTAGGTATTATTGGCCCACTCTGGAAAAAGATGTTCATGATTTTGTTAAGAAGTGCTACAAATGCCAAATACATGGAAATTACATTCATGCGCCAGCCCAAGAACTTCATTCTGTCATATCTCCGTGGCCTTTTTCTCAATGGGGATTGGATCTTATTGGCAAGATTCACCTGACATCAGCAAATGGACACAAGTTTATCATTACAGCCACAGAATACTTTACAAAATGGATCGAGGCTATTCCTATGACCTATATCACTGGTGTGCAAATTTCAAAATTCCTATTGAATTATATCATCTACCGATATGGGGTTCCCCTTGCAATTGTCACAGATAATGGTCATCCATTCAAGAACAAAGATGTCAAGGAACTCTGTGAAAAGTTTCACATTCAACACCATTTCTCAAGTCCCTACTATCCACAAGGTAATGGTCAAGCTGAAGCATCAAATAAAACCATTATCAAGATCCTAAAAAAGGTTGTCAATGACGCTGGTCGAGATTGGCATATACAGCTGAATCCAGCATTATGGGCTTATCGCACTTCTATCCGCACACCTACTAGCGCAACACCTTATTCCTTGGTGTATAGTGCGGAAGCCATTTTACCCTTGGAAGTGGATATTCCTTCTTTGCGTGTTTCCTTGCAACATCTGATTGATAATGAAATGCACAGAGTCTCTCGGTTGCATCAGCTTGAGATGTTAGATGAGAAATGTCAGACAGCCCTGAAACATTTGTAAGCATATCAAAACTATCTCCGTCGCTCTTATAATAAGAAGGTCAAAGGGTGACACTTCAAAGTGGGAGATTTGGTTTTAAAGGCAAACCCCAAGAATGCACAATCTATTGACATCATCAAAGGCAAGTTTGAACCTAATTGGGTTGGGCCTTTCATAGTTACTGCAGCCTATGGCTCGGGGGCATATCAGCTTGCCACCCCAGAAGGTGAACCTTTGTCAGATCCAGTCAATAGTATGCACCTTTGCAAGTACTGGGCATAATTTTCTATCAGCAGTTCTTCAAATATGATCCTGAAAAAATACAAAAAATAAAAAAAGCTCAAAAATTTTTTTTTTTAAAAAAAGTGAAAAAAAGAAAAAAAAGAAAAAGAACAAAAAGTAAAGAAAAATGATTCGCCCTCTAGTGAAAACCTAGCAAACAGGTGCTTTGGGCAAGTACCATGGTGAAAACCTGGCAAACAGGTGCCATGTGTAATAGATTATTGCTCTGTCATCTATCATGACCCCTAGCTATACTTTTCCTCGCAGGTTTATCATGCTTGCTCTGACCCAATGTTTTGTTCCAGGCCTGTGATTGGTCAACATTATTGTCTTGCATACTCAGGTTTCCAGTCCTTGTGCATATGTTTCGGTCCTGGTCACTGTATATGTCTTTCAAAATTTCATTGGGTGCATGCCCCTTGTCATGATCATTTACTGGAGCTTTTAAAAATTGAAAAATGTCCTGAAAAAATCCAAAAAAATCAAAAAATGTCTTGAAAAAAGTCCCTAAAAAGTCAAATAAAGTCCTAAAAAAATGAACAAAAACATTATAAAACTCGCAAAACAAAACAAAAATATCCCCTTTGTGCATAACCAGATCGCTGAGCATACCTCCAACAACTCTCAATCACACACTGCGCTTTAATAAAAATCACGCATTCACAGATGAACTGTTCAACCAAGCATTCAGACTGATCAACATTGTCTTATTAATCAATCAACATCAATATCATTTGTCCTTGTCACTACTATCATGGGTCTTATATAGGGTGTGGTATACTCAAAACCAGACTATGTCCTGTCTTAGACGGGGTACCACATTCCCTTAAACCAGACAACATGATTGTCCTATCAACACTTTCAACTTTTGACGATGAAGATCAAGATGTTTGTTTGACTTGTTGGAATTAGCGAGTCTTATCATTTATTGATTTATCTTCGATCATGTTCCTATGTTGCTCGATGATGTCACTGAGTGATTTAGAGTGACAGGGATGGTTCATGGTCCTTTTTTTTTGTGGTGTTTGTTGTTTGTGGAATGTTTGTCACAAACTGGGGCAACTATATCATTGGGTGTCTGTGATAAGTACATTCACTTTGTGAACACCACACATACCTCGACCCTTGATGTATGCACCCTAGGATGCTTCACTCATTCCTTGTGTGCGATGTGTCTATATTTTACAAAAGGGGTTGCATTTCAGCTCTGGCCTTCAATGCCATGATGCTCTGCATCTGCTTTGCTACATCAAATAAAGGTTCTTACCTACAAAGTGCATTGGTGAAAGTAAGTTTTTCTTCGTCTTTAACTGACATCTGTCTAATTTCCTCTTACTAACATTTATTCCGTCAGTTTGGACAGTCAGTTCAGTCTAGTTCTTCAATCTCCAAACAAACATAAGCTACATCCTGCATTCATTGATTAGTACATTTGCATTATCTCCAGCATCATATCAAGCATTTTTACATCAAAAAAACACATCAAAATATATCCATACATGTTCCACAATAGTACAAACGGTGCATAAGACATCCATACATGGAAAATAAACATAAGTCATAACACATTGCATCCCATCATATCGATGCATATCATATCATATGTCAAAATAATATCGGAGTTCAAAATAGGACTATCTGTCCTAAGTATGGCCCGCAGGCTGAATACATAATGTCAAACTACATCTGTCTCTATCATAAGGAGCATGTGCCTTTGTCACTGGGTGCTCCCTCTATCCTTCTCATCCCTGCCATGTCTCAAGGATGATGTCCCTCCCGTCCCTGGTCCTGGTTGTGGTGGTCTCATAGGTCCACTCACCCCCATGTTGCTCACTGACCTTCGAGAACGTGGCCTGCTCTCTATCCTCGATCGTGCCCGATATGATGCTGCTCTCTACTTTGGTGGATCTGCACTCTCATATAGTGTCCTCCAAAGGCGTATCTCCTCTCCGGTCTCTACCAACATCTGTGCCATCTCACATACACTAGCATCCCTAATTGACCCAATATACTCGGTGACTCTCTATTCTTCTTGATGTGCCTGGGATATTGTTGTATCTCGCGCTATTGCAAGTCTGGCTATCTCCACTCTAAACTGATCCTGCTCTATCCTCAAGATAGAATTCTATCTCTCTAATGTTGCAACGTGATCATGCTGAATCGCTATGGTGGCCCTACATATCTCCATCTCCTCTATGCTAGCTGTCTCTGGCTCTATGGGTATATCCTGCAATGACTCCTGATTAGCTGAGTTTGGCTCATAATCTTCATCATCATCATCTCCATCCTTGTCATACCCCTCATCCTCATCACCGCCCTCATCCTCCTCATCCTCATCTTTGTCCTCATCCTCTCTAGCGAGTGGGAAGTCCTCCTGTCTCGTCAATACCAGAATATCAGGATCCGTTAATGGCACTGGCCATCGTCATGCAAACCATCGCTCATACTCCTCTATCATCTCGGTGACCACCACATCTGATCTCCAATCCCACTATCTCTACTATAGCTGTGTGAAGTCAGCATATGCTATGTGTGGCTGAATCATCCTCCCCCACTGACTCATCTCTCTGTGAGATCAAGCAAAGTGTGCAGTCCCTCTCGGTACATCCTGCCTCTCTCCAAACTGTCATCTGACTCTCTCTGGTAGGTACATCTCAATCACTCTCTGGTGATTCACTAGTCACCCAATCAGGTATCTCTCTTGTTTGCAATACGGTAGCTCATCACTATCATCTGACCATCCTGGGCAATCAAGATATGGCCTCCATGTAAACTCTCTCAATCTATCTAGCTCATGTCGCCAATACAATATGTATCTGAAAGGACCCTGTCTCAGTGCTCCCCCATAGTAGTACACATATGGTCAGTGTGGTAATACCTATCTCTCGGCAATCGGTTGACATATGGCTATGTTCTCAAATGCCCATACCTATAACAGTGTGACCCCACAGCTCAAAGTCTACACTCCCTGATATGCTATTTGATGCAACTAAAAATATAGCATAGCAAGCACACATGGTCCCCATGCGTATATAGTCCCCTCTGTTGCCATCCGCTCTAGCACTCTTCCCCATCCAATAGGGAATCCATGTCCTCATCTGTCCCCTGCTAATAGGCATGCTATAACCATGGCTATCACCACATATCGCTGGTCGTACTCTGCGACCATGGTCTCCCAACCAATCTCCCTCTCTATGATATCTAGATCATCTGCGTCGCACTCAAATAATTTGCACAAAGCATCTCTCCCTATCACTAGGTCATACTCTATCACCTCCCCATGAATCAAAATGCGGAGGATATGCCATACATCCTCTAGTGTCATAGTTGCCTGTCCAGTCGCCAGATGGAATGAGGAGGTCTCTGAATGCCATCGCTCTGCCAATGTGGTGAATAGTCTCGTGTTTGCCCTAATCTTGATCATGAATGTGATATAGTATAATCCAAGTCCTGCTAATGTATCTCTATCTGTGCTCCTGAGTCTATGTCGTAACATGAAGTAGTCAGGTTGGTTCTCCCGCGTAATCAGTGGATACTGTCGACTCTGCATGACAATTGGGGAACACTTTGTTAGTTTTAGGATTTACTCCTACGGGTTGCATTTCCTCATTTCATCCACAAATCAGGGTGTTCTTTATCTATTTTGACCTATCCTACCCTTATCCCCCTTTTCGGGATCATTCACATGTTGTTTTTGGTCAAATTAGGGTTCCCAGTCCACAACTGCGCTTGTGTACCTTGTTTTGTGCCTGTGTAGCATCAACTTGTGCCTGTGTAGCATCAACTTGTGCCTGTGTACCCTACACAAGCATAGGACATCCCACACAAGTGTAGGATGCACCCACACAGGCGCAAAAGTCATTCTTTTCATTCCCTGTGGGCCCCGCAATTTCCCGTAAGCAAGTCAAATTCATGAAATTGACAATATGGGTTTTTGAGATACATACCACTGCTCCCGCATCGTCCGGTCATCTGAAGGTGCATACATGTTCCCCAAGGTGATCTGCCATTGGAATGTTCACCATCTCTCTGCAAGTGTCCTTTTCCAGAGCAACAAATCCTCCACTTTGGCTAGTGCAAATGAGCTCTTTTCACTCTCTTTGTTTCATTTATAGATCTTTGTCAGTGCATAGATGGACATGCACCCTCTCCCTCTTATGCTAGTCATGGTCTTTTGCACCTTCAATTGCTTGTCCTTTGTGTATCCAATCCCCGATTTTCAGTCTGTTTGCTCCTATCATTTTCTATCATTCTTATCGATCAATTGGCCTCTTTTCTGGATGTTTCCAGCCAATTCCTCGAGGGGGCATGCATATGTCATTGTTATTGTCTGGGGCATTTTTCAGTATTGTTCTTTGAAACAATGCTTAAACTCGCATTGTCTCAAAGAGGGGCAAAATGTAGATGTCTAAAAATGGTCAATGCTTGCGGAGTCATACTTTAACATTTGCGCATTGCCTTATTTTAGGGTTTTTGCATCGCATTAACATTTCTTCTATGTCGCGCACTTGGTCTTTATCATTTGCGAGCATTGAGTCCTTCTTTTGTATTCTTCATTTATCTCGCTTTCGAATTTGGTCTTGTTGATAATAATCTTCAGTCATGATTTTGGTCGATCTTATCTTGTCACATCAATGTGCGTGCTCATTTGGCATATTTTGACATCATCAATTCGATTTCATTTTGGACATCGTCAATCCTAATTGATGATAGAATTAGGGTTTTGTCCTCTGGTCAATCTTGTCATTTTGCGATCGATTTGTCATCTATCATTGTCATTTTGCGATCGATTTGTCATTGATCGTCATCCTTCTCAATCATGTCAATTTGGATCAATTAGTTATTGTTCCTCGTCAATTGGCGCATTTATCAATCAAATCGATATAATTTATCTTTTGTCAAGACCTAATTGTCATCCTTGCATTTCTAATTCATCTTCTAGGGTTTTATGATTTATTCATTTAATCTTGTTTGTCATTTTTCCCTCTAGGTTAAATAATTTATTTATTATCCTAAGTCTTCTTGTCACAATTAAATATTTATTTAATTAGCTAATTAATTCCTCCTCTTTTTGTAAATTAATTAATGAATGAAAAATTATTAATTAATTTACCTAATTTCCTCATTTTCTAATTTCCTAATTTCAATTTCCACCTAATTAATTTCTCTCTAGTCTCTCCCTATTTTTGTGCTTCGGTGGAAGCATGAATTTCTCATGCATCATACTATTGGCATAGAAAGATGTCATAGGATTTTAGTCCTCTAACCTTTGCATTGGCAATATGTCATAATTCATGACATAGAAGTGTGTAGGGGAAAAAGCGAGACTAGGTTAACATGTCCTAATCCTACCTTTTGACACACATTGTAGAATATGAAAGAGCCTAGAGGTATCACACAATTGGCTACTTCTTTTTGTGAAAGAGAGAGCCATGGGCTACCTATTAGGGTTTCTATTCCTTTGTTGTAATTGAAAGATAAAATGATGCAAGTTCAATCCCTAACCCCAAAGTGCAAGTATGAACTAATAACAAGATTGCAGAATTGAACTTAAACTATGGAAAGCTGTAAACACAAAGATAAGACAAGAATACAAATGCGTACCTGGAGTCAAAATCTGAGTGAGAATGTTCAGGACGGGGGCGCGGGCGCCACTGTCCTGATTCTGTTCCTGAAACTACTCCTGAAACTGCTGTTTTGTAACCTGGAAAACTATCCGAACTGCCAAAAACTTGCTGTCTGACAGGGGGACCAGGGTGCCCAGCACCCTTGTCCTAGGGACAAGGGCACCTAGCGCCCCTGTCCTGGTCTTTTGTGCTGAAACTTGATATAGGGTTCGGTCTCCAGCTGCATCTTTCGGATCTGCAACTTACGACGTCGTCTGAATCCCGAAATCTGCACTTATATCTGAAAAGGTATTTTGGGCGGCTATATAGGGTTTTTCCTTAGTCAAACCCCCGCTTTGGTTATTTCCACCTCCACGAATAGCCAAGTTGTATTGTAATAGTAATGTGTGTGCAAACCTTGTGTGTGTGCAAGATCCTAAAATGCAAGTAAGCAAACTAGAGCAACCTAGAAAGTAAACCCTAATTGCTTGTAGATGACAATGTAAATGCTCCAAATCAAGATGCAAAGTGATCTAAAGCATAAATGCAAGTGACATAATGAGGCTTATGCAAAGACATGAAAACAACATGAAATCATACCCAACCCCAAGGGAGAGGTACAAGCTAATCTTCAGTCGGTGATCCCTTATTGCTCTTCAATGCCTTCAAAGCCCTAAATCGATGAATGAAATTGATGGATGCTTGATTTATGGATGTTGAATGTTGCTGAAGTCTTCAAAGATCTACTCTTTCACTGCATATGAGGTTCCTCAAAACAAAAATTCGGATCCTTTCAAATGAAGAAGGAGAGCTCTTATGTATGAAACCCTAGGTCTTAATTCCAACTTTTGGCCGACCTAGAGATTGAATCTCCCACCAATTTCTTGGGGTTAAGCTTTATTTTATGATTGGATCGTGCTACTAAAATTTTGGGAAAAATGTCCGAGACCATGTGCACTCCGGGCGCCACGGTCTTGACAACTTTTCACCAAATTTTCAGGGCCATCAGATATGATGATTTTAGAGCGAATCCCAGAGTTACAGGTGATTTCGAGATGTTTTGACCCCCGAAATCAAGCCCCAAGCTCAGAATAGGGCCTAATTAGGGTTTTTGATTAAGTGATGTATTGGAGGAATAAAATGAAAGGGGCACACTTTAATGAAAGGGCCTGACTTTATGATGTGGAAGATGATGAAATAGAACCTTTAGACCTAATTAATTTGATTAATTAAGTGCTAAAGGGGAAATGCAATGCAAAATGCAACTGCACCAAGGCGGGTGCTAAACTAGGTGTGAAATTGTACTGCTTTAGCAAGTGCATACAATTTATGACGTTACATTTCGCCCCCACTTTAGGAGTCATATGAGTACTACGTGCATATGCAAGCTAAAGTACAGGAAAGTAAACATTATTTGAAAAAGGATATATCCATAAGTCTGTCGAACGAAGCCCCCAGCGGTATCTGCAGTACACAGTTAGGAACCACACCCTACAAAACACACGTTAGATCACAAAATCACCTAATGCTTACTAAGGAAAGTGATGAAATTTGTGAGTAGCTATATGCCCCCCCTGTTTCGGCTTGCTTATTAGGGAGGTGAAACAGGGTAGCATGTTCACTTACAACAAATTGTGTGAGCGATTATTGATGAGAGATGTTCACTGAGAAGGCTTCATCAGAGCACATTTTGGAACATCCAGGGAGTAAGGGAACGAAAATATGATTCCTATGCAATAAACGGTTCGAAAATCACATCTCCCAAACTCAAGTTATGATGAAATGAATGATAGAGGAAAATTAGGGTTTTGAAAGTAAAGGTAAAGAAATGAAAGTATATACCTTGAAAGTGACTATTGCATTTGTCACTTTGTTGATTTTTGATTATTGTTCATTGCAGTGGAGCCCACATAGCCATCATCATGCCTTCATGATGACCAGAGTGTCCCATGAGGATTGAGATCATGCGACAGGCTGTGATCGACGACGAGCCACTTGACGAGGTGAGTTGACTGAACTTTGACTTTGACTTTCTGCATTTTTGTTGACTCTGATATTCTGTGATTGAATGCGGGCCCTAGAATCTGACCCTGGGTCCCACCCAAGGCACCATGGTCCCCTCAGGGCACCATGGTCCCTGTGGGGCACCATGGTCCCATCAGGGCGCCATGGTCCTTTCAGGGCGCCATGGTCCCTGTGGGGTGCCATGGTCCCATCAGGGCGCCATGGTCCCCTCAAGGCGCCATGGTCCAATCAGGACATGGCAAGGGTCAACTTTCGATGTTTGTCAGTTTGCATTATTGGCATAGATAATTGATTACTGATTACACTGATGCTTTTGTAATGCAGGGTCTCCCATACATGAGAGAGCACACGGCGGGGTAGATTCTTCACAGTTTGCGAGATCAGATTCCCCGACTGACTCAAGAAGAGAGAGACACATTGTCTATAGTAGGTTTGTGGTCTATGATTCTTATGCCTGCCATTCGATTCCACCCTGCGATGCTGATGGCACTCATGGAGCGATGGGATCCTGACACATGCACATTCCAGCTTCCAGTAGGGGAGATGACAGTGACACTTGAGGATGTGTACCGCATACTTCGCCTACTGATCAGAGGAGCTACCATGACATATGTGACTGATCGGTCAGCAGAGGATCATCAAAGGGAGCAGGTATACTACATCGAGAGAGTCATGCCGAGTGAGACGAGAGGTCGCATCATGGTTAGCTGGCTCTTACATCCTACAGGAGAGGTACCCCTCATGAGACATCTTATGATTGCCATCATTGCACTAGCTTTCTGCCCTAACGGGCGAGGTACGCACATGCATGGGGGTCTCACATGGTGCATCAGGGCTATGGAGAGACATAGGAGAGTATACGCCTGGGGTCAGAGTATGCTTGCACATCTCTATCACAACCTCGAGGAGTATGTTTTTGGACAGGGTTGCAGCTTGATGACATGCACACTTCTACAGGTGTGGATATTTGAGCACTTTACATGCACCAGGCCTGTCGGCTATCCAATGAGTGTGGCTAGCGAGCAACCTAGGGTATTTGCTTATCCACTTACCAGGGAGGGGAGATTTGGGGATTTACTATATTGGAGAGTGATGGTTGATAGGTTGACAGCTAAGGTGATTGTCTGGAGACCATATCTGCGAATGCACAGATGGGATGGGATGGAGAGACAGCTAGCATGCTTACAGAGGAACTGCCTATTGAGAGGACGATATCCACATATCATAGTCCCATTCTACTTTGACCGAGTATGGAGGTAGTTTGGGCTAGAACAGTGTGTTCCAGTCGATGTACCCATCTACACTCGACACTCATGAGTCCTTCCCAGACCCAGAGTAGTAGCGAGACCGACGATAGACGATATCGAGATCACAGATATAGAGGGGTCCAACCAGGATGTGGTCACTGATTATGCCGTAGATCCTGGAGCACAGCGTAGGTATCTTTCCTGGTTTGTGAGGACATACCCGGGGCCTATCTTTCCACCAGATCACCCGACATGCCATCCAGGTCCATGGAGGCATGGAGACCGAGATGAGGATCAAGGATCCAGATCGAAGGAGCTAGAGGAGGGAGAGGGTCATGAGGAGGTAGGAGGTCCTGATCCGCCTATAGGAGATCAGCCTCGTGTCAAGGAGGAGGAGGAAGTAGAGGATGATGACACAGATAGAGATGATGATGAGGAGGACGAGGATGCGGAGGATAGAGATGATGAGGAGGAGTCAGATGCAGCTCCTCACCATTCGGGAGATGATACCATAGCCTTAGATCCTCCCGTTATTCCCCAAAAGAGGGAACACGAGGCGATATGGAGACCTATACCTATCGCGCACAGATCATTCAAGCGTGGGGAGCCTAGTAGTTCCCAGTCACAGATGCTACCATATCACGATCCCTACTGGCGTGAGGGAGATCCAGGTATAGTAGGTGTATATTGATTGATTAATGTTTTGATGATATAAAATGGTACTAACACAAAATATGTTCTACTACTACAGCTAATGTGAAGGAGTGGTGTTCCTTGATCTAGCAAGCAGTGACAGATATCTCCACGACGGCGCAGATCCCTAGTTCCTCACAGGTTGCTTATAGACCTCAAGGGAACGCGGGTCGGCATGATGATTTGTTTTCCCCATTTTGAGTACAAGTAGAAATATGGAGGGAGAGAGAGCGAGCACTATCAAAGGACCTTCAGCGGGCACAGCGTGATCTAGCCGCAGCTCAGGCCGAGGCTACCTCGTATCACGTGATCCTTATGGATAGGGATCGTAGGAGTTCCTCTCGGAGTCACTCACGATCTATATCATGCTATACACCTATGGGTCCACCTACACGGCCAGATCAGGAGGGAGCATCTAGTCGTCACTCTCCAACCACCAGCCCTAGGGATAGGAGATGATCTTATGATGTAGGGTAGGTCACATTTTGGATGTATAGTGACCTACCTTTGTATATTGATCCACACATATATATATATGTATACATGCTTCTTTGTCTCAAACGCGTTATCTTTAATGCCTAAACAATGTATATTTTTCTTTGATTAAAGCTAACATATTTGGTAGATGCACATGTATGTTCTGAATTTAATTTCCATGTGATTGATTTCTCAATGCTCCATGATCAAATTGATACATGCGTTACTTAATGAAAATATTTGATCAAGTACTACATTGATGATAGGGAAGAAATATGTGTTAAGCCTAAGAATCATATAACTAATGTGATTTAATTTGAATTTAAACACAACATGACACAATTCAACTTAACACATAAAGACATTGTATAATATGCCAACATAATGAAAAATGTAAATCTTTTGCAACTTACATAAATGAATTCAAGACAAACCATAAAGTAAAGAAACACACTTGTCAGGAATGAAGCAATATAGATTAAACAAAACATCATTTAATTCTATTTGCTCTAACAAAGATATGCTAACATATTATCCAATTTTGAAGAAGTGAGAAAGGAAATAGATGAATGATAAGGAATGAAGAATTAAGCATAGTATCTACGCAAGTGCATAGTATTTATAGGGTCTTTAAGAGGCATACCATCTACATCCACTATTTTGTAAGCACTTGATCCATAATCTTCAATAGCAATATACGGTCCAAGCCAATTAGGACTAAATTTTCCCTTTTTTTTAGGTAAGGCATTCACATTGTGCTGATTCTCATAGAGAACTAAGTCACCTACTGAGAAGGAACGTTGAATAACCTTATCATTATAGCTTCGTTGTAGATTTTTGTGATACGCTTGAATATGCTCAAGAGCATTTATACACTATTCATCAAGCATCTCAAGCTGTTGAAGTCTTTGTTCTCTATAAGAGTCATCATCTACTATACCTTTGAGAGAAACTCTAAGTGATGGAATCTCTAATTCTAAAGGCATAATAGCATCAGCACCATAAACAAGATTATAAGGGGTAGTTCCTGTAGCAATTTGTACACTCGTTCGGTAGGCCCAAAGAGCATAGATTTGCTGAGTACTCCAATTCTTACCATGCTTATTCATGATTTTGCTAAGGATTTGTTCAATTATTTCATTGGATGATTCGGCTTGACCATTTGATTGAGGATAGTATGGTGTAGAAAATCGATGTTTGATATGATACTTCTCGAGGAATTTCTTCACGTCCTTGTTCTTAAATGATTTCCCATTATCAGAGATTATAGTGGAAGGTATCCTGAATCGAGAAATAATGTTTTCTAGAAGAAATTGACAAATCACTTCAGCAGTAGTAGAATGAAGAGGAACAGCTTCTACCCACTTTGTAAAGTAATCTGTTGCGGTTATAATGAAAGTATGTCCTTGAGATGAAGGAGGAGAGATTTTACCGATGAGATCCAACCCCCATGCAGAGAAAGGCCAAGAGGCTACCTGAGAACGGAGTTCTTGGGCAGGAGCATGAATCAAATTATTGTGTTGTTGACATTGATGACATTTCTTAACAAATGAAAAAGAATCCTACTGCATAGTTTGCCAATAATATCCCATACAAAGCAATCTTTGAACCAAGGATTTGCCTCCAAAATGCCCCCCACAGGCACCTGAATGTGCCTCTTCAAGAGCAATAGGGATTTCCAATTTGTTAAGACAGCGAAGGAGAAGACCGTTATAACCCCTTCGGTAAAGAACATTAGAAAGAATGATATATCTAGCAGACAACTTGCGAACTCTAGCCCTGGTGTTCCTATTGGCGGAATCAGGAAAGGTACCATCGGTCAAGTATCTTACGATATGCGAGTACCATTCATCTGAGTCTATAAAGTCGCAACATGTCACCAAGCTAGAATCATCTACAATAGCTGGTGAAATGAGGTTGTGAATAACGAATTTAAGATCAACCACGGGGTCTTCTAAAGATACAAGAGAAGCCACACATGCCATTGCATCCGCATGTCGATTATCTTTTCGAGGAACAGGTTCCATGGTGTAAGAATCAAATTTTTGTAACAAAGAGATAGCAAGGTCTTTATATTGTGATAATTTGTCTTATTTTGCTTGATACAGTCCTGTTACTTGTCTTATAATCAGTTGAGAATCTCCAAAAATATGTATGTGTTTTATATTCAAAGCCAAGGCTGCCTTTATTCCTGCTATAAGAGCCTCATATTCAGAAATGTTATTGGTACATAAGAAATTGAGACAATAAGATAAGGGAATGGACTTCTTTGTAGGAGAAATCAGAACAACACCTGCCCCCGATCCCATACGACACTTAGAGCCATCAAAGTATAACTCCCAAGTTTCATCTTTCTCTGTACAAAGAATGAAGTCATCAGGAAAAGACTCAGGGTTAGGGAAGGGGAAAGGTGAAGGGGCCTCAACTAAGTGATCGGTCAATGCTTGCCCTTTAATTGCTCTTTGTGAAACAAATTTAAGGTCAAATTCAGTTAACATCATAATCCACTTAGCTAGGCGCCCTGATAAATCAGTTTTAGAGAAAAGATGCTTCAAAGGATCAAACTTTACCATGACGTGGACTTCTAAATTTAAAAGATAATGTCTCAATTTCTGAGTCGCAAACACCAAGGCCAAGCATTGTCTTTCTATCACAGAATATCGGGTCTCATAATCGAGTAAGGTACGACTTATATAATAAACCGGACACTCCTTACCATCTTTATCATGTTGTGCCAGTAATGCTGCGAGAGCATGAGAGGAAGCAACTATATAAAGAAGAAAGGGCTTAGAAGATTCGGCGGGTTGAAGGATAGGGGGATTAGCCAAATATACTTTTAAATCTTCAAATGCTTGCTGAAAATCTTTGTTCCATTGAAAGGTGATATTCTTTTTGAGAAGTTGAGTAAAAGGAAAAGTACAATCCGCAAGTTGAGATACGAACCTACAAATAGCCTGAATCTTTCCTTGTAAGCTTTTGAGTTGAGACACATTTCTAGGAGGTGGCATGTTGACAATAGCATCTATTTTCTTAGTGTCCACCTCAATCCCACAATGCGAAACTATGAATCCTAATAGTTTTCCACTATCCACACCGAAGACACATTTTTGGGGATTCAAGCACATGTGATATTTACAAATTCTTTCAAAGATTTGACAAAGAATCTTAATATGATCTATACGGAGAATGGATTTGGCTAAAATGTCATCAACGTAATCTTCTAAAATCTTATGCATGTAATCATGAAAGATAAGGGTCATCGCTCGTTGATAAGTTGCGCCGGCGTTTTTAAGTCCGAAAGGCATCATTACCCAACAAAACGTACCCCAAGGAGTGGTGAAAGCAGTTTTGAATTGATCTTGAGGATTAATGAAAATTTGATTGTATCCTAAAAAACCATCCATGAAGGATAACAAAGCATGTCCTGCTGTGGAATCAACTATCATGTCAATGTTTGGGAGGGGAAAATCATCTTTCAAAGAAGCTTTATTTAAATCTCGAAAGTCAGTACACATCCTTATTTTATTATTTGATTTAGCCATAGCGACAATATTTGAAATCCATGGGGAATAATCAATAGGGCAGATAAATCCGGCCTCCAATAATTTTTCAATCTCAGCCTTAACAAGAAAAGCTACCTTAGGATTCATTTTTTGAATCTTTTGTTTCACAGGTTTAGCGTTGGGAACTAAGACAATATTATGAGTAACAATCTTAGGATCTATACCAGGCATGTCAGAATATGTCCAAGCAAAGATCTCGGGGAATTCCTGCAATAAATCTGCATATTGTTTTTGTTCTTCTTCATCCAAACATTTTCCAATTCTAATAGCTTTTTCTTCATTGCAAGGATCCATCTTAACATCAATGGTGTCACTTATAAGAAGATTACTTTGTTGAGGAGTATCCTTTAACTGAGGGAATTCTTTCACAATCTCATCGTTATCAGTCTCTTTTCCAAAATAGGCTTCAGTGTTCAAACAATAAGGGAATCCCCTATTGTGATGATAACAAGGAAGAGTATCATATGCTCCTAAAAACTTAGCTAAAGCATCATCGGCAGGAAAAACATCCAAAGCACAGGCACACAAAGGATCAATATACTCAGGGTGTCTCATTGGTAGAGATGTAGAAATAACATTAACACTGATGCATGGTCTTTTAGAAGCTTTAGTGCGCTTGCAGGGATTATAACCAAGTCCAAAGGCATAATCATAAAGATTATTCTCTAGAGGAACCTTTATTCCTTGTTTGTGAGCGCCACAGCCATTTCCATTATACCCATGCTTAGCTAGAATACGAAAACCACGACCATAACGATCAGCCATTTCAGAAAGAGAAGGTGGTTTTTCATAAGACAAAGAATCAAACCCTTCAGAATTAGAAGTGTGAGGAGAAGAAGTTTGAGAAGCGGCCACGTAATTATTGCTCATAGGTTCAGGTAAGATTGATTGATTTTTAGCTTCTTCCTTCTTTTCAACTTTAAGCTCTCTATAAGGAACCTTATATTCACCTACAAAGGTGGGATTAAAATCAAGAGATCCCCAATCATCTTCTACGAGAACCTTTTCAGGATCGAAATCCTTCTTATGTGTAGTTTCAAGTTGAGAAGAATCCTCTTTAGGAGCTCCAGACTCATCTAAAGAATTTTGATCATC
This sequence comes from Cryptomeria japonica, assembly GCF_030272615.1. Taxonomy (NCBI): domain Eukaryota; kingdom Viridiplantae; phylum Streptophyta; class Pinopsida; order Cupressales; family Cupressaceae; genus Cryptomeria; species Cryptomeria japonica. The sequence continues at coordinate 719,142,105 of NC_081413.1, read as the reverse complement.
AGAGGGCGAGGATTCATCGATAGGAATCTTGTTTAAAGAATGATCACCAGACGAGGAAGGCTTAGAAGAACCCCCTTTGGAAGTAGATGTTTGTAAACAAGCTTGGAAATTAGTATCACCTATCAAGGTATATGTCTTATTGTTATAAATAAATTTAACTTGTCTATGCAATGTAGAGGGGACAACTTGCATACTATGAATCCAAGGTCTCCCTAATAGCAAGTTGTATGTTAGATTTCCCGACATAACATGGATAGGAGTAGGCAAAGTAACAAGCCCCACTGTGAGGGGTAAGGTGATAATACCTAATGAAGTCTTAGCCACATTGTCAAAGCCTCGAATAGGACGAGAGTCAGGCTCACTAAGGGATGTATCCACATTCATCTTATGCAATAGATTAATGCTACACACATTAAGGCCAGAGCCATTATCTACTAGTGTTCATCTTATAGCAGTATCATTTATGATAACCACAATCATCAAGGGATCATATTGATGTTGAATTTCACTAGTAGGCAACTCGTCTTGAGTAAACACAATTTGAGCTTTAGGATTCATCACAGAGTTAACCAAAGACACTATATTACTAGATGTATTCAATGGAGGAACATTCAAATCTTTCAAAGCATCTTGTAACATTCTGTGATGAGTAGAAGAAGTTTGAATCAAATCCCAAAGGGATACCTTAGCAGGGGTAGCTTTAAGTTGTTCTATGAGATCATATTCCTTGCCAAGAACTTGTGAAATACGCGGAGCTTGCGGAAGAGTTGGTTGAGGATTAGGAAGAGAAACCGGAGTCACAGGAGGAGGATTAGGCTGCCTATTATTTCTAGTATGATAAGTATGGGCAACCGCATGATAACTCTCTCTAGTTAATCGCTTTGCATAACTATAAGGACTTATAGGTTTTCTTCCTTGCACAGTGATGATAGGTTTATTTGGAGTAAGAAAGGAATCATACCCCCCTTGGACAGTAAGGAGAGGTGATTTAGGAACTTGAAAGGTGGGAGAAGGACATGCACCTTGGACTTCAAAGAGAGGCTTATTATGCTCATTCAGTTTTATCATGTTAACTAATTTAGAAGTTTTGTTCTTGTTTAGAGATTTTGATAAAGCCACAAAGTCATCAAGAGCATCATCCAACAAAGCATGATCATATCTATTAAAAGGTTTATCTTTTGATTCAAAAGGAGACATCTCTTCATAGAGGGGATTATTGAAAACAACCATGTTACTAGATTCAGTGGAAGAGTTGATAGGAATGTACCCTTGAGAGGAATCATTCGACTTATCTTTCTCATCACAACGAAATGGCATAGTAACAAGGTTTATGAGTTTTTGGTAAAATGAAGGTTTGGCCTCTTTAGGATTCAAAAACTCATCTAGAGCTTCATCTAATTCATCTTGGCTATACTCATAATCAGCATAATTGCATACATCATCATAAACATGAACATCTTGCAAATAAAAATCCGAAATTTTGAAATAAAAGTTGCATAGAATTTAGACACACAATGCAAAGAAATAAAGAAACACACTCTTTTTTTTTTCTTTTTATGAAAATGAAACTTAAATAAAACACACTAAATCTAGATCTAGATCTAACAAATGCAATGCAAGAGAAAGCAATAATAAGTTTCACGTCGGGTTCACCAAAATGTGTAGGGGAAAAAGCGAGACTAGGTTAACATGTCCTAATCCTACCTTTTGACACACATTACGGAATACGAAAGAGCCTAGAGGTATCACACAATTGGCTACTTATTTTTGTGAAAGAGAGCCCCACGGGATACCTATTAGGGTTTCTATTCCTTTGTTGTAATTGAAAGATAAAATGATGCAAGTTCAATCCCTAACCCCAAAGTGCAAGTATGAACTAATAACAAGATTGCAGAATTGAACTTAAACTATGGAAAGCTGTAAACACAAAGATAAGATAAGAATAGAAATGCATACCCGGAGTCAAAATCTAAGTGAGAATGTTCGGGATGAGGGTGCGGGCACCACTATCCTGATTCTATTCTTGAAACTGCTCCTGAAACTGCTGTTTTGTAACCTGGAAAACTGTCCGAACTGCCAAAACTTGCTATCTGATAGGGGGACCAAGGTGCCCAGCGCCCCTATCCCATGGACCAGGGCACCTAGTGCCCCTGTCTTGGCAGAACTAGGGCACCCCATGCCCCTATCCTGGTCTTTTGTGTTGAAACTTGATATAGGGTTCGGTCTACGTCTGCTTCTTTCGGATCTGCAACTTACGGCGTCGTCTGAATCCCGAAATCTGCACTTATATCTGAAAAGGTGTTTTGGGTGGCTATATAGGGTTTTGCCTTAGTCAAACCCCCACTTTGGTGATTTCCACCTCCATGAATAGCCAAGTTGTATTGTAATAGTAATGTGTGTGCAGACCTTGTGCGTGTGCAAGATCCTAAAATGTAAGTAAGCAAACTAGAGCAACCTAGAATGTAAACCCTAATTGCTTGTAGATGACAATGTAAATGCTCCAAATCAAGATGAAAAGTGATCTAAAGCATAAATGCAAGTGACATAATGAGGCTTATGCAAAGACATGAAAACAACATGAAATCATACCCAACCCCAAGGGAGGGGTAAAAGCCAATCTTCAGTCGGTGATCCCTTATTGCTCTTCAATGCCTTCAAAGCCCTAAATGGATAAATGAAATTGATGGATGCTTGATGGATAGATGTTGAATGTTGCTAAAGTCTTCAAAGATCTGCTCTTTCGTTGCATATGAGGTTCCTCAAAACAAAAATTTGGATCCTTTCAAATGAAGAAAGAGAGCTCTTATGTATGAAACCCTAGGTCTTAATTCCAACTTTTGGCCGACCTAGAGATTGAATCTCCCACCAATTTCTTGGGGTTAAGCTTTATTTTATGATTGGATCGCGCTCCTAAAATTTTGGGAAAAATGTCCGGGACCGTGTGCACTCCGGGGGCCACGGTCCCGACAACTTTTCACCAAATTTTCAGGGCTGTCGGATATGATGATTTTAGAGTGAATCCTGAAGTTACAGGTGATTTCGAGATGTTTTGACCCCCAAAATCAAGCCCCCAAGCTCAGAATAGGGCCTAATTAGGGTTTTTGATTAAGTGATGTATTGAAGGAATAAAATGAAAGGGGCACGCTTTAATGAAAGGGCCCGACTTTATGATGTGGAAGATGATGAAATAGAACCTTTAGACCTAATTAATTTGATTAATTAAGTGCTAAAGGGGAAATGCAATGCAAAATGCAACTGCGCCAAGGCGGGTGCTAAACTAGGTGTGAAATTGTACTACTCTAGCAAGTGCGTACAATTTATGACGTTACAAGAAGGTGTCATAACCTTCTTCCTTCAACTCAATTTTGCCATTTTGAAATCAATTGCCGCTAATATCAATTTCATGCTAATCTTGTCTTTTCTCCAATTTATCTATAAATTGGATGAATTTCTTCAATAAAAGGGTCCATCTAATCACATTTTTGGATCCCGGATCGATCAATCAATCACGCTTCTAGTATTCTTACGCTGTCGTCTTGTCAATCTTGCTTTCATAGTATGCTTATACACTTGTAGGTGAGATCCACAAAATAATGCAATTTGAAGGAGAAAGAAGGACAATGGAGAATCATGGAGGAGACATTCGCATTTGTGATGGTTTGCATTTGAATTGAATGTTTTATTTTCATATCTCTATTGAATGTTTGTACGTTTTCTTATCATTGCAATTGAGTTTTTGTGATTGAGCTAGTCTAATTTTCTTATTACTTTGATGGTTTCCAAATTCCTATCTACACCAGTAAACCAGTTAAGTGTCAGTAGACAGTGTTAGTAGTAAATTGGTATACTGGTAAAGATTAATGCATGAAACATAAACATAGAGTCATCCACAACATATAACACCAATATTTGTACATGGAAACCCTGTAAGGGGAAAAACCACAATGGGAAACCTTACCCACAATCAGATGATACTACTGTAGATAGTAAGTGTACATAAATGGGATCTGCACATGTAGAAAGGCCAATAGCCTAGAGCTCACTGCTCAATCACAAAATGGGAGTCACACTGACTACAGTTGGATGGTTAAATCCAATAAGAATGTACCGCACAAAATAGCATCTTCATATGCTGGATTCAGCTCCAGTGTAATGCTGATATGCTTCTACAAAAACCTAGCTTCACCTTCAAATGATGTCTTCATGTATACCTCTGCTTAATCTTGCATAAACCTTCACACAATTCTTTTTCGCATTCCACACTTTGATCTTACATTTATACCATAACCTAAGACCAATTTTAGTAGGTCGGCTCTACAGGATATTACAATAAAAACATTTTACATACAATATAATATCTGATGCAATAATCGATTAAACATGTCGGCTTAATGCATTTACATCAATAATAAATCATCTCCATAGAGTGCCATGCTAATCTGGAAAAGATAAACCTGCTAGTGTAACCGTAGATAACCTTGGACCTATTTGTTGGTAAAAGAAAATATGTAAATATGAATATACCAATGATTAATTCTTCAAAAAAAAGTGTCCACATGATGTCTTTGACATTACCAAGTGTCTTCCATATCATTCCAAGTGTCGGTGAACATTATATCATGCCAGTGAACCATATACCAGTAACTGTGCAATAGTTACTTGCTTGCCAGCGAATGTTGCTGGATCTCCAAAGTGCTAGTTTTCAGTAGGTGTTGACATCAATGACAAAACCATACCAAAATACCAACAATCTCCACCTTTGGCATTGATGACAACACAAGATGGAAAAACCATCAAAGTGTCAAAATAGAAATGCTGAATACCAAAAACCAACAATCTCCTAAACAACAATTTTTCCCCTTGGGAGAAACATGTGTTTATCCAAGGATTTATTTTCAATACCAATCTCTCCTCAAAAGTACCAATCTCTCCTCAAAAGATAATGTGTTTTTCCATAGATATCTCTCCCCCTTTGACATCAAATGCCAAAGTTACAAAAATCAAGTTCATACAAAATACCAATCAATTCAATATACCAACTACTCTCCCTAAGAAGTAGCTTCCTCATCAAAGACCGGAGTAAAAGATTTGTCTTTCTATTCTGCTGGTTGATGACAATCATCAACTGTCTAAGTCTCTACTGGTAGTGGTATGACTCCAAGCTGATCTCTAAGATATTGAAAAGTCTCCTTAGGCAAAGGTTTTGTGAAAATATCTGCAAGTTGTTCTTTAGTATTCACATAAACTAGTTTTATCTCTTTTTCTTCAACTTTTTCCCTTAGAAAATTCAGTTTGATAGAAACATGTTTTGTTTTAGAATGTAATACCAAATTCTTGGATATATCAATTGCTGCAGTGTTATCACAATATATAGTAATAGGTTCCTTGCATTTTACCTTTATGTCTTTCAACATTTGCTTAAGCCATAGTACCTGTGTACAGTTAGTTGCTGCTGCAACATATTCTGATTCTGCTGTTGATAAAGATGTACAACTCTATTTCTTACTCAACCAAGAAACTAATCTCTTTCCAAGAAAGAATTCTCCTCCAGTGGTGCTTTTTCTATCATCCACATCTCCTGCCCAATTTACATCTGTGTATGCACATAGGTCAAAGTTTTCATCTCTAGGATACCATAATCCAAAATTTGTTGTGCCTTGTAAGTACTGAAAAATCCTTTTTACTGCTAATTCATGATTTTCCCTAGGATTACTTTGAAATCTAGAAATAATACATACTGCATTCATAATATCAGGCCTGGTTTGTGTCAAATACAGTAAACCTCCTATCATAGATTTGTATCTAGTTGGATTAACAGGTGTAGATTCATCCCTTTGAGATAATTTGTCATTTGTAGTCATAGGTGTGCTTACCGGTTTAGAGTTCTCCATCCCAAATTTCTTTAGTAATTATTTCAAGTACTTGGATTGACTCAAAAATATACCTTTATCAGTCTGTGAAATCTGCAATCCTAAAAAGAATTATATTTCTCCAATCATAGACATTTCAAATTCTTGCTGCATTTTAATAGAAAATTCCTTACATAATCCATCTTCTCCTCCAAAGATTATGTCATCAACAAATACTTCAATAATCAAGATGTCATCATTAGTTATTTTGTAATATAAATTTCTATCTGCATTTCCTTTAGTAAAACCAATCTTTAAAAGATACTTATCCAACCTTGCATACCAAGCTCTTGGGGCTTGTTTCAATCCATACAGAGCTTTTCTTAACCTGCAAACCATATCATTATCATTTGTCAAGGAAAATCCATCAGGTTGTTCAATATATACTTCCTCTTCAAGATCTCCATTCAAAAATACACATTTAATATCCATTTGATGAACTTTGTAGTCCTTGTGAGATGCAAAAGCCAAGAATAATCTGACTACCTCAATTCTGGCTACCGGTGCAAAGGTTTCATTGTAATCAACTCCTTCTTTCTGAGAATATCCCTTATGCACTAGTCTTGCTTTATTTATGACAACCTTACCATCTTCATTTAGTTTGTTTCTAAATACCCATTTGGTTCCAATTACATTTTTATCTTTCAATTGGGGATGTAATGTCCAAGTATTATTTTTCTCAATTTGTCCTAATTCTTCTTCCATAGCTTTAATCCAAAATTTATCTTCACATGCCTCATTGATAGATGATGGTTCAATTTGAGAAATAAGACATACCTCTTCATTTGCCAATCTTCCTCTTGTCATAACTCCTTTAAATTTATTTCCAATTATCTGATCTTCAGAATGATTCAATCTTACATACCGAAGTGTCTTAGTTTGCTGTTGTTCATCAATTACTGTGGAATCCTCTAATGATACCGGGGTAACTGGATCTTCATTCTATACCGGTGGATTTAGTGTAGGTTTATTTGTCACAATTTCTATTGCCGGTTTATATTCTATATACCTTGAAGTTCCTCTGAATTGTTCATCAATCTTTACATTTGTACTCTCAACAATTTTCTACAATCTCTTATTAAAACATCTATATGCCTTGCTGTTAGATGAATAACCAAGAAATATTCCCTCATCACTTCTAGGATCAAATTTGCCAATATACTCATCTCTTCTAATATAACATTTACTTCCAAAAATTTTGAAATACTTAAGAGTAGGAGTATTACCAAACCATAGTTCATGAGGGGTCTTACCAGTTTCACCTTTGATGTGAACTTTGTTGAATGTATAGACAGTAGTGCTAACTACCTCTCTCCAATATACATGTGGTAGATTTGCTTCTAATAACATACTTCTTGCTGCATCCAAGATAGTTCTATTTTTCCTTTCAACAACTCCATTCTGCAGTGGTGTCCAAGGTGCTGATAATTGTCTTATGATTCCATTCACTTCACAGAATGTATTAAAATATTTAGATGTGAATTCTCCTCCTTGATCTGATCTTAAACATTTGATTTTCTTACCGGTTTCATTCTCAACCATTTCTTTGAATAGTTTGAACTTTCCAAGTGCTTTTGATTTTTCTCTGAGAAAAGTAACCCAACACATTCTAGAATAATCATCAATAATTAGCATGAAATATCTATCACCTTGTAAGCTTTTAGTTCTAGTTGGACCACATAAATCAATGTGAATTAAATCAAGAGCATTATTGGATTTTTCTGGAATACTTTTGAAACTAGCTCTGACTTGTTTTCCAAATTGACATTCCTTACAAATTGTATTCTAGGGTTTCACAATTTTAGGTAGATCTCTAACTGCCTTAGAAGTACTAATTTTTACCATGCAATTCAAAGTTTACATGACATAGTCTCTTATGCCATAACCAACTTTCATCTATATGTGCAATTAAGCATGCCTTTTCATTGTTATTCAAATGAAAGATATTACCTCTAGTCTGATTACCGGTTGCAATTTCCAAACTAGTTCTATTCAAGATTTTGCATTTTCCATTTTTAAATTGTAACTAAAATCCTTTCTCAACTAATTGACCAACACTTAAAAGATTATGCTTTAATCCTTCAACATAGTAGACATTGTCAATGTTATGCTTACCATCAAGAGATATTGAACCCTTACCTTTGATTGAATAGGCTTTGTCATCTCCAAATCTTACTAAACCTTCATTGTATTCTTGAAAGTTCAAGAATTTACCTTTGTCTCCTGTCATATGATGTGAGCATAGTGAGTCAATGATCCATTAATCTTTTACTTCAACTTTAGCTGCTAGGGATTGTTCTACAGATTGAGCAGTAGGTGCCGGTTGATCCTCTTTATAGCAACAAAAACCCATCCATTATCTACTGGATCCTCATCAGAATCATCAGTCACACCTTCATCAACAATGTAACATGATTTATCTTTATTCTTCTTAAATCTGTATCTCTAATATTCAGGGTTAGGCTTGTATGTTCTTCTAGCTTATTCTCTTAGTCTAGCATGTCTATCAGGGCATCTCGAAGCCATATGACCAATCTTATTGCAATTAAAACATTTAAAGGGTGCTTTACCTTCATACTTACTTCCAACTGGACCTTTTGGCATTTTTCTTGCAAATAGTGCTTCAAGTTCTTCAAGCTCTTCATTCTCCTTCCTAGTTTCTTCAAGTTCTCTTGCATAAAAGGCTTTCCAGTCTGATTTGTCAAATGATGGAGTAGATGATGTTGATGTTTTAAAGGCCAAATCAATTTTTATAGTAGCAACAGGACCAAATTCCTTAATTTCAAAGGCTGAATGTTTTCCAATCAATGTATCACTAGTTATTGATGTATTAGGCATTGTTCTCAACTCATTTATAGCAGTAAGCTTCACTTTATATTCTGGTGGCAATCCTCTTAATATTTTTGAAACAATTTCATCCTCACTCAGGGTTCCTCCACAACATTTAATACCCAAAACAATTTCATTTACTCTTTCCATAAAAGTAGAAATCATTTCATCTTCTTCCATTTTCAGATGTTCATACCTGACTCAGAAGCTTTCAAGTTTTGCAATCTTGACTGTGCAATCTCATTCATTTAGTGTTTCCAAATGATCCCAAATAGCTTTAGCAGTAGACCTATCTGATAATCCCATGATTTGTTGATCTAATAATGCACTCAAAAGTGCTTCTCTTGCTTTGCAATCATTTTCTTCATCTTTAGCTAAGGTAGTTGGAGTAGTCTGACTAGCTACAATAGCAGTATAACCATTCTTTGTAACTTCCCAGATGTCTTTACCAATGCAATTCAGATGTGTCTCCATCTTGATCTTCCATATCCCATAGTTGGTTCCATCAAGTTTAGGACAGTCCTTCCTGAAGTAATTAGTAGACATTGGATCTCCTCAAGTTGTTAAACTTCTGCAAAAGAGGACTAAGCTCTGATACCAATTGTTAGGTCCTAGAGACAACTGAGAGGGGGGGGGGCGGTGTGAATCAGTTGTCTAATAAATTCAAACCCAAAACCAATTAACCAACTTAATGCTTAATACCAGTAAACCAGTTAAGTGTGTTGGTAGATAGTGTTAACAGTAAATTGCTATACCGGTAAAGATTAATGCATGAAAAATAAACACAGAGTCATCCACAACAAATAACACCAATATTTGTACGTGGAAACCTTGTAAGGGGAAAACCCATGGTGGGAAACCTTACCCACAATCAGATGATACTATTATAGATAGTAAGCTTACATAAATGGGGTCTGCACATGCAGAAAGGCCAACAGCCCAGAGCTCACTGCTCAATCAAAAAATGGGAGTCACACTGACTACAGTTGGATGGTTAAATCCAATAATAATGTACTACACAAAATAGCATCTTCATATGCTGGATTCAGTACTGGTGTAATGCTGATATGCTTCTACAGAAACCTAGCTTCACCTTCAAATGTTGTCTTCATGTATACCTCTACTTAATCTTGCATATACCTTCACACAATTCTTTTTCGCATTCCACACTTTGATCTTACAAATAAGATCTTACATCTATACCATAACCTAAGACCAATTTTAGTAGGTTGGCTCTACAAGATATTACAATAAAAACATTTTACATACAATATAATATCCGATGCAATAACCAATTAAACATGTCGGCTTAATGCATTTACATCAATAACAAATCATCTCCATAGCGTGCCATGCTAATCTGGAAAAGATAAACCTGCCAGTGTAACCCTAGATAACCCTAGACCTATTTGCCGGTAAAAGCAAATATGTAAATATGAATATACCAATGATTAATTCTTCAAAACAAAGTGTCCACATGATGTCTTCGACATTACCAAGTGTCTTCCATATCATTCCAAGTGCCGGTGAACATTATATCCCGTCGGTGAACCATATACCAGTAACTGTGCAATAGTTACTTGCTTGGCGGTGAATGTTGCTAGATCTCCAAAGTGCTAGTTTTCAGTAGGTGTTGACATCAATGACAAAACCATACCAAAATACCAACATCATCCAGAAACCCCGATACAAACTTTGCATATACCGGTTCACATTCCAACATACCGATTCACCTTTTTGCATATACCAGTTCATTCCATCATACCAGTTCACATTTCATCATACTGCTTCACTTGTACCATCATACCGCTTCACTTGTACCATCATACCGGTTCACTTGCTAGATCGCTTACTTCAATATACCGATTCATACTTCAACATATTGACATCAATGACAACATACACCATCATGTCATCATACTCTACACATATGCCAATAGGATGTAGATAGGTTAGGCTCTTGCTCAGCCTGCCAATTTTCTTTGGATACCCTCTACATTTTGACAGCTGCTTTAACCTGCAGATGGGTGTGTTTTTCCACTTCAAAAGTTTTGCCTCCGAGTAGCTGAAGTCTTCTTTTTCGCATGAAAAAGATGCCTTTATACTGATTAAGAATCTCAAACAATTATGAATTAGAGGCATCAAGGAAATATTGGGCAAAAATCTCTTCCCTAATTTCTTGCTCCTTTTCAATGACAATGTGCCATTTATTATCCAAATAATTATACAATGAATTAGGAACAACAGGTTTAATGTCAATCAGAGATTGATCATTATCACACAAATATTTAATGACCTCTAGCTCTACTTCATCCTTTTCACTATCGCTAAGATCATCAAAATAATATTTTAGATTGTCAAGAACTTTCCTCCTAAAATTCTTCATAATCCTTTGAAAATGTGTCATAGGCTAGTAAGAAGCAACATGTATATTTACCGGTATAGAGGTTGCAGGTACATTACTGGTTGTCTTCGTCTTCTTACTTGGCTGCCTTCTCTTCTTCATTTCTACCTCTGGTTCAGTGTCTTCTAAATCTAGTGTGTTATTCCTAGTTTTTCTCTTCCTTTCAAATACCTTTTGTGGAATGGCCTTTGATTTCTTTTTGGTTGGTGACCTCTTGGTCACTTTAGGACTGGCAGTAGATATAACCGATGTTGATGTCGATGGCACAACTTTCCTCTTCTTCTACTTTGGTACTTCAATAGGTTTGATCCTAACTGAGTAATTACCGGTCCTCTTCTTCTTTGGATCCAATGGTGAAGCAAGTAGGGTAGAGGCATACACAGTAAGTATATCATTCACCACTTCATAGCCCATAGGCTCAACTTCATCTTGTCTTGGCTCTACTGATTCCATTATGCAGTGATCCACTTTGATTGTGAAACAAATATCATCTTCATACTTTTTAACCAGATCACCTGGTATTCTCATTCTCTAGTTCATCTTTAGTCTGAACTCATCAAAATGCATGTTCAGAGTCTCTAAATAAGAAGATCCCACTTCTTGCAGACTCTCCTTTATTTGTCTTGAAACTGGTAGGTCAGTTGACCATTGAACGTCACTGACTCGTGGAAAATACCCTTGAAAATAGAAAAACAAACTGACAAGCAATTGACTAAACTTAAACCTTAGTATCTTGTCCTCTTTGATGGACTTCAGATTCTCCATGAGTTGTTTTTGTATGCAGGTACATAAGTCATATTCTACATCTTCCTTGATCATCCTATAAGTGGCATGCACTGCAGTTGTAGGAACAAAATTCATTCTACTATTATAGAATGCTCTATACCCAGTCACCATGCACACATACTTCACCAAGTCAATTTTTATGGTGTTTACAATCATTGCCGCTTGTCGCTCACAGAACCGGTGATCTCTGTCACTTTGGTTTTGGTGATCTTACGAAGAACAGGGTCTTCTCCAATATTGTAGAAACCAGTCACGACATGGATTGCCTCCGATGTAATATCATGGGTTCACTCAAGATACATCTTTTCATCATGAACCCTACTTAGAATGATCCTTATGTGATCTTCTGTGAATTCTTCGAGAAAATATACGACATTGTGGAATTTCTTCTTCATGATCACGTTGTACTCTGGTTTAATCTTTTTATCATCTCCATAGAGAAAACTCAACTGGGAGTGAATCACTAGAGATCCTAGGTCTTCCAGTTTGCAATCAATGTATCCTAAAACATCCGCTTCAACAATGACTCTGGTGGGAATTTGAGATAGGGAATTATATTTCACCTTCTTCCTAAGAAACTTGGATGACTCCTCAGGTTCGATAGAACTAGAAGGGATTTTGGATGAAGAGGCCATGACTAAATAATTTTGAATGACGAGAGTGTTTGGATGAAGAATACCTTTTCACTCTGAACTAGGGTTCGTTGATGTCGAACACAACACACTTCTCGAAAATATTGTTTTACCACTCTGACCTCCACTCAAAATAACTTGAAATAGCTGCAAAATCTTTGTGCAAGATTTCTTTTAGGACTCTTTTGAATGCAAGATTGATCGCTCTTGTTTCACTGCTCAAGTTAGAGAAATTTTCCTTTTAAAATAGGTAAGTAAAAATGATGACAAAAGTAACTTTTAAACATGCTCCTACCTACCATAATAAATGCATCACCAATAGGGTACAAACCCTAACTTTACCACTTCATTTCATTTGTCAGTTGACTGGTAATCGATACCAATAAAAACACTTTACCGATATACACCAAGGGTCCAAAACATTGTTACCGATATGTTCCCCCTTAAGCTTTTCAAAGCTTAATTTACCGGTTCAGGGGTCTCCACACTGGGTGCAAAAATTGGTACATCTTGTGGCTTCTCCTCGGATTTCTTCTTCTAAATTTTATCCATATTGGCTTGAACGGTTTCAACATCAACCTTTCCTTCTGGGTCGACCAGTATGTCTCCCAATGGATTCTTTTCTAGTGTGCATGTTCTGGCAATATGTCCCGGTTTGTGACAATGATAGCATACCATACCAAGTGATCTCCATGGTCCGGTGTTCACATTTCCATTCTTTCTCCTACATGTTGCAGCAGTGTGACCACTACCATGATAGATTAAACAGGTTTCTCTCCAACTGTTTGTCGCTCCATAACCATTTGACCAGTGGTCATAGGTTCTATACCGGTTTGGGTTTCGGTTCATAGGAGGTTCCGGGACAACTCTTTTACATCTTGGTGCATAACTTCAAGGGTTGTTCATAACTGATTTTCACTCAAAATATCTATGTCCAAACTTGTTGCATGCATAATAATGACCATTAAATCTACCGGTTCTAGCATTATGGTTGTTGTTTTGCATGTAAGAAAAATTATTATAAGCCTTGCTCCTACACACATTGGCAGTATGTCCTTCCTTATGGCAGTTAAAGCATACAGGTTTGAACTTTGGCTTACCTTTGCTTTGGTTGATCTTAGGTACCAATTACTCCTTTGGTGCATCAGTCTTTGTTCTAGAGGTTTCACCTTCCCCATATGCAGAGAAACCAAGTGCAGAGGTATCCTTTGATGGTTTCATTGTTTCCATCTTTTGATCTAACTTTGTAGCACTTCGATTGAACTTTGCAAGTATCTCCTTTGTCTCAGCAAGTTCCTTGGAAAGAGCATCATTGGTCTTCATCAAGGTTTCATTTTGAGAAATGGTTACATTGAGGTCTGCTTGCATTTCTTCTTTCTCTTCCTTACCCTCTTGCAGATAAGCGGTAATGGTACCAATTTCTTGGTTTAACTTAAAGATCTCACACTACTTGTCCTTCACTAGATCTTCAGCTTTTCTTCTATAATCTAGCTCCTGACTCATTCTGATAGTCAGTCCTTCCAACTCCCTCCTTAGGTTAGTTTTGGACTCATTCAGTTTCTCCACTTCTTGGACTAGGGCATCCATGTCTGGTTCATCAGAAGATCTTTTTTCGGTAATTTCCATCATTTGCTCAGCAAGCTGTCTTCTTTTGGCTAAAGAGGCTTTATATTTGATCTTAAGTTCATCATAGGCTCTTTCAGAGTTAGCCAAATGGTGAGTGAGTTCCCTCATGTTGTATTCCCCCATATCTCCTTTCAAGTGGTTAGACTAAGAGAAAGGTTGGCTTTGATACCAATTGAAGAATACTAAGAGGGGGGGTGAATTAGTATTCCAAAAAACTTAACCAAACTCTTAAGCAATTTTACTGCAGACTAGTATAATAGTTTAAACAACAAACTGGTTAAAAAACTGATAAGCCAAATAGAAAATAAAGTATTCACCCACAGAAGCACAATCACCATAACACAAGATATTTTGATGTGGAAACCCAAATAGGAAAAACCATGCTGAGTAAAACTCACAAGTCAACTATCTCCAGAATAGTAACCAGACTAGTTAAGGCCTTATAATGTTCTTCACCATTACATATCCTATTAGGAATCTAGATCTCTGTAAGGAGATAACTCCTATTAAAGACTACCCTGTTAAAGGATTTCAGATCCACAACTGTGAACCACCTTGTTAGAGGATTTATAAAGGGTTGCCTACCCAGTTAAGGGTTTCAGACTTGTCAAAGAGATTAGTAATCAGCAAGTGAATGATCTAGAAAGTAGAATAGAATGCTTGATTAGATCCTTGACTGTTCTCTATTAATGCTTTGCAACATTACTTCAGTCTTCTATCCTTTGCATGTTCAATCTCTATTGCACGATGCTTCTATAACAACTTCTCTCTTCAATATATACACACACACACACTTAAGACCCTAGACATGATGTCCTTAAATAGGAAGCTGATTTCATGTCAGTCCAATGAGATTGGATTGCAATTTCCTAGGTTAAAACAATTTAGACACATTTGGTAACACAGCACAGAAGCACCGCCAAAGTGTCAGTGGATGATAACTCATCACACTCTACAATTTTACCGGTTTAACATAGTATACTGATTACTGATAAATAAAGACTAGTAAACTAAAACATAGTGTTCTGGTCAGAAAGATTAACTGTCGCTGGGGGTCCTTGTTCCACTTGAGGTCTACATACTACTTGATGTCTTCATACCGCTTGAGGTCTTCGGTCAAGCTTTGACCAGTAAGCATTTTCTACAAAACACCTATAGTCTTCTACAAACAAAGACTATGCATTCAATGGCATATAATACCAATGTGAACAATACAACACATATTGCCAGTTGAGAATAAATTATACATAAAATTAGTGTGCGTCCATCAATGACAATCACAACTAAACATCATCAAAATACCAACACTTAGCTCATTTCGCTAATCTCTTTGCACATTCCCAAGAAATTCCTTCATCATTCATGTGGGTTGTGTCATGTTACCACCTTCATGTAGACTCGTCGTCGATCACCGCCATAACCAAATCATTACCGGTTTGATGATTTCTTCACTGGTCCTTAAACCCTACTAAAACCTTAGCAAAACTTTATCAAAAATTTGAAATATGTCTTCCGGTAATCATCATAAGTTTTGGTTCCAATCAGATACATCTTTCCATGATACAAGTTCACCATCCAAACCTCAAATCACCAAACATTATTGATCGCCCAATTCAAGCAAAACATCTTAGTTTTACCGGTTAAAGTCCTATTTCACAGATTTTAGCTCTCTACTAGTAAACCATGTCTTCCAGTAAACCAAATCACTTAGATGACAAACCAAACATCATAAAATACCAGTTCACATTAGTTGCCATCAATGACAACACAAATAGCTGATCATGTCATCTAGCCACAAAATATTAGTCTTTTATCCTCTACCGGTTTAGTCACCATCCTTCAATTGCATTACCTACATCATCTCATCTACATCAGTTATGCCAAATGCCAACAATTTCAACTTGCTTTAAATATTGTGCACCAAGACCTTTGATGTAGATCTTCATTCTATCTTTCCAGATCTTGTAGTTATCCTTGTTGAACTTAAGATCTTCTTTCTTCATCATCTTGACTTCCACAAAATCTTTCCCTCAAGCGGTTTGGCTTTCTACACATAGAGGACCAAAACTCTAATACCAATTGTTAATCCTATGAGGATCCAGTTAATACTGATAGTGGGGTTGAATCAGTATTAATACCAATTGAAACTTTAAACAAAAATCAAATTTATATCAGATCTGAAATTATTTATCAAATATCTCAACTTCTTTTATCTGATCTAACAACCTCTTAATTAGATTTGCTAACACATTAATCAGATCATTTATCACATCTATCAATTCTTTCACCACTAAAGCAGTCATATAAATGTGACCATTTAACAACTCATTATCCTCATCTATCAGATCAAAGACTTTCTCTACCAACTCTTATCAGTACCGATAACCTTTGATGAACCTCTGATAAAACATCATAACTGGTTTACTCAGAAATAGTGCATGAAATGTAACATAAACAAGAACATCACATGAAAAGCATTCCACACATGAACACCATAATTTTTTTGACGTGGAAACCCACAGTGGGAGTTAGCACCCACAAATATTTGTACTCGTTAGGAGCTTAGCCCTGTTTGGAGCTTACAATACTCCCTATTAGGAACAAACCCTATTAGGAGTCACCCGGTTAAGGGATTTGCCTAGCAGCCCGATTAGGAGCTTGATAATTTGTTAGGATCAACCTTATGAGAGGATTTAATACTCTTTTGAGAGCTTCTCTATTAGGGGACTTAATGTTTAAGGCCTGTTAGGACCTACCAGGTTAAGGGATTTAACCTATTGCAACTGTAAGGGAACAATAGTGAAAAAGTGATTTGTTACTTGCACTTTTGTGCTTTCTAACTTAGATCTAGTTATTCTCAACACTCTAAAACTCTCAGGTAGATCTCACACTTCTCTTGGATGGCTCAACACATTCTCTTGAGACCATCGACACCAAAAATATCAACTGTGCCATCCCAAATAGCCATCTCAACTAGGTCAACTATTAAACCCTAATTACATCATGAAATTACAATACAAATCATAAGAGATCATCTCGGATCGATATACAGATCATTACACAAAATTAAAATGCAATATCAACTATTGGTTAATTGAAACCCATCACAAAAATCCAATTTGTACCAAAGTCAAAACCTCAAAACACTCCACTAAGCATTTCACTATTTCCCAAGAAATTCTTCCTTGAATCATGCTAAAACAACAATCAAAACATTCACTCGGGTTGTGCCATGTTAACACCTTCATGTAGACTCATCGTTGATCACCACCATAACAAAAATCATTACCAGTTTGATTGTTTCTTCACTGGTCTTAAACCCTACTAAAACCTTAGCAAAACTTCATCAAAAAATTGAAACATGCCTTCCGATAATTTTCAGAAGTTCCAGTTCTGATCAGATACCCCTTTCCATGATACAAGCCCACATTCCAAACCACAAGTCACCAATCATCACCAATCACCCAATTCAACCAAAACATCTCTGCTTTATCGGTTAAAGTCCTATTTCACAAACATAAATTCTTTGCCGGTAAACCCTATCTTCTAGTAAGTTGTTGTACCCAAACTTTTGGGCAAAAACGGAACAATTATTTTTTATTTTTTCGACAACATAAACTCATAAAATAACCTACGTTTAAAATGGAATCAATTAAGTTTTGTCTTAACTAAGATGTAAATAGAATTTGTTTACTAAAGTTGGAATAATTAATTCAATCAATAACGCGACAATTATTAATGAAGACTGATCATTCCCTGAGAGGATCATCGCAATTTAAAGTTAATTCTTTTTTCTTTTTTAAATATAACCAATAAGGTTAACAATCTCAATAATGATATTTGCCAAATAAATATAATTTATACTATAGCCAATTAGATCCCCCTAAACCTTCAAATTTTGACTATTAAATAATTTGGCCAATATTGACCTCATAGGCTAGAATTCACATAAAATAATTAATAAAAATCATTAATAAAATTTTCCCAAATTAAATTTATCCTAACATCCACATTTAATTTAATATGAAAATTATCTATGAAATATCCTCATTGATAATCCTTAATTAATAAAATTATGTCAATAATTGTGATAATAAATCTATATAAAAATAATTCCCCCAATTTAATTATGCCTTGATAAAAGTCTAGATTAAAAATCAATTTTCTCCATGGTCCAAAATTACAAGTTAAAATTAATTTTACATTTGGCAATATTAAATGGGGGGGTGGCGGGGGGGGATTCTTTTTCAAATTTTAAAAAGAATTTCCCCCCTCTTCTTATTTTATTTAATATTTTAATTGTGAACCCTAAATTGGGTTGATTTATTCCTCTACTATATTTTTAAAAAAATTAAAAAAAAACCTAATCCTTTTTAAAATTTCTAAATGCTAACCCTAACCCAAATGTGGGCTAGGGTTGCATAACTAATTTTCTTTATTATTTATATGCTAACCCTAACCCAAAATTAGGTTAGGGTTGCATATTTTATCATTCCATATACTCTCCCCCTTTATTTTTATTTTTTTTCAAATGCAAACACTAACCCGAAAGCTTCCCTAACATCTTTGTTTTGGTGAGAGTGTGTTTCGTGTGTGCAGGGTTTTAAACAAGGGGCGGCGGCCATGGAGGCAGCAGCCATCGGGGGGACCGAGCTCGCAGGGCAGGGAGGCTCCCTAGGCACCACTGTGGAAACCCACAGCGGCGGCCGGTGTCACCCACTATGGGCACCCACAGTGGTGGACGTGAGTCATCCACAGTGGCGACCCCGTGCCAACCATTGTGTGTAACCACAATGGCGGCCCATGCCGTCCACTGAGTGTAAGTGTTTACCCATAGTGGCGACACCCCCCACACCGTCCACTGTGTATAAACACAGTGGCTCGACCCCGCCAAAAACACGGTATACCCTTAATAAAATTTTTTTGTATGAAATATATATATATATATACATTACATGATTTTTTTGAAAAACAACCAGAATACAATGCATGTTTCTTTTTTTTTGTTTCCTAGTTTGCCCTAAATGCATATGTTTTGATTTTCTTAATTTAGCAAGTAAATTATATATATATATATATATATTGGAGTGTATATATATATATATATATACATATACATATATGTGTTTCTAAGGTAAAAATATATGGACTATGTTTATGGTGAAAATGGATAACAACAATGTTGAAAGACTAAATGAATTCAACCACAAAACCCTAGCCTAACAACAACAAAGATTATACCCTCACATGTCCAATAGGGTTTGGATCTTCATTCTTTCTATCTCCATTGATCTTGCTTGATATATTTGCTCTCAGATTTTATATGCACAAGAGCTCAACAAAGAACAAAAATGTGGTTGCAAGTAGGCTTGATCGCATATGAAAGAGTGTAGTCAATTGATCAGGATGCATAGATTGATTAGAATGGTTGATTAGGGTTGATAATGAAGGAAGCATCTCCTTATATAGAAAACACTATAATAAATGAATGGATAAGATTGAGAGGTGTAAAAGATAAATGGTCGGCTATGATTAGAGGGTAGGTAGAGAAAATAATAAAATAATGAGAGGGTAGGTAGTGTATGAATTAAGAGATGAATGGCATGTGTCATAGGTAGAAAAGGTTAATGAATTAATTAAATAAATAAAGATTCATTTAATTAATAGAAGAAGTGGGATCAATTAAATAAATAAAAGTATTTATTTAATTTGGGAAAAGGATAATTTAAATAAAAGTATTTATTTAAATGAGAAATAAGGCTAGAAGAGGATAAATGAATTAATTAAATAAATAAGGATTTATTTAATTAATAGAAGAATTAGGCTCAAATAATTAAATAAATAAAAATATTTATTTAATTAGACATGACAATTTTAGGTGTTTACATTTTGCCCCTCTTTGAGACAATGCAACTTGTCGCGTTGTTTCAAAGAAGATAATATGAATTGATACAAAGTTGCCCCAAGATGGGAATGATATGCCCCCTCGAGAGATTGGATGAAAAATGTCTGAAAAGATCATAGACAATCTCTCGATAAGAAAGAAAGGCTAGAATGGACTGACCGAGTAGAGTGATAGAGTCACGGGATAAAGAAGACTGACTCGAGAGACGAGGGCTAGAGCTAGGGCTAGGGCAGTCTATAAAATAGACCATGAGGGGAAAACATCCTCATTGTCATCCACACATCCAAGAGATCAGAGTGCAGAGAGAGAATAGAGCAGCAACAGTCAGCAGTGATGACACTGGTTCACATATTTGATCGCATTTGTCGATTTCAGAGGCCAGCAAATATAGGAGAGCCGGTGAGTACCTCAAAACCTCCTTGTACTTTGTCGCATTAATTGTTGTCATTAATGCATGCTAGGTAACGCAATAAATGCACTTTTAGGTAATGTCAAAAAATGTCAAAAATGTGTAGGCATGTCTGCATTGGTGCCAGGCGCATCTAGGTTGGCTAGGCGCATCTGTGTTGGTGTCAGGCACGTCTGTGCCAGAAAAAGCGTATGTGCTAGATGCAAGCACATCTACATTGTGCAGATGCATTTGTGAAATGTGGGCATGTTTGTGCAGGACAGGTGTGTCTGTGCAGAACAGAGGCACATCTATGTATTTCAGGTGCGTCTGTGCAGAGCAGGTGTGTTTGTGCAGTCTGTAAGCGCGTTTATATCATGAAGGTGTGTTTATGTCTTCAAGGTCAAATCGGCAATTCTGTGATGAACATACGTTGTCGATTGGATAAGCTGCTGAGAGGATACACTCAAGCAGGTCCTCTAGGGAAGACTAGGATAGCAGATAGGGCTACGATTGACAATTCTATGATAGAACATACGTTGCCAATTAGGAAACTACTCAAGAGGATACACTCAAGTATAGCCCTAGGATATGATAGATCGAGGCACTTTGTGATGAACAGGGACTACCAAGACATAGTACTTTGTGATGAACAGGGAGTACTAAAAAAAAGAGCAGCACTTTGTGATGAATAGGGAGTACCACTAGGATAAAAAGCAATACTTTGTGATAAACAATGAGTGTCACTAGAATAGAAGCAACACTTTCTGATGAATAGGGAGTGTCACTTTGATAGAGTATCATAAGCACTTAAGATAATAAGAAGCATTTTGTGATGAACAGGGAATGCCACTTTGATTGACACAGTTGATTTGATTGACTATAGGAGTACCTACCTATGCTGGAGTCACGGGAGAGATTCCCATCGACTTAGAGATTACGACCAGAGCTAACATTTGAGGACAGAGTCATAATTGAGGTTATGGGCTTGCAACATATTCTATATGTGCCTGAGTTTCGGGCAAACATGGGGTTGCTGACTGTGCTGGTTGAGAGATGGCACTCAGAGACTTGTACTGAGTGAGATGATAGTCACCTTAGAGGATGTTTACAAGATACTGAGGATACCGATTGATGGGGAGTTAGTTCCTTATGATCGAGACAGAGATAGGGATACACTGAGATGAGTGTTTTAGGATTGGAGATGAGGGCTAGACATGTGGCTTGGGATACTATGACACGGACATGATTAGCACTACTGGCGGTGCTGGGAGGAGTGATCAATGGGTTCCCCTGTATCAGTTTTGTACCATTTTGTATGATGATGTAGACACCTACGGGTGATTGTAGCATATGATTTTGACATCATTGTATCATGACACTTATGATTTTGAGATATATATATAAGATGATTCATCTTTGCAGAAACTATATGCATGTGTACCTATCTGATGTTTCTATGTGATTATATGATGCTTATGATATGGATGCAAATGTGTACATAATGAAATGCAATATTTTTGTTCTTTTATGGTTTATATGTGTTATGCAAAATGCAAATGTGAATGTATGAAATGTAGATGAATATGATAATGCATGTGTAACATGTGCTAATATGTGTTGCGTGTAGGATGTGATGTGATTGTGATATCTATATGTATGTATGAAATGCTTAATATGTGATAATGCAAGTGCAACTACATGAAATGCAAATGTTTTTGGTATGTCATTATACTCAGTCATGTGATAGCAGGCTACACAGACTCGAGAAGGGCAATGAAAGCCAATCAAAAATGGGGGATGGAAGATGAAAGATATGAAAGTGAAAGAGCTTCTTGTGCGTTATCATCATTGAGCTTTATTATGGCAAGTAGGTTATGAAAATCGAGGCATATGTTCGACCCAGAAAGTCATTGTACCTATTTGCATGGAGATAAGACAGTTGCAAATAAGGAATTCCCTAGTTCATACTAGACTCACAACGTCCTCATATCCTTGGACAAGTCATAGCATTACTAAGAGAGAATCCCTAAATAGAAAAGAAAAATAGGTGACGATAACCCATCCTCGCCTTTCTAGTCAAAGACATCTTGGAGATAGAATCTCTAGTCAGAGACATTCTGGAAAAGCTAAAAGACATGTCACCAGAAAGATAAAATCAAAAGAAAACCAAGACTTGACACCAACATCCACTGTAGTCCTCAAGTTTAGTGTGTCTTGTCACTTGTATAAGTCTTATTTGATTGTAGTCACAATGTTTACTTTCACAAATGGATAGATGGCACTGAACCATAATGTTGTCTGAGTCTGTTGAAAGATTTGATTTGTTGAAGCCTATTGTTGTTGTTGTGTCTCATCTGAAACTGACTGAATCCATGAAACTGATACTTGATTACAGATAAGATGAAACTTTATTGCAGATCTATGATGTAAATGCTACTTTATTGCGGATTGTGCACGGATAGACTGAAGAAAATTGGAAGAAACTGTACTCCTCAAAATGTGTGATGCTCTCAGTTCCACACCCATTACTAGACATAGGATTTGCCTTAGCCACAAATAGGAACTGATTTATTATGGATGGAAAGGGATGAAAAGGAAGGATTATTATGAATGGCTAACCAATCTTGGGTAGATCAATAACAAGCCATGATGGGAATGTGTAAAGTTTATTATGGATAGATAGGCTGTGAGTGTGTGCAAAGTGAACGATGAAATGGAATCCTAAAGGAGGGAGGAGAAATGTCTCTATGCATGGCGCCGGTGACCCAATTTTCACCATGGTACTTGCCCAAGGCACCACCGAAGTGGTTTTCACCATTGGACGAAATGGTTTTTTTTTTGTTTTTCAAATTTTTTTTTTGTGTCACAAGGCGCCTATTTGCCAGGTTTTCACCAAGTAACGATTTTTTTATGTTTTATGATTTTTTTGTATTTTTGTATTTTTGAATTGGGATACTCTGAAGAGCTATGTGTAAAACCTACGAAGGTGCATGTCATTGATAGGATCATCCAAAGGTTCACCCTCTATGGTTGAGAGTTGATATGCACTAGATCCATATGTTGTTGTGATGATGTAAGGACCAAGCCAATTTGGTTCGAACTTGCCCTTCTTCTCTTTGTCTTGCTGATTTTTAGGATTTTCTTTGAGATCTAAGTCACCCACCTCAAATATGCGAGGCTTGACTTTATGATTGTAGTTGCATCATTCCTTGATTGAGTGATGTGCAGCTCGAGTGACTGTCTTCCTTGAAGAAGGAATTGAGATAGAATTACTAATGTGTGGACTATGTAGGCCCATATGCGTGTCACCTGAAGAAGTTTGGGCACCCTTGATAACAAAGTCCTTTGAGGAAGCTCCATTAAAGGTCCATGATGTATCACCAGAAGGGAAAGGATGTGCAGAAAAAGTGGATGAGTTATGAAGGTTTATGACTGCGAAAAGAAGTGAAAGTATTATGACATGATGGAGACTTAGGATCAACAAGTATGCTTTTTGACTTGAAATTTTAGAACTTTTGCCCCAAGTTATTTTGATATTAGGGGAGATCATCTCTTGCTATTTTTCCTTCATAGGATTTTTATCCTTGACTTTGATTTTTTCAGAGTCCAATAGCTTTTGATTTTGATTTGTACTAAAGGACTTTTCTTTATTTTTGACTTTTAGATTTTTCTTTTCAAGGCTTGATTTTTGATCCCCAATGAGTAAGGGTTTTTGTAATTCTTGTTGATCCAAGTCTGGAAGTGGAGTGGAAATGGAATGAGTGGATGAAATGGTAAGGCTATGTGAGTTCTCAAGAGGGCTAGCGATAAATTCAATAGATTCTTCACTAGAACCACTCTTAGGATTATTGATATCAAGAGATGCTTGCACCACTAGAGGAGATTTGCATTCAGACTTAGTAGCCATAACACTAGGTGGTTCACACCCAATTCCTTGCAAATTGTTTATAGATTGTTCTTGTCAACTGAATACCTTAGGAGATAGTGGGAGTTGATCAACATGAAATATATACTCACCACATCCCATGTCTTTAAACTTGAACTTTTCTTTGATCTCTGCTTGTTTTGATGTAGAAGCTTTCAAGGATTCTGGATCCACATATGTTGATGAAGGAATAGCTTCTCGATTGACTGGGATTGTTATTTCTTATCTAGGTTGCATATTGTTGCAATATATGAATGGATTAGGATCAACTATGACAATCACTTCAACTCCATTGTGTGGAAACTTTATACATCGATGATATGTAGATGGAACAACTCTCATTTCATGAATCCATGGGTGTCCCAAGAGTATGTTGTATGTGAGATCTAGATCAAGGACTTGACAAACCACATCTTTCGTAACTGGCCCAACTCTGAGAGGTAAGGTGATTGTGCCTTTTGATGAACACTCTTTGTCATCATATGCCTTGATGGTAATTTTGTTTGTAGAATTCACAACTTTATCAGAATATTCCAATTGTTTAATAGTGCTCAATGTACAAATGTTTAGACCAGCTCCTCCATCTATCAGGACTCATTTTATTTAATGTTTGTGTAGGAAAGCTTCAATGTGTAAAGGTGCATTATGTGGCTGACTTACGGAGGTGTCGTCAGCTTCTGTGAATGTAAGGGAGTGTGGAATGGAAAGGTATCTCACCATGGCTTGAAACTGGTCCACATTTAGATTGGTAGGGACATAAGTGTCTCTCAAGGTTTTGTCAAGAATAGATTTATGTGTGGGGGATATGCATAAGAGCTCAAGGATTGAGATAAGCACGGGTGTCTTCCCCAACTATTCTACAAGGTCATACTTAGGTTTGGTTCATGAAGAAGTAGTGTTTTTAGCTGGAGAAGCTTTCAAAGTGAATTTACCTCAATGAGTTGTGACATTACATTTAGAGGTAGGTTCGGAAGAAGATCTGATGCCTTTTAGGACAATCTTGGGTCTTTGGGTAGAAGTCTCAGGTGTTTTGTCCTTGATGATAATGGTAGAGACATAATTGTCCATTGAAATGTGATTGATAGTTGAATCATAGTTATAAGATGCTCTGGTATAGTTGGTTTGGTCATCCGTGGCTTTAGCTTTTCACTTGTCATGTTTTGGGAATGGTTCTTTAAACATCTCATGTTCTTGATTAGATGAGTGTCCTTCAATCTCAATGTCACCTCTATCAATGAGATCCTGCATGATGTTCTTCAGTCGATGGCAATTTCCTATCTTGTGGCCCTTGCTCTTATAAAATTCACAATACTCATCATCATTCCACCAATTTGGTTTAACCTTTGGTTCATATGGAGGAAAATCTGGAATATTGATTACCTTGTTTGCCACTAGCTTTTTGAAAACTGACTCAAGTGGTTCTCCTAATGGAGTGTACTTTCATCATGATTTGGAAGTTGTTTGAGTATTCACTTGATTGTTTGTAGATCTTGATCCAGAAAAAATGATCTTGGGTTGTACTATATTTGCATCAACAACACCATCATTGACTGTGTTCTTGTTTTTGTTCCAAAATCTTGGCTTGTCTTTTCCTTTAAAGTCCTCTTTGTTTTCTTTAAATATTTTGATGACTCCTTGTTCAATTAGGATCTTCTCTGTTGCTAAGCCTTTTTCAATGACGTGCTTGAAGGTGGACAAACAAGATTTTCTCAGGTCATAACCAATGTCCTTCTTAACATTCTGGGTGAACATCTCTACCATTTGTTTTTGTGGAATTTCATAAGAGCATCTGCTGGCTAGATTTCTCCATCTTTGTAAAAATGATGAAAAATATTCTCCATCCTTTTGCTTGGTGTTTCACAAGGTAGTGACTGATATGTTTGTCTCTATGTTGTATGAGAAATGTTTGATAAATGCCTCTGCTAGATCACCCCATGACTTAATTCTAGGTGGGAGTTGGGAGAACCATTCCATAGCTTGATCACCTAAGCTCTATGAGAATAATCTCATCAAATATGTCTCTTCTGCTGCTACCTCAATGCAAGCTATGAAAAAATGTCTTATATGTGCCTTAGGATCCCCTTTTCCTCTGATCTTATCAAACTTAGGTGTCACAATGTGTGTAGGAAATGGAGGCATTGGAATGCTTTTGTCAAATGGATAGGGACATATGTCTCTCATTGTGTAAGTTGGCTTCGGTGTATTTATGTCCTCCATTTTCTTTTGTAAGTCCTTAATTTGTTGCTCCAAATTGTTCTTAGGTGGAGACTAACTTCTTAGACCATATCCCAAGCTTGAAGGACTGGGTGGAGGAGGAGCATGTTGCATATATGGATGGTATTGATCATACACATGTTCATATGGAGGAGGTCTATAGTGATGTTGTGTATAAGGACCACTTGGTATAGAGTCATGATGAGGAATGGAATATGTGTTTTGTCCATGTATACCATACCCTACAGGCATGTCATGAGTTTGTTCTAATGTGTTGCCCCCAAATGGGATGCGTGGTTTCCTTGTGTCCAAATTTTGAGCATGCCTTTGAATATCCAATTGCCTTGGTGGTTGATCCTTAGCATTGGTATGTGATTGAGAATATTTTTCTGCATAAGGCTTCCATAATGGTCTACAAAGGTGAGTATCATATGCTTGACCATGTGTATGTGGGACCTCAAGTTTTTGAAACAAAGATGATGGTGATTCAGGCACAAGATGTGGTCCTCTATTGCCTCCACTATTAGGCCTCCTTTGATCCATGTTGAGGTGAGGTTGTTGCAAAGGTTGATTTTCCATTATTTGAGACATGTCAAAATCATGAGGGATCTTGGCTCCACTTTGTGCCATCACTTGTAAGAAATATTGTCTCTCTCCTCATTATTTCCTCAACCAATCTATTGAAATGGGGATCCATAATGGAGTCTTCCACTTTTGCTGAATGCATGAAAAAGTTGTCCATATTATCATTGTGTGTATCATTGTTGTTTGTAGTGTCCATGGTCTCAACATTTGGAATGTTTCTATAGGCATCCATGTCAGGTAATGTGGTATGATCAGAATTGAAGAAGATATCATTGTCATACTCATAAGAACTCATGTTTGTAGACTCTTGAGCCTCTTTAGCTTCTCTCCTAGATTTTTGGGAATGGGTTTCAAGATATGTGAGACTAGAGGAAAATGGAAAGAGTATGGAAGACCAAGAGTTGGATGGAATGTAAATGAATCTGAGTTGTACTTGCAATATCCAAAGTGTAAGACCAAGTATGTATGTAGTAGAGTAGGTGTGGCTTCCAAAGAGATGATAGTTTCTCTTGATGAGGTAAGTTGACCTTGACTCTAAGTAAGACCAAATGAGACCCAAAGGTGATAGACCTTGATGAGGGACCACTTAGCAAAATGTTGCTGTATGTAATATGTTGACAAAGCAAGATGAGGACAAGAAAGTGATCTTTTGACTCAAGTTTAGATAAATGTGAATATAATGCAAGGTGTAAAGCAATGATGGAATTTGTGAGACCCAAAGGTAAGTTGAATGCTAGATGAAAACCTAAAGAGATAGCTTAGGAAGCTCAAGAATTCTGAAACTGATTGCTTTTGTTTGTTGGACTGTAAATTTTTCCAATTTGTGAAGTTGTTGTTGTGACCAAATCTGAATTTTTGACTATTTTTCGTGACAAGAGGACACAATGTTGATGAGGACTCAATGTTTTCAAGTGTTTAGACTCAAAATGACTCAAAAGAAAGTGTGTTGTTTGATGTAAAATTATTTTGCATACACTTGAAGACACAAAAGACACAATGTTTTAACGTTTGGTCTTGAATGTTTGAATGTTCAAAATAAGACAAGCACAATTCTTATGGTTGGCCAGGACAATAGTTGTTGACCCCACATGGAGTTTCCCCCGAGGCTACACTATTCAGAGTGGATACTTAGATGCTTGACCGCACTGGCTCCACCCTGGGTACTCACTTCTCGGGGCAGCCAAGCATCAGTCCCCATGAAAACTCCTCATGGCGAACTTTGTATCTCTACTAAGAACCATATGTGTGTGGGCTGCTACCAGAGGTCCGACCTCCTACCCCAACAACTAGAAGGATTTTGGCTTCTAAAACAAAAAGGTGCTAGTAAGGGCATCCGCTCATGTGGCCATACATGCGGCACTTTCAGCTCTGTAAATACAGAAGGCTCCTAGCCGGTAGTGGTAACGCCCTACAACTGATCAAATAAATTTGATCAAACGGGTTTATGGGGAGAGATAGTGTCAGTATGAACTAATCAGCACACGTTATCCATAGTTTTCACCATGAATACAATTGTTTATAATGGTTCAGAAGAGGTGGGTTTTCCTCACTACCACTTGGGTCATTCTCTCCTCACTAGTAATCCTAATGACCACATAGGGAGACAGGCCCTCTAAAGATTAAACAAAAAGAGCCTATTGCCCAAGACACAAAGGACACTTGTTCAATTTTAGTGCACCAATTGAAGTGTTTGCTAATCTATGAAAATAAGGCACACAATGAAAGATCAAAAACCCTTGCCAAGGTCTTGCAACAAAGATTTATTAGTAGTTTGGATTGTTTGAAATGATCACCCCCTTCCTACAAGCACACAAGTTAGGTAAATTTTAGATCCAAAAGACTTTGTGAAATAGGGGCCTTCAACAATGCATTTTTTTGACCAATTCAAAGATATGATTCATCACAAAAAAAATAGATCACCTGTAAAATTTCAAGAAATTTCCAAAAATGTAAGAAAATCCAAAAAATTTGCTAATTTGCTCCAAACATTAATTATTTTATGAAAAATCATAAAAAATTCATATAAAATGCAAACTCGATCCAAAAAATCTGAAATTTTACTAGACAGTCCTGATAGTCTTCCAAACTTGCCTAAAAAAATTTCTGCAACAAATCCAAGCAGTTTGTGAGATATGGGTAAAATAATGCAAAACCCTAATTTTCAAAGATCCAATTTTTGAGGAATGATTTTGCATCAAATTTAAAATCACAAAAAACAAATTCTGTGTATAAATCAGAGAGCTTTCCAAAAATATAAGAAAATCCAAAAAAATCTCTAATTTGCTCTCAAAATTAATTTTTCATAAAAATACATAAAAAATTCATAGAAATTTCAAATATGCTCCAAAAACTCTGAATTTGTTACTGCCAATCTCTGGTAATGTTCTTGACCTATTAAAAAAAATTGATGCCAAAATTCAAAGCCATTTGTGAGATCTGATCAAAACAATGAAAATCCCTAATTTTTAAAGATCCAATTTTTTAGGAAATATTTTGCATCAAAATTAAAATCACAAAGAACATATCTTGTGTTTAAATATGAGAGATTTCCAAAAATGTAAGAAAATCTGAAGCAATCGCTCATTTGCTCTCAAAATTCATTTTTATGAAAATTCATAAAAAATTTATAGAAAATTAAAATATGCTCCAATAGATCTAAATTTTTCTTTGAGAGCTCTTGATACTGTCTTCAACCTGCAAAAAATAGTTGGTGCAAAATTTCCAAGCCGTTTGTGAGATATGATCGAATCTCTGCAAGATCTTGATTTTGTGTCCAAAACCCTAGCTGCACAAGGTTATTCTCCAAATTGTTTTACAAAATAGCAATATATGGTTAGGAAAATCTGCAAAAAACACAGATCTAACAATAATCCATGTCCCACGGGGTGTGCCAAAATGTTTATGGTGAAAATGGATAACAACAATGTTGAAAGACTAAATGAATTCAACCACAAAACCCTAGCCTAACAACAACAAAGATCCACCATAACATATGAAGATTACCTAAGACAATGCAAATCAAATGAAATCACAAAGATTATACCATCACATGTCCAATAGGGTTTGGATCTTCATTCTTCCTATCTCCATTGATCTTGCTTGATATATTTGCTCAAAGATTTTATATGCACAAGAGCTCAACACAGAACGGAAATGTGGTTGCAAGTAGGCTTGATCGCATATGAAAGAGTGTAGTCAATTGATCAGGATGCATAGATTGATTAGAATGATTGATTAGGGTTGATAATGAAGGAAGCATCTCCTTATATAGAAAACACTAAGAAATGAAGGGATAAGATTGAGAGGTGTAAAAGATAAATGGTCGGCTATGATTAGAAGGTAGGTAGCGAAAATAATAAAATAATGAAAGGGTAGGTAGTGTATGAATTAAGAGATGAATGACATGTGTCATAGGTAGAAAAGGTTAATGAATTAATTAAATAAATAAAGATTCATTTAATTAATAGAAGAAGTGGGATCGGTTAAATAAATAAAAGTATTTATTTAATTTGGGAAAAGAATAATTTAAATAAAAGTATTTATTTAAATGAGAAATAAGGCTAGAAGAGGATAAATGAATTAATTAAATAAATAAGGATTTATTTAATTAATAGAAGAATTAGGCTCAAATAATTAAATAAATAAAAATATTTATTTAATTAGACATGACAATTTTAGGTGTCTACAGACTACAATAGTTTTAGCAAACTATTTTCTATTAACAGAAATAGGAGTAAATTTTTATATTTTGTTTTTACTTAGGGCATAATCTATTTCCATTTTCAGATTTATAAACTAAGCAATATGGCTGACAAAAGCAAAAATAGAACAAAAACATAATAGATATCCTTCTCTTTCATTTCTTATCTACCTGTATTTCTAGATTTCTCTACTAAGTCTAAATCCTGTATATTTTTCTTTTATTACATGACAACAAACTTCCTAAAACTAACAGATTTTAACTAGCTGCATTCCTTTTCATTTTAAACTTCTAATAGTTAACTATAGGAAAAATTTTATTTTACCTACTTTTATTTTCTACACTTTTTTTTTGAGTAAATGACAGAAGTCAATAAAATTTACAGCAGCATTTAAAATAGACTACAAAACACTTTAAAACACTAAAAATTTGTACAGTGCCAAAACTATTATACTTCAAATGTCTATTTAACCCTTTTTGCATTTGGAAATAATAAATCACTAGGACTAAGTATTTATTTTTATCTTACCAACTTTCCTGCCTTTCTACTTCATAATATTCCCATTTTACTTTCTGCCTTTTTTTGAATAAATGACAGCAGCATAATATAGTCTAGAAAACACTTAGAAATATTTAAAAATGCAGAAACTATTATTCCTCTAATATCCATTTATCTATCATTTGCAATATCAACTTAAAAGATATTTTTTTTATAAGAATGATTTGAATACAATTTGTCAACTTTTACAATGGGTGAAATACCCAACTGGTCTCTCATTCCTAATAAATGAGGACTTAAATAAAATAAATACATTTCTTTTTACAAAATAAATACAAAATAAAACTCCTCTTTTACATTTCTGCAACTGAAATACAATATTACATCTCCTATTCTTTTTCTGCAACTAAAATAGATTCAGCAAGACCATATCCAAGCATTTTCTTCAATCCCTTCACAAAGCAACCTGCAATACAAAATCTTAAGTTTGTGACCATGGAGAGCTCACCTCCCAGCCTAGGCTTACTAGAACCCACCCCTGAGCTTGGAGAACCAAGACCTAGATGGGTTACACTCAAGCAATACAAAAACAAGCAAAGAAAAGCTCACAACAAACACATTCCCATCCCAAGGCTGAACTTCATCACATAATGTGATGTTTACATGGGTGGAAGTGGACCAAGTACCTTGAGGAGAACTACAAGATAGCAGTCACAGCCAACTCATGGCAACCAAGAACACAACATAAGTCCATCTTAACCCAGCATCCTTATGACCCCCAAGGTATACATGTCATACTTTCTCCCCTTATGACCCCCAAATGCATAAACAAACCATTGAGATCACTCTCTTGAAGAGAGCCTCTCACTGTAAGGATGCCAAACACCTTCCACCCCCAAGACCATTCTACCCTCCCAAGGGTAAGATGGCCTTGGATACTCCTAAAACACAAGAAAATGCATAACAAAATGGAAGAAGAATCACATAATATTTTCACAAATAAAATACAAGGGAAGGAACATCCACATTCAAGCAATCTTTTACAAACAAGTTTTCAACATACAAGAAAGAAAATGAACCAACCTTGAATCTGCCAAGAGTTTACTAGGGATAGCTTGGAGAAGAGTAGCCCAATTCCACACTTCTTTTCTTCAACACTTAGCCAAAAATTTCATTCTAAAACTAGTTTTCAAAACTGGAAGATCTCATCTCCAAAGATGGAGAGTAGGTGATTAACTTCCTAAGTCTCAATCTCTTACGTAAGAAGGCTTCTCTCACTCTTTCCAACCTCTTGGATAGAGTGAGAGGCTCCCATTGGTTGGTTTTCCCTAGGTCTTACACACTCCCTAACCAAGGCACCTCAAGAAGAGGAATGAAATGGGGAAGAGGAATGACACATACCAAGAAGGTTATCTAACCAAGGATGGCACTCCTAAAGATGAAATTCAACCATCTAGGAAAATCCACTTTTTTGGGAGGTTAAACAAGTCATAGGGGGTGGACACAAGGCATCCCAATCTAAAATATGAGACTCATAATAGATATACTTCCTCAAAACTGATACATGAAACACATCGTGGATGTATGACAGGCTAGGTGATAAGCAACTGGTTCTATCCTCTCAAGGATCTCAAATGGTCCGACAAAGCGAGGTGCAAGCTTAGAACCCTTTCCATAATGGATTGGACTCTTATGTGGCCACACTCTTAGGAAAACTCTATCCCCAACCATGTGACTCCGGTCTATCCTCTTTGCATTTGCATACTTCTTCTGCCTATCTTGTGCCTCTCTAAGGCACTGTCTAATTAAAATCGCCTATTTCTCCATATCACAAACCATCTCAGGACCTATGGCCACTCTATCCTCAATACGGTCCCAACTCAAAGGTGTCCTGCATGGTCTAGTATACAAGGCCTGAATTGGTGACATCCCCAAAGAAGTTTGATGCCCATTATTATAGGCAAACTCTACTAAAGGAAGGTACTCCTCCCATTTGGTCTAATGATCCATGAAGTACATGCGCAACATATCCTCTAACACCTAGTCAACCCTCTCTATCTGTCCATCTGTTTCTAGATGATAGGTTGTGTTGAAATTGAGCTTAGTACCCATTGTTGCCTGTAATGCCTTCCAAAAGGAAGAAGTGAAGAGGGAATCCCTGTCAGAAATAATCTTGCGTGGAACGCCATGAAGCCTGACAATGTCTCGCAAGAACACCTATGCCACTGCTGGTGCTATGAAGGTAGTCCGAACTAGTGAGAAGTGGGACACTTTGGTCAACTTGTCAACTATCACCAAGATAGCATCATGGTGACAAGATAACATGGGAAGACCAATGATGAAATCCATGGATATAATATCCCACTTCCAGTCTGGTATAGCATGAGACTGGAGCAACCCACTTGGGTGGCAGTGCTCTACCTTGACTCTCTGACACTCCAAGCATCGGGCTACTAACTTAGTGATAAGCTTCCACATACCTGGCCAATGATATAACTGTCTCAAGTCTGCATGCATCTTCTTAACCCTGGGATGCACTGCATAAGGAGCTCTATGAGCATCCATGAAAATGAACTCTCGCAAACCCCTAGGAGAAGGTACATAGATGCACCCTGTATGGTTTAATAGTCCATTGGACTCTAAGGAATAATCAACATACTTCCCCTCCAGGGTCTCCTATGATCAAATCACCTGACAAACCTCTAGATACCATCCATCCTCTGGCAATAGCTACAATATAAGATCTCTCAAATCTATGCTCATAGATGTGGAGTATACCTCATGATGTCTCCTACTCAAGGCATCTGCAACTATGTTCTCTTTCCCCTTGATGTAGTGGACATCAAAATCATACTCGCATAGAAACTCCATCCATATCCTCTGACGAGCATTAAGATTAGGCTGGGTGAATATGTTCTGCAAACTTTGATGGTCTGAATGAAGCTCGAAATGATGACCCAAAAGGAAGTGTCTCCACCTCACAAGTGCATGCACTACTGCTGCAAGCTTGAGGTCATGTTTAGGGTAGTTAATTTCATGAGTCTTAAGTTTCCTAGACTCATAAGCTATAACTCGACCCTCCTGCATAAGGATTGCTCCTAATCCATCCAAAGAAGCATCTGTGCATACCATGAAATCAGCCATGGGGTTTGGCACAATGAGGATAGGTGCACTAGTGAGTGCCCTTTTCAGATCCTGAAAAGCCCTCTCACACCTCTTTGTCCACTCAAATTTATTTCCTTTTTGCTGAAGGGATGTAATGGGATGTGCAACTCTAGAAAATCCCTCAATGAAGCATCTATAGTACCCTGCTAGACCCATAAAACTCCTGACCTTTGTCACACTGGTTGGCGCTGGCCAATCCATAATAGCTTTGATCTTTGAAGGGTCAACTGAGATCCCATCACTGGATATAACATGCCCAAGGTACTTGACCTCTAACCTAAAGAAAGCACACTTCAACAAACTTCTGTACAGTTGGTTGTCCCTCAAGCACTACAAAACCTACCTCAAATGCTCCTCATGCTCCTTCTCATTCTGAGAATATATCAATATGTCATCGAGGAACACAATCACAAACTGGTCAAGGAAAGTTTGGAATACCACATTCATGAGACTCATGAATATAGTTGGAGCATTCGTAAGACCGAATGGGACCACGGTGAACTCATAGTGGATATATCTGGTATGAAACGCAGTCTTGTGGATATCACTCTCCACTATCCTCAACTGATGGTATCCTGACTTTAGATCTATTTTGGAAAACACTTTAGCACCCTGAAGCTAATCAAATAAATCATCGATCCTGGGCAAGGGATAGCGGTTCTTGATGGTCACTTTGTTCAACTGCCTATAATCCATGCATAAACGAAGGGATATGTCCTTCTTCTTCATGAAGATGACTGGTGCGCCCCAAGGGGAGATGCTAGGATGAATGTGACCCTTCTCTAAGAGTTTCTCAAGCTACATCTTGAGCTCATTAAGCTCATTCATGGTCATCCTATAAGGTGCTCTCGAAACCGGCTCGACTCCTAATACAAGGTCTATTTGGAAGTCAATCTCTTTGCTAGGTGGCATACCAGGTAGCTCAGTTGGAAACACATCTGCAAACTCCTCAAGGATGGGATGATCATCTAGGGAAGGTTCCTTCTCATTTTCTTCCTCCCTATCACTGATGGTGATAGAAAACAAATGGCATCCCTTTCACATGCTCTATTTAAGCTGCATAGCAAAAATCATATGAAGAGACACGAGCCTCTAAATCCAAGTGATTACTATGAGAGCACCATGATCATCCTCACACTCGATCTTTTTCAGGCGAAAATCCATCTTGGCTCTGAGGGCTTAAAGACAATCCATGCCAATTATGATGCCATAAGATCCAAGCAGTGTAACTCTAAGGTCTACTAAAGTGGTGGTATTACCAATCTGGAGCTAACATCCCCTAACCTCTGAATCTACTGACACTCTAGCCCCTAAAGCTAACTCCACTTCCCAACTAACACCTTGCCTAACTGCCACGAGCCCGCAACACTCCATAACTAGTAGAGATATAAAGGAGTCAGTAGCTCTTGAATCAAACAATATAGATACATTGCTACCACTGATCATACCTGCAGCCTCAATAACTATGGCCTAGTGCTCTACCTGGTGGTTGTCAACCACTACGAAGACCCTATGGGACTTGCCCATATCCCCAACCATAGGCTCTGATGCTGCCATCCTCTAACTACTTGCCATCTGACCCTGCAAACACTCTCTCGCCATGTGCCCCATGGCTCCACATGTGTAACAAGCACCGCGTGCCTGAAACTATACACCCTGAGGCCTAGAGAAAGACTATCCACCTGTCCTGCTCGAACCACTATACCCACCCCGTGAGGACTACTGAGTCCATGCCGAAGGTGTGTAAGTACCCTGTGAATGCCACTACTTAGTCTTAGAGCCCTGTTGTCCCTAAGGGGGCCTCTGCCTTTGATTCTGCTATGACTGTTGCGAAGGAGGGGGTTTAAAGGACCCCAATGCATTTCTGTGGTTGCCTTTCCAATGGGGTTTCTGAAACCCAAAAGACTGTGGTGCAGGGTTTCGGTTCTGAAACTGATCCCTCATGTCCTAAGGCTTGACCTTAATTTCCTTGACTATCAAGGCCTTCTCCATGGCAAACTGAAGGCTTCCTGGAGTGGCCATCCTCACCGGTCCTGCTATCCCAACATTCAATCCCCTGATAAAATGGTTGATGAGAAGCTTCTTGTCCTTCAGGTAATCCACATATGGTAGGAGCTCGATGAAATTACTCTCATACTAGGTCACTAAAAGACCCTTCTGCTAGAGATCATGGAACTCATCTATCCTAAGCTGCTTGAAGTGCTCTGATAGGTATCTCTCCCTGAACCTCTTTGTAAAGATCTCCCATGTGAGGGTGTCTGCAACTAGGCCTTGTATTCCTCCTGTCTCCACCATGTGGAGGTTGTTCCTCTCAAAAGGTGAACTACTACTTGTGCCTTTAGATTGCTTTCATAGGAACGCAATGCAAAGCACTGATCTAGGCTCAAAACCCAAGCCTCAACTTCCACCCTGTCAGTAGATCCCCCAAAAGATGGTGGCTAGAGGCACAAAACCTCTCTGATCAGATCCCCTGGATCACAACGTGCTCTCTCAAAATATATAGGTGCTGCTACTGGAGGTGGTCCGGGTAGATGAACATACTCAAGCTCATGCTTAGCCTGGCCCTCTAAGGGATTAGGAGGTGGAATCCTACTTCGTTCCCTATCTCCTGATCTATGGCTCCCTGAGTTCTAGTTTTTTGCATGATGTTCAATTGTTGGAACCCTATCCTGTACTATCCCAATCAGGTTCTGAAGCGCTAATAAGATGTCTCAGTTTGGGTCAATCGGACATTTGGGAGGAGCCTTTGGGTCCCCTTCCAAAACTATTTCCTCCCTATCAACATCTTCACGTGCCATACGTGCATGCCTAGGACCCCTACCATGCTTGCGAGCTTGTCGTGTAGTCAAAGACATCCTTATGAGAAAATAAAATAAAATAAATAAATAAATAATTTTTGAAGAAAATTTTTATTAAGTAAATAATTAAAGAGAAACGTAATGGAGAAAGGTTCCTACTATTAGAAACCTTGCTCTGATACCAAAATGTCGTGCCCAAATTTTTGGGCAAAAACGGAACAAATTTTTTTTTTTTTTTTGACAACATAAACTCATAAAATAACCTATGTTTAAAATGGAATCAATTACGTTTTGTCTTAACTAAGATGTAAATAGGATTTGTTTACTAAAGTTGGAATAATTAATTCAATCAATAACGTGACAATTATTAATGAAGACTGATCATTCCCTGAGAGGATCATCGCAATTTAAAGTTAATTCTTTTTTTTTTTAATATAACCGATAAGGTTAACAATCTCAATAATGATATTTGCCAAATAAATATAATTTATACTATACCCAATTAGATCCCCCTAAACCTTCAAATTTTGACTATTAAATAATTTGGCCAATATTGACCTCATAGGCTAGAATTCGCATAAAATAATTAATAAAAATCATTAATAAAATTTCCCCAAATTAAATTTATCCTAACATCCACATTTAATTTAATATGAAAATTATCTATGAAATATCCTCATTGATAATCCTTGATTAATAAAATTATGTCAATAATTGCGATAATCAATCTATATAAAAATATTTCCCCCAATTTAATTATGCCTTGATAAAAGTCTATATTAAAAATCAATTTTCTCCATGGTCCAAAATTAGAAGTTAAAATTAATTTCACATTTGGCAATATTAAATGGGGGGTGGGGGGGGGATTCTTTTTCAAATTTTAAAAAGAATTTCCCCCATGTTCTTATTTTATTTAATATTTTAATTGTGAACCCTAAATTGGGTTGATTTATTCCTCTACTATATTTAAAAAAAAAAAAAAAAACAACCTAATGCTTTTTAAAATTTCTAAATGCTAACCCTAACCCAAATGTGGGCTAGGGTTGCATAACTAATTTTCTTTATTATTTATATGCTAACCCTAACCCAAAATTGGGTTAGGGTTGCATGTTTTATCATTCCATATACTCTCCCCCTTTATTATTATTTTTTTCAAATGCAAACCCTAACCCGAAAGCTTCCCTAACATCTTTGTTTTTGTGAGAGTGTGCTTTGTGTATGTAGGGTTTTAAACAGGGGGCGACGGCCATGGGGGAGGGACCGAGCTCACAAGACAAGGAGGCTCCCTGGGCACCACTGTGGAAACCCACAGCAGTGGCCGGTGCTGCCCACTGTGGGCACCCATAGTGGCAGCCATGAGCCATCCATTGTGGTTACCCATAGTGGCGGCCCCATGCTGACCACTATGTGTAACCACAGTTGCGGCTTGTGCCGTCCACTGTGTATAAACACAGTGGCTTGGCCCCCGCCAAAAACACAGTATACCCTTAATAATTTTTTGTTTTTTGGTATGAAAATATATATATATATATATATATATATATATATATATGTCTTTCTAAGGTAAAAATATATGGACTACAATAGTTTTAGCAAACTGTTTTCTATTAACAGAAATAGGAGTAAATCTTTTTATTTTGTTTTTACTTAGGGCATAATCTATTTCCATTTTCAAATTTATAACCTAAGCAATATGACTCACAGAAGCAAAAATAGAACATAAACATAATAGTTATCCTTCTGTTTCATTTCTTATCTACCTGTATTTCTAGATTTCTCTACTAAGTCTGAATCCTATATATTTTTCTTTTATCACATGACAGCAGACTTCCTAAAACTAACAGATTTTAACTAGTTGCATTCCTTTTCATTTTAAACTTCTAATAGTTAACTATAGGAAAATGTTATTTTACCTACTTTTATTTTCTGCATTTTTTTTTTAATAAATGACACAAGTAAATAAAATTTATAGCAGCATTTAAAATAGACTAGAAAACACTTTAAAACACTAAAAATTTGTGCACTACCAAAACTATTACACTTCAAATGTCTATTTAACCCTTTTTGCATTTGGAAATAATAAATCACTAGGACTAAGTATTTATTTTTATCTTACTAACTTTCCTGCTTTTCTATTTCATAATATTCCCATTTTACTTTTTGCATTTTTTTGAATAAATGACAGAGATAAATAAATGATAGCAGCATAATACAGTCTAGAAAACACTTAGAAATATTTAAAAATGCAGAAACTATTATTCCTCTAATATCCATTTATCTATCATTTGCAATATTAACTTAAAAGATGCTTTTTTTTGTAATAATGATTTGAATACAATTTATCAACTTTTGCAATGGGTGAAATACCCAACTGGTTTCTCATTCCTAATAAATGAGGACTTAAATAAAATAAATACAACATAAAACTCCTCTTTTACATTTCTGCAACTAAAATACAATATTACATCTCATATTCTTTTTCTGCAACTAAAATAGATTCAACAAGACCATATCCAAGTTTTTCCTTCAATCCCTTCACAAAGCAACCTGCAATACAAAATCTTAAGGCTGTGACCATGGAGAGCTCACCTCCCAGCCTACGCTTACTAGAAGCCACCCCCGAGCTTGGAGAACCAAGACCTAGATGGGTTACACTCAAGCAATACAAAAACAAGCAAGGAAAAGCTCACAGCAAACACATTCCCATCCCAAGGCTGAACTTCATCACATAATGTGATGTTTACATAGGTGGAAGTGGACCAAGTACCTTGAGGAGAATTGCAAGATAACAGATCACAACCAACTCATGGCAACCAAGAACACAACATAAGTCCATCTTAACCCAACATCCTTATGACCCGCAAGGCATACATGCCATACTTTCTCCCCTTATGACCCCCGAATGCATAAACAAACCCTTGAGATCACTCTCTTGAAAAGAGCCTCTCACTGTAAGGCTATCAAACACCTTCAACCCCCAAGACCATTCTACCCTCCCAAGGGTAAGATGGCCCTGGATACTCCCAAAATACAAGAAAAGGCATAACAAAATGGAAGAAGAATCACATAATATTTTCACAAATAAAATACAAGGGAAGAAACATCCACATTCAAGCAATCTTTTACAAACAAGTTTTCAACATACAAGAAAGAAAATGAACCAACCTTGAATCTGCCAAGGGTTTACTAGGGATAGCTTGGAGAAGAGCAACCCAATTCCACACTTCTTTTCTTCAAAACTTAGCCAAAAATTCCCTTTTAAAACTGATTTTCAAAACTGCAAGATCTCATCTCTAAAGATGGAGAGTGGGTTATTAACTTCGTAAGTCTCAATCTCTTGCCTAAGAAGGCTTCTCTCACTCTTTCCAACCTCTTGGATAGAGTGAGAGGCTCCCATTGGTTGGTCTTCCCTAGGTCTTACACACTCCCTAACCAAGGCACCTCAATAAGAGGAATGAAATGGGGAAGAGGAATGACACATACCAAGAAGGTTATCTAACCAAGGATGGCACTCCTAAAGATGAAATCGGCCATCTAGGAAAATCCACTTTTTTGGGAGGTTAAAGAAGTCCTACGGGGTGGACACATGGCTAAATTTGGCCTTCACCCATAGGTACCACATGAGGCCCAATAAAAATGCTCCAAAACTGACTCCAAGAGTTGGTTTAACCCTTTGAAAGTCCACCTAAAGTTTACCTACGTGTCAACTCTGAGTTGACCCTCATAATGACTCACTATCCTAGCTTTACTTGGGACCTTCAAGGATAATTTGGAAATATATTATTGGTAAAAAAAAAATCTCTCAAAAGGTGACATGACAATGCCAACACAACATACAACATATGTGTCAAGTGACACTACAAAAATAATTCCACATCACAAATACACACATGGCAATTGTCCTCATGTATGATTTAAACAAATTAATAAATACAATTTAACACACATGCAAACATTTACATTTATGAATAAAATACGATACATATGGGGTGTTGTCTCTCCAAATAGATAACCCATAGTTTTACGAACATACATAGGTCTAGGCTTGATTCTCCATAATGTTTCCATGGTCACATGGATAATTTTCCTGCGCATCTAAATTACACATTAGTATTTCCCAATAGTCTCATATAATATTAAACACATAAATAAGAATACACATCAATCACTTTGCATACAATTGACATCATACAAATCAATTTACCATATATCAAAGCAAATCCACATAGGCAATTATCATAATCCTCATAAATTTGATTCATTCATAAGATATGCATCATATTTCTAGCATCATAATAAAGTCCTACAAATCAAATAATGACATACACCATCTCAATGTTATCCTATTCTAGAATCATATAAAATTCTATATCCACAATGCATAGAAATGAAGCATCAATATATCAATGTTATCTAATTCCTGGGATCATATAAACTTCTATATCCATAATGCATAAAAATAAAGCATCCATAATAGTTACATGAAAATCACTGAAATGGTAGGATGGGTCGAGGTAGGGCCTTACATAAGCCAAGTCACTCAGATGGAAAAAAAATCATCAAGAACATCAGTAATCATCATTTGACATTAGTTTCCATCAATGACAACACAAATAACTGATCAAGTCATCTAATCACAAAATCTCAATCTCTTCATCACAAATAGTTTTCTATCCTCTATCGGTGCAGTCATCAGTCTTCAACTGTATCACTTGCATCATCTCATTTTGCATCAATTATGCCAAATGCCAACAGATTTGGTGTTGCTCCTCTACTGGAGTAGTCTATGTTTTGGAGAGAGATTTGTGTTTCATATTCAAAGGAGGATGATAAGTTTGGTTATCTGATTTGAGCTCTTTGGCATTGTTGTCAAAGGGGGGGAGAGGTCATGTGAAAAAATGCTTTATCTATCTTGATCTTAGGAGGAGTTTGCTAGTGATATCTTCTTTCTTTGCATTGACTATTTTTCACATTCATGCGTTTCCATCAATGCTAAAGGGGAAGATTATTGGATATGGTTGGTCATTGTTGCTGCTAGGATATGTTGTTGTCATTGATGTCAATATATTCCTATGATTTATTCCATTGTGATTGGGAAGATTTTCCGATCCGGTTTTTTAGTATTGTTTTGCTGATCACTATTTTGCAGAGGTTGATATTTCCTCTGGTATATTTCGGTGTGATCATATCTTGTGCTGAGACTTTGGGCTATTATTTTTATTTTTGTCTTGTGTATCTTCATTTCAGATGGTTCATTATTTGGTTCTCCGCAAGTTGTCTTTCTTCATTACAGTTGCAGATTGGTTGTCTTCTTGAGCTTCTAAATGTTGACCGACGAAGATTTGAAAAATGGTGTTGGTGCAACTATTTCGGATGATTCTAATGTGATTGTTGGTGTTTCCCAGCTATTGTTGGCATAACTAATGAAGATAATGATGAGGATATTGTTGGCATATGGAGATATTGATGAGATGAAGATGATCGGTAAAGTTATTATTGGCATAACTTGTAAAGTTGATGGAGATTGTTGGCTAGATGATGATGATATAGTTGTAAGTTGTTTGATTAATTTATTTGAGTTTTCATTGATGGAAACCATGTTTGTTGATTCATCTAAGTCATTTAGGCCTACCGGTATAGCCTAACCGATAGGGGAATGTGTTAAACAATAAAACTGCTAAGTTGTTGTAAATCGGTAAACAGGAACAAAGCGATGATCAAGACACCGATACAGATGATTGAAGAAGAGTTAGATGTTGCGATTTCAAACATATGTTTATGAAATTGGCACGAGTCTTTGATTGCAACCGCATTAATAGATTCGGTGTATTGAGTGAGTTATGATTGACTTTCATAAACTCTGTGAAGAAGAATGTATACCGGTAACAGATTTTTAACCGATAATGGTTTATCGTTTGGCGGTGGATCTTATCATGTTCATAACTTAGTGATGACATGTTATAATTTGTGTGTAATAATAAGATTGTATTTCAACACATACAAGGATCTAATTTCTTGGAAAACGACAAAGTTCTTAGTAGAATGCGACAAGGGTTTGATTTCTTATCAAATCAATGTGCGGTGATGTGTGGTGATCATTCAATAGTGGAAATTGTCTAGAAATATGTTGTAATGATTTGTAAGAATCTATAATGAAAATTCATTGTATTTTGAATGTAGTTAGGGTTATGTAGCCGGCCTAACTGAAAAATGTATTAAGGGCTAGTTGGAGAAGAGATTGTGTGTCGGTAGTTTAAGAAGAAAGAGCTCCCAAACCAGATTGAAGTGTCTACATGTGTGTAGCAAAGTTGAGCTGAGAAGGATCTATACTAGAAAGCGAGGAAGTGTTGTGATCAAATCATTTTGCCTTGGTGTTCCCTAACAGTTACAGCAGTTTGAAATCCCTTAACTTGGTAGATCATAACATGTCTTATTTGTAAATCCCTTCACCAGGTGGCTCATAAGCTTGAGTTTAAAATCCTCTAACAAGATTAATCCTATTGGTAATTAACACTCATCCAAGATCATGGTGTTGTAATTGATGACAACACACATCATTTTGGGTTGGATACTTATTTGGTATCCTCTGGTATTCAAGGTTTAACATCCAAAATTCAAGGAAACTGACAAACTAGGAACTGGTATTTGGAGGCCGACATAGAAGATTGATCCAGCAAAGGTTTTAGTGGCAACAGTCACGAAGACTAATGTTTATATTTTTGTCTAGGTCGACATGTATTTATCTTTTGTAATATGATTGTAAGCCAACATAAGGCATTCATGTTTATGTATGTAAAGGGTATATAAGTCAGTCCATCTAGGTCATTTTTGGGAATATAGATGTGAGAGGTTATGTGATATTATGCAAGCAAGATATTGATCAACATAATGCGAATGTAATGATCTATTGTTGGT
Organism: Cryptomeria japonica; assembly: GCF_030272615.1. Lineage (NCBI taxonomy): Eukaryota > Viridiplantae > Streptophyta > Pinopsida > Cupressales > Cupressaceae > Cryptomeria > Cryptomeria japonica. The sequence goes on along the minus strand of NC_081413.1, from coordinate 719,097,822 downwards.
CTTGGTTATTTTTACAGAGGATTGGGAAGTGAACAAGGTTACCGATAAGGAAGGAGACAATGTTAACTGATATAGTCAGTACTTAAACTGAAACTCATCCAACATATTATATGCACAGTCGGAGTTAAGAATTTTGTTTATAATTTAGTATTTTATCTATATTCAGTGAGGCTCCTTTGTGATAAGTAGTGTGCTCTAGGTAGTGTGCCTATCTGCATGTGCAGGCCCCCCTTTTATGTAATATTTATTCAGTGGGCCAGTGGATATATTATGGGTCACAAATCCCACTATGGTTTTTCCTCTTTGAGGTTTTCCACGTATAAATTCATTGTGTTATGGTGTTGATCTTTGTGGTTTCTTTTTTCTTTATTATATCTTGTTTCTATGCTTACCAGTTGTTAATTAGAAAAGTATCTTAAGGAATTAAATGCTTAATTATTGGTAGAACATTGACTCACCCCCCCCCCCCCCCTCTTAGTGTTCTTAGATTCCAACAATTGGTATCAAAACTTGGTGCCTTGGAATAAGTCTAATAGTTTGAGGAAGATCATGCATCTAGAATCAATGGAGATGAGTTTGAGGAAAGAACTTGAAGTTGCACTTGAAGACTATGATTAACTAAAAGATTGAAAAACATGAAGCTGCAAGATGAGCTGAATTGTACTAAAGATGAGTTGAGATCTTCAAAAGAATTCATCCTTACTCTGGAAGAGAGGTTATCATCTACACAAGCCAAGAGGAAAGAACTTTGTGATCAATTAAAAAATCAGGATGATGAAGAGAAGAATGCTTTAAAGGAACTATGTTAGAAGTTAAGTCAAGAAAATGGTGTCATGAAGAATGAAATGCAAGCCCTAACCATGAGAATGTCCAAGGAGATTAAAGATCAAAAGAAGAATGAAAAAAATCTTGCCAAATCTCTTAAAGATAGATCTGATGAATGTATTAGGTTGGCACATGAGAATAATGTGTTGAGAACTGAATTGATGCAATCACATAACAATGAGAAAGAGTTGGAGAGAATGATAATAGTCCTAAGAAGTGATTTGGATGCTGAAAATGAATACAAAGAAAAGTTCAAGGTTAGTTCTACAAAACTTGATGAGTTATTGAAGAATCAAGGGAACACTTGAGACATAATAGGTCTTAGATTTGAGCATGGAGAAAGCTTTGGGACTACAAATCAGGAGAATCCACCAGACAACCAAAATAAAAAATCACCGGTAAGGCAACCCAATGCACACAAATTTAATGGTAGATTATTTGTTTGCAATAAGTTTGGTCATATGGAAAGTCAATGCATAGAGTCAATCAGAATAATAATTCAGGTACCGTTTAGTGTTTAAATTGCAAGAAGTATGGTCATAGGACAATAGATTATAGAATGAACGTGAAATGTCATGCATGTGGAAATTTTGAACATATGGCTAATCAATGTAGATCAAGAAATGATCAAGGTTACAACAAGGCAATTAAGAAAAACAATGTCACTTGTTATGCATGCAACAAAGTGGAACATATTGCTAAATTTTGCAGAAGCATGAACCCACAAGAAGGAAATGATGAGAAGGGAAAACAAAAGATTGATGATATCTAGAAGGAACATGACAAGAAATGGATTAGAAAGTCTGAGGATCAATCGGCTGAAGAAAATACCTCAATTACTCAACTGATAGAGAAGAATGTTCCTGCACCGATAGGAGACTCATGCAGTAACTAAGGCATTATCCTTAGGGGGAGGAAAATTGATGACAGATCTTGCATTACCCCCAATAGTGATCTGAAAGATTGTTTTAGACATTGGAGAAGTTAGTCTGAAGATTAGCTGGTGTGGATTTGATGGATCTTGGATCTGATGTGATATGCTGGCAAGCATTTATGTCAATGAGGAATTAGGGTTCCGCAGGTTAAAAAGGCAAAAGTGATTCATTTTTCATCACCAAGCATTCAGAGCAAGTCAAGCAAGTTGAAGGCGATTCAGAGTGATCTTGAGCATTTTAAGGCAAATTCCAGTACATTCAGAGAAAATTTTCAAAGGTTTTTACCGGTAAAGATTCTAAGGCATTTCTTAGTTTTCAAGCTATCTTTTTTGAAATTACAATTGCTTCTAGATCTGCTCTCATTTTGGTAGATGTTGTCATTCCTATTGTGGTTGATATTAAGGATTGTCCATGCTCAGTATTCAAGAAACACCCTCAGATTGTGAAGGTTGATGATTTAGTCGGTGCATTTTCTAGGATTCCTGACAATGTTCTTTATGTTGAGGATGTCAGAGCTTATATTCACTACACTCTCGAGGATTTGGGCACATTAGAGATGAAAACCATGTATATGACAACATTGTTGGATAAGAATGGTGTGATCAAACTAGAATTTGGACATTTGAAGGATCAAGGGTTTACCAAAATTTTGGAGATGCTTGAGTTTGATGATTAAATCATCCGGTATGTGTTGATCCTATTGGCATGATTGGTATAACTCATGCTGATGGAGAATGTTGATGAACTGGAAAGGACTGTTGGTAATGATATAGTTATGAAGAGATTGCGATTATTGGCTTAATAACTTTAATCAGTTATTTTTGTTGTCATTGATGGTAAACTATGTGGCAACTATGTTTTTCATGTCTATTTTGTCATCTAAGTCTTTTTGGTCTATCAAAAAATGCTTTACTGGTAATGAAGATAGTGAACTAAGAATTAGGACCTTAACCAGTAAACGTGGAAATGTTTTGATTGGTTCTAGAGATTAGTGATGAGTCAAGTGTTGAGATTTGGAAAATGTATTTGTATCATTGTACTGTATCTTTGACCGGAACTGCCTCATGCTTTGATTACCAGAAATCATGTTTATGAATTCTGTTGTATTTTCTATAGGGTTTAAGAAGGGTTTAAGAACCGGTAATCAACTCTTATAACCAGTAATGATTTTGAGTTCGGTGGTGTATTGCATTGTGTTTGTAAGTTGGTGACGACATGGCTGAAATTGTGTCAAGTGTTTGAATGATGTTTTGGAGCGATCAAAGAGAGAATTTCTTGGAAATGTGTGAAGTGCTTAGCGAAATTAGATAAGGGTTTGAAAGTGTATCAGATTAAGGTGTGGTGATAATTCAATGACTGTAATTGACTTTTAATTGATTGTAATGATCCATATGATAATCTATAATGAGATGTAAAGATCTATGATGATCTATATTATAAGTCTTAGGGTTTGGTAACTGACTAAGTTGTAAAATTTATTTAGGTTAGTAGAGTTGATGATTGTTGTATTGGTGAATTGAATAGAGAGTGTGAAGCTGAACCAGTGTGGTGTATCTACAAGAGAATAATAGAGTAGAGATAAATTGGATCTGAACAAGCAAGTAGTTAGTGCTATTTCTATATCATTCATCTATTGTTCCCTAAAAGTCACAGCAGTCAAAATCCCTTAACCGGGTAGGTTCTAACATGCCTTAAATTGTAAATCCCTTAACCAGGTAGCTCAACATCTAAGTCTCAAATCCTCTTGCGAGGTTTCTTCTAACTGGGCAAAGCTCCTAACAGGGCTCATCATAGAAATCCCTTAACCAGGTGACTCCTAACAAGGTCTACTCCTAACAGGGCATCATTGTAAGCTCTTAACTAGGCTAGGCTCCTAATAGGGTGCATTCCGAAAGAGTTCAAAATTTTTGTGGCTACCAATTCCAACCATGGTTTTTCCTTGATTGGGTTTCCACATGAAATTTTTTGTGTTCATGTGGTGAATGTTTTTGATGTGTTGATTTGATTTACTTTCAGTTTATGCAAGTTGATGAACACTTAATGAGCAGTTCTGATAAATCAGTTTAACAGTTGGATATCAGTGACTATCGGCAATGATAAATAGTTTACTACTCATTTGTGATTGATTTGGTGAAGTTTAATCAGTTTGAATTTGAGTTTGAAATTGTTGTTAATATTGGTTCACCCCCTCTCAATATTAACTGGATCCTCTCATATTAACAATTGGTATCATAGCATTAGGTCCTTTGTGTGTAGAAGATCAATAGCTTGATGAAAAGATCCTAAGAAGGATGATGAAGAAGGAGGGTCCCAAGTTTACCAAGGACAACTACTGGATATGGAGTGATTAGATGAAGATATATCAAAGGAATGGGTTCTCAGTTCTGGAATCATGTGATAAAGAAGTATGTGGCTCCTACTACCAGTCCTTTGACACTTGATGAGCTTAAGGAGCAACAAGAAAACATCCAGGTAGTTGAAGCAATTGTAAGTACTTTGTCTGACTCTGAGTATATAGATGTTCATGGATTAGAGACTGCATTTGAAGTATGGGAGAAGTTAGGTATGATTTATGGAGGTGCTGAACATGTACAAAGGGCTAAGGAAGAAAGTCTTATAGGTAAATTTGATGATATGAGAATGTTTGATAGTGATAACGTGGGCCATTTGGTGGAATTGATTATGTGTTGCATTGATGTTTTTTCATTGATACCAACACTAGCTATTTGGATGCTTTACCGACACCGTTTTGGTCTCGGTAGGTTGAGTGGTTTCTGATTAACTTGGATCCGACATGATCCAGTAGGATTTGGTATATTCTGGTAATGAAATTGGCTTGTTCATGATACTTATACTCATATTTGGTCAGTTGGTTTTGGTCTAGAGATCGGATGGTATCCTGCTTGCTTAGAAGATTAGTTTCTGATTCCAGTGAGGGTTTCACCGACAGAGCTTCTGATAGAGATCTTTGATGAATTGCATAAGTGGTGTTGGTGCAGTTTCTGATAGAGTTTCAGGATGTTGTTGGTGATCATGTTCGAGACTTGGCAATTGAAGATCATTGTTATAATGTATGGACTATACTAGATCCTGGTTGATCTAGGTTATGGACTGACTTTATTGTAACATGTGGATAGGACCTATGGATGTATTTCTAGGATTTTTTATGAGTTGGATATTTTTTGTTTGGTCTAAGGCCGACATGGTTTGTAATTATGTAATCGGTTTATTGTCTGGTGGCCAACCTGATTGTTTATGGTCAAGGGTTTTGTATAAATAGATGTAAGATCTCATTGTAGACCATCATGGTTATATGTAATAGGTCATGGTCAAGGAATATAATGTGAGAATAATGTAATATCATTCAGGCATATGAGTTGGTTGATCATTGGAGATGGAATTGGGTTTTTGTAAGAGGATTTACTCCTTTGGTATTGAGCTTAACCAGAACTGTACTCAGGTATAGGAGATGCTATCTTTTATAGTTCAACACTTCTCAAGATTGTAGTCTGGATTTACCTGTAGTTAGTGAGACTCCTTTTGTGATGAACAGTGCGCTCTAGGAACTATACGCCCCTTCATTGTAATTCACATACTTGTTGCATAAGTATTCTCTGACTATGGGTAGGCTTCCCATCATGGGTTTTCCCTTTACCGGGTTTTCTACATACAAATCTTGGTGTTATGTGGATGGCTTTTACTCTGTGATTATTGTTTATGCTTAATTAGTTTATCTGCTATTCTCGTATTAATGTTTTGGGTTTCGATATTAAAGTTTAAATTGATAATGGTTCTTGTAATCTATGACAACTGATTCACCCCCCCTCTCATTTATCTTCTAGTTATTTGAATTGTCTAACAATTGGTATCAGAGCCTTGGTCCTCTTTGTAGAAAGCTTAACCACTTGACGAAGATCCTATGGCGACTAACACTTCGAGTTCATCTAGTTTTTCTGGAGATGTCTTTCGAAGTGATATTCAAAGGCTTGATGGAACAAATTACATAGTATGGAAGATTCAGATGGAGACTCATCTGAGATGTCTCGGCAAGGAGATTTGTGAGATCACATAGAATGGTGTCACACCCTATAATTCAAGATCTAGCAATCCTCCTCCGGCAAACCTAGACAAGGAGCTTGAGAATGATTGTAGAGAAAGAGAAACCCTCTTGTGTGCACTTTCTGATCAACAAATAATAGGATTAATTGAAAAATCATCTGGAAAGGCTATATGGGATAATTTGAAGACTCTTAATGAAGGTGACCCTATAGTGAAAATTTCTAAACTTGATGGTTATTGAGTGAGATATGAAAACCTGAAGATGGAAGTGTATGCTGGAAATGTGGTATCAGCTTGCAAGAGGAGAAAACAATTCAAACACACACATGGAACATTGCATTAGAGGTTAGAAGTCCAAACAAAGCAAGTTAAATGAATCTAAACTCTTTAAAATTGTTCCATGTTCCTCTATCTCCAAGGATCCTCATGATTCAAGGTGGCTCTCAGCTTGGAAGAGCACTTGATTCTATAAGACGACAACCTAAAGAATGAGATTTAAATGATTCTAAGATATAAATGGAATGCAACCAAGATCCTAGTGATGAATTAGATATAAAACTATATGATGATAGGATGCAAGATATTGATATGAAGTTTGAACTAGTATGAGAATGATACTAAGATGAAGCTAACATGATATATCTTAGATTATAATGCTATCAAAAAGATCTAAAATGTTAATCTATGAAAGAGATATAATATGCTTAATGTTATGAGACTATAAGTTTGATGCACAAAGACTTGATTGTTTTGAAGAAGGAATGGGCTCTACTTATAGGGAAAATAGGGCACTGGATGGTCAAGATTATATAATCTTATCAAGGGCCAAGATTGAAAGTTAATTAATCCATGTTTACAATTCTTACCAATGAAATGGTGACAATTGTGAACAAGAGACTGCTTGAGAGGAGATGAAAGAAGAATTAAATGCTTGAGAAGACATGAAGGTTATCTTAGGAGGTAAGGGTTAAGGTTAGGTTAGGGTTATCCAATGGATAAAACTTTTACCCAAGGGGTAAACTCTTGTGCAAGGGTTAAAGAGATAACCATGGTCAAAGAAATGAATGCTTGATGAGACCCTTGGGTTAGATGAGGGTTGAGTTAGAGAGAAAGTCTCTAATCATGCAAGAGGGTTGAGTTAATCATTAATGGTTTAGAAGAATTTCAAGGTTAACTTGTTGAAGACATAAAAACTTTAATGGTTTTTAAAGACTTTGACTGTTTGAGAAGTGACTTCCCTTTTCTTAGGGATGTGACAATATTTAGGGGATGGGTTAGGCTAAATTGGAAGGGATTAGAAGAATCTAGAAGGGGGTTTAGGGAGGCAAGTGGGAGATGTAGGATTTTGCAAGTGGGTGGGGAAAATATAATTTAATTAAAATAAAATTAATTTATTTCAATTGCGGTTGCAACTTGCATTTGTAGGATTTTGCAAGTGGGGGGATTTAATTAAATGTAAATTTAATTAAATGGGCTAGAAGGGGGATTTAATTAAATGGCTTAGATATAAGAAGGGTATATTAATTAAATCTTAATTTAATTAATAGGTGATTAGAAGAATAGGGATATTAATTAATAGGAAGAATTAAGAATAATTAAATGAATAAAATTCACTTAATTGTTTGTGCAACTTTTAGGTGTCTATGGGAAGAAGATGAAAGGATTAATGTATTCATGGAAAGGGTAAATGAGATTGTTATGGGAATTCAATGTTGTGGTGGAACTATAAGCAAAGATGCAGTTATTTCTAAAGTCCTAAGAGCCCTACCACCGGCTTACAAAATTAAGGCTACTACTATTAATGAGTTGAGAACAATGGCTAATACATCTGTCAACTGAGATACTTTGGTTGCGAAACTATCTGCTTTTGAGCTTGAGGAATTTGGACCTTCTAGAGCTATGAAGACTGAACCTTCTTTTCATGCATCTACATCTACAACTGGTAAGAAAGAGTGAAAAGATTTATATACAAAGGAGTTGGAAGATATGAAGAGAGAAGATGATGAGTTTGAGCAACTTGAAGCACTATTTGCTAGAAGAGTACCTAAAGGACTGTTAGGAAGTAAGTATGAAGGAAAAACACCTTTTAAATGTTTTGCATGTAATAAGATTAGTCATTTTGCATCTAGATATCCTAAAAGGAATTCAAGATTTGAAGAAAGAGTTATAAGATCATTTAAGCCTAACCTTGGATATCAGAACAAGTATAAATACATGAAAAACAGAGACAAATCATGCTACATAGTGGATGATGAAGGCATTACTAATTCAGATGATGAACCAGAAGAAGACTCTGCTAGTGGATCTGAAAATGGCAAGGAATAGGTATTCTTGGCTATCAAGGAAGATGATCCGGCACTGGAAGAGAATGCACTTGCTCTTAAAATTGAAGACAAGGATGAATGGGTAATCAAGGAAGGTGATTCCATATTGTACACACATACTATCTGTAGTAGTATCATCTGATTGTGCATAAGGTTTCCCACCATGGTTTTTCCCCTTACAGGGTTTCCATGTACAAATATCTGTGTTATGTGTTGTGTATGTTATTTGTCTTTCTGTTTCATGCATTAAAATTTACCGGTACTGTAATTAATTGTTAAACTATCTACCAACATTAAAGTTTGGTTTACTGGTAATAAGCATTAAGTTTGGTTAAGTTAGTTTTGGTTTGTATTTATTGAGCAACTGATTCACTGCCCCCCTCTCAGTTTCCCCTGGGACCTAACAATTGGTATCAAAGCCTAGTTCTCTTTTTGCAGAAGTTTAACAGCTTGAGGAGATCCAATGTCTACTAACTATTTCAAGAAAGACAGTCCAAAGCTTGATGGAACCAACTATGGCATATGGAAGATCATGATGGAGACACATTTGAATTGCATTGGGAGGGACATGGGATGTTAGAAAGAATGGCTATGTTGTTCCTACTCAAGGTCAACATATTCCACCAACCTTGGCTAAAGATGAGGAAAATGATTGCAAAGCAAGAGAAGCACATTTGAGCACATTTTCAGATCAATAAATCATGGGATTATTAGATAGATCTATTGCTAAAGCTATTTGGGACAAGTTGGAAAAATTTAATGAAGGTGATACCATAGTCAAAATTACAAAACTGGAATGCTTCCATGTCAGGTATGAAAATCTAAAAATGGAAGAACATGAAAGAATTTCTGCTTTTATGGAAAGAGTAAATGAAATTGTTCTAGGCATACAATGTTGTAGAGGAACCTTAAGTGAAGATGAAATTGTTTCTAAAGTTTTAAGAGCTTTTCCACTGGCATATAAAATGAAATTTACTACTATTAATGAATTGAGAACAATGCCTAATGCATCAGTATCTAGAGACACTTTGGTTGGAAAACTTTCAGCTTTTGAACTTGATGAATTTGGTCTAGTTGCTACTATAAAGACAAATTTAGCTTTAAAAGCATCATCATCATCAACTAATAAATCTGATTGGAAAGCCTTTTATGTAAGAGAACTTGAAGAAATTAGAAATGAGAATGAAGAACTGGAAGAGTTTGAAGCACTATTTGCAAGGAAAATGCCTAAAGGTCCAGTTGGAAGTAAGTATGAAGGTAAAACACCATTTAAATGTTTTAACTGCAATAAGATTGGTCATATGGCTTCTAGCTATCCTAATAGACATGCAAAATTGAAAGAAGAAGCTAAAAGGACATATAAGCCTAACCCTGAATATCAAAGGTACAAATTTAAGAAGAATAGAGACAAATCATGTTACTATGTTGATGAAGGAGTCACTGATGATTCTGATGAGGAACCAACATACAATGGATGGGATTTTTCTGCTATAACAGAAGATCCACCGACACCTACTATTCAACCGGTAGAGCAGGCCCTAGCAGCTAAAATTGAAGATAAAGATGAATGGATTATTGATTTTGTATGTTCACATCATATGACCGGTGATAAGAGTAAATTCTTAACCTTTCAGGAATACAATGGAGGTCTAGTGAGATTTGGAGATGACAAAGCTTGTTTGATCAGAGGAAAAGGCACTATATCTTTTGATGGTAAGCATAATATTGATAATGTTTACTATGTTGAAGGTTTGAAGCATAATCTTTTGAGTGTTGGTCAATTATTGAAAAAGGATTTCAGTTACAATTCAAGAATGGTAAATGCAAAATCATGAATAGAACTGGTTTAGAAATTGCAACCGGTAACCAGACTAGAGGTAATATCTTTCATTTGAATAACAATGAAAAGACATGCTTGAATGCACATATTGATGAAAGTTGGCTATGGCATAAGAGACTGTGTCATGTAAACTATGATTGCATTGTGAAGATCAGTACAATTAAGGCTGTAAGAGATTTACCTAAGATTGTTAAACCTCACAATCTAGTATGTAAGGAATGTCAATTTGGAAAACAAGTTAGATCAACTTTTAAGAGTATACCAGGTAAATCCAATAATGTTCTTGACTTAATTCATACTGATTTATGTGGTCCAGCAAGAACTAGAAGTTTACAAGGAGATAGATATTTTATGCTAATCATTGATGATTATTCTAGAATGTGTTGGGTTACTTTTCTCAGGGAGAAATCAGAAGCTTTTGGGAAGTTCAAACTATTCAAAGTGATGGTAGAGAATAAAACCGGTAAGAAAATCAAATGCTTGAGATCAAATCAAGGAGGTGAATTCACATCTAAGGAATTTAATACATTCTGTGAAGTGAATAGAATTAAAAGACAGTTATCAACACCTCAGACACCCCAGCAGAATGGAGTTGTGGAAAGAAAGAACATAACTATTTTGGATGCAGCTAGAAGCATGATATCAAAATCAAATCTACCTCATATGTATTGGAGAGAAGCAGTCAATACAGTTGTTTATACATTCATCAGAGTTCACATCAAAGGTGAAACCAGTAAGACCCCTCATGAACTATGGTTTGGCAATACTCCTACTCTTAAATATTTTAGAATATTTGGAAGTAAATGTTATATTAGAAGAGATGAGTATATTGGTAAATTTTATCCTAGAAGTGATGAAGGAATATTTCTTGGTTATTCATCTAAGAGCAAGGCATATAGATGTTTTAATAAGAGATTGCAGAAAATCATTGAGAGTGCAAATGTGAAGATCGATGAACAATTTAGAAGGTCTATAGACTCTGAACTGGCAGTTGAGATAATCACAAATGAACCTATTATGAGTACACCAGTATAGAATGTTGATCCAGTCACACTCACATCATCTGAAAATTCCATAGTTATTGAAGAACAACAACAAGTAAAAACACCCCGGTATGTAAAATTGAATCACTCTAAAAATCAGATAATTGGGAACAAATATCAAGGAGTTATGACTAGAGGAAGACTAGCAAATGAAGAGGTATGTCTTATTTCTCAAATTGAACCAGCATCAATTAATGAGGCATGTGAAGATAAACACTAGATTAAAGCTATGGAAGATGAATTGGAAAAAATTGAAAAGAATAACACATGGACATTAGTTCCCTGGCCTAAAGACAAAAATGTAATTGGAACTAAATGGGTATTCAGAAATAAACTTAAAGAAGATGGTAAGGTAATAAAAAATAAAGCAATACTAGTGTTTAAGGGATATTCATAGAAAAAGGAATTGATTATAATGAAACCTTTGCACCGGTTGCTAGAATTGAGGCAGTCATATTATTCTTGGCTTTTGCAGCACACAAGAACTATAAAGTATATCAAATGGATGTTAAATGTGCATTTCTAAATGGAGATCTGGAAGAAGAAGTTTACATTGAACAACTTGATGGATTTTCTTTGACAGATGACAAAGATGTGGTTTGCAAGTTAAGGAAAGCTCTATATGGATTGAAACAAGCTCCTAGAGCTTGGTATGCTATATTGGACAAATATCTTTTGAATATTGGTTTTACTAAAGGTAATGCTGACAACAATCTATATCATAAAGTGACTAATGATGGCATCTTGGTTATTGAAGTTTTTGTTGATGATATAATCTTTGGAGGAGAGGATGGATTGTGTAAATAATTTTCTAAAAAGATGCAGGAAGAATTTGAAATGTCTATGATTGGAGAGATAAAATTATTTTTAGGATTGCAGATATCACAAATTGATAAAGGTATATTCATAAATCAATCAAAGTGCTTGAAACAATTACTTAAGAAATTTGGCATGGAAAACTCTATTAGGTCCCGGAGACAACTCAGAGGGAGGGGGGGGTGAATCAATTGTCTAATAAATTGAAACCAAAAACTTATTAACCAACTTAATGCTTAATACCGGTAAACCAATTAAGTATGCTGGTAGATAGTGTTAATAGTAAATTGCTATACCGGTAAGGATTAATGCATGAAACATAAACAAAAATTCATCCACAACACATGACACCAATATTTGTACGTGGAACCCTGTAAGGGGAAAAACCACAGTGGGAAACCTTACCCACAATCAGATGATACTACTGCAAATAGTAAGTGTACATAAATGGGGTCTGCACATGCAGAAAGGCCAATAGCCTAGAGCTCACTGCTCAATCACAAAATTGGAGTCACACTGACTACAGTTGGATTGTTAAATCCAATAAGAATGTACTGCACAAAATAGCATCTTCATATGCTAGATTCAATACAGATGTAATGCTTATATGCTTCTACAAAAACCTAACTTCACCTTCAAATGATGTCTTCATGTATATCCCTACTTGATCTCGCATATACCTTCACTTAATTATTTTTTGCATTGCCCACTTGATCTTACAAATAAGATCTTACATTTATACCATACTCTAAGACCAATTTTAGTAGGTTGGCTCTACAAGATATTACAATATAACATTTTTACAAACAATCTAATATCCGATGCAATAACCGATTGAACATGTCGGCTTAATGCATTTACAACAATAATAAATCATCTCCATAGCGTGCCATGCTGATTTGGAAAAGATAAACCTGTCGGTGTAACCCTAGATAACCTAGACCTATTTGCTGGTAAAAGCAAATATGCAAATATGAATATACCAATGATTAATTCTCAAAACAAAGTGTCCACATGATGTCTTCGACATTACCAAGTGTATTCCATATCATTCTAGGTACCGGTGAACAATATATCCTGCTGGTGAGCCATATACCAATAATTGTTGCACAGTTTACTTGCTTGCCGGTGAATGTTGTTGGATCTTCAAAGTAGGTGTTTGTGAGGCCTCACCTTGACTCAGTCTGACATTCAGTGGATTTTATATTTAGACTATTTTGGATACTTTATTTTGATGCATTTTAGAACTTAGAATTGATATGATTTCAGGATTTGGATAACATTGCTATGTTTTGATGATTTACTTATATGCTTTATGAGATAGAACACTACATGATTGTTAGATAAGATGATATTGCAATGATAGATGTCGTTATTGAATTTGCAAAACTTTACTATGATAATAGAACTATGATGTATGGTTAAGTTTATGTGAACTGGGATGAAAATTGCTTATGTAAAATTGCTTCATAAAAGATGTATTTAATCTGTGCAGATGAAAATGGTACGCAGGTGATGATGTGTATTGTTATTCCTTTGAATTATATTATATGCGGATATTTGAGAGTACTAATGTGTAAATTGAGATGCACAGGAAATTAACCATGTGACCATGGAAAATTTATGGAGAACCAAACCTAGACTTATGTATGTTCGTAAGCCAGGGGTTGTCTATTTAGAGAGACAACACCCCATTTGTGTTGTATTTTATTCGTAATAGTATATGTTGCATGTGTGTTAAGTGTCATTTAAATTTAATGTGTCAAACCCACAAGAGACGATTTCATGTTTTAATTTGTAAAAGTGTTTTATTTGTGTCACTTGACACATGTGTGGATTTAAATTTAAATGTTTTATTTTTGTCTCTTGGTGGGAAAGTGTTCAACTATAGTTTTTTCAAATAATATAACGTGTTGTTATAAATACCTTGGGAAAGGAATCTTTGGAGAGGTCAACATATGTTTGACCCGAAAATAAACTTTAGAGGGGTTTAAAATGGGTTAAATGAACACCTAGGGGTAGTTTAATAGGGTTTCCTAAAACCCATAAGGTATACCTAGGGGTTAGGGGTAATTTTAGGCAAGATTCTACTTTTAAGTGACCTTTTTGACACTTTAAAAATTGGCTTTTCTGAGTTGTGCGAAAATTAAAATTAGAAGTTTGAATCTAATTGAGATTTTTCCTATTCGAATGGGAGTCTTTTTCTCAATCTTCTTTACTTTCCTTTTTGGTTTTTAGAAACTTCTGAGAACTTAGAGAATGAACTTCTTAAGCAAGAATTGGAAAAATTGAGGGTAATCACCCACTCTCCATTTTTGGAGACAAGAGAATTTTTGAAAAGAATAGAATAGTTTTGAAAAAAACAAAAATTGGACTAAGGGTAGAAGAAGAAGATCCTTGGATTGGGCAGCTCTTCCTCAAATATTATACTACCATTGGGCAGATTAAGGTTGGTTTCATTATTCTTTAAAATGTCTATTTTCTTGTATGTGTTTGAGAGTATGATTGGTGTAAGAAATCTGTGTTCTTGAATGTCTTGTTTTAGAATTTCATTTGGAATTTTTGCATTATGCTTTGTTGTGTTTTGGGAGTTTTCTCAAGACCTCTTACTCTTGGGAGAGAGGAGGATCTTGTGGGTGGTAGTAGTGACAACCCTCGAGTGAGAGACTCTCGTTTGAGAGCGATCACAAGGGATTTTTGTGTGACCCTTGCTGCATGGCCTATTTGTGCAATGGGGGTCATAAGGAGGGATATAAGGCTAGAATGCGTTTGGGGGGGCATAAGGAATAAGAGGTTGAAATTTTGATGTATTTAATGTGCCATGAGGTCGCTGCTGGTTTTCCATACTTGCAGTTCTCCTCAGGGTATTGGTCCACTACCACCCTTAAAAAGATCATCACCAAAGTGTGGTGCTGTGTAGCCAAGTTGGGAGTGTGTCTAAATATCTGTGTGTGTATTTTTGTCTTCTATGTGTTTTCATGTTTGTTACCCATCCAGGGCTTGGTTCTCCGAGCTCGGGGGTGGCTACCAGTTAGCCTAGGCTGGGAGGTGAGCACTCCATGGTCATATTTGTGATTTATTATGCAGGAAAGTCAAGAGGAAAGGATAGGACAAGTGAAAAGTTGCAGAAGAATATTGTTGAAGAAATCTAAGTTCATTTGCAGTTATTAGTTTTGATAGAAGAAATACACCCTCATTTGTTGAAATGAGAGGCAAGTTGTAAAATTGAAATAAAGACATGAGATTTGTTACTGTAGTTTTTTTTTTGTTTTAAAAAAAAAGAAGGAAACATCCTTTAAATGTTGTAGAATATCTTTAGTGTTGTAGAAGCTAGATATATTTCTATTCTCTGTTTTTGAAAAAGAGTTACTTTTTGATTTGCATGCAATAGTCTTGTAATATGAACAAAAAAAAATAGTTTTGTTTAAATCTGAGTGCTTCTTTTTAGCTAAGAATCTATCTCCATTCTAATTGCAAAAAAAAAAAATATGATTTGTATTTGCTGTTAGCTTTTAAATAAATGAATAAAAAAAAGAGAATGTTTAGTTAGTTGCTGTATTAGTTGTGAACTCAATGAATGTATTTATTGCAGAAAAGTATAATGCATTCCTAAAATAGTATTTCCTAAGTTCAAAAAAATAATAATTTTTTAGAATTTTGTTTCCTGTATATCCATAGATTACAATATAGTTTTGGAAATATATATATATCCATTAAAACGGACTTAATCCATATTTCCTTTCCTACAATGGTATATCAAAATCTTTCATGATTACGATGTTAGTTTAAGAAAAAGAATTAAAACTATTAGTCATAAATAAATATATATATATCTATATACATGTAGAAATCATGGGTATATTTATATATATTTTTATATAAAACATGCCATATAAATACCCTGCAAAACAAATGAAAATGTGAGCCTAAGTTATATATATATATATATATTAATTTAGCATAATGAGTTACCTTGGTTATTTTATTTTTATTTTTTAAATTTGCATGTAAAATTAATATTGGGAGATATATATAAATATATATATATTTAGATTTATAATATATATATAAATTTTTTTAAAAAAATTTATAAAAAAAAAAAAACAAAAAAAAAGGGAAAGGGCCGAGCACTGTGCATCGTACAGTGAACGGCGGCAAGCTGCGCACTGTGCAATGCACAGTGGCCGGCAGAGCCGCGCACTGTGCAGTGCACAGTGGACAGCGGGGTCGCACACTGTGCGCTGCACAGTGGGCGGCAAGGCCGAACACTCTGCAGTGCACAGTGGGCGGCCATGGTCGAGCTGCCTCCATGGAAACCCCCACCTCTCCTTGAATTCGCCTCTACACCGCTAACCCTCTCTTAGTTCGGCCCTGCAATGCGGGGATTGAACAAAAAAAAATATATCAAACCCTAGCCCGGGTAGGGCTAGGGTAATAAAATAAAATAAATTGTTTAACTCTTTTTTTTTTTATAATTAAAAAAAACCCTAATTAAGGATTACATGAAAATTATTTATAAAGTTGTGGAAATTTATATTTAAAATTAGTTAGGGATTCAACTTAAATAGATGGAGGAGTTTTTAATTCAAATTAAATATTTTTTTAGATTAACTATTTGTGAAGCCTTGAATTAAATAGAAAGGGAAAATTAATTCCTTAAAAACTAAATTTGTCTTTGGGGAGATAATTATCCTCATCGAATAATGTCATTAAGAAATTAATTTGACACTTTAATCCATTAAATTAATTAATGATTTAAAATGAAATTTAGACAATATGGCTTTATTGGAGATCAATTTTTATCTACGTCTACCATTTAAATGAGTTTAATAAATTAAACTAACGACTATATTTGACGAGAAAATAAAATTTAAAAAAAAAAGTTTTCCGCAAATAAATTTTAATTAAATTTTGATACTTAGTTAGTATCAGAGTTAGTTCGATTATTGTTATGGTCAACATGTTAACACATGTCGTGATAGCGAACTTTGTTAATTAACTAGTTGTTTAAAAAAAAATCATTCCGTTGTTTGCCCTAAATTTTGGGCATGACATTTTGGTATCAGAGCAAGGTTTCCACACTAGGAACCTTACTCCACTTATGTTTTGCCTTAGATTATTTAAATTATTTTGTTAAATTGATTTTATCAGACTTTTGAATTTAATTGAATTAATATTTTCTAAAGGAAATTAATTGATTACTTTGCCTTATTTCCTCTTAGGATGCCTCCGACGACGCGACAAGCTCGCAAGCGCGGACGGGGTCCTAGACATGTGCGCATAGCACGCGAAGAGGTAGTGAGGGAGGCATCGATTCCAGAGGAGAACCCAAGAACACCTCCTGAATAGCCAAATGAACCTAACTGAGACCTCTTAGCAGCAATCCAGAATCTTATTGGCATAGATCAGGAAAGGATTCCAGCAGAGAACCCTCAGGTTAGAAGTCATGACTCGGGGAGTCATAGATCTATTGATAGAGAACGAAGCAGGAGCCCAGCTCCTATTCCTATAGAGAGTCAGGGTGGAAATGAGCCACAGTTTATGCATATGCCAGGACCACCTCCAGCAGTGGAACCAATTTATTTTGAGAGAGCTCGTCGAGATCCAGGGGATCTTATCAAGGAGGTCATGCGCCTCCAACCACCATCCTTCGGAGGTTCTACCAATGGGGTAGAGGCCAAGGCATGGCTTTTGAGTCTTGAGAGGTGCTCTGCGTTGTGTTCTTACGAGAGCAACCTGAAAGCACGTGTCATAGTTCATCTACTGAGAGGGTCAGCCTCCACTTGGTGGAGACAGGAAGAGTACAAATGCGGATTAGTTCCTGATACTCTCACTTGGGAGATGTTCATAGAGAGGTTCCGTGAGAGGTACCTATCAGAACACTTCAGGCAGCGTCGTATAGACGAATTTCACGATCTTTGTCAGTAACCCAGTATGAGAGTAAATTCTTTGAGCTATTGCCTTATGTAGATTATCTAAAGGATGAGAAACTTCTTGTAAACCGCTTCATTAGAGGGTTAAATGTCGGTATAGCCGGGCCTATTAGGATGTCCACTCCAAAGAGCCTTCAAGTTGCTGTAGAGAAGGCACTGATTGCCGAGGAAATTCAGGTCAGACCATAGGACAATAGGGATCGGTTTCAGAACCGAAATCCCGCACCTCAGACTTATGGATTTCAGAAACCACATTGGAAAGGAAACAACCGAAATTCTCAGGGGTTCTCCAAACCCCCTCCTCTACAACAGACACCACAGAACTAGAGGCAGAAGCCTCCATAGTATCAGTAGGGCTCCAAGCCTAAATAGTGGTAGACTCAGGGACAAAGATGTGATCAGAGAGCACAAGGGCAGTACACACAGCCGGTGAGGACTCAACAGTCCTCCAGGGGTGGGTACAACAGATCTAGTAGGACAGGAGGTCAAGCATTCTCTAGGCCTCAGGGTGCCCAGTTTCAAGCATGGGGTGCTTTCTTTACATGTGGAGCCATGGGGCATATGGTGAGGGATTGCCCTCAGGGATAGGTGGCAAGGAGTCAGCAGATGGCCATGTCAGAGCCAATAGTTGGTGATATGGGCAGGTCCCATAGAGTATTCGCAGTGGTTGACAACCGCTAGGCTGAGCATCAGGCCACGATTATCAAATCTACAGGTATAATCAAAGGTAACAATGTATCTATTTTGTTTGATTCGGGAGCTACTGACTCCTTTATATCTCCATTGGTTGTGGAGCATTGCGGGCTAGTGGCAACTAGACAGGGTGTCAGTTGGGAAGTGGAATTAGCTTCAGGAGCTAGAGTGTCAGTGGAATCAAAGGTTAGGGCATGTCAGCTACAGATTGGCAAGACCACCACTTTAGTAGACCTTAGAGTGACTCCACTTGGATCTTACAGAATCGTACTTGGCATGGATTGGCTTTATTCCCACAGAGCCAAGATGGATTGCCGCTTGAAAAAGATCAAGTGTGAGGATGATCATGGTTCACCCATAGTTATCACTGGGATTCAGAGGCCCGTATCTCTTCGCATGATCTCCGCAATGCAGCTTAAGTGGAGCATGCGGAAGGGATGTCAGCTTTTTGCTATCACTATCAGTGACAGAGGAGAAGAGGAGGAAAAAGAAACATTGCTCGATGACCATCCTATCCTTAAGGGATATTAAGATGTATTTCCTTCAGAGTTACTGGGAATGCCTCCCCGTAGAGAGATTGATTTTCATATAGACCTAGTACCAGGAGCCGAGCCAGTTTCCAGAGCACCTTATAGGATGACCACAAATGAGCTAAATGAACTCAAAATACAGCTTGAGGAACTCCTTGAGAAGGGTCATATTCGTCCTAGCGTATCCCCTTGGGGTGCACCAGTCATCTTTGTTAAGAAGAAGGATGGATCTCTCTGATTGTGTATGGATTATCGGCAGCTAAATAAAGTAACCATCAAGAACCGATATCCTTTGCCCAGAATTGATGATTTATTCGACCAACTTCAGGGTGCCAAAGTCTTTTCCAAAATAGATTTGAAGTCAGGATACCATCAATTGAGAATAGTGGAAAGTGATATCCACAAGACCGCATTTCGCACTAGATATGGTCACTATGAGTTTACCATAGTCCCATTCGGACTTACGAATGCCCCAGCAGTTTTTATGAGCCTCATGAATGGGGTGTTCCGTACCTTTCTAGACTATTTTGTTATTGTGTTTCCTGATGATATACTGATATATTCTCGGAATGAGAAGGAGCATGAGGAGCACCTGAAACAAGTATTGCAGTGTTTGCGGGATAACCAGTTGTTTGGCAGCCTATCGAAGTGTGCTTTCTTTCGTTCTGAGGTCAAGTACCCTGGGCACATTATTTCTGGTGATGGGATCTTAGTTGACCCATCAAAGATTAGGGCTATTATGGATTGGCCAGCGCCTACCAGTGTGACAGAGGTTAGGAGTTTCATGGGCTTAGTAGGGTATTACTGATGTTTTGTCGAGGGATTCTCCAGAGTTGCACACCCTATTACTTCTCTTCAGTGTAAAGGGAAGAAATTTGAATGGACAGAGAAGTGCGAGAAGGCCTTTCAGGAACTCAAGAAGGCACTTACTCACACTCCTATCCTTGTTGTACCAAATCCTATAGCTGACTTCATGGTTTGTATAGATGCTTCTCTAGAGGGTTTAGGGGCAGTTCTTATGCAGGATGGTAGGGCCATAACTTTCAAGTCTAGGAAACTTAAGACTCATGAACTTAATTATCCCACTCATGACCTTGAGCTCACAGCACTAGTGCATGCACTTGTGAGGTGGAGACACTTCCTTTTAGGTCATCACTTCGAGCTGCATTCAGACCATCAGAGTCTTGAGTACATCTTCACTCAGCCGAACCTTAATGCACGTCAGAGGAGATGGATGGAGTTCTTGTGCAAATATGATTTTGACGTTCACTACATCAAAGGAAAGGAAAATGTAGTTTTAGATGCCTTGAGTAGGAGACGTCATGAGGTTTACACCATATCCATGGGCATGGATTTGAGAGACCGTATACTACAGCACTTGCCAGAGGATGGATGGTATGCAGAGGTTGGTCAAGTAATACGATCTCAGGTTACTCTAGAAGGGAAATATGTGGATTATTCTGTGGAGTCCGATGGACTATTACGCCACAGAGGGCGCATTTATGTACCTTCCTTCAAAGGATTGTGAGAGTTCATTGTCATGGAGGCTCATAGAGCTCCTTATGCAGTGCATCCCGGGGTTAAAAAGTTGCATGCTGACTTGAGGCAGTTGTATCATTGGCCAGGAATGCGGCAGCTCATTGCTGAGATAGTAGCTCACTTTTCACCAGTCCGTACTACATTCACAGCTCCAGCAGTAGCACAGGTGTTCTTGCGGGACATTGTTAGACTTCATGGCATGCCCCGCAAGATTATTTCTGACAGGGATTCTCTTTTCACTTCTTCCTTTTGGAAGTCATTACAGGCAGCTATGGGCACTAAGCTCAATTTCAGTACAGCCTATCACTCGGAGACAGATGGTCAGACATAGAGGGTCAATCAGGTGTTAGAGGATATGCTTCACATGTACGTCATGGATCATCAGACCCGGTGGGAGGAGTATCTTCCCTTAGTGGAGTTTGCCTATAACAATGGGCATCACACTTCTTTGGGGATGCCACCCTATCAGGCATTATACGGCATGCCTTGCAGGATGCCCTTGAGTTGGGATCGCATAGAGGATAGAGTTTCTATTGGTCTTGAGATAGTTCGGGATATGGAACAACAGGTGGATTTGATTAGGCAGCATCTCAGAGAGGCTCAGGATAGACAAAAGAAATATGCTGATGTAAAGAGGATAGATCGTAGCTACTTGGTTGGAGACAGAGTTTTCTTGAGAGTGCAACCGCATAAGAGTCCAATCCGTTATGGAAAGGGTTCTAAGCTTGCACCTTGCTTTGTAGGACCTTTTGAGATTCTTGAGAGGATAGGCCCAGTTGCCTACCATTTAGCATTGCCACCTAGCCTATCACGCATCCACGATGTGTTTCATGTATCAGTTTTGAGAAAATATATCTATGATGAGTCTCACATTTTAGATTGGGATGCCTTGCAGGTGGAGTTGGATAGGCAGCTAGCTTTGGAGTTCATTCACATTTTGGCACGCCAGACGTTGGCCCTTCGAGGTCGAGAGCTGGACCAGGTTAGGGTCCAGTGGGATTGTTATGATGAGGTTATGGCTTCATGGGAGGATGCAGCATGTATGAGATCAGAGTACCCCCACCTCTTTGATGAACTTCAGGAGGAAGTTCATGCCTAGAGGGGGAGGGTGTGAGGCCTCACCTCGACTCAGTCTGACATTCAGTGGATTTTATATTTAGACTATTTTGGATACTTTATTTTGATGCATTTTAGAACTTAGAACCGATATGATTTCAAGATTTGGATAACATTGCTATGTTTTGATGATTTACTTATACGCTTTATGAGATAGAACACTACATGATTGTTAGATAAGATGATATTGCAATGATAGATGTTGTTATTGAATTTGCAGAACTTTACTATGATAATAGAACTATGATGTATGGTTATGTTTATGTGAACTGGGATGAAAATTGCTTGATAAAAGATGTATTTAATCTGTGCAGATGAAAATGGTATGCAAGTGATGATGTGTATTGTTATTCCTTTGAATTATATTATATGCGGATATTTGAGAGTACTAATGTGTAAATTGAGATGCGCAGGAAATTAACCATGTGACCATGGAAAATTTATGGAGAACCAAACCTAGACTTATGTATGTTCGTAAGCTAGGGGTTGTCTATTTGGAGAGACAACACCCCGTTTGTGTTGTATTTTATTCGTAACAGTATATGCTACATGTGTGTTAAGTGTCATTTAAATTTAATGTGTAAAACCCACAAGAGATGATTTCATGTTTTAATTTGTAAAAGTGTTTTATTTGTGTCACTTGACACATGTGTGGATTTAAATTTAAATGTTTTATTTTTGTCTCTTGGTGGGAAAGTGTTCAACTATAGTTTTTTCAAATAATATAACGTGTTATCATAAATACCTTGGGAAAGGAATCTTTGGAGAGGTCAACATATGTTTGACCCGAAAATAAACTTTAGAGGGGTTTAAAATGGGTTAAATGAACACCTAGGGGTAGTTTAATAGGGTTTCCTAAAACCCATAAGGTATACCTAGGGGTTAGGGGTAATTTTAAGCAAGATTCTACTTTTAAGTGACCTTTTTGACACTTTAAAAATTGGCTTTTCTGAGTTGTGCGAAAATTAAAATTAGAAGTTTGAATCTAATTGAGATTTTTCCTATTCGAATGGGAGTCTTTTTCTCAATCTTCTTTACTTTCTTTTTTGGTTTTTAGAAACTTCTGAGAACTTAGAGAATGAACTTATTAAGCAAGAATTGGAAAAATTGAGGGTAATCACCCACTCTCCATTTTTGGAGACAAGAGAATTTTTGAAAAGAATAGAATAGTTTTGAAAAAAACAAAAATTGGACTAAGGGTAGAAGAAGAAGATCCTTGGATTGGGCAGCTCTTCCTCAAATATTATACTACCATTGGGCAGATTAAGGTTGGTTTCATTATTCTTTAAAATGTCTATTTTCTTGTATGTGTTTGAGAGTATGATTGGTGTAAGAAATCTGTGTTCTTGAATGTCTTGTTTTAGAATTTCATTTGGAATTTTTGCATTATGCTTTGTTGTGTTTTGGGAGTTTTCTCAAGACCTCTTACTCTTGGGAGAGAGGAGGATCTTGTGGGTGGTAGCAGTGACAACCCTCGAGTGAGAGACTCTCGTTTGAGAGCGATCACAAGGGATTTTTGTGTGACCCTTGTTGCATGGCCTGTTTGTGCAATGGGGGTCATAAGGAGGGATATAAGGCTAGAATGCCTTTGGGGGGGCATAAGGAATAAGAGGTTGAAATTTTGATGTATTTAATGTGCCATGAGGTGGCTGCTGGTTTTCCATACTTGTAGTTCTCCTTAGGGTATTGGTCCACTACCACCCTTAAAAAGGTCATCACCAAAGTGTGGTGCTATGTAGCCAAGTTGGGAGTGTGTCTGAATATCTGTGTGTGTATTTTTGTCTTCTATGTGTTTTCATGTTTGTTACCCATCCAGGGCTTGGTTCTCCGAGCTCGGGGGTGGCTACCAGTTAGCCTAGGCTGGGAGGTGAGCACTCCATGGTCATATTTGTGATTTATTATGCAGGAAAGTCAAGAGGAAAGGATAGGACAAGTGAAAAGTTGCAGAAGAATATTGTTGAAGAAATCTAAGTTCATTTGCAGTTATTAGTTTTGATAGAAAAAATACACCCTCATTTGTTGAAATGAGAGGCAAGTTGTAAAATTGAAATATAGACATGAGATTTGTTACTGTAGTATTTTAAAAAAAGGAAGGAAACATCCTGTAAATGTTGCAGAATATCTTTAGTGTTGTAGAAGCTAGATATATTTCTATTCTCTATTTTTGAAAAAGAGTTACTTTTTGATTTGCATGCAATAGTCTTGTAATATGAACAAAAAAAAACAGTTTTGTTTAAATCTGAGTGCTTCTTTTTAGCTGAGAATCTATCTACATTCTAATTGCAGAAAAAAAAAAATATGATTTGTATTTGCTGTTAGCTTTTAAATAAATGAATAAAAAAAAGAGAATGTTTAGTTAGTTGCTGTATTAGTTGTGAACTCAATGAATGTATTTATTGCAGAAAAGTATAATGCATTCCTAAAATAGTATTTCCTAAGTTCAAAAAAAAAGAAAAAATTTAAAATTCTGTTTCCTGTATATCCATAGATTACAATATAGTTCTGGAAATATATATATCCATTAAAACAGACTTAATCCATATTTCCTTTCCTACAATGGTATATCAAAATCTATCATGATTACGATGTTAGTTTAAGAAAAAGAATTAAAACTATTAGTCATATATATATATATATATATATATATATATATATATATATATGTGTGTAGAAATGATGGGTATATTTATATATATTTTTATATAAAACATGCCATATAAATACCCTGCAAAACAAATGAAAATGTGAGCCTAAGTTTATTTACCATATATATATATAGCATAATGAGTTACCTTGGTTATTTTTTATTTTTTTTTTAAATTTGCATGTTAAATTAATATTGGGATATATATATATATATATATATATAATATATATATATATTTATAATATATATATAAATTTAAAAAAAAAATTTATTAAAAAAAAAGGGAAAGGGTCGAGCACTGTGCATCGCACAGTGAACGGCGGCAAGCCGCGCACTGTGCAATGCACAGTGGCCGGCGGAGCCGTGCACTATGCAATGCACAGTGGACGGCGGTGCCGCACACTGTGCAGTGCACAGTGGACGGCGGGGCCGCACACTGTGCGCTGCACAGTGGGCGGCAAGGCCGAACACTGTGTAGTGCACAGTGGGCGGCCATAGCCGAGCCGCCTCCATGGAAACCCCCGCCTCTCCTTGAATTCGCCTCTACGCGGCTAACCCTCTCTTAGTTTGGCCCTGCAACGCGGGGATTGAACAAAAAAAAATATATCAAACCCTAGCCTGGGTAGGGCTAGGGTAATAAAATAAAATAAATTGTTTAACTCTTCTTTTTTTTTATAATAAGAAAAAACCCTAATTAGGGATTACATGAAAATTATTTATAAAGTTGTGGAAATTTATATTTAAAATTAGTTAGGGATTCAACTTAAATAGACAGAGGAGTTTTTAATTCAAATTAAACATTTTTTTAGATTAACTATTTGTGAAGCCTTGAATTAAATAGAAAGGGAAAATTATTTCCTTGAAAACTAAATTTGTCTTTGGGGAGATAATTATCCTCATCGAATAATGTCATTAAGAAATTAATTTGACACTTTAATCCATTAAATTAATTAATGATTTAAAATGAAATTTAGACAATATGGCTTTATTGGAGATCAATTTTTATCTACGTCTACCATTTAAATGAGTTTAATAAATTAAACTAACGACTATATTTGACGAGAAAATAAAATTTAAAACATTTAGTTTTCTGCAAATAAATTTTAATTAAATTTTGATACTTAGTTAGTATCAGAGTTAGTTCGATTATTGTTATGGCCAACATGTTAACACATGTCATGATAGCGAACTTTGTTAATTAACTAGTTGTTTAAAAAAAAAATCATTCCATTTTTGCCCTAAATTTTGGGCATGACAGTGTTGACATCAATGACAAAACCATACCAAAATACCAACAATCTCCCCCTTTGGCATTGATGGCAACACAAGATGGAAAAACCATCAAAGTGCCAAAACAGAAATGTCAAATACAAAAACCAACAATCTCCTTTTCTCCCCCTCGGAGTAACATGTGTTTATCCAAAGATTTATTTTCAATACCAATCTCTCCTTAAATGTGTTTTTCAAAATCTCTCCCCAAAAAGATAATGTGTTTTTCCATAGATATCTCTCCCCCTTTGACATCAAATGCCAAAGTCACAAAAAGTCAAGTTCATACAAAATACCAACCAATTCAATATACCAACTACTCCCCCTGAGAAGTAGCTTCCTCATCAAATACCGGAATAAAAGATTTGTCTTTTTAATTCTGTCGGTTGATGACAATCATCAACTATCTAAGTCTCTACCGGTGGTGGTATGACTCCAAGCTGATCTCTGAGATACTCAAAAGTCTCCTTAGGCAAAGGTTTTGTGAAAATGTCTGCAAGTTGTTCTTTAGTATTCACATAAACCAGTTTTATCTCCTTTTCTTCAACTTTTTCCCTTAGAAAATTCAGTTTGATAGAAACATGTTTTGTTTTATAATGTAATACCAGATTCTTAGATATATCAATTGCTGCAGTGTTATCACAGTACATAGTAATGGGTTCCTTGCATTTTACCTTTATGACTTTCAACAATTGCTTAAGCCACAATACCTGTGTATAGTTAGTTATTGCTACAACATATTCTGATTCTATTGTCAACAAAGATGTACAACTCTATTTCTTTCTCAACCAAGAAACTAATCTCTTTCCAAGAAAGAATGCTCCTCCAGTGGTTCTTTTTCTATCATCTACATCTCCTACCCAATTTGCATCTGTGTATGCACATAGGTCAAAATTTTCATCTTTAGGATACCATAATCCAAGATTTGTCATGCCTTGTAAGTACCGGAAAATCCTTTTTACTGCTGATTCATGATTTTCCCTAGGATTACTCTGAAATCTAGAAACAATACATACAACATTCATAATATCAGGCCTAGTTTGTGTCAAATACAGTAAACTTCCTATCATAGATTTGTATCTAGTTGGATTAATAGGTGTAGATTCATCCCTTTGAGATAATTTGTCATTTGTAGTCATAGGTGTGCTTACCGGTTTAGAGTTCTCCATCCCAAATTTCTATAGTAATTCTTTCAAGTACTTGGATTGACTCAAAAATATACCTTTATCAGTCTGAGAAATCTGCAAACCTAAAAAGAATTTTATTTCTCCAATCATAGACATTTCAAATTCTTGCTGCATTTCAAGAGAAAATTCCTTACATAATCCATCTTCTCCTCCAAAGATTATATCATCAACAAATACTTCAATAATCAAGATATCATCATTAGTTATTTTGTAATATAAATTTCTATCTACATTTCCTTTAGTAAAACCAATCTTCAAAAGATACTTATCCAACCTTGCATACCAAGCTCTTGGGGCTTGTTTCAATCCATACAGAGATTTTCTTAACCTGCAAACCATATCATTGTCATTTGTCAAAGAAAACCCATTAGGTTGTTCAATATATACTTCTTCTTCAAGATCTCCATTAAAAAATGTGCATTTAATATCTATTTGATAAACTTTGTAGTCCTTGTGAGCTGTAAAAACCAAGAATAATCTAACTGCCTCAATTCTGGCTACTGGTGCAAAGGTTTCATTGTAATCAACTCCTTCTTTCTAAGAATATCCCTTACACACTAGTCTTGCTTTATTTCTGACAACCTTACCATCTTCATTAAGTTTGTTTCTAAATACCCATTTGGTTCCAATTACATTTTTATCTTTAGGCCGGGGAACTAATGTCCAAGTATTATTTTTCTCAATTTGTCCTAATTCTTCTTCCATAGTTTTAATCCAAAATTTGTCTTCACATGCCTCATTGATAGACGATGGTTCAATTTGAGAAATAAGAGAAAATTCTGCTGGTTGATGTCAATCATCAACTATCTAAGTCTCTACCAGTGGAGGGATGACTCCGAGCTGATCTCTGAGATACTCAAAAGTTTCCTTAGGCAAAGGTTTTGTGAAAATATCTACAAGTTGTTCTTTAGTATTCACATAAACCAGTTTTATCTCCTTTTCTTCAACATTTTCCCTTAGAAAATTCAGTTTGATAGAAACATGTTTTTTTTAGAATGTAATACTGGATTCTTAGATATATCAATTGATGCAGTGTTATCACAATATATAGTAATAGGTTCCTTGCATTTTACCTTTATGTCTTTCAACATCTGCTTAAGCCAAAGTACCTATGTACAATTTGTTGCTGCTGCAACATATTCTAATTCTACTGTTGATAAAGATGTACAACTCTATTTCTTACTTAACCAAGAAACTAATCTCTTTCCAAGAAAGAATGCTCCTCCAGTGGTGCTTTTTCTATCATCCACATCTCCTGCCCAATTTGCATCTGTGTATGCATATAGATCAAAATTTTCATCTTTAGGATACCATAATCCAAGATTTTTTGTGCCTTGTAAGTACCAGAAAATCCTTTTTATTGCTGATTCATGATTTTCCCTAGGATTACTCTGAAATCTAGAAACTATACATACTGCATTCATAATATCAGGTCTAGTTTGAGTCAAATATAGTAAACCTCCTATCATAGATTTGTATCTAGTTGGATTAATAGGTGTAGATTCATCCCTTTGAGATAATTTGTCATTTTTAGTCATAGGTGTGCTTACCGGTTTAGAGTTCTCCATCCCAAATTTCTTAAGTAGTTCTTTCAAGTACTTAGATTGACTCAAAAATATGCCTTTATCAGTCTGTAAAATCTGCAATCCTAAAAAGAATTTTATTTCTCCGATCATAGACATTTCAAATTCATGCTGCATTTCAAGAGAAAATTCTTTGCATAATTCATCTTCTCCTCCAAAGATTATATCATCAACAAATACTTCCATAATCAAAATGTCATCATTAGTTACTTTGTAATATAAATTGCTATCTGCATTTCCTTTAGTAAAACCAATCTTTAAAAGATACTTATCCAATCTTGCATACCAAGCTCTTGGAGCTTGTTTTAATCCATACAGGGCTTTTCTTAATCTACAAACCATATCATTGTCATCTATCAAGGAAAATCCATCAGGTTGTTCAATATAGACTTCCTCTTCAAGATCTCCATTCAAGAATGCACATTTGATATCCATTTGATAAACTTTGTAATTCTTGTGGGCTGCAAAGGCCAAGAATAATCTAACTGCCTCAATTTTGGCTACCGGTGCAAATGTTTCATTGTAGTCAACTCCTTTCTGAGAATATCCCTTACACACTAGTCTTGCTTTATTTCTGACAACCTTACCATCTTCATTAAGTTTTTTTCTAAATACCCATTTGGTTCCAATTACATTTTTATCTTTAGGCCGGGGAACTAATGTCCAAGTATTATTTTTCTCAATTTGTCCTAATTCTTCTTCCATAGCTTTAATCCAAAATTTGTCTTCACATGCCTCATTGATAGATGATGGTTCAATTTGAGAAATAAGACATACCTCTTCATTTGCCAATCTTCCTCTTGTCATAACTCCTTTAAATTTATTTCTAATTATCTAATCTTCAGAATGATTCAATCTTACATACCGGGGTGTCTTAGTTTGTTGTTGTTCTTCAATTATTGTGGAATCTTCTAATGATACTAGGGTAACTGGATCTTCATTCTATACCAGTGGATTTAGTATAGGTTCATTTGTCAGAATTTCTGTTGCCGGTTCAGAGTCTATATATCTTGAAGTTCCTCTGAAATGTTGATCAATATTTACATTTGTACTCTCAACAATTTTCTACAATCGTTTATTAAAACATCTATATACCTTGCTCTTAGATGAATAACCAATAAATATTCCTTCATCACTTCTAGGATCAAATTTGCTAATATACTCATCTCTTCTAGTATAACATTTACTTCCAAAAATTCTGAAATACTTAAGAGTAGGAGTGTTACCAAACCATAGTTCATGAGGGGTCTTACCGGTTTCACCTTTGATGTGAACTTTGTTGAATGTATAGACAGCAATGCTAACTACCTCTCTCCAATACACATGTGGTAGATTTGCTTCTGATAACATACTTCTTGCTGCATCCAAGATAGTTCTATTTTTCCTTTCAACAACTCCATTTTGCTATGGTGTCTGAGGTGCTGATAACTATCTTCTAATTCCATTCACTTCACAGAATGTATTAAATTCCTTAGATGTGAATTTTCCTCCTTGATCTGATCTTCAACATTTGATTTTCTTACCGGTTTCATTTTCAACCATTGCTTTGAATAGTTTGAACTTCCCAAGTGCTTCTGATTTCTCTCTGAGAAAAGTAACCCAAAACATTCTAGAATATTCATCAATAATCAACATGAAATATCTATCACCTTGTAAGCTTCTAGTTCTAGCTGGACCACATAAATCAATGTGAATTAAATCAAGAGCATTATTGGATTTTTTTGGAATACTTTTGAAACTAGCTCTAACTTGTTTTCCAAATTGACATTCCTTACAAATTGTATTCTGAGGTTTCACAATTTTAGGTAGATCTCTAACTGCCTTAGAAGTACTGATTTTTACCATGTAATCAAAGTTTACATGACATAATCTCTTATGCCATAACCAACTTTCATCTATATGTGCAATTAAGCATGCCTTTTCATTATTATTCAAATGAAAGATATTGCCTCTAGTTTGATTACCGGTTGCAATTTCCAAACCAGTTCTATTCATGATTTTACATTTTCCATTTTTAAATTGTAACTGAAATCCCTTCTCAACTAATTGACCAACACCTAAAATATTATGCTTTAATCCTTCAACATAGTAGACATTCTCAGTGTTATGCTTACCATCAAGAGATATTCAACCCTTACCTTTGATTGAATAGGCTTTGTCATCTCCAAATCTTACTAAACCTCCATTATCTTCTTGAAAGTTCAAGAATTTACCTTTGTCTCTAGTCATATGATGTGAGCATGCTAAGTCAATAATCCATTCATCCTTTGTTTCAACTTTATCTTCTAGGGCTTGTTCTACCGGTTGAGCAGTAGGTGTTGGTTGATCTTCTATTATAGCAACAAAAACCCATCCATTGTCTGTTGGATCCTCATTAGAATCATCAGTCACACCTTCATCAACAATGTAACAAGATTTATCTTTGTTCTTTTTAAATCTGTATCTCTGATATTCAGAATTAGGCTTGTATGTTCTTCTAGCTTCTTCTCTTAGTCTAGCATGTCTATCAGGGCATCTTGAAGCCATATGACCAATCTTATTGCAGTTAAAACATTTAAAGGGTTCTTTACCTTCATACTTACTTCCAATTGGACCTTTTGGCATTTTTCTTGCAAATAGTGCTTCAAGTTCTTCAAGCTCTTCATTCTCCTTTCTGGATTCTTCAAGTTCTCTTGCATAAAAGGCTCTCCAGTTTGATTTGTCAAATGATGGAGTAGATGATGTTGATTCTTTAAAGGCCAAATCAGTCTTTATAGTAGCAACATGACCAAATTCCTCAATTTTAAAGGCTGAAAGTTTTCCAATCAATGTAGCCCTAGTTACTGATGTGTTAGGCATTGTTCTCAACTCATTTATAGCAGTAACCTTCATTTTATATGCCGGTGGCAAACCTCTTAAGATTTTTGAAATAATTTCATCCTCACTCAAGGTTCCTCCACAACATTTAATACTCAAAACAATTTCATTTACTCTTTCCATAAAAGTAGAAATCCTTTCATCTTCTTCCATTTTCAGATGTTCATACCTGACTTGGAAGCTTTCAAGTTTTGCAATTTTGACTCTTGAATCTCCTTCATTCAGTGTTTCCAAGTGATCCCAAATAGCTTTAGCAGTAGACCTATCTGATAATCCCATGATTTGTTGATCTGATAATGTGCTCAAAAGTGCTTCTCTTGCTTTGTAATCATTCTCTTCATCTTTAGCTAATGTAGTTGGAGCAGTCTGACTAGCTACAACATCAGTATAACCATTCTTAGTAACTTATTAGATGTCTTTACCAATGCAATTCAAATGTGTCTCCATTCTGATCTTCCATATTCCATAGTTGGTTCCATCAAGTTTAGGACTGTCCTTCCTGAAATAATTAGTAGACATTGGATCTTCTCAAGTTGTTAAACTTCTGCAAAAGAGGACTAGGCTTTGATACCAATTGTTAGGTCCCGAAGACAACTGAGAGGTGGGGGGGTGAATCAGTTGTCTAATAAATTGAAACCAAAAACTTATTAACCAACTTAATGCTTAATACTGGTAAACCAGTTAATTATGCCGGTAGACAGTGTTAACTGTAAATTGCTATACCGATAAGGATTAATGCATGAAACATAAACACAAAGTCATCCACAACACATGACACCAATATTTGTACATGGAAACCCTGTAAGGGGAAGAACCACGGTGGGAAACCTTACCCACAATCAAATGATACTACTGTAGATAGTAAGTGTACATAAATGGGGTCTGCACATGCAGAAAGACCAACAACCTAGAGCGCACTGCTCAATCACAAAATGGGAGTCACACTGACTACAGCTAGATGGTTAAATCCAATAAGAATGTACTGCACAAAATAGCATCTTCATATGCTGCATTCAGTACTAGTGTAATGTTGATATGCTTCTACAAAAACCTACCTTCACCTTCAAATGATGTCTTCATGTATATCCCTGCTTGATCTCGCATATACCTTCACTTAATTATTTTTCGCATTCCCCACTTGATCTTACAAATAAGATCTTACATTTATACCATACCCTAAGACCAATTTTAGTAGGTCAGCTCTACAAGATATTACAATAAAACATTTTTACAAACAATATAATATCCAATGCAATAACTGATTGAACATGTCATCTTAATGCATTTACAACAATAATAAATCATCTCCATAGCGTGCCATGTTGATCTGGAAAAGATAAACCTACCGGTGTAACCCTAGATAACCCGAACCTATTTGCCGGTAAAAGCAAATATGCAAATATGAATATACCAATGATTAATTCTTCAAAACAAAGTGTCCACATGATGTCTTCGACATTACCAAGTGTCTTCCATATCATTCCAGGTATCGGTGAACAATATATCCTGTTGGTGAACCATATACCAGTAACTGTTGCACAGTTTACTTGCTTGCCTGTGAATGTTGTTGGATCTACAAAGTAGGTGTTGACATCAATGACAAAACCATACCAAAATACCAACAAACTCAAAATCGGTAAGCACACCTATGACTACAACTGATAAACTATCTTTGAAGGATGAATCAACACCTGTTAATCTGACTAGGTACAAGTCTATGATATAAGGTTTACTGTATTTGACACAAACAAGACCTAATATTATGAATGCAATATGTATTGTTTCAAGATTTCAGAGTAATCCTAAAGAAAATCATGAATCAGTAGTAAAAAGGATTTTCTGGTATCTACAAGGAACTACAAATCTTGTTTTATGGCATCCTAGAGATGAATACTTTAATTTATGTGCATACATAGACGCAAATTGGGCAAGAAATGTAGATGACAGAAAAAAAACCACTGACAGAGCATTTTTTCTTGGTCACAAATTAATTTCATGGTTGAGAAAGAAACAAAGTTGTACATCTTTATCAATAGCAGAATCAGAATATGTTGCAACAACAACTAACTATACACAGGTATTATGGATCAAGCAAATGTTGAAGGACATAAAGGTAAAATGCAAGGAACCTATAACAATTTACTGTGATAATATGGTAGCAATTGATATATCTAAGAATCCAATATTTCACTCAAAAAATAAACATGTTTCTATCAAATTCAATTTTCTAAAAGAGAATGTTGAAGAAAAAGAAGTGAAATTGGTTTATGTGAATACTAAAGAGGAGATTGCAGATATCTTTACCAAGCCTTTACCTAAAGAATCTTTTGAATATCTCAAAGAGAAGCTTGGGGTTATACCCCACCGGTAGAGACTTAGATAGTTGATGATTGTCATCAAATGACAGAATTAACAGAGAAATATTTTTCTGGCTTTGATGAGGAGAACTACTTCTCAGGGGAGTAGTTGGATAAATTGATAAGTTGGTATTTCGTGACAAGTTCTTTGAACTGATTGTACTTGGTTTTGTATTACTTTAGCATTTGATGTCAAAAGGGGAGAGATATCTATGGAAAAACACTTTATCTTTTGGGGAGGTTATTCCTAGGGGGGGAGATATTATGTATTTTGATTTCTGGTTAATGATCTCTTTGGGAGATTGTTCGTTTTTGGTTTTTGGCATTTCTATTTTGACACTTTGATGGTTTTTACATCTTGTGTTGCCATCAATGCCAAAGGGGGATATTTTTGGTATTTTGGATATGTTGATATGGTTTTGTCATTGATGTCAACACTTGTCAACACTTATCAGCACTTGGAGATCTTTGGTTATATTCACCGGCATTCTCAATGACTTATGCACAGTCATTGGTATTTGGTTCACTGATAGGTTATATTGTTCACTGACACTTGGAATGACTTGGAGATTACTTAGTTATGTCGAAGACATTGTTTGGACACTTGGTTTTGGTGATTTGATTATTGATCTAATCGGGTTTGCATATTTTTTGTTATCGGCGAATAGGTCTAGGTTATGGACTGGCAAGCATATCTATTCCAGATCAGCATGACCCGTTATGAAGATGATTTATTGTTATTGTAAATGCATTGAGTCAACATCATGCATCGCATATTGATTCATTTGTAATTGATTTTATTGTAATATCTTTCAGTGAGCTGACCTACTCATTTGGTCTTAGGTTATGGTGTAAATGTAAGATCTCATTTATGAGATTAATAAGGGATTGCAAAAAAGGTTTATAAGGTTGTAATATTCGGTATATGTGAATATAAGTAGAGCTATACACACAGACATCATTCAAGATTGAAGGAAGGTTTGAAGAAGGCAAATAAGAGATTAACCGGTACTGAATCCAACATATGAAGATGTTATTTTGAGCAGTACATTATCATTGGATTTAACCATCCAATTGTAGTCAGTGTGACTCCCATTTTGTGATTGAGCAGTGAGCTCTAGGTAGTTGGCCTTTCTACATGTGCAGACTCCATATTGTATACACATACTATTTGCAGTAGTATCATCTGATTGTGGGTAAGGTTTCCCACCATGGTTTTTTGCCCTTATAGGGTTTGCACGTACAAATATCTGTGTTATGTGTTGTGTATGTTATTTGTCTTTCTATTTCATGCATTAAACTTTACCGGTATTGTAATTAACTATTAAACTGTCCACTGTTTACTGGCAATAAGCATTAAGTTTGGTTAAGTTAGTTTTGGTTTGTATTTATTGGACAACTGATTCACCCCCCCTCTCAGTTGCTCTCGGGACCTAACAGAGAGTGCTAATGCGAAAGTGGATGAGGAGTACAAAAATCATTCTAGATCATATGACAGCGAACCGACAATGGAAATGATCATAATTGAACCAACAATGCCTCAATTGGTACAGAAAACTAAGATAGTTACACTGGCACAATCACAAAATTCAACTATCACTGATGATCAGAGCAGTGAACCTGAAGTTCAGAAAACACCAAGCTATGTAAGATTAAATCATTCTGAAGATCAAATCATTGGAGATAGGGAAAAGGGAGTTATGATAAGAAGAAGACTGATAAATGAAGAGGTATGTCTTATTTCTCAAGTTGAACTGGAATCTGTTATTGAAGCTTGTAAGGATGAAAATTGGTTAAAGGCTATTAAAGATGAATTTAGATTAGATAGAAAAGAATGAAACTTGGACTTTAGTTCCCGGCCTATAAATAAGAATGTTATTGGAACTAAATGGGTTTTTAGGATAAACTGAATAAGGATGGTCAAGTTGTAAGAAACAAGGCTAGATTGGTTTGTAAAGGATATTCTCAAATGGAAGGAATTGATTATGGTGAGACATTTGCACATGTAGCTAGAATTGAAGCTGTTAGACTATTTCTTGCCTATGCAGCTTATAAGAACTATAAGGTTTATCAAATGGATGTTAAATGTGCATTTTTGAATGGTGAACTTGAAGAAGAAGTATACATTGAGCAACCTGGTGTATTTTCACTGACACATGATAAAGATATGGTTTGCAGATTGAAGAAAGTTATATATGGATTGAAATAGGCTCCTAGAGCTTGGTATGCAAGGTTGGATAAATATCTTCTGAAGCTTGGTTTTACTAAAGGCAGTGCGGATCATAATTTATATTATAAGATCACTGATAATGATATTCTGGTTATTGAAGTATTTGTTGATGATATCATTTTTGGAGGAGAAGATAAATTTACATGGAATTTGCTAACAATATGAAGAATGAATTTGAAAAGTCCACAATTGGTGAGATGAGATTTTTCTTAGGTTTGCAGATTGCTCAAACTGACAAAGGCTCTTTTATCTGTCAAACTAGGTATCTGAGGGAATTGCTTAAGAAGTTTTGTATGGAAAATTCCAAACCAGTAAGTACTCCCATGGTGATAAGTGAGAAATTATCTATCAAGGATACTTCTACACTGGTAAATCTGACAAGGTATAAGGCTATGATTGGTGGTCTGTTGTATTTAACTCAGACTAGACTGGATATTATGAATGCAGTAATTATTGTTTCAAGATATCAAAGTAATCCTAAAGAAAATCATGAATGTGTAGTAAAGAGGATATTCTGGTATTTGCAAGGAACAACAAAATATGGTTTATGGTATTCTAAAAATGATGATTTCACTTTATGCGCATATACTGACTTAGATTAGGTGGGAGATACTGATGACAGGAAGAGAACTTTTGCTGGAGCTTTCTTTCTAGGAAAGAAACTAGTTTCATGGATCAACAAAAAATAGTCATGCATTTCTTTATCTACTGCAGAAGCTAAGTATGTTGCAGTAGCAACTAATTGCACTCAAGTCTTGTGGATGAAGCAAATGTTGAAGGATATCAGGGTAAATTGTAGTGAATGGGTAGTTATCTATTGTGATAACTCTACAACTATTGACATGTCTAAGAATCCGGTATTTCACTCTAAGACTAAGCATATATCAATAAAGTATAACTTTCTGAAGGACAAGGTAGAAGAAAAGGAAGTCAAACTAGTTTATGTGAACACTAAAGAACAGATTGCAGACATATTCACTAAATTGTTGTCTAAGGAATCATTTGAGTATTTGAGAGACAAGTTAGGGGTTTTTGCCCCTCTGGTAGAGACTTGATTGAAGCAGTTTGTCATCAATCGAGCATGCATTATCAGACACCTTATTCATTCCAACACTGATGAGTGGTGCTACTACTCAGGGGGAGTAGTCAACTTTGAGATACAGAGGTTTTCTTGCTTTGATATTTTGTCAGATTTCTGGAATTGATGTCAAAGGGGAAGAGATAGTGATGTGAAAAAATAAATGTAGAACTTTACAGAGATATCATTCATAGGAGGAGAGTTATTCAACAGATTATTGGTTGTCTTTCACAGGGGGAGACTTTTTTGGCATTTTTTGGTACTTAGATATTTTTCACATGTAGTGTTTCCCTGAATGGCATTATGGATGAATTGATTATGTGTTGCATTTCTATTTTGTCATTGATGTCAGCACTAGCTGTTATGGTTGGTTACTGGCAAACAGGTTTTGGTTACCAGTAGAAGTCTAGTGTTACCAACAGAAGAGACTATTTGTTGGACACTTCTGGCATGTTTGGATCTATGGAATGTGATTGGTTACATGTGGTAAATGCTTTTGGAGCATGTTTTGGTCATTTGGTATTGACTTGGTAATCGGATGCTATCATACACTTTGGTAAACCCTTACCAACATTGGTTTAAGGCTCTATCGACAGAGCTCTCACTAAGGAATCTTGACAAGATGCATAATTGGTGTTGGTGCAACTTCTACATGGATTTCAGGATGTTGAAGATGTTCTTTGATCATGCTTCAACTTCTTGAAGACATTTCTTTGGCATGGTGGACCTAGAATATATAGGTCCAGTACTTATCTAGGTTATTGACCGACATCATGATAACGTGTACTCTACATGTTACCGAGATTTTTTATGGATTTATTATTTTTGTTTTGGTCTTAAGCCGACATGGCATATCAATGTAATATGAATTTATGTAATGATCTTATTGTAATACCTTTTAGGTGGCCGACATAATTGGTTTAAGCCTTAGGGTTTGTATAAAATGATGTAAGATCTCATTATAGATCATGGTATGGGAATGGAATAAGTGTTCGTGGTCTTGGAATGCAATATCATATGCGAAGGAGATTTGGTCGATCATAATTGACTGAATTGGGATTAAGGAAGAGGTCAAAGGCCTCTGGTATTGAGCTTAACCGAGACTATAATCAGGCATGGTAGATGCTATCTCTGGTAGTTAACCCTATTGGATTGTTGTCCATTTATCTTGAGATGGTTGTAGCCTCTTTGTAGTTAGTGAGACTCTTTTGTAATGAGAAGTACACTCTAGGAAGTGTGTCTTCCTTCATGTGCAGGCCCCTCATTGTATCACATACGTTATGCAGAAGTATCATCTAACGATGGGTAGGCTTCCCACCATGGTTTTTCCCTTTCCAGTTTTTCCACGTACAAATCAAGGTGTTATGTGGTATGGTTGCTTTGCATTGATTATCTGTTTAATTATTAAGTTATATTGTTTAGTGGTATTTGTTTCTTATTTACTGGAACTTAATCAGGTTAAAGGTTATTAAGTGGATTAAATGTTATAATCTATTAACAACTGATTCACCCCCCCTCTCAGTTTTTCATCGGTTATCCTAACAGAATGGAGTTGTGGAAAGGAAGAATAGAACTATCTTGAATGCAGATAGAACTATGATGATGGAAGCTAATCTACCTCATATATATTGGAGAGAAGCTATAAGCACAGTGGTATACACATTCAATAGAGGTCATATCAAGGGAGATACCAGTAAGACACCTTATGAGTTATGGTTTGGTCATATACCGACAGTTAAGTATTTCAGGATCTTTGGTATTAAATACTATATCAAAAGAGATGATTCCATTGGAAAGTTTGACCCTAGATGTGATGAAGGAATATTTTTTGGTTATTCTAATGAAAGAAAAGAATATAGATGTTATAACAAAAGATTGCAGAGAATTGTGAAGAGCACAAATGTCAAGGTGGATGAGCAGAACAGAAGTCAAATCATAACTTATGAGAGAGAACTGATAGTGGAAATGATCATAACTAAATCGGTAGCACCTACACCAGAATAAAATGTTGAACCAATTACTTCGACAATATCATAAAATTCAACAATAACTGAAGATTAGGACATAGGAACAAAAAATCAAAAGACTCCTAGGTATGTAAGGTTGAATCATTCAGAATATTAGATCATTGGAGACAAAAACAAAGGAGTAATGACAAGAAGGAGGCTGGCAGTTGATGAGATATATGTAATTTCTCAAATTGAACCAGTATCAATAATTGAATCTTATAAAGATGAATGTTGGATGAAAGCGATAGAAGAAGAATTAGATCAGATAGAAAATAATAACACATGGACTTTAGTTCCCCAATCTAAAAAATAAGAATGTTAATGGAACTAAATGGGTTGTTAGGATTACATTAAATGAGGATGGTCAAGTTATGAGGAATAAAGTTAGATTGGTTTGTAAAGGATATTCTCAGAAGGATTTGATTATGGTGAAACCTTTGCACCAGTAGTTATTCACTGTGATAACTCTGTTGCTATTGATATATCAAATATTTTGGTATTTCATTCTAATACAAAGCACATATCTATCAAGTATAACTTTTTGAAGGAGAAGGTGGAAGCAAATGAAGTCAAACTAGTTTATGTGAACACTAAAGAGAAGATTGTAGACATCTTCACTAAACCTTTTCCTAAAGAATAATTTGATTACTTCAGAGATAGATTGGGGGTTTCTTCCCCTCTGGTAGAGACCTGAGTAATGTTGATTGGCATAAGTCCGGTATGCATTATCAGAGCTATTACTCATTCCGGATTGATGTAGTGGTGCTACTACTCAGGGGGAGTAGTTAGTTGTAAGAATTAGAGGATTTATGATTTTTCTTTGATGTTTATGTTAGATATTTTGCATTGATATCAAAGGGGGAGAGTTATTCTGATGAAAAACATAAGGGAGAGCTATATTCATTAGGGTAGTTTGGTTTAGAGCTTCATTGCTATATCATTTTGTGAGAGATTGTTGGTTATCTTCCATAGGGGGAGACTTGTTTGGCATTTATTAGAACTTGGATGTTTTTCACATCTAGTGTTACCATCAATGCCAAAGGGGAAGATTGTTGGAAATTTGGAAGAATTGATTATTTGTTATATTGATGTTTTATCATTGATGGCAACACCGGCTATTTTGGTTGTTTACTGATTTCTGGTTGGTTCCAGTAGAGTGGTTGGATTATGATATTGATCTGGTATGCTTTGGTTTGTGGAATTGTTTTGGATTTGTCATTCATGCTATTTAGATGTGTATCACGATTAGTTGGTTTGGGATTTGATGACTTGGATACTATCATTTGTTCTAGTAAGCCTTTTGGTCACCAATAATGGTTTTACCGGCAGAGATTTGTTGAAGATATTTTGATGCACATGATAAGTGGTGCTGGTGTGGCTTCTAGATGGATTTTGGGATGCCGTTGGTTATCATATTTGTGTTCCAGTTCATCAATGGTGTTGGATTTGGTTTATGACAACCTATTTTGGGTCTAGTGTTATCTAGGTTATGGACCGATTTATGTAATGTGTTGGAGGATGTTCTTGATATGTTACTGGCAGGATTTAATGATTGGTTTATATTTTTTTCAGCCTAAGCCAACTTGGTTTATCATTGGATTATGGGTTTATGTTATGAACTTATTGTATTATCGTTTAGGTGGCCGACCTAATTGTTTAGGTCCCAGATTGGTATAAATATTATGTAAGATCTCTTGTAGATCATGGGAATGGTATGGTAATGGGATATAGGACTATCAGTGTGCGAATAATGTTGTAATCATATGTAGAGGTTTTGGTCGATCATAGGTGATCGAATTGGGTTGGTAAGAGAGGTTTAAGACCTCTGGTACTGAGCTTAACTAGAACTATTTCAGGCATAGGAGATGCTATCTTTGCAGTTCACTCTTCTTTTTAGATTATAGTCTCGATTTATTTTATAGTCAGTGAGACTCCTTTTTGTGATGAGAAGTGTGCTCTAGGCTATTAACCTTCCTACATGTGCAAGCCCCTCATATTGTAATCACATACTTACTACAGAAGTATTATCTAACCATGGGTAGGCTTCCCACTGTGGTTTTTCCCTTTACCAGGTTTTTCGCATACAAATATTCGTGTCATGTGTTTTGGATGGATGGTAACTATTATGCGATTTATGTTTATGTTTATGTTTAATTTCTATATTAGTCATTTTGGTATTTGGTTTATGTATTCCGGTTTTAAGTTTATGTGTTTTGGTAATAAGGATTTGAATGCTTAAAGTTCTGTAATCTGTTGACAACTGATTCACCCCCCCCCCCCTCTTAGTTGTCCTTCAGTTATTTGAGTTTTCTAACAAAAGTTTTGTGAAGGATATTCATTTTGGGAAAATGATTAGAACACTCAAGCGACAAGGAGCAGTCTCCAAGACACCTACCACCACATGCTAGATTGCATTTTTTGATCTTGACAGAAGCAGATATGAAGTGCAAATGCGAGAACATCTTTTGCAAACCCACAGCTTGAGCTTCTAGGATGATTCCTTTTCAACCACCATCATTTAATGCAAGTTACACATAGAGGTCAAGGTCTTAGGCTTTAGGTCTTTTTTGTAATGCAATTAGATTTTGACATGTGTCTTCTTTGGCCTGAGGCTTGTTTTTCTCCCTTGTGTTATAAAAGGGAATTCAGGGTCAAGAAGAAGGATTCCAAACTCTTGATTTGTATGCATTACAGAAACCTTAATATAACATCAAAGAGTCTTCTAGCAGTTTTGGTGACAATCTGTAATATTTTCATGAATGTATCAATTTTATATTGAAAATCAATAAAGAGAACATTCATTTCTGGCTCATATCTTTTGTGCTATGTTGTATAAATTGTTGTGTTAATGACATATGCAATTTGTCTTCTCCAATGGGGAATGTGTATTTTTGGATGGGTTTCATTTCAACCTAAATGAACTAAATAGTATTAGGTGCATCATACATCATGATAGGAATCATTGTGTTATTGCATAACAAAGCATTAAAATGATTCATCCATTAAATTTTCCATAAATATCTTAGTAGGGAACACAACATGATGCAAATATTTGTAATGTAGAAGTATAAATGACTTGACATGTAAAGATAATCACAAAGTACAAGTCTTCCCACATAATTACAAACAAGTCCTTCCACATAGTCACAACATTTAGATTTAATCAACAAATATCAAGAAATCAATATCAAATAGATAATATACTAATCACATACATCATAAATTTAAATCATGTCACTAATCTTCTTCTTCATCCAACTCTTTATCTATATCTTTCGATTCATAATCAACATTGTAAGGATTATTGGTCATATCATCATCATCATTTATATCATCATCATTTATATCATCATCATCATCATATTCATGAACATTAACTCCTATATCATTGTGATCTTGTTCCTCTACTTCGACATCTTTGTTCGGCACATCATCAACTAACTGTTAATCCTGATCATCATGTACATCATCTTCTAGTTCTTTTGTATCTTCTTCTTACATGACATTATACTTTACCGGCCTTCCTCTAGGATCATGTCTAACAACAAATGACCAACCTGGTTTATGTGGAACCTCTTAGTAAAATATCCACTCACATTGGCTTGGAAGAACATAGGGCTCATTTCCAGCTCACTCAAATGACCTTGTATTGACCATTGTAAATCCATTATCATGTTTAATAACAGTTTTGTCAGGATCATTTTCATTCAATCGTAGCCTGTACCATTGGATGATGAAAAGAACAAATTTGAAGGACCCAAAGTCACACTCAAAAATATCATCCAAAATCACATAGTATCGATTTTCTAAGACTTGAGGATGTATGTCACTTCTAGATGAAATATTAGTCACCTGAAATACTACAGTTATCCTAGAATCACAAGTTTTCTTCGTGTCATCCAACTTTTTGATGTGAAATTTATGACCATTGCACCACATATCCTTGTGGTGTTTCACCTGCAATATGTCAAACATGTAAAAATTATTTCATCACTAGTTGATAAACATATTTATTCTTGGTCAAATGTATGCAAAAAAAACACACACACACACACACACACACATATATATATATATATATATACATACATCATTACAATTGAAAAAAAATTAAATAATATGGGTGATTAATATATCTATGTGTACCTGTTTATCTCTTAAACCATATGCCAAATCAATTTTCCTTGGTGTAACATTGGAATCTTCATTATGATGAGCTTCTTTAACCAATGAAGCCACACCTTCCCATGTTAATGTGCAACCAGATTGTTGACATCGTTCAATTCATACCGTCATCCAATCAAGATTGTTTGCAACATAAAAATGTAGTGCATCCCACTCTCGAGCAACTGTAGAAAAAATAACTAGAAAATTACAACTGATGTATATTGAAGATTAAGAATTAATTAACTACAATATATATAAAAACTGAATGTAAAATGTATTCAAATTAATATCCATGAACATCCAATAAGTACCTCTCACTTTCCTCAATCTACCTTTCCCCATTAGGTACTCCCCTTCAAATTTGTTAATGGAGTTGGGAT
This sequence comes from Cryptomeria japonica, assembly GCF_030272615.1. Taxonomy (NCBI): domain Eukaryota; kingdom Viridiplantae; phylum Streptophyta; class Pinopsida; order Cupressales; family Cupressaceae; genus Cryptomeria; species Cryptomeria japonica. Next base: position 719,054,406 of record NC_081413.1, on the reverse strand, counting down.
CCCAAATGTGATCTACATAGATCTTTGCCGCAAACTTAGGAAGATATTCAGTAATGTACACCATAGTATGGTATACCATATATCCCTCAACCATAGAACCCTAAGGATGTACTCTTTGTCAAACCAAAGCCTTCAAAAATTTCAAGTACCTCTCAACCATCCACATTGACCTTGTGTGTATAGGTCCACACAATTCAATCTCCTCAACTTGTTGTATGAGGTAGTGTTCTTGTGCATTGAAAAATGTCGAAGGTAGACAAATTTTCATTTCACACATTAGATGAGTAATTTTTGTCTTCCAATATTTATATCTTCTTTGTGGATTTCTTTAGATGACAACCATCTACAAGTGATTCGAGACGTAAATATATTAACGAGAATTAACAAAATAATATAAAATATATTACATAACAAGTAAAACAAATGGAAAATATAATACCTATACAACAAATTGAACAAATAACACTACTTACCTCATGTATTTTCAAAGATCATATATAACTTGCGTGACATTATTGTCGAAGTGGTCTAGGGGAGATAGAGGTAGAACGTACTGCAACAATTATAAAATGATCCTTTCATTGTTTTTCCAAAACTAGTACTAAACATAATACAATGAAAATTACATGCAGTATACAAATATATAGAAAATATACAAGAACATGAATTACCTTAATGAAGATATGTCAATCATGCGTTTTCATCCCTAGCCCAAATTAACTTTTCTTTGTTATGAGATTGTTTATGTTCGCAACAAATCCTATGGGAAAGTAGATTTTTCATATGATCTCTTTTATAGCATTTCTTTGCTGCTCCGTTAATAACCAAGGAAGGGCACTTATATATTTCGATCTCCATCACTAATTAATTGAATGACATTTTTCATTGCATGATTGTATTCCTAAATGTCACTACAAATCTTGACAATTTTTTCTATCATGCCTTCCATCCAATATTTTTCATATTGTCTCTGTTATATTCTTTCCAATATGCATAGTATCAAAAAAATGCAAAATTTTTAGTTGCTCATAGTAGGGAAACCTACTAAATTGTTTGGGATAATTTTTTAGTCCCTTTGGAAGGTGGTAATTAATGTCTTGACGACCTTCATGAAGCATATAAGTTTTAAAAGTTAACGACAATCGTTGTCAATTACAGCATGAGTAAACAAAACAAAATATAAAAATATAAATTCCAAACATATCATATATGATAGATAAACAATTAGATTGAATGACATTACCTTGATGATTAATTCTATTATATTCCACCTTCCATAGGTGAGGTGTCATTCTTCGTGGTTTTGATGTAGTCTCAGCTTTCCCATTGAAAATATGTTTTTCAATAGTTTGATACTTATTATTTTTGTGGAGGAAGTGCCTATACTCATCAAACACCTTCTTTCCTAAACTTATTGAATGATGATATTTCATCTTTGAACCACAAACTAGACATGCAAATTATCCCTTTGTTTGAAGACCTGCCAGATCATGTATAATTGGATCAAATATGTTAATTTTTATAATTATATATATTGAATGGATTTTTTAAAAAAATCCATGATTTATACTTTAAAAAATTAAACATTATTAAAGTGCACAAGTTGAACATTATAACATACCACAAAAATGTGTTAGCCCTGGGGTATCATGAATTGTCCATACAAGCATTGCATGGAATTGAAATTTTCTTTGTCCTATTGGTCTAGAGATGACATACATAGTGACACCATTCCATAACTCTAGCAACTCGTCAATAAGAGGTTTGATATATACATTCATATCTTTAACTTGGTACTTACCTAGTTGAATGAATAAAAATATTACATAATTATTATAACCATTTTATTGCAATATATATAATTTAATGTACATGACTATAAAATGAAAAAATACCTGGAACAATCATTGCCAAAATTATGTGCTCCCTCTTTATTAACATCCATGGAGGAATGTTATTGTTGATAACAAAAATAGGCCACACCGAGTAAATAGATCTCAACTCTCCAAATGCATTGACACCATCCGCTACCAATGAAAGCTTGAGATTACGAGGTTCTTCTTTTAAGTGTGGCCACTTTTCCTCAATGTTTGTAAATGCAGAACCATCTGCAGGAATTCAAAGAATGTCATCTCAACTTCTATTGCATGCATGGTAATCCATAAATTACGCCAAGCTTTCACATCTAAATAATCATTGCAAATGTGGAATAATGGGAATATAATGAAGAACCTTGCGAGGCACCTTTTTTGTTAGTTGATCTGTTTGATATCTATTGATATGACATTTAGGGCATTCTGTTGCAAATTCATGTTGTTTATGATATATAATATGATCATTAGGACATGCATCTATTGCTTGATACTCCATTCCCATATCTTTCATAATGGCAAATAATTCTCTATATGAGTGAGGTAGAATATTTGATGGTGGTAACAAAAAATCACCTATCAATCTCGAACAAAAATAATAATTTGTTAATATAAATAATATTAATGGTACATATTTCACCTTTTATTTACTAGTGATGAAATAACAACAAAAATGGATAAAAAAGGATGACATATATGACATACCTTAACATATGTGAGATTGTTATGTTAGATAAACTATTTATAATCTTCAAGTTCACCAACAACAATATAATAGAGAGAAGAGTTGTTTGGGAGTCTTTGTAAAGGGGCTCATATGCCTTCTCAAGTATAGGTAAATCATGAACAACATCAAAGTCATCTTGATCATCATGATCAGTTGCGCCAGTACTAAATGTGTCATGGATAACAATGTATTTGTACCATCATCTTCAAATACTGTGTTTTTTGGCACATGATCATCTTCTTCCATAGGATCATTATCTTCAGCTTCAATATTCATACCTCCACATTCCTCCACTTGGAAAACCACATTCTCTTGGTTGAGGTAGTCCATATCATGTGCCCTAGGGCGCCCCACCTATATAAAAATGATCAACAAAAATAAATCATGATCATGATCTCATTAACAAGTGATTTTTTATGTATATAAATTGTTAAAATGATATAAATAATTACAAATGCAATCAATATAAACACATATAATGAACAAATTACCAATGGATGGTAATCTTGCCCCCCTTCAATGTGACCATGTTTCCTACAATTTTTCTCAGCTATTGTGATTAAAAGTCTTCTAGTCTTTAAGCCCTTACAATTTTTGCAGGGACAATAACATTTCCCATCACCTTTTCTTTTCAAGCTAGACCACAATCTAGCATTTGTCTCCTTATTTTGTTCTTCGCTGATATTATCTGACATGATTTTTCTTCATTTATAAAAAAGTCAAGCTATGGAAAATTCGGTCTATAACCTTCACAAACGAAGAAAAATGATGTTCCAAGTACGGAAACACTGTTCGCAAGTGATTTTTTTTTTCACTTTTTCACTTTTCTATTTTTCGTCAAAATTCCAACAAAGGTCAGGAAATATTCTGATGATAACTGGTTTCGTCAAAATTCTGACAAACGTTGAACAATATTTTTTTTAAAAATAAAAAATTGACACAATTTGTCTTGTAAGATCTGACAAAACCAAAGAAATCCCATAGTTCGTCAAAAATGTTCGTAAGAAAATGCACCCAAATGAGTTAGTGAGAAACTTCAAGTGAGTCAATTTGAATCATCCTCTTTAATGGCTCTGATTGATAAGAATGAGAGTGCTCAATAATTATTTATGAAGTTCAAACCCAACAAGAATTCATCAAGATAAATGACAACATCAACATTCAAGTGGCAGTCACAACATTAGGTGTGGCCCTTTATCCAAATACTTTATAAAATTAACTCCTCTTTTTGAGTCTTTGCATAGTATAATATTGAGGTTAATGAATGCTAATGTTTTGCAACTTCCTTCCATCAAACCAATTGACAGTTATAAACCATTGCCAACTTACCAAGATCCTAAAGTTTTTTGTCAATATCACTGTCAACCTACCCACAAGAAAACATGGAAATTCCACTATTGATTACTTTTGGCCTAAACAACTTGAACCTCTTAAGCCTTAAACTTATATCCTTTTCTTATCTTATCAGAATGGAAAATTGAGATGATCATGACCTTGAGTAAACTTAGAGACCCACCACCCATGGATATTCCTCCTCATAATGGACTTGGTATTCTTCCTACTCCTATTCCTACTATATATGCCTTAGTCCTTCTTTTTACTTCTTAAAAAGGAAAGTGATTGGCGTCAAGTCTCCCTCAACCTATTGGGGTTTCTCTCATTCCTCCCCCTAAAAGGGAAGAAAAGAAGCCTATGTCCATTGATCCCAAACCTTCACAATTCTTGAATAAAACTAGAAAAGGATTGTTATGTGCGAGAATGCCAATGAAGACACTATTCTAAGGCTTGCAAACTTTCTTCCCAGACCATTTCCTCCCCAAATTTAGCAAATGTAGACTTGGTCTCATTTGTCTAGGATTCTCTTAACCCTAGGGAAAAAGTTCAACTCAAATCAGCTAAATAAAAAATGTTTAAGAAAAATGATCATTCAAATTCTTTTCATGTTAGAGATCTTATTTCTATTAATTTATGTGATGATATGGATGATGATAATTTTATTCATGCTAACAATGTTGATTCTAATGGTTTTGATGACATGCATGAGATTGTTGAGATTAATCAATAATCATCTTCACATTTTTCAAAATAATTAACCCTAGATCCTAGCAACAAACAAAGTGATTCATCATTAGAGCATGGTCCTTGTTTGGAACTTGCAATAGCTCCATCTACTATGATCAAAGTGGCTTCTCTTTCATCTTGTCCACCATCCCTAGATGATGTTGAGAAAGATTGGGAGGTAGATTATTTGCTTGACTAGCTTTATTCGTGTCATGGATTCTCTTTTGTGTGTTTGCTTGTTTGTAATGTGCTTCCCCTGTGATGTGTTGCTTGACATTTTTTTGTGTAATGTTAGGTTCTCTTTGGATGATCCTTGTTATTTCATTGTTGAAAGGTAATAAAGAGACCAAATCCATTGTGACATTCTTCTATTTGTATCTCAATTCTTCTATATGTTGTTGTTAGGACTCGGAGGCAACTGAGAGGGGGGAATGAATCAGTTGTCTATTAATTTCAACCCAAATATAACTTAATCAAAATTGACACTTAATATCGATAAACCAAACTTAATGCCAGTAAACATAATAATTAGTTAATATTAATATCGGTGAAACTTAATGCATGAAACAGAAAGAGAAACAACATCCACAACACATAACACAAAGATTTGTACATGGAAACCTTGTAAGGGGAAAAACCATGGTGGGAAACCTTACCCACAATCAAATGATACTATTGCAGATAGTATGTATATACAATGGGGTCTACACATGCAGAAAGGCCAGTTTCCTAGAGCTCACTGCTCAATCACAAGAATGGGAGTCTCACTGACTACAATTGGATGATTAAATCCAATGATAATGTACTACTCAAAGTAGCATCTCCAATGTTGGATTCAATACCGGTTAAGCTCTGATTATCTCCTTTAAACCTTCCTTGAATCTTCAAATGATGTCTATGTGAGTAGCTTTTCTCATATTCACATATACCGAATATCACAACCTTACCATACCATATTAGATTCCATTACATTAATCTCACAAATGAGATCTACATATATACCAAAACCTAAAACCAAATGTGTAGGTTGGCTCACTAAGAATATTACAATAACATCAATTGCAAGTAAGTCAAGATGCGATGCATCATGTCCGCTCAACAACAATATTAATTGATTAAACCATCTCAAAAATGTGTCGTGTTGATCTGGAATAGATAACGCATGCTGGTCCATAACCTAGACTAATTTTCTGATATCAAATATGTCAACCTGATTAGATCAATAACCAAATCTCCAAAACCAAGTGTCCAGACCATGTATTTGACATAACAAAGTGATCTCTAGATGATAACAATTCATCCTCAGTGCCGGTGAACAATATAACTTGTCGGTTAACCAAATACCAGTGACTATGCATAAGTCACTGAACTTGCCGGTGAACATAACCAAAGATCTCCAGAAGGATAAGTGTTGATAAGTGTTGACATCAATGACAAAACCAATGCAACATATCCATAATACAAACAATCTCCCCTTTTGGCATTGATGGCAACACAAGATGGAAAAACCATCTAAGTGCCAAAGCAAAAATGCCAAAAACCAAAAACTAACAATCTCTAGAATAGATCAATACTAGAAATCAAAATACCAATGCAGAGAGTAAAAAATCTCTCCCCCAATGAATAATCTCTCCCCAAAGGATAATGTTTTAATGTTTTTCCATAGATATCTCTCCCCCTTTGACATCAAATGCCAAAGCAATACAAATACCAGATACAACTAGTTCATAGAACCAATTACAAATACCAACTACTCCCCCAAAGAAGTAGCTCTCCTCCATCAAAGCTGGAAAAATATTTCTTTGTAAATTATGTTGGTTTGATGCCAAACATCAACTATCTAAGTCTCTACCAGTGAGGGTATAACCCCAAGCTATTCTCTGAGATATTTAAAAGTTTCCTTACGCAAAGGCTTAGTAAAGATGTCTGCAATCTGCTCTTTAGTATTCACATAAATCAATCTCACTTTTTTTGCTTCAACATTCTCTTTCACAAAATTGTATTTGATAGAAACATGTTTAGTTTTAGAGTGAAATACTGGATTCTTTGATATATCAATTGTTGCTAAATTATCACAATAGATGATTATAGGTTCTTTTCATTTTACCTTTATGTCCTTCAACATTTGTTTAATCCATAATACCTGAGTACAATTAGTTGTTACTGCAACATATTCTGATTCTACTGTTGATAATGATGTACAACTCTGTTTCTTGCTCAACCATGAAATCAATCTACTACCAAAAAAGAATGCTCCGCCAATCATGCTCTTTTTTTCATCTACATCTCCCTCCCAAATAGCATCGGTTTATACACATAAATCAAAATTTTCATCTTTAGGATACCATAAACCAAGATTTGTTGTGTCTTGTAAATATCAGAAAATCCTTTTCACTGTTGATTCATGATTTTCTCTAGGATTACTCTGAATTCTTGAAACAATACACACTACATTCATTATATCAAGTCTTGTTTGTGACAAATATAGTAAACCTCCATTCATAGATTTATATATTGTTAGATTAACAGGAGCTGAATCATCCTTCAATGATAGTTTATCAGTTGTAGTCATAGGAGTACTTACCGGTTTAGAGTTTTCCATACCAAATTTATTCAGTAATTCCTTCAAGTACTTTTATTGGCATAAGAATATACCTTTATCAGTTTGTGAAATCTGCAATCCTAAAAAGAATTTTATCTCCCCAATCATAGACATTTCAAATTCTTCCTACATCTTATTAGAAAAGTCTTTATACAATCCATCTTCTCCTCCAAAAATTATGTCATCAACAAAAACTTCAATAGCCAAAATGTCTTCATTAGTCACTTTGAAATATAAGTTGTTGTCAGCATTACCTTTAGTGTAACCAAGCTTCATAAGATATTTGTCCAATCTAGCATAACAATCTCTAGGAGCTTGCTTCAATCCATATAAAGCTTTCCTTAATATGCAAACCATATCTTTATCATTTGTCAATGAAAATCCATCAGGTTGTTCAATGTAAACTTCCTCTTCAAGATCACCATTCAGATATGAACATTTAACATCCATTTGATATACTTTATAGTTCTTGTGTGATGCAAATGCAAGAAATAATCTGACTGCCTCAATTCTAGCTATCAGTGCAAAGGTTTCATTGTAATCAATTCCCTCTTTCTGTGATTATCCCTTACACACTAATCTTGCTTTGTTTCTGATTACCTTACCATCTTCATTAAGTTTTTTTCTAAATACCCATTTGGTTCCAATTACATTTTTATCTTTAGGCCGAGGAACTAATGTCCATGTATTGTTCTTTTCAATTTGTTCCAATTCATCTTCCATAGCCTTAATCCAATGTTTATCTTCACATGCCTCAATGACAGATGCTGGTTCAATTTGAGAAATTAAACATACCTCTTCATTTTCCAGTCTTCCTCTAGTCATAACTCCTTGATATTTATTCCCAAATATCTGACTTTCAGAGTGATTCAATCTTACATACCTGGGTGTGTTCACTTGGTGCTTCTCTTCAATCATTGTGGAATTCTCTGATGATGTCGGTGTGACTGGATCAACATTCTGTACCGGTGCACTGTGTACAGGTTCATTTGTGATTATCTCAACTGCCGGTTCAGAATCCATAGACCTTGAATTTCTTCTAAAGTTTTCATCAATCTTCACATTTGCACTCTCAATGATTTTTTGCAATCTCTTATTAAAACATCTATATGCTTTTCTCTTAGATGAATAACCAAGAAATATTCCTTCATCACTTCTAGGATCAAATTTACCAATATACTCATCTCTCTTAATGTAACATTTTCTTCCAAATATGTTGAAGTACTTAAGAGTAGGAATATTACCAAACCATAATTCATAGGGTGTCTTACTGGTTTCACCTTTGATGTGAACTCTATTGAAAGTGTAAACCGTTGTATTCACTGCTTCTCTCCAATACACATGAGGTAGATTTGCTTCTGATATCATGCTTCTAGCTGCATCTAGAATAGTTCTATTCTTCCTTTCCACAACTCCATTTTGCTGAGGTGTCCAAGGTGCTGATAGTTGTCTTCTAATTCCATTCACTTCACAAAATGTATTGAACTCCTTAGATGTAAATTCACCTCCTTGATCTGATCTTAAACATTTCATTTTCTTACTGGTTTCATTCTCTACAAGTGCCTTGAATAATTTGAATTTCCCAAAAGCTTCTGATTTCTCCTTGAGAAAAGTAACCCAACACATTCTAGAATGATCATCAATGATTAGCATAAAGTATCTATCTCCCTATAGACTTCTTGTTCTTGTCGGACCACATAAGTCAGTATGAATTAAATCAAGAACATCATTGGTTTTCTCAGAAATACTCTTGAAAGTTGTTCTAACTTGCTTTCCCATTTGACATTCCATACATACCGGATTATGAGGTTTTACAATCTTAGGTAAATCCCTTACTACCTTAGATGAACTAATATTTACAATGCAATCAAAATTCACATGACAGAGTCTTTTATCCCATAACCAACTTTCATCAATATGTGCAATCAAGCACTCTTTTCATTGTTACTTAAATGAAAGATATTACCTCTAGTCTGATTACCAGTTGCAATTTCCAAACCAGTTCTATTCATGATTTTGCATTTACCATTCTTGAATTATAATTGAAATCCTTTTTCAACTAATTGACCAACACTCAAAAGATTATGCTTCAAACCTTCAACATAATAAACATTGTCAGTATTGAGCTTACCATCAAAAAATATAGTGCCTTCTCCTCTGATAAAAAAAGCTTTGTCATCTCCAAATCTCACTAGACCTCCATTGTATTCCTGGAAAGATAAGAATTTACTTTTATCACCAGTCATACGATGTGAACATCTGGAATCTATAATCCATTCATCATTTTCTTCAATTTCAGTTGCCAGGGCCTGTTCTACAGGTGGAACAGTAGGTTCTCATTGATCTTCTATTATTGCAACAAAATCCCATCCATTGTCTCCTAGTTCTTCATCAGAATCATCAGTAACTCCTTCATTAGTATAGTAACATGATTTGTCTCTATTCTTCTTAAATCTGTATCTCTAATATTCAGGGTTAGGCTTATATGTTCTTTTAGCTTCTTGTCTCAATCTTGCATGTCTATTCGGACATCTAGATGCCATATGACTAATTTTATTACATTTAAAAGGTGCTTTACCTTCATACTTACTTCCAATAGGACCTTTAGGCATTTTCCTTGGAAATGGTGCTTCAAGTTCTCTTGCATAAAGTGCTTTACAATCAAATTTACCAGTTGATGATGAAGATGTTATAGATGATGTTTCTTTGAAAGCTAAATCTGTCTTAATTGTAGCAATAGGACCAAATTCCTCAAGCTCAAATGCTGAAATTTTTCCAACCAAGGTATCTCTAGATATTGATGTATTAGGCATAGTTCTTATCTCATTAATAGTAGTTACTTTCATTTTGTATGTTGGTGGAAATGCTCTTAAAACTTTAGAAATAATTTCATCTTCACTTAAGGAACCTCCACAGCATTGTATGTTAGACATAATGCACCACTGAGAGAGGGAGGCGGTGAATCAGTGGTTCTCAAAACTTTTCCCTTCAACCCTCCTTTGTGAGCATACCAGTTTGTCAATCAAACACAATGCAGACTTACCTGTTAGTGATGAGACTAACTCAAATACACACACACACAAGGAGACATCACATAACACCAGCATATATAAGGAAAAACCAAGCTAGGAAAAACCTTGGTGAGCAATGTTACTGGAGTCTACTTCTCCAATCCAACCTCACAGTAAAACATAGTTACAAATTTTAGGGCACCAACCCCTACCTGATTTATGGGCTACAACCCAAAGGAGCACCAAACCTTGACTTTAGGGCACCAACCCAAGGAGCTACAACCCCTGTACCGAGCTACAACTTAGTGTTCACAAAGTAAACATCAAATACATAAGTGGCTATCTCGCTACAAGTGAATCTTGCAACCATTTCATATATTTTTCTCTATCGGTGAGATATCCTATTCTTCTACACAGACTCACTCTTCTTGTTGTTCTTCACTTGCTGATTCTTTGTGGGATCTCCTTCATAAGCTCTCCACTCTTCACCAGTTCTACTCTCTGCCGACTCTTTGTTTACCTTCTCTGCAGCCTCATTCTCTTCTTCTTGACTGGTTTGAACACTATTGGTTCTTCACTCCAACCGATTGAAAGCTTCAACCAAATTCTCCCTCTCTCTCACTCTCTTCTTAGATGCTTGTTGAGAACTGGGCTAATTTCTCCTTTCTTGTAGAGACCTTCAACTTCTCAATCCCCCAATATTCTATTCTTCAGTAGCTAAATTTTTCCTCTTCTGCCACATAGTTATAGACTGGTTTTCCCTCCAAAAACCAATTCAAAATCTAGGTGAGGGTTTCCTCACCATCCTCGAGGCAAACCAAATCCAATTAGATCTTGCATGATCTGATCTTTCTGACATCTGAAAGCACAACTCCACCATATTCGCATCTTCTGGATCACACCTTTCATCCCTAGTGACTTTCTTTTTACCCTAATAGTTGATCCCTTGGTCAATCATGATAGATTTGTTGTGTTGTTTTCTCTATCACCTTGATCTTCTAAATCACTCTAGGCTAACTCGTAGTTGTCTTCTAGACCTCGAGCCTCAAACCCTTGCAATCGCTTTGCAACAAGTCTCGTGATATGTGTGACCTTTCATTAAAGCTGACCAACCATGCAACAACCATGTCGATGTACATTCCATCTTTATCCAAACATAGGTTTTCCATGTTGACTCCTTGTGGCATCCATATCTACTAGCTGCCAGCTTCGCACTTCAAGTCAGTCCAAGTAGGATCACTGACCAACCACCCTACCATTTCCTTACTTATGTCAGTTTTCTAACTCTTCCGATCTCAACCACTCTACCAGTTACCTTATCATATTTTCCCTCATTTTGAATTGTCAATGTAACTCACAAACCGGTCTCTAGACTTGGTAAATCCAGAGTATGCTTATTTCCACAAGTGGGAAATCTTCTACAACTGCACCTTGCTTATATAACTGGTGGACTTATATACTGGTTACCACTCTTAATGACACCATGTCATCAACCTTCACAAGACTCCTATCCTCTTTTAGTGAGGTTAGATTCCTATGTTTGCATCTACACAGCCTTTCTTCCTGATCAATGTTGTTCCTTCCTCTACCGGTTTGTCAAGGTGACAAACACTTCACACTTCCTCTGTACTAGCATCTCAATCATGCCTTCTCCTTTTGGTTTAGTGTATAACCCTGATCTTAAGCACTTAGGGAATTCCTTCAATTCACTGGTAGATCTGGTGTGATCCTTCAAGTGCTTATATTTACCTCTTCACTCTTATTTCTAAAACTATAATGCACTTAATGCATAATAGGAGATAAGCTCCACTTGCTTGCTGGAGTAACACCATCTACTTTCTGTCATATGCTCATGTGATTTCCCTATTGTGCAACATCTCTTCAAACAGGTACATGTGAACTAGTGTGAGCACATTCATTGTCAGTCATTGCTTCCCATGATGATTGCATCTTCATTCAGTTAGAGTCTTGTTTTTCTACAACCTCATAGCATACCGGTTCATTCTTCTCTTCCAGTGTTGATGTGATTTAGGTAATATTATGCCTCTTCATCACAAACAACTGCTCAAACACCTTTCTATCTCATCACACAAGTCAGGCACTAAATTGTTGCACTGGTGACTCCTAAGGTCATCTTCCTTACCATTACTGGTGTTTTGCAACACAAGGTGATATGCAAGATATCTCTCTTGTACTTCTTCATAGCAGTGTTGCGCATACATCTCTACTACTGGTGGTCATCCCATACCAATTGACATCAATGACAACACAATGCCAACATTGTATTCCCAAAATAATTTCATTAACCCTTTCCATAAAAGCAAAAATTCTTTCATCTTCTTCCACTTTCACATTTTCATACCTGACCTAGAAGCATTCCAGTTTTGCAATTTTGATAGTGGAATCACCTTTAGTCAATGTCTCCAATTTATCCCTAATAGGTTTAGCAGTTGATCGGTCTGATAATCCCATGATTTTCTCATCTAACAAGGCACTCAAAATAGATTCTCTTTCTTTCCAATAATTATCTTGATCCTTCACCAATGTAGGTGGATTAGGTTGATCTTGTGTAGGACCAACATAGCCATTTTGTGTAGCATCCCATATGTCTTTCCCAATGCAATTCAGATGTGTCTCCTCAAATTGTTAAACTTCTACAAAAAGAGGACTTAGCTCAGATACGAATTCTTAAGACCTGGAGGCAACTGAGAGAGGGGGAGGGGGTGAATCGGTTCTCTATTAATTTCAACCCAAATATAACTTAATCAAAATTGATACTTAATACTAGTAAACCAAACTTAATGCCGGTAAATAGATTAACAGTTAATATTAATACCGGTGAAACTTAATGCATGAAACAGAAAGAGAAACAACATCCACAACACATAACACAAAGATTTGTACGTGGAAACCCTATAAGGGGATAAACCATGGTGGGAAACCTTACCCACAATCAGATGATACTACTACAGATAGTATGTGTATACAATGGGGTCTGCACATGCAGAAAGGTCAACTACCTAGAGCTCATTGCTCAATGACAAGAATGGGAGTCTCACTGACTACAATTGGATGATTAAATCCAATGATAATAAACTACTCAAAGTAGCATCTCCAATGCTAGATTCAGTACCGGTTAAGCTTTAATTATCTCCTTCAAACCTTCCTTGAATCTTCAAATTATTTCTGTGTGAGTAGCTCTCCTTATTTTCGCATATACCTAATATCACAACCTTACATACCATATTACATTCCATTACATTAATCTCACAAGTGAGATCTACATATATACCAAAACCTAAGACCAAATGTGTAGGTCGGCTCACTATGAATATACAATAAAATCAATTGCAAGTAAGTCAAGATGCGATTCATCATGTCAGCTCAACAAAAATGTTAATTGATTAAACCATCTCTATAACATGTCATGCTGATCTAGAATAGATAACACATGCCGGTCCATAACCTAGACTAATTTGCCGGTAATATCAAATATGTCAACCTGATTAGATCAATAACCAAATCTCCAAAACCAAGTGTCCAAAACATGTCTTTGACATAACCAAGTGATCTCTAGATGATAACAAGTCATCCTCAGTATCGGTGAACAATATAACCTTCTAGTGAACCAAATACCGGTGACTGTGCTTAAGTCACTATACTTGCCGGTGAACATAACCAAAGATCTCTAGATGGATAAGTGTTGATAAGTGTTGACATCAATGACAAAACCAATGCAACATATCCATAATACCAATAGTTGTATCTATGTGCATTATGTTGTCTACTTGGGAATGATGCAAATAATATAGATCTCTTTTTTGGTGTCTTCCATGTTGAGTCAAAAGTCAATTGATTGATATCTCTTGTTCTCTTATTCCATTTATTTTTTTACTTCTACTACCTTTGTGATATTATTGATATACATTACTTATCAAAAAAACATATTGACCCCAGAGTTAGTTGATCCCTTATGTTCTTTTTATAAACTTATAAGGCATTGAGAGGGGGGGTGAACCAATTTAAGCAAAAACAATATGAATCTGATCACCAACTTAAACAACTTAAAACTTAACAAGCACAAGAGGAATATCAGCACATAAGCTAATGCCCAATAAAACAAATTCCATATAACACAAGAGATTTATATGTGGAAACCCAAAAGGGAAAAACCACAGTGGGAGTTAATACCCACAAGATTCACTATTTGCAGAATAGAAATCTTGACCGGTTAAGGTCTTACAAACATGCCTTGTTAGGAGCAGACCTAGTTAGGAGTCACATAGTTAAGGGATTTAAATGATTAGCCCTATTAGGAGATTTGATCTATTAGGATCAACCTTGCAAGAGGATTTAACACTCTGATATAGAGCTACCTTATTAAAGAATTTACAATATAAGGCCTATTAGGACCTACCTAATTAAGGGATTTTACTGTTGTAACTATTAAGATACCAACAGTTCAAATGATCTTCATATAACACCTATGTGTCTGATAAGATCCACTTCAGATCCTCAAAACTTCAATAACACATCAATATAGAGCTTCACTAATCACCGCACAATCACAATCTCAATATTCACCTTCAATCCTATTTTTATCTCATAACTCATCACACTTTTTATAGACATCAACTTAGTCAACTACAACCTTGGAACAATTTCCTAGGTTCAATTAATCTAGACAAAATAACTTTACACATCAAAATTATGTCGGCCACCAACAAAACAAATCAAAACCTATGTCATTTTACTGATTTAAGTGACTTTATCACTACCGGTTAAATGTTCATCAAGATACCTGCTCTGTACATCAAATCTTGCTTTTTCGATTGAATCTACCAATGTGACCATGAACATAGCTCCAAATACTTATCTCAATCACTTTTGTAAAACTGCATCATTCAACTCTTCATCAATTGCCTGTACTGGTTGCATGAATGCAACTATGTCTTTGTTTACCGGTTAAGAACCCATTTGTCGGTTCACTGGTAAACTGTCATATGTACCAGTTATACCTTACCGGTTGGCTTCCAAGACTTAGATGAACACAAAAATATTGTTGCCATTAATGAAAACACAAGACTTAGTCATCAAACATGAATCTCAAACTCTTCATCACATTCACCAATCAATCCTTTACCGGTTGCATTTCACAATAGTCTTTATCGGTTTAGTCAAATGCCAACATTCTCCCCCTTTGGAATTCATGGAAACACTAGGGAATTTTTTTGTCAATTGAGTGTGCAAAAAAAAAATTGACTTCATGACATATACTCCCCCTTAGTAATTGTGTGCTATTACAAAAATTTAAAGACTTTTACTACTACTCTTCCTTTACTTTTACATACAAAATTTTGACTGACTTTTCATCTATTACCCCCCCTTCGACAACAATGCCAAACAAAGAAGTAAATACATGTACATCAAAATTGCATAGCATACATAGATATAGGAGTTTAAAATGTTGTTACAATGCAATCTTAGAAAAAGCATCACTAAAATGTGATTTCAATTGTGTCAGATCATTATGCCAGGTCTCCAAAATAGTGTCGGTTACCTCCACATGTGTCCTCATATATCCAACAAACTCCTCCATGGCATCTAGAGTGCTCATCTTTGGTGTAGCAAGAATAGCTTCAAATTATTTATAGGCTCTCTGCAATATTTCCACCTTCTATATCAATTGTGTTTGTAATTCCTGCAATGATCTGATCCTCTTAGCCTATTCAATTTCATAAGTTTTTAGCTTATGCCAAAGTTCAACAACCGATCTTCCATAATTGATAGCAGAGTTATTAAGGAGATTGAATGACTCACTAAGAACTTCAAGTTCTTGCTCAGCCTCCTCCTTCTTCTTCAAGTCAATACAAAACAATGAAAATTTTGAAACAATTGAGAGCATTTTACCTCTAGTTTCAAGTCCTTCTTTCAAACAATCCTTATTGATAGTAAGAGAAACTTTCCCTTTATCAATTTTAGTCATCAATTGATCAGTTCTTTTCTTCTTTTAATACTTCTCAATACTAACATAAGTTGCATCCTCAAAATATTTCATCTATTCTCCAGCATTAGAAACAAGTTGTCCAAGCTTGTCAATAGGAGTAACAAAATTAGTAGTATTAGTCCCTGGTAGGAGACTTGACAAAATCTCAACAAGTCTTTGCCTCCTTCTACTGTTCTTTCATCCTCTTTTTCTTGGCCTGAGACTGCATTGCAATTGCAATCTCCATCAACTCAATTAAGCTCAAATTATCCATGTCTAGTTGACCTTTGATTCTTATAGCATCATCATCTTCATCATCTACAATTTTCTTTTTAGAATCAAGTGACAAAGGTGTTGGAATCCAAGAACACTAAGAGGGGGGGTGAATCAGTGTTCTGTGGTGAGATCAATTTTAACCTTATTAACAAAGTATTTCAAATTTCGGTAACCATAAAATAATATAACAGGTAGGAGAAATGAAGTGACCACAAGAACATACACCATAACACAGATATTTATATGTGGAAAACCTCAAAGAGGAAAAACCACGGTGGGATTAATGACCCACAATATCTATCCATTGGCCAAATGAATAAATATTACAATAGGGACCTGCACATGCAGGAAGGCTAGTAGCCTAGAGTGCACTGATCATCACAAAAGGAGCCTCACTGACTACAAACACCAAATATGGAGTTACAAACAAAATTCTGAACTCAGAGATTGCATCTACTATGCTGGATGAGTTCCAGTTCAAGCACTGTCTATACCGGTTTTCACTATGTCCTCCCTTACTAGTAACTTACTTCACATTCCAAACCTTGAAACTAATAATCAAGACCGACTACAGAATATTACATTCGCATTCATTCAATCAACATCGCTTGCACAATAGCATATCACTATATATTCCTTCTCTCTGTGTATTTGTCTTAAATAACCTATCCGGACTGACTTAAATACCCTTCCCAATCACAAACATAAATGCCTTATGTCGGCTTACAATGATATTACAAGTTATTTACATGTCAGCCTAGACACAAAAAAAAATGTATTAAGCTTCGTGATCGATGTCGCTAATTGTTGTCATGTAAACCTGTCAGATCAATCTCCTATGTCGGCCTCATATATCGATTCCTAGTTTGTCAGTTTCCCTTAATGTCAGTTGCTGAATTATGAATATTGGTTGCTGAGTTAAGTCTCCAACCCAAGACGATGTGTGTTTCCATCAATGACAACACAACTAAACTGGATGAGTGTCAATTGCCAACAATCTCCCCCTTTGGCATTGATGGCAACACTCATGTGAAAAATGGATCGCTAAAGTGTTATCCCGGTTCCTCCCAAAATTGATGACCAAACCTGACCCTGCTCCCCCTGAGCTATACATTACTTCTTATGTCCCTTAAAAAATTTCACATCAACCTCTTCCACTTTGACATCAATGACAAAGGCTGGGGCAAATGAATGAAAGAATGAAATTAAAATGTGTTTATTGGATCTAGATGTACTTGAATATATCTGGGTAAGCACCCTTCAAAATTCCTAAGTATCTCGACCGGTTTTCAATGTTCCAAAAATAGATACAAACCCATGAAGAACGTATGCATGTAGTTCTTCTTCTATTAGATCTATTGGTGTGGTTTTATTCATCAATTCTATACTTTCCCGCTTATGAAGTAACAAAGTGTTCAATTGGGGACTAACCAATCCTCTCAACTCTCTAGCTCATTGGATTAATCTGTCCATATCTTTCTCCAACGAGAATATCTTTAATTCTGTAACCAAAATTTGACCATCAATAGCGTTGGTCAATGACTGAGTACCATTAAAATTGTTAGATAGATGTTCCAACTGGGCCTTTGTTGCTTTTATTTTCACCTCCAGGTCAGCTGTAAGTTTACCGGTGTTAGTACAAGACCTATCTATACAACTGCATGGATTAAGAGCCTCATCAGTATTTGTTAGTTCCTCGGTCATCTTGACCTTGTCTGATGTGATCATATTGTCATAGGTGACCTTCCTAGTTGCATTATACCTCTCTATTAACTGTCAGTTTGATATATGTTAAAGAGTTTGAAACTCTTTTGCAATGTGTTCAGTCAAACTCTTAAGCTTATCAAAGGGGCTAGCTACCGGACTAGTCTATCCTTGAACTAGCTACTACAAAACTCGAATGGCTTGCTCCATGACTTGCTTATCTTTTGATCCTTCCTTCCTTAACTTATGATCAGCAACAAACATTAATTCAAAAATTATTAGTTCCTCAATATTCCTCTATCCAAAATCAACTTGACCAGATGAGCCAAGTGCCAACAATGAATGACTAGACTCTCCAACCTGCTAACTAGCACCAGTGGCTTTGCCACTTGGTGCAATAACCTGCTCAACCTTAGCCTCTTCTATATGTGCATTTGTTGCTAGAGGTTCAATATCATCAACCTATTTATTGTCTATATCCACATCAATAACCTCTACATCTAGAATGTTTTGTTTTGGTGTATTCTTCTTATCATGTATAGTTTCAATGTTATTTACCGGTTTTTCTATATTATGTACAAGTGATATTGTCAGAAGAATATCCTTTGTTAGCTTCTATTCCAAAACCAGTGAATCCAAACCTAATATACCTTTCCACTTACCATCAACCGAGATGTCTTGAATACCAGACTTAGGAAGGAATATCTAAGGAGTAAAGAAATCAAGTTTATCTACAAAGAATTTTACCCATGCCTCATGGGTCTCCTTAACTATTTCATTTACTCTACCTACCATGAGACTCACATGCTGGTGTCTGCTCTGGAAAATTGTTTTATTATAATATTCAAGACATTGTTGCATCTCATCAGTTATAGCACCACAAATAGTCAATAACTCTTACATCTTTATATATTTATCCTCTTCAACTGTAGACAATCTCCTAACATCTAGCTTATTGTTCAAATATCCTAGTATTTGTTTTCAATCTCAAGTAATGCTTTGTTATATATATCTAAGTATAACAAAATTGCTTCCTCAATCTCCATTTGTCCATATCATCCATATGTACATAGTAATGCTGGATATTGCTCAAAATTCCATCTTTAGTTATTTAATCAATAAATTCAGCAATTGAGAGAGGAGGAATGACTTCAATACTCCTACCAGATTCAAGAGCTATATCTATATCTAATTTCTTCTTCTTGTTGGGAGTAGAAATAGACTCCTTAACTGGTTTCCTATTCTCTGCGGGTTTCCTCTCCTTCAAAATTTTCTTTGGGGTTGTCGAAGGGGTGACCTTTACTTTTTGTTTCTTTCCTTCCTTAGGCTTCTTCCTCTATATCCTGATGTAAGTCTAGGGAATATTTGGGGGCACAAAATCAGTATCAGATTTGGATTCAACATGGGCAATATAAGTTTCTGGCTTCTTTCTCTTCAATACACCCTTTCCAGTTGTTGTTGTTAGTGGAGTCTGAACTGCTATTGGAGATGACCCTTCTTCTAGTCCAATGATCTGTTTGATTTCAGAGGACATTTTCTCCATAGCTTCCCCAACCTTCTTGATTTTTTCTTCCCTTCTCTTCTTGCTAAAACCTATTTAAACTTCAGATTCCTTTTGCTTTGTTGTCGCAAAGGTTTTCTAAGCTTCATCAATCGAGGCATCAATAAGAGTCTTGGCATATAAGTCCAAGATCTTAGCGTCGACCTCATAGCCCATCTCAATGATCTAGCCCTTTCATGGTTGCATTGCCTCCATCAATGTTTCATCCTTCTTCACCATAAAGCAGATTTTTGTAGAGTATTTATCAACAATATATTTAGGCACTCTTTCTCTCTTCTTTATTGTCTTCTAAAATGATTTGAAATAACCCCATAAAATGGAGTCTCTCTCCTTGTTTTGTCCCAAGCCTCTTATAGCATTTTTTATTTGTTTTCCTACTAACATATCAAATGCCCATTGTGTTTTACCAGATCTCGATAACTCATTCAAAAATAAAAGCATCAAGCAAACAACAAGGTTGCCATACTAGAAAACACATTTCTTCTTACCCTTAATCTTCCATAGGTTTCAAATTAGCTCTTCACACATCCATTGATAGAGATCATACTTATCATTTTCTTTGACCATCTTATGAACACAGTAAATGCATGAACTAAAAAACAAATTTCAATCAGTTTGATTGGCTTACCTTGTAACCGATGATCATGCTTACAAATTGAACAACTATGTCTCTGATAGTACTTATACTCATTGACTGATTGTCAAAAGTTGCACCAGTTAACTTCTCCACCTCATTCTTATATATTTTCTTCTTTTTGGGAGTCTGACTAGTCTGGGGCAAACCACTGATTGCATGAAAAGCCTCCCTAATGATTTTGTAAGGTTGGTCTAGCCACATGAATTCCCTGTGGACATGACTTAGCACATATCAGATCATTTCATCTTCAAATTCTAGCATCTCCAAAATGTCTGTGAAACCCTGATCCTTCAAAATTTGGTATTCCAGTTTCATCAATCCCTTCCTGTCTTGTAGATTTGTCATGTACATTGTTTTGATTTAAGCAGAACCTAAATCCTCTAGAATGCAGTGGATATATGCATGAACATCTTTAATATATAGAACTTTGTCTGGAACCCTAGAAAATGTGTCGATTGAATAATCAACCTTCACAATATGAGGGCATTTCTTGAAAACCGAGTGTGGACGATCCTTGATTTCAACAACAATAGGCGTAGCCACACCTACCGAAGTGGGAGTTGATCCAGAAGCCATTGTAAATAAAAGATAGCACAGAAACTGGTAAAATACCTCACAACCTTCATCAGTGAAAGCTCTTGAAAATCCTTCTTAAATGTATTGGAATTCACTTGAAAATTCTCTATAGCACCTTGAATCACCTTAAACTTGCTCTGCTTCACTTTGAATTTTGTGTGATTAGAAATGAACCAACATTTTCCTTTTATTTTGCCAAAACCCTAATTTCACATTGACATAAATGCGTGTCGGCCTATCATACCGGATTCAAAATCCATAATCTCAGTACCAAAAAACCTATTCTCCATGTTTAATTTTTGATAGAAACATGTTTAGTTTTTGAGTGAAATACTAGATTCTTAGATGATTTTTCCATACTTGATAGAACTGAAGTAAATGATTGTTCTTTGGATTGTGTGCTCGAAGATGATGCCTCCTTGTTATGTGGAACAATGACTTCTCGAGCCATTTTTAGATTGCTGCAGTATTGAAATGGATTTGAATCTACAAAGATTGTGATTTCCTACCCATTACACACTGATCATAAGTTGATGGGACAGCTCGCAAGTCATGTATGTATGGTCTCCCCAGGAGTACATTATATGATAAGTCCAAGTCTGGAACTTGGCATGTTGTGTCTTTCTGCAAAGGTCCCACTCTGATGGGTAGTATTACAACTCCCTTGGAGGAATGTTCTTCTTCATCATAGGCTTTTATGGTGATCCTTTTCCAGACATCAACTGCATCTTCTAAATATCCTAAGGCACGAACAAGACTCAATGAATAGATATTTAGGCCAGCTCCACCATCTATTAGAGCATGTTTAACGTGTAATTTGTGAATGAGGACTTCAATATGCCAAGAAGCATTGTGTGGATGTTGTAAGGACATGTCATCTTCTTCAGTGAATGATAAGCAGTGAGGGGTTGTGAGGTGTCCCACCATGGTTTGGAATTGACTGATATCAATATTTTTGGAAACTATTGTATCTACTAATGCTCGTTCAAGAATTTCTTTGTGTGCAAGTGAAAGCTTTAACAATTCTAAGATGGATATTTGAATGGGTATTTTCTGCAATTGCTCCACTAGGTTGTATTGTTTGGTAGTGGATGATGTGTTTGTTGTAGGACCCAGCAAATAAACTTTAGCTTTTCCTCTTGTGATAACATGAGAATGTTCTTGATTTTGTTTTTCTTTAACTACAATCACGTTTACCACATTGTCATATGTATGAGCATAGTTTACCTTCGCTTTACCCTTACCATTATTTGTTGTTGATAATTCACCTTTCTCATAGTTTGAAAGTGAAGTTTTAAAAGTTGTATGAGATTTGTTTGTTGTATGTCCATCCATGGTTATTACTCCATTATCAATCATATCTTGTATGATATGTTTCAACTTCTGCCAATTATTTGTATGATGTCCCTTGTATTGATGGAAATCACAATAATGGTTATCATTCCACCAAGGTGGTTTGATTTGAGGTTCATAGTTCCTTTCTTCTGGTAAAGTGATCAATTTTTTTGCGAGAAGTGTCTTTAGTGCTGACCCAAGGGGTTCACCAATGTTTGCAAATTGTCTTTGAAAGAAAGTTTTGATAGTTGCTTTTGGGTGATGGTTGTTTTGTTGAGTCGTTGTTGAGTGAGTGGATAAATTAAAACCCGGTTGTTTTGGTTTCACATTGTTGTTATCCACTATTCCATCATTAACGATATTTCAATTTCTATTCCAAAACTTTGGTTTATCATTATGGTTGTTGCTGTTGTTAGGAGGGTGAACTCCATCTTTGTATATTTTCAATTCACCTTTCTTTATCATGGCTTCCTCCATTTTCATTACATTATCAATCATTTTTCCAAAACTTTGATTTCCTTGCATTTTTAAGTGATAGCTCATTTAATCATTTAAGTTGTTGATGAATATGTCTATTTTTTTGTATTCTAGCACTGTACAAGGATATCGCGAAGCTAACCATCTCCATCATTGTAAAAATGTAATGAAAGGTTCTCCATTCTTTTGTTTGGCATTACATAGGTCTAGCATTGTTACTTCATGTTGTATGTTGTAAGCGTATTGTGAAACAAACTTATCCACCAACTCTGAAAAAAGATATGATTCTAGGTGAAAGTTGGGAGAACCATTCCATAGCTAGTCCAGTTAATCTTTTCAAAAATAATCTCATCAAGTAGGTATCCTCATGTGCAAACTCCATACTTATTGTGCAAAATTCTCATAAATGATATTGAGAGTTAGTGATTCCATCATATTTTTCGTATCTAGGAGTTTCAAAACCTATAGGAAATGATATCATGTTTAGGTTTTTGTCAAATGGATAAGGACAAATTTCTTGAAGTGAGTATCTTCTAACATTTCCTCTCTGCATATCTTGAATTTGTGTTTGCATTGCTTGTAGTTGTTGTGTGAGAGTTGTTATAGGATTATCGACATGATTTGTTCTTGCATGACCATGATTTTGTATTCTAGGAGGATCTGGATCTCTTCTGGTGTCATCTCTAGTCCTTCTTGTATCTTCATTGGGTTGAATGTTATTTAGAATCTCTACTTCCTCTCTTCTGGGTATGTAGGTTTCTTCATTTGTTTTGGTATTATTGGGAATTGATGTGTCATTCATGTGGAGACCAAAGATGTCCTCATATTTTTCGTTATTAGAGGGAGGGTGACTTTTCTTTTGTATCAATTTGTTCACATCAAAATCTTGGGGAAGTGTAGCACCAGATTTGGCTAATGTTAGGAAATATTTTTCTTTTTCTCCCTCCAATAATATTTGCATAAATTTGTCGAATTGAGGATCTTTATTGATGTCTCTGATATTTTGTTCTTTTATTTTTCCTTCAACTTGTTTTTCATCTTCATGTTCCATGGTTATATGCTCTTCAGTTATTTCCAATGTTTCGATTTCCGTCTCTATGATCCTTCATCTCAAAGCTCTAGTTAGAAAGGGCATACACATGTGCTATTTTGCTAGGATTCAATTGTCCAAAAGTTTGTTTTGATAAGTGATCAATTATCAAGGTAAATGTGATAGCGCGATATGACACGAAAAGATGGTTCAAGTGTTAAAGGTTTGGAAGTTTTTGGATCTTCAGTTTTGGAGTGCAATGATGATAATTTGATAAGAACCAAGTCTAGTAGGAGGGATATATCCTACGATGTGGGATGAGATTATCCTGACCAAACGTTTTAGTTTCATGATAAAGGATGATAGATCCTTATGAGAAACTATGTTTGAGTGATCAGTTTACCAAAGAAGGTGATAATGCACTTTGAGATGTTTAGATCTTGAACTTTTTGAGGGTGAGCACTTAAAAATCTTGAGGTGTATATGTTCTAAAGTTTGATTTTGACAAATGATAACTTGACCAAGAGAACCAAGGAGACAATCCAAGCACAAAGCAATAGATAATAGATGTTTATGATTACTGCAAGCTGATCAAGTGAAATGACAGACCTAAAAAAGTCATGCAAAGTAGAGGCTCTGGACTAATAAAAATAGAGACTCGTACGACAAATTATATAGCCCCAAACAACAAGAGATATAAGACCAAACGACAAACTAAGATTTTTATGTGCAAAAGAATAGGCTCGTACGACAAACTTTTCTGAACTTTATGACAAGATAAATGATTTGTACGACAGAGGACAGGACATAGAAAAATGTGTTTATTTGGTTGAATTTGGATTAGTGAATTTTGAAGTTTTGCTTATGTTTTCTAGTTTTAGATGTCTGATTTTTCAAATTTAGGGATGAATACACATCAAACACATGATGTGATAAGTGACTCTCAGCATGCTAAACCCTAAGGAAGTTGGTTGAGGAGAGAAAACCTTTGCTTTCAAGCTTAGGTACACACCCAATAGCTAATCAGAATACGGCCACTGAGTCTCACACAATGGATTCTCAACGTTGTATTATCTGACTCGAAATGCTAATGGGGGCACCATATAGCAAGTGCCTTGGGAGAGTTACTATCTCTCTTGCACAAGGATTATCACCCTTTCAAAGGTGAATCAGGTAGCTTTTACTTTAATCAGAACTAGTAAGGGATTTGTTCGTCATGTCGGGGTATAATACTCAATTGAGAGGTCTCTGAACCTTGAAAACCAAGGTTTGATATACCCGAAGGTACGGAGGAGAGCTATTCCTGAGCACTATCATTGACTTTATTTACATCAAATCAGGCTTATTTTATAGTGGGTTAGATTACTTGGCATTAGCCGTTCCCACTTAGGTCATTCCCTTCACATCGGTCGTAATGGTTTTAAGGGTTATTAACTCCTAGGGAGGGCAGGCCTGCTAAAGAAATGCACTAATGAAAGTAAAATATGAGTCTAGCTTTCTGATCACCTAAGAAAGGTGAGAGCATACTCGCCTATCATCTAAGACATGAAATACATGATTGTTCATTCCTTTAGCAAAATCAAGTGTGGCTAAAAAAACTTTAAGGAATACACAAAGTTTTATTGAATTCTTTGAGGTAAACTACAAAATATATCCATTAGTAGTCATGATGTGTTTGGAATTAAGTCTTTGACAAGCGTATCTTCGTCAATCATCCTGCAGAAAGAGTTAGACTGCCAAAAATCTCACAAACAAGTCAGGGTTAGCATTAGTAAAGCTCAGATTAAAAATAAAAAGCCTTAAAATGCAATTTATTTTAAAATCATAGAGAGAGAGACTCGTATGACATGATTTATGAGCTGAAATGACACATATGTAGATCTCAGACAAAAGCCAAAATAGGCTCGTACGACACAGAAACAAGCCGATACAAGTAAAGAAATTACCAGCCAAAAACTTGTACGACATGAATTTAGATCTCGTGTGACAAAATAAAGATGCTCGTATTACACAGGATTGAGCTAATACCGGTCAAAACATAATATCATCCCAGACCATAAAGGAGTTCATATGAGCTAGAAAAGTAGCTCGTACGACACTCTAAACTAGACCTGACAGAGATGAAAGTTTATGAAGCTTGAGAGGCCAAAAATGATGATCTCAGCCCCACGGTGGGCACCAAAATATCGTGCTTGTGAAGTGTATACTTGTTCTTGCAGCACAAAACACTCAATAGATCATTACAAGATGTTGGCAATATTACATTATAACAGACAATGAAAGATTGTTTACATTTCAATAAGGATATTGAGAAGGTTGTTGATGATTATGGACATAACTGATTAAAGATGTTTTACTATCTTGATATTATTATTTTGTCATTGATGTCAAGAAATTGATTTTCTAATTCAATATGATGTTGCCATATCTTGAGAAATATGATATAAAGATTATAAAGAAGTCGGTAAAGACACAAGAAAGAATATGATGAATAAGGGGATAAGTTATTCAATGGGCAACTACTACCGAGTTAGACAATGATGAGATCTTGATGTTTTAGATTGTTTTAACATCATACATATGTTGTAAAATGTAAAGGTTAATACTATACTATGTTATCAGGCAAAGAACCTAGTCGGTAAACCCTAAGGTTATCACTATCGGATAATGAAGGCAGAATGTCTACCGAGTGAAGTTTAGTATTCACCAAGTTGCAATGGAGCTATAATAGAATGCATTAAATGTTTACATGTGATATTTAATAAAAGAAGCTAATGAGCTGGAGCGGATCAATGATTGGTAAGACATGGAAGAAGTTTGTTAACGAATTTAAGGCAATGGAAAGTCGACAGGAAGATCTACAGCTCAGATTGAACCGCATTACCCTAACACAATTCCAAGGTGAATATGCAAGTTCCAAGGTGGGGTAAAACATTTTCAGATCGAAAGATACATTGAACCTAGACAACATTGAAGATCTGATGGCTATGATTGATCATGGGAAATGTGATCAAGGAGATTATGCGGTTACCTAATTGTTTATAAATAGGAAACTATTGATAAACAATGTATGTGGGCAAGTGTATGCACAGGGATGCTACATAGTGATTACCGAGCACATAAGCTTAAAGACCTGTTAGAATAACAGAGTATTGATACCCAATAGATAGACAAGATTAGTTCTATGTCTAGATTCTATTGAACAAATAGGAATCTGCTTTAGCATTTTAGATGTGAAGTTGCAGATAGATTTTATTACTGTTATTTTGTGAAAGTGACAGGAAATCTCTTAACCGAGTGGACTTAACAGTCTTATATGTAAATCCTTTAGCAAGGTGACATTCTGATTGAGTGTTTGAAATCCTTTGACAAGGTCACTTCTAACAAAGTGAAGATCCTAACAGATCTGAGGGAAATCCCTTAACCGGGTCACATCTAGCAATGTGTTTGTAATCTTTAACAGAATTTGCTTTTAACCGAGCATACTCTAGAAGAGTATATTTCTTAGTGGGTCCAAAATCCCACAGTGGTTTTTCCCTATTTGGGTTTCCATGTTAAATCTGGTGTTATGAGGTTTATATTGTTCATATGCTTTTGAGTTTGCATGTTTGACAGTTTTTGGTTATATAACTAATATATGTGTTACCGAGGTTGAATCTGATGTTTTTATGGATGATTAAGTTTGTATGATTCACCTCCCATCCTCTCATCTTGTTGGGTATTGGATCTGTACTTATATTAAGTATCAGAACTATCAATTGGTATCAGAGCTTTGGACTCCGAAAGGAAAGTTTAAAGGCACTTGAGTTAAAGATCCAAAGATGTATAAGAGGGATGCACCTAAGCTGAATAAGTCAAGTTTCTCTACATGGTAGAAAAGGATGAAGCTACATCTATCAGGAGTTGGAGAATATGTTGTATACTATTTGGAGAATGATTTTGTTGCATCGAGCACCTATCCATTGACTATGGAAGAGATAAAGGCGAAGCAAGAACATATTCAAGCAATGATTGAAATAACATCTGCATTGACCGATTCAGAGTTCAATGATCTAGAAGGCTGCAATGATGCAAAGGCAATGTGGACTAAGCTCATATCTATATATGGAGGAGATGAACATGTTCAAAGAGAAAAAGTAGATAGTCTAAGAGGACAACTTGAATCTATGAGGATGAATGAAGGTGAGAGCATAGCCTAGTACAGTACAAGACTAAAGGAGATTGTAAATCAAATCAAAGGAGGAGGAGGAACTATTGAAGAAAAGGATGTGACAAGTAAGTTGTTAAGAACCCTTCTACCTGCCTATGCAATCCGAGTCTCTGCAATCAATGAATTGAGGTCTGTACCTAATATGCCAATTTCCCTAGATGCTACTATTGGTAACCTACATGCATTTGAGTTAAGTAATTTTGATAACAGTGGGTCATCGGTAAATAAAGTTGAATCTGCATTTAGCTCTTTTCATATGAATGAATCTAATGATTACCATGAAAGAAAGTATAAGTACTCTGAAGGAGATCACAGTGGAGCAAGTGAAAGATTTCGGAAGAACATGGAGGAAGTACACAAACTGTATGAAGAAATCAAAACGCAAGAAGAGTTTGAAGCACTATTGGCCAAAAGGTTACCGAGAGGCAAAGGTAAGTATAAAGGAAAACTACCTTTGAAATGTTTCAATTGTGATAAGATTGGACATATGACTTCTAACTATCTTGACAAAGATTTTACTGAAAAGAGAGATTACCGAGATGACAGACAGAAAGATAACCATTACAGAGGACACCGAGACTTCAGAAGAAGAGATAGAAAGACATGCTTAATAGCTGATGAGAAATCTAATGATGATAAATCAGATGAGATAGATACAAAGGAAGTTGTTTATGTGGCTATCAAGGATGGATCAGATGAAGAAAGGTATGAAGAATAAGCCCTAATATCTCACATAAACACTAATGATTCTTGGATTATAGATAGTGGATGCTCACATCATATGACAGGAGATAAACACAAGTTTGTTATGTTAGAAGATTATGATGGAGGCTATGTTAGATTTGGTAATGATGCACCATGTCTGGTAAGAGGTAAAGGATCCATAACACTTCTTGATAATGCAAGATGCAATGATGTTTATTGGGTTGAAGGTTTGAAATACAATTTGTTGAGTGTAGCATAGCTAAACAACACAGGTTACTGAATAGAATTTCATAAAGGAATTGTCAAAGTTCATGACAAGAATGGAAAGTTAGCTACTACCGGGACACAAACAAAGGGTAATACATTTCACCTTGACTCAACTCACAATAAGTATTTGCATGCAAAGATTGATGATACCTAGTTATGGCATAAAAGGTTTTGTCATGTTAATTTTGATAATCTGATCAAAATAAGTAAGAAGCACCAAGTAAGAGGTCTACCGAGTCTTGAAAAACCTGAGAATGCTATGTGTCGAGGATGCCAGATGGGTAAGATGACAAGATCAAGCTTTACAAGTAAGTCCTACACTTCTAAGGGAGTTTTAGATCTTGTGCACACTGATCTTTGTGGTCCTATGAAAGTTCAAAGTTATTATGGTGATAAGTATTTCATATTATTTGTGGATGATTATTCAAGGATGATGTCAGTAATGTTTTTAAAAGAAAAATCAGAAGCTTTTCAAATGTTTAAATGGTACAAGGCTAGAGTTGAAAATGAAACAGGAAGACAACTGAAATGTCTTAGATTAGATAGAGGAGGAGAGTTCACATCTGATGAGTTCAACCTATTTTGCAATGATCATGGTATTAAAAGACAAGTCTCTGCATTGAGAACTCCACAATAAAATGGAATAATTGAAAGAAGAAACAGATCTATTGTGGATTGTGCTAGAACACTGATGATTGAGAAGAAGGTTCCACAAACATTTTGGAGAGAAGCAATAAGCACAGCTGTTTACACCTTGAACCAAGTTCAATTGAAGAAAGGTACTCTGAAGACACCTTATAAAATCTGGTATGGCAAGAAACATAATATAAGTTATTTTAAGATCTTTGGAAGTAAATGCTATGTTCATAAAGATGATAGAAATGGCAAGTTTGATCAGAAAACTGAAGAAGGAACATTTCTAGGATATTCTTCTAGAAGAAAAGCATTTAAATGTCTAATCAAATCATCTAACAAAATAGTAGAAAGTGCAAATGTGAAAATTGATGAATTTGCAGAAAGAACTGATGAAGGAAATTCCAAAGAACTAGAAGACTATGATGAATTTGTCTATGTGCAACCGAGAAGTCCTACCGAGATAACTGTTGAAGAAAATGAAGAAAATATCCAGTTACCGAGTGATGAAGAAGATCATACAAAGCTTACCAAGCCTGTATTAGCCAAGTATGTTAGAAGACATCATGCACCAAGTCAAATTATAGGAGATAAGGATGATCTAGTGATGACAAGGAACAAACTGAGACAAAACACATGTTTGATATCTGAATTTGAACCGAGAATAGTGAAAGAGGCATTTAACAGTGAAGATTGGATAAATGCTATGATAGAAGAGATTGATCAAATCAAGAAGAATGACACATGGACACTGGTCCTAAGACCGAAGGACAAAAATGTAATCGGTATAAAGTGGATCTTCAGAAACAAGCTAAATGAAAAAGGTGAGGTCATTCGGAACAAAGCAAGATTAGTTTGCAAAGGTTATGCCCAAGAAGAAGGAATTGATTATTGTGAGACTTTTGCACCTGTTGCTAGACTTGAAGGAGTAAGAACATTGTTGGCATATGCTGCTTTAAAGAACTTCAAGGTATATCAAATGGATGTCAGATCTGCATTTCTGAATGGAATATTAGAAGAAGAAGTTTTCATTGAACAACCTGAAGGATTTGTTGAAGACAATGATAAAGATCAGGTATGTAAATTGAAGAAAGCTTTATATGGTATGAAACACGCACCTAGAGCATGGTATGAGAGATTGCACTCTTATTTGATTAAGATTGGTTTTATAAGGACAAGTGAGAACAACAACATGTACATGAAGAATGATGAAAATGGAATACTAATCTCAGCCATATTTGTTGATGATATTATATTTTGTGGAAATGACTCTTTATGAAAGAACTTTGGAAATGAAATGAGCAAAGAATTTGAGATGTCATTAATCAGTGAGATAAAGTATTTTATAGGTTTACAGATGCTGCAAATGAAAAATGATATTTTCATTACTCAATCCAAATACATAAAGGAAATCTTGAAAAAATTTGGAATGGACAATTCAAAACCAGTAAGTACTCCTATGACTACCAACTGTAAACTATCAAAGAATGATGAATCTACATCTGTTGATGAGACACTTTATCT
Organism: Cryptomeria japonica; assembly: GCF_030272615.1. NCBI lineage: Eukaryota > Viridiplantae > Streptophyta > Pinopsida > Cupressales > Cupressaceae > Cryptomeria > Cryptomeria japonica. The sequence goes on along the minus strand of NC_081413.1, from coordinate 719,023,213 downwards.
ATGATTGGAAAGTTGCAATATGTTGTTTACAGTAGGCCAAATATAGCACATGCAGTAGGTATTGTTGCAAGATTCTCTACAGATCCTAAGGAAACACACATGACAACAATCAAAAGAATTTTTAGATACTTAAAAGGCACTGAAGAGTATGGCTTAGTATATCAGAAAGGAAATAATTTTGATTTAAAATTTTATACTGATGTTGATTGGGCAGGCAACATTGATGATAGAAAAAGCACAAGTAGAGGAGCTTTCTTTTTAGGAGAAAGACTAGTGAGTTGGTTTAGCAAGAAACAAGGATGTGTTTCATAGTCAACAGCCGAAGCCGAATATGTTGCTGCAGCACTGAATTGTACCAACATTGCATGGATCAAACAACTGTTGGAAGGTATAAATGAGAAAGTTACCGAGCCAGTAACTATATTCTGTGATAGTAATAGTGCCATTAGTATTTCAAAGAATCATGTTATGCACTCTAAGACAAAGCACATATCTATCAAATATCATTATCTTAGAGAAGAAGCTCAAGAGAAGAAAGTGGTATTGGAATATGTTAGCACAAAGGAGCAAATAGTAGATATCTTCACCAAGCCACTACCAAAGGACACTTTTGAATATCTTAGAAGTAAGTTAGGGGTCCTACCCCTATCTTCTACTCACTAACCGAGTTCGGTGAAAGCATCACTTCGATGACTCTATTGAATATCTTTTTGGGGAGTTGATGCTAGAGTGATACACTTTAGAATGTTTTTCTGAAAGTGTACTAGAAGTAATACTGGAATAATACAGAGAATGTTACAGGGAACAAGAATTGAAGACAAATGCTCTGACCGAGACTCAGTTGATACAAAATAGCAGGAAATAACTTCTTACATAAACAAATTATGTTTTAGTTCTTTTCTTTTTGGCATTGTTGTCAAAGGGGGAGAAGACCTACCAAGGGGTAGAAGACTAAGAGAATATATGGGAGAATTGAGAAAAGACTACAGATTGAAATAAAGACTGAAAATAGAAGAGAAGTCTAATGTATGGGGGAGAGAATTTAAGCATTTCAGAATCACAACAATCTAAATCTTTTAAAGGTCAAATCAATTGGTTTTTCCATCAATGCTAAAGGGGGAGATTGTTGGCAATATTACATTATAACAGACAATGAAAGATTGTTGACATTTCAATAAGGATATTGAGAAGGTTGTTGATGATTATGGACATAACTGATTAAAGATGTTTTACTATCTTGATATTATTATTTTGTCATTGATGTCAAGAAATTGATTTTCTATTTCAGTATGATGTTGCCATATCTTGAGAAGTATGATATAAAGATTATAAAGAAGTTGGTAAAGACACAGGAAAGAATATGATGAATAAGGGGATAAGTTATTCAATGGGCAACTACTACCGAGTCAAACAATGATGAGATCTTAATGTTTTAGATTGTTTTAATATCATACATATGTTGTAAAATGTAAAGGTTAATACTATACTATGTTATCAGGCAAAGAACCTAGTCGGTAAATCCTAAGGTTATCGCTATCGGTTAATGAAGGTAGAATATCTACCGAGTGAAGTTTAGTATTCACCGAGTTGCAACGGAGCTATAACATAATGCATTAAATGTTTACATGTGATATTTAATGAAAGAAGCTGATGAGCTAGAGCGGATCAATTATTGGTAAGCCATGGAAGAAGTTTATTAACGAATTTAAGGCAATGGAAAGTTGGCAGGAAGATCTATAGCTCAGATTGAACCGCATTACCCTAACACAAGTTCCAAGGTGAATATGCAAGTTCCAAGGTGGGGTAAAACATTTTTAGATCGAAAGATACATTGAACCTAGACAAGATTGAAGATCTAATGGCTATGATTGATCATGGGAAATGTGATCAAGGAGATTAAGCAGTTACCTAATTGTTTATAAATAGGAAATTGTTGATAAACAATGTATGTGGGTAAGTGTATGCATAGGTATGCTACATAGTGATTATCGAGCACAAAAGCTTGAAGACCTGTTAGAATAACAGAGTATTGATACCCAATAGATAGACAAGATTAGTTCTATGTCTAGATTGTATTGAACAAATACGAATCTGCTTTAGCATTTTAGATGTGAAGTTGTAGATAGATTTTATTACTGTTATTTTGTGAAAGTGACAGGAAATCTCTTAACCGAGTGGACTTAACAGTCTTATATGTAAATCCTCTAGCAAGGTGACATTCTGATTGAGTGTTTGAAATCCTTTGACAAGGTCACTTCTAACAAAGTCAAGATCCTAACAGATCTGAGGGAAATCCCTTAACCGGGTCACATCTAGCAATGTGTTTGTAATCTTTAACAGGATTTTCTTTTAACCGAGCATACTCTAGAAGAGTATATTTCTTAGTGGGTCCGAAATCCCATATTGGTTTTTCCCTGTTTGGGTTTCTACGTTAAATCTGGTGTTATAAGGTTTATATTGTTCATATACTTTTGAGTTTGCATGTTTGATAGTTTTTGGTTATATAACTGATATATGTGTTACTAAGGTTGAATCTAATGTTTTTATGGATGATTAAGTTTGTATGATTCACCCCCCCCCCTCTCATCTTGTTGGGTATTGGATCTGTACTTATATTAAGTCTAGAACTTGGCATACTGTGTCTTTCTACAAAGGTTCCACTCTAATAGGTAGTATCACAATTCCCTTGGAGGAACGTTCTTTTTCATCATAGGCTTTTATGGTGATCCTTTTCCGGACATCAACTGCATCTTCTAAATATCCTAAGGCATGAACAAGACTCAATGAACAGATATTTAGGCCAGCTCCACTGTCTATTAGAGCATGTTTAATGTGTAATTTGTGAATGAGGACTTCAATATGCCAAGGAGCATTGTGTGGATGTTCTAAGGACATGTCATCTTCTTCAGTGAATGATAAGCAGTGAGGGGTTGTGAGGTGTCCCACCATGGTTTGGAATTGATCGATATCAAGATCTTTAGAAACTGTTGTATCTACTAATGCTCATTCAATAATTTCTTTGTGTGCAGGCGAAAGCTTTAACAATTCTAAGATGGATATTTGAATGGGTATTTTCTGCAATTGCTCCACTAGATTGTATTGTTTGGTAGTGGATGATGTGTTTGTTGTAGGACCTGACAAATAAACTTTAGCTTTTCCTCTTGTGATAACATGAGCATGTTCTTGATTTTTTTTTTCTTTAACGACAATCACGTTTACCACATTGTCATATGTATGAGCATAGTTTACCTTCTCTTTACCCTTACCATTATTTGTTGTTGATAATTCACCTTTCTCATAGTTTGGAAGCGAAGTTTTAAAAGTTGTATGAGATTTGTTTGTTGTATGTCCATCCATGGTTATTACTCCATTATCAATCATATCTTGTATGATATGTTTCAACTTCTGACAATTATCTATATGATGTCCCTTGTTTCGATGGAAATCACAATAATGGTTATCATTCCACCAAGGTGGTTTGATTTGAGGTTCATAGTTCCTTTCTTCTGGTAAAGTGATCAATTTTTTTGCGAGAAGTGTCTTTAGTGCTGACCCAAGGGATTCACCAATGTTTGCAAATTGTCTTTGAAAGAATGTTTTGATAGTTGCTTTTTGGTGATGGTTGTTTTGTTGAGCCATTGTTGAGTGAGTGGATAAATTAAAACCCAGTTGTTTTGGTTTCACATTGTTGTTATCCACTATTCCATCAGTAACGATATTTCAATTTCTATTCCTAAACTTTGGTTTATCATTATGGTTGTTGTTGTTGTTAGGAGGGTGAACTCTGTCTTTGTATATTTTCAATTCACCTTTCTTTATCATAGCTTCCTCCATTATGATTCCATTATCAATCATTTTTCCAAAACTTTGATTTCCTTGCATTTTTAAGTGATAACTCATTTGATCATTTAAGTTGTCGATGAATATGTCTATTTTTTTGTATTCTGGCACTATACGAGGATATCGTGAAGCTAACCGTCTCCATCATTGTAAAAATGTCATGAAAGGTTCTCCATTCTTTTGTTTGGCATTACATAGGTCTAGCATTGTTACTTCATGTTGTATGTTGTAAGAGTATTGTGAAATAAACTTATCCACCAACTCTGAAAAATGATCTGATTCTGGGTGAAAGTTGGGAGAATCATTCCATAGCTAGTACAATTAATCTTTTTGAAAATAATCTCATCAAGTAGGTATCCTCATGTGCAAACTCCATACTCATTGTGCAAAATTCTCGTAAATTATCTTGAGAGTTAGTGATTCCATCATATTTTTCGTATCTAGGAGTTTCAAAACCTATAGGAAATGGTATCATGTTTAGGTTTTTGTCAAATGGATAAGGACAAATTTCTTGAAGTGAGTATCTTCTAACATTTCCTCTCTGCATATCTTGAATTTGTGTTTGCATTGCTTGTAGTTGTTGTGTGAGAGTTGTTATAGGATTATCGACATGATTTGTTCTTGCATGACCATAATTTTGTATTCTAGGAGGATCTGGATCTCTTCTGGTGTCATCTCTAGTCCTTCTTTTATCTTCATTGGGTTGAATGTTATTCAGAATCTCTACTTCCTCTCTTCTGGGTATGTAGGTTTCTTCATTTGTTTTGGTATTATTGGGAATTGATGTGTCATTCATGTGAAGACCAAAGATGTCCTCATATTTTTTGTTATTAGAGGGAGGGTGACCTTTCTTTTGTATCAATTTGTTCACATCAAAATCTTGGGAAAGTGTAGCACCAGATTTGGCTAACATTAGGAAATATTTTTCTTTTTCTCCCTCCAATAATTTTTGCATAAATTTGTCGAATTGAGGATCTTTATTGATGTCTCTGATATTTTGTTCTTTTATTTCTCCTTCAACTTGTATTTCATCTTCATGTTCCATGGTTATATGCTCTTCAGTTATTTCCAATGTTTTGATTTCCGTGTCTATGATCCTTCATCTCGAAGCTCTAGTTAGAACGGGCATACACGTGTGTTATTTTTCTAGGATTCAATTGTCCAAAAGTTTGTTTTGATAAGTGATCAATTATCAAGGTAAATTTGATAGCACGGTATGACACGAAAAGATGGTTCAAGTGTTTAAAGGTTTGCAAGTTTTTGGATCTTCGGTTTTGGAGTGCAATGATGATAATTCGATAAGAACCAAGTCCAATAGGAGCGATATATCCTACGATGTGGGATGAGATTATCCTGACCAAACATTTTAGTTTCATGATAAAGGATGATAGATCTTGATGAGTAACTATGTTTGAGTGATCAGTTTACCAAAGAAGGTGATAATGCACTTTGAGATGTTTAGATCTTGAACTTGTTGAGGGTGAGCACTTGAAAATCTTGAGGTGTATAAATTCTAAAGTTTGATTTTGACAGATGATAACTTGACCAAGTGAACCAAGGAGACAATCCAAGTGCAAAGCAACAGATAATAGATGCTTATGATTACTGCAAACTAATCAAGTGAAATGATAGACCTGAAAAATTCATGCAAAGTAGAAGCTCTGGACTAATAAAAATAGAGACTCGTACGACAAATTATACAGCCCCAAACAACAAGAGATATAAGACCAAATGACAAACTAAGATTTTTATGTGCAAAAGAATAGGCTCGTACGACAAACTTTTCTGAACTTTACGACAAGATAAATGATTTGTACGACAGAGGACGGGACATAGAAAAATGTGTTTATTTGGTCGAATTTGGATTAGTGAATTTTGATGTTTTGCTTATGTTTTCTAGTTTTAGATGTTTGATTTTTCAAATTTAGGGATGAATACATAGCAAACACATGATGTGATAAGTGACTCTCAGCATGCTAAACCCTAAGGAAGTTGGTTGAGGAGAGAAAACCTTTGCTTTCAAGCTTAGGTACACACCCAATAGCTAATTAGAATACGGCCACTGAGTCTCACACAATGGATTCTCAACGTCGTATTATCTGACTCCAAATGCTAATGGGGGCACGATATGGCAAGTGCCTTGGGAGAGTTACTATCTCTCTTGCACAAGGATTATCACCCTTTCGAAGGTGAATTAGGTAGCTTCTACTTTAATCAGAACTAATAAGGGATTTGTTCGGCATGTCGGGTATAATACTCAATTAAGAGGTCTCCCAACCTTGAAAACCAAGGTTTGATATATCTGAAGGTACGGAGGAGAGCTATTCCCGAGCACTGTCATTGAATTGATTTTCATCAAATCATGCTTATTTTATAGTGGGTTAGATTACTTGGTGTTAGACATTCCCACTTATGTCATTCCCCTCACACTGGTCGTAATGGTTTTAAGAGTTACTAACTCCTAGGGAGGGCAGGCCTGCTAAAGAAATGCACTAATGAAAGTAAAAGATGAGTCTAGCTTTTTGATCACCTAAGAAAGGTGAGAGCATATGTCATGCCCAAACTTTTGGGCATGAACGGAATAATTTTTTTTTTTTTTTAAATACTCAACTTAGAATGATTAACTTCATTAAAATAATGCAAACTAGTTTGGTCTTAACTAGGTTTTTAGTGAATCAAACAACTAAGCCAATTGGCAAAATAAAACATCTAAGTTACAAGCAGATTAAAAATCTCTAATCAAAATAAATATTGTTTTCCATTAATAAATAATTAAAATCTCAAACTTAACAATTAATCTCAAATTTAAATGATCAATACTTATCTTATAGTTCTTTAATTACCTAAGATCTAATAAATTGTTCTAGCCATTAGATTAAACAAACCTATTAAATAAAATTTCCATAAATTAAAATACCTTATAAATTCAAAATTTTAAAAGGCCAACTTGACCCTACACATGTCATTTTATTTTATTTTTTTCCCAAGGGTTTTTTTTTTTTTTTTTTTTAACATTTTATTAGAATGCTCCTACATTCATTTAATAATTCAAAGTCCATTACTTAGTTTTACAACTAACTAATTTGATTTCAAATAAATATAGAAGTTAAACTAACTAACTATATATATATATATATATGCTTATGCTTATGAATATATTCTAAAGAGAAGGGGGCGGGGGGGTTTATTTTATTTTATTAATTAACCCCTTTTTTAAAAAAAAAACTACAAAGTCAGATGTTAACCCAACCCCTTCTTATACACTCCCACACACACATATCTTATTCAAAAATCTAAGTGTGTTTTCCCTAACCCGAGACTAGGGTTAGGGCAAAAATGTTATAACATTTAAAAAAAAATTTGAGTGTTGTGTGTGTGTGAAAGACTCTTCTTTTTTTTTTTTGTGTGTGTGTGTGCAGGTGTGGGCGCAGCGGCCATGGAAGGCGGTGTTTTAAACTTCTTTTTCCATGGCTGGCATGCAGGGCCGAGCCGGGAGCTTTTCCATGGAGGTGGGAGGAGGCGGTGCAGGGGTAATGCGAGCTACGAACAGGGCCGCCCACGGCCGCGGGCTCCGCAGCCTGTGGACGTCGCTGCCCACAGCTACGGCTTCCGCAGACTGTGGACGATGCCGCCCACAGCTGCGGCTTCCGCAAACTGTGGACATTGCCGACCATAGCTGCAGGCTTCCGCAGCCTATGGACATCGTCGCCCACAGCTGCGGCTCCCACAAGTTGTGGACGGTGCCGCCCACGGCTGCGGCCCTTGCCCTCCAAACATTGGTTTTTTTTTTATTAGGTTTTTTTAAAAAAAATATGTTTATAAATTTTTTATTTATATATATATATATATGTATATATAAATATATATGTAGATATATATATATATATATATGTATCATTTTGCTTAGGAGATATTTAAGTTTCCAGATTTGTATTTTTCTTTTTTTTAATGAGTAAATATATATATATATATATATATATATATATATATTTTAATAACATGCAGAAAACTAATAAATGGTTTGCAGTCTAAAATAGATGTAATATGCATTTTCTAGATTTTTTTAATAATTAGGCTTTAAATTTGCCCTTATCTCTCTTATATACAAAACTCAAACTAATTATTTCTTTAACATATTAGACCTAGTTTAGAGGAAAGAAGAGAACTAATTTTGTTTATTTGCTTAAAGCATTTTGTACTATTAATGCACTCTAAACAGCAATCTTAAAACATAATCCTTTTTTAGTGAACAAAATAGAACTAAAACTAAATGCTATATTTTTTTTTGATAAAATAAACTACTACAATAAGATTTATTTTCTGCATTAAATGGAAAAATAAATGACAGATTTCTTTTATTTGCAGCAGCATTAATATACATAAATGAACATAGAGAAAACAAAATTAATTTATTTGCAGAATAAACATAAATGCAGCAACATCATTTCTTTTTTTTTTTTAAATGAAGGTTTAAATACAAGTTCATATATTCGATCTTCTTTTTTTTTGCAAAAATAACCAAAGTAGGAAAAATATATTTCTTTAGCAAATTCAAATACAAGTAAATAATAATACACATGGGTTTGAAAACCCAACTAATAATTCCCTTCCATAGGAATATGAATGACATAAATACATTTTTTTTTTTTGAAAATAAATACAACATAGCTCTCTTTCTTTTCCTTTTATCTTGCTAATAATAAATACATTCTTTTTGAACTATTTCTGCAACTTAGAACAACAACTAATCCCTTTATCATTCCTTTTCCATCCCAAGCAACCTACAATAAAAATACAACTTGACCATGGAGAGCTCACCTCCCAGCCTAGGCTTACTAGAAGCCACCCCCGAGCTTGGAGAACCAAGTACTAGACGGGTCACAAACAAACAAACAACACAACAACAAAAGCAAACACTCAATAGGCATTTTCCCATCCCAAGCTACACTCTCACCACAACTTGTGATGAACTTTCCATGGGTGGAAGTGGACCAAGTACCATTGGGGAGATTGCAAGCATAATACAACTCAAGCCACCTCATGGCAATACAAAATACAACAAGAATTCATCTCCACACCTTATGCCCCCCAAAGGCATAAAAGCCATATTTTCTCCCCTTATGACCCCCAAATGTATACACAAGGCTATGCAGCAAGGGTCACAAAGGACACCCTTGAGATCACTCTCCATAAGGAGAGCCTCTCACCCAAGGCTGTCATACTTCTTCCACCCCAAGACCATCCTACCCTCCCAAGAGTAGGAGGTATTGGACACTCCCAAAACAAAATCACATAAACAAAGAACATGGAAATGAAAAACTTACATTTTTCTCCTACAAACATTTCACATATACACATCTCTTCATACAAGCATTTCTTTCTTTCAAAAAACAACATAAACAACATAAACAAAAGGAAGTGAAACCAACCTTAATCTACCAATAGGTATGTTAGACTTAGTTGGGGATGAGCTGCCCAAATCCACACAAACTTTCCAACAACCCTTCACCAAAATTCTATCCTACAACTAAATTTCAAAAATTGCATAATCTCCAACAATGGAGAGTGGGCGATTACTCACTAAGTCCCTAATCCTTGCCTAAGAAGGCCTCTCACACACTTCCCAACCCCTTGGGTGAGGTGAGAGTTCCCATTGGTGTCTCTTCCCAACCTCTTACATATTACTAAAACTGGAAAGGAAAAAGGTGAGAGAGGATGGGGAAGAGAGTTTGACATCAAAAGGGAAGGTTGTCTATCCTAGGAGGAACCTTCTAAGTTGAATTTTCGCTCACCTTGGGAAAACCACTTTTTGAGGTGACTAAACAGTCACATGGGAGTAGTCACATGTTTCAAAATACCCCTAACCCATAGGTATACCCTTTGGACCTTTGGAAAAGCCCTAAAACTGACCTTAGGAGTCCATTTGACCCCTTAGAAACCCAACTGAAGTTAACCTACGGGTCAAACCTGAGTTGACCACTCCCAAGACTCCCTACCCAAGGCAAATTTAGGACCACACTCTTGTGTTTGAATGGCTTTGGTAGAAACAAAACTCCCTCCAAGAGACAAGTCAAAATCAATGACACTAATCATCACATGTGTCAAGAGACACAATAAAATACAATATAAAAATCACACATGGAATTTGTCTCTTGTAGGTTTACACAATTAAATAAAATCAAATTAACACACATGCATAATTTACTTTCACAAATAAAATACATTACAAACAGGGTGTTGTCTCTCTAAATAGACAACCCCTGGCTTAACAAACGTACATTGGTCTAGGTTTGGTTCTCCATATTTATTCCATGGTCACATGGATAATTTTCCTGCGCATCTCAATTAACACATTAGTAATTCCAAATAATCACAATTATACATAATTAAATACATAGATTTCATTGCACATCAAACACTCATACATTTGACAATAATAATTCAATATTTCATTTATTCAAATTTGATTCCACATAAGCAATCATCATAATTCTCAAAATTGAACCATTCATAAAATAAGCATCATTTTTCTATCATCAAAATGAAGTCCTGCAATTCCAATAATGACATTCACCATTTCAAAGTAATTCTATACTAGCAACATATAAAGTTTCATAATCAAAATGCATAAAATGAAGCATCAATATACGTCAATTTGACCCAAATCATGGAATCATATAGGTTCTAAATCCATAAATCATAAAATAAAGCATCCATAATAGTCTCAAAATGCAAATAACTAAAAATGTCAAGCTGAGTCGGGGTAGGGCCTCACACCCTCCCCCTCTAGGCATGAACTTCCTCCTGGAGTTCATCAAAAAGGTGGGGGTACTGTGATCTCATACGTGCTGCATCCTCCCATGAGGCTATGACCTCATCATAGCAATCCCACTGGACCCTAACCTAGTCCGGCTCTCACCCTCGAAGGCCCAGCGTTCGACGTGCCAAAATGCGAATGGGCTCCAAAGCTAGCTGCCCGTCCGACTCCACCTGCAAGGCATCCCAATCTAGAATATGAGACTCATCAAAGATATACTTCCTCAAAACTGAAACATGAAACACATCATGGATGCGCGACAGGCTAGGTGGCAATGCTAAATGGTAGGCAACTGGCCCTATCCTCTCAAAGATCTCAAATGGTCCTACAAATCAAGGTGCGAACTTAGAACCCTTTCCATATCGGATTGGACTCTTATGCGGTCGCACTCTCAAGAAGACTCTGTCTCCAACCAAGTAGCTATGATCTTGCATGGAACGCCATGAAGTCTGACAATGTCTCGCAAAAACACCTGTGCTATTGCTGGTGTTGTGAAGGTGGTACGAACTGGTGAAAAGTGGGCCACTTTGGTCAACTTGTCAGCCATCACCAAGATGGCATCATGGCGACGAGATGACATGGGGAGACCAATGATGAAATCCATGGATATAGTATCCCACTTCCACTCTGGTATAGCATGAGATTGGAGCAACCCACCTAGATGGTGGTGCTCCGCCTTGACTCTCTGACACTCAAGGCATCGGGCTACCAACTCTGCAATAAGCTGTCGCATTCCTGGCCAATGGTATAATTCCCTCAAGTCTGCATGCATCTTCTTGACCCCGAGATGTGCTGCATAAGGAGCTCTATGAGCCTCTGTGATAATGAACTCCCGCAATCCCCCGAAAGAAGGTACATAGATGTGCCCTCTATGGCGTAATAATCCATCAGACTCTAAGGAATAATCCACATATTTCCCTTCTAAAGTTTCCTGAGATCGTATAGCCTGGCAAACCTCTAAATACCATCCATCCTCTGGCAATTGCTGCATGATCCGATCTCTCAAATCCGTGCTCACAGATACGGTGTATACCTCATGACGTCTCCTACTCAAAGCATCTGCAACTACGTTTTCTTTCCCTTTGATGTAGTGGACGTCAAAATCATACTCGCACAAGAATTCCATCCATCTCCTTTGATGTGCATTAAGGTTCGGCTGAGTGAATATGTACTAAAGGCTCTGATGGTCTGAGTGCAACTCAAAATGATGACCCAAAAGGAAATGTCTCCACCTCACAAGTGCATGCACTACTGCTGCAAGCTCAAGGTCATGAGTAGGGTAATTAAGCTCGTGAGTCTTGAGTTTCCTAGACTCAAAAGCTATAGCTCTGCCACCCTGCATAAGGACTGCTCCTAAACCCTCTAGGGAAGCATCTGTGCAAACCATGAAATCAGCTGAAGGATCTGGTACTACAAGGATAGGTGTAGTAGTAAGTGCCTTTTTAAGTTCCTGAAAGGCCTTCTCGCACTTTTCCATCCACTCAAACTTCTTCCCTTTGCGCTGAAGAGAAGTAATAGGATGAGCGACTCTAGAGAATCCCTCAACAAAATATCGATAATAACCTGCTAAGCCCATGAAGCTCCTAACCTCTGTCACACTGGTAGGCGCTGGCCAATCCATAATGGCTCTGATCTTTGATGGGTCTACTAAGATCCCATCACCGAATATAACATGACCAAGGTACCTGACCTTTGTTCTAAAGAAAGAACACTTCGACAAACTGCCATACAACTGATTATCCCTCAAACACTACAAAACCTGTCTCAAGTGCTCCTCATGCTCCTCCTCATTCCATGAATATATCAATATGTCATCAAGAAATACAATCACAAAACGGTCAAGGAATGTGTGGAATACTCCATTCATGAGACTCATGAAAACTGCTGGGGCATTCGTAAGACCGAATGGGACCACGGTGAACTCATAGTGGCCATATCTAGTGCGAAATGCGGTCTTGTGGATATCACTATCCACTATCCTCAACTGATGGTACCCTGACTTTAGATCAATCTTGGAAAATACTTTAGCACCCTGAAGTTGGTCAAATAAATCATCAATCCTGGGCAACGGATATCGGTTCTTGATGGTTACTTTGTTCAACTGACGGTAATCCATGCATAATCGGAGAGATCCATCCTTCTTCTTCACGAAGATGACTGGTGCACCCCAAGGGGATACACTAGGGCGAATGTGGCCCTTCTCTAGGAGTTCCTCAAGCTACATCTTGAGCTCATTAAGCTCATTTATGGTCATTCTATATGGTGCTCTGGAAATTGGTTCGACTCCTGGAACAAGGTCTATATGAAAATCAATCTCTCTACGGGGCGGCATACTGGGTAACTCTGAAGGAAATATGTCTAAAAATCCCTTAAGGATAGGATGGTCATCAATAGATGGTTCCTTTTCCTCTTCTTCTTCTCTATCACTAATGGTGATGGCAAATAAGTGACACCCCTTTCGCATGCTCTGCTTAAGCTGTATGGCGGAGATCATACGAAGAGACACGGGTCTCTGAATTCCAGTGATCACTATGGGAGAACCATGATCATCCTCACACTCAATCCTTTTCAGGCGACAATCCATCTTGGCTCTGTGGGCATAAAGCCAATCCATGCCAAGTACGATGCCATATGATCCAAGTGATGTAACTCTAAGGTCTACTAAGGTGGTGGTATTACCAATCTGAAGCTGACAACCCCGAACCTCTGATTCCACTAACACTCTAGCCCCTGAAGCTAATTCCACTTCCCAACTGACCTCTTGTCTAATTGCCACTAGCCTGCAACGCTCCACAACCAATGGAGATATAAAAGAGTCAGTAGCTCCTGAATCAAATAATATAGATACACTGCTACCTCTGATCATACCTACTACCTCAATAACCATGGCCTGCTACCATGTAAACCTACTAGATCAATCTCCTATGTCTGCCTCATATACCGGTTCCTAGTTTACCAGTTTCCCTGAATGTTGGTTGTTGAATTATGAATACCGGTGAGTACCAGTTAAGTGTCCAACCCAAGATGATGTGTGTTGCCATCAATGACTACACATCTAATCTAGATGAGTGTCAATTGCCAACATGTGTCACTTTAGGTTTAGTCTTCTTCTCTACATCTTCATTTTTCTTTTCCTCTTTCTTTTATTATTCTTCTATCACTTCCTCTTTCTTTTCATTTTATAGTACCAGTGGGGGTTGTGTATCAACAATTTGGGTAACTACCAGTGGCTCCTCATCCTTCTTTTCTTCCTATTTCTTAGACATATCAACATCTACATTGTCAGGAGCACCAGCATCATTGTTATTACCGATATCATAATCATCAAGAATAATCATAGGTTTAGTTTGTGTGTTCACCAGTTGATCATCTAGTACAATTTCATCAAGCTTAAAATCAATTATTTTAGCACCTTTCAAAAGATCTTCAGCCTCAAACCACTCAGGTTCATCTTCCTTAACTTCTACCTCTTCATCCAGAATTAGACCTAGTACCTTTTTCAAAATTTGTTCAATCTCCTCATGGATAGATTGGGTCTCACCAATTAACATTCTTGTCAACCTTTTCTTCGACCTAAAATATAACTTCCTTAGAAAAAATTTCATCTAGCTCTTCCTTAGTAGCTTCAGGTTGCAAGTTTTGGGGAAAATATTCAATGTATTCTCTATCTTGTTTCTGATGATATGATGAATCAATAAGGACCCAAACAACTACTAAGAGGGGGGGGGGTGAATCAGTAGATATAAAACTAGCTAAACTTTCACCAACCTCTAAAACAATCTCATAAGTTAATCATTGAACAAACTGGTTCAAACACTGAGCTAAAAACTGCAATAGCATTGACAATTTATCGGTTTGACTGGCATATCAAAATAACAGTATAACAGCTCTAAAACTCCCAAACCATTTAGCCAAAACATCAAAATACTTTACTAACAATAGTAAATTTACATTTCAGATTAATGATGGTCATTTTAACATATCTAAGTGGATTTAACAGTTAAGCAAATTAACCATATCAAACATAACCACAAAAACCATTCACCACTTGACAAAATGATTTTTGACATGGAAACCCAAATGGGAAAAACCACGATGGGGATGAAAACCCACAAGTATTCTGAACTCTTTTGAGGTTCACCCTATTAGGAGCCAAGCCTGTTAAAGCTTTACAAAATGTCCTGTTAGAAGCACTACCCTGTTAGGAGTAACCTCAATAGAGGATTTTAAATCCAAGATAATGGATCACTTGGTTAAAGTATTTAGATAATACTAAGCCTGCTAAAGCTTACCCGGCTAAGGGATTTAACTATTGTAATTGTTAGAGAATAACAGGGGTTTGTTTATCTAGTAAATAGCACTACTCTACTTGATTAAATCCTTTTCATGCTCCTATCTACCTTCACACATACTGCAGATACTCCTTTTAGTTTGGCAATCAATCACACTAAACTTCACCAAAATTTCCAACACTAAAAAAAACAACTCATCAACCTTATAAGCAAAACAATAGGTTGGTAACACATCACAAACCTAAGATCTTATAGAGATTACAAACAAATCAGTTCAAGTATAACCATTAGATTACATAAAAATCATTGCACATTGTTTAGGACAACCTCGACTGCTCCTTGATCGTCGCTTCATCTAATCCTATAACTCATCACGTGGTTTCTTCTTCATGCAATGTACTCGCTCATTCCCAAGACAAAACCATTATCTCTACGTGCCAAAAACCACTTGAAACTTATCACATACAACATGCATACATGGCATAATCATTACCATTCACCATTTGATCATAAACCAATACAACTAATTCACCAAGCTCCATCAGTTATGGTTTGGCACATCAACAGGTAAGGTTACCTGTTGATCTCACTGCTTCTTAAGTAATACCAGTTTCCTTCACTTGCTCAACTACTAGTTGCAAAACAACATCATTACCGATTACAATTGACATCAATGACAATATAATAGTTCATCAATATAATCTTCAATCAAATACCAACAATCTCCCCCTTTGGCATTGATGGCAATACAAATATCAATACCCTTGATTGTGATGATTGAGAGTAATGCACATACATAGGTATAGGAAACCTGGTTTACATTTTACCATGTACTCTCCTTCAAATGAGTCTCCATGTCTTCAGCTGGTAACTGGCTATAGTTCTTCTCACTATCAATCATACAATTATTCTCCCATAATCATATAGTTCTTCTCCCCCTTTGACAACAATGCCAATGTGAAAGTAAAACATGCAGTGTCATACTTCACTGTTCTGCATCAACAATCTACAACTTGATGCTCCCCCTGTGGAGTAACTCCACTCTACACCAATCCTACTTCAAGATTCTTCAATTAGCTCCAAGAATGATGTCTTCCACATCTACCCAATTGACCTCATGTAGGGTCACAACCCCTAGCTGACCTCTAAAATACTCAAAAAGTAGTCTTAGACAGAGGTTTAGTAAAGATATCTGCTAGATGCTCCTTAGTAGATACCTGCTCTAGTAACACATCTTTACTTTGCACTTTCTCCCTGAAGAAATGATATTTCAGCTCAATATGCTTGGTTCTAGCATGCAACATCAGGTTCTTTGAGATATTTATTGCATTGGTGTTATCACATTAAATCTTTATTGGTTCTATGATCTTCAACTTTAATCCTTCCAGAATGTGTTTCATCTAGATTGTCTAGGTACAATTCATATACGCTGCAACATATTCAACTTCAGCAGTAGACTGTGATATACAACTCTGTTTCTTGCTGCTCCAAGATACAAGTCTTCCTCCAAGAAAGAACGCACCATCGGTTGTGCTCTTCCTATCATCAATATTTCCTACCCAGTCTGCATCTATATAAACCTTCAAATAAAAGTTACCTACATATGGATACCATAATCCATAATCAATAGGTACCTTTCAAATATCTGAATATCCTTTTAGTTGCAATCATGTTTGTTTCCTTAGGATTCTTCTAGAATCTGGCAACTAATCCAACTACATGAGCAATATCCGGTCTGTTGTGAATAACATAATGCAATTTCCCTATCATTGATTTGTACTCCTTTTCATCAACAGATGTGGCAACATCCTCCATAGACAGTTTACAACCTATAACCATTGGTGTCTCAACTGGTTTACAGTCACTCATTCCAAATGTCTTCAATACATATTTCACATATTTAGACTATGTGATAAAAATACCACTCTTCATCTGCTAAATTTGCAAATCTATGAAGAATTTATATCTCTAACAAGAGACATTTTAAATTCACTTTTCATCTAATTTGCAAAGTCATCACTCATGTCATCATATCCTCCAAAAATGATATCATCCACAAACACTTCACTAACCAGTATCTTATCTCCTTCAGTCTTGAGATATATATTATTGTCTTCACTGGTTCTCTAGAAAACTATCTTCATCAGCTGTGAATGTAGTCTTTCATACCATGCTCTCGGTGCTTGCTTCAAACCATATAGTTCCTTGTGCAGTTTACATACCATATCCTTTGCATCAGTCAAAGCATAACCATCTAGCTATTCAATATATACTTCCTCTTCTAGTATTCCATTTAGAAATGTTGACTTCACATCCATCTGATATACTTTGAATCCCCTATATGCTGCAAATGCAAGTAGAGTCCTAACACCTTCCAATATAGCAACTGGTGCAAATGTCTCGCCATAGTCTTCTCCTTCTTCCTGTGCATAACCTTTGCATACCAATCTAGCTTTGTTTCTGACTACTACTCCATCTTCATTTAGTTTATTCATGAATACCCACTTAGTACCTATCACATTTTTATTCATCAGTCTGGGTACTAGGGTCCATGTATTTTTCTTCTCAATCTGTTCAAGCTCCTCTTCCATAGCTTTGATCTAGTGATCATCTCCAAAGGCTTCCTTAGCAATTCTAGGCTCAATAGTGGAGATCATGCAAGAATTCTCTCTAATTCTTCTTCTAGTTAATACTTTGGCATCCTTATCTCCAATAATCTGGTCACGATTATGATTGAGTCTCACATACCTTGGAATAACATGATTGTTATCTTTAGGATCTTCTTCCTCACTATCATCATCTTCTTCTGATTCTACCTATTCCAGTTGAACTGGTACTATAGCATTCACTTCATCAACTTTCGGCTTCACCGGTTCTAGTTCCAAAATCAGAATGTAAGGTTCATATTCCTTCTTCTCCTCATTTGTTTCTCCTGAAACTTCACCACACTCATGTATTGGCAATTGAAATTCATTGGATTCATTTTTTGTCATTGTTGGCAACAAGATCAAATGGAAGTCATATACCGGCAGATACCAACTTTGGAGCATTCAGGGCTACACCGACATCAACATCAATACTTCATTGGAAGCTAACATCATAGAGGATTTACTTAATAAATCATTTTGTAATTATTATTGAGGCCGACATTGAATATTTTTTGTAAATGTATTGTAAGCCAACATAAGGCATATTATTTGTAATGGGTATATAGGTCATTTTGCTAGGTTATTTTGACATATAAAAAATGTGTGGATATAGGAGAATATAGCAGAAGTGTATAATTTGAAATATATGTATGAAATGTTGGCATTTTGATGATGTTTTGATTGTCATTGATGGACACACACTTTCTTTTTGATGGGCACACACTTTCTTTATGTATGATTTATGCCTCAACTGGTAATTGTTCCAACCGGTATTGTGTATTATTGAATGTATAGTCTTTAGACTATCGGTATTTTGCAGAAGATGTTTACCGATCATAGATTGACTGAAGAGCTCAAGCGGTACGAAGGACCCAAGCGGTAGTTAACTTTTGATCGGAACACTTCGATCTACCAGTCTTCATTTTTGAAAAACTGATAATCAGTATATTGTATTAACCGGTATTACTCTGGGATGAGTTACCAATCGGTATTTCTGTAATGTCTGATGAGTTATCATCCACTGACACTTCGGTGGTGATTTTGTGTCATGTTACCAAATGTGTCTAGATGCACTGAACCTAGGAATTTATAGTCTAATCCTATTGGACCGACATGAAATCAGATTCCTTTATAAGGACATCATGTCTAGGGTTTGAGAGAGAGATGTATGTGAAATATGTGATAGAAGAGGTTATGTGCAATCATTGTAGAGCAGATTAGGTCTATGTGAAGAGTTGGAGTGTGGTGTTATTGAAGACTAAAGTAATGCTAAAATGCATTAACAATGAGTTATCAAGGATCTAATTAAGCAGACTGTGCTATTTGCTAGATCACTCACTTTTTGATTACTCACATCTTCGACAAGTCTGAAACCCTTAACTGGGTAGGCCCAACAAATCCTTTGTAAATCCTCTAACAAGGTGGTTCACAACTGTGGATCTGAAATCCTCTAACAAGGTATTCTTTAATAGGACTTATCTCCTAACAGAGATCTAGATTCCTAACAGGATCTATTCTGGTGAAGAACATTGTATGACCTTAACTGGTCTGACCTTAACCAGTCTGGTTTCTATTTTGCAGATAGTTACTTGTGAGTTTTTGTTGACCGTGGTTTTTCCCATTTGGGTTTCCACATCAAATATCTTGTGTTATGGTGATTGTTCTCTTGTGGGTGAATTATTTGTTTGCTATTTGGTTTGCATTTATCTTAACCGGTTATCTGCTAAACTGTTTAGAAGTTTGTTTACAGTATTTTTTGGTATACTAATTCACCCCCCCTCTTAGCATTCATCAATTGGTATCAAAGCCAACCTTTCTATAAGTCTAACCACTTGGAAGGAGATATGGGGGAATACAGTGTGAGGGAACTTACTCATCATCTCACTCAGACTGAGAGAGCCTATGATGAACTCAAAGTCAAGTATAAAGCCTCTTTGGCCAAAAGAAGAGAGCTTGTTGAGAAACTGATGGAACTTATTGAAAATAGCTCTTCTGATGAAGCTAATATGGATGCCCTAGTTGAAGAAGTTGAAAAACTGAATGAATTTAAAGCCAACCTAAGGAAGGAGTTGGAAGGACTGACTATCAGAATGTGTCAAGAGCTTGAGAATAGAAGGAAAGCTGAAGATATGGTAAAATATAAAGATCATGAGATCTCCAAGATGAAGCAAAAAATCAGTACCCTTACTGCTCATCTCCAAGAGAGTAAAGTGGAAAAAGAAGAAATGCAATGTGAACTAAACATGGCTATTTCTGAGAATGCAACCTTGATGGAATCCAATGCTGCTATTTCTAAGGAACTTACTGAGTCAAAGGAGATACTTGCCAAATTCAATAAGAGTACTGTTAAGCTAGACCAAAAGTTGGAATCGACAAAACCAGTAAAGAATACCACTGGACTTGGTTTGTCTGGGTATGAGGAAGGTGAGACCTCTAGAACAAAATTTGAAGCATCAGAGAAGCAACCGACATCCAAGGATAAAGGTAAGAAAAACTTTAAACCTGTTTGCTTTAATTGTCTCAAAGAAGGACATACTACTAATATGTGTAGAAGCAAGGCCTACAATAATTTTCCTTATTTTCTAAACAATAAGCCTAGATCCAATAAATTCAATGGAAACTATTATGCATGCAACAAGTTTGGGCATAAAGCATTCGAATGCAAGTTTGTTTTGCACAACATTGGGAGATACCCTCCAAGGACTCAAGGAGTTATCCCAGAACCCTCTACAAATTGGAATCCCAATTGGTACAATACCTATGACCATCGGTTAGGTGGTTATCAAGTGACAACTGGTTGGAGAGCAACCTATTTGATATGTTGTGGTAGTGGTCACACTGCTGCAACATGCAGAAGGAAGAATGGAAGTATGAATAATGGACCATGGAGAACACCTAGAATGGTATGCTATCATTGCAACAAACCGAGACACAGTGCCAGAACTTGTAGACTAAGAAAGAACCTATCGGATGATGTACCAATCACTCCAGAAGGGAAGATTGATGTTGAAACCATTCAAGTGGAAATGGATAAAACTTGGAAAAAGAAATTAGAGGAAGGATCACAGGATGAACCTGTTTCTGCACCTAGTGTGGAAGTCTCTGAAAAGCTTAGGGGGAACATATCGTTGAAATGTTTCGAACCCCTGGTTTATATCGGTAAAGACATTAACTAGTATATGTTACCTGTCAATCGACAGAAGATTTGAAGTGGTAAAAGGCAAAATTAGGGTTTGTTCCCTAGTGGTGATGCATTTATTATGGTAAGTGAGAAGTTATTTAAAAGGTATTTTTGTCCTCATTATCACTTATCAATTTTTGAGAGAAGAATTTTCAAGAGCAGAGCGACAAAGAGAGATTCGTCTAGCAATTGAAAGTGAATTCAAAAATCTTGTAAAGGAATCCAACGATCTTTTTCAATCTATCAGTGAACAACACTAAGCGGTAATCGAGCAATAAAAGTGGTGTATTGTGGGCAACATTGGAAAACCCTAAATTTCAGATTGTCAAGGTATTTCTCAAATTTCTTTCTTATCATGCCTTCTACATCACACTCTAGTTCTAGTGCACCTGTAGATTTAGTCGAATTTCTTCAAAAGAAAGAAAAATACAATGCCCTATCTCAAATACCCATCAGAGTTATTGTTGAAGAAGATATTTTAGGGTATATTGACTGTAAACTGGAAGACCTAGGATCCCTAGTGATTCATTCTTAGCTAAGTCTATTCTGTGGGGATGATAAGAAGATCAAACCTGAGTACAGTGTCCTTGAGAAGATGAAACTGCATAATGTAGTATACTTTCTGGAAGAGTTCACAGAAGAACATATCCGCATCATTCTCAATAGAGTACATGGTGATAAAATGTATCTTGAGCAGATGCATGACATCACACCAGAAGCAATTCATGTCGTCACCAGTTTTTGTAATATTGGAGAGGTGCCAGCTCTAAGGAAGGTCACCAAAATGGAAATGACAAAGCTCACTAGTTCTATGAGTGACCAACGGGCGATGACCATCAACACCATCAAAGATGATCTAGTGAAATATGCTTGCATGGTGATTGGTTACCGGATATTCTATGCCAGTAGAATGAACTCTGTCCCTATTGCTATGGTGAATGCCACTTATAGAATGATTAAGGAAGACACTTCATTTGACCTCTATACCTATCTACAGAAGCAATTGCTATTGAACCTGAATTCCATCAAACAAGACAATGCTCTAAGGTTCAGGTTTGGACAACTTTTGGTTGGTTTATTCTTCTACTTTCAAGGTTCTTTCCCTGGAGTAGGTGATGTGCAATGGTCTGCTGACCTACCAGTTTCCAGGCAAATCAAGGAAAGTCTACAAGTAGTAGGTACTAGATATCCTGAGGTTCTAAATGAATATTTCAATGAATTAAAGTGGAAAATGAACCAAAGAATGAGGATATCTGATGATATTGTGAAGAAATATAAGGATGACATCTGCTTCACAATACAGGTAGATGAATGCATAATGGAAGCGGTGGAACCAAGAAAGGAAGCAGTTGAATATATGGGTTATGAAGTGGTGAATGACCTATTGATTGGGTATGCCTCTACCCTACTTGCCTCACCACTGGATGCGAAGAAAAAGAGAACCAGTACCTACTTGGAGAGGGTCACACTGGTTGAAGAACCAAAATAGAAGAAGGACAAAGTAGCGCCATCGGTATCTGTAGTGGTTACCTCTGCTAGTCCAAAAGTGACCAAGTGGTCACCAGCTAAGAACAAACCTAAGGTTGTTCTAGCCAAAGTCTTTAAGAGGAAGCGGAAAACCAAAACCAGCTCACCGAAATCAGAGGACATTGAACCGAAAATTCAACCAAAGAAGACAAGGCAATCAAGAAAGAAGACAAAATCTATCGGTAATGTTCTTGAAACTTCAGCACCAGTAAATATAGATATTTCCTCTTATAAGCCAATGCCACATTGTCAGAGGACTATTAAGAATATTAAGAGGAAAGTGCTTGATTATTTAAAGGAGTATTTTGATGATTTTACTGATAGTGAGAAAGAAGAAGTAGAGCAGGAAGTCATTAAATATTTATGTGTTAATGACTGGTCGCCGTTAGAAATCAGATCGGTTACAAAAGATTCTTTGTACAATTCTTTAGATAATAAATGGCGCATTGCCATTAAGAGAGAACAGGAGATCAGAGAGAAAAATTTTGCACAATATTTTCCTGATGCTTCTAATTCAGAATTATTTGAGATAATGGATAAGAACAAAGGCCTCTTCTTCATGAGAAGGAGAAGACTCATACTGCTAGAAGGTAGAGCTTCTGAAGTGGAAAAGGACACACATTTACATGCTAAAGCTATTGTCAGGTTACACCAAGTATGTGAAGCCAATATGAAGGTTGAACAAGAACCTAACTGATCATCAGGCAAACCGGATGAGGCATTTGACAGTGAAGGTGAAAGAGTGATAGAACAACCTATTGATGTTGATGCATTAGATAATGAGGATGTCACTCCGGACAAAGACAAAGAGAAATAGAACAAGGAAAAATCTGAAAAAGAAGAACAAATGAAGAAAGAGCAAGAAGAAAAAGCAGGGCAGGAAGAAAACAAGAGAAAAGAGGAAGAGAAAAAGAAAGAAGAAGAGAAAAGGAAAGAAGAGGAGAAAAGGTAAGAAGAAGAGAAGAGAAAAGAAGAGGAGAAGAGGAAATAAGAGGAGAAAAAGAAGGAGGAAGAGAAGAAAAAGCAGGAAGAGGACAAGAAGAAAGAAGAAATGGATAAGAAGAAAGAGGAGCAAAAGAAGAAAGAAGAGGAAAAGAAAAGAATAGAAGAGGAGAAGGAAGTAGAGAAGACCAAACAAGCGGATACTCCTAAGGCAACCGGTGGTCAATCCAATTAGGTTGATCTCACCAGTCCTATTGATCTTCAATCTACAAATGAGTCTAAGCTGCTTCAAAGCATAAAACTTGCACAGGAAAGACTGGAAGCATTACGGTGGAAGAAGGAATAGGATGTCATTCAAATTATGGTTGACGCCCTCACCAGTCTGATTCCCGATACTAACCTCCCCAGTACCGATTCCTCTCTATCCAAGCTTAAACTTCTTTGTACCATAGTGGAGGATCAGGTACAATGCTTAGAAGATGTTGTTGAAGCCACGTCAAAGAAGATCCATGAAAATGAATGAGCTATAGACACAACTACTAAAATAGCAGAATGATATTAGTGTTGCAATGGGTGAAGGTAAATTACTATTGAGTAAAATCTGCCAACCCCATCTATTCTATGATGATGTGCTTAAACAAAAAGCTCAACTCCAATCAGAGCTACAAGCTTATTTCAACAATTTCAAGATGCCATATGATTCATTCACTACATATGGGTAAGCAATTCATCGCTATGAACTTTAGACTGCCAAGATGGACTTGGAGATTAGCAACCGGTCTAAATATTTGTAGGAGCTACAACTACTCTTATTTCCTAGATTGCAGATTCTTTAGAAATGTTTTCTCAACCTTGAGGCTATCACGGTAACTCAAGAGATGAGTACCATTGATGCTATGGAAAAACTAGTATTCTAGATGCAAACTGAAAGTGAGGTTGCTACCTCATTACTTGAGTCATGGGCATTGGCCATGAAAACTTTTATGCAGGACTTTAAATCTGTTTTTGATAAATTTCATTCCTTATTACCATGAACATTTACTCTATTTTTTATATATAAGGAAACAGGGGTTATTCTGCATTACTTTGTCATTATTGGCAAAGGGGGAGTAGTGTACATTAAAATTTTGGTGAATGTTACCATTTCATGTATACTTTCATGTTACCAGTTTGGGGAGTAGTGTACATTGTAATTTCTGCAAAAGGGATAGTGTATATGCTTAGGGGGAGTAATTTTGATTATGGCAATTTTTTGTTGTACAAACACTTAGATGTCAAAATTTTCCTAAGTGTTGCCATCAATGCCAAAAGGGGAGATTGTTGGCATTTTGATGATGTTTTGATTGTCATTGATGGACACACACTTTCTTGTTCATGGGCACACACTTTCTTTATGAATGAGTTATGACTCAACTGGTAATTGCTCCAACTGATATTGTGTATTATTGATAGTATAGTCTTTAGACTATTGGTATTTTGCAAAAGATGTTTACCAGTCACAGATTGACTGAAGAACTCAAGCGGTATGGAGACCTCAAGCAATACAAGGAGCACAAGTGGTACGAAGGACCCAAGCAGTAATTAACTTTTAATCGGAACACTTCGATTTACCAGTCTTCATTTTTGACAAACCGGTAATCGGCATATTGTATTAACCGGTATTACTCTGTGATATGTTACCAATCGGTATTTCTGATGAATACTAAGAGGAGGGGTGAATTAGTATGCCAAATATCTTTGCACTTAAACACTTTGCAAGACTGACAGTAAACCGGTAAAACAATTTAGCAGACAAACCGGTTAACAAACATGCAAACCAAATAGATAATAATGCATTCACCCACAGAAGCACAAACACCATAACACAAGAGATTTTGATGTAGAAACCCAAATGGGAAAAACCATGGTGAGATGGAACTCACAAGTAACTATCTACAGAATAGAAACCAGACCGGTTAAGGTCATACAACATTCTTTACCAAAACAAATCCTGTTAGGAATCTCAATCTCTGTTAGGACATAAGTCCGATTAAAGACTACCTTGCTAGAGGATTTTAGATCCATAGATGTGAACCACCTTGTTAGAGGATTTACAAGAAGCTTTTGGGCCTACCTGGTTAAGGGCTATAGACTTGTCGAAGATGTAAGTAATCAACAAGTGAGTGATCTAGAAAATAGCATAGATTGCTTGGTTAGATCCTTGATAGCTCGATCTTAATGCATTATAGCATTACTTCAGTCTTCTACACATTCATACTCTCTCTAACTCTTCAGTTACCTTGAACCCTAGCAACAACATCAACCTCAACAACAACAACCTTAGAATCCTAGACATGATGTCCTTATAAAGGAATCCGATTTCATGTAGGTCCAATAGGATTACAATACAATTTCCTAGGTTCAAAGCATCTGGACATATCTCGTAACACAACACAAAAAGCACCACTAGAGAGTCAGCACCATCAAACGGTCGGTGGATGGTAACTCATCATAAAGTATTACCGGTTCATACAAAATACCGGTTGTCGGTTTGTCAAAATGAAGACTGGTAAAAATGTGTTATGCCACTTTAATCCCTCGTACCAATTGGTATCCATGAACTGCTTGGGGTCGACATGCCACTTCAGACCAGTAAACACATTCTACAAAACATCAATAGTCTAAAGACTATAATACAATATACCGGTTGGAACAAATACCAGTTGTGCTCTAACTCACACATATGAAGAGGATCTTAATGCAAGTATGTGTCCATCAATGACAATCACAACATGAACATAAAAAATGCCAACAATCTCCCCCTTTGGCATTGATGGCAACACTTAGGAAAATAAAATTTTGACATCTAAGTGTTTTACAACAAAAACATGCCATTAGCAAAATTGCTCCCCCTAAGCATATACACTATCCCTTTAACAATATGATGTATAACAATTTTGCATATAGAGCATAAACATTGAGATATTAGAGCATATATCAAAGCATATAGAAATTTTTTAAATCCAGATACTTCTCCCCTATACTTCTCCAAAATAGATAGAGTACTTCTCCCCCTTTGCCAACAATAACAAAGTACTGTTGAACAACCCTATTTCCATTTGATATTAAATAATAAAAGTTTATGACAACAAGGAATAATACTTGTCAAAAATAGATTTATAGTCCTGCAAGAATTGTTTCATCGATAGAGACCAGGACTCAAGTAGGGAGGTGGCTACTTCTTCCTCTATTTGCATCTGGGAGACCTGTTCTTCCATGGCATCAACTATGCTCATCTCCTATGTAACTATCAAGGCATCCAGGTTCAGATAACACTTCTGAAGGATTTGTAGATGTGGGAGTAGAACCAGTTATAGCTCCTACAAATCTCTAGACCGTGTGCTGATCTCGTGCTCCATTTTGGCTGACTGGATGTGAAACCAGTGAACGGTTTGCCCATAAGTTGCAAAGGAATCATAAGGCATCTTGAATGTGCTCATGTAGGACTGTAAGTCTATTTGAAGCTTTTTCTTCTAAGCTAGCACATCATCATAGAATAGATGGGGTTGAGAGATTTTGCTAAGTAGCAGATTTCCCTCATCCAAAGCATCCCTTATATCCTTTTGTTCTTTCTTTAGTTCAGTCCGGAGCTCATTCAACTTCTTCACCAGAGCTATATCAAGAGCTTTTTGATGCTCCTTCTTGACATTAGCCTCTGCTGCCTCTTCAAGGCTCTACACCTGATCATCTACTACTGTGCATAGGAGCTTAAGTCTAGCTAGTGATGAATCGGTGTTTGGAAGATTTGTACCAGGTATCAAACTGGTAAGCATATCCATAGCTGCTTGGATTACATCCTGCTCCTTCTTCCATCGAATGATTTCAAGGCGCTCTTGAGCTACCTTAATGCTCTACATTAGCTCCGTTTCACTTGCAAACTAGAGATCTATAGGACTGGTGAGATTAGCAGGTTTAGCTTGACTCCCAGTTGCCTTCGGAGTCTCCATCTGGGTGCTCTTCGCCGCTTCTCCTACCTTGTCCTCTTCTGCTTTCTTCTTCTCTGCTTCTCTCCTCTTCTCTACTTCCTTGTCTTCCTCAGCCTTTTTCTTTTCTTCTTCCTTTTTCTTCTCCTATTCCTTATCTTCTTCTTCCTTATTTTTCCTCTCAGTTTCCTTCTTCTTCTTCTCCTCTTCATCTTTCTTCTTTTTCTCCTCTTCATCCTTTTTCTTCTTTTCTTCTTCTTCCTTCTTCTTTTTCTCCTCTTCATCCTTTTTCTTCTTTTCTTCTTCTTCCTTCTTCTTCTTCTCCTCTTCATCTTTCTTCTTTTTCTCCTCTTCATCCTTTTTCTGCTTCTCTTCTTCTTCCTTTTTCCGCTTCTCTTCTTCATCCTTCTTCCTCTGCTTGGCCTCTTCCTTTGCCGCTTCCTGTCTATCCTCAGCTTTCTTCTCTTGTTCAGCCTGATGCTCTTGTCTTGTTGCCTCAGATGGTATCTCTTGGGTAACATCCTCAGCATCCAAAGCATCGACATCAATGGTGTCGATTGGTTCAACAACCAGATTTCCTTCATCATAAATGCTTCATCCAGTTTGGATATAACCGGTTCTTTCTCAGCTTGCCAGTTGGCTAGATGTGCTTTGCAAGTCTGGACAGTGGTTACCATATACTGATGAGTGTCCTTTTCGACATCATCAACTCTTCCTTCTAATAGCCAGAGTCTTCTTCTTCTAGTGAAGAAGAGACCTTTATTTTGGTCAATAACATCAAATAATTCAGAATTTGACAGGTTGGGAAAGTACTGAGCAAAAACTTTCTCCTTAATTTCCTATTCCTTTTCTATGGCAATGCGCCATTTATTATCTAATGACATATATAGAGAATCCAATGTCTGAGATTTGATCTCTGAGGGCGACCGATCATTAATACATAAATACTGAATTATTTCCTTTTCAACTGCTTTCTTTTCATCCTCATTGAAGTCATCAAAACACTCAAGTAAGTCATTTATCACTTTTCTCCTAATATTCTTTATTGTTATTTGACAATGTGTCAAAGGTTTATAGGAAGAGATATCTATATTTACCGGTGCAGATGATGTCGGTTCATCCTTTGTCTTCCTCTTTGTTTGACATGTTTTTTGTGGCTTTTCCTCAGACAAGGTTTCTTCTGAGTCTGGAGAGGTGTTCCTTGTCTTCCTCTTTCTCTAGAATACTTTAGTCGGTGTAGCTTTTGGTTTCTTCTTGGCTGGTGATCACTTGGTCACTTTTGGAGTTCCAGTAGTAACCGGTGTGGATGTTGTAGGCACTGCCTTTGCCTTCTTCACTACCGGTTCCTTTTCTTTCATTGTTGGTGGTTCCTCAACCGGTGCTATCCTCTCTAGGTAGGTGCCAGTTCTCTTCACCTTAGGATCAAGCAGCGAGGCAATAAGGGTAGAGGCATACCCTTCCAGCATATCGTACATCACCTCATAGCCCATTGGCTCTACTTCTTCCTATCTAGGCTCAACAGCCTCCATTATGCATTTATCTACTTGGATGGTGAAGCAGATGTCATCTTTATATTTCTTGATGATATCACCTGAGATCCTCATCCTTTGGCTCATTTTTCATCTGAACTCATCAAAATACTTGTTCAGAACATTAGGGTAACTGGTTCCAATTGCTTGAATGCTCTCCTTGATTTGCTTGGTTACTGGTTGGTCAGGAGACCACTGGACATCTCCTACTCCTGGAAAGTATCCTTGAAAGTAAAAGAACAACCTGACCAGTAGTTGTCCAAACTTAAACCTTTGTGCATTATCCTATTTGATTGACTTCAGGTTTGACAGGAGTTGCCTCTACATACCGGTGATAGGTCAAATGATGTGTCCTCCTTAATCATCCGGTAAGCGGCATTTACCACTGCAGCATATACAGAGTTAATTCTACTGGTAGAGAATGTCTAGTATCCTATCACCATGCAGGCATACTTAACTAGATCATCCTTGATGGAGTTGATTGTCATGCCTCATGAGTCACTCACTGAACTGGTGAGCCTTGTCATTTTAGTTTTGCTTATTGTCCTTAGGGCTGGTACTTCCCCTATGTTGCATAAACCGGTGATTACATGAATTGCCTACAGTGTAATATCATGCGTCCTCTCCAGGTACATCTTGTCACTATGGACTCTACTCAAAATGATCCTTATGTGATCTTCTGTAAAATCTTCTAGGAAGTAGACAACATTGTGGAGTTTCTTCTTCTCCAAGATATTATACTCCAGTTTGATTTTCTTATCCTTGCCACAAAACAAACCTAACTGGGAGTGGATAGCTAGAGACCCTAGGTCTTCAATCTTGCACTCTATGTAGTCAGAAATTCCCTCTTCTACTATCTCACCAGCTGGAACTTGTGATAGAGCATTATACTTGGACTTTCATTGAATAAAACTTTTAGATTCAATAGATGCACTAGAACTGGTATGAGATGCAGAAGCCATGATAGAAACTTTAAGAACTTCGAGAAATACCTTTTTAAAACACGTGAATTTGGGGCTTTCTAATTCTCCTTCACTCCACACTCCGTCGGTTGCTGAATCACCGCTTTGTGTTCTCTACTTGACCGTTTGCAATTTGAATTTGAATCTCCTTCGCGGTTTGTCAATTTCTCAAGATCTCAGCTCAAATCGCCTTTTCGTCGCTCTGCTCTTTGAAAAAAATTTCTTCGCTCGAAAACAGATAGTGAGAAATGATTTGAAAAATGCCTTTAAAAATATCTCACCTACCACCATTAATGCTCCTCTATTAGGGCATAAACCCTAATTTGCCTTTTTACCATTTCCGGTCTTCTACCAAGCAACAGGTATCACATACCAATTAAGGTCTTTTATTGGTGTAAATCGGGGGTTCGAAACATTTCTCCGTTTGCTCCCTTTAAGCTTTTCTGAGGCTTAGTTTGTCGGTTCCGATATTTCCACACTAGGTGCAGAAACCGGTTCCTCTTGTAACACCACTGGTTTCTTCTTCCAAGTTTTGTTCATATCTGCTTGAACGGTGTCAACATCAATGTCTCCTTCCGGAGTGACTGGTATATCATCAGATATGTTCTTTCTTGATCTACAGAATCTGGCAATGTGACCCAATTTGTTGCAGTGATAGCAGACCAATCCAGGTGCTATCCAAGGTCCATTGTTCATGTTTCCATTCTTCCTTCTGCATGTTGCAGTAGTATGACCATGACAGATCATACAGTTTGCTCTCCATCCGGTTGCTTCTTGATAGCCACCGCTTCTTGGCTGATGATTGAAGACATTAAACTGGTTGTGATTTCGGTTCACAAAAGGTTCGGGACCAACTCCTTGGGTCATATGAGGATATCTTCTAGTGTCATTCATGACAGACCTACATTCAAATGCTCTATGCCCATACTTGTTGAAAGCACAACAGTTACTCGGTAAAACCAATAAAACAATTTAGTAGACAAACCAATTAACAAACATGCAAACCAAATAGCTAAAAATGCATTCACCCACAGAAGCACAAACACCATAACACAAGAGATTTTGACGTGGAAAACCAAATGGGAAAAACCACGATGAGATGGAACTCAAAAGTAACTATCTACAGAATAGAAACCAGACTGGTTAAGGTCTTACAACGTTCTTTACCAGAATAGATCCTGTTAGGAATCTCAATCTCTATTAGGAGATAAGTCCGATTAAAGACTACCTTGCTAGAGGATTTTAGATCCACAGATGTGAACCACCTTGTTAGAGGATTTACAAGAGGCTTTTGGGCCTACCTGGTTAAGGGCTACAGACTTGTCGAAGATGAGAGTAATCAACAATTGAGTGATCTAGCAAATAGCACAGATTGCTTGGTTAGATCCTTGATAGCTCAATCTTAATGCATTACAACATTACTTCAGTCTTCTACACATTCATACTCTCTCTAACTCTTCAGTTACCTTGAACCCTAACAACAACATCAACCTCAACAACAACAACCTTAGAATCCTAGACATGATGTCCTTATAAAGGAATCTAATTTCATGTATGTCCAATAGGATTACAATACAATTTCCTAGGTTCAATGCATCTGGACATATCTGGTAACATGACACAAAAAGCACTGCTAGAGAGTCGGCACTGTCAAATGATCGGTGGATGGTAACTCATCACAGAGTATTACCGGTTCATACAAAATATTAGTTGTCGGTTTGCCAAAATGAAGACTAGTAAAAATCTGTTATGCCGCTTTAATCCCTCATACCACTTGGTATCCACGAACCGCTTGGGGTCGACATGCTGCTTCAGACCGGTAAACACATTCTACAAAACATCAATAGTCTAAAGACTATAATACAACATACCGGTTGGAACAAATACCGGTTGTGCTCTAACTCACACATATGAAGAGGATCTTAATGCAAGTGTGTTTCCATCAATGACAATCACAACATGAACATCAAAAATGCCAACAATTTCTATAATGTCTGATGAATTATCATCCACTGACACTTTGGGGGTGATTTTGTGTCATGTTACCAAATGTGTCTAGATGCACTGAACCTAGGAACTTGTAGTCTAATCCTATTGGACCGACATGAAATCAGATTCCTTTATAAGGACATCATGTCTAGGGTTTGAGAGAGATATGTATGTGAAATGTGTGATAGAAGAGGTTATGTGAGATCATTGTAGAGTAGATTAGGTCTGTGTGAAGAGTTGGAGTGTGGAGTTATTGAAGACTGAAGTAATGTTGAAATGCATTAACAATGAGTTATCAAGGATCTAATTAAGTAGACTGTGATATTTGCTACATCACTCACTTGTTGATTATTCACATCTTCGACAAGTCTGAAACCCTTAACCGGGTAGGACCAGCAAAGCCTTTGTAAATCCTCTAACAAGGTGGTTCACAATTGTGGGTCTGAAATCCTCCAACAAGGTAGCCTTTAATAGGACTTATCTCCTAACAGAGATCTAGATTCCTAATAGGATCTATTCTAGTGAAGAACATTGTATGACCATAACCGGTCTGGTTTCTATTCTACAAATAGTTACTTGTGAGTTTTTTCTCACCGTGGTTTTTCCCATTTGGGTTTCCATGTCAAATATCTTGTGTTATGGTGATTGTGCTCTTGTGGGTGAATGCTTTGTTTTCTGTTTGGTTTTCATGTATCTTAACCGGTTTTTTAGTGAATCTTTTGTACCGATTATTTGCTAAACTATTTAGAATTTTGTTTACAGTATTTTTTGGTATACTAATTCACCCCCCCTCTTAGTATTCATCATGAAGATCATTTTGTATGATATATTATATAATGCAATGATCTGTAGATATCTTGATAAAATATTCTTGGAGGAGAAGAGATATCGATAGTAGTTCAGGGTTTATGAACCAGTACAAAGCATAGCCAGAACCGGTACTCTATTTGGCATAGCAGATGCATTCTTGAGTTCATTTTCAGTAATTTACTTTAGCAGAAAGATTGTAGTCAATGAGGCTCTTTAGTGATGAATAGTATTCTCTAGGGACTACGCCTTCCTGCATGTGTAGGCCCCTATTATATGTAATATCTTTTCATATGGCTAGTGAATTGATATTGTGGGTCACAAATCCCACCATGGTTTTTCCTCTTTGAGGTTTTCCACATATAAATTTTGTGTTATGGTGTTCATTTATGTGGATGGTTTATTTGCTTCTTGTTATATGTTTACTTGTTTACCGGTTTATATGTGTATGGTATAAAAGGATAAAAAATGTTCATACTGGTAGAATACTGATTCAACCCCCCCCCCCCTCTCAATGTTCTTGGATCCCAACAATTGGTATCAGAGCTTGGTACCTTAGAAGAAATTTAACTGCTTGAGGAAGATCCTAAAACCAGAATATTTGAACATGGCTATGGAGAGGCAACTTGAGATGGCTCTTGAGGATTATGATGCCAAAAGGATGAAGAACTTGAAATTGCAAGAAGAATTGATTTCTGCAAATGAATTCATTTTTATCCTACAAGAAAGGTTACCATCTGCTCAAGCCAACAAAAAAGAACTTTTGCAAAAATCGGATGATGAGGAAAAGAATTCTCTTAAGGAACAATGTCAGAAACTAAGTCAAATATGATGAATAATGATGAACAACAGATACCCCAACCAGTACTGAGAGGGGGGGTGAATCAGTACAAGCAAAAAATTTCTCAACAACTTATCTAGTTAACGCAATACAAACTGGTTGTCACCATTATTGAACTTAACCATGGCAATATCAATTAAACATAGTAAGACATTAGATACCATAAACTGATAAGTCTGCACACTTCAAATACGATCAATACTTGATATCAAATTCACCAATAAACATATGCATGTGGTATACTAGTAATACCATAACCTAAAAACTCTTCATGCATAATCTTTCAACCAAATAATTCATAAACATCACATTAAAAATGCATAACACATAACACACAGATTTTTTTACGTTTAAACCCAAATGGGAAAAACCACGGTGGGGATGAATACCCACAAGCTTGTTTTTGAACTCTTTTGAAGCTCACCCTGTTAGGAGCCTAGTCCGGTTAAAGACTTTACAATAAGGTTCTATTAGGAACTGATCCTGTTAGAGATCACCCGGTTAAGGGATGGCTATATACTCTGTTAAAGGTTGAAACCCTGTTAAAGGTTACCTCGCTAGAGGATTTGAAGAACTCAATGATCTTGAGTCACCTGGTTACAAGTTTTATAATAAGCATGTTAAAGCTAATCGGTAAAGGGATTTTCCAATTGTTGAAATGATTAGAAGACAACAGGTAAAACTTCTGATCTAATAACAACACTACATGCCAAGGCAGATCCTTTTCATTTCCTCTATACTGCAACTGCACTCTGCAGTTCTCCACTCACTGGTCTGGCAAGTATCTCATCACTCAGATACACACACAACTTTTTCCAACAACTTTATAATAAAAAACATCATTGACCTTATAGACAACAGTCAAGTTGGTAGCATAAACCCTGAACCCTAAGAATCTTAGGTTTACAACACAGGTGGTCCATTCCTGACTGTCCAAACACATTGCATAGAGTATTACAATTTCAAATAGATCACAAGACAATCTACATCATTCCTTCATCACCGCTCATGGGAATCAGTAACCCATCACGCTTTCTTCTCATACCACTAAGAAGAATGATCATTCCCAAGGTAAACTTCAAAGTCAGTCGATCTTCTCATGCAAGATCCTCAAGGAAATCCTTCACGCGCACAAAGATGATGTGGCACCTCGATCTCATTCACATCTCTTATATAACTCATCACTGAGTATCATCGATTGCATCGCACAAGCTGGATCACCAAACTGATAACCCTAGAGCTAAGACTACCAACTGGTAGTCAAACTTAGTGAAACCCTGACATCGGTTCATTGTATCTCTTCCTACCTCTTCATACCGATTCACTTGAACTTATTGACATCAATGACAACATACATTATCATCATATCAACATGCTAGTTCATCATATGCCAATGATATCCAACAATCTCCCCCTTTGGCATAGATGGCAATATTTAGTGTAGCATTGCAACTGAAAACATCATAGACTAGTGTATCCTCAACATCAGATATCTTCTCCCCATACATCAGATATCTTCTCCCCCTTTGACAACAATGCCAAAGTGGAGGCACAAGCTTCCAATATCTACTATACTGCTCCCCCTAAGGAGTAGCATCCTTCAACACATCAATCCTGAAAGATTTGTCACTATAGTACTTTACTGAAGCGGAGCACACATCTTTAGTTGATTTCATGAAGGGGCAGAACCCCTAATTCACCTCTCAAATAGGTAAATTTAGTCTTCGATAAGGGCTCAATGAATATATCTACTAGCTGCTTCTTACTGGAAACATGTTGTAGTACAACCTCCTTATTTTGAACTTTCTCTCTCAAGAAGTGATATTTAAGTTCAATGTGCTTGGTTCTAGCATGCAATACTGGATTCTTGGAAATATTTATTGCACTTGTGCTATCACAAAATATATTCACCGATTCAGATACAAGTAATTTGAAACCTTCCAATACATGCTTCATCCAAATTGCTTGAGTGCAGTTCATAAATGCTATCACATATTCTGCTTTAGCTATAGATTGGGAAATATGGATCTGCTTCTTACTTGTCCATGATACTAATCTTCCACTGAGAAAGAATGCTCCACTAGTTGTGATTTTTCGATCGTCCACATTACTTGCCCAATCGGCATCGGCATATACCTTCAGATTATAGTCACCATTATATGGATACCACAATCTATAATCAACTGTTCCTTTTAGATATCTAAGAATCCTTTTGACAGCTACCAAGTGGGATTCTCTTGGACATTTCTGAAAATGAGCTACTATGCCCACTGCATGAGCAATATCTGGTCTGTTGTGCACCACATAGTGCAGTTTACTGATAATTGACCAGTACTCCTTTTCATTCACCAGTGTTGAATCATCTTCCTTAGTCAGTTTATAGCTAGTCACCATTGGTGTACCAACCAGTTTGCTTTCCTCCATGCCAAAAGTCTTCAATACCTCATTGACATACTTGGACTGGGTAATAAAAATACCTTCTTTCATTTGCTGAATCTGTAAACCAATGAAGAACTTGTTGGCATATGCAAACTCCAATGAGACATTGTAGGTGATTGAAGGTTTTGTCATTGATGGCAACCTTACAATCCTATGACATCGGCAAGCCATTATACCGGCACTAGCAAGATCAGACTCTACACCGGCACTCACATCACCGGCACTCACATCACTGACACTGGCAGTGAAAGGAAGCATACCAGCACAAAAGCCGACAGGATTTTTGTTATTAATATATTTTGTTTATTATTGTAAAATCATTGTAAGCCAACTTGACAAGTTGTAAAATGACTCTTGATGCCCTCCTAAATGACACAAGGTTAGTCTAAGATCAAACAACACAAAACACACAAGATGTTAGAGTTAATCAATCAAAGACTAAATCTATGAAGGCATTCCAAAGGAGACACTAAAAACATGCTAATGAATATAACTAAAGAAGTAAGACAATGAGATATCTCCAACTATCTCTTAACATGATATTAGCTCCTTTCTCCCTTGTTCCTCTCCTCTCCAAGTTCCAAAATAGTGTAGCTCTCAGCAGCTTTTTGCACTATGGATGCTTATGGAGGATTGAGATTGTAGTATAGCTCCAAACATGAAATGAAAAGCTAATACTAAAATGATATATTTTAACCAAAAGACAAAAGATTAGATTGTTTATGCTAAATGCTCTCTAAAATGGCTATAGTCTAAATGCTTACAAGTTTTCAGGATCTGGATTATGAAGGAATGGGCTCTATTTATAGGAAAAATGGAGCAATGGATGGCCAGGATTGAAAGGTTTAATCAAGGGTCAAGCTTGAAAGTTGGGGATCCATGTGCACAATTTGCACCAATGAAATAGTGACAAGTGTCAACACAGGATTGGGTTGAGAGAAGAGGTTGGAGGCATTAAAGGCTTGAGAAGACCTCATGGTTATCTAAAGGCTAAGGGTCAAGTCTAAATTAGGATTACCCACTGGATTAAGAGTTAATGCAAGGATAAACCTTTGTGCAAATGATTAAGAGATAATCATGGTCAAAGCATTAAAGGCTTGATGAGACCCTTGGGTTGGGTAGAGGTTGAGTCAAAACAAATGTTTTAACTATGTAGGAGGGTTTGGGTTAACCATTAATGGTTATTGGAGACTTTGTGGATTAAGTGGTTGAAAGTTGGAAGCTTTTAATGGCTATCAAAGACTTTGAGGATTTAAGTGGTTGAAGGTTGAAAACCTTTAATGGTTATCAAAGACTTTTAGGCTTTGAGAAGTGACTCCATTTTGCTTAGGAATGTGACAATAATTAGGGGATGGATTAGGCTAATTAGGAAGGGGTTAGAAGAATCTAGAAGGGAATTAGATTTTGCAAGTGGATTTGGTGGGTGAGGGAAAATAGGATTTTATTTAAAATAAAAATTCATTTATTTCAATAAATGTGTGCAAGTTGCATTTGTAGGAAAATGCAAGTGGGGTGGGGGATAATGATTTAAATAAATGTTTTATTTAATTTATTTAAAAGAGGAAAAGGGGGATTTAATTAAATAAATTGATTTTATTTATTTAATTGATTTGTATTTGGTTTAATGAATTAATTAAAATAAATTGAATAATTTATTTAATTAATAGAAGAATGTTTGGGGATGAATTAATTAAATATTAATTTAATTAATTGGTGGCTAGTGGATTTTTAATGAAATAAATACGAAATATTCATTTAATTAAAATGGACAGATTTATGTGACTACATTTGCCCCTCTTTGAGACGGTGCGGTTTATCGCGTCGTTTCAAAGAAAGAAAAACTGGTGTGAAGAAATGCCCTATAAAATGTAAATTTAATGGGTGGTATGCCCCCTCGAGAGATGGGCCAAAATTTTTTGAAAAATCGGGCGATCTCTCGAAAAAGAATGAAAATTGGCAGGGTGGTAGAAGAGAAGAAGTTAGGCATACTAGGGAAAAATAGAAGAAAACGGGGGAAACATGGAGAAATGGGGGGCTCGGGAAGTTCACAGGGACCACGGCGATAAGCGGGGCGAAGTTATGGTGACGGCGGGGGGTATAAATGGGGTGAAAGGGGTGAAAATAGGATCATTTGTGACTGCGACCAGTTGAAAACGAGAGCTCTAACAGTGACATTTGGAGGAGCAAGGAGGAGCTACGATGCCGTTTCCGATCACCAAGCACCAATTCGAGCGAGTCCGACAGTTCCAGCGCCTAGCCGACTATGGACCAGTGGTACGCAAATTCGAAAACTGTCTTTTCATGCATTTTTAATATGGTTTTAGCTGAGTCCAAGTCAAGTCGGAGCAAGAGCGCTGGAACTAGGTTTTTAGCGCTTTTGCTCCATGAATTAGCGCTATTGTGCCGCATTAGCGCTTTTGTAAGCTAGTTTGAGCGTTTTTGCTATTAATTAGCGCTTTTGTAGGCAAGTTTTAGCGCATTTGGAAAATTAGCGCTATCGTAGGGTTAATTGAGCGCTATTGGCCCTTAATAGCGCTATTGTATAGCGTTTTTAGCGCTTTTAATTTTTTAGCGCTATTGTAGAGAGGTTTGAGCGCTATTGATGGTGTCGTAGCACTATTGTATATAACTAGCGCTATTGTAGATAAAATAGCGCTTTTGCCTTAGGATAACGAGATGCCCCAGTTTCGGACAAAATAAATCTCCGGATGACTAACGATTGATGGATGGCGAGGTGCAGTGGGAGTTGTTTTGAACCATAGCAGCCCGATGAGACTTAGGTCATTTGTTAGGATAAAATGCTTGTTGAAGTCTAGGTGGCCATGATTGCTTACCTGTTGAGACCCGAAGATACTTGATCAAAGTATCTGATGATAGTCTAGGTTTAAACTTAAGAAAGTTTGATAACAAAACAACTGATGGTGGTTAAATGAATGTCGATGTGCAGGAGGATCTGCGCGTGTTGCAGTTACGTGAGCGCCACCCCGCGACACAGGGGTTGCGAGATCGTTTGACACAGATAGAGATAGATTGTATTGCGGCTACTGGTCTCTATGAGGTGATGCATATGCCCGTGATTTGGATGAATCACGGTCTGATCACAGCATTGGCAGAGCGATGGCACAGTGAGACGTGCATGTTCCATCTAGCTCAGGGAGAGATGACGGTGACTTTAGAGGACGTGTGGCGTATCCTTCGGATTCTGATTCGGGGTGAGCTGGTGACATATGATCGATCCTGGGGACAGTGTCTTGCCAGAGGATATTTGATGAGGACGTATACATTGATGATGGCTCGATCGCATGGGAGGATATAGCGGCACTATATGAGCCCCTTCCAGCAGTATTGTCAGGGATCGTCGGAGGACTTCTGTGTCCCGACAGGCGGTCACATGGATTGGCGGTGGGATGGGGACAGGTGATAGAGATGATGGTGACTGAGGGGACCCGACATGCCTGGGGGCCGTGCGTGTTAGCGCACATGTATCAGGAGTTACACGAGGTAGTGTACAGAGGGCGGGGGTCGCTAGCAATGGGCATTACGCTGCTGCATGTGTGGGCATGGGAGCACTTACCAGTGACTCGACCAGTGAGTCTGAGATTCTGAGCCGTGGACCAGCCCTATATGTTTATGTATAGTGGTATGATGAGCCAGCCCCACTTGGGGAAGCTAGAGTGGTGGCGGCAGGCATTAGATGATTTGGATGCAGTGATCTGGCGGCCATACTTGGAGTGTGAGCCATGGGAGGATGATGCAGAGGCACTACTGTATTGCTTCATGACCCAATTCCTCATTGGGAGGACCTCGTATCATGTAGAGAGACAGGTGTCGGGATGGGTGATGAGGCAGTTTGGACGGCAGCAGGGACTGCCGAGTGGATCAGGGGAGTATGCACGAGTAATCCGAGAGCGGTATGCATGGGGTCCAGTGCTACCGTATGATCAGTCACTAGCAGAGTTTCAGACACTACAGGCGAGGCCATGGGACTTACGACCGAGGGTCGTGGATGCAGGGGTGACAGCAGAGTATACACAGTATCGGGCGGCGCACCCGATCCTACAGATATCAGACCCGGCAGAGCCGATCCCAGCTTTTGGGGATGAGAGGGGACGGGGACGAGGACAGAGAGCAGGAGGTCGAGGAGGAGGAGGAGGAGGAGGTGGAGATGGAGGTGGCGGAGGAGGTGGGGGAGGAGGAGGAGGAGATGGAGGAGGAGGTGGGGGAGGAGGAGGAGGAGGTGGAGGAGGTTTGGGGATGCCGAGGCAGCGGAGAGGGAGAGGTGGACTACCTCTTCAGATATCACAGGGACCTTTGATGCAATGAGGAGTGCAGCTGAGTGGGAGGGGGATGGAGAGAGAGATCCCGATGGCTACAGGTGCAGGGGAGGGTGGTGCAGGGGAGGGACCTAGTGGAGGGGGTGATACAGGTGCGGTAGCCATGGACATGGGGGAGGGAGCTACTGGGGATCTACGGGAGCATATGATAGGTTATTTGCAGACCCGGGTGGAGAGATTAGAGGAGGAGATAGCAGCTAGGGATGTGCAGCTATTTGCATGCGAGTCAGAGCTGACAGTGGTGCTGCGGGAGAGAGATACGGTGGTGGAGAGATTGGTGGAGCTGCAGGAGAGAGTCTGGACTGGTGCACAGGGGCCGTCAGGGGAGATTATGAGGGAGATGCGACGAGCTCAGGCGGAGATAGAGTATTGGCGGGGGTTATATGAGCAGGTGGTACCGATCA
The DNA here is from genome assembly GCF_030272615.1 of Cryptomeria japonica. Classification (NCBI taxonomy): domain Eukaryota; kingdom Viridiplantae; phylum Streptophyta; class Pinopsida; order Cupressales; family Cupressaceae; genus Cryptomeria; species Cryptomeria japonica. The sequence goes on along the minus strand of NC_081413.1, from coordinate 718,982,699 downwards.
TCCAGCGAGCTCTCAGCTATTCACAGATGCGGCAGGCTAGATCCGAGCGATCACAGAGGATGCAAAGCAGTGGGGGAGTGATGGGTCCTCTATGGCAGGAGAGATCAGGGGATGCAAGAGGGAGTGGGGGTTCGATGAGGCCTCCACGGAGAGATGGAGCAGGTGGTGCAGGTACCAGTGGTGGAGTAGGTAGGGGTGGTGGTGGTACAGCATCTGGCCAGAGTTGCATTTGAGAGAGCATTTTTGCATACATGTATTGTATCATTGTCTATTTTTTTGGACTGTATCTTGGATGGCTCTTTGGTAGCTGATTTTTGTAGACTTCATTGTACTCTGATATATGAGATGATATATATGAGGAGATCCCATATTGTGATGATTATGCATGTGATGATGGATGGATGTTTATGCATGATGATGATTTATTGCTTAGATGTATACGAGATGTTTCTTTTATGCATGTTTTTATGATGATTTATGATGTGAGATACTGACATATGAATGCAGGTTTACATATATATGATGTATTTGATTTGTGATGTAATGCTTTATGTATGGAATGCCATGATGATGATATATGCTTATGCTTGATGCATGAACAAGATTTTTGGTATTTCCTATTGCAATGTAATGATGAGATGATTTATATGATGATGTTTGAATGAATGATGTTATGTATGAATATGCATCTAGATGTGTTTAGATGAATGTAATATGGATAAACAAAATGTAAAGTATAAATGTTTATATGAAAATGTGTAAATGAATGCGTACGTAAAATGGATATATGAAATGGTATGAACCAATGTTTTGTAAACAAATGGTCTTATGAATCTAAAATGCATTAAATATGAAAGTGGGATGATACTATAACTAATATTTGTAATAACTGTACCTTAATACAATTAAAAAGAGGATAATGAATGCGATGTGAAATGAATCCTAAAATGAACATAATAAGATGCTTATTAATGAATGAATGAATGCACTTTGTAACTAAATGGATAAATGGATGTGTGTAATAATAAGTTGATAAGATGATAATGGATAATTTACACTGGATGAAATGTTTAGTAAATGATTTAAAACAACCAAAGACAATTTGATCCCATGAATGAATCTAATTATTTATGATTGATGCAATGATGAAAATGATTTTTAATGAAAACTAATGTCAATAATGAACTATATGCAATGTTTTAAGTTTAAAAATGACATGAATGGACATAATGCAAGATGCACCTAAATGCAATGATGATATTGCCATGAGGAATGCAAGGTTTTTAAGACTTTGCATGATGCACTGATGATGTATCAGAGTACTCGGTCGTGATTGTATCCAAGACCAGCTTAATTTTCTCATTTTTGCATATAAAACCTCTATATGAATAAGTGAACGAATGGGTGATATGCAACGGAATGCAATATATAAACAGATGAGATGAAATGACGATCCATAGTAATCTATTTTCATCATTGAGTTTTAAAATGTTGGAAGAGAATACAAGCATCTTGACACAATGATTCAAGATGACCTGAGTATTTCTTTCATGGATTTTAATATAGCAAGTTAATACAAATGACTTGATATAAGGGTCAAGTCAACCAGAGTATTGCTTGCGGAACAGACAAGGATCATCTCCTTTCATGCATGACTTGGATCGTCCTCCTTGATCTTAGGCTTGATCAGATCCTGAGACAAGTACATACCGTACTAAGAAATAAAAACCTTTATCCAATCTGGAGGAAGAGGAACCAAAGAATGAGCATTGTACCTGCAACCAAACAGTATATATACATAAAGAATAAAGAATAAGGATCCTCGGTAATGGTTCATGTCCATATGGTCGAGGTATACGTTGTAGTCAGCAAGCCGTAATGATCTATGACTGCATTTGGCATAAGATCAAGTAGCTTAGTGAACTTCCCACGTAGACACCATTAGTACATGCCCCAGAACTTCATCGGAAATAATGCGCAAACGATACAAAATAATGCTGAAAGATCCCGATATAGATAAACAAATGAATTACTCACGAATCAACCAAGCATTTGATAGCTTAACATAATTTTCTTGTCAAAGAAAACGTCACTTTTGTCTTTGTTTTGGTAAGGAAGGATGCATCCTTGTTTTTAAAGACAGTTTCTGATTTGTTGGATGTGGATTGTGTGGTCGATTGATAAATGGTCATTGTGTGAGTACTGTGTTAATGTTGGTTTTGCATCTACTTGAATGAATATGTACAAGGTGTTGCCATGTTTTTGTGTGATTTTCGATGGGTTTTTCGATGTTTTTGGATTTTGTGTAATAGTTTTTGAATGTTTTTGGATTTTGCGAGACATTTTTGAATGTTTTTGTATTTTGCGAGACATTTTTGAATGTTTTTGCCAATGAATCACTAGTAATGTAGAATCCACTTCCATCATCTAGATTGTAAGGGCATTGCCCCCAAGTTGGCCATGATTTATGAAAAAGCGGGATGCCAGACGCATGAAGTACTTTCTTGGATTACAGATCAAATAACAAGCCATGGTTAGATGGATGGATGTGTGTATGTATGAATGTGATCGCAACGAGCCTGAAAGATACTAGAGCCATTGCCTTTTACGAGTGGCACCTGTTTGCCAGGTTTTCGCCATCGTACTTACCCAAGGTGCCACTGGAGTGGTTGTTCACCGTTTGGATGCATGATTTTTCTTTACTTTTTTGAATGTTTTTGTATTTTCTTTAGGACATTTTTCTGAATGTTTTTGGTATTTTTCTTATATGCAGACGATCCTGATGCTCCATATACCTTAGGTATAAAACCGTTTGAGGTGCATGCTATTGATTGGATCTGCAAGCGGTTCTCCTTCTGAAGTAGCTAACTAATATGCCCCGGACCCGAATACAGCAGTGACAACATATGGGCCCAACCAATTTGATTCAAACTTGCCTTGATGTTCTCTGTTTGGTTGGTTGCGAGGATTCTCTCGTAGAACAAGATCACCTACCTCAAATGTACGAGATCTACCTCGGTGATTGTAGCTTCTGCTCATGCGCTGCTGATAGGCTTTGAGGTGATTGTATGCAGCTTGTCATTTCTCATCAAGTAACTCTAAGTCCTGAAGACGTGAGACTCTGTATGATTCATCATCGATGAGATTGTGCAAGGAAACCCATAAGGATGGTATCTCGACCTCAATAGGTAAGATAGCTTCTGCACCATAGACCAATGAATAAGGAGTTGCACCTGTAGGGGTTCGAATGCTAGTTCGATATGCCCATAATGCTGGATTCAATTGAACATGCCAATCACGACCAGCATCATTGACTGTTTTCTTGAGGATCCTTAATATGTTTTTATTGGATGCTTCGGCCTGACCATTGCCTTGTGGGTAATAGGGAGTGGAAAAGCGGTGTTGGATATGAAATTTCTCACAAAGTTCACGGACATCCTGATTTTTGAAAGGAAGACCGTTATCTGTGACGATGGACATGGGTACACCATACCGACAGATGATGTAGTTGAGGATGAATGAGGCGATCTGCTTGCCGGTGACTTGGGTAAGTGGAACAGCTTCGATCCACTTTGTGAAATATTTGGTAGCGGTAATAATGAATTTATGGCCATTGGATGAAGATGGATGAATCTTACCCACAAGGTCAAGGCCCCATTGACAAAAAGGCCATGGTGTTGTGATTGGTTGCAGTTCTTGTGCGGGTGCATGTATCAGGTCACCATGAATTTGACATTTCTTGCATTTTCTGACAAAGTAGTAGGAATCCTTTTCCATAGATGGCCAATAATATCCATTGCGCAGGAGTTTCTTGGCTAGTGATGGACCACTTGAGTGAGTCCTGCAAATTCCTTCATGTACCTCTTCCAAGGCCTTTGTTATCTCATCTTGTTCCAGACATCGAAGGAGAGTACCATCAAGACCGCGTCGGTATAGGGTTTCGGCAATAATGATATATCGAGCAGTTTGGCGAATGAAGGTTTTACGTTGGTTATTTGATTGGTTGGGAGGAAGGGTGTGATCATGGAGATAGGTGTAGAACTCACTGTACCATGGGGATTCAGAACCGACAAGGCGACATATCATTTCAGATTCAGGGATATCATAAGCGGGGATCCAAAGCTGTTCTACCAAGAACTCGTAGCGTGTTGAATTTTGTGGAAGATCTAGGAGAGATGCGATGGTAGCCATAGTGTCAGCAGCTCGATTCTGATCTCTCGATATCTGCTCAAAAGTGATAGTAGTAAATGATGTCTTTAGATTGTCCACCATTTGCTTGTATGGCATGAGTTTATCATCTTTGGTCTGATATTCATCAGTTGCTTGTCAAATGACTAGTTGGGAATCGCCATATACTTGCAGTTCTTGTAATTTCCATTGTATGGCTAATCTGAGTCCCGTGATCAAGGCCTCATACTCTGCTATGTTGTTTGTGCATGGAAATGTGAGCCTGTAAGACTTCGGGATGCTATCACCTTGAGGTGTGATAAATAGAATGCCTGCCCCCGAGCCATGCCTAGTGTATGAACCATCAAAATATAGTTTCCATGGCTATGCTTCTGTGATCATGAATATCTCTTCATCTGGAAAATTGGAAATGAGAGGATGATCGCCTATGAGTGGTGCATCGGCCAACTGATCTGCAATAACCTGACCTTTGATAGCTTTACGGTCCACATACTCGATGTCAAATTCACTTAGAATCATCACCCATTTGGCCAAGCGACCTGTCAATGGTTCTTTGCTGAGTAAGTACTTGAGTGGATCAATCTTTGCAATGAGTTGCACCTTGTGTGTTAACAGATAGTGCCTCAATTTAGTGGCTGCTAAGATTACTGCTAGGCAAGCTCGCTCGATAGGTGTGTAACTGAGTTCATAGCCAACTAGTGTGCGAGAGATGTAGTATACAGCACACTCTTTACCTTCTGCATTATGTTGTGCCAGTAGCACACCCAGTGCTGTACTTGTTGCTGAGATATAAAGTAACAACGGTCTACTTGGATCTGGTGGCATCAACAATGGTGGATTCATGAGATAGTCTTTAAGTGCCTGAAATGCTTGCTGGCATTTGTCATCCCACTGAAAGCGGATGTTCTTGTGTAGCAAGTGTGTGAATGGGTGACACTTATCAGCCAATTGTGCAATGAATCCTCGGATGGATTGAAGTCGCCCTTGTAATGTCCTTAGCTGACTGATATTCTTTGGAGGTGGCATGTCCATTATTGCCTTAACCTTTGCTGGATCGACCTCAATGACTTTGCTTGAAACAATGTATCCTAGAAGCTTCCTGGAGGTCACTCCAAAGACACATTTCTTTGGGTTGAGTCGAACATGATATTGTTCCAGTCTATCAAAGATTTGATCTAAGATGTGGAGATGTCCTTCTCTGGTGAGTGATTTTGCTAGTAAGTCATCAACATAATCTTCCATCATAGTATGCATCATGTCATGGAAGATGGTGGTCATTGCTCTTTGATAGGTCACTCCTGCATTCTTCAGACCAAAAGGCATTACATTCCAGCAGTATGTGCCCCATGGACATGTGAAGGCTGTCTTATGTTGATCTTCGGGTGCGATCTTTATCTGATTGTAGCCGGAAAAGCCATCCATGAGTGAAAGCATCGCATGTCCTGCTATTAGATCCACTATGATGTCGATATTTGGTAGGGGAAAGTCATCCTTAGGACAAGCCTTATTTAGATCTCTGAAGTTGGTACAAATGCGGATGCCCCCTTTTGGTTTGTCAACAGGCACAATATTGGAGATCCATTCTGCATAATCAATTGGTCTAATGAAACCAACATCTAGGAGTTTCTTGAGTTCTATTTTGACTAGCACTGCAATCTGAGGATGCATCTTACGAAGCTTTTGCTTGACAGGTTTGGCTCCTTCTGCGACGGTGAGGTGATGCATGACTAAATCAGGATCAAGCCCAGGCATGTCCGCATATGACCATGCGAAGTTGATCTGACACTTCTGGAAGAACTCTATGAGTTGAGGCTGTTCCGCTAGAGTGAGAAGAGATGTCAGATGTATGATATGAGGGTTTTCAGGAGTCCCCACATTGTATTCTTTGGTTTCCTCGATAAGAATCGTTGATCGTTCCTGTTGTGTACTATCAGGGAGAATGTCAAACCCTTCATCCTCAGGTGCCTCAGAGAGGTTTTCATCATTGGATACGCTCTTTCTTTTTACTTTTGTTGGATCAAACAGTGCCACAGTGTGGTTTTCACTGGAAGATCCATGTTTTAATGTTATATTTTTGTAGCTGAAGGGTTTGGCATCCACCCCAGAGTATGTTGTGCTATTAAGTTGAATGGCGAATCCAGCTTTGTGATCCCCGCTTGGTAGATTATCCCTTAATTCCAAAAAGTCAATGATAGCCTCATCATTTTGGAAGAGGTCAAGACATGGGGGATTTGGTTGGTTCCATTCGATGAGTTCAGGGTGGATAATGGGCATTACTTCATCGATTAGATTAAGTTCGTTAGAGGTATCAGTGAGGGTTAAGACAGTGTGGTGAAGGTCGTTGCTGGTACTCTCCCTGTCAGAATCAGGCGTAGGATGAGACGTAGGGTCTGTGGAAGATGTTTCCAGCTCAGGTACCCAAGTGGTCTTTATCTGTGCTTCTCCGTAAACAGGAATGTCTTTGCGTGGCGGAGGTGGTGATGTGTCTTCCTCATCTGAAGTGTTAAGCTATATAGAATCAAATTCCCACTCATGTGAGTTGGTCTCTGAATCACTTTCTAGCATGCGATTGCTATACCATACTGGGATGTCGTTGGAGTTGAATACTGTAGGCGTGATCGGTTTATATACCTTTGTAGTGACTGGTGCTGCAGGAACTGTGATGGGGATTAAAGGTTTTGTTGCTAAAAGTATCGACAGTGTTGACTTAGTGGCTTCTATTGGAACGGCTAGTGCCATAGATGTTGCTACGAGTTCCGATATAGTTGCTGCTATGAATGGTTTTATTGATGTGATGACTACTGTGGATGGGATTATTGGTTCGATTGGTGGGATGTTTGGCACTGGTGATGGTTGCAGTGGAGTCATGAGCCTTGATGGGGCAGTGGGGATAGTGCTTGATGGTGCTTTGATTATAAATGGTGTCCTCTTTGCAGTAGGTGGGCAAAATGGTTTGCTGGGTTTTCCTTTGAATCTGAGTTTAGGAAGGATCTCTTTTTCAAAACCTAGGCCTGTATTACCTTTGGGCTTGAATTCTGGTAGCAGAGGTTCGTGTCGTCCTTGTTTGCAGTATCCCAAAGCACTCTGACCATCATATCCCATTCTTTGCATAATGAGGAGGCCTTTGCCATATTGTTCCATAGGAAGTGTAACTTGCGGTTTGTCAGTGGTGATGGGATCTTTATATATCCATTCCATTAGGTCCTCATCTTGTGTTTCTTCCTCTTGACTCTTTCCAAGAACAAAAGGCGTTAAGGCACATGCTGGTATGTTTAGTGGTTGCTGGAGTATCTGCTGTGGTTTACCATGTGTTCTAGGAGAAGTGGGCATTTGTCCCACACAAAAGAGCTGACTCAAGTTATATTCTCCAGGACCTTCCTTTGCTACTTTCATTTTTAGCTTTTCTTGCTTGGGTATAGGGGTGTTTGAACTGGCAAGAGAGGCAGGACTTACATATGATGTGGAGGAAATGACTTCCCTATTATTAGGAACAGTAATTTCTGGTTGATGGCTGATATTATGGCAAAATGCAAAGGGATTTGCATCGCCCAAAATTGTGATCTCTGTACCGTTATGTGGGAACTTGATACATTGATGGTAGGTAGATGGAACAGCTTGCATGGCATGTATCCAAGGTCTCCCTAATAATAGATTATATGGTAGAGGAAGATCCAGAACCTAACAAATTATGTGCTTTACCACAGGACCTACTCGGATTGGTAGTACCACAGCTCCTTTGGATGAACGCTCTGCATCATCATAGGCCTTGATGGTGATCTTCTTACGAGGATCCACTGATTCTATTGCATATCCCAATGCTGTGACCAACTGTAGTGTGCAAATGTTTAGGCCTGCTCCATTATCGATCAAGACTCGCTTGATCCTGTGTTGGTTGATAAAGCCTTCAATGTGTAGCGAAGCATTATGAGGTTGTTGGAAAGAAGAGTTGTCACTTTCGGAAAAAGTGAGACAAGGTGATGACTTTAGAGTTCCAACCATGGCTTGAAATTGGTCCGTGTTCAAGTTTGCAGGGACTAACGCCTCTTGGAGTGCTTGATCCAAGATAGTTTTATGAGAGGGTGATAGGCGCAATAGCTCTAAAATGGATATAAGCGCAGGCGTTTTGTCTAATTGTTCCACAAGATTGTACTGCTTTGGGATGGAGGTGGTGCCTTGTGGAGCTGCCTTGATGGTGACCTTGCCACGACGTGTAACAACATTGCAATTTGAGGTGGGATTTTTGAAGGTGATAGTTGCAATTTGTTCACTGGCATCATACAGGTGATTGACAGTGTAATTATACGCAGCTTGCGTATAATAAGTGGTATCAGGACCTCGTCTGGATGTGGAAGGACCCCTTTGATCTTGCAATGGAAGTGGATTCTTGAACATCTGATGATCATGCCCTTCAATTTCAATTTCTCCTCGGTCAATAAGATCTTGAATGAGATCTTTCAATCGGTGACAATTACTTGTCTTGTGTCCTCTTCCTTGATGGAACTCACAATGTTCAGTATCCTTCCACCATGTTGGTTTGACTTGAGGCTCATAATTTGATAACTTAGGTAGAGTGATCAAATTCTGAGAAATGAGTTGTCGCATCACCGTTTCAATGGGTTCCCCTAAGGGAGTGTATGTGCGTTTTTGTTTTTTGTGGACGGGGTCTTGGTTCATCATGAGATGTGATGCGACCTTGATTAGGAAGAACATTTGTGTTATTTTGAGGTGGAGGATTTTGTCCTACAAACCAAACCACAGGTTGTGCATTTTGTACAGTCCGAGCATCCACAACTCCGTTGTTGACGATATTCTTATTCTTGTTCCAGAAGTTCGGTTTATCGCTATTGAAGTGCGGGCGAGGACCATCTTTGGGTTCATTAAAGATTTTGATGAGTCCTTTTTTGATGAGTGCCCTTTCACATTTTATACCTTTGGTGATCATATCGTTAAAAGAATCTGTATCTTTGACATCCAGGTGAAATTCCATTTCTTCGTTTAAGTTGGAAATGAAAATTTCCACTAGTTCTTGTTCAGGTAACTGAAGAGAACGTCTGCTAGACATTTGGCGCCATCGTTGCAGGAATACTGAGAATAATTTACCTGGTTTTTGTTTGGTGTTGCATAGATCAGCCATGGTGATGTCGTGTTCAATATTATAAGAGTAATGAGATAGGAACTTCTGGATGAGTTCCTCAAATGTTCTTATGCCACCTGGTAGTCGGGAAAACCATGATGTGGTTGTTCCTCCCAAACTTTGGGGAAAAAGGTGCATTAGGTATGTGTCTTCATATGCGACTTCAAGACAAGCGGAATGAAATTCTTGGACATGATCACGGGGATCTCCCTTTCCTCTATATTTTTTGAATTTTGGTGTTTCGAACCCGCGTGGAAAGGGTGGCATATAAAGATTCCTATCAAACGGATAGGGACAGATGTCATTAAGTGAGAATTGATTGGTCTTAACACCACTATGAAGTTGTTGGGCGAGATTCTTGACTTGTTGCCGCAACATCTCCATTTCATTTGGAGGAGGAGGTGGTGGGTTACCTCGAGGGATGTTATATCTGATGTGATCTCTACGCCTTTCCTCCTCATGGCGACTTTGTCTTTCTGATGCTTGTCTTAATTGGGCAAGATCAAAGTTTGAGGGGAGTTTGGCTCCTTCTTGAGCGAGTTTTAAGAAGTGAGCATCTGCATTGCTCCTTAGTATTTCATCAAATAATCTGTTAAAATGAGGATTATGCTGAACCCTTTCGATTGTTGAAGGAGTGGGTGTACCTGGGTTTTCATCATTCCCATTTCCTCCAAGTGCTTCTTGAAATTCATTGAGGTTGTCCTCTTCTTCCTCAATTTCTATTTCTCGTCGCCTTGATCGTGATCGGGTTTGAGCCATTTTGTTTGCAAGTTTGTTTTTGAAGTTGATTGAAGATAATGATGAGTGGTGATGAAATGAAAGATTGATTGGTTGGTGATTTGTGTTGTATGGGGATCTCTAGCACTTTAAGGTAGATGTAACCGAAATTCCTCCTTTGAATTGCTTGTTTGTTTTGATGAGATTTGATGTGATAAGGTGCAGAGAAATCTGAGATGTGTTACAGATTTAACTACCTAGCAATGAGAGGATTCACTCATGAACTAGTTTTAACCTGCGTAGATGTGTTTCTTAGGATGAGCTTATCCTAGATGTAGAAACAATCTAAAAAGTGATGTGATGTGTTTGATTTCAAGCAATATCTAAAAGAGAACTTGGGACAAGAACCTCTTAATGTTTTGAGAGTTGGGACGGATTGATGATGAAGTGATGATGTATGAGTGAGATGATGGATGAAAATGTTTTCAACTTCAATAAAAACTCTATGTCACAAATGGGACAAACTCTACCTCTTCCCTTTCAGGCGTTGGTGGCACTTCTCGAGCTGTGTTGTAGGTGATACAGATGTTTGGGAAGAAGTTGGGATTAATCTTTCCTCCTTGATTTTTGTGATAACTCAGAGCTCTATATTGCATAAAAGCTCTACGATTCAATGATTCTGAATCAAACTCGTTTGTTTTACCTTGAAGGTATAGACGCATGCGATGTAGAAAGACTCTATGGGAGACAAAGATTTGTCGATTGATATAGAAGAATTTCCTCCTTTTTATTAAAGCCTTTGAGCTCAATGGTCTTCTTTTCAAGGTAATATTCTGATGACACTTCTTCTTTTGCAAGATGTGAAGAATGGTCATAAAATGTGATTCTTTGTTTGTTTGTACCTTGTTTTTGATGTTTTTGGTTGTGTTGACAGATGTTGGATGAATACTTTGTTTTTGGGATTGATTTTCTGATTTTTCTTTGACAAGAAAACAAAGCAAGCACACAAACACAAGAATGTTGCCTCAAAAGGCACAAATGAGTATGGGTCTAGATCAACCCAATCCTTGGACTTGTTTTTGACCCTTCCTTTAGATTTATTTTAAGGTGTATTTCCAAAGCCTGAAGTTGGCTCAATTTGCACTAGGTCTGTAAAACGAACACACTTCAAACACTTTTTATCCCTATGGTCAAATGGCCAGTTGTGATAAATTTAGCCCACATCTTGATATTTCTTCGACTTTGGTACTACATACCTTATGAATCCCGTTGTGGTAGGTAAGGATGTGATATACTAAGTCTTGCATGAGCATAACAAATAGATGATCCCTATGATGGGGGAGTCACCACTTTTATCAAGCCACAAGTGACCTTTCAAAAAGCTATGTTTCTACTCTAGGAAATATGTATGGTGAGTATCTTGGGAGCAAAACCATCTATGCTCTTGCACTAAATTATACCTCAAATATCCTCAATCAATAGAACAGGTGGGCTACTACTTAAAGGTGTTTAGTCATGTTCGATGGCTTTGGACATAAGTTCATTCTGCAGTGACTCACTTAAGAGCCTTGTAACTAGTGGTGGGGCCCATTTGTCCTTTCAGCCAGTTACACTGTAGGAACAGCTATACCCAAGGCTACAGCTTTTGCTCTCACCTGATTTCTATAGCGGCTCGAAGGATTTACCACTCGAGGTCGTTCCCAAGAGTATCGATCCCTTGGAAGGCCTCTCTTAAAAAGATAAAATGTGAGCGTTACTAACACTTTTCTCTTGCACCTAGGACCACGAGAGCCAAGGGAGAGGATAGTGTGTGTTAGAAGTAGGTCCACTCGACTGACTTTTGTGCACAAGCATGCCAAAAATGAAATTCACTTGTTCTTTTTAATCCAACATTTGTAAAGATGATCTAACTATTTGGAGATGTTGCTCCAACAGCCATGGTGTTCTTTTTAACTTCAAAGGCAATGTGTTTTGTAATCTAGAATTTTGAAAATCCTGGTCAACTTAATGAAAAACACGTTTTGCTTTGAAGGAAAATTTGTTTTTAAAAAATAAATCAAAAACAAGTGGTTTGTCAGTTTTATTTGCACCAAATTTTTGAAATGTGGATTGTAAATTTTAGGTCCCAATTGATGCAATGAAATCAAATTTTGTGTTTGTTAATTTTAAGCACCAAAGAAAATGAGGCCTAACTAGAAAACAATGAAAAACTATTTTTTGTGTTTTTAAGTTCTTTTTAAGCACTTTAAATGAAAATTTTTTGTGATTTTTGTTGGGTTGTTAACCTGCACAAAGAAAAGAAACAAGTTAATAAAATCAATGCTCAAAGGGGGGGCTTCCACAAGCCTAAATTCTGATTTTTTTGGTTACAAGTCAATTTGGGCGACACTCTGTCGCAATAGCGCTATTCTGTGTTTTTGCAGAAGCGCTGATTCATACAATAGCGCTAGTCTAAGTGATCAGAAGCGCTAATTTAAACGGTAGCGCTGAAAGAAGAGAAAAATCCGAGAAGACAAAGGCGCTAGAAGTGTGTCAATAGCGCTGAAACTGTGACAATAGCGCTGGAATGTTGTCAATAGCACTGAAACCTTTTAAATAGCGCTATCTTAGGGTCAATAGCGCTAAAATAAATTGTTGCAACAGTGCTAAAACGCGTTGAATAGCGCCAAAGCGCGACCTGTGTGGCAGTTTCAACAAGCAAAATGTTAATTAAAAAAAAAAAATGATCAGAAGGTTGCGTGTTCGATTCACGTCGGGTTCACCAAATGATGCCCTCCTAAATGACACAAGGTTAGTCTAAGATCAAACAACACAAAACACACAAGATGTTAGAGTTAATCAATCAAAGACTAAATCTATGAAGGCATTCCAAAGGAGACACTAAAAACATGCTAATGAATCTAACTAAAGAAGTAAGACAATGAGATATCTCCAACTATCTCTTAACATGATATTAGCTCCTTTCTCCCTTGTTCCTCTCCTCTCCAAGTTCCAAAATAGTGTAGCTCTCAGCAGCTTTTTGCACTATGGATGCTTATGGAGGATTGAGATTGTAGTATAGCTCCAAACATGAAATGAAAAGCTAATACTAAAATAATATATTTTAACCAAAAGATAAAAGATTAGATTGTTTATGCTAAATGCTCTCTAAAATGGCTATAGTCTAAATGCTTACAAGTTTTCAGGATCTGGATTATGAAGGAATGGGCTCTATTTATAGGAAAAATGGAGCAATGGATGGCCAGGATTGAAAGGTTTAATCAAGGGTCAAGCTTGAAAGTTGGGGATCCATGTGCACAATTTGCACCAATGAAATAGTGACAAGTGTCAACATAGGATTGGGTTGAGAGAAGAGGTTGGAGGCATTAAAGGCTTGAGAAGACCTCATGGTTATCTAAAGGCTAAGGGTCAAGTCTAAATTAGGATTACCCACTGGATTAAGAGTTAATGCAAGGATAAACCTTTGTGCAAATGATTAAGAGATAATCATGGTCAAAGCATTAAAGGCTTGATGAGACCCTTGGGTTGGGTAGAGGTTGAGTCAAAACAAATGTTTTAACTATGTAGGAGGGTTTGGGTTAACCATTAATGGTTATTGGAGACTTTGTGGATTAAGTGGTTGAAAGTTGGAAGCCTTTAATGGCTATCAAAGACTTTGAGGATTTAAGTGGTTGAAGGTTGAAAACCTTTAATGGTTATCAAAGACTTTTAGGCTTTGAGAAGTGACTCCATTTTGCTTAGGAATGTGACAATAATTAGGGGATGGATTAGGCTAATTAGGAAGGGGTTAGAAGAATCTAGAAGGGAATTAGATTTTGCAAGTGGATTTGGTGGGTGAGGGAAAATAGGATTTTATTTAAAATAAAAATTCATTTATTTCAATAAATGTGTGCAAGTTGCATTTGTAGGAAAATGCAAGTGGGGTGGGGGATAATGATTTAAATAAATGTTTTATTTAATTTATTTAAAAGAGGAAAAGGGGGATTTAATTAAATAAATTGATTTTATTTATTTAATTGATTTGTATTTGGTTTAATGAATTAATTAAAATAAATTGAATAATTTATTTAATTAATAGAAGAATGTTTGGGGATGAATTAATTAAATATTAATTTAATTAATTGGTGGCTAGTGGATTTTTAATCAAATAAATATGAAATATTCATTTAATTAAAATAGACAGATTTATGTGACTACAACTCTTATATAAGAGAGATCATTGTAGGACATTTGATGAGAGATGGGAGAATATTATTAGGCAAAATAAGACAGACCTATTATGTGAATTATAGGTAAAAGGTTTATGTAAGAAGCAGAGCAGAAACCGGTACTTGGATCTGGCATTATAGATGCTATTCTAAAGAAGTGAAATCCATTTTGTAAGTTAGTGAGACTTCCTATTTTGTATTTGAGCAGTGAGCTCTAGGCAGTTGGCCTTCCTGCATGTGCAGGCCCCTCTTGTAGTAGTACTATTCTCTTATTGGCCAGTAAGTGAATATTGTGGGTCACAAATCCCACCAAGGTTTTTCCCACACCGGGTTTCCTTGTTAAAACCTTGTGTTATGGTGTGTTTTTCATGTGGTTGTTTTTATCTCTGTTTATTGCATTACTTTCTGCTTACCAGTACACAATATTAATATGCTCTACATGTTTTAAGTTAAGAAAATCTATCAACCAGTTAGATACTGGTTCACCCCCCTCTCAGTATTTGTGGGAATCCTAACAATCGGTATTAGGGCTTGGTCCTTTATTTTCAGAAGCCTAACAGCTTGAGGAAGATCTTGACACCGGTAAAGATGAAAAACTTGATGAAACAACTTGAAGTAGCTCTCTCAGACTATGATACAGAAAAATTGAAAAATATCAAACTTGAAGATGATCTAAAGGCAGCTCAGGATATTATTCAAGAACTTCAAGAAAATCTTACTATTGCAAGAAACAAGAGAAGAGAACTTTGTGAAAAGATGCAACTTGAGAATGATGAAAAGGAAACTCTTAACGATATGATAAACAAACTGAAGCAAGAAAACATGATAACAAAGAATGAGATGCAGGATATGACTATGAGATTTTGTAAGGAAATTGAAGATAGAAAGAAGAATGAAGAAGATTTGACTAGAAGACTACGTGATGCTGAAAATGAGAACACAAGACTTAGCTATGAAAATGATTTGTTGAAAATAGATATGATGCACACTCAGAATGACTCAAATGAACTGATGAGACATAAAGAAGTCTTAGAAAGAGAACTAGATACTGCAAATAAACATAAAGAAAAATTCAAGAAAAGCTCAGAGGAACTTGGTAACTTGCTGAAGAATCAAAAACCTAAAGGTGACACTTCTAGAATTGGCTTTGAAGTTAGTGAAAGCTTTGGTACTACAAACACACAGGATCATAACAAACTGGTAAAACAACCTACTTCTTATAAATTTAATGGAAAATGATTTAACTATAATAAGTGTGGTCATAGAGAGAATGAATGTAGATATAGAAACTATCAGAACACCAATGCACCCACCAGTCAATGTTCAAAATGCAACAAAGTTGGTCATAACTCTGAAAATTGCAGAATGAATGTAAGATGTTATGTTTGTGGAAGATTTGGACACTTATCAAATCAATGCAGAACACAAACTGGCATAGGTTATGGAAAGGATATTCAGAAAAATAATTTGACTTGTTATGCTTGTAACAAGATTGGGCATATTGCTAAATTATACAGAAGTAAGGGATCACCGGCAAACAACAGAAGTTCCAGTCTGAAAGGAAAAGAAAAAGTTGAAGAGGTTAAGCAAGAATTCTCAAAACAATGGATTAGAAAGTCAGACCTAAGTAATGCTGGGAATATTCCTCCACCGGTAGAACCAATCAACACTCCACCGATAGGATAGAGTAATGCTCTACTGGCAAGAAACTCTTCATCAAATTGAAGAAAATTTCCTTTGAGGGTTTGGCAATCAAATGAGACATATGCTATTATTCCCTCGATAAATGGTGAGAAGTTGAAAGTTACTTCTATACCAGCAGACAATGTTAAGTGATTACTTAACCGGCAGGCATTAAATGTGGTAGTTGACAAATAAACATTATAAATTTGTGATTTTGGCTCCATTTCACTTCACCGAGCATTCAACATTCGAAGAGCACAAAATTTCCAGAGCTAAGGCATTTCGAGCAAAGAGGCAAAGCATTTCAGCAATCAATCCTTCCAAAGGCAGAAAAAGGTATTTATAATCATGGCATCCTCCTCTGCACCTGAATTTATAGAAAACCCTACTGTAGTTGAGGTAATCAAATGCCCTAGGCCCATATTTCAGTTAGTTCCCAAGATAGCTAAAAAGGATGACAATGTTGGTGCATTTTCCCAAATTCCAAAAGGAGTTGTTTATGCAGAAGACCCTAGAATGTACATCCATTTCCATATAGAGGAATTAGGAGATGAAGAAATCAAAAACATGTATAAGACTGTTATATGTGATAATTTTGGAAATGTGAAGCCTGAACATAAAATTGTTGAAACCCTAGGATTCACTGAAATCCTCTACATTCCAGAATTTCCTAAGGAAGTGATCAAGATAGTATTGAGTAGAGTACATGGTGAATTATTTTGGCTAGATTCAGTCCATAAAATTACCAAGGAAGCTATGAAAACTGTAACAGGGTTACCTTCCATCGGTAACAGACCAGACAAGACAAAGAAGGTCTCAAATGACCTTGTAACAAACCTAACTGGTGCATCATTCGACAAAAGGTCCTTGAGAGTTAATGATGTAACCAACATAAATATGAGATTTATTAGCATGATTCTAGGGTACAAAGCAACTCATGCAAATAGACTTAACTCAGTTTCTAGTTTATGCATAAAGAGTGCTTATGACATGGTTAAGGATAATGTGAAAATTGATGTATGTGAATGGTTAAAAGATGAGTTGATTGATAATTTAGGTAAAATCAAGAAGGATAAGAAAGGGACTTTTAGATTTGGTAATCTACTTGTATACTTAATGCTACACATAACCAAACAGGTGCCTAGTATAGGCAACAACAACCTTGGATTTGATATACTGGCAGGGAAACAGTTATCAGACCCATTCAACAACATGGGTGAAAACAAGGAAAAGAATATCAATGAGTACTTTCAAGCACTAAAGGCCAAAATGAACAAAAGAATCAGACTATCACAAGAAATTGTTAACAAATACAAGGATGATATATGTTTTGTAATTAAAAAGGATGAGATCTGGATGGAAACAGTTATCCCAAGAACAATTTGGGTTACTGAGATGGGTTATGAGACTGATGACCACATCATTGAGACTTATGCAAAAGCACTTCTTGAAGCACCCAGGGAACCAAAGGAAGAAGTATTTGGTAGTGCTGAGACAATCGAAAACCAAATTCAATCTAAGAAAAGAGTGAAAAAGGTTGAAGCAAAAGTGAGGAAAGGTTCAAGGTAGGCTAAGGCTATAAAAGAAGATGTACTAAAACAAACTGGTATCACTGAAGATGAGTTATAGGCACAACAACCTAAAAACCACCTTTCACCGTTAGCAACTTCTTCAAAGAGTGACATGCCAGCTGAATTCAAAAGAGTTGTAAGGAAAAGACAACCTTCATTGGTATCCACACCCTCACCTAGAATAACTAGACAAAAACAACAAGCAGCGAGGTCTCCGGTAAAGAAGAAAATTCCAAAGAAAAAGATAACACCTAAGAAGAAAAGGACTCAACAAAATATTTCTCCGATTGACAGACTATTGGATGAAATCACAGAAGAAGGAAAACTCAAGAACATAGAAAAATTATATGATACACTATCAGTAGATGAGAAAGAGCAAGTTGAAAACAGTGTCATTTTACACCTGGACATCTATAAGAAGTATTTGATGGAAGTTATAGATGAACTACCAGATGAACTATTCAAGAGACTGGAAGCAAGAAGACAAGCTGTTGTAGAGCTTGACAAGAAAATAAAAATTGAAAAATTACTTGTTGTTTACCCAGTTAACTCACCGAAGGAGATAGATGATCTAATTACAGAAGCCAACTAGTCAATATTCTCTACTGCACACCGGCATATTGCACTAATGGTTGGAAGAGTAAAAGAGGTAACAAAAGAAATTGAAAATGCATGGGATATATTCCTTGTGGAGAAAGAAAATCAGGAAGAGTACAGGAACCCCAAGCCTATCAAAGTCTATCAGAAAGTCAAGGACAAAGGAAAGGGACAGGTTGGTGGACCTCCTGGTATCAAAATAAAAGATAACTTATCCCCACTGCCTCTGATTACTCCACCAATAACAATAATAGATCAACCAGTAGATAAGAGTATGGATATAGAGGATACAAATCCTATTCCTGAAGTTTTATATGTAGTTGATGTTGATACTCACAAGGTCAACATTATGATAAACAAGGATACAACCGGTAAGACAGATATGGCTAGTGAGCCACCGACAACTGACAACATTGATAACACAGAAGGAAAAGTTGAAGATAATAGTACAGGGCAATAGGCAAAGACTCAGACAAAGACACCATCAGTTCAATAGACAAAGAGACAAGCAGAGCAACAGGCTCTGAAATAGGAACAGGTTCATATGGAAACAGTGCCACCGACAATAGGAGAGAAACAAAAACCCTTGCTGAAGGAAATGGAAACACAGATTCACCTACCAGAGGTCACTACAGGCATGGTTACTTCCTCCACCGCCAGAATTCAGAATGTTGGTTCCTCCTCAACAAGTTACAAATCAACCAATGTAACTAAAGTTCTTTTAGAGTCTTTGAAGAAAATAACTGATTGTAGTTCACAAGCCTATAAAGCTATAGATGACACAATTCCAATTTTGAAGATGATAGCTCCAAAATGCAATATAGATAATAAGGATTCTTTAAGCCAGCTTGACACTTTGTCTAAATACATCATTGAGAACACAGTGACAGTTGAACAGATAAAGGAACAGGCATTCAAAGACAGGTTGGAAATTGAAAAGTAAAAATTCCTTGAGGATCAAATAAAGAAGTGTACAAGGGAATTTGACACACTTCTACCGAAACTATGCAATTCATTGAAGGAATTTAAAATTCTGTATAGAGACATTTGCAAGACAAACATTTTAACGGTTGACATAGATAAGAAAATGAGCAAGATATAGGATGAAATCAATAAACTTGCTGACAATTTTGTTAACTCACCTGATACATTATCAATTTTTGAACACAAGATAACAAGTTTTGAGGAAGAATTACTTAATTTAGGAAGAGAAAAGGAGAGAATAATAAATAAGGCCAAGAATCTAAAACTGAGACTAAGTCCAAAACTGGAATATCTAGCATCCTTGAGAAAGGAAATATCTGAGGCATTAGTACAAGGACAGAAAACACCGGTAAAGCATATGTAGCACCTCACCGGTACAGTTCAAAGAACAGAGGCAGCAATAAAAGATAGTAAGAAGTTCATGGAAAGCATAAATTTGGTTTTGGCAAATCTTTTTCAAATTGTAACCACCCAGCTACAAGGCTGAGACAGAAAACTTCAACTCTATTGACACCTTGACAACCTTTGTCATTGATGCCAAAGGGGGAGTAGTAGTATGAGAAAATAATCAACAAAAGACTCATCTACTTAGGGGGAGCTCATATATTTTTGGTACACATTTTTGGATTACAAATTTTGGATACACTTTTGAAATTTTCTCATGAGTGTTTCCATCAATGCCAAAGGGGGAGATTGTTGCAATATGCACACTCCAATGAGACATTGTAGGTGATTGAAGGTTTTGTCATTGATGGCAACCTTACAATCCTATGACATCGACAAGGCATTATACCGGCACTAGCAAGATCAAACTCTACATTGACACTCACATCACCAGCACCGGTAGTGAAAGGAAGCATACCAGCATAGAAGCCGATAAGATTTTTGTTATTAATATATTTTGTTTATTATTATAAAATCATTGTAAGCCAACTTGGCAAGTTGTAAAATGACTCTTATATAAGAGAGATCATTGTAGGATATTTGATGAGAGATGGGAGAATATTATTAGGCGAAATAAGGTAGACCTATTATGCGAATTATAGATAAAAGGTTTATGTAAGAAGCAGAGAAGAAACCGGTACTGGATCTGGCATTATAGATTGTATTCTGAAGCAGTACAAGACACCAGATTTATATAATCCATTTTGTAAGTCAGTGAGACTTCCTATTTTGTATTTGAGCAATGAGTTCTAGGCAGTTGGCCTTCCTACATGTGCAGGCCCCTCTTGTAGCAGTAATATTCTCTTATTGGTCAGTAAGTGAATATTGTGGGTCACAAATCCCACCGAGGTTTTTCCCACATCGGGTTTCCTCATTAAAACCTTGTGTTATGGTTTGTTTTTCATGTGGTTGTTTTTATCTTTGTTTATTGCATTACTTTCTGCTTACCGGTACATAGTATTAATATGCTCTACATGTTTTAAGTTAAGAAAATCTATCAACCGATTAGATGCTGATTCACCCCCCACTCTCAGTATCTATGGGAATCCTAACAGAACTTCATCTCTCCTATTAAAGACATCTCAAACTCTTTCTTCATTTCATCTGCAAATGCATGACTCATTTTATCATCTCCTCCAAAGATTATGTCATCCACAAACACTTCACAGATCAGAATCTAATCACCTTCTGATTTTAAGTAGATGTTACTATCTTCACTTGTTCTCTGAAATCCAATCTTCACAAGATGAGAGTGTAGTCTTTCATACCATGCCCTAGGTGCTTGTTTCAATCCATACAGGGCTTTGTGTAACCTACACACCATGTTACTATCTTCTAATAAGGGAAACCCTTATGGTTTCTCTATATACACTTACTCTTCTAGGATTCCATTTAGAAAAGAAGACTTCACATCCATCTGATAAACCTTAAATCCCTTAATTGCTACAAATGCAAGTAGAATTCGAACACCTTCTAGTCTAGCCATAGGAGCAAAGGTTTCTCCATAGTCTTCTCCCTCCTCCTGAGTGTATCCCTTGCATACAAGCCTAGCCTTGTTTCTTACAATTGTGCCTTCTTCATTCAGCTTATTCCTGAAGACCTATTTGGTACCTATGACATTTTTATGTTCTGGTCTAGGCACCAAAGACCATGTTGCATTCATCTCTATCTGGTCTAGCTCCTCTTCCATTGCTTTAATCTAGTCTTCATCAGTAAGAGCTTCTTTGGAAGTCTTGGGTTCAAAATCAGAAATCATGCAAGAATTCTCCTTTACTTCTCTTCTTATGAGTATCCTTGCATCTTTATCTCCTATGATTTGCTTTGGATCATGATGTAGCTTCACATATCTAGGAATGACTCTAGCTTGATGTGCTAGCTTTTCTTCTTCTTCTTCACTAACCTCTTCTTCTCTTACTATAGCTTCTACCAGTACAGGAACACTGAGATCTTTACAATTTTCTTTCTTAACCGGTTCCCAGAAGGCTATACTTGGTTCATCTTCCACTTCTTCGTTACATGTTTCCTCAGGTTCCTCAGGGGATTCATCAACCCTGTCATTAATACTTTCAACAATTTTCTGAGTTCTATTGTTGTAGCACTTGAGAGTTTTGCTCTTAGTTGAATATCCCAGAAATATTCCTTCATCACATTTTGCATCAAATTTACTCAAATGGTCACCTCTCTTGAAATAGCACTTACTACCAAACACTTTAAAGTAACTCATAATGGGAGTTTTCCTGGTCCAATACCCATAAGGGGTTTTATCTTTTCCTTTCTTGATGAGTACCCAGTTCATAGTGTAGACACCTAAAAATGGTCAACACTTGCAGAGTCATACTTTAACATTGGCACATTGCCTTATTTTAGGTTTTTGCGTCACATTAACATTTCTTCTATGTTGCGTACTTGGTCTTTATCATTTGCGAGCATTGAGTCATTCTTCTGCATTCTTCATTTATCTCACTCTCGAATTCGGTCTTGTCGACAATAATCTTCAGTCATGATTTTGGTCAATCTTATCTTGTCGCATCTATGTGCGTATTCATTTGTCATCATTTTGGACATCGTCAATCCTAATTAGGGTTTTGTCCTTTTACCAATCTTGTCATCATGCGATTGATTTGTCATCGTTTTGGACATCGTCAATCCTAATTAGGGTTTTGTCCTTTTACCAATCTTGTCATCATGCGATTGATTTGTCATTGATCGTTGTCGTTATCAATCTTGTCATCATGCGATCGATTTGTCATCGATCGTGGTCATTTTCAATCTTGTCATTTTGCAATCTATTTTGTCATCGATCCTTGTCTTCTTGTCAATTTTGTCATTTTGCGATTGATTTGTCATTGATCGTTGTCTTTCTCAATCATGTCAATTTGGATCAATTTGTCATTGTTCCTCGTCAATTGGCACATTTATCAATCACATTGTTTGTCAACATTGGTCCTTTGTCAGTCTGAATCATGATCAAATCGAATCGACATCAATTATCTTTTGTCAGGACCTAATTGTTGTCCTTGCATTTCTAATTCATCTTCTAAGGTTTTATGATTTATTCATTTAATCTTTTTTGTCATTTTCCCTCTAGGTTAAAGAATTTATTTATTTATCCTAAGTCTTCTTGTCACAATTAAATGTTTATTTAATTGGCTAATTAATTCCTCCTATTTTTGTAACTTAATTAATGAATGAGAAATTATTAATTAATTTACCTAATTTGCATCAATTTTCTATTTCATCATTTCTAATTTTCTAATTTCCTATTTTCTAATTTGTCAAATTCAATTTCCACCTAATTAATTTTTCTCTAGTTCTCCCTATTTTTGTGCTTCGGTGGAAGCATGAATTTCTCATGCGTCATACTTTTGGCATAGCAAGATGTCATAGGCTTTTAGTTCTCTAACCTTTGCATTGGCAATATGTCATAATTCATGACATAGAAGGTGTCATAACATTCTTCTTTCCACTCATTTTTCCCATTTTGAAATCAATTGCCTCTAATATCAATTTCATGTTAATCTTGTCTTTTCTCCAATTTATCTATAAATTGGATGAATTTATTCAATCAAAAGGGTTGAATCAATCACGCTTCTAGTACCCTTATGCTGTCATCTCGTCAATCTTGCTTTCACATTATACTTATGCAGTTGAAGGTGAGATCCACAAAACAAAGCTATTTGAAGGAGAAAGAAGGACAATGGAGCCACATGAAGGAGACATTCAAGTTTGCAATGGTTTGCGTTTTCATGTCTTTATTGAGTGTGTTTAGGATTGATCATTGCAATTGAGTTTTCGTGATTGAGCTAGCCTAATTTGCTATTTGCTTTGATGATTTCCACATTTCCTATCTACACATAGTATAGACTGTAGTGCTCACCACTTCTCTCCAAAAAGTGTGAGCAACCTTTCCTTGGATCAGCATTGTTCTAGCCGCTTCAACTATAGTCCTGTTATTTCTTTCTGCTATGTCATTCTATTATGGTGTCCTTGGGGAAGACAACTGCCTCTTGATACCATTATCTTCACAGTACTTATTGAATTCATCAAAAGTGAATTCTCCTCCTTGATCAATTCTCGGGCATTTTATCTTTTTACCACTTTCTTTCTCTACTAATGCTCTGAAAGCTTTGAACTTTCCAAATGCTTCAGACTTGTCTTTCAAGAATGTGACCCACATCATTCTTGAGTAGTCATCAATAAGAATCATAAAATACCTATCTCCCTAAATACTTCTAGTTTTCATAGGACCACATAAATCAGTATGCACAAGATCAAATTAAATTTTTGGTGAAAAAGATGTCATGCCCAAAATTTAGGGCAAAAATGGAACAATTTTTTTTTAAAACATACTAATTAATTAACAAGTCCACTCACACGACAAGTGTTATAGAAATTTTCATAATTAAATTCGAGCTAGTCCTGAGGTGAACCAAGCATCGATAGATTGTTAAATTCAAAATTGCGAAAAAACTAACGGGTTTAATTTTATCTCCACGAGATACCTAGTCATTAGGTTTATTAAATCAATCACGTTAAAGAAAAATAAGAGAGAAAAATTAATTTAATCTCCAATATGACTATATAGCCTAACCAACCATTTTTAAATTTCTCTTTATTACTTGCTTCAAAATTATAACCAGAATTATATAAATATATATATATATAAATATATATATATATATATATATATTTATATATATATATATATATATATTTATAATTAAATACTTAATCCAAATTATGACCAGAATTTATATATATACATATATATTTTAAATATTTTAATTCTAATTCAAAAGCACAATAACTTTCTAAATATTAATTCATATTTCTCCAACCCTAATTAGGGTTCTATTTTCTCATTTTATAATATCAAACCTAATTATCATATTATTTTTAAAATCCATTTGCCCTAGCCCCACCCGGGCTAGGGTTTAACCCATATCTTTTTTAACAGAAAATTTTATGCTGGGCCGAAGACCCCAAGGCGGCCATGTTTATTTTTTTTTGTGCAGGTTTCGGATGTTAGAGGCGGGGAGAGCCGTGGCGCCACTGTGTGGGTGCACAGTGGGCGTCGCGGCACCACTGTGTGGGCGCACAGTGGGCACCGCGGCACCACTGTGTGTCCACACAGTGGGCGCCGCTAGTGGCTCCCCACCGTGTGGCCACACAGTGGTGGCCGCGGCCGTCCACTGTGTGTCCACACAGTGGGAGCCAAAGCGGCTCCACTGTGTGTGCACACAGTGGGCGCCGCGCGGCCCTCACTGTGCGTACACACAGTGGGGTCCACGTGGACCCAAAAACATTTCCCCATTTTTTAAAAAAAAAAAATTTAATATTATTATTTTTTTTAAATATATTATATATATATATATATTTATATATATGTATATATATTTATATATATATATATATATTTATATTTATATAAAATTTATAATCATAGTTTAAAAAGGGTGAAATTATTCCAATAAATACATTTAAAAAAAAAAAAAAAAAAGATTTACATGCAACAATCTTAAATTAATATACAAAAGAAAAGCAATATATGTTAATTCAAAAATACATATATATATATATATATTTATATAGACTTAAGTTCCCTTTTTTTTAATTATTTGTTTCTAATTGCTGAGAGGAATGAAGCAAATTCAATTGTTAAGCTTTTTAACCAACACTAATTAGAAATACAATCTAGAAAAACTTTTCAGGAAAAACAATATACTTCTCCTTAATAAATATATTCATTGATTTTTCAACTAATTAAGCAATAACTTAAAGCATTTTTTTTTTTTTTAAATACATAAGATTTTTCAGTAAAATAAATTCATATTTTGCCACAAGTAAAATATAGATAAAATTTAAATGAAATCTATTCTTTTTCTCCATAATACAAAGAAGCTTTTGCATGCAACTCAAAATAACTTTTCTTTTACTACAAATCAGAAGTAGAAATAAAACAAGCTTTTCTTCTTACAACTCTAAGATATTCTGCAAATTGCACTGGATGTTTCTTTGTTTAACCACAACAATAACCCTAAGTCAAATTTCAAGAATTACATCTTGCCTCTCATTTCTAAGAATGAGGGCTTGCTTCTATAATAACTTTAAACAATTATTTGCAAATGAAATAAAGTATCTTCAACAATAATCTTCTGTATCTTTTCATGTTTCCTATTCTCTTTGTCCCGACTTTCCTGCATAATAGAAAAACACAAAAATGACCATGGAGTGCTCACCTCCTAGCCTAGGCTAACTGGTAGCCACCCCCGAGCTTGGAGAACCAAATCCTAGACGGGTAACAAACAGGCAAACACATAGAAAGCATTGCATACAGATTTTCCAGACACATTCCCAACTTGGCTTTCACAGCACCACACTTTGGTGATGAACATTTTCAAAGGGTGGTAGTGGACCAATTCCCTGAGGAGAACTGCAAGTATGAATTAAACAAGAAGCCACCTCATGGCACAATAATAATATCAAGAATCTCAACCCCTTATTCCTTATGCCCCCCAAAGGCATTCTAGTCTTATATCCCTCCTTATGACCCCCATTGCACAAACAGGCCATGCAGCAAGGGTCACACAAAGATCCCTTGTGATCGCTCTCAAAGAGAGTCTTTCACTCGAGGGTTGTCACTGCTACCACCCTCAAGATCCTCTTCTCTCCCAAGAGTAAGAGATCTTGAGAAAACTCCCAAAACACAACAATTCATAAAGCAAAAATACCAAAAGATTTTCTAACACAAACTTTCAAGAACATGGATTTCTTACACCACAACTTCCAGACATAAACAAGAAGAAGACAATAAAAAGAATAACTGAAACCAACCTTAATCTGCCAAAGGTATTATTATATTTGATGAAGAGCTGCCCAATCCACAAATCTTTTTCCTTCTACCCTTAATCAATTTTTCTATTCCATAACATTATTTTCTTTTCAAATTTTCTTCTGTCTCCAAAAATGGAGAGTGGGTGATTACCCTCCAAATCTCAAAAATCTTGCTTAAGAAGCTCACTCTCAAAGTTCTCACAAGTTTCTAAAAACCAAAAAGGAAAGAAAGCAAAAATGCGAAAAGACTCTCATTCCAAAAGGAAAAATCTTGATTAGATTTAATTTCTAATTTTCAATTTTCGCTCAACTCAAAAAAGCCAATTTTTAAAGCGTTAAAAAGATCATTATAAAGTAGAAACTTGCCTAAAATTACCCCTAACCCCTAGGTATACCTTATGGGCTTTAGGAAACCCTATTAAACTACCCCTAGGTGTTCATTTAACCCATTTTAAACCCCTCTGAAGTTTATTTTCGGGTCAAACATAAGTTGACCACCCCAAATATTATATTCCCAAAGTATTTATGACAACACATTATTTTATTTAAGAAGAACTATAATTAAACACTTTCCCACCAAGAGACAAAATAAAACATTTGAATTTAAATCCACACGTGTCAAGTGACACAAATAAAACACTTTTACAAAAATAAAACATGAAATTGTCTCTTGTGGTTTTTACACAATAATTTTAAATAACACTTAACACTCATGCAGCATATACTGTTACGAATAAAATACAACACAAACGGGGTGTTGTCTCTCTAAATAGACAAACCCTGGCTTACGAGCATACATAAGTCTAGGTTTTTCCATGGTCACATGGTAAATTTTCCTGCGCATCTCAATTTACACATTAGTACTTCCAAATATCCATATATAATATAATTCAATAATATAACAATGCACATCATAACTTGCATACAATTTTCATTTGCACAGATCAAATACAACTTTTACCAAGCAATTTCACATAAGCAATTTCATCCCAATTCACATAAACTAAACATGCATCATAGTTCTATATTCAGAGTAAAGTCCTGCAAATTCAATAACGACATCTATCATTGCAATATCATCCTATCTAACAATCATGTAGTGTTTTATCTCATAAAGCATATAAGTAAATCATCAAATCATAGCAATGTTATCCAAATCCTGAAATCATATAAGTTCTAAGTCTCAAAATGCATCAAAATAAAGTATCCATAATAGTCTAAATGCAAAATCCACTGAATGTCAGACTAAGTCGAGGTGAGGCCTCACCTTACCTTTAAACTTTGAGGAAGACACCTTCCCAAGTTGACATTCTCTGCACAAAGAATTCTCAGGTTTGTTCAGCAAAGGTAATCCTCTTACCGCCTTGATCTTACTAGCTTTAATAATATTGTCAAAGTTCATATGACAAAGTCTCCTATGCCATATCCAACTGTCATCAAACTTAGCCATTAGACAGCGACTTATCTTGGCATTCAACTAAAATAGGTTGCCTCTGGTCTTCTTATCGGTGGCAATAAGTTCACCACTCTTCCCAATTATACTGCAGACTCTACCTTTGAATTTCATAACTAGTCCTTTGTCATTCAGCTGAGCAACACTCAATAGGTTATGCTTAAGACCTTCTACCTAGTAGACATCATCTACACTGCTCCTTCCATTCAGTGAGATGGATCCTTTACCTTTCACCAAGCATGGTGCATCATTGCCAAATCTAACAACACCTCCATCATATTCCTCTAGAGACAGAACCTTTCTTCGGTCACTAGTCATGTGGTGAGAACAACCACTATCAATTATCCACTCATTAGAGTTGTTAATGTGAGAGACAAGAGATTTCTTGTCAAACACTTCTTCCTTTACTGTTATAAACACTTTGTCTTCATTTTCTTCATCCTTTGAT
The DNA here is from genome assembly GCF_030272615.1 of Cryptomeria japonica. NCBI lineage: Eukaryota > Viridiplantae > Streptophyta > Pinopsida > Cupressales > Cupressaceae > Cryptomeria > Cryptomeria japonica. The sequence continues at coordinate 718,954,438 of NC_081413.1, read as the reverse complement.
TCTTCATCAGTGACACCTTCATCCATAGCAACTAGCCAATTTCTTTTGTTTCCTCCTTTATACTTTCTGAACCTCTCCGGTTTATCCTTATTGTCATTGTTAGGGAAATTAACAGCTATATGTCCTATCTTGTTGCAGGAAAAACATTTCAAAGGAAGTTTACCTCTATATTTTCCAGTTCCCTTCGGAAGTCTTTTAGCAAGAACAGCTTCAAACTCCATCAGAATCTCATCATCATCCATATCTCTCCATTGTCTGGATTCATAACTGGTACTAGTTTCTTTTCCTTTTCTGTATGGTATAGTAGATGCTTTAAAGGCTGACTCAATCTTTTGAACACTGCAATCATAGCTATTCAACTCATATGTAGTTAACTTTGCAATCATAGAATCTAAGGATACCTTGGTTTTATCAATAGACCTTAGTTCCTAGATAGCAGCAACTCTGATTGCATAGATTGGTAACAATGATCTAAGGACTTTACTAACAACAGTGGTATCATCAATAGTTCCACCAGTGCTTTTGATATCTCCAACCACAGTCCTAATCCTAATGCCATACTGTTGAATGGTCTCACCTTCAACCATCCTCATATTCTCAAATTTACCTCTAAGGCTCTCTTCCTTAGCTTTCTTTACATGCTCATCACCACCATAGATTTTTTCCAGTGCATCCCATACATCCTTAGGTGTGTTTGTAATGCCCACAAAAATACCCTAAAGAAACTAAACAATAATATACAAATGGAGATTTATTTATTTTTAATTAACATCTAATAACAACTAATGCAACACATAACATCTCCATCTATTTACATTCATTCATCAATTAACCAATATGAACATATATCATTACTCATTTCATGAATTAACGCAAGCAGAAACATCACAACATCATTAATCTTTCCCTAGGGTACTTTAGCATCATTACTTAAATTCATTTCCACAATAGCATACTATGCTCGTGAAAGGTATATTTCACCTTCATTAATGCATCATAATATAATTATCTACTCATGAGATATGCAACCTACAACATTACTTACTTCCCATGATATGCATAATTTTCTTTCTACCAATGCATCTATATGAATCATTCATGTTTACTAAATCCATTTAACATCCTATAACATATTCATTTATTACTCCATGAACATTCCTCTTTCAAGATTATTTAACATTCTAACTAGCCTCTAATCATCCCATGAGATACTACAACTGATCAATAATGCAATTCCATTCTATTCCAACTATAATCCATTCATTTCCATGACTCATAAGATCACCTCTCTACAATAGTACAATACATCTAGGCCTTAATTCCAATTTCCAACTATGATTCATCTAAAAATATAAGTACATCATGAGCATAGATCTTTCTACTACAAGATTCCATCTATGATATACAAAAGTATTACATTACATACATTTTATCTTATCCATTACATAAATCTGCTATAAGGTACATCCATAGTACATCATGAAGAAGAATCCATGTTCACGCAAGAAAAATCCAAAAGAACATCCCAATGGCTAAAAAGCACCAACCTTCCGACAATGTGGAATCAAAGGAACCACCCCCTATGCTATGAGATGACACAAGTTCCCAATACATACTCCAAACCTAAGTTGACACCTATAGCCAAGGAGACTAACCATGCAACAACTCTCAAGCAAGAACTTACACAATACAACAAGAATGAACTCCCAGAGGCATAAAACTCACGAAAAACATAAATGCATCCAATAAGCATAATCATAAATCATCAAGGGGAAACACATGTAGGAGTGGAGTGTCATCACATGCCATCCTCATAACACAATAACATAATAACACAAGGCACTAGCCTAATGGACATGTGGAGCCATCTCAACCGATGAGAGACTAAGGGAGATTAGCTTACCGTCTTCATGGCCTTCTCATGCTTATCCTAAAACATCCTCCCTAGGACTGAGTCATGAGGCACAATCAATTTAACATCTTATTAATTAATCTAACTACCCAACCCATCAATTATTAGGTTATCACTTATTTACAAATCATGGAAAACTCCAATGTGCCCTAGTGTTCTAGACTTTATGCATCCTTACAAGGAACCTTATGCAAGCCTATCTCTTGTGACCCCGGTCATCACAAGGAAGCCCACTCCCCCCTAACATGGTCTCAAACATGACAACACAAGAGGCTCTAGAATCATAATTGGATATGAGAACATGCATAAATTTAAAATCACAAATAATCCATATGCAAACAACAATATCATCTCATAATCATGAAACATGTGAAAGTTAACATCATTAGAACCAAAAATCAATGAGCCTCTTGGCCAAACAAACATATCAAGGCCATAAGAAATGCCATCAAAACTGAAATGAATCATCACATAATCTAAGAAAGGCCTATCCACTTGCTGACACATAATCACAAGAATCTCAATCTCTCTCCTGGTGCATGAACAAGAGAGGAAGCACAAACAACTCAAATGGAGTAAAATGCATACAAAACTCAAAAAAAATCATATGAAGACATCACCAATCATAAATAAATATTAGACAACATCATAAATTCCTTGAAAAAGCCTCTGGTACAACCCCAAATCCAACTGACATCAAACAGACTTCAAACTGGACAAAACCTTAAAAATACACATAATGGTGCATGCGACTGATACTTTAGCGCATAAAAAAAAAGTAAATTTTGGCAAAAAACTACTTAAGTGCAGAATCAAAACTGCTCGAAATATAATAAGCCAAATATGACATATTTATACTCGTTGGAATTGGCATGAAATGAACTATAAGAATATGTGAACAAAATAAAATAATAAAATTCATCCAAGGAAATCCAATTGAAAACATAATGCAGACTTTTGGAGGAAGAACATCTCCAGCACTGTCAAAACTGAGGAAATACTCCACAACCTTGAATCTAAAATATAGCAAGCATAATATATCACTCAAATATATTTAAAAAGACATTCCACATAACCAATAACATCCATACACAAGGGGATGAGTAAAAATAAAAAGGGGAAAAAGTCCTCTGAGTCTCCTCTACAGCAGAGCCAGATTGGGAGCTCACAAAGACTCTCCTCTTTCTCAGATTCACAATCTCCATAAGAACTCATCTACCAGGTTCAAATCTCCTTAATATACAATAGAAATCTTATTAAAATAATTCTTACAAGACATATACAAAATCTGCAAGATATTCCTCATGTTGAACATTCACGACAATGCACAGGAAGCATTATTTCCAGAACTATAAACCAAGCAAAGAATCTAGAATCCCATGGCTACCCATTCCACATCTAAGAAGACTAAAGAGAATGCATAAACCAAATCTTTTTTTTTTTTTAACCAAATCAAACACGGAGCATACAAGTTTCAAACTTTGAAAGCAAAACAAGAAACCAATGGAGAGGCCTCCAACCTGCAACCTGTGTGATGGTTTGTAGTTGAAGAAGAGCTCCCACAAGCCAAACCAAAATCCATCCAAAACCAAGGAAGAAAACTTGCTGGAGAAATTTCCAGAGAATAGACAAATCCAATCGAAAAAACTCACGGGAATGAAAATTAAAAGCAACAATAATTCAAAAACCCTAGCCTTAATTTTGGCCAATCAAAATATTCCATTTTGGAGTATATTTTACCAACCCACCATATAATATAATTTACTCACCCATTTTGAATTTAACCAATGAGAGTTAAGGGTAGGTAAAGTAAATAAAATATACTTATTCAACTAAGTGGGATTGTTTTTATTTCTTTATTTAATTTATTGTGCTCATACACCCCACTTAGAAATAAGAGGTCTAACTATTAAATAAATATAAGATGAAAATAAATTTAATCCAAAAGGGAATTAAAATCAAATAAACTAAAAGCTAATAAAATAAATTAAAGAACCAAATAGATAAAAGATATCAAATAAATGTTAAACCATAGAAAGTCAAATAAATAATTAAATAGTCAAATAGCATTAAAGATTAAATCACAAATACTAAATAAATATTAAACAACAATAAAGCTTATCAAATATTAAAATAATCATAAAATCAATAAATGTTAATTATCAAATAAATATAAATATCAAATAATTAAATATTCAAAACTTATAAATTAAATACATTTAAATAAACATTTCCAAATAGAAAACTACACATAATTACTCTAACATCATCAAGTAAATCAACCGGCATAAACTGGACTCACAATACCAAAGGACCAAGTTTACTAACTGACATGGCGAATTATGCCAAGACGCTGACTACTCGCAGTGAACAACTTAGACCTAGAGTATGTGAGGGGAAACTCATGCCATCTCTGAACCACATAAGCCATTGGAACTAAAGACACACTCAGACCTGTGATGCTAGGTGGAGTCGATGTCTGGTACCTGCAAAATCCTACAACCACAAAACGATAACACAACATATACATATACATATATAGAACAAGCAAGTGATAGAGAATCATGACGACATATCCCGCTCGCAATGAGTGATGTGGAATCATCTCTATCATGAAGACAGTCAAAAAATAGTCAAACACATCTCATAAACATCTCATCATATATAAACATAAAGTAGGGTTATTGTAATCGTAATCATCATGAAAACCATGATAAATCTAATCTATCAATAATCCATCACATAGTGAGCATATAAAATCCATCAAGTACATATATCATCAAATCACATGATCAATCATGATAGTACCAACATCCATATAAATAATCAAAATAGCATATGTCCAATATTGTCTAACATCAATCATAAGTCACTGAAGAACATGAGTAATCATGATCCAAATCATCAAAATATAGTCTAGATAAGTCTATCAAGCATAATATGAAAGTCAACTCTAGTCAAAATAAGTCAAATCAAGGGTGGACACTACATCCTCCCCCCCTTTACCTAGGATTACTCCTGGAAGCCTGAGAACAAATAGGGATATAGCTCTCTCATTTGCACTGCATCCTCCCATGTAGCCGAAGAATCATCAATCGGATCCCACTGGACCCTTACCTGCTCTACACTCCGGCCTCTGAATGACATCTCTCTATGCTGAAGAATGCACATGGGCTCCATAGAAAGCTTCCTATCCTCAACCTACAAAGCATTCCAATCCAACACATGCGAAATATTAGGATGATATAACCTCAAAACTAAAACATGAAAGACATCATGGATGCTGGATAAGCTAGGTGGCAAGGCAAGGCGATAAGCCACAGGACCAATCCACTCCAAAATCTCAAAAGGTCCAACAAACCGAGGTGCCAACTTAGAGCCTTTCTCGTAATGGATCAGACTCTTTCATGGGCGAACTCTCAGAAATACCCTATCACCAATAGAGAACTTCCTTTCCACTCGATGAGCATCCACATATTTGTTCTGTCTATCTTGAGTGGCCAACAAATGCTCTCTGATGTGAGCCACCTGATCCTCCATATCCTACATCATCTTTGATCCAATACACACTCTATCCTTTAAATGATCCCAACTCAAGGGCGTGCGACATGGTCTACCATATAACACCTGATAAGGAGACATACCTATAGAGCTATGGTAACCATTATTGTATGAAAACTTAACCAAATAGAGATAGTCCTCCCAACGAGACTGTTGATCCATTACGTACATCCTCAACATATCCTCCAATACTTGGTTCACCCTCTCTGTCTGCCCATCTGTCTCGGGGTGATAAGCTGAACTAAAGTTCAACTACGTACCCAAATAATGCTGAAGAGTTGTACAAAATGTTGATGTGAACACTGGATCGTGATCGGATATGATCCGTCGAGAAATACCATGCAACCTCACAACTCCTTCCAAGAAAACTTGAGCTACTGTCGCTGCTGTATACAAAGACCTGATCAGAGAAAAGTGCGCTACATTGGTCAATCTGTCTATAGTGACCATAATAGCATGATGACGACGTGAAGACATGGGCAATCCAGCTATAAAATCCATAGATATAATATCCCATTTCCATCCTGGAACCAAATGTGACTGTAATAATCTTGTGGGATGCTGATGCTCTGCCTTCACTCACTGACACTCTAGGCAACATGCCACAAAATCTATAATATCTCTCCTCATACCAGACCAATGATATATCTGTCTCAAATCCGTGTGCATCTTCTTGACACCTGGATCTGCCGAGTAAGGTGCACGATGTGCCTCCGACATGGTCAAAAGTCGAAGACCATCTGATGGTGGAACAGAAATGTATCCCAAATGCCTAAGAAGTCCATCTGATTCTACCGAGTAACCAGCATATCTTCCCTCAAGAGCTCTACCTATGGCAACCTCTGCAATAATCTCCTGATACCATACATCCGAAGAAAGGACACTAAGAATATGACTCCTCAAATCCACACTAAGAGACATTGCTGAAATCTCATGCCTCCTGCGACTCAATGCATTTGCTACCACATTATCCTTACCCTAAATATATCTCACCTCAAAGTCGTACTCACATAAGAACTCCATCCAACGCCTCTGTCTAGCATTCAAATTTGGCTGCGTGAAGATATACTACAAACTGCGATGATCACTGTGCAACTTGAATCTGTGTCCAAGAAGGAAGTGCCTCCACCTAACCAAAGCATGAACCACTACCGCTAACTCAAGATCATGGGTGGGATAGTTCTGCTCATGATTCTTAAGTTTACGCGACTCATATGTAGTCACACGACCATCCTGCATCAATACTACTCCTAGACCCTCCAAAGAAGCATCTGTGCACACCACAAAATTTCCCAAAGGATCTAGTACTGCTAAAATAGGTGAACTGGTCAAACACTCCTTAAGGATCTGAAATTTTGTCTCACACTGCTCTGTCCAAACAAACTTCTTCCCTTTTCTCTGAAGAGAAGTGATAGGATGAGCTATCTTGGAGAAATTATGAACATATCTACGATAATATCCTGCTAAACCCATGAAACTACGCACCTCTCCCACATTAGTGGGTGCTGGCCAATCAACAATCGCCTGAATCTTTGAGGGATCAACTGCAGTACCCTCTTCATAAATCACTTGACCAAGATACCTCACCTCTATCTAGAAGAAATCACACTTTGCCAAATTGGTGTATAGTTTATTCTCCTTAAGACACTACAAAACCTGCCTCACATGATCCTCATGCTCCTCAACCGATCTCGAATAAATCAAAATATCATCTAGAGTTACTAATAAAAATCTATCCAAATACAACCTGAATACACCATTCATCAAGCTCATGAAAAACGAAGGTGCATTCGTGAGACCAAAAGGTACCACTGTGAACTCATAATGACCATATCTAGTACGAAAAGTTGTGCGATGAATGTCTGCCTCCTGAATCCTCAACTGGTGATACCTGGACTTAAGGTCAATCTTAGAGAATATTTTGGCATCCTTAATCTGGTCAAATAAATCATCTATCTGAGGCAAGGGATATCGGTTCTTCACTGTCACATTATTAAGTTGTCTGTAATCAATGCATAATCGAAGAGATCCGTCCTTTTTCTTCACAAATAGCACAGGTGCACCCCAAGGGGACACACTAGGATGAATAAATCCCTTTGCCAACAACTCCTGTAACTAAACTCTCAACTCATCCAACTCCTGTGTGGTCATCCGATAGGGAGCTTTAGAAATAGGCTCAGCTCGTGGCACCAAATCAATCCTAAAATCTATATCTCACCGAGGGGGCATACCTGGAATCTCACTAGGAAAAACATCTGCAAACTCCTAAAGAATGGGATGTTGCTGCAATAAATCCTCTGAGCTAACTTTCCCATCCACATCCTTCACTCTAACCGCAAACAACTAGCAACCCTTACGCACACACCTCTTCATCTACATAGTAGAAATCATGCAAAGAGAGATAGGTCTCTGAATACCTACAATCTCCACACTCTTCCCACTATCATCCTTCAACTGCATTCTCTTACCTCTACAATCTATCTATGCTTGGTGAGATCCAAGTCAATTCATACCAAGAACCACATCATAAGATTCCAAATACATAACACAAAGATCCACAAAAGTCTGGCAATCTCCTAAAACTAAAGGACAATTGATCACAAGGGAATCCACTACCACTTTGGACCCCGTAGCTAACTCTACCTACCACCTATCATCCTGCTTTGTTGTAGCAAACCCACATCGCTCTACTAAGAAAGGAGAAATAAAAGAGTCTGACGCTCCAGAGTCAAATAACACAGAACAAGAGATACCACCTATCACACCTGATGTCTCTACAACGGTGGCCTAATGCTCATCCTGACGGTTATCAACTGCCACAAAAACGCGATGAGACCTACCTACATCTACAACTGTAGGCTCAAAAGTCACTGGCTTTTGCTAGCCTGACATCTGAGAAGTACGCTAAGGACAATGAATGGAAATGTGACTTGGTTGTCCACATGCGAAGCAATCTCTCCTGACAAACACTTTTCTACCTGGTGTTGTACTTGACTGCTGAACACTACCTCTACTAGAAGCTGGCTGGGAAGGAGTAGGTCTCCTGTCATGCTGACGATTGTGACTCCTATCAACCTAAAATCTAGCACCTCGAGAAAATCTCTATCCCTAAGAAAACCTCTTCTTAAACCGTTGACCACTACGAAAAGAAGAAGGATGGCTCCTAGCATATCCTGCAGACTATTGTTGTGGTCCTCTCATCGTAGATCCTGTAACAAGTGCACTAACTATCTGTCCTCTAGTCGCTCCTCCTGATGCTAATGAAATATTCTCCTTTTCTAGTGCCACCTTCTCCACCGCTGCCTCTAAGGTCTTAGGTTCGTGCATCTAAACCTCTCCACCAATATGATCATTCAGACCTCTAACAAAGTGTTGAATCAACATTGGCTCATCATCTACATATCCAACATACTGTCTAAGCTCAAAGAATCTGTGCTCATACTGCTCTACAGTCATCCTCTATTATCTCAAATCTTGGAACTCATCAGCCTTCCTCTGCCTCCAATGATCTGAAAGAAATCTGGCATGAAACCACTCCAAGAATAACTCCCATGATATCGTCGCTATGTCCAAATGCAACTTTTGTTCCTCCATGTGCCACCATGTCATCGCAAAATTGTGAAGATGCAAAATCACACATCTTGCCTTGGTGTTACTGCTACACTGGTGCATAGCAAAACATCTACCAAAGTCCAATAACCAAGTCTCTGCCTCCATGCCACTGCCTAAGCCATCAAATGTAGGAGGATGAGTCCTATTCAAATCTCTGATGTGACTAGCTACAAGCACCTCCTAATCCACCACAATTCTCCTCCTAGGAGAACGTGAATGCTCTCTCTCCTGATGCTCTGAATGATGAGATCCCTCCTAATGGTTCTCCTCCTATCTCGGTCCTAGGCGACCAAGAAGCTCCTGAAGCACGTTCACCAACTGTGGGATCAGATCATCTCTAGGCTGCTCCTTCTCCTGTTCCTCATGGTGTGGCTCTTCAGAAACCTCAAGGTGAGGGTTCCTACGAGTACCCATGCGACTGGCATGATGACGATCTCTACACCTAACAGGCATCTTATCTAAGAAAAATGCAAAGGAGACTATAAGCTAAACATCTAAGAAAACTATAACAAGAAAATAAATAGCAAGGATAAAACCACTAGGCTAACCCATGCCAAATGTTAAAATGCACAATGGACTCACTCGAAACTAGAGTACCCAGTGTTGAACTTGGCTCTGATACCAAGTTGTAATGCCTGCCAAAATTGTTGGATACAATTGTTTAATTGTGTATTGTCTTTGATGTTACACAAATGTCATATCAGTCTACCGAGCTCAAAATGTTTGGCAAGGCAGTTAGACAGAGTCTACTGAGTTCAGACGGTAAGAGAAGCAAGTTACAGAGTCTACCTAGCACTCCAGAATACTATACCGAGTTCGCAGTCTTTACCGAGTTCAGTCGGTCTTCGAAGAATATGTGAAAGAAAGTCAGTCTTTACCAAGTTCGCAGTACTTACCGAGTTCAGTCGGTTACCGAAGAATCAGCAGTGTTCACCGAGCATCAGTGAAATGTTTATGCAGCCGACCGAAGCAGAATTTATTTATTGAAACTTGTATATGTAGCCGACCTATGTAATATTTATTTTAACTTGTAATTGGGCCGACTTGGTAACCTGAATGGTATATATGAGAGATCAAGTTGCAATTTCGAAGTGTGGTGAAGTGTGAAAAGTATGGAAATGTGAAGGAGCAGAAATGTGCGAATTCTGATGAAGGATCAGTGATATCCTTGAGGTGCAGAAAAGATATATGTGATCAGTAAGAATCTATTGGTGCAGAACAGAGATCTGTATCAGCAAGATAAGTTGTATTTAATTCAGATCACTTCATTGTTGCTTTCTAATCATTGTAGTAGTGATACCGAAATGTCTTAACAGAGTTGGTCTAACAACCATTTTTGTAAATCCTCTGACAAGGTGACAATTCGGTTGAATTGTTCTTAAGACCTTTCACAAGGCCACTCCTAGCAGGGTGATTAAATCCTCTAACAGGGTCACACCTAATAGTGTGTTTTGTAACCTTTAACAGGGTTGGCTCCTAACAGGGCTCACTTCAGAAAAGTGAAAATCAGTAACTAGTTACATTGGTGGTTTTCCCAGAATTGGGTTTCCACGTTATATCTGGTGTTACTTGTGTTCATGTTATTTGTTTTATGCATGTTAATGTTTAATGAACAATGATAAGTTAATTTACCAAGTTTCAGCAGTTTATATTTAAGACATCTAAGGGACTTGTGGATTTATTTTTGTAGTAACTGATTCACCCCTCCCCTCTCAGTTACTCCATCCATATTTCCAACAATTGGTATCAGAGCTTTCGGTGCTTGTAGAAAGGATTTCAAGGATCTAAGCTAAAGATCAAGATGTCTTACAAGAGGGAAATTCCAAGGCTAAACAGAAATAACTTTTCAGCATGGCAAGGTCTCATGAGACTCCATTTGGCTTCCATTGGAGATACATGATTGACACATCTTGACACAGAATATGTGACACCCACTGGTACACTAACTGTTGCTGATATTGCTGCAAAGAAGACTCATAACACCATGATGATAGACATTGCATCTGCCCTAAGCTATGAAGAGTTTGATGATGTCAAAGACTACAAAACTGCATTTGAAATGTGGAACAAGCTGAAAGATATCTATGGTGGTGATGACAATGTGAGAAGAGCCAAAGCAGAAAGCTTGAGAGGACAGTTTGATCAATTAAAAATGAGTGAGGATGAAAATATTGCAAAATATGTTGAAAGAGTCAAAGCCAGTGTCAGTGCAATCAAAGCTTCTGGAGGTGATATCTCAGAGGAAACAATCATAAGCAAAGTTCTCAGAACATTACTACCCATTTATGCAATCAGAGTTTCTACAATTCAGGAAAGAAGATGTGAAGCAAATCATAAGATAAATTTAGAGGCCATAGTTGGAAGATTAACTGCATTTGAGTTAGACAACTATGACAACTATGTTCCAGCTTCCAAAAACATGGAATCAACATTTGAAGCTAAGGTTTCACTCAAGGAGAAAGGCAAAAAGAAAAAAGAATCTCAGTCAAAAAGTGAAGATGAATCAGAACCAAGTTCAGACAGTGATCTTGAAATAATTGAAGCTCTTCTAGCAAAGAAATATTCCAAAGGCAGAGGAAAATACAGAGGCAAAGTTCTTCTAATCTATTTTTCATGTGATGAAGTCAGTCATATTGCTGCTAGATGCCCAAACAAGCAGAGCAAAGATGAGAAGAAAGATCACAAATGGAATGGCAAAAAGGACTACAAATCATTCAAAGGTAAGAAAACATGCTTTATGGCTAAGGATTCTGATAATAGTGAAGATGAAATTGTTTATATTGCTATAAGAGATGATTCTGATAATGATGAGGAAGATAAGATGGTACTTATTTCTCATATAAGCAAAAATGATATTTGGATCATAGACAGTGGTTGCTCTCATCATATGACTGGTGATAAAACCAAGTTTGAACATTTTATATACTATGATGGAGGTAGTGTAAGGTTTGGTAATAATGAACCTCGCTACATAAAAGGAAGAGGTAGAATCTCTATAACCAAAGAACTTGTATTTGATGATGCCTACTGGGTTGAAGGTCTCAATCACAACTTGATGAGTGTGGCACAGCTACTTAATAGTGGACTCAAGGTGGAATTCATGCATGGAAAGGTCAAACTGCTAAATAATCAAGGAAAGCTGATTGGATCAGGCACTCAAACAAAAGGTAATTTGTTCCGACTTGAAACAAGTGAAAATTCATGTTTTATTGCTCAAGTTGAAGAAAGTTGGTTATGTCATGTAAATTTTGATAACCTAGTGAAAATAAGTAAATTCAAAAAAGTAAGAGGTATTCCAGATATAAAGAAACCTGAGGTCGGTCTATGTAAGAATTGTCAAATTGGAAAGATGGGAAAGACTAGTTTCAAAAGCAAAAACTATCAATCTGAAGATATATTAGAAATTGTGCATACTGATTTATGTGGACCCATAGGAACTGAAAGTTATACTGGAGAAAAGTTCTTCATTCTTTTTGTTGATGATTACTCAAGAATGATGATTGTCATGTATTTAAGGAACAAATTAGAAGCATTTGAAAAGTTCAAATGGTATTTGGCTAGAGTAGAAAAAGAAACAGGTAAAAGACTTAAATGTCTAAGGTCAGACAGAGGTGGTGAATTCATCTCTCATGAATTCAATAACTTTTGCATTGAAAGAGAAATCAAAAGACAAGTATCAGCCCCTAGAACTCCTGAGCAAAATGGAATAGCTGAAAGAAAGAATAGATCTATCATGGATTGTGCAAGAACCTTAATGATTGAAAAGAATATTGCTATCAAATACTGGAAGGAAGCTATCAGCACTGCTGTTCATACCTTGAACCGAGTACAGCTGAAGAAGGACTCATTCAAAACCCCCTATGAATTATGGTATGGCTACAAACCTAATGTAAGTTACCTAAAAGTATTTGGAAATAAATGTTACATTTTGAAAGAATCTAGAAAAGGAAAATTTGATGTGAAAGGTGATGAAGGCATATTCCTCAGATATTCTTGCCAGAGTAAAGCATATAGATGTTTGAACTTGTCTACTCATAAAGTTATAGAAAGTGCACATGTGAAAGTTGATGAGTTTGCAGAAAGATCTGAAGAAGAAAGCAAAAGAGAACCAGAAGATTATAGAAGATTTGTGTCTATTGAACCTGATACAATACCAGATACATCTGCTAATCAGGAATCTTCTACTCCCGAGTCATCAGTAACCGAGTTACAGAAAGAGCAAACCGAGCCAGTATCTACCGAGTCTGATGAACCAGAACCAGTGTCTACCGAGTCTGAAGAAACCGAACCAATATTTACCAAGCCGGACCAGCCAGTTGAAGAACAAGAGGATAATGATGAAATTCATTCTAAAGGCAAGAAACCTGTATTAGCCGAGTATGTCAGACAACATCACTCAGCAGATCAGATCATTGGAGACAAATCTGAAGGAACCATGACAAGAGGTAAGTTGAAAAGCACTTGTTTACTTGCTGATTTTGAACCTAGAAATGTCAAAGATGCATTGGGAAATGATAGTTGGACAGAGGCTATGAAAGAAGAGATAGAACAGATAGAGAAAACAATACATGGACTCTTGTACCCAGACCTAAGGATAAAAATGTGATTGGAACTAAGTGGGTATTCAGAAATAAACTGAATGAAGATGGCAAAGTTTCAAGAAACAAAGCAAGACTAGTATGCAAAGGATATGCTCAACAAGAAGGAATAGACTATGGAGAAACTTTTGCTCCTGTTGCAAGATTGGAAGGAGTCAGAACCTTACTTGCATATGCCGCCTACAAAGGATTCAAAGTTTATCAGATGGATGTTAAATCTGCATTTCTCAATGGTATATTGGAAGAAGAGGTTTATATTGAACAACCTGAAGGTTTTATTGATCCACAAGAGAAGGACATGGTCTGTGAATTACATAAAGCATTGTATGGTCTGAAACAAGCCCCTAGAGCATGGTATGAAAGATTGCATAACTATCTTGTTCAGATTGGATTTCAAAGAACTAATGATAATAGTAGCTTGTATATCAAGGAAGGATCAGATAACAAAATTGTCTTAGCAGAAATATTTGTAGATGATACTGTTTTCACAGGAAATGATGATCTTTGCAAAGAATTTTCAGTACAAATGAATAAGGAATTTGAAATGTCTATGTTTGGTGAGATCAAATTCTTTGTTGGTTTTCAAATTCAACAGAACAAAAATGGTATCTACATTACACAATCAAAATACATCAAAGAGATACTGAAAAAGTTCGGTATGGAAGATTGTAAACCAGTTGGAACTCCTATGTGTACTGGATTGAAGCTTACCAAGGAAGATGAATCACAAGAAGTAGATCAAACACTGTATAGATCTATGATTGGAAAGCTGCAGTATGTTGTTCATAGTAGGCCAGATATTGCTCTTGCAGTTGGTATTGTTGCAAAATTCTCAGCAAAACCAAGAGAAAGTCACATGACGGCAATCAAAAGAATAATGAGATATTTGAAAGGAACTGAAGAGTATGGATTATGGTACAAATTTGGAGGAAATTTTGATTTGAAAGTATTTACTGATGCTGATTGGGTAGGAAACATTGATGACAGAAAAAGTACAAGCAGAGGAGCATTCTTTCTAGGAAAGAGATTGGTTTCCTGGACAAGCAAAAAGCAGAACTGTATATCCCAATCTACAGCAGAGTTAGAATATGTTGCTGCAGTAGTAAATTGTTCAAATGTTGTTTGGTTTAAACAGCTATTGGCAAGCATGAAAATGGAAATCAAAGAACCAATTGTTATGTTCTGTGATAATACAAGTGCAATTGACATGTCCAAGAATCCAGTGATGCATCCCAAAACCAAGCACATTGCAATAAAATATCATTTTGTCCGAGAATTGGTACAGGACAAGGAGATCAGATTGGAATATATTCACACAAAGGAACAAATTGCTGACATATTCACAAAACCATTGGCTAAGGATGCATTCTTGTATCTAAGAGGTAAGTTAGGGGTCACTCCCCTATCTGAAATTCACTAAAGAAAAGTTTTAGTGATGCATCAACTCATCCTAAGTGAAAAATCTACTAGTTGATGCAGTATAATCAGGAAAACATTGCATATGAATCAGTACAAAAGGTACATTATAAATCAGATGAAGTCTTATTGTCTTTGGCATATGTTGTCAAAGAGGGAGAGTTTTACTGTCATATCCTACTAAAATTTGAAAGAAAGTTCATTAAGATAAAGAGGGAGAGTTGTTTGATAAAGAGGGAGAGTTTTACCGTCCAAAGATGAAGTTACTTCACAGAGGGAGATTATTGAAAGAGGGAGTGTTCTCTATCCAAAGGGAAAGTTATGTTGGCATGTTGCTGTCATAAAAGAAAAGACCTGTTTTCAAATTTCATTCTGCTATGACATGTTGTGTTGCCATCAATGCCAAAGAGGGAGATTGTTGGATACAATTGTTTAATTGTGTATTATCTTTGATGTTACACAAATGTCATATCAGTCTACCGAGCTCAAAATGTTCGGCAAGGCAGTTAGACAGAGTCTACCAAGTTCAGACGGTAAGAGAAGCAAGTTACAGAGTCTACCTAGCACTCCAGAATACTATACCGAGTTCGCAGTCTTTATCGAGTTCAGTCGGTCTTCGAAGAATATGTGAAAGAAAGTCAGTCTTTACCAAGTTCGCAGTACTTACTGAGTTCAGTCGGTTACCGAAGAATCAACAGTGTTCACCGAGCATCAGTGAAATGTTTATGCAGCCGACCGAAGCAGAATTGATTTATTGAAACTTGTATATGTAGCCGACCTATGTAATATTTATTTTAACTTGTAATTGGGCCGACTTGGTAACCTGAATGGTATATATGAGAGATCAAGTTGCGATTTCGAAGTGTGGTGAAGTGTGAAAAGTATGGAAATGTGAAGGAGCAGAAATGTGTGAATTCTGATGAAGGATCAGTGATATCCTTGAGGTGCAGAAAAGATATATGTGATCAGTAAGGATCTATTGGCGCAGAATAGAGATCTGTATCAGCAAGATAAGTTGTATTTAATTCAGATCACTTCATTGTTGCTTTCTAACCATTGTAGTAGTGATACCGAAATCTCTTAACAGAGTTGGTCTAACAACCATTTTTGTAAATCCTCTGACAAGGTGACAATTCGGTTGAATTGTTCTTAAGACCTTTCACAAGGCCACTCCTAGCAGGGTGATTAAATCCTCTAACAGGGTCACACCTAACAGTGTGTTTTGTAACCTTTAACAGGGTTGGCTCCTAACAGGGCTCACTTCAGAAGAGTGAAAATCAGTAACTAGTTACATTGGTGGTTTTCCCAGAATTGGGTTTCCACGTTATATCTGGTGTTACTTGTGTTCATGTTATTTGTTTTATGCATGTTAATGTTTAATGAACAATGATAAGTTAATTTACCGAGTTTCAGTAGTTTATATTTAAGACATCTAAGGGACTTGTGGATTTATTTTTGTGGTAACTGATTCACCCCTCCCCTCTCAGTTACTCCATCCATATTTCCAACACAAAATACCCTAAAGAAACTAAACAATAATATACAAATGGAGAATTTTTTTTTTTTAATTAACATCTAATAACAACTAATGCAACACATAACATCTCCATCTATTTACATTCGTTCATCAATTAACCAATATGAACATATATCATTACTCATTTCATGAATTAACGCAAGCAGAAATATCACAACATCATTAATCTTTCCCTAGGGTACTTTAACATCATTACTTAAATTCATTTCCAAAATAGCATACTATGCACGTGAAAGGTATATTCCACCTTCATTAATGCATCATAATATAATTATCTACTCATGAGATATGCAACCTACAACATTTCTTACTTCACATGATATGCATAATTTTCTTTCTACTAATACATCTATATGAATCATTCATGTTTACTAAATCCATTTAACATCCTATAACATATTCATTTATTACTCCATGAACATTCCTCTTTCAAGATTATTTAACATTCTAACTAGCCTCTAATCATCCCATGAGATAATACAACTGATCCATAATGCAATTCCATTCTATTCCAACTATAATCCATTCATTTCCATGACTCATAAGATCACCTCTCTACAATAGTACAATACAACTAGGCCTTAATTCCAATTTCCAACTACAATTCATCTACAAATATAAGTACATTAAATAAATCATGAGCATAGCTCTTTCTACTACAAGATTCCATCTATGATATACAAAAGTATTACATTACATACATTTTATCTTATCCATTACATAAATCTGCTATAAGGTACATCCATAGTACATCATGAAGAAGAATCCACGTTCATGCAAGAAGAATCCAAAAGAACATCCCAATGGCTAAAAAACACCAACCTCCAGACCATGTGGAACCAAAGGAACCACCCCCCGTGCTAGGAGATGACACAAGGTCCCAATACATACTCCAAACTTAAGATGACACCTATAACCAAGGAGACTAACCATGCAAGGACTCTCAAGCAAAAACTTACACAATACAGCAAGAATGAACTCCTAGAGGCATAAAACTCACCAAAACATAAATGCATCCCATAAGCATATTTATAAATCATAAAAGGGAAACACATGTAGGAGTGGAGTGTCATCAAATGCCATCCTCATAACACAATAACATAATAACACAAGGCACTAGCCTGATGGACATGTAGAGCCTTCTCAACCTATGAGAGACTAAGGGAGATTAGCTTACCATCCTCACGGCCTTCTCATGCTTATCCTATGTTGGCAATATAGCATTATAACAGACAATGAAAGATTGTTGGCATTTCATAAGGATATTGAGAAGGTTGTTGATGATTATGGATATAACTGATTAAGGATGTTTACTGTCTTGATATTATTATTTTGTCATTGATGTCAAGAAATTGATTTTCTAATTCAGTAAGATGTTGCCATATCTTGAGAAGTATGATTTAAAGAGTATAAAGATGTCGGAAAAAGACACAGAAAGAATATGATGAATAAGGGGATGAATAAGGTATTCAATGGGCAACTATTACAGAGTCAGACAATGATGAGATCATGATGTTTAGATTGTTTTGACATCATACATATGTTGTAAATTGTAAAGCTTAATACTATACTATGTTATCAAGCAAAGAACCTAGTCGGTAAACCCTAAGGTTATCGCTAGTAGTTAATGAAGGCGGAATGTCTACCGAGTGAAGTTTAGTATTTATCGAGTTGTTATCGTGTTGTAACCAAGCTATAATAGAATGCATTAAATGGTTACATGTGTTATTTAATGAAGGAAGCTGATGAGTTGGAACTGATTAAATGATTGGTATGTCGTGCATGAAATTTGTTAATGAATCTATGGTAAAGGAAAGTCGGCATGAAGATCTACAACGCATATTGAACTGCAATACCCTCGTACAAGTTCCAAGAAATGTATGCAAGTTCCTAGGTGGGGTAAAACATTTTTAGATTGAAAGATGCATTGAACCTAGACAAGATTGAAGATCTGATGGCTATGATTGATCATGGGAAATGTGATCAAGGAGATTAAGCGGTTAACTAATTATTTATAAATAGAAAACTGTTGATAAACAATGTATGCAGGCAAGTGTATGCACAGGGATGCTACATAGTGATTACCGAGCATAGAAGCTTGAAGACCTGTTTGAATAACAGAGTATAGAAGCCCAGTAGATGGACAAGATTAGTTCTATGTCTAGATTGAATTGAACAAATAAGAATCTGCTTTAGCATTTTAGATGTGAAGTTGCAGATAGGTTTTTATTACTGTTATTTTGTGAAAGTGACAGAAAATCTCTTAACCGAGTGGACTTAACAGTCTTATTTGTAAAACCCTCTAGCAAGGTGACATTCTGATTAAGTGTTTGAAATCCTTTAACAAGGTCACTTCTAACAAGGTGAAGATCCTAACAGATCTGAGGGAAATCCCTTAATCAGGTCACATCTAGCAATGTGTTTGTAATCTTTAACAGGATTTGCTTTTAACCGAGCATACTCTAGAAGAGTATATTTCTTAGTGGGTCCGTAATCCCATAGTGGTTTTTCCCTATTTGGGTTTCCACATTAAATCTGGTGTTATGAGGTTTATGATGTTTATATACTTTTGAGTTTGCATGTTTAACAATTTAGGTTATATTACTGAAGTATGTGTTACTGAGGTTGAATCTGATGTTTTTATGGAAGATTAAGTTTGTATGATTCACCCCCCCCGCCCCTCTCATCTTGTTGGCTAATGGATATGTACTTACATTAAGTATCAAAACTTTCAATTGGTATTAGAGCTTTGGACTCTAGAAGAAAAGCTTAAAGGCACTTGAGTTAAAGATCCAAAGATGTATAAGAGGGATGCACCGAAGCTGAACAAGTCAAGTTTCCCTACATGGCAGAAAAGGATGAAGCTACATCTATAAGGAGTTGGAGAATATGTTGTATACTATCTGGGGAATGATTTTGTCACACCGAGCACCTATCCATTGACTATGGAAGAGATAAAGGCAAAGCAAGAATATATTCAAGCAATGATTGAAATAACATCTGCATTGACCAATTCAGAGTTTAATGATCTAGAAGGCTGCAATGATGCAAAGGCAATGTGGGATAAGCTCATATTAGTATATGGAGGAGATGAACATGTTCAAAGAGCAAAAGTAGATAGTCTAAGAGGACAACTTGAATCTATGAGGATGAATGAAGGTGAGAACATAACTCAGTACAATACAAGACTAAAGGAGATTGTCAATCAAATCAAAGGAGCAGGTGGAACTATTGAAGAAAAGGATATAACAAGTAAGTTGTTAAGAACCCTTCTACCAGCTTATGCAATCCGAGTCTCTACAATCAATGAATTGAGGTCTGTACCTAATATGCCAGTTTATTTAGATGCTACTATTGGTAAGCTACATGCATTTGAGTTAAATAATTTTGATAACAGTGGATCTTCGGTAAATAAAGTTGAATCTACATTTAGTTCTTTTCATCTTGATGAATCTAATGATCTCAATGAAAGAAAGTATAAGTACTCTGAAGGAGATCACAGTGGAGCAAGTGAAAGATTTCGTAAGAATGTGGAGGTAGTACACAAACTGTACGAGGAAATCAGAAAGCAAGAAGAGTTTGAAGCACTATTAGCCAAAAGGTTACCGAGAGGCAAAGGTAAGTATAAAGGAAAACTACATTTGAAATGTTTCAATTGTGATAAGATAGGACATATGGCTTCTAACTATCTTCACAAAGATTTTACTGGAAAGAGAGATTACCAAGATGACAAACAGAAAGATAATTATTACAGAGGACACGGAGACTTCAGAAAAAGAGATAGAAGGACATGTTTAATAGCTGATGAAGAATCCAATGATGATAAATCACATGAGATTGATACAGAGGAAGTAGTTTATGTGGCTATCAAAGATGGATCAGATGAAGAAAGGTATGAAGAAAAATCCCTAATATCTCACATAAACACTAATGATTTTTGGATCATAGATATTTGATACTCACATCATATGACAAGAGATAAACACAAGTTTGTTATATTAGAAGATTATGTTGGAGGCTATGTCAGATTTGGTAATGATGCACCATGTCTGGTAAGAGGTAAAGGATCTATAACACTTCTTGATAATGCAAGATGCAATGATGTTTATTGGGTTGAAGGTTTGAAATACAATTTGTTGAGTGTAGAACAACTAAACAACATAGGTTACCGAATAGAATTTCAGAAATGAATTGTCAAAGTTCATGACAAGAATGGAAAGTTAGCTGCTACCGGGACACAAATAAAAGGTAACAAATTTCACGTTGACTCAACGCGAAACAAGTGTTTGCATGCAAAGTTAGATGATACCTAGTTATGGCATAAAAGGTTTTGTCATGTCAATTTTGATAATCTGATCAAAATAAGCAAGAAGCACAGAGTAAGAGGTCTACCAAGTCTTGAAAAACCTGAGAATGCTATGTGTTAAGGATGCCAAATGGGTAAGATGACAACATCTTTGTGGTCCTATGAAAGTTCAAAGTTATTATGGTGATAAATATTTCATATTATTTGTGGATGACTCTTCAAGGATGATGTTAGTAATGTTTTTAAAAGAAAAATCAGAAGCTTTTCAAATGTTTAAATGGTACAAGGCAAGAGTTGAAAATGAAACAGGAAGACAACCGAAATGTCTTAGATTAGATAGAGGAGAAGAGTTCACATCTGATGAGTTCAACTTATTTTGCAATGATCATGGTATTAAAAGACAAGTCTCTGCACTGAGAACTCCACAGCAGAATGGAATAGCTTAGAGAAGAAATAGATCTATTGTGGATTGTGCTAGAACACTGATGATTGAAAAGAAGGTGCCACAAACATTTTGGAGAGAAGCAATAAGAACAGCTGTTTACAGCTTGAACCAAGTTCAATTGAAGAAAGGTACTTTGAAAACACCATATGAAATCTGGTATGATAAGAAACCTAATGTTAGTTATTTAAAAAACTTTGGAAGTAGATGCTATGTTCACAAAGATGATAGAAATGGAAAATTTGATCAGAAAAGTGAAGAAGGAACATTTCTAGGTTACTCTTCTAGAAGCAAAGCATTTAAATGTCTGATCAAATCATCTAACAAAATAGTAGAAAGTGCAAATGTGAAAATTGATGAATTTGCAGAACGAAATGATGAAGGAAATTCCAAGGAACCAAAAGACTATGATGAATTTGTCTATGTTCAACCGAGAAGTCCTACCGAGAAAACTGTTGAAGAAAATGAAGAGAATATCTAGTTACCGAGTAATGAAGAAGACCATACAAAGCCTATCGAGCCTATATTAGCCAAGTATGTCAGAAGACATCATGCACTAAGTCAGATTATAGGAGATAAGGATGATCTAGTGATGACAAGGAACAAACTAAGACAGAACACATGTTTGATATCTAAATTTGAACCGAGAATAGTGAAAGAGGCATTTAATAGTGAAGATTGGATAAATGCTATGACAGAAGAGATTGATCAAATCAAGAAGAATGACACATGGACACTAATCCTAAGACCAAAGGACAAAAATGGAATTGGTACAAAGTGGATTTTCAGAAACAAGCTAAATGAAAAAGGAGAGGTCATTCGAAACAAAGCAAGACTAGTTTGCAAAAGTTATGCTCAAGAAGAAGGAATTGATTATGGTGAAACTTTTGCACCTGTTGCTAGACTTGAAGCAGTAAGAACATTGTTGGCATATGTTGCTTTCAAAAACTTCAAGATATATCAAATGGATGTCAAATCTGCATTTCTGAAAGGAATATTAGAAGAAGTAGTTTTTATTGAACAACCTCAAGGATTTGTTGAAGACAATAATAAAGATCAGGTATGTAAATTGAACAAAGATTTATATGGTTTGAAACAAGCACCAAGAGCACGGTATGAAAGATTGCACTCTTATTTGATTAAGATTGGTTTTATATGGACAATTGAGAACATCAACATGCACTTGAAGAATGATGAAAATGGAATACTGATCTCTACCATATTTGTTGATGATATTATATTTTGTGGAAATGACTCTTTATGCAAGAACTTTGGAAATGAAATGAGAAAAGAATTTGAGATGTTATTAATCGGTGAGATAAAGTATTTTATAGGTCTACAGATACTGCAAATGAAAAATGAGATTTTCATTACTCAATCCACATACATAAAGGAAAGCTTGAAGAAATTTGGAATGGAGGATTCAAAACCAGTAAGTACTCCTATGACTACCAACTGTAAATTATTAAAGAATGATGAATCTGCATCTGTTGATGAGACACTTTACCGATCCATGATTGGAAAGCTACAATATGTTGTTCACAACAAACCAGATATAGCACATGCAGTAGGTGTAGTTGCAAGATTCTCTGCAGATCCTAAGGAAACAGACATGACAACAATCCAAAGAATTTTTAGATACTTGAAAGGGACAGAGTATTATGGCTTAGTATATCATAAAGGAAATGATTTTGATTTAAAAGTTTATACTAATGCTGATTGAGCAGGCAACATTGATGACAAAAAAAGCACAAGTGGAGGAGCTTTCTTTTTTAGGAGAAAGACTAGTAAGTTGGCTTAGTAAGAAACAAGGATATGTTTCACAGTCAACAGCAGAAGCTGAATACATTGTTGTAGCATTGAATTGTACTAACATTGCATGGATCAAACAATTATTGGAAGGTATAAATGAGAAAGTTACTAAGCTAGTAACTATATTCTGTGACAATACTAGTGCCATTAATATTTCAAAAAATCCTGTTATGCACTCTAAGACAAAGCACATATCTATCAAATATCATTATCTTAAAGAAGAAGCTCAAGAGAAGAAAGTGGTGTTGGAGTATGTTAGCACAAAGGAACAAATCGTAGAGATCTTCACCAAGCCACTACCAAGGGACACTTTTGAATATCTCAGAAGTAAGTTAAGGGTCCTACCCCTAACTTCTACTCATTGACCAAGTTCGGTGAAAGCATCAATCTGATGACTCTATTGAATATCTTTTGGGAGTTGATGCTGATTTATACACTTTAGGATGTTTTCTAAAGGTGTACAGGAAATAATACAGGAAATATTACAGGGAACAGGAATTGAAGACAAATGCTCTGACCGAGACTCAGTTGATACACAACAACAGGCAATAACTTCTTACAGAAAGTAATTATGTTTTAGTTCTTTACTTTTTGGCATTGTTGTCAAAGGGGGAGAAGACTAATATAGAGGAAGAAGACCTATCAGGGGAGAAGACTAAAAGAAAATTGAGCAAACTATAGATTGGAAAGAAGATTGAAGAAAACAGGAGAAGTCTAATGTATGGGGGAGAGCATTTCAGCATTTCAGAATCACAGCAATCCGAATCTTTTAAGGTCAAATCAATTGGTTTTGCCATCAATGCCAAAGGGGGAGATTGTTGGCAATATTGCATTATAACAGACAATGAAAGATTGTTGGCATTTCATAAGGATATTGAGAAGGTTATTGATGATTATGGATATAACTGATTAAGGATGTTTTACTGTCTTGATATTATTATTTTGTCATTGATGTCAAGAAATTGATTTTCTAATTCAGTATGATGTTGCCATATCTTGAGAGGTATGATATGAAGATTATAAAGATGTCAGTAAAAGACACAGGAAAGTATATGATGAATAAGGGGATGAATAAGGTACTCAATGGGCAACTACTATCGAGTCAGACAATGATGAGATCATGATGTTTTAGATTGTTTTAACATCATACATATGTTCTAAAATGTAAAGGTTAATATTATACTATGTTATCAAGCAAAGAACCTAGTCGGTAAACCCTAAGGAACCTAGTCGGTAAACCCTAAGGTTATCGCTATCGGTTAATGAAGGCGGAATGTCTACCGAGAGAAGTTTAGTATTCACTGAGTTGTAACCGAGCTATAACAGAATGCATTAAATATTTACATGCGTTATTTAATAAAGGAAGCTGATGAGTTGGAACTGATTAAATGATTGGTGAGTCGTGAATGAAGTTTGTTAATGAATCTAAGGCAATGGAAAGTTGGCATGAAGATCTACAACTCAGATTGAACTGCAATACCCTGGCACAAGTTCCAAGACTAATATGCAAGTTCCAAGGTGGGGTAAAATGTTTTCAGATCGAAAGATGCATTGAACCTAGACAAGATCGAAGATCTGATGGCTATGATTGATCATGGGAAATGTGATCAAGTAGATTAAGCGGTTACCTAATTGTTTATAAATAGGAAATTATTGATAAACAACGTATGCGGGCAAGTGTATGCATAGGGATGCTACATAGTGTTTACCAAGAGCAAAAGCTTGAAGACCTATTAGAATAACATAGTATAGGAGCCCAGCAGATAGACAAGATTAGTTCTATGTCTAGATTGTATTGAACAAATAAGAATCTGCTTTAGTATTTTAGATGTGAAGTTGCAAATAGATTTTTATTACTGTTATTTTGTGAAAGTGACAGAAAATCTCTTAACCGAGTGGACTTAACAGTCTTATTTGTAAAACCCTCTAGCAAGGTGACATTCTGATTGAGTGTTTGAAATATTTTAACATTGTCACTTCTAACAAAGTGAAGATCCTAACAAATCTGAGGGAAATCCCTTAACCGGGTCACATCTAGCAATGTGTTTGTAATCTTTAACAGGATTTGCTTTTAACCGAGCATACTCTAGAAGAGTATATTTCTTAGTGGGTCCGAAATTCCACAGTGGTTTTTCCCTATTTGGGTTTCCACGTTAAATCTGGTGTTATGAGGTTTATGATGTTTATATGCTTTTGAGTTTGCATGTTTAATAGTTTTGGTTATATTACTGAAATATATGTTACCGAGGTTGAATCTGATGTTTTTTATGGATGATTAAGTTTGTATGATTCAGCCCCACTCGCTCCTCTCATCTTGTTGGTTATTGGATCTGTACTTATATTAAGTATCAGAACTATCACACATAACCAATAACATATATACACAAAGGGATGAGTGAAAATAAAAAGGGGAAAATGTCTTGTGAGTCTCCTTTACAATAGAGCCAGATTTGGAGTTCACAAAGACTCTCCTCTTTCCCAGATTCACAATCTCCATAAGAACTCATCTACCAGGTTAAAATCTCTTTAATATACAATAGAAATCTTATTAAAATAATTCATACAAGACATATACAAACTCTGCAAGATATTCCTCATGTTGAACATTCATGACAATGCACAGGAAGCATTATTTCCAGAACTATGAACCAAGCAAAGAATCTAGAATCCCATGGCTACCCATTCCAAATCTAAGAAGACTAAAGAGAATGCATAAACCAAATATTTTTTTTTTATTAACCAAATCAAACACGGAGCATACAAGTTTCAAACTTTGAAAGAAAAACAAGAAGCCAATGGAGAGGCCTCCAACCTACAACCTGTGTGATGGTTTGTAGTTGAAGAAGAGCTCCCACAAGCCAAACAAAAATCCAATCAAGCTCCAACCAAAACCAAGAGTGCAGCAATCCAAAACCAAGGAAGAAAATGTGCCGGAGAAATTTCCAGAGAATAGCCAAATCCAACCGAAAAAACTCACGAGAATGAAAATTAAAAGCAACAATAATTCAAAAACCCTAGCCTTAATTTCGGCCAATCAAAATATTCCATTTTGGAGTATATTTTACCAACCCACCATATAATATAATTTACTCACCCATTTTGAATTTAACCAATGAGAGTTAAGGGTAGGTAAAGTAAATAAAATATACTTATTCAACTAAGTGGGATTGTTTTTATTTCTTTATTCAATTTATTGTGCTCATACACCCCACTTAGAAATAAAAAGTCTAACTATTAAATAAATATAAGATGAAAATAAATTTAATCCAAAAGGGAATTAAAATCAAATAAACTAAAAGCTAATAAAATAAATTAAAGAACCAAATAGATAAAAGATATCAAATAAATGTTAAACCATAGAAAGTCAAATAAATAATTAAATAGTCAAATAGCATTAAAGATTAAATCACAAATACTAAATAAATATTAAACAACAATAAAGCTTATCAAATATTAAAATAATCATAAAATCAATAAATGTTAATTATCAAATAAATATAAATATCAAATAATTAAATATTCAAAACTTATAAATTAAATACATTTAAATAAACATTTTCAAATAGAAAACTACACATAATTACTCTAACATCATCAAGTAAATCAACCGACATAAACTGGACTCACAATACCAAAGGACCAAGTTTACTAACTGACATGGCGAATTATGCCAAGATGCTGACTACTCACAGTGAACAACTTAGACCTAGAGTATGTGAGGGGAAACTCATGCCATCTCCGAACCACATAAGCCATTGGAACTAAAGACACGCTTAGACCTATGAAGCTATGTGGAGTCGATGTCTGGTACCTGCAAAGTCCTGCAACCACAAAATGATAACACAACATATACATATACATATATAGAACAAGCAAGTGATAGAGAATCACAACGACACATCTCGCTCCCAATGAGTGATGTGGAATCGTCTCTATCATGAAGACAGTCAAACAATAGTCAAATACATCTCATAAACATCTCATCATATATAAACATAAAGTAGGGTTAGTGTAATCGTAATCATCATTAAAACCATGATAAATCTAATCTATCAATAATCCATCATATAGTGAGCATATAAAATCCATCGAGTACATATATCATCAAATCACTTGATCAATCATGATAGTACCTATTGGCATTTTTGTTGTTTATGTTGTGATTGTTATTGATGGACACACATTTGTATTGAGATCCCCTTTATATGTATGAGCTCATGCTCAACCGGTATTTGTTCCAACCGGTATGTGGTATACTAGTCTTTAGACTAGTGGTGATTTTGCAGAATGTGTTTCCCGGTCTGAAGCGGCATGTCGACCCCAAGCGGTTCGTAGATCTCAAGCTGTACAAGGTAGCAAAGTGGCACAACACATTCTTACCAGTCTTCATTTTTGTCAAATCGGCAACCGGTATTTTTGTATGAACCGGTAATACTCTGTGATGAGTTACCAACCGACATTTTGTGATGAGTTACCAATCCACCAATTGGTTAACAGTGCCGACACATTGACAGTGCTTTTTGTGTCATGTTACTGAGTATGTCTAGATTCATTAAACCTAGGAAATTGTAATGTAATCCTATTGGACTGACATGAAATCAGATTCCTTTAAAAGGACATCATGTCTAGGGTTTTAAGTTGTTGCAAAAAAGGGTTAATGTCGAGCTAGGGTTTAAGGTGGAAGATTGAGAACGATCTTGTCCGAGAAGATCAAGTTGTAACTATGAGAGAGAGAGAAAAGACTAAAGTAATGCTGGAATGCATTAGCTGTGAGCAATACTAGATCTAACCAAGTAGTTTGTGCTATTAAATAGATCAAACACTTATTGATTACTCACATCTTTAACAATTCTGTAGCCCTTAACCAGGTAGGCCTCAAAGCCTTTGTAAAATCCTCTAACAAGGTGGTTCACACATGTGAATCTAAAATCCTCTAACAAGGTAGTCTTTAATTGGACTTATCTCCTAATAGAGATTGAGATTCCTAATAGGATCTGTTTTGGTGAAGAACATTGTAAGACCTTAACCGATCCGGTTTCTATTCTATAGATAGTGACTTGTAAGTTCCATCTCACCGTGGTTTTTCTCAGTTGGGTTTCCACATCAAATATCTTGTGTTATGGTTGTATTGCTTTTGTGGGTGAATGCTATATTCGCATTTTGGTTTGCATGTGTGGTAATCGGTCTGACTGTTAGACTGCTTTACTAGTTTATCTTTAGACTGTGTAAGTGTTTTAGTGCAGTAATTTTTGGCATACTAATTCACCCCCCCTCTTAGTATTCATCAGTACCAACATCCATATAGATAATCAAAATAGCATATGTCCAATATTGTCTAACATCAATCATAAGTCACTAAAAAACATGAGTAATCATCATCCAAATCATCAAAATATAGTCTAGATAAGTCTATCAAGCATAATATAAAAGTCAACTCTAGTCAAAATAATCTTAGGTTTACAACACAGGCAGTCCATTCCTGACCATCCAAACACTTTGCATAGAGTATTACAATTTCAAACAGATCACAAGATAATCTACATCGTTCATTTATCACCGCTCATGGGAATTAGTAACCCATCATGCTTTCTTCTCATACCACTAAGAAGAATGATCATTCCTGAGGTAGACTTCAAACTTAGCCAATCTTCTCATGCAAGATCCTCAAGGAAATCCTTCATGCGCACAAAGATGATGTGGCACCTTGATCTCATTCACATCTCTTAGCTAACTCATCATAGAGTAACATCGGTTGCATCGCACAAGCTGGATCACCAAACTGATAACCCTAGAGCTAAGACTACCAACCAGTAGTCACACTTAGTGAAACCCTGACACTAGTTCACTATGTCTCTTCCTACCTCTTCATACCAGTTCACTTGAACTTATTGACATTAATGACAACATACATTATCATCATATCAACATGTCGGTTCATCATATGCCAATGATATCCAACAAATCAAATATGCTCATGAAGAATGAAATACAAGATCTGACTATAAGGTTATCAAAAGATATTGAGGACAAAAAGAAGAAGGAAGATAATCTTGTTATATCTCTGAAGAACAAATTTGATGAATGTGGTAGATTGACTCATGAGAATAATTTGTTGAGAACTAATTTGGCACACTCCCGGAACAATGAACAAGAACTTGAAAGACAAATAACTACTTTGAGAGATTATCTGACTACTGCAAGTGAGTATAAAGAAAATTTTAGAATCAGTGTTACACAATTGGATGACTTATTGAAAATACAAAGACAGATTGATGATTCTAGAGGACTTGGATTTGTACAAGGTGAAAGCTCCGGTACAACAAATGAAGATCAGACAACCGATATGCAGAACTCATCAGAACAAAGGAAATCGGTAATGCAATCTAATGCTTATAAATTTAATGGTAGATGTTTTGTTTGCAAAAAAATTGGGCATATGGCTAAACAATGTAGAAATAAAGAGAATCAAAACTACAATTATGTTCTCGATCAATGCACACATTGCAAGAAATATGGTCATAGATCAGAAGATTGTAGAATGAATATTAAATGTCATGCATGTGGAAATTTTGGACATTTTTCTAATACATTGTAGGTGAAGAAATGATATTGGATATGTCAAAGAAATTTAGAAGAATAATGTTACATGCTATGCATGCAACAAAATAGGTCATATTGCTAAGTTTTACATAAGAAAGACTCAACCAGTTAATAATGATAAAGATAATGAGAAAGGAAAGCAGAAGGTAGATGAAATACAACAAGATCACACCAAGAGATGGGTTAGAAAATTTGAAGAACAAAGTGGAGATGGATCTACACCAGTAACTCCACTGGTAGAACAGGGTATTCCTCCACCGGCAGGAAATCCCACTGATAAATGAGGCATAAGCCTTAGGGGTTGGAAAATTCATTGCTAAATTTTTCATATTACCCCGAAAGAGATCTAAGGAGATTTGGAAGAGATCTAAAGAGTTGTGTTCATCATCGATGAACATTCACTCGACACATGATTGTGAAACCAACATCTGTACGGTTGTTGGTGAAGCATTTATTATAGAAAAATAGGGTTTTATTTTTTGATAAAAGGGGGTAAGTGAAATCATTTTCACTCACCAAGGATTCAAGCATTCACAACGAAGAAAAGGCAAGTTAAGAGCGAGAAAAAGAATTGTCTGAAGTACTCAATCTTCCATCGGCATTCACTCTCAAGTATTTTTTGAAATGGCATCTGGATCTTTAGCTCCTACTTTCATTGAAAATCCCACCATTGTCGAAGTCAAGGATAGGTTAAGGCCAGTATTTAAGGAGGTTCCTAAAATTGCTAAAAAGGAAGACTCTACAGGAGCATTTTCTAGGGTTCCTAATGGCGTAATGTATGTTGAAGATATGAGGACATACATTCACTGCACCCTGGAGGATTTGGGCACATAGGACATCAAAAGAATGTATCAATCCATGATACTAGGAGACTCCAGAACTATCAAACTGGAATACAAAGCTATTGAAGATCTAGGGTTAACCAGTATTCTGTACATACCAGAATTCAAAGATGAGGTTATCAGATACGTTCTGAGCAAGGTTCACAATGAATTTATTTAGCTACATAGGCCTTATATGATCATGAAGGAGGATATTCAAGTAGTCACTTACTTACCCAAAGTTGGACAAGAACCTAGTAAGAAAGTTTCCAACAATGAGGTCAAAAAACTCACTGGTGCAATGTCTGATAGTAGATCACTGAGGATAAGCACAATCACCGACACTGATGTAAAGTTTACAAGCATGATAATAGGTTACAAGGTAACTTAATCCAACCGATTGAATTCTGTTGCTAGTTCACACATTCATGTTGCATATCAAATGCTAAGGAATAATGTAAAGTATGATTTATGTTAATGGATGAGGAGTGAATTGATGGTGAACCTTGGTAAGATCAAAGGAATCAAGAAAGGCACTTTTAGATATGAAAATTTGATTGTTTGTTTAATGCTTTACTTCCTGAATGAGCTACCCAGTTTAGGAAAGAAGCATTGGGCTCATGACATATCAGTAGGTATGCAGATCAAGGAAGCAATCACCAGTCTTGGTACCAGTAGAGATGGAAAAATTTGGGGGTATTTCAAGACATTCCAAGAAAACATGAGGCAAAGGGAGAGAATATCAAATAACATTATGGAGAAGTATTCCACTAATATCTGTTTTATGGTAAAAATTGATGAAACTCTTATGGAAGCAATTGAACCAAGGACAATATGGGTGACAAAGCTTGGATATGAGGTGGATGGTAGCATTTTTGAACTCTTTGCAAAAATGTTGTTAGATGCCCCATTAGATGATAAAACAGAGCATTTTGGTACAACAGGAGAGAACGCTCTTGAAATGAAAACCAGTTTTAACAGGAAGAGAAGAGAGAATAAAATAGAAAAGATGTTTGCATATGTACAAGATGTAATTTATAAGATAGACACTCAACTGGGTTCAGGATCCAAATAGGTAGCTAAACCGACAGAGGTTGGTACTGCAGAAGTTAAGAAGCCACAAGTTCACATTTTCTCTATCACTTCTGATTCTGATTCTGAGGATAATGAACCTCTGGCTTTCAGAAGGGTACAAAGGAAGAATATGGTACAACCACCGGTAGAGTAGAAGAAGGCAAAGCCTAGGAGGAGACTTGTTAGAAAGGCAAATAAGCCTACTGCACCTCCACCACCGGCAAGGAAGCCTATGAAAAAGAGGAAACCAGTCACACTAGCAACCACAAGAAAAAAGAAGAAGGGTGATGATACTGAAGCCGGTAAGACCACAATGACCTGTACTGAGCTTATTGATGAAATTATAAAAGATGGAATAATGAAAAATGTATCAAAGTATTATGAAGATTTAGAAGAGAATGATCAAAAGGAATTAGAAGAGGCTATTTTGTTGTATATAGATATTTATAAGAAATCCTCAGTTGAAATTTTGAAGGAGATACCTTTATCCTGTTGGGAAAAATGGTGTCTCAACCTTGCATTTATGTGAGGTTACTATTTATAGTAAGTTTTCATTTGAGCACGAAATGATGCAAAACTCTCCCTGAAGCTTCTGGTTGGCTAGATAAGCATTCCGGTAAAGTTTCGTCGCAAGGTCACAGCTAGTTTTGAAGATATTAAAGTTTTCATCTTGGAGGGGTGCAATAAAATGTTTAAACTTAATTTTGGGGACTTTAGAGGCTCCAAAATGCCCTGAAAAGTGGCTGTAACTGGCGAAGCGGGTTACGAGGTGATAGAGAACTTCGCGAGCTTTCCGACGCTTCAAACGGTTCGTCAATCGGACACCCGGTTCTCAAGTTATGGCCTCCGGAAGTTTGTACTCCTGAAATAGGAAAAATAATTTGTATCGGATACATAAATGAGCTGTAAAAGGGAGCGACACGTGTTGATGTGTGCTTTAACATGTCATAGAAGGGAGATAAGGTCGGCTACACCTTATTGGGTGGTTTTAGCCCATGGTTTTGTAATACCGTTTGACGGTTTCTTGTATTGTATCTCCTATTTATGAGGTGTGTGAGATAGAGGTTGTGTGTAAGAGTCCTATGGCTATTGAGTTGCCTCTGAATCTCTGATTAGTGGTACTCCTACGAAGAGCTTGCTCTGCAAGTATTTTGTAATCTATTTTTGATTGCTGAATAAAATATTGAGCTGCTTTTGGAGGGTGGGGTTTTTTCTCCCGAAAGGGTTTTCCCCACGTAAATCATTGTGTTGTGGTATGAATGTTATTATATCTATTTCTATTTTCTGTAACTGTTGTAACAATCTGAAAAAGTTTTGCATTACCCTCCTCTCAAGGTTAGTGTAGGAAGTTGTTTCTGCTACTTTACTTCCTTACAAGTGGTATCAGAGCCTGATCACCTTTGGTTTCAATTGTGGGCAGTTGGGTTTTTTGAACTAATCCAGATTTGAGTGGGAGCTTGTGCAGAAGACACTTTTTGATCTTGTTGCAGGAATATTCAGATGGTGAGTTCGTCAGGGAGAATAGAGGTGGAGAAATTTAATGGAAGTAATTTTGAGATGTGGAAGCTGAAGATGGAAGATCTGCTAATAGATCGAGATCTTTGGGATGCTATTGATGAGAATGTCCAAAGACCCTCAGATCCTACTGCAGCAGCTCAGTATGATGTTATGGACCGAAAAGCCAAGGGTCTAATCAGACTGTGCCTGACAGACTCTGTTCTAATCAATGTCCATGAAGAGAACTCTACAAAGAAGCTATGGACTAAGCTTGGTGAGATGTATCAAGTGAAATCTTTATTAAATCAAATTTTCTTAAGAAAGAAATTGTATTCCTTGAAGATGGAAGAGGGTGGACGAATTGCAGACCACCTAGAAGCATTCAATATGATTGTGGCTCAATTAGTATCCATCGGTGTTAAGATGGACGAGGAGGAGAAATGTCAGATCTTGCTTTGTTCTTTGCCTGATTCGTGGGATTCTCTTGTTATGGCTATCGGTAGTACTTCTGTTGTTTTGAAATCTGAAGACGTGGTGGGTGCCCTACTCGGTGAAGAGATGCGAAGGAAGGTATCCATTAGTTCAAAGGAAGCCCTAACCGTTCGTGGAAGACCTAAGGAGAAAGGCAAGAAGAATGAGAAGCGCGGCAAGTCCAAATCCAAAGGGAGATCGAAATCTCCTGGAAAGTCCAAAGTCATTTGCTGGAATTGTGGTAAACCGGGTCACATCCATAAGGACTGCAAAGAAGAAAAGAAGAAGAAAAAGAAAAAGTTCGATTCTGATTCTGAGTCCGACAAGGAAGATGGCGATGCATTTATTGCGGCTTTGGCGACTCATGCAGGTAACGATGCCTGGCTAATTGACTCAGGTGCATCTTTTCATATGACTTCCAATAGAGATTGGTTTTCTGAATATGAAGGATTTAATGGAGGTAAGGTGTACTTGGGTGATGATTCACCTCTAGACATTGTTGGTCGAGGTAAAGTTAGAATCAGGTTTTCTGATGGTAGAATAAAAAGGATTAATGGTGTGCTGCATATCCCTGGATTAAAACGAAACCTGTTATCTGTGAGCAAACTAATAGATGCAGGTGTGCAGGTAGTCTTTTCTGAAATAGGATGTAAGATGATTAAGGGTGCTATGGTAGTTGCTAGAGGTGTCAGGTTTGGCACTTTGTATAAGCTTGAAGCATACACTGTTGAGTGTAATAGCACTTCTGTAAAAAGTAAATCTGTGGATACTTCACTAGAAGATTTGAAGGTTTCACCTTCAACAGATGGAAATGGTTTTTGGGTACCTAAGGGTGCTCTTTCATCTAAAGCAAAGTTACCTGCTGAGAAGACTATGTTATGGCACCAGAGACTTGGCCACATTGGAGAAAAGGGTCTAAGGACCTTGAAAAATAAAAACCTTGTTGAAGGTTTGAATGATTGTAATCTTGACTTTGATTTCTGTGAGCATTGCATTTATGGAAAACAAAACCGCGTTCAGTTTTACTCGAGTTCTCATAAAACTTGTGGTGTTTTGGACCTTATCCATTCTGATGTGTTTGGTCCAGTAGATGTCTCTTTGATTGGAAAATCCACATATTATGTTTCATTTATTGATGATTTTAGTAGAAGGACATGGGTATATTTTCTAAAGAGTAAATCTGAAGTTTTTAGTCGTTTTAAAGAATTTAAAGCAATGGTTGAGTTGCAGACTGGAAAGAAAATAAAATGTTTGAGAACTGATAATGGCGGTGAGTTTTGCTCTAATGATTTTGATAGATTCTGTAAAGACTGTGGAATTAACAGGCAGAAGACAACTCCGTATTCTCCACAGCAGAATGGAGTTGCAGAAAGAATGAACAGGACACTGATGGAAAAGGCTAGGAGTATGTTGAGTGGTGCTGGTCTTGAACAAAAGTTTTGGGCTGAAGCTGTTGCCACTGCTTGCTACCTGATTAACAGGTCTCCTACATCAGCTCTTGTTGATAAAACGCCTATGGAAGCATGGTCAGGTCACAAGCCTTCATTGAGACATCTTAGAGTTTTTGGTTGCGAGGCATATGCACATGTGCCAAAGGAGAAGCGAACAAAGTTGGAGAACAAGGCTGTGAAATGTATCTTCATCAAGTATAGTTATGGTGTGAAAGGATACAAGCTTTGGGACCCTGTTGCACAAAAGGTAATTCACAGTAGAAGTGTTATTTTTAGAGAAATTAAGTCTCCTTCTGTTACATTGTAGCCAGAACAGACTAAAAAAGAAGATGTGATTCAACTTCCTTCTACACCTGAAAGAGTTGAATCGAGACCCCTAGATAGGCAAGAATTTGAGGAGAGCTCATCTAGCTCTGAATCTTCAGAAGAGGAGGAAGAACCTCCAACTCAGCTTGTTCGAAGGTCTACAAGATATAGACAATCACCTGAAAGGTATTCACCTGATGATTGGAGATGTATTTTTGCTCTGAATACTAGTGTGGATGAACCGAAATCTGTAGAAGAGGCATTAGGTATGAATGATGCAGAATCCTAGAAGATTGCTATGGAGGAAGAAATGGCAACTTTGAAAAAGAATGATACATGGGATCTTGTACCATTGCCTGAAGGATGAAAACCTGTTGGTTGTAAATGGGTGCTCAAGAAAAAGATTGGTTCAGATGGAAGCATTGAGAAGTATAAAGCAAGGTTGGTTGCAAAAGGCTACTCTTAGGTTGAGGGTGTTGATTACGGTGAGATATTTTCTCCTGTTGCAAAAATGACGTCCATTAGATTTTTGCTTTCTATTGCTACTGCTTATGATTTAGAGGTTGAGCAAATGGATGTGAAAACTGCTTTCCTTCATGGTGATTTGGAGGAAGATATTTATATGACACAACCGGAGCACTATGTGGTGAAAGGCAAAAGTAATTTGGTCTATAAATTGAAGAAATCTTTGTATGGCCTCAAACAAAGTCCTAAGATGTGGTACCAGAAATTTGATACATATGTGTTGAGTTTGGGATTTGAACGTTCTAAATCAGATCACTGTGTTTA
Organism: Cryptomeria japonica; assembly: GCF_030272615.1. Lineage (NCBI taxonomy): Eukaryota > Viridiplantae > Streptophyta > Pinopsida > Cupressales > Cupressaceae > Cryptomeria > Cryptomeria japonica. The sequence continues at coordinate 718,918,233 of NC_081413.1, read as the reverse complement.
TTATAAATCTTATGGTGATCATTTCTTATTCATTGCATTGTATGTTGATGATATGTTATTCATTGGTAAAGGGAAAGGTATGATTTCAGAACTGAAGTCTCAGCTCACTGCTAAATTTGAAATGAAAGATCTTGGTGCAGCAAAGCACATTCTTGGGATGGAAATTAGAAGAGATAGGGTGAATAGAAAGCTATGGCTAGGCCAGAGTAAGTATGTGAATTCAGTGTTACAGAGGTTCAACATGCAGAATTGTAGACCATTGAGTGTTCCTTTTACAGTTGGAACAAAACTATCTGTTTCAGATTGTCCTACATCCCCATTGGAAATGGAAGACATGAGCAGAGTGCCTTACCAGAGTGCGGTTGGAAGCTTGATGTATGCTATGGTCTGTACTAGACCAGACATTGCCCAAGCAGTGGGAGTACTTTCTAGATATATGTCTAATCCTGGTAGAGTTCATTGGGATACAGTGAAAAGAGTCTTCAGATATTTGAAGGGTACTTCAGAGTATTCTTTATGTTATCATGGTAATTCAGTTGGAGACATGACTTCCCTTGATATCCATGGTTATGTGGATTCAGATTGGGCAGGTGATATTGATAGCAGAAGATCCACCAGTGCTTATGTGTTTACTTTGTTTGGTGGTGCAATTAGTTGGATGAGTAAGCGACAGGCTGTGGTTGCTTTATCCACTACTGAAGCAGAGTATATGGTAGCTACTCATGCTTGTAAAGAGGCCATTTGGCTTAAGAGACTATGTTTGGATATTGGAATAAAACAAGGTACAGTGACAGTTTACTGTGACAGTCAGAGTGCAATTAGCCTAGCTAAGAACCCGACATTTCATGCCCGGACCAAACATATTGATGTTCAGTATCATTTTGTTAGAGATATGGTCGAAGATGGTAGGGTGAAGCTGGTTAAGGTGGAAACTTTGATGAATGTTGTAGATGCTTTAACTAAGGCTGTGAGCACAGAGAAGTTCAGATGGTGTTCAGAGTCTATGGGCCTTATGGCCCCTAGCAATTGATTCATTGTGTTGACATTCCCTTTCGCTCATGCAAGGTGTTCGACAAGTGGGAGATTTGTTGGGAAAAATGGTGTCTCAACCTTGCATTTATGTGAGGTTACTATTTATAGTAATTTTTCATTTGAGCACAAAATGATGCGAAACTCTCCCTGAAGCTTCTGGTTGGCTAGATAAGCATTCCGGTAAAGTTTCGTCGCAAGGTCACAACTAGTTTTGAAGATATTAAAGTTTTCATCTTGGAGGGGTGCAATAAAATGTTTAAACTTAATTTTGGGGACTTTAGAGGCTCCAAAATGCCCCGAAAAGTGGTCGTAACTGGTGAAGCAAGTTACGAGGTGATAGAGCACTTCGTGAGCTTTCCGGCGCTTCAAACGGTTCGTCAATCGGACACCCGGTTCTCAAGTTATGGCCTCCGGAAGTTTGTACTCCTGAAATAGGAAAAATAATTTGTATCGGATACATAAATGAGCTGTAAAAGGGAGTGACACATGTTGATGTGTGCTTTAACATGTCATAGAAGGGAGATAAGGTCGGCTACACCTTATTGGGTGGTTTTAGCCCATGGTTTTGTAATACCGTTTGACGGTTTCTTGTATTGTATCTCCTATTTATGAGGTGTGTGAGATAGAGGTTGTGTGTAAGAGTCCTATGGCTATTGAGTTGCCTCTGAATCTCTGATTAGTGGTACTCCTGCGAAGAGCTTGCTCTGCAAGTATTTTGTAATCTGTTTTTGATTGCTGAATAAAATATTGAGCTGCTTTTGGAGGGTGGGGTTTTTCTCCCGAAAGGGTTTTCCCCACGTAAATCATTGTGTTGTGGTATGAATGTTATTATATCTATTTCTATTTTCTGTAACTGTTGTAACAATCTGAAAAAATTTTGCATTACCCTCCTCTCAAGGTTAGTGTAGGAAGTTGTTTCCGCTACTTTACTTCCTTACATATCCTTGTATAATAAACTTGAGGCTAGAAGACTTGACGTTGTCAAGAAAGATAGGGAGATTAAGGAAGTAGCACTTTTGGAAATGTGTGGTGCTGTAAATAATGAAGAAATGAAAACATGCATAGATATTTCATATAGGACAATTTTCAATAGTAAACCCCATCAGATAAGCCTTATGATGGGGAGAGTAAATGAGGCAATAAATGAGACTAGTAAGGGATGGACCAAATTCTTTCAGAAAAACCCAGATTTTCTCACATCTCAAGAAGAATTTGCAAGGGCAACAACTTCCACAATTCTTGACAAATCAAAGGGAAAGGTATTTTGGGCAGTTCAACTCTAATTTTGACACAACCAGCAGTAACTATAGATATTCAGACACAGCTAGTAGTTAAGGAGAGTGTACAGTATGTACCGACACATACCATTTTTTAGCAAGGCAATGTACAAGACACTGTAAATACTATGGATAATACTCCACCGGTAGTAATTGACACTACACCAAGTGGCAAAGCCACCAGTGCAAAAGAGGTTGAGATGAACAAGGTAAAAGCAACTAAGTCCATACTGATAGTTAAAATTGATTCCCCAACAAAGGTTTTGGAAATTGACACTTCTCAGGTTGAGAAGAAATCAGTCTCTGAGTTGAGTCCAACTGAATTGATGATGATGATGATGGCTACTGAGAAATTACTAAAGGAAGGTACTACAGATAAAGGAATAATTGATCAATCAGTCACAGTGTTGTACAGATTAATACCTGACTATCAGATTGAAGATGGAGAAAGCCCTTCCAGTAAGCTTAAGACTCTAACAGAGCATATCTCTAACAATTTTCAATCTCTGAGGCAGATTGCAGACCGAGAGGCTTTGGATAAATTCACAAAAGCTAAAAGAATAGCTTTTGATCAGATTATAGAAACAGAGAAAAAGAAAATTGAGGAAAAACTTATTCCTATTGAGGTTTGTTTAAAACAATGTACAAATATCTACAGAGTGTGTGTTAATATAGAAATTCTTATAGCTAATGTAGATAGTAGATTAAAGGAGTTATATGATAAGATAGCTAAAATTGCTAATTCTTTTGATGGATTAATTGCACTGACCACATCTGTTGATGGACAAATTTTGTCCTTGGAGAACCAAATTTTTTCTTTTGAGAAGGAGAGAGATAAAATCATGCGAAGAGCAAGAAGTCTAAGAGGACTGGTAAGTCCTAGATTAGATTCATTGGGTGTTCATAAGAGAGAGTGCATGGACATGATAGCTAAAACCACACCGGAAGATGTCCAAGAGAAGGAAACACATGCCCACTTACTAAGTGGACTAGCATCCATTTATAATACTTCCAAAACTAGCTGGGATATATATCTTCAGTTATTGCAAAAGGCATACCTAGAAATCTTGAAGACATTAAGCTTTAGTGAAACTAATAGTATTCAATTATTCTTTTGTTCTGAAATTCTTTCAGTTCTTTCACCGGTCTTTGGCATTAATGTCAAAGGGGGAGTATGCATATATGTGAAAAATATCAGAGAATACTAGATAAAAACACATGGGAAGGATATCAAGATATCAGATGGAGTGTATTGCTCAGGGGGAGCATATTGGCAAGTAATCCATTTTTCACATGAGTGTTGCCATGAATGCCAAAGGGGGAGATTGTTGGCAATCGACACTCATTGGATTCATTTTATTGTTATTTTTGGCAACAAGATCAGATGGAAGTCATATACTAGCACTAGGAAGCATATACTGGTAGATACCGGCTTTGGATCATTCAAGGCTACACCAACACCGACACCGACATCAATACTTCATTGGAAGTCTACATCAAGGAGGATTTACTTAATAAATCATTTTGTAATTATTGTCGAGGCTTTCAATGATTCTCTTTTTCCGGTTGCTATAACATTTGTAGGCCTTACTCTTGGTGGAGTAACCAAGAAATATGCCTTCATCACTCTTACCATCAAACTTACCAACATAGTCACCTCTCTTGATAAAATGTTTACTGCCAAAAATCTTAAAATAACTGACATTAGGTGATCTACCATACTAGTATTCATAAGGATTTTTATTCTTACCTCTCTTTACCAATATCCGGTTCATAGTGTATATAGTTGTGCGATAGCTTCTCTCTAGAAAGTTTTTGCTACACTTCCTTGTATTAGCATCATTCTAGCAGCTTCAACAACTGACCGGTTGATCCTCTCTACAATACCATTCTGTTGTGGTGTCCTAGGTGTAGAAAGTTGCCTCTTAATTCCATTGTCTTCACAATATCTAGTGAATTCCTCTGAAGTAAATTCACCACCTTGATCAGCCCTTAGACACTTTATCTTCTTACCACATTCCTTTTCAGCTAAGGCCCTAAATGCCTTAAACTTACTAGAGGCTTTTGTTTTATCCTTCAAGAATGTGACCCACATCAGTCTTGAGCAATCATCAGTGAAGATCATAAAATATCTATCACCTTGAATACTTTTAGTCCTTATTGGTCCACAGAGGTCTGTATGAACCAAATCTAACAAATGTTCTATTGAAAAAGATTTTCTCTTAAAAGTTGAGGATGCCATCTTTCCTAACTGACATTCCTTACACGGAGCATTCATTGGTTTGTCCAACTGAGGCAAACCTCTTACCAACTTGGACTTACTGTTCTTAACAATGTTATCAAAATTTATATGACAAAATCTCTAATGCCAAAGCCAACTATCATCTACTTTAGCAATTAAATAGTTGTTGACTTTAGGATTAAGGTGAAACAGGTTACCTTTTGTATGCTTGCTGGTTGCAATTAGTTCACCTTTTCTCCCATAGATTTTGCACGTTCCATTCTTAAATTCCAATTGATAGCCTCTGTCATTGAGTTGAGCTACACTTTAAAGATTGTGCTTTAATATTTCAACCCAGTACACATCATCTACACTGCTCTTTCCATTAAGAGAAATGGTTCTCTTTCCTTTTACCATGCAGGGTGAGTCATTTCCAAATCTCACAAATCCTCCATCAAATTCCTTCAAAGTAAGAAATTTACTTCCGTCACTGGTCATGTGGTGTGAACGACCACTATCTATGATCCAATCATCAGAACTATCCATGTGAGAAAATAATGTCTTCTGATCAGTTGTCTCCTCTTTAATGGCAACAAAGACAATGTCTTCATTAGCATCTCCCTTTGATTCCTCATTAGTGATTCTACCATCAACTACAATGAGGTAGTCTCTTTTGCCTTTTCCTTTGTACTTCTCACGCTTATGCTCATTGTCATCATTAGGACAATTAGCTGCAATATGTCCAATCTAGTTACATGAAAAACACTTCAAAGTTAATTTACCTCTGCACTTACTGGTACCTCCAGGTAACTGCTTGGCCAACAAGACTTCAAGCTCAATCAAACTATCTTCATCATCAACTTCTCTACTCGATCTAGACTCATAACTGTGACTAACATCTCTGCTTTTCATCATAGGTGGGTTAGAAACTAAAGCTCTAAATGCAGATTTAGATTTTTGAGCACTACCATCATAACCATTTAATTCAAATGCAATAAGTTTACCAATGATGGAGTCAAGAGTTACCTTTGTTTTATCAATAGACTTTAACTCCTAAATGGCTGTAACTCAGATAGCGTAGACCATTAGAAGGGTTCTCAACACCTTACTAACCACTATGGCATCCTCCACTTTACCACCAACACTCTTGATCTCACCAACTATCTCCTTGGTCCTTTAACCATACTGTTGAATATTCTCACCTTCAGCCATCCGCATGTCATCAAATTTACCTCTCAGACTCTCTTCTTTGGTAACCTTCACATGCTCATTACCGCTATAGATCTCATCAAGTTTCTTCCACACATCATAAGCAGTCTCCAGACCATGGACATCAACATACTCTAAATCAGACAAATAACTAATAATGGCCTCCAATGCTTGATTATTCTCTTGTTTCTCTTTCTTTTGATCATCAAACAAAGTCCCACTAGGTATAGTATATTGTGTAACAACATGTTCCTAGTATTAACTTCCTAGACTCTTGATATAGATTTTCATCCTATCAGTCCATATTATGTAGTTTTCCCTATTAAGCTTCAAACCTTTCTTCACCATCTTCTTCTAGATCTTTACCTAAAGTTGTTAGACTTAGACACTAGAGGACCTAAAATGCTCTGATACCAATTGATGATATGATGAATCAATAAGGATCTGGACAACTACTGAGAGGGGTGGTGAATCAGTAGATAGAAAATTGACTAAACTTTCACCAACCTCTAAAACAATCTCACAAGTCAATCACTGAACAAACTGGTTCAAACATTGAGCTACAACCTAAAATGGCATTGACAGTTTACCGGTTTGACTGGCATATCAAAATAACAGTATAATAACTTTGAAACTCCCAAACCATTTAACCAAAACATCAAAATACTTTACTAGCAATAGTAAAAGCACATTTAACATTAATGTAGGTCATCTTAACATATCTAAGTGGATTTAACAGCTAAGCAAATTAACCATTTTAAACATAACCACAAAAACCATTCACCACTTGACACAATGATTTTTAACGTGGAAAACCAAATGGGAAAAACCACAGTGGGGTTGAATACCTACAAGTATTCTAAACTCTTCTGAAGTTTGCCTTGTTAGGAGCCAAGCCTGTTAAAGCTTTACAAAATGTCATATTAGGAACAAATCCTGTTAGGGACCACCCGGTTAAGGGATTGACTATAATGCCCTGTTAGAAGCAATACCCTATTAGGAGTAACCTCGATAGAGGATTTTAAATCCAAGCTAATGGATCACCTAGTTAGAAGATTTAGATAGCACTAAGCCTGTTAAAGATTCCCCGGTTAATGGATTTAATTATTGTAATTGCTAGAGAACAACAAGGGTTTTTTGATCTAGTAAATAGTACTACTCTTCTTGATCAGATCCTTTTCATGCTCCTATCTGCCTTCACACATACTACAGATACTCCCTTTGGTTCGGCAATCAATCACACTAACACTTAACCAAAATTTACAACACTACAACAAAACAACTCATCAACCTTATAAGAAAAATAATAGGTCAGTAACACATCACAAACCTAAGGTCTCATAGATATTACAAACAAATCGGTTCAAGTATGACCATTAGATTACATAAAAATCATTGCACATTGTTCAAGACAACCTCGACCACTCCTTCATCACCACTTCATCAAATCTTGTAATTCATCACGCACTTTCTTCTTCATGCAATATACTCGCTCATTCCCAAGATAAAACCGTTAGCTCTACACACCAAAAACCACTCAAAACTTATCACATACAAAATGCATACATGTCATAATCATTATTGTTCACCATTTGATCATAAACCAATACAACTGATTCACCAAGCTCCATCGGTTAGGGTTTGGCACATCAACAGGTAGGGTTACTGGTTGATCTCACTGCTTCTTAAGTAATACTGGTTCTACCAGTTGCAAAAAAACTTCATTACCAGTTACAATTGACATCAATGATAGCACAATAGTTCATCATTGCAATCTTCAATCAAATACCAATAGTTTCATGGTTGCCTGCCATCTAGCATCAATTATATTATATAATGAATTTGGAATTTGCCCTTGCAATTCAATTAGGGCATTGTTGTATTTATTCATCATTAAACAATTGCGTCTTCTATTTCCCTTTGTTCATCTTTACTAAAATTATCAAAAAGTTTCTTCACACCAATCAATATACCATACTCTTTAATGTGTATTATTAAATTTTCAAGATGTGTGAGCTTGATTACCGGTTTCTTTGGAGATTTTATAGTTGAAGTACCAACACCCTTTGACCTTTTGCCACTAGCCCTTAGGGATTTCTTCTCTCCTTCAGACTCAGTCTCTTCTTCATCAGCATCTACTGGTTTATGTGCTTGTTGCTTTTTCTTTTTACCGGTCTTTGTTGGCAATTGACACTCTATTGGTTGGTTTCACTATGTTGTCATTGATGGAAACATGATTTTGTGTTCTGACTTCATATAGTATACCGGCAGGCACTTCATAGATTCTACACCGGCATCGGCAGGTCAGAAAGATTTCTTTGGTAATCAGCAATGCAAGCCAACATGGTATAGTAAAGGTTATCAGTATTGGAGGCCGACATATCTTGGATCCGGCATCGGCAATTTGTTTTAATGTTTATAAATTTATGTTATCTGGTCGATATGTAATTTGATATTTTATATATCTTCGTAAGCCAACATAAGGCATAAAGTTGTATAGGGTATGTAGTCACACAAATCTGTCCAGCTTAATTAAATAAATATTTGCTATTTATTTGATTAAAAATCCACTAGCCATCAATTAATTAAATAAATATTTAATTAATTTATTCCCAAACATTCTTCTATTAATTAAATAAATTGTTCAATTTATTTTAATTAATTCATTAAACCAAATACAATTCAATTAAATAAATAAATTCTATTTATTTAATTAAATCCCCTTTTCCTCTTTTAAATAAATTAAATAAAACATTTATTTAAATCATTATCCCCACCCCACTTGCATTTTCCTACAAATGCAACTTGTACACATTTATTGAAATAAATGAATTTTTATTTTAATAAAATCCTATTTTCCCTCACCCACCAAATCCACTTGCAAAATCTAATCCCCTTCTAGATTCTTCTAACCCCTTCCTAATTAGCCTAATCCATCCCCTAATTACTGTCACATTCCTAAGCAAAATGGAGTCACTTCTCAAAGACTCCAAAGTCTTTGAAAAGTATTTAATGCTTTGTGTGTTCAACAAATTAACCCCCAAAGTCTTCCAAGACCACTAATGGCTCTTACATGACCATTTATGGCTCTTACATAACCATTTATGGTTATTTCAAACTTGTCTCCCCAAACATTTATTGTTTTGACCATATTCATCTATTTCACATTTGCACAAGAGTTTATCCATTGGATAAAAGCTTTATTCTTTGAATAAAGAGTTTATTCATTCAACCAACCTTGACTTTAGCTCCCAAGGTCATATCAGGCATTTAATGCTTATTCCCTCCCCTCTCAACCTATCTCACATTGACACTTGTCATCTTGGGATTGGGTTGAAAGCCCTCACATGGATTTGAAATCATTCAATCCTGACCCTTGTTGAGATTGCTCAATCTCAACCATCCATTGCTCCATTTTTCCTATAAATAGAGCCCATTTCTTCATAATCCAGATCCTGAAAACTTGTATTCATTTAAGCTATAGACATTTTTAGAGAGCATTTTAGTATAATTAACTCATGTATTGTCATCTTGGATAAAATTTATCATTTTAGTATCAATAGTTTAGTATTAGCTTTTCATTTCACATTTAGAGCTATACTACAATCTCAATCCTCCATAAGCATCCATAGTGCAAAAAGCTGCTGAGAGCTACACTATTTTGGAACTTGGAGAGGAGAGGAAAAAGGGAGAAAGAAACTAAGAGCATGTTAGGAGGTATTTGGAGATGCCTCATCATGTTTGCTTTGATAGTTAAATATGCTTGCATGTTTTTAGTGTCTCTCTTGGTATGCCTTTTTAGATTAGTTTTTGATTGACTAACACTAACGGTATTGTGTCTTTTGTGTTATTTATCATTTACTAACCTTGTGCCATTTTGTAGGGCATCATTTGGTGAACCCGACGTGAATCGAAGCACCAAAAACATATCATTTTTTTTTTAATTAACATGTTTGATTGTTAAAAGTGTCACACAGGTTGCGCTTTAGCACTATTGAACATGTTCCAGTACGACCGTCGTTTATGCTTTTAGCACTATTGTTCTTACAATAGCGCTATTGACCAAATTTCAGCGCTTTTGCAACTGTTTTAGCGCTTTGGTAATTCTTCTAGCGCTATTGGCAAACTTCTAGCGCTTTTGCCTCTCTGTCTCTCCCCTTCTTTAAGCGCTTTTGTGTTAAGTAGCGCCTCTGCTTAAACACAGACTAGCGCTATTGTAACAGAGTGTCGTCCAAATCACCTTGTAACCACAAAAATGGAAATTCTTAGGCTTGTGGAAGCCCCCCTTGAACATCGATTTTACTAACACGTTTTTGTTTGTGCAGGTTAAAAACTCACCATAAAAATCACAAACCTGTCTTTTGGTGCTTAAAAACTTGAAAAACACAAAATTCTGTTGCTTTCTAGTTAGGATCATTTGTCTTTTGGTGCTTAAAATCAACAAACAAATTTTCTTTCTTGCATCAAACTTAAAAATCACAATCCACACTTCAATTTTTGGGCAAGTAAAAAGAACAAACCACTTGTTTTTTATTTTTGCAAACAAATTTTACTTCAAGCAAAATGTGTTTTTCATTAAGTTGACCAAGATTTTCAAAAAATCTAGATTACAAAACACATTGCCTTTGAAGTTAAAAAGAATACCATGGCTGTTGGAGCAACATCTCTTAATAGTTAGACCACATTTTTGACATGATGGATTAAAAAGAACAAGTGTTTTATGTGTTTGGCACACTTGTGCACAAAGGTCAGTCGAGTGGTCCTACCTCTAACACACACTATCCTCTCCCTTGGCTCTTGTGGTCCTAGGTGCAAGAGAAAAGTGTTAGTAACACTCAAAATTTTATCTTTTTAAGAGAGGCCTACCAAGGGATCGATACTCTTGGGAACGACCTCGAGCGGTAAATCCTTCGAGCCGCTATAAAAATCAGGTGAGAGCGAAAGCTGTAGCCTTGGGTATAGCTGTTCCTACAGTGTAACTGGCTGAAAGGACAAATGGGCCCCACCACCAGTTACAAGGCTCTTAAGTGAGTCATTGTAGAATGAACTTATGTCCAAAAACATCGAACATGACTAAACACCTTTAAGTAGTATCCCACCCATTCTATTGATTGAGAATATTTGCGATATAATTTAGTGCAAGAGCATAGATGATTTTGCTCCCAAGATACTCACCATACATATTTCCTTGAGTAGAAACATAGCTTTTTGAAAAAGTCACTTGTGGCTTGATAAAAGTGGTGACTCCCCCATCATAGGGATCATCTATTTGTTATGCTCGTGCAAGACTTAGTATATCACATCCTTACCTGCCACAGCGGGATTCATAAGGTATGTAGTACCAAAGTCGAAGAAATATCAAGATGTGGGCTAAATTTATCACAACTGGCCATTTGACCTTAGGGATAAAAAGTGTTTGAAGTGTGCTCATTTTAAAGACCAAGTACAAATTGAGCCGACTTCAGGCTTTGGAAATACACCTTAAAATACATCTAAAGGAAGGGTCATATACAAGTCCAAAGGATTGGGTTGATCTAGACCCATACTCATTTGTGCCTTTGAGGCAACATTCTTGTGTTTGTGTGCTTGCTTTGTTTTCTTGTCAAAGAAAAATCAGAAAATCACTTCCCAAAAACAAAGTATTCATCCAACCAAACATCTGTCAAAACAACCAAAAACATCAAAAACAAGGTACAAACAACAAAGAGTCAAATCTTTATGACCATTCTTCACATCTTGCAAAAGAAGAAGCATCATCAGAATATCAACTTGAAAAGAAGACCATTGAGCTCAAAGGCTTTGATCAAAAAGAGGAAATTCTTCTATATTAATAGACAAATCTTTGTCTCACATAGAGTCTTTCTACATCGTATGCGTCTCTACCTTCAAGGCAAAGCAAACGAATTTGATTCAGAATCATTGAACCGCAGAGCTTTTATGCAATATAGAGCTCTGAGTTGTCACAAAAATCAAGGAGGTAAGATTAATCCCAACTTCTTCCCAAACGTCTGTATCACCTACAACACAGCTCAAGAAATACCATCAACACCTGAAAGGGAAGAAGTAGAGTTTGTCCCATTTGAAACACAAAGTTTTTATTGAAATTGAAAACATTTTCATCCATCATCTTTTTCAAACATCATCACTTCATCATCAATTCGTCCCAACTCTCAAAACATTAAGAGGTTCTTGTCCCAAGTTCTCTTATAGATATTGCTTGAAATCAAAAACATCACATCACTTTTTTAGATTATTTCTACATCTAGGATAAGCTCATCCTAAGAGACACATCTATGCAGGTTAAAACTAGTTCATGAGTGAATCCTCTCATTACTAGGTAGTTCAATCTGTAACACATCTCAGATTTCTCTACACCTTATCATATCCAAACTTATCAAACAAGCAAGCAATTCAAAGAAGGAATTTCAGTTACATCTACCTTAAAAGTGCTAGAGATCCACGTGCACCACAATTCACCAACCATCAATCTCTCATTTCATCAAAAACTCATCATCATTTTCATGCAATTTCAACAAAGACTCATAAACAAAATGGCTCAAACCCGATCACAGTCGCGGCAACGAGAAATAGAAATAGAAGAAGAAGAAGAGGAAAATCTCAATGAATTCCAAGAAGCACTTGGAGGAAATGCGAATGACAAAAACCCAAGTACTCCTACTCCTGCAACAATAGAAAGGGGTCAGCATAACCCTCTCTTTAACAGATTGTTTGATGAAATACTCAGGAGCAATGCGGATGCTCACTTCTTAAAACTCACTCAAGAAGGAGCCAAACTCCCCTCAGACTTTGATCTTTCCCAATTAAGACAAGAATCAGAAAGAAAAAGTCACCATGAAGAGGAAAGAGGTAGAGATCCCATCAGATATAACATTCCTCGAGGTAACCCACCACCTCCTCCTCCAAATGAAATGGAGATGTTGTGGCAACAAGTCGAGAATCTCGCCCAACAACTTCATAGTGGTGTCAAGACCAATCAATTCTCACTCAATGACATCTGTCCCTATCCTTTTGATAGGAATCTTTACATGCCACCCTTTCCAAGAGGATTTGAAACACCCAAATTCGAAAAATATAGAGGAAAGGGGGATCCCCGCGATCATGTCCAAGAATTTCATTCCGCTTGTCTCGAAGTGGCATATGAAGACACCTACCTAATGCGCCTTTTTCCCCAAAGCTTGGGAGGAACAACCACATCATGGTTTTCCTGACTACCAAGAGGCATTAGAACATTTGAGGAATTTATCAAAAAATTCCTCGCTCATTACTCTCATAACATTGAACGTGACATCACCATGGTTGATCTGTGCAACACCAAACAAAAACCAGGTGAACTATTCTCAGTATTCCTACAACGATGGCGCCAAATGTCTAGTAGACATTCTCTTCAGTTACCTGAACGAGAACTAGTGGAAATATTCATTTCCAAATTAAATGAAGAAATGGAATTTCACCTGGATGTCAAAGACACTGACTCTTTTAATGATATGATCACCAAGGGTTTAAAATGTGAATGGGCACTCATCAAGAAAGGACTCATCAAAATCTTTAATGAACCAAAAGATGGTCCTCGCCCACGCTTCAATAGTGATAAACCAAGCTTCTGGAATAGAAACAAGAATATCGTCAATGATGGGGTTGTGGATACCTGGACTATCCAAAACGTACAACCTGTGGTTTGGTTTGCAGAACAAAATCCTCCACCTCAAAACAACACAAATGTTCCTTCTAATCAAGGTCGCATCACATCTCATGATGAACCAAGACCTCGTCAGCAAAAATAGAAATGCACATACACTCCCTTAGGGGAACCCATTGAAACAGTATTGCGACAACTCATTTCTCAAAATTTGGTCACTCTACCTAAACTATCAAACTATGAGCCTCAGGTCAAACCGGCATGGTGGAGAGATACTGAACACTGTGAATTCCATCAAGGAAGAGGACACAAGACAAGTAATTGTCACCGATTGAAAGATCTCATTCAGGATCTTATTGATCGAGGAGAAATTGAAATTGAAAGACATAACCCAAAAACAACAAATAATGATCATCTGATGTTCAAAAATCCACTTCCATCACAAGATCAAAGGGGTCCTTCCACTTCCAGGTGAGGCACTGATACTACTGATTATACGCAGGCTACGTATAATTACACTGTAAATCATCTGTATGATGCCAATGAACAAGTGGCAACCATAACCTTCAAAAATCCCAACTCAAATTGCAATGTTGTTACGCGTCGCGGCAAAGTTACCATCAAGGCAGCTCCACAAGGCACCACCTCCATCCCAAAGCAGTACAATCTTGTGGAACAATTAGACAAAACCCCAGCACTTATATCCATTTTAGAGCTTCTGTGCCTATCGCCCTCTCATAAAACTATCTTGGATCAAGCACTCCAAGAGGCGTCAGTCCCTGCAAATCTGAATACAGACCAATTTCAAGCCATGGTTGGAAGTCTAAAGTCATCACCTTGTCTCACTTTTTCCGAAAGTGACAACTCTTCCTTCCAGCAACCGCATAACGCCTCACTCCACATCAAAGGATTTATTAACCAGCATAGGATCAAGCGAGTCTTGATTGATAATGGAGCAGGCCTAAATATTTGTACACTGCAGTTGGTCATAGCATTGGGATATGCCGTAGAATCAGTGGATCCTCGTCAGAAGATCACAATCAAAGCCTATGACGATGCGGAGCGTTCATCCAAAGGAGCTATGGTACTACCAATCCGAGTGGGCCCCGTGGTAAAGCACATCATTTGTCAAGTTTGGACCTTCCTCTGCCCTACAATCTATTGTTAGGAAGACCTTGGATACATGCCATGCAAGTCGTTCCATCTACCTACCATCAATGTATCAAGTTCCCACATAATGGTGTAGAGATCACAATTCTGGGCGACGCAAATCCCTTTGCATATTGCCATAATATCAGCCATCAACCAGAGATTACTATTCCTAATAATAGAGAAGCCATTTCCTCCACATCATATATAAGTCCAGCCTCTCTTGCCAGTTCGAACACCACTATACCAAAGCAAGAAAAGCTTAAGATGAAAATAGTAGAGGAAGGTCCTGGGGAATACAACTTGAGTCAACTCTTTTGTGTGGGACAAATGCCCACTTCTCCTAGAACACATGGTAAACCACAGTAGGTACTCCAGCAACCACTAAACATACCAACATGTGCTTTGACACCTTTCATTCTTGGAAAGAGTCAAGAGGAAGAAACACAAGATGAGGACCTAGCGGAATGGATCTATAAAGATCCCATCACCACTGATATACCGTGAGTTACACTTCCTACAGATCAGTATGGCAAAGGTCTCCTCATTATGCAACGAATGGGGTATGATGGTCAGAGTGCTTTGGGATATTGCAAATAGGGACGACATGAACCTCTACTACCAGAATTAAAGCCCAAAGGTAATACAGGCCTAGGCTTTGAAAAAGAGATCTTTCCTAAACTCAAGTTCAAAGGAAAACCCAGCAAACCATTTTGTCCACCTACTGCAAAGCAAACACCTTTCATAATCAAAGCACCATCAAGCACCATCCCAACTGCCCCATTGAGGCTCAAAACCCCAACACAGCCATCACCAATGCCACTCATCCCACCAAACGAACCAGTAAGCCCATCAATAATACCATTAGCAGTAGTAACTGTGTCAGAACCCACAACAACATCTATGGCACCAACAGTTCCAGCAGAAACCACTGAGTCAATATTACCGATACTTCCCGTATCAAATTCTTTTATCCCCATTAATCTTCTTGTAGCACTGATCACTACAAAGGTACATCAACCAATCACACCTGCAGTGTTTAACTCAAAGGACATCCCAATATGGTATAGCAATCAGATGCTAGAAAGTGACTCAGAGACCGACTCACATGAGTGGGAATTTGATTCGGTACAGCTTAACACTTCAGATGAGGAAGACACATCACCACCTCCGCCACGCAAAGACATCCCTGTCTATGGAGAAGCACAGATAAAGACCACTTGGGTTCCTGAGCTGGAAACATCTTCCACAGACCCTACGTCTCATCCCATGCCTGATTCTGATAGGGAGAGTACCATTAACGACCTTCACCATAACGTCTTAACCCTCACTGATACATCTAACGCACTTAACCTAATCGATGAAGTAATGCCCATTATCCACCCTGAACTCATCGAATGGAACCAACCAAATCCCCCATGTCTTGACTTCTTCCAAAATGATGAGGCCATCATTGACTTTTTGGAATTAAGGGATAACCTACCAAGCGGGGATCACAAAGCTGGATTCACCATAGAACTTAATAGCACAGCATACTTCGGGGCGGATGCCAAACCTTTCAGCTGCAAAAATATAACAATAAAACATGGATCTTCTAGTGAAAACCACACTATGGCACTGTTTGATCCGACAAAAGTAAAAAGAAAGAGTGTATCCAATGGTGAAAACCTCTCTGAGGCACCTAAGGATGAAGGGTTTGACATTCTCCCTGATAGTACACAACAGGAACAATCAACGATTCTCATCGAGGAAACCAAAGAATACAATGTGGGAACTCTTGAAAATCCTCATCTCATACATCTGGCATCTCTTCTCACTCCAGAGGAACAGCCTAAGTTTATAGAGTTCTTTCAACAGCGTCAGATCAACTTTGCATGGTCATATGCAGATATGCCTGGGCTTGATCCTGATTTAGTCATGCATCACCTCACCGTAGCAGAAGGAGCCAAACCTGTCAAGCAGAAGCTTCATAAGATGCATCCTCAGATTGCAGTGCTAGTCAAAACAGAACTCAAGAAACTCCTAGATGTTGGTTTCATTAGACCAATTGATTATGCCGAATGGATCTCCAATATTGTGCCTGTCGGCAAACCAAAAGTGGGCATCCGCATTTGTACTGACTTCAGAGATCTGAATAAGGCCTGTCCTAAGGATGACTTCCCCCTTCCCAATATTGAGATCATAGTGGATTTGACAGCAGGACATGCCATGCTTTCACTCATGGATGGCTTTTCAGGATGCAATCAGATAAAGATCGCACCAGAAGATCAACATAAGACAGCCTTCACATGTCCATGGGGCACATATTGCTGGAATATAATGCCTTTTGGTCTAAAGAATACAGGAGCGACCTATCAACAAGCAATGACCATGACATGATGCATACTATGATGGAAGATTATGTGGATGACTTACTAGCAAAATCACTCACCAGAGAAGGGCATCTCCACATCTTAGATAAAATCTTTGATAGACTGGAACAATACCATGTTTGACTCAACCCCAAGAAATGTGTCTTTGGAGTGACCTCCGGGAAGCTTCTAGGGTACATTGTCTCAAGCAAAGGTATTGAGGTCGACCCAGCAAAGGTAAAAGCAATCAAGGATATGCCACCACCAAAGAATATCAGTCAACTAAGGACATTACAAGGGCAACTTCAATCCATCCGAAGATTCATTGCACAATTGGCTGATAAGTGTCACCCCTTTACACACCTGCTACACAAGAACATCTGCTTTCAATGGGATGCTAAATGCCAGCAAGTATTTCAGACACTTAAAGACTATCTCATGAATCCACCATTGCTGATGCCACCAGATCCAAGTAGACCGTTGTTACTCTATATCTCAGCAACAAGTACAGCATTGGGTGTACTACTAGCACAACATAATGCAGAAGGAAAAGAGTGTGTTGTTTACTACATCTCTCGCACACTGGTGGGCTATGAACTCAATTACACACCTATTGAGCGAGCTTGCCTAACAGTAATCCTGGCAGCCACTAAACTGACGAACTATCTATTAACACACAAAGTACAACTCATTGAAAAGATTGATCCACTCAAGTATTTACTCAGCAAAGCAGCATTGACAGGCCGCTTGGCCAAATGGGTGATGATTCTAAGTGAATTTGACATCGAGTATGTGGATCATAAAGCTATCAAAGGGCAAGTTATTGCAGATCAGTTGGCTGATGCACCACTCATGGGTGATCATCCTCTCATTTCCAATTTTCCAGATGAAGAGATATTCATAATCACAACAGCACAACCATGGAAACTCTACTTTGATGGTTTGTACACTAGGCATGGCTCGAGGGCAGGCATTCTGTTTATCACACCTCAAGGTGATAGCATCCCAAAGTCTTACAGGCTCACATTTCCATGCACAAACAACATAGCAGAGTATGAGGCCTTGATCATAGGACTCAGGCTAGCCGTACAATGGAAATTACAAGAACTACAAGTATATGGCGACTCACAACTGGTCATTCGACAAGCAACAGATGAATATCAGACAAAGGATGATAAACTCATGCCATATAAGAAAATGGTGGACACTCTAGAGACATCATTTACTACTATCACTTTTGAGCAGATACCAAGAGATTAGAATCGAGCTGCTGATGCCATGGCTACCATCGCATCTCTCCTAGATCTTCCACAGAATTCAACACGCTACGAGTTCTTGGTAGAATAGCTTTGGATCCCCGCTTATGATATCCTTGAATCCGAAATGATATGTCGCCTTGTCGGTTCTGAATCCCCATGGTATGGTGAATTCTACACCTATCTCCGCGATCACACCCTTCCTCCCAACCAATCGAATAACCAACGTAAAACCTTCATTCGGCAAACTGCTCGATATACCATTATTGCTGAAACCCTATACCAACGCGGTCTTGATGGTACTCTCCTTTGATGTCCGGAACTGTAGCATCCTAAAATTGTGACACTTGCAATTTTGACTGCATTTGGGTCTTCACGATGGTGACGCAACACTGAACCTGAATGGAGACCCCAAAACTTGCTCATGACATCAAAAACTACATTTTTCCAGCACCCTGCCTGATCCTCCTTGCACCCTGCTGTCTCGGGAGGTGGGACTAGAGCGCCCAGCGCCCTGGTCCTTCAGGACCAGGGCACCCAGCACCCTCATCCCCCAGGACCATGGCGCCCAGCACCCTGGTCCCTAGCCCTATTTTGGGCCCGGTCTCCTATGGGACTTCGAGCCTTTTTGTTTGCAAATTGGAAAATAACATTTCCTGGTCGGCCTAAGGTCGGGAAAATCAGTCTTTTAACCCTAATTGGCAAGTATATAAACTACTTTTCCTCTCTCATTTTGGGAGGATGGAAAAAGGTGGAAACGATATTCAAACATTCAAGCATTCAAGCATTCAAGCATTCCTTCAAGCAATTGATCATTCTAAGTCTCCATTCAAGGCTAAGTGTTGCATTCAAGACAAGGATTCAACCATTGAAGAGGAGATCACATATTACAACATACAACATACAACATACAACATACAACAACATCTATACCTTCGCATATAACGATACAAACATCCTTACAACAAGGTATTAGTACTTGTTTTACATTACATTTACAGCATTTCTCATTTCTTGGTTAATTCCAAAACCGGGGTTTGACCTAAAGGCAAACCCCTCATCCCTAACCCCCCAATCATCTTCACTTTTCTGTGTGTAGGTTGCAGGTACGCGGCTGAAATTGAAGATCTGGAATCCTTATGCAGAGACGAACAGATCCCCCTTCGTTTCGCGGATTTTTCGGAGGACCGTGTGCACGCCGGGCGCCATCGTCCCATCAACTTTTGCTCAAATTTGCAGGACAGCGTCGTCTTGACATTTTACTGCTAATTCCAGGTCCGCAGCTTCATATCATATCCCTAGCTCAGTTTATAAGCGAATCTTTCTCACTTTCTATGTATTCCTAGCTCAATCTTTCTATCTACATTTCTTTACAAAAGAGGGTATCCTTGCTATCACAACCCTTGAAACTCATATAGAATCCAATATTGCATTGCGTGGGATTGGATCTTGTGGGTTTCAACCCCTCTTTTGAATGTAAAGTCCCTCCTAAGTGAAAACCATCAACCCTAGTGACTCTCCCTTCTCTCTCCTCGGAGTTGGGGAGGGAAGAATGACTCCTATTGCTAGTATACCTACTTTTACATCAAACATAATGACTACTTCAACATGAGACATTCCTCCTATGATCACCAGTCATGGGGGCAATCCCTCTTCTTCAATCAACCCTCTTCCTTCATTCAATCCAACTTCTTCATTCATTCCTTCAGTGAGTGTTCCTCTTATATCTCCACAAATGAACATGACACAAGGGGGCAATTCATTTAACCCTTCCATTCCTCCTTGTAGTGTTCCTCCTGTCCAATCATCTCCTATGACTAACTATCATAGTGTCCCACCACCTTACTCTCTACCTTCTTTCAATAACATAACACCTCCATCGCAATCTAACACGTCTAATATGAATTCTTCGACTGAAGCGACCATTAACAATCTTGCACAAACTGTCTCTTCTTTATAGCAACAAATTGCCTCTATGAATCAATCCAAGTTTAGTGTGCCCACATTTGATGTTGCGAGCCCACTTTCTCTTGATAGCTCAATCATAAGAAAACTCATTGAAATGAACCTAATTCTAAAGCACATTCAATAGAGGTATGGAAACAAAGCATTCAAAATGAAAATATCATGCAAACCATATGCTAATTTGGATGCTTCTTCCATGCGGCTCCATTGTTGTTCTTTCCTCTCCAAATAGCCTTTGTTTGTGGATCCCACCTTCAAGTGCATACACATGAGATGAAAGCAAATAGACAAGATTATGGCGCAAGAGTACTAGAAGCGTAAGTTCAGTAATTTGATAGAAAATTCGGATTCGGGATTCAAAGGGATTGATTGAAGAAAATTCATCCAATTTATAGAAGAATTGGAGAGATGACAAGATTAGCATGATAGAGATTTGAATAGAAATTCAAATCAAGAATAGCAAAGTTATGACATATCTATGACAAATTGCTATGCAAGGCTTATGACAATTCATGACAAATTTCTATGTCAAGAATTTATGACATTTTATGACATTTCCTATGACAAATTCTATGACACATTTCTATGTCAAGAATTTTATGACAATTTATGACATTTTATGACAAATTTCTATGTCATTGCCATAAATTTAGGAAAGAAATAGGAGAAAATTGAATTTAAGAATTAAGAAATTAGGAAATTAGAGAATAATGAAAATAGGAAATTAGAAATTAATGAATTAACCAATAATTTTTCATTTATTAATTAATTCACTCACAAAGAGGAATAATTAGCCAATTAAATGAATATTTAATTGTAATGAGAAAACTTAGGATTAATAAATAATTTAGTAATCCTAAAGGAAG
Organism: Cryptomeria japonica; assembly: GCF_030272615.1. NCBI lineage: Eukaryota > Viridiplantae > Streptophyta > Pinopsida > Cupressales > Cupressaceae > Cryptomeria > Cryptomeria japonica. The sequence goes on along the minus strand of NC_081413.1, from coordinate 718,897,250 downwards.
AAATGACACATTAGGTTAAATGATTAAATCATAAAACCCTAGAAGGCGAATTAGAAATGCGAGGATGACAATTAGGTCTATAATTGACTTGATCATGATTTGATTTGATAAATGACCAATGCGACAAAATGATTTGATTGATAAATGACCAATGCGACAAAATGATTTGATTGATAGATGCGCCAATTGACGAGGAACAATGACAAATTGATCCAAATTGACACAATTGAGACAGATAACGATCGATGACAAATCGGTCACAAAATGACAAGGTTGATAACGACCATGATCAATGACAAATTGATCGCAAGATGACAAGATTGAACATGACAACGATCGATGACAAATCGATTGTTAAAATGACAAGATTGAAGGATTGATGATAAATCGACAATTGAAAAGAGGACAAAACCCTAATTAAGATTGACGATGTCCAAAATGATAAGATTGATGATAAAATTGATAAGATTGCTAGGAGGACAAAACCCTAATTAGGATTGATGATGTCCAAAATGATGACAAATGAATACGCACATTGATGCGACAGAGTAAAATCGATCAAAATCACGACTGGATAATGTTGTCGACAAGACCAAATTCGAAGACGAGATGATTGAAGAATGTAGAAGAATGACTCGATGTTTGCAAATGATAAAAAACCAAGTGCGTGACATAGGAGAAATGTTAATGCGACGCAAAAACCTAAAATGAGGCAATGCGCAAATGTTAAAGTATGACCTCGCAAGCGTTGACCATTTTTGGGTGTCTACAATACACAACCTCCTACTCAAGACAATCATTCTATTCCTTTGACGACTCCTATTGCTAGTATACCTACTTTTACATCAAACATAATGACTACTTCAACACGAGACATTCCTCCTATGATCACCAGTCATGGGGGCAATCCCTCTTCTTCAATCAACCCTCTTCCTTCATTCAATCCAACTTCTTCATTCATTCCTTCAGTGAGTGTTCCTCTTATATCTCCACAAATGAACATGACACAAGGGGGCAATTCATTTAACCCTTCCATTCCTCCTTGTAGTGTTCCTCCTGTCCAATCATCTCCTATGACTAACTATCATAGTGTCCCACCACCTTACTCTCTACCTTCTTTCAATAACATAACACCTCCATCGCAATCTAACACGTCTAATATGAATTCTTTGACTGAAGCGACCATTAACAATCTTGCACAAACTGTCTCTTCTTTACAGCAACAAATTGCCTCTATGAATCAATCCAAGTTTAGTGTGCCCACATTTGATGTTGCGAGCCCACTTTCTCTTGATATTGTTCGAGCTATTCCCCCTAAACATGTTGAAATTCCGCATTTGGAGCTTTATAATGGTAAGGGTGATCCTCTAACACATGTTAAGACCTTTCAAACAATATGTACTGATTTTGCTTATGACCAAAGGTTGCTTGCAAAATTGTTTACTAGAACATTAAGAGACAAAGCCCTACAATGGTATTGCTCGTTGCCTTCCTATTCTATTACTTCTTTCAAACAACTTGCAAATGCTTTCATTCAACAATTTCAAAACAATATAAGTCCTAAAGTTACTTTGATTGATTTAATGCATTGTAAACAAGGTGTTAAAGAAAAAGTGACTGATTTCATTGGTAGATATAAGCATTTGTATGCTCAAATTTCTTTTCTAGTGCCTGACAATGATATTCAAAGAATCTTTATTTCTAATTTACAAAAAGACATTAGAGAAAAACTCCTGTTTTCTGAGTTTACTTCTTTCCAACAGTTGTGCGCAACTCTTCACAATTATCAACTGACTGTGAGTCAAATGGAACAATCACATCCTATGGCTCCGAGTGATAAGGGTGATAGTAGTCAACAACCATTTGGGAAGTTTAAACCGAACAGAGAGTCCATTAAATTCTATGAAAACATCATCAACAACAATGTGAATGCAGCATCAGATGTGTCTCCTATTTCTAAGTTTTTCAAGAGAGAAAGAAAGTTTACTCCTTTGAATGAATCATTGCATAGTATTATGAATAAGTTATTGGAACAAAATGTGCTTACTCTTCCTCCTATAAGGCAAATTGATCCTGCAAAGATTAATTCACCTTATTTTGATAACAAATCTTTTTGTCAATTTCATTGTCAACCTGGGCATGATACTGAAAAATGTTTTGCTTTAAAAGGTAAAATTCAAGATTTGATTGATAATAATACTATCTCTGTTTCTGGAGTGAATGATAAAGGCAATACATTTGTAGCTCCTCCTAACCAAAATCTTCAGATTTTCACTGATCCATTACCTTCTCATACCTCTAATGCGATTGATACTACTGATTCCTCTGTCTCACCTGATGATCTTGTGTCTATGACTCCGAATGTGATTAACTTTGTAGAGCAACAGAAAATCCCTAAAGAACCTTCCATCACATTTGATTCCAGTGAAACTATCAGGGCACCTGATGGTCCTTTATATATAGTTGCAAAAGTCAAGAACACACCTTGCCGTGGAGTGCTTATTGATCCTTCTTGTATGGTTAATGTCATTACTGAAGAATTTCTTTTTACTTTGCAATTGAATCAAGTTATCTATGACAAAACAGATGTGGTTGTGAAACTATTTGATGCATTTTCTTCTCCTACAATTGGTTCTATTACATTACCTATTGAGGTCCATAACAAAACCCTTGATGTGGACTTTGCTATTTTTCCATCATCCGAACAATTTCATGTGAAGCTAGGCTATCCTTGGCTATCTTCCATGAAAGCTATTGCTTCTCCTATTCATAAGTGCTTGAAATTTCCCCATAATGGTGAAGTTGTTACTGTCAATCATAGTCTCTTTAAACCAGCTGAAAGAACTTCTAGTGTTCCTATTGATTACTTTTGGCCTAAACAATTTCAGTCTCTTCCTCCGCGAAGTGATCATCTTTTCAAACCTTATCAAAAGTGGAAAAAAGACATGATCCTATCTCTAAGTGAACCTAGAACACCCAAACTTGACATTCCTATCATTCTTGAGAAGGAAGTTCTTCCTTTGAAAGATAAAACCAATGTCTTTCCTCAAGATGATTCCCAACCCATTCCTATGGATGTGACTATGCCTATATCTAATAAACCTCCTAAGAGTAGACCTATACCTCCTCTTCATGATGGACTTGGTCTCCTTCCTAAACCAAATATTCCTCCCTTATATGGAGCAGTTCCTCCTCCTTCCTCTTATGGAGAGAAGAAACCTTCCTCTTCTCCTATTGTTCAACCTAAGAGACCACAACCTAAACACCCAAGTGATAAGGATGAGAACATTCCTCCTCCTCACTCTTTGCAACTTCCTACTAAGACTAGACGAAATCGTTCAGCACGTGAATGCCGACGAAAGCGTCGTCTTAGAGCTCAGGCAGCTGCTTTTCAAACTTTGCAATCCCCAAAAACACCTTCAACAAGCATTATTCCATTTTCTCCTCAGCCGACGATTGAGTCGAAATCTCCTAAACATAAGATGCATGATGGTCTTGATCCTGTGCAAGTTAAAGATCCTATTTTTATAAATCTTGATGATGATATAGATGAAAATGTTATTCATGATGAAAATGATACTTCTCCTGTTCATTCTGATAGTGAATATGAACTTGTTGATATTGATAACCATTTATCTAATGAATTTTCTAAAGCACTTATCCTAGCTCCTAGACAAGAACACTGTGGCTTGGGATATGAACATAGCCCTTGTTTGGATCTTGTGATAGCTCCATCTGCTGTGTTGGATGTTCCTCCTCTAGCGTGTTCCCTATCTTCCCGAAACATTGATCAGCAAGATCGGGGGGTAGATGACATGCTAGACTAGTTTCATTAGCATAGCAGATTCTCTCCTCCTCTATTTCTTTTTTTACTTCTTCTATATGTTATTCTCATTCTTCTATTTGTTGTCCTTAGTGTTGTCTACTTGAGGACGATGCAAAACATTGAGATCTCTCGATCTCTCTCATGTTGACTCAAAAGACACATGTGTTCCCTTCTTCTAGGTGACCTTCCTTGATTGGGGAATGAAGAACAATTATGCATACATACATATGATATACATGAATTATCATACAGCATACTGACCCCGAGGAAAGCGAAGTCACCTTGTGCTTTGTGTTTTGTGTCTATTATCCTTGGGCTTATCTCACACTTGGGGGCTAAATCCTTGTGATAACATGCTCCTTTCTCATTTCTTATATGTATCACTACCTTAAAGCAATCACCCCCGGTAAGGCGTGTGCGATCGCTTTAACGTAGGGGGCATACATCCCGTTCATATCTTTTCAAGATACTTGAAAATTTCTTGACAAATTTTGCCTTGAAGATTTTTGATATCTTTCTTGCATGACTCATAGTGAGGGAACCTTACTACTGACAGTCATGGTTCTCCCTCGTGATCTTCCATTTTACTTTATCAATCGAAGTCGTAAGATCCTTAGTCCACTGGGGGCTTGGTGTATCTTGCCTCCTTGACGTGGTGAAATTTTTTCAATGTTGTTTCCTTGTACTTTACCGGAAGTATGAGCGTACGCTTATACTCCCGCTAAAGTGGGGGCTAAATGTAGCATCCTAAAATTGCAACACTTGCAATTTTGACTGCATTTGGGTCTTCACGATGGCGACGCAACACTGAACCTGATGGAGACCCCGAAACTTTCTCATGACATCAAAAACTGCATTTTTCCAGCACCCTGCCTGATCCTCCTTACACCCTGCTGTCTCGGGAGGTGGGACCAGAGCGCCCAGCACCCTGGTCCTTCAGGACCAGGGCACCCAGCGCCCTCATCCCCCAGGACCATGGTGCCCAGCGCCCTGGTCCCTAGCCCTATTTTGGGCCCGGTCTCCTATGGGACTTCGGGCCTTTTTGTTTGCAAATTGGAAAATAACATTTCCTGGTCGGCCTAAGGTCGGGAAAATCAGTCTTTTAACCCTAATTGGCAAGTATATAAACTACTTTTCCTCTCTCATTTTGGGAGGATGGAAAAAGGTGGAAACGATATTCAAACATTCAAGCATTCAAGCATTCAAGCATTCCTTCAAGCAATTGATCATTCTAAGTCTCCATTCAAGGCTAAGTGTTGCATTCAAGACAAGGATTCAACCATTGAAGAGGAGATCACAACATACAACATACAACATACAACAACATCTATACCTTCGCATATAAGGATACAAACATCCTTACAACAAGGTATTAGTACTTGTTTTACATTACATTTACAGCATTTCTCATTTCTTGGTTAATTCCAAAACTGGGGTTTGACCTAAAGGCAAACCCCTCATCCCTAACCCCCCAATCATCTTCACTTTTCTATGTGTAGGTTGCAGGTACGCGGCTGAAATTGAAGATCTGGAATCCTTGTGCAGAGACGAATAGATCCCCCTTTGTTTCGCGGATTTTTCAGAGGACCGTGTGCACATCGGGCGCCATCGTCCCGTCAACTTTTGCTCAAATTTGCAGGACAGTGCCGTCTTGACATTTTACTGCTAATTCCAGGTCCGCAGCTTCATATCATATCCCTAGCTCAGTTTATAAGCGAATCTTTCTCACTTTCTATGTATTCCTAGCTCAATCTTTCTATCTACATTTCTTTACAAAAGAGGGTATCCTTGCTATCACAACCCTTGAAACTCATATAGAATCCAATCTTGCATTGCGTGGGATTGGATCTTGTGGGTTTCAACCCCTCTTTTGAATGTAAAGTCCCTCCTAAGTGAAAACCATCAACCCTAGTGACTCTCCCTTCTCTCTCCTCGGAGTTGGGGAGGGGAGAACGACTAGGGTTCGATTTTTCCACTTTACAGGAACAAGATGAGGTAACAAAGGCTTTGGAAGAGGTACATGAAGGAATTTGCGGGACTCACTCAAGTGGTTCGTCACTAGCCAAGAAGCTCTTGCACAATGGATACTATTGGCCATCTATGGAAAAAGATTCCTACTACTTTGTCAAGAAGTGCAAGAAATGTCAGGTTCATGGTGACCTGATAAATGCACCAGCCCAGGAACTGCAACCAATCATGACACCATGGCCTTTTTGTCAATGGGGCCTTGACCTTGTGGGTAAGATTCATCCATCTTCATCCAATGGCCACAAATTCATTATTACTGCCACCGAATATTTCACAAAGTGGATCGAAGCTGTTCCACTTACCCAAGTCACTGACAAGCAGATCGCCTCATTCATCCTCAACTACATCATCTGTCGGTATGGTGTACCCATGTCCATCATCACAGATAATGGTCTTCCTTTCAAAAATCAGGATGTCCGTGAACTTTGTGAGAAATTTCACATCCAACACCGCTTTTCCACCCCCTATTACCCACAAGGCAATGGTCAGGCTGAAGCATCAAATAAGAACATATTAAGAATCCTCAAGAAGACAGTCAATGATGCCGGTCGTGATTGGCATGTTCAATTGAATCCAGCACTATGGGCATATCGAACTAGCATTTGAACCCCTACAGGTGCAACTCCTTATTCATTGTTCTATGGTGCAGAAGCTATCTTGCCTATTGAGGTTGAGATACCATCATTATGGGTTTCCTTGCACAATCTCATCGATGATGAAGCATACAGAGTCTCACGCCTGCAGGACTTAGAATTACTTGATGAGAAGCGACAAGCTGCATACAATCATCTCAAATCCTATCAGCAGCGCATGAGCAGAAGCTACAATCACCGAGTTAGACCTTGTACATTTGAGGTAGGTGATCTTGCTCTACGAGAAAATCCTCGCAACCAACCAAACAGAGAACATCAGGGCAAGTTTGAATCAAACTGGTTGGGCCCATATGTTGTCACTGCTGTGTTCGGGTCTGGGGCATATTAGTTGGCTACATCAGAAGGAGAACCGCTTGCCAATCCAATCAATAGCATGCACCTCAAATGGTTTTATACCTAAGCTGTACAGAGCATCAGGCTCCCCTACATACCAGAAAATACCAAAAACATTCAGAACAATGTCCTGAAGAAAATACAAAAAACATTCAAAAAAGTAAAGAAAAATCATGCATCCAAACGGTGAAAAACCACTCCGATGGCACCTTGGGTAAGTACGATGGTGAAAACTTGGCAAACAGGTGCCACTCGTAAAGGCTATGGCTCCAGTATCTTTCAGGCTCATTGCGATCACATTCATACATACACACATCCATCCATCTAACCATGGCTTGTTATTTAAATCTATAACCAAAGAAAGTACTTCATGCGTCTGGCATCCCGATTTTTCATAAATCATGTCCAACTTGGGGGCAATGCCCTTACAATCTAGATGATGGAAGTGGATTCTACATTACTAGTGATTCATTGGCAAAAACATTCAAAAATGTCTCACAAAATCCAAAAACATTCAAAAATGTCTCAACACAAAATACCAAAAACATTCAAAACAATTCAAAATCCAAAAACATTGACAAAAACATCAAAAATCACACAAAAACATGGCAACACATTGTACATACTCATCCATGCAGATACCAAAAACAAACATTGACATCATACTCACACGATGACCATTTACCAATCGACCACACAATCCACATCAACACTCAAAACTGTCTTCAACAAGGATGCATCCTTCCTTACCAAAACAAAGACAAAGTGACGTTTTCTTTGACAAGAAAATTATGTTAAGCTATCCAATACTTGGTTGATTCGTGAGTATAATCATTCGTTTATCTATATCGGGATCTTTTAGTATTGTTTTGTATCATTTGTGCATTATTTCCGATGAAGTTCTGGGGCATGTACTAATGGTGTCTACGTGGGAAGTTCACCAAGCTGCGTGATCTTATGCCAAATGCAGTCATATATCATTACGGCTTGCTGACTACAGCGTATACCTCGACCATATGAGCATGAACCATTACCAAGGATCCATATTCTTTATTCTTTATGTATATACTATTTGTTTGCAGGTGCAATGCTCTTTCTTTGGTTCCTCCTCATCCAAATTGGATAAAGGTTTTTATCTCTTAGTACGGTATGCACTTGTCTCAGGATATGATTAGCCTAAGATCAAGGAGGACGATCCAAGTCATGCATGAATGGAGATAAATCCTTGTCTATTCTGCAAGCAATACTCTGGTCGACTTGACCCTTATAATCAAGTCGTTTGTATTCACTTGCTATATAAAATCCATGAAAGGAATACTCAGGTCATCTTGAATCATTATGTCAAGATGCTTGTATTCTCTTCCAACATTTTAAAAGCTCAATGATGAAAATAGAGCACTATGGATCGTCATTTCATCTCATCTGTTTATATCTTGCATTCCGTTGCATATCACCCATTCATTCATTCATATGTAGGTTTTATATGCAAAAGTGACCATTAAAAAACTGGTCTTGGATACAATCACGACCGAGTACTCTGATACATCATCAATGCATCATGCAAAGTCTCAAAAACCTTGCATTCCTCATGTTCATATCATCATCACATTTAGTTGCATCTTGCATTAAGTACATTCATGTCATTTTTAACTTAACATTGCATATAGTTCATTTTGGACATTAATTTTCATTAAACATTTGCATCATTGCATCAATCATAAATAATTAGATCCATTCATGGGATTAAATTGTCTTTGATTGTTTTAAATCATTTAATAGGCATTCATATAGTATCGATTATCCATCATCATTTTATCATCTTTTATCATTTATTATTACATACATTCATTTATAGTTAAAAGGTGCATTGCATTCATTACTAAGTATCTTATTATGCTCATTTTAGGATTCATTCAAATTGCATTCATTATCCTCTTTTTAATTGCATTAAGGTGTAGTTATTAAAAAACATTAAGTTATAGTATCATCACATTATTGTTTGTACTTAAAACATATTTAAGCATTTAGAATCATAAATCCACTTGTTTATAAAACATTGGTTCTTAACATTTTATATCCATTATGCATATGCATTCATTTAAAACATTATCATATAAACATTTATACTTTACATTTTGATTATCCATATTACATTCATCTAAAAACACATCTAGATGCATATCCATACATAACATCATTCATTCAACCATTGCATTAACATCATCACATAAATCATCTCATCATTATATCAAAATAGGAAACACCAAAAAAATCTTGTTCATAAATCAACACAAGCATACATCATCATCATGGCATTACATACATAAAGCATTACATCAAAAATCACACAAATCATACATATATTAACCTGCATTCATATGTCAGTATCCAACATCATAAATCATCATAAACACATGCATACAAAGAAACATCTCATCAATGCATACATATACACATATCCATCTAAATAAACTCATCATCCTGCATAAACATCCATACATAATCAAATGCATATCATCAAAATATGGGATATCCTCATATATCTCATCTCATATATTAGAGTACAATGAAGTCTACAAAATCGGCTACCAAGAGCCATCCAAGATACAGTCCAAAAAAAATAAACAATGATACAAATACATAGATGCAAAAATGCTCTCTCAAATGCCACTCTGGCCAGATGCTATCCCAACACCTCCCCCTGCTCCACCACTGGTGCCTACACCACCTAATCCATCTCTCCATGGAGGCCTCATCGAACCACAACTCCCTCCTGCATCCCCTGATCTCTCCCGCCTCAAAGGACCCATCACTCCCCCACTGCTCTGCATCCTCTGCGATCGCTCTGATCTAGTCTGCCACATCTGAGTATAACTAAGAGCTCGCTGACTAACTAGCACCACCTGCTCATATAAACCCTGCCAGTACTTTATCTCAACCTGTGCTCGGCCAAACTACCTCATAACCTCCCCTGTAGGCCCCTGTGCTCCTACTCCAACCCAGACTCTCTCCTGCAGCTCCGCCAATCTCTCCATTGTAGTATCTCTCTCCCACAGCACCATCGTCAGCTCTGACTCCTGTGCAAATAGCTGCACATCCCTAGCTGCCACCTCTGCCTCTAAATCCTCTATCTGCGTCTACAAGCGCACTATGATGTGATCCCACATATCTCCAGTGGCTCCCTCCCCGATGTCCATAGCTGCCTCCCCTACACCTCCCTCTCCAGTAGTCCCCTCCCCTTTGTCCATCGGGATCTCCCTCTCCATCCCCCTCCCACTCAGCTGAACTCCTCTCGGTATCAAGGATCCCTGTGATATCTATAAAGGCAGTCCACGTCTCCCTCTCCGCTGACTCTACATCCTCAATCCTCCTCCACCTCCTCCTCCATCTCCTCCACCTCCTCCATCTCCTCCACCACCTCCTCCTCCTCCACCTCCTCCACCTCCACCTCCACCTCCTCCTCCTCCATCACCTCGACCTCCTGCCCTCCTCCGCCTTTGTCCCCTCTCATCCTCAAATGTTGGGATTGGCTCTGCTGGATCCGATATCTATGGGATTGGGTGTGCCGCCCGGTACTGCGTATACTCATCTGTCACCCCTACATCAACGACCCTCGGTCGTAGGTCCCATGGCCTCGCCTGCAGTGTCCGAAACTCTGCCAGTGCCTGATCATAAGTTAGCACTAGACCCCATGCATACCTCTCTCGAATCACCCGCGCATACTCTCCAGATCCACTGGGCAGTCCCTGTTGCCGTCCGAACTGCCTCATCACTCTCCCGGGCACCTATCTCTCTACATGGTATGAGGTCCTCCCAATGAGGAATTGGGTCATAAAGACATACGGCAGTGCCTCTGCGTTATCATCCCATGGCTCACACTCCAAGTATGGCCGCCATATAATTGCATCCAGGTCATCCAATGCTTGCCGCCACCACTCTAACTTCCCCAAGTGGGGCTGACTCATCATGCCACTGTACATAAACATGTACAGCTGATCCACTGCCCGGAATCTAAGACTCACCGGTCGAGTCACTGGTAGATGCTCCCATGCCCAAATATGTAGCAGCATCATGCCCACTGCCAAGGAACCCCTCCCTCGGTACACTACCTCATGAAGCTCCTAGTACATGTGCGCCAGCACACACGGCCCCCATGCGAATCGGGTCCCCTCGGTCATCATCATCTTGATAACCTGTCCCCATCCCACTGCCAAACCATGTGACCGCCTATCTAGACACAACAATCCTCCCACGATCCTTGACAAAACTGCTGGAAGTGGCTCATACAGTGCCGCTATATCCTCCCACGCGATCGAGCCATCATCAATATATACATCCTCATCAAAAATCCTCTGCACTGCCACAGTCCCCCAGGATCTATCGTATGTGACCAGCTCTCCTCGAATCAAAATCCGCAGGATGCGCCACACGTCCTCTAAGGTCACAGTCATCTCCCCCTGTGCCAAATGGAAAGTGCACGTCTCACTGTGCCACCGCTTTGCTAGTGCTGTGATCAATCCGTGATTCATACGAATCACGGGCATGTGCATCACCTCATATAAACCAGTCATGGCAATGCAGTCTATCTCCGCCTAAGTCAATCGGTCCTGAAACCCCTATGTCGCAGGATGGCACTCGCGTAACTACAACATGCGCAGATCCTCCTACACATGGACATTCATCAATCACCATCAGTTGTTTTATTTTCAAACTTTCTTAAGTTTAAACCTAGACTATCAACAGATACTTTGATCAAGTATCTTTGGGTCTCAATAGGTAAGCAATCATGGCCACCTAGACTTCAACAGGTATTTATCCTAAACAAATGACCTAAGTCTCATCAGGCTGCTATGGTTCAAAACAACTCTCACTTCACCTCGCCATCCATCAATCATTGGCATCCGGAGATTTTCTTCACCCAATTTGGGGCATCTTTTTATCCTAAGACAAAAATGCTATTTTACCATCAAATGCGCTAGTTTCCTAACAATAGCGCTACAACCCTAACAAAAGCGCTCAATCAGCTATACAACAGCGCTAAAACTGCAAAAGCACTAAAACCCTTATGCAATAGTGCTACTTTAACTCAATAGCGCTCAATTAAGCCTTCAATAGCGCTACTTAATCAATAGCGCCCAAACTTGCATACAATAGCGCTATATCAACCCAAAAGCGCTCAAACAATGGCTCAATAGCACCATTGCAGTGCAATAGCGCTAATTCATGGAGCAAAAGCACCAAAACCAAAGTTCCAGCACTCTTGCTCCGACTTGACTTGGACTCAGCTAAAAACCTAGCAAAAATGCACAAAAATTCAGTTTTCGAATTTGTGTACCGCTGGTCCATAGTCATCTGGGCATTGGAACCGTCGGACTCGCTCGAATCTATGCTCGGTGATCGGAATCGGCATCCTAGCTACTGCTCGCTCCTCCAAACGTCACTATCAGAGCTCTCATTTTCAACTGGTCGTGGTCACAAATGATCCTGTTTTCACCCTTTTCACCCCATTTATACCCTTCGCCGACACCGTAACTTCTCCCCGCTCACCGCCGTGGTCCCTGTGAACTTCCCGAGCCCCCGATTTCTCCATGTTTCCCCCATTTTTTTCTAGTTTTCACCCGTATGGCTAACTTCTTCTCTTCTACCACCTCGCCAATTTTCATTCTTTTTCGAGAGATCGTCCGATTTTTCAAAAAATTTCGGCCCATCTCTCAAGGGGGTATACCACCCATTAAATTAACATTTTATGGGGCATTTTCTTCACACCAGTTTTTCTTTCTTTGAAACGACGCGATAAACCGCACCATCTCAAAGAGGGGCAAATGTAGTCACACAAATATGTCCAGCTTAATTAAATAAATATTTGCTATTTATTTGATTAAAAATCCACTAGCCATCAATTAATTAAATAAATATTTAATTAATTTATTCCCAAACATTTTTCTATTAATTAAATAAATTATTCAATTTATTTTAATTAATTCATTAAACCAAATACAATTCAATTAAATAAATAAAATCTATTTATTTAATTAAATCCCCTTTTCCTATTTTAAATAAATTAAATAAAACATTTATTTAAATCATTATCCCCACCCCACTTGCATTTTCCTACAAATGCAACTTGCACACATTTATTGAAATAAATGAATTTTTATTTTAATAAAATCCTATTTTCCCTCACCCACCAAATCCACTTGCAAAATCTAATCCCCTTCTAGATTCTTCTAACCCCTTCCTAATTAGCCTAATCCATCCCCTAATTATTGTCACATTCCTAAGCAAAATGGAGTCACTTCTCAAAGACTCCAAAGTCTTTGAAAAACATTTAATGCTTTGTGTGTTCAACAAATTAACCCCCAAAGTCTTCCAAGACCACTAATGGCTCTTACATGACCATTTATGGCTCTTACATAACCATTTATGGTTATTTCAAACTTGTCTCCCCAAACATTTATTATTTTGACCATATTCATCTATTTCACATTTGCACAAGAGTTTATCCATTGGATAAAAGCTTTATTCTTTGAATAAAGAGTTTATTCATTCAACCAACCTTGACTTTAGCTCCCAAGGTCATATCAGGCATTTAATGCTTATTCACTCCCCTCTCAACCTATCTCACATTGACACTTGTCGTCCTGGGATTGGGTTGAAAGCCCTCACATGGATTTGAAATCATTCAATCCTGACCCTTGTTGAGATTGCTCAATCTCAACCATCCATTGCTCCATTTTTCCTATAAATAGAGCCCATTTCTTCATAATCCAGATCCTGAAAACTTGTATGCATTTAAGCTATAGACATTTTTAGAGAGCATTTTAGCATAATTAACTCATGTATTGTCATCTTGGATAAAATAAATCATTTTAGTATCAATAGTTTAGTATTAGCTTTTCATTTCACATTTAGAGCTATACTACAATCTCAATCCTCCATAAGCATCCATAGTGCAAAAAGTTGCTGAGAGCTACACTATTTTGGAACTTGGAGAGGAGAGGAACAAGGGAGAAAGAAACTAAGAGCATGTTAGGAGGTATTTGGAGATGCCTCATCATGTTTGCTTTGATAGTTAAATATGCTTGCATGTTTTTAGTGTCTCTCTTGGTATGCCTTTTTAGATTAGTTTTTGATTGACTAACACTAACGGTTTTGTGTCTTTTGTGTTATTTATCATTTACTAACCTTGTGCCATTTTGTAGGGCATCAGGGTATATAGGTTAGTTTGATTAGATCATTTTGATAATAAGGATATGTATGGAATGGATTAGTATGCAAATGTAATATGATGTGAGATTATTCAGAGAGATTATGTATGTGAGAAATTTATTGTAAGGTTTATTCTGATAAAGGGGTTTAGGGTTTCTAAGCAGAACAGATAGAGCTTAAACTGGAACTGTATTCTGGCATAGAAGATGCTATCTTAGTAGTTTACACTTCTTCAGATTGTTGTCTAGAATTTTACGTAGTTAGTGAGGCTTCTATTGTGATTGAGTAGTGTGCTCTAGGCTATAAGCCTTCCCATGAGTGCAGGCCCATCATATATTGTAATATCTCTTCATATGGCCAGTGGATTGATATTGTGGGTCACAAATCCCACCATGGTTTTCCCTCTTTGAGGTTTTCCACATATAAATCTATGTCTTATGATTCTCATTTATGTGTTTGTCTTATTGGTTGCTTTACTTCTTTCAATTTTGTTTATACCGGTTGGTGTATGAATGTTTTGTTAAGGCTAAAATCTACTATTCTGGTATAACACTAATTAACCCCTGCTCTTAGTGTTATTGGTTTCCAACAGTCTTAACTAGTGGAGTAGGTGGTTCAACAATCTTACCTTTTCTCCAAAACTGAATCTTTGATAGTTTCTCCTTTTTAATTTCTACTGGTTTCTCCTTTTTAACAACTGTTGTTTTTTCTTTCTCTGCAGCCTTCTCCTTTCTAGCTCTTATCTTTACACTGGTGCGGGTATCGGTTGGTGCACTTGATGTTCCGGCTTCTTAAGAAGCATGCTTTTCTCTTGCTTCAGCAATGGCTTCCTTTGTGAATCATGCTTTCTCTACAAATGCTTCAACTTATTTTCTAACTTTCTTTGCAATTATCGGTCTTTGAAGTTAAAAATGCACTTGAAGGGATTTCTCCTTGTAAGTGCCAAACCATTTTGTTGTATCTACTAGTTGGGCAAGCAATGATTAGCATATGCAATCAGAAGATCTATTGTATCTACCAGTTGGGAAAGAAAATGATGTAGTTTGGGGCACAACTACCTCCATCATGCAAGTATCTGTATCAACCATAAAGAAAATTGTGCTTTCATACCAATTGACAACCTTTTCCAATATCCTTTCCCTTGCATGCATTTTCTTTTGAAAGTCTTTAAAATATCCCCATGCAATTTTTCCAAAATAATTACCAAGCATTCTAATGTTGTACTTCATCTGCGTCAATGTAGGAGTGCCATTTATCCATTGGATATCACCAATACCAGGGAAACATTTCTGAAAATAAAAGAATAGACTTAGAATTAATTGACCAAATTTAAACCTTAACCTCTTATCATTTTTTTATGGATTCTAGGTTCAACACAAGTTGACTCCTCAACGCCTCTGACAAGTCATAGTCAACATCTTCTTTGATCATCTGGTAAGTTGTATGAATAGCTGTAGTAGGGATGTTATTAATCCTGCTAGAGTAATAGATTCGGTAACTGATCACCATAGAAGCATACTTTACTACTAGATCATTGATATTATTCACCATCATTGCTCTTCCATCCCATTTAGATCCGGTTAACTTTTCTACGTCATTCTTAGGAATGGATCTCAAAATTGGAACCTCATCGATGGCACAAAATCTGGTGATTGTGTGAATAGCTTCCTTAGAAAATTTATGTGGTCGGCCGAGCCACATAAACTGGTCATGAATCCTGCTAAGCACATATCTCACAAGTTCATCATCAAATTCATTAATAAAATTTAGGGCATGGTGAAACCCTTTCTCGGTAACCCTTTTAAATTGATCCTTCAAAATACCATTCTTATCACACAATGCTTTATATTGAAAAAAAATAGCGGCAACACCAAGATCCTCTAGTTTGCAATGAAAGAAAGATCTAACGTTTTCAACATGTAAGACACCATAAGGAACCTCAGATAGAGCTCTGGCAGGATCAATTTCCTTAGACTTAAATGGGTGCCTCTTAAATTCAGGATGGGGTCTATCGGTAACATCAACTAAATGTGGGTGTCCATCTTCAATGATTCAAAAAGATAAGTAGATATCAAGATTTCTGAATAAATACCTTTTACCACTTCTTCACTAGGGTTCCAAACATTGTCAAATCTATCTCACTATTTCGTGATCGCAAATCACACTAGATCACTTCAAATCTTTGCCAATGTTGCAAACACAAACTCCGCTTTGATCTA
Organism: Cryptomeria japonica; assembly: GCF_030272615.1. Taxonomy (NCBI): domain Eukaryota; kingdom Viridiplantae; phylum Streptophyta; class Pinopsida; order Cupressales; family Cupressaceae; genus Cryptomeria; species Cryptomeria japonica. The sequence goes on along the minus strand of NC_081413.1, from coordinate 718,880,982 downwards.
TTCGTTGTTTGTGTTCTCACAAGAATGCAATGTGACAAAAAACATTCAAAAAGTCATTTTATTTGCCCATTACCCACCACATTAAATGCTATTTTCGGTAAAACCCTAAAATATCTTTTAACACACTATTGGTTCTCATAACACATCAAACCTACCGGTTTGATCACAAAATCACTTCTTAATATCATAATACATCAAAGTATGCAGATTTAACATACCTCATGGTCCTTCAGGAGGTTTTGAAATGGATCTAACATTAAGCTCCCCCTAAGCTTTTTAATAACTTAGTTTGTTAGTGAAGGGTTCTCTACACTAGGTGAAGAAATAGGATCTTCAGATGGTTTGACTTTAGTTTTCTCATCATCCTTCTTTTTTAAGATTTTGTTCATTTCAGCTTTGGTCTCCTCCACATCAACTTTCATCTTCCCTTTTTGGTTAGCAGATTGATTCACCGGTTGGTTCACCTTTTCTTTGCAAAACTTTGCAATATGTCTCAGTTTATGACAATGATAAGTGGTCATACCAGATTCTCTCCAAGGTCTAGCATTACCTCTACCAATCCTTCTTCTTCAGTTCATAGCTACATGACCATAGTTATGATAGATTATGCAAACTACATTAATCTTCTTTTCCATCTCATAGGGACTAGACCGGTTACCATAGGGTCTCTGCTAGTTAGAACTTCTCGAGTCATTAAAGGTTCTTTGCCAACCACCACCAGACCTCTGACTCATGTGCGGTGCCAGATTATTTACTCCATACCTACACTCAACAACTCTATGCCCATGCATGTTGCAAGTGAAACAATAACCATTAAAGGTTCTTGGCTTATATCCTTGATAAGCATTGGGTCTATAACCATTAGCAACATCATATCTGCTTCTACAAACCTTAACAGTATGTCTTGGTTTATGACAATTGAAACAAATAGGCTTATAAGATTTCTTACCGATGGGTTTTTGAACTTTAGGTGCAAATTTACCTTCATGCAAGTTGTCCTTATTACTGGAAAACTCACCTTTCTAACAATTATTATAACCCAATCTAGTTGTATCACCGTTCATCCTTTGAGATTGGATTTGTTCATCAAGCATGGTAGAACTTTTATTAAACTTTGCAAGCTTCTCATTAGCATCAACAAGTTCTTTTGTAAGGTCTTCATTCCTTTTCATGAGAGTCTCTGTAAGAGACATTTCCATATCCAGTTATGCCTTTATCTCTTCTTTTTCTTCTCTTTCCTCATTCTAGTGTGCATATAGAGTGTCATTTTCTTGATTTATCTTAAAGATCTCACGTTCTTTCTCTTAGACCTTGTCTTCTACTGCCCTCCTTGCTTCAAGTTCCTGATTCATCTAGATAGTTAGGGCTTCTAGCTCTCTCCTCAAGTTAGTCTTCTCATCCTTTAGTTTCTCCACCTCATCGACCAATGCACCTATGTTTGCTTCATCAGAAGAACTGCTCTCAGAAACCTCCAACAGTTGTTTGGTTAGCTCTCTTCTCTTAGCAAGTGAAGCTTTATACTTACCTCTCAATGTTTCTAGGGCATCCTCAATTTCTGCAAGTTTGTTAAACATCTCTCTATAACTCATATCTCCCATGTCTGCCTTAAGAATACTTCTTAAGTAGTTTAGCCTCAAAGAATTTTGGCTCTGATACCAATTGATAAACTTATAAGGCACTGAGAGGGGGGGGTGTGAATCAGTGCAAGCAAAAATAATATGAATCTGATCACCAACTTAAAAAACTTAAAACTTAATAAGCACAAGAGGAATATCACCACATAAGCTAATACCCAATAAAACAAATTCCACATAACACAAGAAATTTATACGTGGAAACCCAAAAGGGAAAAACCATGGTGGGAGTTAATACCCACAAGATTCACTATCTCTAGGATAGAAATCTTGACTGGTTAAGGTCTTACAAACATGCCCTGTTAGGACTAGACCCGGTTAGGAGTCACCCAGTTAAGAGATTTAAATGATTAGCCCTATTAGGAGCTTTGACCTAATAGGATCAACCTTACAAGAGGATTTAACACTCTGATATAGAGCTACCCTGTTAGGACCTACCCAGTTAAGGGATTTTAGTGTTGTAACTATTAAGATAACAAAAGTTCAAATTATCTTCATATAACACCTCTTTTTCTGATAAGATCCACTTCAAATCCTCAAAAATTCAACAACACATCAATACAGAGCTTCACTAATCACCGCACAATCACAATCTCACTTAATACTCACCTTCGATCTTATGTCTATCTCATAACTCATAACACTTTTTATAGACATCAACTTACTCGGCTACAACCTTGGAACAATTTCCTAGGTTCAATTAATTTAAACAAAATAACTTTGCATGCCGAACTTATGTCAGTCACCGACATAACAAATCAAAACCTGTGTCGTTTTACCGACTTAAGTGACTTTATCACTACCGGTTAAGTGTTCATCAGAATACTTGCTCTATACATCAAATCTTGCTTGTTCGATTGAATCTACCAATGCAGTCATGAACATAGCTCCAAATGCATGTCTCCATCACTCCTGTAAAACCACATCATTCAACTCTTCATCAATTGCCTATACCGGTTGCATGAATGCAACTCTGTCTTTGTTTACCGGTTAAGAACCTATTTGTCGGTTCATTGGTAAACTGTCATCTATACCGGTTGGCTTCGAAGACTTAGATGACCACAAAAATATTGTTTCCGTCAATGACAACACAAGACTTAGTCATCAAACATGAATCTCAATCTCTTCATCACATTCACCAATCAATCATTTACCGGTTGCATTTCACAACAGGCTTTACCAGTTCAGTCAAATGCCAACATCTTTTTCTATATGTTTTGTGTTTGTCCTTTCTTAGGGGCATATCATTGTGGTAACATACTTGTCTTTTGGATGCATGCTACCTTAAATAAATTTCTCTTGATAAGGTATATACAATCACTTTAACATGGGAGAATACACTCCACTCAATGTTACACTTTATTTACACACCATGGCATGTTTTCGATACTCAATTTACTTTGCAAACTAATCCTTTTTTCTTTGTGATTTGGTATTTTTATTTTTCATGACTCATAGTAAGAAAATCTTACCAGGCCAGTAGAGTCATTCTCTCTCTTTCCCTTTCATTTGTTGTTCCTTTTATCTTGATATTAGAGTAATAAGATCCTAAAGTCCATGGGTGCTTGGTGTGTCTTGTCTCTTTGATATATTGTTGATTTTTTTTCAATGCGACTTTGTACTTTACTATGAGTATGTTAGTCCCATACTCCCACTAAAGTGGGGGATAAATGTGATGAAAAATGATGAGCAACTAAGGTCCTAACTGGTACTGAGAGCGGGAGGTGAATCAGTACACACAAAAACTTCACAACACTTTATCATATTAAAACACAGCTGACTGGTTGTCTTCACCACTGAGCATAACCATAGCTATACCAGTTAAACACATATACTTCAGACAACATTCCACAGATCTCAAATCTTGATGACTACTTTACCGATATAATCATGCATTATTTGTATCTACAATACCACAACCATTTAACACTGCTTCCATAACTAACTTAATCAGAAACTCACAACCCATAACACAAAGATTTTTCACGTGGAAACCCAAACAGGAAAAACCACGGTGGGAATGAATACCCACAAGTTTGTTTTGACCTCTTTTGAAGTCCTCTCTGTTAGGAGCCTAGTCTAGTTAAAGAATTTAAAATAAGGTTCTATTAGTAATCGATCATGTTAGGGATCACCTCGTTAAGGGATGGCTATATACCCTGTTAAAGGTTGAAACCCTGTTAAAGGTTACCTTGCTAGAGGATTTAAATAACTCAATGAACTTGAGCCACCTGGTTAGAGGATTTACAACAAAGCTTGTTAAAGCTACCCGGTCAAGGGATTTTCCTTCTATTGAAACGGTTAGAAGACAACAGGTAAAACTCTGATCTGATAACAACACTCCTTGCTAAAGGAGATCCTTTTCAGTTCCTCTCCTCTGCAATCACACTCTGTAGATTCCTCACTCTGGTTTAGCAAGTATCTAATCTCCAACACACAAACACACACACACAACTTTTTCCAACCACTACAATAACAAAACTCGTCGACCTTATACACAAAAATTAGGTTGGTAGAATAAACCCTAAACCCTAAATAGTTTATGTTTACAATTATAGGTGTCCAATCTTGACTGTCTAGACACATTGCATATAATGAAAAGATCTAAGATAGATCTCAAGACATTTTGCATTATCCAATCTTCACCGCATCTGGAAAATAGTAACCCATCACACGCTCTTCACACACCACTCAGAAAATCGTGCATTCCCGAGATAGGCATTAAATACATTCGATCTTCATGTGCAAGATCCTCAAGGAAATTCTTCACATGCACACAGCTAACATGGCATCCCAATCCCTATCCTTATCATTCACAAAACACCATCGGTTGCACCGCACAGGCCATACTGGAAACCCTAGAGAAGAATAGAGACTACCAACCGGTAGTCACACTTAGTGAATCCCGACACTGGTCCACTCCATCCTAGTTGACCATAACCACTTCCAATCTTCATACTAGTGCATACCAATTCTCTTGCTTGAGTACTTATTGACATCAATGACAACATACATTGTCACTGATTCATCATATGCCAACAATCTCCCCCTTCGGCATTGATGTCAATAGTCAATGTATCATTGCTCAATATCTGCACCATGCTCAATAACATATACTAGTTGACATATACCGATTCAAAGATCACCACTACCACCATCTGGGCTGGTTAGTGCACACTCTGCCATATCTCTTCAACATCAGATATCTTCTCCCCCTTTGATAGCAATGCCAAAGTGGAGGCACAAGCTTCCAAGCTTCACTATGCTGCTCCCCCTATGGAGTAGCATCCTTAAACACATCAATCCTGTAAGATCTGACATGGTATTACCTGACTGATGTGGAGTACACAACTTTAGTTTACTTCATGAAGGGGCAGAACCCCTAATTCACCTCTCAAATAGGTAAATGTATTCTTCTGTAAGGGCTTAGTGAATATGTCCGCTAGCTACTCCTTACTGGAAACATGTTCTAACGCAACCTCTTTATTCTGAACCTTTTCTCACAAGAAATGATACTTGAGCTCAATGTGCTTAGTCCTAGCATGCAGTATCAGATTTTTGGAAATGTTTATTGCACTGGTATTATCACAAAAAATACTCACCAGTTCAGATATAGTCACTTTGAAGCCATTCAGTACATGCTTCATCTAGATTGCTTGAGTGTAGTTCATAAATGATGCCACATACTCTGCTTCAGTTGTAGACTAGGAAATACAGCTCTGCTTCTTGCTCGTCCACGAGACTAGTACTCCACCGGGGAAGAACACTCCACCGGTTGTGCTCTTCCGGTCATCCACATTACCTGGCCAATATGCATCAGTAAACACTTTGAGATCAAAGTTGCCATTGTATGGATACCACAATCCATAATCAACTGTCCCTTTCAAGTATCTAAGAATCCTCTTTACTGCTACCAAGTGGGATTCTCTTGGACTCTTCTAAAAATGGGCCACTATGCCCATTGAATGAGTAATTTCTAGTTTGTTTTGCATCATATAGTGCAACTTACTGATTATTGATCAATACTCCTTCTCATTCACCAACACCAAATCATCCTCCTTAGTCAGTTTTCAGTCAGTCACCATCGGTGTTCTAGCCGGTTTGATCTCCTCCATGCTAAAGGTCTTCAATACCTCTTTGATATACTTGGACTGGGCAATGAAGATTCCTTCTTTTATCTGCTGAATCTGTAGACCAATGAAGAACTTTATCTCTCTAATGAGAGACATCTCAAACTCTTTCTTCATTTCATCTGCAAATGCATGACTCATTTCATCATCTCCTCCAAAGATTATGTCATCTACAAATACTTCACAGATCAGTATCTGATCACCTTCAGATTTCAGGTATATGTTGTTGTCCTCACTTATTCTCTGAAATCCTATCTTCACATGATGAGAGTGTAACCATTTATACCATGCCCTTGGTGCTTGTTTCAATCCATACAGGGCCTTGTGTAATCTAAACACCATGTTACTATCTTCTGACAAAGCAATCCCATCCGATTTCTCAATATACACTTCTTCTTCTAGGATTCCATTCAAGAGTGTAGACTTCACATCCATCTGGTATACCTTGAATCCCTTGACTGTTGCAAATACAAGTAGCATTCAGACACCTTCTAGTCTAGCCACTTGGGAAAAGGTTTCTCCATAGTCTTCTCCTTCTTCCTGAGCATATCCTCTGCATACAAGTCTTGCCTTGTTCCTTACCACTGTGCCTTCTTCATTCAACTTATTCCTGAAGACCCGTTTGGTACCAATGACATTATTGTGTTTCAATCTGGGTACCAAGGACCATGTTGCATTCTTCTCTATCTAGTCCAACTCCTCTTCCATTGCCTTTATCCAGTCTTCATCGGTAAGTGCCTCTCTAGTGGTCTTAGGCTCAAATTTTGAAATCATGCATGAGTTTTCTTTCACCTTTCTCCTTGTAAGTATTCCTACATCTTTGTCTCCTATGACCTTCTTTGGATCATGATGTAGTATTACATACCTAGGAATGACCATAGCAGGTTCTGCTTGCTTTTCCTCTTCTTTTTCCACTTCTTCTTCTTCACCCGCTAAAGTTTCTACTAATACAAAAACATTGAGGTCTTTATAGTGTTTGTCATTTGTTTCTTTCTTAACTAGTTCCCAGAAGGCTAAACCAGGTTCATCTTCTATTTCCTTGCTACTAGTTTCCTCAGCCTTCTAAGGGGATTCATCAACCCTAACATTGATACTCTCAACAATCTTCTAGGTCCTTCTGTTGTAGCACTTGAGAGCTTTACTTTTAGTGGAATATCCAAGAAATATTCCTTCATCAGACTGAGCATCAAACTTACTCAGATGCTCACCTCTCCTGATATAGCATTTACTCCCAAATACTTTGAAATAACTCACATTGGGAGTTCTTCCACTCTAGTACTCATAAGGGGTTTTGTCTTTACCTTTCTTGATGAGTACCCGATTCATGGTATAGATTGTAGTGCTCACCACTTCTCTCCAAAATGTGTGAGCAACATTTCCTTGGATCAGCATAGTTTTGGACACTTCCACTACAATCCTGTTGTTTCTCTTTGTTATGTCATTCTGATGTGGTGTCCTTGGGGCAGACAACTGCCTCTTAATATCATTCTCTTCATAGTACTTGTTGAATTCATCAGAAGTGAATTTACCTCCTTGATCAGTTCTAAGACATTTTATTCTTCTGCCACTCTCCTTCTCAACTAATTCTCTAAAGGCTTTGAACTTTCCAAATGCCTCAAACTTGTCTTTCAACAATCTGACCCACATCATTCTTGAGCAGTCATCAGTAAGAATCATGAAATACCGATCCCCCTGTATGCTTCTCATTTTCATCAAACCACACAGATCGGTGTGCACTAGATCAAGTAAGTTCTCTATTGAAAAAGACTTACCTTTGAATGTTGTGGAAGACATCTTCCCAAGATGACATTCTTTGCATAAAGAATTCTTCTATTTTCATAGCAAAGGAAATCCTCTTACTGCCTTGATCTTACTCCCCTTTACAATATTGTCAAAATTCACATGATAAAGTCTCCTATGCCATATCCAACTGTCATCAAATTTCGCCATCAGGCACTGACTAATCTTGGCATTCAGCTGAAACAAGTTTCCTCTGGTCTACTTAATGGTGGCAATAAGTTCACCACTTTTTCCAGTTATTCTACAGACTCCACCTTTGAACTCCAGAATAAGTCCTTTGTCATTCAGCTAAGAAACACTCAAAAGGTTGTGCTTAAGGCCTTCCACCCAATAGACATCATCTGCACTGCTCTTTCCATTCAGTGAGATAGATCCTTTTCCTTTCACCATGCAAGGTGCATCATAGCCAAACTGGACAACACCTCCATCATATTCTTCCAGAGTCAAAAAATTTCTCCGGTCACCAGTCATGTGGTGAGAACACCCGCTATTAATGATCCACTCATTAGAGTTGTCAATACAAGAGACAAGGGCTTTCTGGTCAGACACCTCTTCCTTGACAGCTACAAACACTATGTCCTCACTCTCTTCATCCTCAGATTCATCGGTAACACCTTCATCCACTACAACAAGACAATTTCTCCTACCTCCTCCTTTATACTTTCTAAACCTTTCCGATTTATCCTTATTGTCATTCTTAGGATAGTTAACAGCTATATGTCCTATCTTATTGTAGGAAAAACACTTCAGAGGAATCTTACCTCTGTATTTACCGGTGCCTTTTGGAAGTCTCTTGGCAAGAAGAGCTTCAAACTCCATCAAAATGTCCTCATCGTCCATATCTCTTCTTGGCTTGGATTCATAACTGGTACTGACCTCTTTTCCTTTCCTGGTTGGTACAGAGGAAGCAAACACTCTAAAGGAAGACTGGTCTTCTAAACACTACCATCATAGATATTCAATTCATATGCAATCAACTTTGCAATAATAGAGTCTAAGGATACCTTGGTTTTGTCAATAGATCTTAGCTCCTGAATAGCGGCAACCCTGATTGCGTAGACTAGTAAAAGTGATCTCAGAACTTTACTGACAACAGTGGCATCATCACTTGTTCCACCAGTGTTCTTGATTTCTCCAACCATTGTCTTGATTCTTATGCCATACTGCTGAATGGTCTCTCCTTCAGCCATCCTCATATCTTTAAACTTTCCTCTAAGGCTTTCTTGCTTAAGCCTGCTTGACATGTTCATCACTGCCATAGATGGATTCTAGTTTGTCCCATACATCTTTTGGATTGTCCTTATCTTTGTTGGCATTTTTGATGATGTTGTGGTTGTCATTGATGAACACACACTTGCTTTATGTACACTTTCTTGATGTAAGAGTTATGCTCAATCGCTATTTGTTCCAATTGGTATTATGTATTATAGTCTTTAGACTATCGATGTTTTGCAGAAGATGCTTACCAATCACAAACTAACTGAAGACCTCAAGCGGTATGAAGACCTCAAGTGGTTTGAGGATCTCAAGTGGTACGAAGGAACAAAGCAGTAGTTAACATTTTTCCAGTCTTCATTTTTGACAACTAGTAATCGGTAAATTATATGAACCAGTATTACTCTGTGATGAGTTACCAACTAGTATTTCTATGATGAGTTATCATCCACCGATAGTTTGTCGGTGATTTTGTGTCATGTTACCAAATGTGTCTAGATGCACTGAACCTAGGAACTTGTAATGTAATCCTATTGGACCGACATGAAATCAAACTCCTTTATAAGGACATCATGTCTAGGGTTTTAAAAAGATGATGAGGTTTTGTATTTTTTAAAATCTTCACCACATCTGGAAAATGGTAACCCATCACACGCTCTTCACACACCACTCAGAAAATCGTGCATTCCCGAGATAGGCATTCAATGCATTTGATCTTCACGTGCAAGATCCTCAAGGAAATTCTTCACATGCACATGGCTGACATGGCATCTTGATCCTTATCCTTATCATTCACAAAACACCATCGGTTGCACCGCACAGGCCATACCGAAAACCCTAGAGCAGAACAGAGACTACCAATCGGTAGACACATATAGTGAATCCCGACACCGGTCCACTCCATCCCAGTTGACCATAACTGCTTCCAATCTTCATACTGGTGCATACTGGTTCTCCTACTTGAGAGCTTATTGACATCAATGACAACATACATTGTCACCGCTTCATCATATGCCAACAAAATGTAGCATTATAAATTGTATCTGTATACAATTTCAACTTTTCTTAGACCTCATCTTGGTGCTTCAGCTTTCGATGCTTGATGTCTATTTTGATTTTGCTCACACGACCTAAAAACTTGTATTTCTACCCACTTCCCTACCTTCCTTCCAATCCTGAGTTCTAATTATCAAGACCAGGGCACTAGGCAGTCTGGTCCTCTCAATTAGGACCCATTTTTGGTCCTCATAATGGTCATCTCAAATGAGCAGGAAATTTGATCTCATGTTAGCTTACTCAAGAAACTCAATTAATTTTCAAGTAGCCAAGTATAAAAGGAGTTCTACTTCTCTCATTTGAAAACCTAACCTAATCTAACAACTCTATGATCCTAATTGCAAATTCATTTCAAGTGAGCAAGAAATCAGTCATTTATCAAGCATTGGAGAAGAAGTGAAGTCAAGTTTATGAATTAAAGATGACATCAGTGATCAAAATTATTTGAAGACATTCTAAAAGACATCCTAAAATCCTTGCATGAGGAACAAACAAAACTTCATCAAGGTATACATTTCAATGACAAGTTCAGATCTAGACTTTCCCTCAAAAGGAAAGCATCTTTCTATAGTTGTTATTTCAATTACTGTTTCAATTTCAAGGTTAATTCCTAAATTAGGGTTTGACCTAAGGCAAATCCCTATCCAGAATAAATTTCCTCTCTTTTTCTCCATAGGGAATAGACTCAGGAGTTGTACTCGATGATTTAGATAGAGTTGACAACAATGAATAGGTTCAACTTTTGACAGAGCGAAATTTGGAGGACCAGGGCGAATTTGTACTACATAGTCTTGAAAAATTAGGTTGAACTTCTAGGATTAGGTTCTAAACATATTCTTCTACCCAAATCTTATTTTTTGGCTCCATGAGATATCTGTAGTCATTTCCTTTCACCAAATTACTTCAATTATTAATTTTGTTTTACCCTAATTTCACAATTACCTTCCAATTTCAAGAAAGAGGGTAACTATCAATAACCAGTGAATGTAATTTGAATTTCAGCCCTTTCCCTATTTGGATTGTAGCTATATCTATTGGATAATTTGGCTTGTTACTAGTTTTATTAACTTAATTAAAACTCTAATTCCAAATCACCCCAATACACTTACTATGGTCCATAACAAAAGGAATTTTAAGAGGTCTTCTACTCAAACCGGGTACTTATTATCTTTCAATGGTAATTGTTTTGCATGTAGTAATTTTGGATATTAAATATGTGATTTTAGAAGGGATCACATTCATTTAATAAAAAATGTTATGCTTGTAATAATTTTGGTCATAAAGCTAATATGTGCAATAGTTGAATAATATGGAATAGAAATATGAATGCAAGGTATGATAGGAATGTTCAATCTTTCAAGGGATATTGCTATACTTGTAGTATGTATTAACACAAGGCCATTGAGTAAATCTCTAATGGAAGATTCATAAGGATTGGTGATGGTAGATTGAATGAAAGTGGACTACAACAATGTTCGGCATGCTATAATTGTAACAAGATTGGGCATATTGCTAAGTATTGCAGAGAAAGGAATGAGAAGTTTACTGATTTGGAAAAGAAGATTGATCCTAAAGAGAAGTTGAACATACTATGGATGAATAAATTAGATGAAGATACGTTTATGATGGGATCTGCACCCTTAGTTGGCATCGAATTTTCTAGAAACTAAGATTAATGTTGTGTCTAGGGGGAGATCTACCCAAAAATATTATGAACCACCCCTCAAAGATTTAGATGTTGAATTTCCTTTAGCATTGTAGATTGATAAAGAGTGCTTAGGAATGATGTACTTCGAATATGAATCTTAGATGAAGATAACAAAGAGGTTATTCAGATATGGAATCAATTTGAAATGTAGATAACAAAAGAAGTTTAGATGGTGCAAAATTTAGTGTCATTACCTGTTGTTGAAGTAGAATTCTTTACAATAGTTCTTTGTGGTAATCAATTCATGAGATGAAGTATTATGTAGGAGACTCAAATCTTTTCTTTTGTCTCTTAGTTTGATGTGGTGGCTACTCTTAGTGGGAGCAGTGTAGGAGATGTTTCCCTAGTTTTAGGAAAGTGGTTGCAATGTGAGTTGTCCCTATTAGGGGGACATAGATCTGAAGGAAGGTGTCTATTTTCATATGTGTTCCCTTCCTCTTTGATTTCAAATGAGGAGAGATTTCAGTAGAAGATGGTACAAGTGTTGCCATCAATGACAAAGGGGGAAATCATTGGAAGTCTAAATTATGTTGTCATTGATGTCAAATACTTTTGTCTACATGTGGTCTAATTCAAATATAGTCTTGTACAATCTTGTTGTTGAATATATCAACACACAATAGAAATGAGAGGGTGGATGAATCAGTTGTATAAAATCTTAAACCTAATTCCCAAAGCAAATTTGGAATAACTTAACTTTAACACATAATACATAGAAAGATATGAACATGAAACATCAAGCACACCATACACAATGAGACACCAAATTTTATGTGGAAAACCCTATTAGGGGAAGAACCATGGAGAAGCAATTCTCAATATATGAACACTTGTTAGGGTGACACTGGTTAAGGTTATTTTTACAAAGAAAGGCTCACTGCCAAAGGGCACACTTCTCGAGAGAAAGAAAGAAGAGGCTCACTGGTGGAGGGCTCATTGCAAGAATGAAGAAGAATAAAAGAGAAATAATCCATCACAAATTCACTTCTACAACCGCAAGATCTGTAGATACCTTCAGCTAACTACTTCTGGTAGCTAACACATGAAAGCTCACACAACTCAACTCTTTTCACCAGCTCAACACCAACCATAAAATTGTTAGGAAGATACATCCTCTTTCATACACCTTCACCTTATTCCACTTTCTTTCACTCATATAGACACATATGCATACACCCATTACACTATCCAAGAAACATTATATATCAACCTCTCATATGTAAAATCTCCCAAGGTTAGCTAAGCAAGTTAATCGAATGCAATTCAAATTAGGTCATCACTAAACATTTCGTGGTAGAGAAGAATGTAAAGTGGACCACAACACATCTTATTCAGGACCCAAATGATTATTAAACACATTATACAAAATTCCATAATCATCAGAGCAACAAAGTAGAGTGTAAACACCTGAGGTTGGCCAAACTTAGAGTAAACACCATCAAACTTGAAAATCAGGCTTTCGAAGCCCAAGAACATGTGCCAACTGAATAAAATGAAGTTAAGGACATTATCATCCTAACTAAAAAAATGTAATGCTAGAAACTGTAACACGAAGAAATTCAAAGCATGCATTTCACATGGAACACTGTCAAACATCGTCAACCATACTAGTAAACACAACATCCTCAACATAGAAATATGGAGATCCAAATCCAAGTAATAAAATCTCTAAACATATCTTAATAACATGTCTAAACTGCAAGAGTAGATATGCAACATAGAAGATATGTAGAGAAAATTACCCATCATAACTGCACAAAAAACTCAAAAATACTTACACCAAGTAGTCACTAATGATAACCAAAGCATGTTGACATAAATAAAAACACATAAGTAGCTCATTTTGATTAGCCTTACAACACTTGTTCTATGCAAACCATTGTTGGTTACAGTTGATGCTAGGTTAGTTGTCTTGTGTTGTGCAAACTACTGTTGGTTATAGTTGGTGACAAACAAGTGAGCTGTTATTATGTTGTCATGCAAGTATACGAAGGTTTCTCTATTTTGTACTGTTGATCAAGAGTGTCAAAAATTGGTGTTACTGTTGAGTTTGTTCAGTGCCTTAGTTGAATTTTGTTATCAGAAATGTATCATATCAATGTGTGTTGATTGGTGTTTCTATTGAGTTGGATTGGTATCTTAGTTGAGGCTATCATTGATGTTATGGTAACTTATATAAAGTTGGAAATAGATGTTTAGCGGTAAATTTGGTTTGGCTTTAAGTTTTCATATGTTGTCACATTATCTAATGAAGATGTGCTTACATGAGGAGTTTCCAAAAGATCAGTGTAGCAAAAGTTTCAATATGTAGGAAAGAGTTTTTAATGTCTTAGTGGAAGAATGTTTTGATCTAGATTGTGAAGAGTATGGTATGTAGACTTGGATATAATTTTAATGTTATGTGAATTGTGTACTATCAAGTTTGTAGGTCCTCTAGTTGCTCAGATGATATGAGATTGGTTGTTGCTATTCTCTAACAGTGAGAGTGTCTGTCAGACTAGTTCAAAATCTACTTGGTGGCTTTTGGATATGCAAACTCAAGTGTTGCATTTTGGAGGACATGATTAGTTGGTTCATGCAGTGTTCCAGCTCATATCTCTAGTGTTTTTTTTAATTCTACATGAGTTATGTTGGTATGTGCTTGGTATGATCAGTTGTATTGGGTCTCAATGTACCCGAATAGATTATCTTGTCTGGAATATGTTTTTTGGTCTGGATATGCCTTGGAGGTTATGTTGGAATATTTTTTCGGGTCTCACCATGGTGTGTGGAGATCTGCATTAGGTAATTTGTATTGCAAATGTTTTTTAGGCCAATTGGTTGCTGATTTTTATTGTTTATCTACACATTTCATTTTGAACAAGCTTTGGAATATGTGTTAGGGTATGTGACTTATTGTTATCAACTTAGAGTGATGCATGATGTTGTTTTTGGCTCCCCTCTTTATCTTAGAGTGGACCACATTAGATATTATTACTTCAAATGGCTTAGCTTATGTGATTTTATTACTCTATTTTGGGCCAAATCAATTGAGAGTTTTAATTAATATCTTTGTATATAAGGACGAGTAAATGTATGTGTTGAGATGTACATATGTATGGAATGTGTTCAAATTTATGTGAATTGGATGTGAATGATATGCAAATAGATTTGATTGAAAAGGTGTGTGACACTCAATTAACAAGAGCCTTGACAATATTTGGTAACAGTGTTTGCAGTTATTTGTATTTACCATTACATTGGACAATTTACATGGTGATTCAAGATCAATTTCATGATCAGGGGATCCTATTCATTTTTTATTCAGCTATTCCTATAAGAAGACAATGAGTCTCTCTTGGCAGCTCTTTGTATCTTGCCCTGAAGTAGTGTGTTTCAGTTCTGCAAGTCCTTTGTATCTTGCCATAGAAGATTGTGTGCCTTAGCTTGCAAGTCTAGAGAAGTGAGCTCTTTGGCATGTGGCCTAATCATTTTAATAATTTGTATCTATATTATGAGTGTCATTCTCACCATGGTTTTTCTCTTCTCAAGTTTTCTATGAAATTTGGTGTTCATGAGTTTATTATGTTTTGTACTCTCATGATTTCATTAAAGTAATATGTTAGCAATGGTTTGAAGTTTAATAGATAAAAAAGAAAGTTGTGTTAGAGATGTAGGTTGATTCACCCCCCTCTCAATCTTGTTGTGTGTTCAGCATTTAAATTTTGATTCATGTGAGCAAGTTGGAAGGCTGAGATTAAAAGAGGAAAAAGATAAGTGAATTAATTAAATAAATAAAATTATTTATTTAATTTAGGAAAGGGATGAGATTAAATAAATAATAAATATTTATTTAAAATAGAAAGAAAAGGCTTAGTGAATTAATTAAGATATTTATTTAATTAATAAAATATATTAGGATAAAATAATTTAATAAATAATAAATATTTAGGGTATGTGCAGGATCATGAGGAGCCAAAAAGTGGCGATATTCTGACTAAAGTCCTGATTGAAAAATATCTATAACTTTTAAACTGTATCACATTTTTTGAATCTAAAACATGCGTCACATTCTCTGATTCATATAGTATAGGATTAAAAAAATGAGTTTCATAAAGTTTTGACCAAGTTATGGTGGTCAGACATACGAGATTTTATATTTTTTTAAAATTGTAGTTAAAAATCACAATTAATTATTTATTTAAAAAAAATACAAAAAAATTGTATCACATCCAGACATGCGTCTTCTACTTATATATAAAATATTATAAAAAACTATTATGGTTTAATTGTGGTTGGTCAGAGAAACACTTGGTTCTCAACTTTCTCCTGAAATTTTAGTACTACTGCATTGAAATTTCAATTTTTTGTCAAATAGATTTTTTATTTTTTTCATAAAACAACTAGTAGCTTAGAAACTAAATTCAATTTGCTATAGATTCTATTCTTACATATTTCTGAAATAATGTTGGTAACTTATTCAAATTTTTACCTCAAGTTGTCTAACTCCGTTTTTCTTATTTTTATTGCCACTTAAGAGCCTACTTGGCCTACCATGATCCTGCTCATACCCTTTATTTAATTTAAAAGAATAATTTTAGGTGTCTGCAATATCCATTATCACACATCTATTTGACACTAAGAAAATTATGTTTGAGTCCCTCAACAAACAACACATTTTTTGTAGTTGTCTTTCCATTATCAAAATTGATTGTGTCTTTTCCAACAATGGTTATAGTGTCATTTGATCCAAACCTCACTACTCCTTTACTAGTACCTTTCAGTGAAAGAAACTTAGTCTTCTCTCCTATCATATGATTAGTGAAGCCACTATCCAGACACCAAATGCTCTTCTCAATTTGAGCATGAAATGCTGCCTAGACAAGAAGAAAATTCTCTACTTTCTATTATTATTTCTTTATCTTCCATCCCTTCTTAGATTCTCTCTTCTTATATGCATCATAATCATCATTCTCTTTTTTTATTAAGGGACAACCTTCTATTATCCTATTTTGGAGAATTAATGCTACTTCTGTATAATTTTTCTATAATTCATTTATAATATACCATGTTAAAATCAACAAGAGGTGCAAACAAATTTCTACTTGTAAAAGCATTTCTTCTCATGTTGAATCTACAATCTATAGCCCTATGACCATAAGTTGATTACAAGAAAAATAGTAACAAGGAAAGGAATAATTAAACTTGGTTGGTTGTCTAGGAGGACACTATGTAAATATTCTCTTACAATTGGTAATCTTTATGAATCCATCCTCATTTTTTTGTCATCTATCTCCTTATCTCATTTGCAATTGTCTTATCCTTCTTTATGTTTTTTCTATTTATCTCCAATCTTTAGGGGCATATTCACTTTTTACATTTCTTGAAAAAATTATAGCCCTACTTTGAGTCACATTTCCCTTCTTTCTTTGCTATATCAACACAAGAACTATGCTTGGTCTAGTATACTTAAACTTATTCTTCTTATGTTCCCCTTATTTTTCAATTGTAAGCTCTATACTATCTACCTCATTCATTGTTAAGGGGTCTAATGAAAAACCACCTAATCAAATAGCTAATAAAAATACACAATATTTTCACATAATACATATTTTAAATTCTTAAAATGATATTAAATTTATTTCTTAAATATAATTAGAACATGAGCTTCATAATTTTTTATACATTTAAACATAAAATTTACAACATAGATCTAGAAAACTCTAAACAATGCTTCCTAATCTACCTAGTCTTTATTTGAATTTATTCAACCAAAATTTATAAATAATATATTTATAATAAGATGATGCCAAGAAAAAATGTGATATATAATCTTCAATGCTTTTTATAAGATTAATCTAGGTCCTTATCTAATGGTTTCAACTTGAATTTTCCTTGGAAATTGGAAATGGGTACATCTCCTTGAAATTTATAAAATGACTATCTTTGCATGTATGTCATGAAGATATTGACCTTACAAATTTATATGGTCTTTCATATGAACCTTGTAGGACCAAGAATTACATAACTAAGCTTTTGGGGTATGAATTAAACACTTTGGCATGCTATCCAACCATAAAACTATTTAATAATAAAAGCATGGCATGATTTCTAATAAGTCACCAAATACACATGGACATGTTCATGATGTGTATTATATGCTAAGTTCAAATCTTTATGATAGTTGGACACATCTCTATTTCTAGTGACTTTCACTAGATTATAATTTCAATCAAGAAAATGTAATTACAATGAACATAAATGATAGAAACATATGAAAACACCAACATGAGATGAAAAACATAAAAACACACTATTAGCTGATATAATATTGCTCTTTGAATTTGGATGCTACTACATTATTTCTACTACCAAAATGGCATGTAGGCAACAAAGATATATTGATGTTTCTACTACATAATATGGAACCTTAAGTATAGTATTATTCATCTTACCATAATCAATTATTTTTGGCATAATTGTATCCTTTCTCTTGAATTAAAAAAAAAATCTTTCATATATATACCTTTATTTAGAAATTCAATAGTGTTGAGAACCTTTTATTTCATTACATAAATAGAAAAAAATATTTTGACTTCTTTAATAATAATCAATCTCCTATTACATATGAACAAGAAAAAATACACACAATAAAAGGATGCCTAATGCCTATAATAATGTAGTATCTATTGATGATGATATAAACCTAATAGACCTAATTTTAATAATGTGATTTTACTTAGTTTCTTTTTTCTTTTTTCCTAGATTTTTATTACTAATGTCTTATAATTTTCCTTTTAGAAATAAGATACTAGATGACTAATTTAAGCAAATTAATGCATGAATTGACAAGTAATGATTAGTAAATTATAATTGCTAGCTCAAGAGGGTGGGAAAAAAGGTTTAAATTAAGAGTACATGGTCGCAAATTTGGTTATATAAAAAAAAGTATAACAACTCTCATAGTCTAATTCTAAGAATGGAAAATCTCAAAGAGGAGATATAGGCTTTCCTTTTAAGGTGATATATATTTGTGTGTGAGAATGATAGGTTGAAACCTAGGACTATCTTATTCTCAAAATAAGATAAATAAAACACCAATATAATACATATATTTCAAATAGTGTATATTTTAAAAAATAACCTCTTAAATTTTTATAGAAATCCAAGGAAACATACTATTCTAAATTTCATATCAGTGATTAAATTTTAGAATACGTGACAACATTTTTTCCTTATACCATTAAAAAAAAAAAAATCAATGATAACTTTTTTATTAATATAATTTTTTTATTGTGATTGAACAACTAGATGTTTTTTAAATCAATATGTAACTTTTAAACAAAGATATTGAAATGAGGCGAGTGTAGAAAATTAAAATTATCCTCCATTAAAATTGGAGAAATTAGGGTTCAAATATTTATATAATATTATGATATATATGTGTATCTTAAATAATTAAAATTTTCTAATGTGAGATAAGAAAATTATATTAAATATAGATAAATTAAACACTTCAAAAATATATCATAAAAATACAAATGTTAAAAAAACTTGAATAACACATAAATATTATAAAATCTTTAATAACAAAAAAAATATAAAAATTACAAAATAATAAGATTAAAAGATAGAAACACATTTCTTCATTAAAAATCCTTATAAACAAAGATGTTACATTTCATAGTTTTCAACTTATCTCTCTATATCTCTTAAAACATTTAAGATGACTTAATATTGAACCACCACCAAAAGAAAAATAAAATAAAATAATAACTAATATAATAAATTTTAAAAATAATTTATTTTCTTGGTTATTCATTTGAATTATTTTGTTAAGAGGAAAAATAGATTTTGGAAGGACTTGAAACCTTGAACAATAGATTTTAAAGAGATTCAAACACTCAATTTTTGTAAGAAACCGAAACCCACAAACAAAACACTGTTACAAAATGAAGCAAGACAACTGGCCATAGTCAACATGTGTTGCTGAAATTTTAAAATTGTAGACTCATACCAACTATAATAATGATATAGATAGTATGTTAATTTTATTCGAGCTAATTTAAAACTAACAATTATGCGGTTATGAAAAAGAAATCGAATTGTTGGAATTTGCAGAGAAGTTAATAAGTTAATTCCTTCTAGGGTATGGGAAGGTTTGCAGCAATAGTTATGTGATTTTGTTAAGTAAAATTTTATGATGATAATTATTTCAGGTTTTTTGATACTTTATTTTTTGGCAGGAAGGTTTTTGGCTCATGGGATTTGGCACAGGGCTTTGGAGTCTACATTTGAAAATGAGTTGTGTTGTGGCCGCATTTTGTATGTGGTTTTGGGCGGGGTGTATAAACTGATCCATTAGATACTATAGATTTATTTTATGAATTGTGATGGTAGGTTTTCTTCCCAAGATTCTTTCCTCCCGTATTATCTTTGAATCTTGTGTAAGAAATAAAAAATATTAATAAAAAAGTTTAGTGAAATAATCCACTTTTATTGAAAAAAAAAATCATTAAATTTTTTAAATTATTCTTAATATTATACCATTACTTGCAATAAGATATTAAATAATATAATACATATTTTAAATATATATTCTTTCATTAATTGTTTGATTTATATTCTCAAATGAGAAGTATTAATAGATGAGTTTCATCTCTCAGTCAAATTACTAATAATGTAGAGTATGATTTCTTTTTACTTTAATAAATAAAATATGCATAATTAAAACCAAATAATGTAGATATTAAGTTAATGCCAACCATTAAAGAATAGAAGGTGTATGAAAGAAAGAAAAAAAATCTTCTTAATGCAAAACTTAAACTCTAATAACCACATTTTAAGGATATTTATATAAACAGAGTATTATAAAAGAGATATTTTGAGATAATTAGTTTTTGGTGGATTTAGGTAAAGGAGTTTCTAAATTATTGATATTAATGTCTAATTGAATATCACAAGGGGAGTTTATGTAAGTAGAGGTTATAATTGGGCTGTTAGAATTTTGATTAGTAGGTCTCACAAAATATTAATTCATGTGTGTTGTATTATAATTTAATTTTGATTTTAAAATTTTATAATTTGATTTTTTAAATGATGCATATGATTTATTATATTTTTATTATACATAAAATAATTATTATATTTTTTTATTTAAAGAAATTATAAAAATATAAAAAATAATTTAAAAATGTTTTTTGATCTAAATAATTCTCATTAAAAATATAGATTGTTAGATATTCTAAATTTGAAATATAATAATTTTTATCTAACATCTTTTTAAAATTATAATAATAAAAATTAGAATTTTTTGTTTGTGTTGAAGTTAGTGTCTAAAAAAAATATTTTATATCAAAAGATAACATGTTTACCTTTTCAAAGTATTATTATAAATCTTATTATTATTTATCTATTAAATATAGATAAATGAAACATTTATAAAATCTAGAAACAACTAAATCTAAGAATGAAAATGTTAAAACAATCAATAACATATAATATTATATAATTCTTAATAACAACAAATAATAAGTACAAAACAATAAAATAAAAAGATAAAGACATTTCTTCTCTAAACTTTCTTATAAACAAACATTTTGTACTTATCTCACTCTCTCTTAAATCATCTAACATACCCTCAATAATAAACCACCACCATTACTACCAACAATAACAATAAATTAAATAATGTAATAAATGTTTACAATACTTTATTTACTTTCACCACTTGTGTGAATTATCTAATAGTCTCACACAGGTGCATTACTCCAAATTTTAAAGCTTAAGCTAGGAATATTTTTCAATGAGACCATTTTTTTTTAAGTATAAAGAGACTAGGTGCATCTTTTGATCAAATTGATAACAATGTAGTGTGTGATTTTTTTTTAATTTTAATTAAAAATTATATATATAATCAAAATAAAGAATAATCATACATTATTTCATAATATTATGGAAAATTCATATCAATTATAATAATAATATAAAAATAAGTTAAAGTCAATCATTAAAACATCTAAATTATAGTTTAATATTAAATCATTATTACCATAATCAACAATAATGAAAAATAAATAATATAATAAATATTAAAACATATATTTTTCTCGTTTACCACTTGTTTGAATGATTTTTTTACATATTCCCAATCATACTATTACCTAATAGTCCCATGCACATGCATTGCTCAAAATTTGAAATCACTTTTGATTCACAATTAAAATAAAAAACAATCATAATGCAAGATTACTTTTGATTCTAATAGAAAACTATACACAATTAAAATCAGAAACCAACATAATACACGATTACATTTGATTCAAATAACAAAACATACACAATCAAAATTAAAAACACAATCAAATATACAATTACTTTTGATTCAAATAGAAAAAACAATTACTTTTAATTCTAATTCTAGTAAAAAAACATACATAAATAAAACTAAAAACTCAAGCATTATTTACTAAATTATAGAAAAATTTATAAGAAAGAAAGTGAGTGTATGACACTGCCTGATATATAATTTAACCAGTTAATTGATTGCAATCAGAAAATATAGGAAAAAATTGTAGAAAATTCAAGCCAACTATAATATGAATGATAATGTAGACAGTAAGTCAATGACAGCCATAAAAAAAACAGAAGAAAAGTCTTCGTGATGCAAAACTTAAACATCTAACCAGCATTTAGTTGGGCATTTATATAAGCAGAGTTTGTTTGTTGTAAATTTTATGCTTTATTATTATGAGTTTGGATTGAAGAGTGGGGCGGATCAGGGAGAAAACGATTGAAGATCACGTGGAGTACATTGAAGGCCTCCTGTTGTTGGCCTGCGATATTGCAGAGTTTTTTGTACAGTACGAACTGTAGTCAACGTGTGCACACGAATCTCACCCATAATGTGTGGTGCACATTGTTTTGCAGAAAAACTCACGACACGATCCTACCACTGGGCGTTGGGCCTCGCTCCACCACAATTCAAAATCTATTCATTCATTCATTCGCATATTCACATTCACAATCACATTCACAATCACATTCAATTAATTATGCTCTCCACAAAACAGTACGACTGTACAGAGTACGCGCCTGTTAATCCAACTTCCTTTGGTAGATATGTCTGTTAAATCACAGGAAAAAGAATCATTTGTACTGCGACGTCAATAACCGCTCGTGATTGCCTGGGAAAGGCAAGTCAATTTTTCATCTGTTATCGACGTTGCATACGTCTTTAAAGATTCCCTGTTCTTAATGGATGGATGGGGATATATGCAAACTGCACTAAATGGATAAACCGATAAAGAAATATAAATGGTGTGAAGAGATAAAGGAAGGAATTCAAGATCGATGGTGCGGAGTCGCTCCATGAATGTGGGAACGCATTGGGACCATCGATGCGGGATTTACTGGTGCTTGAGTTTGTGTCGTGATGGGCGCAACGGCCGCCTCTAAAATGTCTGTTTGTGTGCAGGACAGTTGAACAGAAAGGCGGTTTCACAGATGTGTGACGATTGAACAAAGGCAAGTGAAACTTTCAACTGAAGAAAGGCCGGGATATGCGAAAATGGGCTATTTTTAGCTTGTGTCTGAAGGATAAGGCACGTTTGTTTCTAGTGGACGTACAAGTTGAGCTTTCACAATAATTTAATTTCAACCTGTGTCATGTTATGCTGCTAGCCGGTAACTGTAGTGGCAGAAAACCGTATGAGATGGGGAGAAAGGGAAAACAATTAGGTCAAGTTCATCACAGTTGTATAACGAAATAGAAAATGGAAGTGCACGTTCTTGGTGTAGGCAGAAAGGCACAGAAATATACTGTATTCTGAACATATGATGCCACCAAGCCTGCACTTGGTATAATAATTAAAGATTGAAGAGATAAAACGCTTTGTTAATGGGTGTACCATAGAATTGTTTAATTGCCTGCCATCTTACTTTGATTTATAAATTATTTGAAACATATGCCTGTAATGTATCTGACCGCATCTGCAGCAACTTGGTCAGCTTGCACATGTGCCGTGCCAATTCACAGTGGCATATAAATATATATGGTTTTAAAGAATGAGTGCAGAAAGTGTCTCTTTTGATAAAACAAAGTCTTGAAAAGTGACATGTTGCTTGATCGCTAGAGAAAAACTTTATCCATTATTGACAAGTCCCAGATTTGTAGTCGGATTCAGAAAAAACCCAAAAGATAACAATTAGAACCATACAAACAATCACATTTGGCGTATGTCAGGGGCCACAAATTAAAATAATTGGAAGATTCTTTGAAAGAATTAGCACTTGCCCGGATAAGGTAAATACTGTAGCTCACAGCTGGACTTGAATGATTATTATTTGAGGTCTAGCTGTGAAGATCATGGAAGCTATGCCGTTCAGTAATAGATATTGCAGCACCTCCTAAATTTGAGTACCAAACACCTATCACTACACCTATATTCTCGACTATAAACCTTCACAAATCCTTTTATTCAACAAATAATAATTTATGAAAAGGATTCAACAGAGAGAGGGGAGGAGGGGGAAGGAAGAAAAAGAAAAAGAAAAAGAGAAAGAGAAGCCCTAGGAGACCAGAAAACACCATAGGGTGTGTGCTTGAGAATTTGGACAGCAATCTGAACATTCCCATTTTGTAGATCTGCTGAACAAATGAATGAATGCGATCATCATGAACACCAACCACCAACCTGGTCTTGGATCCCCACAAGTGACTATTGATACATATGGTACACATTAACACCGTAAACTATATTTGAAGGTGGGTTAAAACTTTTATTCTGTGTTGGAGGATGTAGACATGTTGAACTCTGGAGGATCTGCACCTAACTTGTGAACCATGGCCATAAAGGAAGCCGAAGAAGTATCCCTTGGGGTTGAGGAATTTGTTCTCTCATGGTGGTATGTTACAGCATGAGCTTCTGAGCCAGGAGGAGGTGGCATTATTGGTAACATATCTGCAGAACCTGCAGCAGCATGATCACCATGACCTTTATCTTCTCTGCTACTCTCACATGCCTGCCGCTGCTGCTGCTGCAGATTTTGTTCAATCAGATTGTGATTGTGATGATCCTCCTGCATCATTTTGTTCTGCTGATCCTGACCACCACCGCCGCCACCACCACCTTCACGACCGAACAAATCCTGCTCCATAATCATCTTATTCTGCTTGCCGGGATTCCCAAGAGTTTTCTTCCTATACAAAGCATCCAGCTGGTGAAAATAAGGACAAGTCTTGGCATTTTCAGGCCTCTTCTTGTTGCTCTCCTTGGCCTTTCTGAAATACTTGTTGATGTTTTCCCACTTCTCCTTACATCTCTTGGCATTACGGTTGTATCCTAGGCATGCCATGCCTGAAGAGATTTCTTCCCACAAAGGCCCCTTGGGCCCGGCCTCATGAAATTTGTGTTCCAGTCCACTTCTCAGCTTGATCAATGCAAGGACTTCTGGCTTGGGCCATCTTTTGCTGTTGGGATCAAATATTGCCAATTCCTTGCATTCTTGATTATGGGGCTCTTGATCAGAGATTTGATGATTCTGTGGCGGTGGCGGCGGCGGAGGAGGAGGAATACTGATAATATTCTGCTGATGTTGTATGGGACTGGGCAATTGTGGAATCTGCAATGTCTGGCCTGTGACTTTCTGTAGAAATGCAACCATTGCTGCATCTCTAGAAGCAGTGAGAGATCTTTCCTGGGATTTTAGTTCCTGTTCTCTGCTCAATCTAGCCATCTCCTGCCTCTTCCAGGCTTCCTCTCTTATCATCCTGTCTTGCTCCCTCTTTTCAATGGCTTCCAAGAACTTCTGCTGCATAGCTTCCTGCTTTTCAATCACCTGTTTCATGAGATTTTCAAAGAAAGCCATCATAGAACTTCTTTTTCTCTTCCTGGTGTTTTGGTCATTGGTCTGCTCCGACTCTTCTGGGTCGTCATACTCTTCTTCCTCAGAAGATGAGCCTGAAGAGAAATTGAAAGCAGCTGCAGCGGCACTGAAATCCATGGAACCGCCAGTAGCAGGCCGGTGCTGTACTACAGATGTTGGATTAGTTATAACCATCGGTGTCATCGTCGCCTTTAAAGCAACTGTACTGGCAGTATTCATAATTTCTCTTGTACTTATTGGGGCAGCTGCAGGCAGACTGCCGGTAGCAGAAACTCCTACTCCTCCACCAATTGCCACTGTGACTTTATTGTTATTGTTGTTGAGATTCCCATCATTGCCTGCAATGCCTCCGTGATTGCTGCTGTTGGTATTACCATACAGGGCTTCAAGCTGGCTGAAAAACTTGTAGCTCTTACCATCCTGTCTCCCAGCCCGCCCTTCCTTAGTCCGTTTGTAATACTTGTGAACATTTTCAAATTTTTCTTTGCATTTCTTGGCGTTCCTGTAATACCCCAGCTCTGCAAGCCTCCTGATAGACAATATGCACAACATCAGGCCCCCGCTGCAGAAATAAACATTATTGGATCTAATATACCAAACAATCAGCTCTTGCTAAACCTAATTTATTTTTCATTTGCAAGGAAATTTTACAAGGAAAATGCCCATCCAACAGACCATAATGATCAAAATATGTTATGCCTACTTCGATTTGGGTGAGAAACTTTAAACTGTGAGCAATATCTGACTATCATAAAGAAGAAACCAATACCTGCAATGTTAATAAAAGTAGCTCTATCTAACTGAATTTCACACTGGAACAATCATGAATAATAATAATCATCATAGAAATGAATGAATCTACACCTGAAAAAAAAGGCTGTAAGAATTAGCGGGACCCCTATAATCAAAAAGTATGATTCAATGTGCCTACAAGTTCTGAACAGATTTGCTTTCAATCGAGGAAGTCACTTGATACATAAATTATACTATATATGACTGGTAATTGGGATTTGCAACAACTCGGACGATTGCAGTTTTTTCTTAAACTAGGAAAAACATTCTACCAGACCAACAACAATTTATATTATATAACAGCTCCCTCTAAACGAGGTTTTGCATTGAGAAAATAAAATTGAGGGCCTTATGTAATCTGGGCACTGTAAAAAAAGGAATTTTACTCGAGATCTGAAGCAAAGATGCCATCCTGAGGCCTCTTGTTAAAAAATTAATCCTAAAAATTCCTTCGGATCAGGCCTCTCTGGTGGATCCATGGAAACCCATGGCATATATATCCCGGTATTCAATGCTTCACAATAATTTTACCTGCGTAGAAACCGCTAGATCTTCGTTGTGCCAGTTGGGATCATAGATGTTTCAGTTGGGATTGTCACGATGAAGGGCTAAAACAATGGATTGGATAGCACCGTATGCCTGCCGTTATTGCAAAGCAGACGAAGCGGTCGGTCCGAGCATCATCCTCCTCTCCATAAATGCTAGACGAAGGACAAGGCATGGATATAAAGCCATGGGTATCTATATATCATCGAATCTCCTATCACATTGGCTTCCAAATCCTCTCTTCCTCACGCTTCGCCCGTGAAGCCTTCAATACCCATCTCCAGATAGCCTAATCCTTCCACAGGTCAAGGAATCACATGAAAAATGCAAAACAAAAAAAAACTCCACGTTTCAGAATTGCTCCGTTTTCTCATACCAAAACCAAACCTGGGACAAAACAAATCCAAATAGCTTCACACAGTCCTATTAATCCGCTCCACCAAACCAGACGAGAATTGACGCCATCTTGGTCTTAAAACCTATAAAAAATTCCATTTGGGTGTCTAACTCTACACCAAACCGTCTTAGCATCTATAGTAGCCATATAATTTTACTTGTTTAGAAAGTAAAGGGCGGGTCTTTGTATTTGTAATGCCTACAATTCAATTCATAGTATCATACTGCCCCCAGCTAGCATTTCTTCTATTGGGTACCTGAACCTCTACTCCAATCTGTATTGAGTTGCTGTAGATGCTGTAATGATCATTAAAAAACAAGGAGAAAAGAAACACAAAGGATGCTATTTATTTATTTAATTTTGTATGGAATTCTTAAATGGCCATAGAAACAGTAACAGAGAACTGATTCTCCATGCTTTTTAATCAATAATCTAACTTTCTCACTACCAAGCAGCACCAAAGCCTTCAATGCTATATTATAAAGGAGGGGTACCTACTTAAAAAACAAAATTCCGATTACCTTGAAACGTCTTCCCAGAGGGGCCCTTTAAGGCTGGCATCTTTGAAATTGGCATCCATTTCAGATCGAATTTTAAGCAGCGCCAGGGTTTCCTGCCTCGGCCACCGATTTCCCACCGACCCTCTTTCACAGTCCAGCACGTCCTCCTCCCCACCTCCACCTCCTCCTCCTCCTGCTCCAATCTGCTGCTGCTGCTGCTGCTGTTCATTTGTATTGGCCGGAACAAGCTGCTTATTAATATTAAAGCTATCTGTATTGCTGCTGCTGCTATTATTGGTGGTATTGTTCAGCTGCTTTGATGGAGGGGCCTCCTGTGAATCAGATTCTAACCTGATCTTCTGCACATTAACCATTTGGCTGTCCTGCTGCATAGAAAACATGTGACTGTGAGCTTGAGCTGCAGAAGCTGCAGAAGCCACTGAAACGACTGCAGGGACCCGCCCAACAAACTGAGGGACCTCTCCATACTGTCCACTAGTTTGCATTCTTCTCCTATTCCTTCCCCCTTAGGGCTACACAATTAAAACAATCTTAACCTGCAACAATTTATCTTGAAACTGCACATATAGTGAACAAGGAAGAAGAAGAATACAGTCTACAAGATGTAAGGATCATTGCCAATAACCGGATTCACAACAACAACAAAACCAAATTTTTCTTTTTCAATTCTCAATCAAAATGCCTAGAACCTAAGCCCCCGGAGTGTGGATTTTGGACTGGATAGATTTTGGTCACACGAAGGTCCTACAGACAAATTAGGACTAGAAAGGCTGTCAAGCCCATCAAGATATTGTTGTTTCTACATCAATCCCCAGCAATTTACAGCGTCCAATTTCTTTCTCCATTGTAAATCCACAGGCCAAGATAGAGAGAGAGAGAAAGAGAACAAACAAACCAACGACGTTTTTTCTTTCTCTCTGAGCTGGAGATTTGGGACAAATTTTGGAGTGTTTTTGGGAAAGGCTTTGTTCACAAGAACGGAGTGAGTGAGTGATTATTATGGGTATGATTAGGCAGGAGGAGAGGGCGTAAGTAAGTTACCAGAAGGGAAGGGAGGGATGAGGCATGTGAAGCGGAAAAACATGGGGTATAAAGGATGGATGAAGGAGCTTCGGTTGACAGGTGGCAGTTAGACAGAGAGTCAAGGTGGATAGAAATTTCGTCTAAACCGCGCGGGCAATAAGCGTGTGTGCGCGGGCTTTGATGCCACCGCCGCACCGGGACCGGGTACCGGAATAAATACCGGCGGGCAACGACCTGCCGTATTCATACATGCCAGCTGTCGGTGGGACCCACCCTTGCCAGAGCTCCAACGTGTACGGGCCCCACGGACTCCCGTAGACAAGGGGGGCTTATGGCCCTCTCCCTTCACCGGGTGACTTTTTTTAAATGAATCAACAGTGACGGTTGGGGGCCGTGACGTCAGCACGGAGGGCGGCGTGTGGGGCCCGGTCGTGCTAGGGAACTAAAGCCAGCGCTTTCTTTCTGCCTTTTGTTTTCTTTTTTTTTCTTTTTCCCCGCTCTCGCATTTTGGTCCGTTTTAATAATTGGGGTGGAGGATGTATTTTAAACACTAAATGCAGTGCGAGCCCATGTGGGCAACCGTTTCGTCCCTTGCTATTAAGGCTGCAGTTGGCCATGACAGCACCTTCTAAACCCCCTTCTCCAACCTCCTTTTCCTCTTATTATATTCCCACCATTAATGTTTTTTACCCCCATCAATGGGGTCCTGGTGCTTGCTCAGCATCTTCATGTGCATCAGTGATAAAAAGATAGATTTTATCAACTTGCTATAAAAATTTATCAAACTCTTATGCCTCAACATTCATCTACATTGAAAATTTGCCCCTTTTGGGCTCCTCCATTGTAGTGCATTTACATGTGCAACACTCATAATGTTCATAAAACAATTGGTATAATATTTATGGACTTGTAAATTTATAAAGTTTGGTATACTATTTATAGACAGTAAATTATTGTGTTTCAATTATTCATATTCAAATTTGTTTTGTTTTGTTTTATTAAATATTAATGAAATTCTTTTTATTGTTGTTTTTGGTTTAGATTGTGTTTGTTGACATCAATGTTCTGGATCATTGTGATCTATCATTAGGATGAAATACAAAGAAATTTTTGATTAGTTTTTTTTTTTTCCTTTTTCAATTATATCTAAGTGCAATTTGTAATACAAGGAGAAGTCTCTATATAGTAATTACGAAAATTTCAGTAAAAGTACTATTTTCTTTAAACACGTAATAAATAAAATAACTCTAAAGTAAAATAAAGTAACTCTTAAGTGAATAAAAAATAACTCTTCTTTCTATCTCAAATATATCTACTTAAAAGGTAAGGTGAGGAAAGACAAAGGTAAAGTTAAATTCTTATAGTAAATAGTATTAAACTTTAGTAATAGTATATAAATAAGAAATGTTAATAGGCTTATTTTGGTATAATGTAATGAAAATATTTAAGAATTAATAGTTTCAACTTTAGAAATCTTATTCAAAATTTTAAGGTTTAATAAAATGATATATTTTTTATGAACTTACATTGAAAACCCTTGCAATTTTATTATATTAATCGTAAATTTTTATTAATTTATTTTATGTCTTTTTTTCTTTTTTTTAAATTGAGGGTAAACACTTTTGGTTGAAGCTATGAGTAGGTGAGGTCATAGATGGGGGCATCATCCCCAACATAAATGTTAAGGAATAACAAGATTTCGCCAACACCATGTCATTATCATAATGTATTTTATGTAATTAAAACAACAAAAAAAATAATTTCATTACATTTTACTTAATTTGATTTAAAACAAACTATAAAATATGGTGACCTCACTTATATTTAAACATTAAAAAAAAATATAATTCAATTTTGTAAATCTTGATAATCTTAACTTTGTAAATCTTGGAAACCTCACTTTTATGTAAATTATTTAAATGTTAAAAATAATTAATCTCATTTTTATAAATAATAAAAAACTAACATTCTAATGACACTTTATACCTTTACCTAAACAATTTTTCTATACACAAAAAAATAAATAGTTCCATTCAACTATGTAAATGATGTAACAGTTTAATTAAAATGGTATAATGTCTACCTTTGCTAGCTAACTTTGTAAACTAAAAGTTCAAGAGTCTCATCCAACTTTATAGCTAAAAAATAGTTTGTTTCTAGCCTTTAAAAGTAAGAGTTATAATATATTTATTATTGTAATGGCATAGAGTGATATGAGTTTAATGATTTGTATTATATATATGTGATTTATTAACAAAGGTTTTTTTTTCTTTGTTTGTTGTAAAAGTCTATTGTGAATTTTAAATAGTATGTATTTGTAATGATAAAAATTGTATATTTAAATTATTTTTTATTTTATTTTAATATATTATTTTAATTATATTGATAATGGTGTTTATTTGTGTAAAGTTGGATATATTTTTCTATTTTTTTGCTCCTTTTTGTATGTATACATTCTCACACATTTAGTTAGGCCACTTTATCTTCTTAGACACATACTTCAATATATTCATCCTATACATACATTTATCACATTCAATTGCACTTCTACTTCCATACAATTGTTTCCCACTTTAAAATTTTTTTTTTTTTGCACCTAGGGTCATTTTCATAATTATTGGAACCTTTTTCAAGTTCTAAAATTTGAAGTTAAAGTTTAGCCAACAAGCTCCCTTTATTTTTCTTGCTGACATAAACAAGTACATGTTTTCTAAAGTTTCGTACTATGCACTAATATCTAAAGATGTTCAATGCATTCATTTCATGTTTGGAAGAATCATCTCTCCTCCTTGATTGCATTTTTACCCCTCATGATCATTTTCTTTATAAACTACAGTAGAGTCAAGATTAAGAAGATATCGTTGGGATTACTAATCTTTTAATGTAAGAAGTTAGGTCCATATGGTTTTCTCCCACTTAAAAATTATTGTTTTCCACCTAAGGTCATTTTCATAATTATTGGTTCCTTTCTCAAGTTATAAAATCTAAATTTAAAGTTTGGCCAACTAACCTGCTTTTAATTTTCTTGTTTATATAAATAATTGTGCTATGTACTAATATTTAAAGATGTCCAATATAGTCATTTCATGATTGGAAGAATCATCTCTCCCATGAGAGTACTAAAGTAATAACCAAAACCGAAAGACTTGTATTTCATCTACATGTCATTCTAGGGACCATGGCTACTATCTCTAAACTTTGTATACAATTTTTAAGATAAGTATAGAAAAATTCACCTCCTTATAGAACAATGTTATCCCTTCCCTCAAGGTACCCACTTAATAAATCAAGAATGTTACATATATGTACTAATAAACATTCCTAATTTCATTTTATAAGGTCAGCATAGAAAAAATCACCTCCTTACAACACAATGTTGTCCCTTCCCTCAAAAGATCCACTTAATAAATAAAAAATACTACACTTATGTCTATAAATAGTGTATTAGTAAATATCCCTAATTTAATTTATATCCAGACTCAAATTTATGTTTGTGACATCCAAATTATATAGACTAGTATAGTTAAAATATTAACCTATTTTCACTAGATGTTTTATATACCTACTTTTTTATTATATTTTTATATATGACTTTATTATTTCTATCAATTAAGAGAACTATTCATTCTTACATTCACCTATTTTTTTTTAGATCATACATTAAAACCTTAGCGAAAAAAAATCTAAATAAACTATGACAAATATGTCATCTTTCAAAAAACTTTAATTTAAAAAGTTCTTATATATCTAAGTCTCCAAACCATTGCCATATTAACTCTAACAATGAATTTTCTTATAATAAATATCAGTTAATAATGAATTCCCTTATAATAAATATCCCAAATATAGTATACATATTAATATACTATACATATTAATCTAAATATAACTTTTAAAAAAAATAATTTATGTTTGACCAAAATAAATCTCATTATTTATATGATGAAGAAGAAGAAATTCATTTTATGATTATTTTAGGTCATGGTGAGTGCTCTTTCTAATGGGACAAATAGAGGCAATGAGAAAAAAAATGCGTTTTTACTTAGCCAAAATCTTGAAATAGATATTTGACATTTTGTATAGGTTGGATTAGAAGTTAGTTTTGGTTTGATAATACCAAACCAAAATGGATATAAAGTATGACAAAAGGAAAAAAAATTTATCTGAATAATATTTGTTACCCAAAAGTAAAAAAGAACACTTCAATAAAATAGGTATAACTATAAAATAGGTATAATGCATTGCTTGTGAAAATTTTAATTTTTTATAGGCATTGGAAAGCTAATTCAAGGATCTACATAATGGACTATGTATTTTTTTCATATTTTACATCAAATATTATTGATAATCATTTGAAGGTCATCCTTTAGTTTTGAAACTTCAAATATTTACAACTTTTGCATATGATATTCTTTTCTTATGAATTTTTTACAACAATCATCTCAAGATACTTGAAAAATTAAAGTAGTAATCAATAATAGAACACTTAGATTTTATGTATGAAGAAGAGTAACAAATTTGATTAAATTATTATAGAATGTTTCATTGTTCTCTTTGATCTTATGCACACCTTTTCCCAAGTTGACATAGGAGAACATGTGTTCCCTTGTGAGATAACAATAACTCTTCCAATGCAATTTTAATATATTAAATAATTATTATCCTACCTATGAAGTGTATACTTGTTCCTGCAACACAAAACACACAATAGATCATTATAAGCATGGTTAGCAAATAAAGAAAAGAAAGATAAACCATAGATAATCAATCTATCACCTCCTAGTAAATGCGAGTATGAATTTTGCTCTCAGATCTGGTTATGCAAATTCCAGTGACTTGACTACACCTAGATGGAGAATTTAAGATGATAATGATGATGCATTTAAACTAGAAATGATGAGATTAAGCTAGATGATAAGAAAATTGAGCTAGAAATAAGCTAGATTTAAGCTAAAATTGATCATGATAACAATGCTAAAATGCTATTGCTAAGAGCTATATGACTATAGTAACAATGCTTGAATGCAAAAATGAGATGGGATTCGGGATCCTTTGAACTCCAAAATGGGGTCTATTTATAGGATTTCCAAGGCCAGGGGTGAGGTGGTAGGAATCAACGGTCAAGATTAAGTCTGAAGATATCGATGGTTAAATTGGAGGAGGTTGGCAAAGAGGTTGGATTAAAGGGAACATTTGGAGGTTGGTAGGAGAAGGGGTTGGATGAAAGGGGACAATGTCATCTCCATGGTGACAAGTGTCAAGAGGCTTCTAGAAGAGGTTGGATGAAAGGGAACATTTGTCATCTCTATGGTGACAAGTGTCACAAAGCTTTGCTCATGAGAGGGAAAAGTGTTCAAGGAAAGGGGACATGGTGGTCAGGATGTGCAAGCTAGGATGGGGTTAATTAAGCTCAAGGTTAGATGGGATGGGTTAGGTTTAGAATGGGTTAGGTTAGGTGGTTAGAAGTTAGGAGAATTTGAATTTAAAAATTCAAATATTAGGAAAATGCTAATTAATCTCAACAACTCATTATTGATTTGTTTTAATTAATTAGGAGATTTAGAAGAAATGAATTTGATGATGAAATTGATGGAGGGAATTAATTAATTAAAGGGGATTATGAAAATGAACTTATTAAATAAATCCTTAGATTTATTAATGAGTAGATGAAAAGGGGGAATTTAATCAAATTGCTTAGTGAATTCAATTAAATTAGGAAGGGGGATTAATTAAGTAATTGCTTATTTAATTAATTATCTTCAGACCATTTTTAGGTGTATACATTTTGCCCCTCTTTGAAGCGAGGTGTGATGACGCGTTGATTCAAAGAATAATCTCATTTTGATGATGATATTGTTTCAATAGGATGCCCCAACTCTTGATTGATAGATTGTGATATGATGATGCCCCCTTGGGAGATCAATTGAGATAATTGATTTTTGGAGTTTTTGAATTTTTTGCGAAATTGATGTCACGATTAGAAATGATTTGATTTTTGCAACTGTGATTGATGAAAATGCGAGTTCTATAATCATGGTGATGTGGTCCTTGATGATTGATAAATCTTGATTGATTAGATTGATAAGATCGAGATTTAGTCTGGTTTCAGGAATGATACCTCCTGTATAAGACAAAGATGATCAAAGTGTCCGGTTTCAGGAATGATATATCCTGTATAAGACATGATCAGAATGTCTGGTTTCAGGAAAGATACATCCTGTATAAGACATGAGAAAATTGATTTAGATGTGATTGATTGATAGAATTGATAAAATTAATTGGATAAAGAATTGATAGTTTGTTGATATCATGTTGCAGAAAGATTTGGATTTGCTGATGTTGGTTCTGTTGAGAGGGTAGCATAAGATTTTCACTGGGTTGACAATATCTGGAGAGATATGAGTCACCAGTCTGATTGCGTATACATTTGTGATGATACCTTGATGATTCCTGTGATAGATTTAACCTTGGATAAAATGAGCATGCGGGATCCCATGCAAGAATGAACTGCAAACTAAATGCAAATGAAAATGCAATGCTAAGCGGACCAGTCACTGGATTATTGTGTTTTATCATCATTGAACTTTTGAAATGTGGGAAGTGAGTACAAACATCAATGGTATAATTAAACCATGATGACCTGAGCACTGCTTTCCTGGATTTTGATATGGCAAGTTAGCACAAGCATCGAGGTATAATTGAACCAAGATGACCTAAGTGTTGCTTGCATAAAATAGGTAGTATTAATCATTTCAATACGCAAATCAGAAATGTCTTCAATGATACTTCGGTGATCATGTCCTGAGACAAATTTGCACATATTAATGATTAATTTACAGACAACAGACAAGAAAAATGTCATGTTTCTTCCTTGTTCCTCTAGTCAAAGACATCTTGGAGTCACTCAGAAATCATGATAGCAAAAATCAATATAGAAAAATGAACAATCCTATTAAAATCATTATCCAAAAGATATCATCCATGCGTTAAGATTGACTTTGTGACAGTTTGATGGTTGATAATTTGATCTCATGTTCAATGTTGAATATGTCTTAGTTTTTGCTTGATAAGAGTTGTCTAACCATTTGTTCTACCCGTTTGATTAAGCTCAAAATGCTTAAGAGATTTGCCCCCAGCTAAGTGTAGGATTTCGCCCCAAGCCTAGAAACAAATTTTTTATGATATACCCAATGATCCAAACCATGGCGAGAAGCCACCCGGGAAGCCTGCGTATGTACAAAGGCTTTATGATGCATATCAACAATGCTGATGAAAAAAATGAATGCAAGCAGAAAGTGTAGTAACCCACCATAATTGATCCAACAAAATTTGAGTATATTTTTTTTTTTCCTTATTATATTTTATTCAATTGCATACTCTGGGCATCCATCCAATAGGATTGGGCAATCATCCATTCGGGATGAGCTTCTAACCATACGGGTTAGGCAATTGTCCATACGGGACGTAAATTCCATCTATCCAATACGGGACAGGCATCTACCCATACGGGGTAGGCATCTATCCAAACGGGATAGGAGATGCTCTGGCCAGAGACTTAGACTCATCGGGACCATTCGGTCCTGAGCCACTCACTAAGTACTACATTCTTCTAACAAGAATGCACCGAGGTCGCCGTCCTTAGGAGTAATAAGAAAATAACACAAGCTTGAATTCCGCCTTGGAATTTGGCTTAAAGCCTCGGGAAGTCAAGCGAATCCATACGGGATTCCTTCCGAGTATGCATTGAATTGAGTTTGATTATCTTATCTTTCAATTAGGATTCTTACTCAACCAAGCCTAGACCCCACCCACGAACGCCTGAGTACGAGGGACAACTCCGTCCCAAGACTGCCTACATACCCGCTTCGGCGCGGGATCAAGGCGTAAAGTATGTAGTTCTATTTTCTAATCTATGGTTTGATGTAAACTGATTTTTGTGGGTACGCAACCCTTTCTAGGGTCAGTGTCCCAGACAGTTTCTCTGCAGTTGCTACCCACGAAGGTAGCATTTAAGCGAAGGCTCAAGATGGCCCATTCCTTGTGGCCTAACAAAATAACTAGAACCTAATTCTTATCATGAGCGTCACCCAATTGCAAATCACCAATATCCCTTCAAGGTGAATAATTAAATAATAAATAAAGTAAATTTCTCGAGAGCTCTTAACTTGACCATCCCTAAGAGGGGTTTACTATGGTTTATCTCAACGGATGTGGAATTCAATTAAGAGTTATCTTATTAAATTATCGATCCAAGAGGGATTACCCGCCCCTTGGATTTTTAACTTCCAAATGTCCCTTATTACTCCCCGACGATTTATAGGGACGATGCCACAAACGTCGTTAATGCAGCTTTATTAGGCGTTAAGTGCAGTAGTTCAACACGACGGCATTACCCGTAAGCATGACCCAGAGGCACCGTATATACCGAACGCTGCTAGTTTTAGTTTTCCAACTCCATTTGTTTAGTTTTCTAAACTAACATCATACTTGAATATAATTATGAAATGGATGTACATAATTTTAAACCTTAAATACTATTTGAACAAAGAATATCATTATTCTACAATTAATTGGATTAATACATGTATTGGCATGGTAATGATAATTGTGAACTTACGAGTAATCGCATGAAAATTAAGGAATACGAAATAATCATAATGCAATGCAAAAGTAACGTCATTTATATTCAAAATGCAGAAATGTTTTTCTCTATCGCAAGACTTAATTAGTTATAAGGTTACAAATTTCTCATGAGTGACCAAATTGAATAATAATGAGACTTTACTTATCTCAAAAGTTATGGGTCAAATAATCCATTCATTTCTCTAAGGATTTGAAATAATACATTGATTTCAACTCTTGTTAATTTTAAGGAAATTAAATTTATCTAAACAAACGTACATAAAAAAAAGAAATTAATTTAATTTTAATTTAAAACGATACACCAAAAAAAAAAATACTTAAATGTTAAATCGAATGTTAAACTTCCATCGAAATTTCCTATGGCAATCTCGTTTTAATTATTGTATATAGAACCGGGGGTGGGGACCACGGGTCCCGCCACTCCCTACAGTCCTGCATGTGCAGGCCCGTAGGGGTTGACGGGGCCACGTGGTCCCCTCCACTCCCCTGCGGCCACTTGCAGTGACCGCAGGGTAGTGGGGGTACCACTAACCCTGCCGGCTTACGGTAATGCCTTTCTGCGCTCGTATGGTTATTTTCGGGGTCTGTGCGTACATGCAGTTATTTTGGGGTCTGTGCGTACGCAGTGATTGATAATGTATCATTTAAATTGCAAATTGACAATGGGGTTATATAATCTATATATATATATATATATATATGTATATATATATATATATATATAAATATATATATGGTTTCAAATTCTTACAGGATAATTTTTATTTAAGAAGGTAAGAACAGGTAAAATAACTGAGTAATTCTTGGTTTGTCTCCTTACAGAAACCAGACCTTTAATGTATGTATATATATATATATTTTTTTTTTAAATCAGAATCACAGAAAGAGAGAGAGAAAGATTTATCCAGCCATTACAGGAAGGGAGTTGTTCTCAGACTTCTCAGGAAATTGGTTTGTTTCCAGGGTTATTCTCAGAGTCCAGGAGGATTTATTCAACTGGTAATTTCAGTGAGCTCTTTATTCAATCCACAGAGAGTTTTCAAAAAGAAAATAATAATAAGAATACTCCTTAAATGAGATTTGGATAACAATAACCAGAGAGATGAAAGATGGTTCTTCTTAGCAAGAATCAAAAAGAATAAGAGGAACAATTTAAATCTGGATCTAGATTTAATAT
Source organism: Cryptomeria japonica (assembly GCF_030272615.1). Lineage (NCBI taxonomy): Eukaryota > Viridiplantae > Streptophyta > Pinopsida > Cupressales > Cupressaceae > Cryptomeria > Cryptomeria japonica. The sequence goes on along the minus strand of NC_081413.1, from coordinate 718,842,474 downwards.
TAAATTTTTTTTTTTTTTAAAAAAAACAGTGAATCTAATTCTTTGTCAAGCAAATTTAATCTACTTCCTTATCAAGAATCTGAAACTAATAATCAACAATTTGTTCTATTCTACTCCAAAATTTAAAACTAAATTTTATCAAAGTTTGAAACAATGAATCAACAAATTTATTTTTCTTTCTATCAAACATTTTAATCTACTCCAAATCTGAACTAAATTTTATCAAAATCTGAATAATGAATCGACAATTTATTTTCCAAAATCAAGAATCCAAACAATGAATAAACAATTTAAAACTTTTTAATCTAATTCTTATCAAAGTCTGAAACTAATTTCACGAATGAATTTCATTTTCATAAAATAATCTAATCTAATCTACAACAAGAACAAGATGCACAAACTAAGCTTGAAGGAACCTGGATGCTTGCAAAAATGGTGTAGAGTCTTCCTTGATCCTCCAAATTGAAGAGAAATCCTCCCAACAAAACCTTGGCTGCAAATGAAAAATGGACTACAAAGGAGAAAATTGCAGAATTTTCTTATGGAATAGCTAGCTTTTCTTTTGAAACTTGTACCTATTTTATAAAGCAAATTTCAAATTCCCACTACCTAATTTTAAATTGAAAAAAATGGGATTCTCTCCCAATTTGGCCTCCATGCAAATTAATTGGGCTTAGTGGGAGGAGTTACATGCAAGGAGGTGGAGAAGCCTCTAGAAGCTTCTTATTCCTCCTACAACATGTGCCTTAATGTGAGGGAAATTAAATAACTAAATTAAAATATATATGCATTTTCCATGTGTGTGTGGTTTATTAATTTATTCCCTTACAATATTCAATAATTCATCCAAAGAGTATAAATAAAGTTTTGTATTTAAATCAAAAAAAATGATAAAGGAGGGTTGTGACATCCTCCCCCCCTTAATCTGTGCATCGTCCCGATGCACTTATTAAATGCATTCAAAAGAGTTTATAGTTCATGTTCAAAATAAAAAGGGAAATAGCTGCTGCATCTCCTTAGTATCCTCCCACGTGGCATTCTTTTCGTCGTACTGGTCCCATTGCACCTTGCACTGATCAACCTCTCTGTTGCGCAACTGGCACTGGCGCCTCTCCAAGATTCTGAATGGCTCTATCATTATTCCCCCCATTTCTTGGACCTGCAAGGCATCCCAATTCAAAATGTGTTTCTCATCAGGTACATACTTCTTAAGAAGAGATACATGGAAGACATCATGGATTCGGCTCAATTGGGGAGGCAAGGCCAACCGATAAGCAACTGGATTAATTCTTCCCAATATTTCAAAGGGTCCGACATAACGAGGTGCAAGCTTAGTCTTTTTCCCAAATCTTATGGAACTCTTGTGTGGCCTAACCCTTAGGAAGACTTTCTCTCCTACTTCAAACTCCCTTGGTGTTCTGTTTTTATCTGCATAACTTTTCTGCCTATCCGAGGCTTCCTTCAACCTTTGCCTAATTTCCTTAGTTTTCCTTTCCATTTCTTTCAACATATCTGGCCCAATAATCACTCTATCCTCAAGACTATCCCAACTCAAGGGTGTTCGACATGGTCTACCATACAAAGCTTCAAAAGGTGCCATTCCCAAAGATGTTTGATATGTATTATTGTAGGCAAACTCTACCAAAGGTAGGTACTCTTCCCATTTTCTCTGTTGGTCCATGCAGTACATACGAAGCAGGTCTTCCATAATCTGATTTGTCCTTTCTGTCTGACCGTCGGTTTCCGGGTGGTATGCGGTGCTAAAATTTAGTTGAGTCCCTAGAGCTGATTGAAGAGTGGTCCAAAACCTGGAAGTGAATCTTGCATCTCTGTCTGATATGATTTTCTCTGGTACTCCATGCAACCTAACTATCTCCTTAATGAAACGTCTAGCCAAGGTGGGTGCATCATCTATCAGATTCCCTGGTATAAAGTGTGCCACCTTAGTGAGTTTGTCAATTACCACCATTATTGCATCATGCCTAGAAGTTGACATGGGTAACCCTTGTACAAAATCCATACTAATAACTTGCCACTTATGTTGAGGTACATCGTGCAATTGTAACAATCCAGCTGGGTGCCTATGTTCTGCCTTTACTCTTTGACATTCCAAACATTTAGCTACATACTTGACAATATCGCTTTTCAACCCTTGCCAAAAGTATAATTTCTTTAGATCTGCATAAAGTTTGTTAACTCTTGGGTGGCCTGAATAAGGGGCATTGTGAGCCTCCGATAAGACTACTTCCCTTAAATTCCCTGAATTAGGAACATAGATTCTGTTATTATATCTGAGTAGCCCATCTTCATCAAATGTATACCCTTCGACCTTAGGGTCGGTCGGGTTGTGTCTTATAGTTAATTTGACTTGCTCATACCATGGGTCATGTCCTTGTTCATCCATTACTTGCCTTTTGAAAGAGGTTTTGAAGGTTGCTATAGTCATCAAGTGTCTCCTCCTACTTAAGGCATCTGCCACCCTGTTTTCTTTTCCCTTAATATATTCAATCTCAAAGTCATATTCACTTAGAAACTCTAACCACCTTCTTTGTCTGGCATTTAAGTGAGGTTGGGTAAAGATGTATTTTAGTCCTTGGTTGTCCGACTTAAGCTCAAAGGGCTTCCCTAGTAAGAAGTGTCTCCACTTTTGCAGGGCATGCACAATTGCTGCCAACTCTAATTCGTGGGGTGCATAATTGACTTCATGAGTTTTTAGCTTCCTAGATTCATAAGCCACTACCCCTTCATCTTGGACAAGTACTCCTCCTAACCCTTCAATAGAAGCATCTGTTACAACTGTGAAGTGTCCATTTGGGTCTGGTACCTTTAGAATGGGTGCTGAAGTTAGTTTTCCCTTCAAGATTTGAAATGCCTTATCACTTTGCTCGGTCCATACGAATCTTTTGCCCTTCCTTTGCAACGAGGTGATGGGATTTGCTATCTTAGAGAATCCTTCCACAAACCTCCTATAGTAATCTGCTAGCCCCATAAAGCTTCTTACTTCTGAAACATTCTTAGGGATTGGCCATTCTACTATCGCCTTTATTTTATCTGGGTCGACTGCTATTCCTTCCTTTGATATTATATGCCCAAGATAGTGAATCTTTTCCTCAAAGAAGGCACATTTGGACAATTTTCCATATAACTTATGTTCTCTCAATCTTTGCAAAACAATTTGTAGGTGCGCTAAATGTTCCTCTTCATTTCTAGAATAAATCAAAATGTCATCCAAGAATACCAAAACAAACTTATCCAAGTAGTCATGGAATACGCTATTCATCAGGTTCATGAATGCAGCTGGGGCATTAGTTACTCCAAAAGGAACTACTGTGAATTCATAGTGTCCATATCTCATCCCGAAAGCTGTCTTCGGAATGTCTTCTTCCTTAATTCTGAGTTGATGATACCCTGACCGAAGATCTATCTTGGAGAAAACTGCCGCTCCTTTCATTTGGTCAAAAAGGTCCTCTATGCGAGGTAAGGGATACCTATTCTTTATGGTAACTTTGTTCAACATCCTATAGTCGATGCATAGCCTTAAGGTTCCATCCTTCTTCTTAACAAATAAAACTGGCGCTCCCCATGGTGATACACTTGGCCTTATTAATCCCTTAGCTAAGAGTTCCTCTAATTGCATTTTGAGCTCTTGTAATTCGGTTGTGTTCATCCGGTAAGGTGCCTTTGATACTGGTTCAGCTCCTGGGAGTACTTCGATAGAAAAGTCAAACTTTCTCTTAGGGGGTAAACCGGGTAGTTCTTCTGGAAAAACATCCCTAAACTCCTTTACCCATCACATTTCCTTGATTGCTACCAGGGTTTCCATTCTCGGTACCGCTTCTATTCTCATAGTCATTCTGCCTTTCCCTAAGATCCTGTAGTGATTGTTCCAGGAAGTTGATTTTATCTCTTTGTTCGGTTAGAAGGTCAATTATAGCTTGAACCCCATCTCCGTTATTCCCTAGGTTGTGTCGATCCTCTTCATGATCTTCCTCATGGTTTCCTTCATGGTTCTCCTCATGGTTTTCCTCATGGTTTTCCACATGGTTTTCCTCACTTTGACTCCTGGTACGTCTCCCATTACCCCTTCCTCTTCCTCTTCCTCTTCCTCTTCCTCTTCCTCTTCCTCTTCCTCTTGCCATTCTAGGTTTTACCTGAAAGTTAAATTGTGTAGTTAGTTTCTTTTTTTTTTGTAGAATAAAATTTAATTTCCTATTATTGTAAAACATTCCCTTAGCTGAATAAATTGAAGTGAGCACAAGGCCTAGATTTGAACCTGGCTCTGATACCACATGTAGTAACCCACCATAATTGATCCAACAAAATTTGAGTATATATTTTTTTTTCCTTATTATATTTTATAATTGCATACTCTGGGCATCCATCCAATAGGATTGGGCAATCATCCATTCGGGATGAGCTTCTAACCATACGGGTTAGGCAATTGTCCATACGGGACGTAAATTCCATCTATCCAATACAGGACAGGCATCTACCCATACGGGGTAGGCATCTATCCAAACGGGATAGGAGATGCTCTGGCCAGAGACTTAGACTCATCGGGACCATTCGGTCCTGAGCCACTCACTAAGTACTACATTCTTCTAACAAGAATGCACCGAGGTCGCCGTCCTTAGGAGTAATAAGAAAATAACACAAGCTTGAATTCCGCCTCGGAATTTGGCTTAAAGCCTCGGGAAGTCAAGCGAATCCATACGGGATTCCTTCCGAGTATGCATTGAATTGAGTTTGATTATCTTATCTTTCAATTAGGATTCTTACTCAACCAAGCCTAGACCCCACCCACGAACGCCTGAGTACGAGGGACAACTCCGTCCCAAGACTGCCTACATACCCACTTCGGCGCGGGATCAAGGCGTAAAGTATGTAGTTCTATTTTCTAATCTATGGTTTGATGTAAACTGATTTTTGTGGGTACGCAACCCTTTCTAGGGTCAGTGTCCCAGACAGTTTCTCTGCGGTTGCTACCCACGAAGGTAGCATTTAAGCGAAGGCTCAAGATGGCCCATTCCTTGTGGCCTAACAAAATAACTAGAACCTAATTCTTATCATGAGCGTCACCCAATTGCAAATCACCAATATCCCTTCGAGGTGAATAATTAAATAATAAATAAAGTAAATTTCACGAGAGCTCTTAACTTGACCATCCCTAAGAGGGGTTTACTATGGTTTATCTCAACGGATGTGGAATTCAATTAAGAGTTATCTTATTAAATTATCGATCCAAGAGGGATTACCCACCCCTTGGATTTTTAACTTCCAAATGTCCCTTATTACTCCCCGATGATTTATAGGGACGATGCCACAGACGTCATTAATGCATCTTTATTAGGCGTTAAGTGCAGTAGTTCAACACGACGGCATTACCCGTAAGCGTGACCCAGAGGCACCGTATATACCGAACGCTGCTAGTTTTAGTTTTCCAACTCCATTTGTTTAGTTTTCTAAACTAACATCATACTTGAATATAATTATGAAATGGATGTACATAATTTTAAACCTTAAATACTATTTGAACAAAGAATATCATTATTCTACAATTAATTGGATTAATACATGTATTGGCATGGTAATGATAATTGTGAACTTACGAGTAATCGCATGAAAATTAAGGAATACAAAATAATCATAATGCAATGCAAAAGTAACGTCATTTATATTCAAAATGCAGAAATGTTTTTCTCTATCGCAAGACTTAATTAGTTATAAGGTTACAAATTTCTCATGAGTGACCAAATTGAATAATAATGAGACTTTACTTATCTCAAAAGTTATGGGTCAAATAATCCATTCATTTCTCTAAGGATTTGAAATAATACATTGATTTCAACTCTTGTTAATTTTAAGGAAATTAAATTTAGCTAAACAAACGTACATAAAAAAAAGAAATTAATTTAATTTTAATTTAAAACGATACACAAAAAAAAAAATACTTAAATGTTAAATCGAATGTTAAACTTCCATCGAAATTTCCTATGGCAATCTCGTTTTAATTATTGTATATAGAACCGGGGGTGGGGACCACGGGTCCCGCCACTCCCTACGGTCCTGCATGTGCAGGCCCGTAGGGGTTGACGGGGCCACGTGGTCCCCTCCACTCCCCTGCGGCCACTTGCAGTGACCGCAGGGTAGTGGGGGTACCACTAACCCTGCCGGCTTACGGTAACGCCTTTCTGCGTTCGTATGGTTATTTTCGGGGTCTGTGCATACGTGCGGTTTTTTTGGGGTCTGTGCATACGCAGTGATTGATAATGTATCATTTAAATTGCAAATTGACAATGGGGTTATATAATCTATATATATATATATATATGTATATATATATATATATATAAATATATATATGGTTTCAAATTCTTACAGGATAATTTTTATTTAAGAAGGTAAGAACAGGTAAAATAACTGAGTAATTCTTGGTTTGTCTCCTTACAGAAACCAGACCTTTAATGTATGTATATATATATATATATATATTTTTAAATCAGAATCACAGAAAGAGAGAGAGAAAGATTTATCCAGCCATTACAGGAAGGGAGTTGTTCTCAGACTTCTCAGGAAATTGGTTTGTTTCCAGGGTTATTCTCAGAGTCCAGGAGGATTTATTCAACTGGTAATTTCAGTGAGCTCTTTATTCAATCCACAGAGAGTTTTCAAAAAGAAAATAATAATAAGAATACTCCTTAAATGAGATTTGGATAACAATAACCAGAGAGATGAAAGATGGTTCTTCTTAGCAAGAATCAAAAAGAATAAGAGGAACAATTTAAATCTGGATCTAGATTTAATATTAAATTATTTTTTTAAAAAAAAAAAAACAGTGAATCTAATTCTTTGTCAAGCAAATTTAATCTACTTCCTTATCAAGAATTTGAAACTAATAATCAACAATTTGTTCTATTCTACTCCAAAATTTAAAACTAAATTTTATCAAAGTTTGAAACAATGAATCAACAAATTTATTTTTCTTTCTATCAAACATTTTAATCTACTCCAAATCTGAACTAAATTTTATCAAAATCTGAATAATGAATCGACAATTTATTTTCCAAAATCAAGAATCCAAACAATGAATAAACAATTTAAAACATTTTAATCTAATTCTTATCAAAGTCTGAAACTAATTTCACGAATGAATTTCATTTTCATAAAATAATCTAATCTAATCTACAACAAGAACAAGATGCACAAACTAAGCTTGAAGGAACCTGGATGCTTGCAAAAATGGTGTAGAGTCTTCCTTGATCCTCCAAATTGAAGAGAAATCCTCCCAACAAAACCTTGGCTGCAAATGAAAAATGGACTACAAAGGAGAAAATTGCAAAATTTTCTTATGGAATAGCTATCTTTTCTTTTGAAACTTGTACCTATTTTATAAAGCAAATTTCAAATTCCCACTACCTAATTTTAAATTGAAAAAAATGGGATTCTCTCCCAATTCGGCCTCCATGCAAATTAATTGGGCTTAGTGGGAGGAGTTACATGCAAGGAGGTGGAGAAGCCTCTAGAAGCTTCTTATTCCTCCTACAACATGTGCCTTAATGTGAGGGAAATTAAATAACTAAATTAAAATATATATGCATTTTCCATGTGTGTGTGGTTTATTAATTTATTCCCTTACAATATTCAATAATTCATCCAAAGAGTATAAATAAAGTTTTGTATTTAAATCAAAAAAAATGATAAAGGAGGGTTGTGACAGAAAGATACATGAACTAATAGATGGAAGAGATAGATGACAGATAGCGCCTATTTGCCAGGTTTTCACCATCTGTTTTTGTAGTCACATAAATCTGTCCACTTAATTAAATGAATACTTAGTATTTATTTGATTATTTAACCATCAATTAATAATTAATTAAATTAATATTTAATTAATTCATCTTAACCTTATTCTCCTATTAATTAAATAAATTATTCAATTTATTTGATTTAATTCACTTAACCAAATTCAGACCATTAATTAAATAAATAAATCATATTTATTTAATTAAATCTTCTCTCACATTTAAATAAATTAATATTTATTTAAAACCCCCAAAATCCCACCTCTCACATTTAAATAAATAAATCATTTATTTAAAATCACCTTTATCCTCCACCCACTTGCATTTTCCTACAAATACAAGTTGCACAATTATTTTAAATAAATAATTTATTTAAATCACCTTTATCCTCCACCCACTTGTATTTTCCTACAAAAGCAAGTTGCACATTTATTTTAAATAAATTATTTATTTAAAATCCTATTTATCCTCACCCACTTGAAACCTTTAATGGTTTCCCTTAAAGTATTCAAACTTGATGGCTTTAAAGTCTTCAAACTTGATGGCTTCCTTCTATAATCTTCTTAAGACTTTAATGGTTTTCCTTAAAGTCTTCAAGCCTTTAATGGTTTCCCTCAAAGTCTTCAAGCATTTTAATGCTTTATCTTCATTTTTCTCATTTAAATAAATTAATATTTATTTGAATATTTATCCAAATGCAATTTACACCATTTAATTGAAATAAATGATTTTATTTTAATTGAAAATACCAAAATTTCTCCCACTTGTATTTTCCTACAAAATCCACTTGTATGCCTAAACCCCTTCTAGATTCTTCTAAACCCTTCCTAATTAGCCTAATCCATCCCCTAAATATTGTCACATTCCTAAGCAAATTGGAGTCACTTCTCAAAGACTCCAAAGTCTTTGAAAAGCAATTAATGCTTTGTGTGTTCAACAAATTAACCCTCAAAGTCTTTGATAACCATTGAAGGCTTTCAACCTTCAACCACTTAATCCCCAAAGTCTCCAATAACCATTAATGGTTACCTCAAACCCTCCCACATGGTTAAAACATTTGTTTTGACTCAACCTCTACCCAACCCAAAGGTCTCATCAAGCCTTTAATGCTTTGACCATGATTATCTCTTAATCATTTGCACAAAGGTTTATCCTTGGATTAACTCTTAATCCAATGGGTAATCTTAATTTAGACTTGACCCTTACCTTCTAGATAACCATGAGGTCTTCTCGGGCCTTTAATGCCTCCAACCTCTTCTCTCAACCCAATCCTATGTTGACACTTGTCACCATTTTATTGGTGCCAATTGTGCACATGGATCCCCAACTTTCAAACTTGGCCCTTGATTAAACCATTCAATCTTCACCCTTCATTTCCCCATTTCTTCTATAAATAGAACCCTTCTCCTCAAGCAAAAAGAAGCATTTTAGAGTATTGTTGTTATACTGGCATTAGCATAGAGCTTTTTCATAGCATCACTATCTACTCTTGCATAGTATTTGCTTATCATATTCAACCATCTTGAATCTCCATATGGCATCCATGGCTAGTGCTAAAAGCTGAGAGCTACACTCATTTGGGACTTGGAGAGGAGAGAAACAAGGGAGAAGCATCAAAAGGCATCATGGAAGCATCTTAGGGAGGCTCTTCTCCTTTCTTTTATTTTGTTAAACTTCTTTCATGCTTTTTGAAATCTCTCTTGGTATGTTTGGAATGGTTTTTAGTTCTTTGTTTTGTTTTTATGGTTGAAACTAACTTATTAACATTGAACTTTGCTGTTGCCTTGTCCCCATTTCCATGACATCATTTGGTGAACCCGACGTGAATCAAAGAGCAATCATTTTGAAGACTACTAACTTTTGAATGTTTTAATTGACACACAGGTCATTCTCTTGCATTTTTCTTCTCAATTTAGCACCTTCACAAATTGATACTTTAACGCTATTGTCTATAATGTTGCTCTTTCATGTTAAATAGCACTTCTGTATTCACACAGAGTAGAGCTATTGTAACAAAGAGTTGTAAGAAAATTCCTTGTAACCGAAAACCAAAAATTTTAGGCTTGTAGAAGCCCACCAAAACATGCAGATTTTTCTAACTAATTATCTTTTGTGCAGGTTTTAACTAACCCCTACAATAGCATTATTTTTAGCAATTTTAGCTTAGGAAATAAATTTGTTCATATTGCTAACTTTGTCTTTCAAGTTAGGATAAAATAAATTCATTTTCCTTTTGGGTTAAAATCAACTACACTTTCATTTGGAGTTTTAAAAAGAACCATATCTTTCGTTTGGAGCTCTAAAAAAGAATCACACTTGTTCAAAGTTAAAAAGAATCACAAAAACAAACACGCAAATTTTTTTGTTGCAAAGTTAGGAACAAATTCTTTTGGTGCTTAAAATCAACAAGGCAAATTTTATTTCTTGCATCAAGATAAAACTTACAATCCACACTTCCATTTTTGGTGCAAATAAAATTCACAATCAACTTGTCTCATTTTTAAAGCAATTTTACTTCATGCAAACGTGTTTTTCATTAAGTTGACCAGGATTTTCAAATTCTAGTTTACTCCAACAATTGCCTTTGAAAATTAAAAAGAACACCATGATTGTTGGAGCAACATCTCCAAATAGATAGAAAATCATTGCGATGACAAATTAAAAGGAACAAGTGAATTTTGTGTTTGGCACACTTGTGCAAAAGAGTTGGTCGAGTGGTCCTACCTCTAACACACACTATCCTCTCCCTTGGCTCTCGTGGTCCTAGGTGCAAGAGAAAAGTGTTAGTAACACTCAAATTTTATCTTTTTAAGAGAGGCCTGCCAAGGGATCGATACTCTTGGGAGCGACCTCGAGCGGTAAATCCTTCGAGCTACTATAGAAATCAGGTGAGAGCGAAAGCTGTAGCCTTGGGTATAGCTGTTCCTACAGTGTAACTGGCCGAAAGGACAAATGGGCCCCACCACCAGTTACAAGGCTCTTAAGTGAGTCACTGCAAAATGAACTTATGTCCAAAAATATCGAACATGACTAAACACCTTTAAGTAGTAGCCCACCCGTTCTATTGATTGAGGATATTTGAGATATAATTTAGTGCAAGAGCATAGATGGTTTTGCTCTCAAGATACTCACCATACATATTTCCTTGAGTAGAAACATAGCTTTTTGAAAAGTCACTTGTGGCTTGATAAAAGTGGTGACTCCCCCATCATAGGGATCATCTATTTGTTATGCTCGTGCAAGACTTAGTATATCACATCCTTACCTGCCACGGCGGGATTCATAAGGTATGTAGTACCAAAGTCGAAGAAATATCAAGATGTGGGCTAAATTTATCACAACTGGCCATTTGACCTTAGGGATAAAAAGTGTTTGAAGTGTGTTCGTTTTACAGACCTAGTGCAAATTGAGCCAACTTCAGGCTTTGGAAATACACTTTAAAATAAATCTAAAGGAAGGGTCATATACAAGTCCAAAGATTGGGTTGATCTAGACCCATACTCATTTGTGCCTTTGGGGGCAACATTCTTGTGTTTGTGTGCTTGCTTTGTTTTCTTGTCAAAGAAAAATCAGCAAATCACTTTCAAAAACAAAGTACTCATCCAACATTTCTCAAAAACAACCAAACACATCAAAAACAAAGTACAAACAACAAAGAGTCAAATTTTATGACCATTCTTCACATCTTGCGAAAGAAGAAGTGTCATCAGAATATCAACTTAAGAAGGAGACCATTAAGCTCAAAGGCTTTGATCAAAAGGAGGAAATTCTTCTATCTCAATAGACAAATCTTTGTCTCACATAGATTCTTTCTACATCGCATGCGTCTCTATCTTCAAGGTAAAACAAACGAATTTGATTCCGAATCATTGAACCGCAGAGCTTTTATGCAATATAGAGCTCTGAGTTATCACAAAAATCAAGGAGGAAAGATTAATCCCAACTTCTTCCCAAACATCTGTATCACCTACAACACAGCTCGAGAAGTGCCACCAACGCCTGAAAGGGAAGAAGTAGAGTTTGTTCCATTTGTAACACAAAGTTTTTATTGAAGTTGAAAACAAAACATCCATCATCTCATTCATACATCATTTTTCCATCATCAATTCATCCCAAAACTCTCAAAACATTAAGAGGTTCTTGTCCCAAGTTCTCTTTTAGATATTGCTTGAAATCAAACACATCACATCACTTTTAGATTGTTTCTACATCTAGGATAAGCTCATCCTAAGAGACACATCTACACAGGTTAAAACTAGTTCATGAGTGAATCCTCTCATTGCTAGGTAGTCAAAATCTGTAACACATCTCAGATTTCTCTACACCTTATCACATCCAAACTCCTCAAAACAAACAAGCAATTCAAAGAAGGAATTTCGGTTACATCTACCTTAAAGTGCTAGAGATCCCCATACAATACAAATCACCAATCATCAATCTTTCATCAATAACTCATCATCATCTTCAATCAACTTCAACACAAACTTACAAACAAAATGGCTCAAACCCGATCGCGATCAAGGCAATGAGAAATAGAAATTGAGGAAGAAGAAGACAACCTCAATGAATTTCAAGAAGCACTTGGAGGAACTGTAACTGATGAAAACCCAAGTACTCCCACTCCTTCAACAATCGAAAGGGCTCAGCATAACCCTCACTTCAACAGATTATTTGATGAAATATTAAGGAGCAATGCGGATGCTCACTTCTTAAAACTCGCTCAAGAAGGAGCCAAACTCCCCTCGGACTTTGATCTTGCCCAATTAAGACAAGCATCAGAAAGACAAAGTCGCCATGAGGAGGAAAGGGGTAGAAATCACATCAGATATAACATTCCTCGAGGTAACCCACCACCTCCTCCTCCAAATGAAATAGAGATGTTGCGACAACAAGTCGAGAATCTTGCCCAACAACTTCATAGTGGTGTTAAGACCAATCAATTCTCACTTAACGACATCTGTCCCTATCCTTTTGATAGGAATCTTTATATGCCACCCTTTCCACGCGGGTTCGAAACACCCAAATTTGAAAAATATAGAGGAAAGGGGGATCCCCGTGATCATGTCCGAGAATTTCATTCCGCTTGTCTTGAAGTGGCTTATGAGGACACATACCTAATGCACCTTTTTCCCCAAAGCTTGGGAGGAACCACCACATCATGGTTTTCCCGACTACCAGGTGGCATTAGAACATTTGAGGAACTCATCCAGAAGTTCCTATCTCATTACTCTCATAACATTGAACGCGACATCACCATGGCTGATCTATGCAACACCAAACAAAAACCAGGTGAATTATTCTCAGTATTCCTGCAACGATGGTGCCAAATGTCTAGCAGACGTTCTCTTCAGTTACCTGAACAAGAACTAGTGGAAATTTTCATTTCCAACTTAAACGAAGAAATGGAATTTCACCTGGATGTCAAAGACACAGACTCCTTTAACGATATGATCACCAAGGGTATAAAATGTGAAAGGGCACTCATCAAAGAAAGGACTCATCAAAATCTTTAATGAACCAAAAGATGGTCCTCGCCCGCGCTTCAATAGTGATAAACCAAACTTCTGGAACAAGAATAAAAATATCGTCAACGATGGGGTTGTGGATGCTCGAACTATCCAAAATGCACAACCTGTGGTTCGATTTGCAGGACAAAATCCTCCACCTCAGAATAACACAAATGTTCCTCCTAATCAAGGTCGCATCACATCTCATGATGAACCAAGACCTCGTCCACAAAAACAAAAACGCACATACACTCCCTTAGGGGAACCCATTGAAACAGTGTTGCGACAACTCCTTTCTCAGAATTTGGTCACTCTACCTAAACTATCCAACTATGAGCCTCAGGTCAAACCAGCATGGTGGAGAGATACTGAACACTGTGAGTTCCATCAAGGAAGAGGACACAAGACAAGTAATTGTCACCGATTGAAGGATCTCATTCAGGATCTTATTGATCGAGGAGAAATTGAAATTGAAGGACATGACCCAAAAACGACCAATAATGATCATCTCATGTTCAAGGATCCACTTCCATCACAAGATCAAAGGGGTCCTTCCACTTCTCGGTGAGGCACTGATACCACTGATTATACGCAGGCTACGTATAACTACACTGTAAATCACCTGTATGATGCCAGTGAACAAATTGCAACTATAACCTTCAAAAATCCCACCTCAAATTGCAATGTTGTTACACGTCGTGGCAAGGTCACCATCAAGGCAGCTCCACAGGGCACCACCTCCGTCCCAAAGCAATATAATCTTGTGGAACAATTAGATAAAACGCCTGTGCTCATATCCATTTTAGAACTATTGCGCCTATCACCATCTCATAAAACAATCTTGGATCAAGCACTCCAAGAGGCGTCAGTCCCTGCAAACCTGAACACAGACCAATTTCAAGCCATGGTTGGAAATCTAAAGTCATCACCTTGTCTCACTTTTTCTGAAAGTGACAACTCTTCCTTCCAACAACCTCATAACGCTTCACTACACATTGAAGGCTTTATCAACCAACACAGGATCAAGCGAGTCTTGATAGATAATGGAGCAGGCCTAAACATTTGTACACTACAGTTGGTCACAGCATTGGGATATGCAATAGAATCAATGGATCCTCGCAAGAAGATCACCATCAAGGCCTATGATGATGCAGAGCGTTCATCCAAAGGAGCGGTGGTGCTACCAATCCAAGTGGGCCCTGTGGTAAAACACATAATTTGTCAGGTTCTGGACCTTCCTCTGCCATATAATCTATTATTAGGAAGACCTTGGATACATGCCATGCAAGCCGTTCCATCTACCTACCATCAATGTATCAAGTTCCCACATAATGGTGCAGAGATGACAATCCTGGGTGATGCAAATCCCTTTGCATTTTGCCATAATATCAGCCATCAACCAGAAATTACTGTTCCTAATAATAGGGAAGCCATTTCTTCTACATCATATGTAAGTCCCACCTCTCTTGCCAGTTTGAACACCCCTATACCCAAGCAAGAAAAGCTTAAAATGAAAGTCGCAGAGGAAGGTCCCGGGGAATATAACTTAAGTCAACTCTTTTGTGTGGGACAAATGCCCACTTCTCCTAAAACACATGGTAAACCACAGCAGTTACTCTAGCAACGACTAATCACGCCAGCATGTGCTTGGACACCTTTCGTCCTTGGAAGGAGTCAAGAGGAAGAAACACAAGATGAGGACCTAGCGGACTGGATCTATAAAGATCCCATCACCACTGACATACCGCGAGTTACACTTCCTACAGAACAGTATGGCAAAGGCCTCCTCATTATGCAAAGAATGGGATATGATGGTCAGAGTGCTTTGGGATACTGCAAACAAGGACGACATGAACCGCTGCTGCCAGAGTTCAAGCCCAAAGGTAATACAGGCCTAGGCTTTGAAAAAGAGATCCTTCCTAAACTCAGATTTAAAGGAAAACCTAGCAAACCATTTTGCCCACCTACTGTAAAGAGGACACCTTTCATAATCAAAGCACCATCAAGCAATATTGTCACTGCCCCATCGAGGCTCACAAACCCACCGCAACCGTCATCAGTGCCAAAAATCCCACCAATCGAACTAGTAATCCCATCCACAGCAGTCATCACATCAATAAAACCATTCATAGCAGCAACTATATTGGAACCCGTAGCAGCATCTATGGCACCAGCCATTCCAATAGAAGCCACTAAATCAACACTGTCGATACTTCCAGTGACAAAACCTTTAAACCCCATCACAGTTCCTGCAGCACCGATCACCTCAAAGGTACATAAACCAATCACACCTGCAGCATTCAACTCTAGCGACATCCTAGTATGGTATAGCAATCGGATGCTGGAAAGTGATTCAGAGACCGACTCACATGAGTGGGAATTTGATTCTGTACAACTTAACACTTCAGATGAGGAAGACACATCACCACCTCCACCACGCAAAGACATTCCTGTTTACGGAGAAGCACAGATAAAGACCACTTGGGTACCTGAGCTGGAAACATCTTCCACAGACCCTACGTCTCATCCTACGCCGGATTCTGATAGGGAGAGTACCATCAACGACCTTCACCACACTGTCTTAACCCTCACTGATACATCTCCCGCACTTAACTTAATCGATGAAGTAATGCCCATTATCCACCCTGAACTCATCGAATGGAACCAAGCAGGGATCACAAAGCTAGATTCGCCATTGAACTTAATAGTGCAGCATACTTTGGGGTGGATGCCAAACCCTTCAACTGCAAAAATATAACATTAAAACATGGATCTTCCAGTGAAAACCACACTGTGGCACTGTTTGATCCAACAAAAGTAAAAAGAAAGAGCGTATCCAACGGTGAAAACCTCTCTAAGGCACTTTAGGATGAAGGGTTTGACATTCTCCCTGCTAGTACACAACAGGAACGATCGACGATTTTCATTGAGGAGACTAAAGAATACAATGTGGGGACTCTTGAAAACCCTCATATCATACATCTGGCATCTCTTCTCACTCCAGAGGAACAACCTCAATTTATAGAGTTCTTCCAATAGCGTCAGATCAACTTTGCATGGTCATATGCAGACATGCCTGGGCTTGATCCTGATTTAGTCATGCATCATCTCACAGTAGCAAAAGGAGCCAAACCTGTCAAGCAGAAGCTTCATAAGATGCATCCTCAGATTGCCGTGCTAGTCAAAACAGAACTCAAGAAACTCCTGGATGTTGGTTTCATTAGACCAATTGATTATGCAGAATGGATCTCCAACATTGTACCAGTTGGCAAACCAAAAGGGGGCATCCGCATTTGTACAGACTTCAGAGATCTAAATAAGGCATGTCCTAAGGATGACTTCCCTCTACCAAATATCGACATCATAGTAGATTTGACAGCAGGACATGCCATGCTTTCACTCATGGATGGCTTTTCAGGATACAATCAAATAAAGATCACACCAGAGGACCAACATAAGACAGCCTTCACATGTCCATGGGGCACATATTGCTGGAATATAATGCCTTTTGGTCTAAAGAATGCAGGAGCGACCTATCAAAGAGCAATGACCACCATCTTCCATGACATGATGCATACTATAATGGAAGATTATGTGGATGATTTACTAGCAAAATCACTTACTAGAGAAGGACATCTTCACATCTTAGATAAAATCTTTGATAGAATGGAACAATACCATGTTCGACTCAACCCAAAGAAATGTGTCTTCGGAGTGACCTCCGGGAAGCTTCTAGGATACATTGTCTCAAGAAAAGGCATTGAGGTCGATCCAGCAAAGGTTAAAGCAATCATGGACATGCCACCTCCAAAGAATATCAGTCAGCTAAGAACACTACAAGGACGGCTTCAATCTATCCGCAGATTCATTGCACAATTGGCTGATAAGTGTCACCCATTCACACACCTGCTACACAAGAACATCCGCTTTCAGTGGGATGACAGATGCCAGCAAGCATTTCAGGCACTTAAAGACTATCTCATGAATCCACCATTGCTGATGCCACCAGATCCAAGTAGACCATTATTGCTCTATATCTCAGCAACAAGTACAGCATTGGGTGTACTACTGGCACAACATAATGCAGAAGGAAAAGAGTGTGCTATTTACTACATCTCTCGCACACTGGTGGGCTATGAACTCAATTACACACCTATTGAGCGAGCTTGCCTAGCAGTAATCTTGGCAACCACTAAACTGAGGCACTATCTGTTAACACACAAGGTGCAACTCATTGCAAAGATTGATCCACTCAAGTATTTACTTAGCAAAGCAGCATTGACAGGTCGCTTAGCCAAATGGGTGATGATTCTAAGTGAATTTGATATTGAGTATGTGGATCGTAAAGCTTTCAAAGGTCAGGTTATTGCAGATCAGTTGGCCGATGCACCTCTCATAGGTGATCATCCTCTCATTTCCAATTTTCCAGATGAAGAGATATTCATGATTACAGAAGCACAGTCATGGAAATTATACTTTGATGGTTCATACACTAGGCACGGCTCGGGGGCAGGCATTCTGTTTATCACACCTCAAGGTGATAGCATCCCGAAGTCTTATAGGCTCACATTTCCATGCACAAACAACATAGCAAAGTATGAGGCCTTGATCACAGGACTCAGATTAGCCATACAATGGAAATTAAAAGAATTGCAAGTATATGGCGATTCCCAACTAGTCATTCAACAAGCAACCGATGAATATCAGACCAAGGATGATAAACTCATGCCATATAAGCAAATGGTGGACACTCTAAAGACATCATTTACTACTATCACTTTTGAGCAGATACCAAGAGATCAGAATCGAGCTGCTGACGCCATGGCTACCATCACATCTCTACTAGATCTTCCACAGAATTCAACACGCTACGAGTTCTTGGTAGAACAACTTTGGATCCCCGCTTATGATATCCCCGAATCTGAAATGATATGTTGCCTTGTTGGTTCTGAATCCCCATGGTACGGTGAGTTCTACACCTATCTCCGCGATCACACCCTTCCTCCCAACCAATCAAATAACCAACGTAAAACCTTCATTCGCCAAACTGCTCGATATACCATTATTGCCAAAACCCTATACCGACGCGGTCTTGATGGTACTCTCCTTCGATGTCTAGAACAAGGTGAGATAACAAAGGCTTTGGAAGAGGTACATGAAGGAATTTGCGGGACTCACTCAAGTGGTCCATCACTAGCCAAGAAGATCATGCGAGCTGGATACTATTGGCCATCTATGGAAAAGGATTCCTACTACTTTGTCAGGAAGTGCAAAAAATGTCAAGTTCATGGCGACCTAATACATGCACCAGCTCAAGAACTGCAACCAATCACAACACCATGGCCTTTTTGTCAATGGGGTCTTGATCTTGTGGGTAAAATCCATCCATCTTCATCCAATGGCCATAAATTCATTATTACCGCCACCGAATATTTCACCAAGTGGATCGAAGCTGTTCCACTTACCCAAGTCACCGGCAAGCAGATCGCCTCATTCATCCTCAATTACATCATCTGCCGGTATGGTGTGCCCATGTCCATTGCCACAGATAACGGTCTTCCTTTCAAAAATCAGGATGTCCGTGAGCTTTGTGAGAAATTTCATATCCAACACCGCTTTTCCACTCCCTATTACCCACAAGGCAATGGTCAGGCCGAAGCATCCAATAAAAACATATTGAGGATCCTAAAGAAGACAGTCAATGATGTCGGCCGTGATTGGCATGTTCAATTGAATCCAGCGCTATGGGCATATCGAACTAGCATTCGGACCCCTACAGGTGCAACTCCTTATTCATTGGTCTATGGTGCTGAAGTTATCTTACCTATTGAGGTCGAGATACCATCCTTATGAGTTTCATTGCACAATCTCATCGATGATGAAGCATACAGAGTATCTCATCTTCAGGACTTAGAGTTACTAGATGAGAAGCGACAAGCTGCATACAATCACCTCAAAGCCTATCAGTAGCGCATGAGTAGAAGCTACAATCACCGAGTTAGATCTCGTACATTTGAGGTAGGTGATCTTGTTCTTCAAGAAAATCCTCGCAACCAACCAAACAGAGAACATCAAGGCAAGTTTGAATCAAACTGGTTGGGCCCATATGTTGTCACTGCTGTATTCGGGTCCGGGGCATATCAGTTGGCTACATCAGACGGAGAACCGCTCGTAGATCCAATCAATAGCATGCACCTCAAACGGTTTTATACCTAAGGTATACAAAGCATCAGGCTCCCCTACATATCAGAAAATATCAAAAACATTCATAAAATGTCCTAAAGAAAATACAAAAACATTCAATAAAAGTAAAGAAAAATCATGCATCCAAACGGTGAACAACCACTCCGGTGGCACCTTGGGTAAGTGCGATGGTAAAAACCTGGCAAACAGGCGCCACTCGTAAGGGCTATGGCTCCATTATCTTTTCAGACTTGTTGCGATCACATTTACTTCATACATACATCCATCCATCCAAAGCCATGGCTTGTTATTCATCTGTCATTAAGAAAGTACTCCATGCGTCTAGCATCCCACCTTTTCATAGTTAGGTCTAAAAACTGGGGGCAATACCCTTAACCTATTGATGGAAGTGGATTCTACATTGTCTTATGTGTCATTACGCTCTTCATTCAGGCAATCATCAAAAATATCAAAAACATTCAAAAATGTCCCAGAAAATATAAAAAACATTCAAAAATGACTCACAAAATCTACAAACATTCAAAAACTATTACACAAAATCCAGAAACATCAAAAAACCATCGAAAATCACCCAAAAAACATGACAACACCTTGTACATATTCATCCGATCAGATACAAAACAAACATTGACAAAATACTCACACAAATGACCACTTATCACTCGACCAACACAATCAACATCTACAATCCAAACTGTCTTAAACAAGGATGCATCCTTCCTTACCAAAACAAAGACAAAAGTGACGTTTTCTTTGACAAGAAAATTATGTTAAGCTATCAAATGCTTGGTTGATTCGTGAGTAATTCATTTGTTTATCTGTATCGGGATCTTTCAGCATTGTTTTGTATCGTTTGTGCATTATTTCTGATGAAGTTCTGGGGCATGTACTAATGGTGTCTACGTGGGAAGTTCACTAGGCTACGTGATCTTATGCCAAATGCAATCATAGATCACTACGGCTTGCTAACTACAGCATATACCTCGACCATATGAGCATGAACCATTACCAAGGATCCTTATTCTTTATTCTTTATGTATATATTGTTTGTTTGCAGGTGCAATGCTCTTCCTTTGGTTCCTCCTACCTCATCCAAACTGGATAAAGGTTTTTTATCTCTTAGTACGGTATGAACTTGTCTTAGGATATGATCAGCCTAAGATCAAGGAGGACGATCCAAGTCATGCATGAATAGAGATAATCCTTGTCTGTTCCGCAAGCAATACTCTAGTCGACTTGATCCCTTATATCAAGTTGTTTGTATTAACTTGCTATATAAAATCCATGTAAGGAATACTCAGGTCATCTTGAATCATTATGTCAAGATGCTTGTATTCTCTTCCAACATTTTAAAGCTCAATGATGAAAATAGAGCACTATGGATCGTCATTCCATCTCATCTATATATACTGCATTCGGTTGCATTCCAACCATCCATACATTCATAATAGTTGCATATCATGCATACATAGTCATAATAATGCATACTCTATTTTCCTCTTCTTCCATAGGAATGAGTCATAGGTCCTCCATTTCTTCTAACATCGAACCCCCCCAACCCTCCCCATCTCAACAATCAGCATCACATACCCTACATCGTGTCCCAATCAACCTAATCAAGCCAAGTTCATCACCATCCATCTCTAAATAGGAGGGATTGTGTTTCCTATCCTAAGTCATCCAATAAGTCAAGAAAGTTACTCTATCTGCATAGGTACATCAACTCACGCACACCTAGACTATCAACAGATACTCTGATCAAGTATCTTCGGGTCTCAACAGGTAATCGATTATGGCAAACCTAGACTACAACAGGCATTTATCATAATGACCTATTCTCAACGGGGCTGCTATGATTCACCACAACCATCCATCACACGCACACACTATCAATTGATCAACCAATCAAACACAATCCAACGGACAATTACATCAATTGTCTACGTCTCAACGAGTATTTTGCTTCATATACCTTGACTTCATCGGGAAATTACATCAATTGTCTAAGTCACCATCAGGTCACTTTGATTCACTTACTCAGACTTTATCATGTCCAAGCGACCAACTGACATCAACTGTCACGCTTTGACTTGACCGGGGCAATTCAACCGATTGCACCAGATTGTCCAACCAATTTTGATCAATTGTATAGCATCAATCAAAACCCCACACTACATCTGCTATGTATCTCTTGCATGACCTCAAGGTACTCGTTGGCTTGTTGTTTCTTCATATTCACTCCATTTTCTCCCATTCTTTCATCATTAGTTCTAATTTCTTCTATTCTACCTCCCCTCCACTTTTCATTCTTTTTCGAGAGATCGCCCGATTTAAAAAAAAAAAAAAAAAAAACATTCGGCCCATCTCTCGAGGGGGCATACCACCCATTAAATTTACATTTTATGGGGCATTTCTTCACACCTATTTTTCTTTCTTTGAAACGACGCGATAAACCGCACCGTCTCAAAGAGGGGCAAATGTAGTCACATAAATCTGTCCACTTAATTAAATGAATACTTAGTATTTATTTGATTATTTAACCATCAATTAATATTTAATTAATTCATCTTAACCCTATTCTCCTATTAATTAAATAAATTATTCAATTTATTTGATTTAATTCACTTAACCAAATTCAGACCATTAATTAA
The DNA here is from genome assembly GCF_030272615.1 of Cryptomeria japonica. Classification (NCBI taxonomy): domain Eukaryota; kingdom Viridiplantae; phylum Streptophyta; class Pinopsida; order Cupressales; family Cupressaceae; genus Cryptomeria; species Cryptomeria japonica. The sequence goes on along the minus strand of NC_081413.1, from coordinate 718,820,310 downwards.
ATAAATAAATCATATTTATTTAATTAAATCTTCTCTCACATTTAAATAAATTAATATTTATTTAAAACCCCCAAAATCCCACCTCTCACATTTAAATAAATAAATCATTTATTTAAAATCACCTTTATCCTCCACCCACTTGCATTTTCCTACAAATACAAGTTGCACAATTATTTTAAATAAATAATTTATTTAAATCACCTTTATCCTCCACCCACTTGTATTTTCCTACAAAAGCAAGTTGCACAACTATTTTAAATAAATTATTTATTTAAAATCCTATTTATCCTCACCCACTTGAAACCTTTAATGGTTTCCCTTAAAGTATTCAAACTTGATGGCTTTAAAGTCTTCAAACTTGATGGCTTCCTTCTATAATCTTCTTAAGACTTTAATGGTTTTCCTTAAAGTCTTCAAGCCTTTAATGGTTTCCCTCAAAGTCTTCAAGCATTTTAATGCTTTATCTTCATTTTTCTCATTTAAATAAATTAATATTTATTTGAATATTTATCCAAATGCAAATTACACCATTTAATTGAAATAAATGATTTTATTTTAATTGAAAATACCAAAATTTCTCCCACTTGCATTTTCCTACAAAATCCACTTGTATGCCTAAACCCCTTCTAGATTCTTCTAAACCCTTCCTAATTAGCCTAATCCATCCCCTAAATATTGTCACATTCCTAAGCAAATTGGAGTCACTTCTCAAAGACTCCAAAGTCTTTGAAAAGCAATTAATGCTTTGTGTGTTTAACAAATTAACCCTCAAAGTCTTTGATAACCATTGAAGGCTTTCAACCTTCAACCACTTAATCCCCAAAGTCTCCAATAACCATTAATGGTTACCTCAAACCCTCCCACATGGTTAAAACATTTGTTTTGACTCAACCTCTACCCAACCCAAAGGTCTCATCAAGCCTTTAATGCTTTGACCATGATTATCTCTTAATCATTTGCACAAAGGTTTATCCTTGGATTAACTCTTAATCCAATGGGTAATCTTAATTTAGACTTGACCCTTACCTTCTAGATAACCATGAGGTCTTCTTGGGCCTTTAATGCCTCCAACCTCTTCTCTCAACCCAATCCTATGTTGACACTTGTCACCATTTTATTGGTGCCAATTGTGCACATGGATCCCCAACTTTCAAACTTGGCCCTTGATTAAACCATTCAATCTTAACCCTTCATTTCCCCATTTCTTCTATAAATAGAACCCTTCTCCTCAAGCAAAAAGAAGCATTTTAGAGTATTGTTGTTATACTGGCATTAGCATAGAGCTTTTTCATAGCATCACTATCTACTCTTGCATAGTATTTGCTTATCATATTCAACCATCTTGAATCTCCATATGGCATCCATGGCTAGTGCTAAAAGCTGAGAGCTACACTCATTTGGGACTTGGAGAGGAGAGAAACAAGGGAGAAGCATCAAAAGGCATCATGGAAGCATCTTAGGGAGGCTCTTCTCCTTTCTTTTATTTTGTTAAACTTCTTTCATGCTTTTTGAAATCTCTCTTGATATGTTTGGAATGGTTTTTAGTTCTTTGTTTTGTTTTTATGGTTGAAACTAACTTATTAACATTGAACTTTGTTGTTGCCTTGTCCCCATTTCCATGACATCAGTTTTTATTGCACTTTTTATCATATTTGATTTTTTTTGGATTTTCTTTGCTTTTTCACTATTTTTGGATTTTTCTGCTTTTTCATTGTTTTTGATTTTTTCTACTTTTTCACTTATATTTTTTGGATTTTTTTGCTTTTTCACTTTTTTTTTTGGATTTTTTCTGCTTTTTTAGACATAAAACTTCTTCAGATGCATGCTATTGATGGGTTCCTCGAGTTGATCTTCATCCTATGTTGATAGTTGATATGCTCTTGATCCAAATACTGTTGTGATCATAAATGGACCTAACCAGTTTGGTTCAAACTTTCCTTTCTTTTCTCGATCTGCCTAGTTGCATGGATTTGTTTTTAGTACTAGTTCCCCTACTTGAAAGATTCATGGTTTGACCCTGTGATCATAGCTCCGACACATTCTTTGCTGATATACCTTTAGATGATCAAAGGCATTTTGTCTTCGTTCATGGACCAGTTCTAACTCTTGCAGTCTAGATACTCATTGTTCTTCATCTGGGATGAGACCTTTTAATGATACTCATAGAGAAGGTATCTCTACTTCTATTGACAGTATTGCTTCTAATCCATAAACAAGAGAGAAAGGTGTGGCACGTGTTGGTGTGCGGATACTGGTACGCTAGGCCCATAGAGCAAGGTTCAATTGAATATGCCAATCTCTTCCAGCATCATTCATTGTCTTTTTGAGGAATTTCAGAATAGTTTTGTTTGATGCTTCTGCTTTCCCATTCCCTTGTAGATAGTAGGGTGTGGAGAATCTGTGTTGAATCTTGAATTTATCACATATCTCTTGTACATCCTGATTCTTGAATGGTCGCCCATTATCAATGATAATGGTCATTGGCATTCCATAGTGACAGATGATGTAATTCAAAATAAATGCAGCAATTTGTTTTCTTGTGATATTTATGAGAGGTACTACCTCAATCCATTTTGTAAAATATTCTATAGCTAAAAAGATGAATTTGTGACCATTAGATGAAGAAGGATTTATCTTTCCTACTAGATCAAGACCCCATTGACAGAAAGGCCAAGATGTTGCCAAAGCATGAAGTTCTCGTGCTGGTGCATGAATCAAATTTCCATGGATTTGACATTGTTTGTGTATACACCTAAAAATGGTCTGAAGATAGTTAATTAAATACGCAGATATTTGATAATTCCCCTTCCAAATTAATTGAATTCACAAGCAATTTAATTAATTTCTCTATTCATCTACTAGTAAATAAATATAAATAATTTATTTATATAGTTCATCTCACACCCCCCTTTGATTAATTAATTCTAAATTAATTAATGTCTCCCCATACTAATCAATTCTTCTAATCCCTAATTAAGATTAACAAACTCAAGTTTGTTGAGATTAATTTTCATTTTCTAATTATTTGAATTTATAAATTCAAATGAGCACATGGCTCCTAACTTTAACCACCTAACCTAATCATCCCCTAACTTAACCCATTCAATCTAATCTTGGGTCTAACTAACCCTATCCTATCTTGCACATCCTAACCTCCTTATCCTAACCTCCCATGATGTGGATATTCTCTCCTTGACACACATGGCACTTTTGCCACATGTCTCCTACCTTGGACACTTGCCCTCTCATGAGCAAGGCTCCTTGACACTTGTCACCACAGAGATGACAAGTGTCCCTTCCTCCAACCTCTTCTCCAACTTCCTCAATCTTGGCCCTTGATATCTTCAGATCAAATCTGGACTGTCGATTCCTACCACCTCAGCTTTGGCCTTGGAATTCCTATAAATACCCCTCATTTTGGAACAATAAGGATCCGATCTCATTTCATCTTATGCATTGTTACTGTAGGTAGATCCCATCTCATATCAATTTAGGCATTGTTACTATAGGCATTTGCATTTCACTTATCTAGTAATTAGCTTTGGATTTATCATAGCATGTTCATCTAGGTTCTTAAATCATGCATTTGATATCATCTCCATAGTTAATCATGATCAATTAGCTACTCAACTCTTGAGTTGTCACTTTGGAGGTCATTGCTCCGCTGAGAGCCCAACAATCCAACACCTTCAAGGTCCTCAAGAATAGAGGAAAATGGGACATTTCAAGGAAGGCTTATGGTTTGCATCTTTGATTTAGTTTTCAATTAAGCTTTCAATTATATTTTTATTGTCTCATTATATGCGTATGCCTCTTATACTAACCACATTTTTAGCATCACATCAATTGGTGCCCACTGTGGAGCCTAGCCCCTTTGATCTTTAACAAGTTTGCTTGTAGAAAATTTCATTGACAGGTTGATTAGCTCTTTCGGAGTGTAGATTAGCTCTCTTGGGCTCCTGAATCGCATTCTTGGCTTCTTTTGTGGCATTTTAGCACCTCAAATGATGTTTATGGGAGATTTCTCAACTCTGTTTTTATGTTTTTCTATACTTTAGCACTTTCAGTCTGTACTTTAGCATTTTTGGTATGTATGGTGGCATTTTTGGTACATTTGTTAGTGTTTTCAGTCTATTTGACAATGTTTTTGGTTTGCAGAACAACGTTTCTGGTCTGCAGAACAACATTTCTGGTGTGTAGAGTAGCGTTCTTGGTCAATTTGATGGCGTTTTCAGTTTTTTGTTAATTTTGCAAATATTGTATGTTGCATTCCTCATTTCTGCTTCTGGACTGTCATTTTCCCGAACCTAATTTACAGATTGTTGGTTTTCCAGGTACTTATTTCACTGTGAAAGACCAAAGTTATAAACTATTTCATTGCCAAAGAATTCAATATAAACTACTAACTTTGTTTGCAGCTGCGAGATTTTGCACTTATATTTGTTAAATTAGGCACATAGACTAATTACAATGGAAATGAATAAACATGTCTTACATGTCTTGATGATAGGTGAGTATGCTCTCACCTTTCTTAGGTGATCAAAAAGCTAGACTCATCCGTTGCTTTCAATTGCATATCTTTAGAGGGCTTGTCACAGTGGGAAAAAGTAATCACCCTATGAGAACGACCCAAGTGAGTATAGCTGGACCTGAGCATTCCAACTCACTATAATAAATAGGTCTCTGATGATTAAAGTCTCAAAGAATGAGATTATTTGAGTTTTCTCTTTGAGATCTCTCATATCGGACATTTTGTAGGGCCTCGCGGTCTCAATCACGTTTACATGACTACAGCTTGCTGGGCTATAGGCCTCAATCATGCTTGTGTGACTTCAAGGGGTAATTTCAAATGGAATTCCTGACTAAGAACTTTAAAAATAGAAGCTACCTGATTCACCTCCAAAAGGGTGATAATCTTTGTGCAAGAGAGATAGTAACTCTCCCAAGACACTTGCCATATCGTGCCCCCATTAGCATTTGGAGTCGGATAATATGACGTTGAGAATCCATTGCATGAGACTTAGTGGCCATATTCTGATTAGCTATTGGGTGTGTACCTAAGTCAGCAAGCAAAGGTTTTAATTCTCAGCCAATCTCCTTAAGATAGACTGATTGATGTGTTTTTAACAATTAAAAACCTTTGGGACCAAAATACAATCTGAATTCTGTGTTTGTAAGTCAAGTCAAGATATCATCCATTGAAATACAACAAACATTAAACACTCAAACTTCAAACTATCAAATTCAAAAGTTTCACAGCAGGTTAGTTCTTTCAGTCCAAACAGTTGCACCTATGGTCCAAACAATTGCACTTACGGTCCAAACCATTGCACTTACAGTCCAAACCGTTGCACTTTCAGTCCAAACAATAGCTCTTTCAGTCCAAATAGTCACATTTGCATATTAGCTCTTTCAGTCCAAATAGTCGCACCTATGGTCTAAACAGTCGCACTTATGGTTCAAACAGTCGCACCTATGGTCCAAACGGTCGCCTTTCCATTCCAAACATTAGCTCTCTTGGTATAAATGTCAAGTTTCTCATAGTTTAACATAAACTCTCCAAGGTTGAGCACAATTAGAGTTTATGGTCTAAACAACAGAGTTCTTAGTCTAAACAATAGTTCTCTTGGTCTAAAGGTCAGCTCCTTTGGTCTAATCAACAACTCTTATGAGTTGCATATCAAATTGCTCATGTTGCAACATTAAATCTCCTAATTTGTACTTGTTAGGTCTTAATATCCATTGTCTGAGTCTGAAAATCACAAAGTTGGATCAAAATTGCAATCTCCTAAGTTCAAATACTTAATTTGCTAAGTCTACACATCATTATTTGAGCTTTCGAGTCATTCTATTATAGAATGGCATTTCTGGTTTGTCTGTTAGTGTTTCTGGTCTATTTGTCAGTGTTTTTGGTGTGCAAAGTAGCGTTTATGGTCAGTACAGTAGCATTTTTGGTTCATTTGTCAGCACCTCTGGTAAGTTTGTCAGCGTTTCTGGTCCGTATAGCAACGTTTCTGGTACATTTGTCAGCGTTCATGGTCCATATAGCAGTGTTTCTGGTCATTGTGTCAGCGTTTCTGGTAAACTGCACAAAAATCAGAAAACAAAAACAACCCATTTCTCAAACAGTCAAACATAGAGAATAGGTCATCTTGTTGGGTCATTTAATCAAGTTATCTTCTATCAAAAATAGATTCAAGAACAAGACACACAAAAAGTCTCAAGTATTCACCTCAAACAAGTTAAATATCAAACACCTTAAAGTGCAACAACACATTATCTTTGATAAACTGATCGTTCAAACATAGTTTCTCATCAGGATCAATCATCCTTTATCATGAAACTACAATGCTTGATCAGAATAACCTCATTCTTTATCATAGGATATATCATTCCTATTTGAACTTGGTCATATCAAAAATTCACAAAATTTGCACTCCAAAACTAAGATCGAAAAACTTGCAAACAAGCAAATACTTAAAAAAAAAAAAATCATTTCCTCAACAATTGATCACTTATTGTGACACATTAAGCAAGATTTAATCACAAAAACATTCAAAACACAATGCCCATTTTAATTAAAGCGCAGAGACATAAGATCGCTGAAACATTGGAAATACCTAAAGATCATAGAAACATGGCATACCAAAGCAAAAGACAAGAACACATAACAAGCCAACATATTAGAGAAATCAAACAAGTCCAGAACCAAAATCCAACCATGTTAAAACTTAACAGGGATTCAAATACATATCCAAAGAAAGGTGGCTCTTTTATGCAACTATTAAAAGGATCCTTAAAATATTTGGATGAGAAAGATCACAATCGCACACCTATATCTAGCAATGGTTCATCCCCCCATAAGCAAATTGACTCTCCAAAGGCATCTATTCTAACACTTCTTAAAAAAGTGCAAAAACCTTCCATAGCATCCTCACCAAATAATACACCCAAAGATGATGTTCCCCAAGGGATATCCATAATGGCCATCAAACCTATTTCAGAGGATCCTATTCAAAGCCCATCTACTTCATATCCAAGCATTGATTCCTTACAACATCCCCATAGCATTTCCTTGCAAATTGAAGTCCTCATTCATAAAACGCTCATTAAATGTGTCCTAATAGATGGGGGAGCTAGCTTAAATATTTGCTCATTGAGTCTTGTCCGTGCTCTAGGTTATTCAGAAGATGCAGTTGATCCCCTAAAAAAGATCAAAATCAAAGCACATAATGAAAAAGAGAATTCCTCTAAAGGAATTGTGATGTTACCCATCAAAGTGGGACCTTTGCAGAAAGATACACCATGCCAAGTTCTAGACATGGAATTACCATACAACATACTCTTGGGAAAACCATGGATACATGATATGCAAGTTATACCATCAACATGTCATTAGTGCTTAAAATTTCCCTACAATGGGGAGAAAATCACTATCTCAACAGACTCAAATCCATTGCAGTGTTGGAGCAATCTAAAACCGGCTCAAGAGGTTATAGTTTCACATAATAGAGAGGTAACATATTCAAGCACACAATCAAAAGAACAATCATTTGCGTCAATTCTATCAAGCATGGAAAAACAAATATAGCTAAAAGATCAAGGGAAAAAAGAATATTCATTATCATGGAACAACAAACAAGAGCAACTTGAAATTGAAAGGGAAGAAGCAAATGTAGGTGTTGATGTAGTTCACACGTATGCAGAACAAACATTAGGAACTAGCCTACTTGAATCAGAATCACATACAGCTGACATGGACTTAACCGAGGATGACTAGGATTTTCTTGTACGAGGTCATTCTGATGAGAGTATCATCCTAGACATGGAAATACCGACTGAAAGCTCTGACATCTCTATCATGACTCCCAATATCTCTGAAACATATCAACCTAAAGATCCTTTATCCTTAAGCTATCCTGAACCTATGGACTAGGAAAATGAAGGACATACTGACATTGATACCTTACCTAATGACCATGCCATATCCTTATATCTTAATGAAATCAAACCTACAACAACTTTCAATAGGGATTCCACTAACATATCTTCAAGTCAAGTGGGTGTTAAATCTCCTAGTCGCAAAAAATGAAAAGAAAGAAAACAATATCAGGTATAATGTGGAAAACCATTTATTGGCAACATTAGACAGGGAAAAAGTAAAAATAAAGGATGCATCTATCGGTGAAAACCTCCTCAAGGCGCCAAAAGATGGGATATTTGGCACCTTACATGTGTACTATCAAGAGAAATCATCTATCCTAATAGAACCAACAGTTATCATTGACACAATCGATCTACATCCAGCAGCAATCTCTTTATCAGAACCAGCAAGGAAAAGATATTTGGAATTCGTCAAAAGATGACAAATCAATTTTACCTGGTCATATGCAGACATTCCAGGGTTGGATCCAGATCTTACAATACATCACCCAAATATCAGTCCAGGAGTAAACATCAATAATGGAACACTGCATGGATCAAGAGCAAACATCAATAGAGGAACACAACATAAATCAGGACCAGGAATTCTATTTATCAAAATGGCTATAGAATGGAACATTAAACAACTTCAAGTCTCTAGAGACTTTCAGCTTGTCATCAATCAAATCAATGATGACTATCAAACAAAAGATGACAAACTCATGCCTTACAAAAAGATGGTGGATGACTTCAAGAAATATTTTGTTGAAATCACTTTTGAACAAATTCCAAGAAATGATAACAAAGCAGCAGATGCCATGGCAACACTTGCTTCTTTATTACAAACATAGGAAAATCAAGAGCATTATGAATTCCTGGTTGAAGAGTTGTTTTACCCGTCTCATAATTGTCCTGATTCCCAAACCATTTGTCAACTTATAGGACATGATTCCTCTTGCTATGGCCAAACTTACACATACCTAAAAAGATAACATCTTACCTCCTGACTTATCAAAAAATCAAGAGAGAAACTTTATTCACCAATCCTCCCATTATACTCTTGTCGCAGATACCCTATTTAAACGAGGTCTAGACGGTACTCTTTTAAGATGTCTCGAACAAGAAGAATCTGAGAAGGCCTTAAAGGAAGTCCATAACGGCATTTGTGGCACTCATTCAAGTGGTCTTACCCTTTCGAAAATACTCATATGCTTGGGCTATTATTGGCTGATTATGGAACGAGAGTCTTTTCAGATAGCTAGAATGTACAAACAATGTCAGAACCATGGAAACTTGATCCATGCACCAGCACAAGAACTTCATGCTTTGGCAACTTCTTGGCCTTTCTGCCAATGGGGTCTTGATCTAGTAGGAAAAATAAATCCTTCTTCATCTAATGGTCACAAATTCATCCTTGTAGCTACAGAATATTTCACAAAATGGATTGAAGCAGTACCTCTCACAAATATCACAGGAAAACAAATTGCTGCATTCATCTTGAATTACAACATCTGTCGCTATGGAATACCAATGACCATTATCACTGATAATGAGTGACCATTCAAGAATTAGGATGTACATGAGCTATGTGAGAAGTTTAAGATCCAACAGAGATTCTCCACACCCTATTATCCACAAGGGAATGGGTAGGCAGAAGCATCTAACAAAACTATTCTGAAAATCCTCAAAAAGACAGTGAACGATGCTAGGAAAGATTGGCATATTCAACTAAACCCTGCTCTTTGGGCCTATCGCACCAGTATTCGCACACCAACAAGTGCCACACCTTTCTCTCTTGTATACGGATTAGAAGCCATATTGCCTATCGAAGTAGAGATTCCCTCTCTACGTGTATCACTAAAAGGTCTCATCCTAGATGAAGAACAAAGAGTGTCTAGACTACAAGAGTTAGAACTGATCCATGAACGAAGACAAAATGCCTTTGACCATTTAAAGGTGTATCAACAAAGAATGTGCCAAAGTTATAATCACAAGGTTAAACCAATAATCTTTCAAGTTGGAGAACTAGTGCTAAAGGAAAATCCATGCAACCAGGCAGATCGAGAAAAGAAAGGAAAATTTGAACCAAACTGGTTAGGTCCATTTGTGGTCACAACAGTATTTGGGTCAGGGGCATATCAGCTATCAACACAAGATGGAGATTAGCTCGAGGAACCCATCTATAGCATGCATATGAAGAAGTTTTATGTCTAAAAAATCTAAAAACAGTGAAAAATCAGAAAAAATAAAAAATAGTGAAAAATCAGAAAAACCCTAAAAAGTGAAAAAGCAGAAAATAAAAAAAAATAAAAAATGGGAAAAACTGCAATAAAAATAGATGGTGAAAACCTAGCAAACATGCGCTATCTGTCAGGTAGCTCTGCCATCTATTGGTTCACGCTTTCTTCCGCTTGCATTCATTTCCATCAGCACTGTTCATATTCATCATAAAGCCTTTTGTACATATGCAGGCATCCCAGGTGATTCCTCGTCATGGTTTGGATCATTGACTATATCATAATAAGGCTTGTTTCTAGGCTGGGGGCAAAATCCCAAACCTGGCTGGGGGCAAAAAGTTTTGATCATTTTGAGCTTAATCAAAGCAGGTAGAACAACAGTCAGACAACGCTTGTCAAGCGAAAAACTAAGACACATCCAACATTGAACATAAGATCACATTATCAACCATTAACTATCACATATCAATCTAAACATGATAAAACACATATCAATGGATGATATATCTTGACTCATGATCTTAACACTTCGGCAATAATGGGTCAACAATTTTATTTGGATTTTCGCTATCGTGATTTCTGAGTAACTCGAGGATGTCTTTGACTAGAGGAACGAGGAAGGAACATTATATTTTTCTTGTCTACTGTCTGTAATTTAATAATTAATATGTGCAAAGTTGTCTAAGGAAATGATCATCAGAATATTATGGAAGACATTTCAGACTTGCATATAGAAATGGTTAATACTGTCTGTTTTACGCAAGCAACACTCTGATCATCTTGGTTCAATTATACCTTGATGCTTGTGCTAACTTGCAATATCAAAACCTAGGAAAGTAGTGCTCAGGTCATCATGGTTCAATTATACCATTGATGTTTGCACTCACTTCCCACATTTTAGAGGCTCAATGATGAAACAAAGCAATGACTCCATGACCGGTCCGATCACTGCATTGCATTGCATTTTAAGATAGATTTGCATTTCATTCTACATGGGATCATAATGCTCATCTTTTCCAAGGCCAAAGCTAACATGGTGTTATTTCTCTTATTACGTGATTGAGTACATTGGACAATAACAAAAATAATCAATTCATTCATCCTGCATGATAAGTTAGTTCATCTCAAGTAACCATTGCATACCAAGACATCATTCATATAAAGCATAAACTCATTGCATTCATTTAGTAAGATCATTGCATGACATTCATCTAATCTCAAATCACATAAGGTATCACCATCGCATTGCATTGCATCCATCTCATATTGACATGCATGAGAAAAACCATAAAAATATCATAAACATAGAATGCATTGCCTTGCACATACATCACATAGAAATTATAAGCATCACCATACATATTCGCATACATCATGTAAATACTACATCATCATATATCCATCATCTAGAATTCATAAGCATATAGAAATTAAAGCATACATCAAGCGTACATCATGAAAGTAACTTCACATAATAATAATGTACCAAATAGAATGCATCCATCATCTCATAGGTCATATAGAGCGAATAGGATCGACTGCATATCATATCATCAAAACAAAATCAATGTCCAAGGTACAATGATATCACAAAATATATGAGATACATCACAAATATACATCATGGGAATCATCAATATCTCATCACAAAAGGGTGTGTACATGAATAAATCACTGTCTCATATCAGTGTGACCACTAAGATGCGAAGCGAAAAATCGAAAACAATCAAATCATCAAAAAATCAGAATAATCAAATCATCAGTAATCATCAAAAATTGAAAAATCGTCAAAAATTTTCAAAAATCAAGTCAAAAATCTAAAAATCGTCAAAATCATCAAAATCTAAAAATTGTTAAAATCAAAATCATAAAATCGAAAAAACCAAAAAAAAAAATCAAAAAAACCAAAAAATAGAAAAAAAAAAACCAAAAAAAAAAAAAGAAAATAAAAAAAAAAATAAAAATCCCCCCCCTGGTGGGCACCTGCGATGGCACCTAAGACGCCGCCCACAGCACCGGCGGTGGCTACAGTGGCACCCACGACGCCTCTCGCAGCGCTAGGAAAGTAGTGCTCGGGTCATCATGGTTCAATTATACCATTGATGTTTGCACTCACTTCCCACATTTTAGAGGCTCAATGATGAAACAAAGCAATGACTCTATGACCGGTCCGATCACTGCATTGCATTGCATTTTAAGATAGATTTGCATTTCATTCTACATGGGATCACAATGCTCATCTTTTCCAAGGCCAAAGCTAACATGGTGTTATTTCTCTTATTACGTGATTGAGTACATTGGACAATAACAAAAATAATCAATTCATTCATCCTGCATGATAAGTTAGTTCATCTCAAGTAACCATTGCATACCAAGACATCATTCATATAAAGCATAAACTCATTGCATTCATTTAGTAAGATCATTGCATGACATTCATCTAATCTCAAATCACATAAGGTATCACCATCGCATTGCATTTCATCCATCTCATATTGACATGCATGAGAAAAACCATAAAAATATCATAAACATAGAATGCATTGCCTTGCACATACATCACATAGAAATTATAAGCATCACCATACATATTCGCATACATCATGTAAATACTACATCATCATATATCCATCATCTAGAATTCATAAGCATATAGAAATTAAAGCATACATCAAGCGTACATCATGAAAGTAACTTCACATAATAATAATGTACCAAATAGAATGCATCCATCATCTCATAGGTCATATAGAGCGAATAGGATCGACTGCATATCATATCATCAAAACAAAATCAATGTCCAAGGTACAATGATATCACAAAATATATGAGATACATCACAAATATACATCGCAGGAATCATCAATATCTCATCACAAAAGGGTGTGTACATGAATACATCACTGTCTCATATCAGTGTGACCACTAAGATGCGAAGCAAAAAATCGAAAACAATCAAATCATCAAAAAATTAGAATAATCAAATCATCAGTAATCATCAAAAATTGAAAAATCATCAAAAATTTTCAAAAATCAAGTCAAAAATCTAAAAATCGTCAAAATCATCAAAATCTAAAAATTGTCAAAATCAAAATCATAAAATCGAAAAAACCAAAAAAAAAAATCAAAAAAACCAAAAAATAGAAAAAAAAAAACCAAAAAAAAAAAAAACCAAAAAAAAAAAAAGTAAAAATAAAATAAAAAATAAAAATCCCCCCCCTGGTGGGCGCCTGCGGTGGCACCTAAGACGCCACCCACAGCACCGGCGGTGGCTACGGTGGCACCCACGACGCCTCTCGCAGCGCCGGCGGCGCTGGCGGTGGCGCCCGTGGCGCCTCCCGCAACGCCTGCGACGCTGACGATGGTGCCCGCGGCGCCGGTGGCGGGCCTCCACCTCCACCCTCCTTTCCTCCGCTCTGCCCTCCGCTTCGCCCTCCCCCTTCCCCCCCCCCAAATTTTTTTTTTCATTTTTTTAAAATATTGTGAAAATTTAAAATTGCAAAAATGACATTTTTTTGAAAATTGCATAAATTTTTTTGGGAGGCGTATGGAATTTTAAAAAAAAAAAATCTAGAAAAACCCAATGCGAATCTTATGCTATCCCCTCAAATGAACCCACATCAGCATATATGAATCTTTCTGCAATTCATGATATCAACAAACTGTCAGTTCTTTATCCAATCAATCTTATCAATTCTATCAATCCATCTCATCTGATCCTTTCTATCAGGTCTTATATAGGATGAATCCTTCCTGGAACCAAACGTTTTGATCAAGTCTTATACAAGATATATCATTCCTGAAACCAGACGCTTTGATCATCTTTGTCTTATATAGGAAGTGCCATTCTTGAAACTAGACTTGATCTCGATCTCATCAATCCTATCAATTCAATCAAATTCTATCAATCATCACATCAAACCACATCAAAGTGATCAAAGAACTCACACTTTCATCAACCATAGTTGCAGGAATCATCTAATAGTCTATCGGGAAATCAATTTCGCAAAGATCCAAAAAACTCCAAAGGTCAATTATCTCAATTGATCTCCCGAGGGGGCATCATCGTACCACATATCTATCAATCAGCGTCTGGGGCATCATATCGGCATCATATCATCTCAAACATCGAATCCACATCATATCAAGGTTTATCATCTCAAGCATCGAATCCGCATCATATCGGCATCATATCATCTCAAACATCGAATCCACATCATATTAGCATCATATCGAGGTTTATCATCTCCAAGATCGAAACCACATCATATCGAGATTTATCATCTCCAAATCAAATCAGTATCACATCGAAACCAAATCTGCATCAAATCAAGATCAAATCTACATTCTATCAAATCAACAACATCATCAATCAAGCTTTCTTTGAACCAACGCGTCGTCACACATTGCTTCAAAGAGGGGCAAAATGTATACACCTAAAAATGGTCTAAAGATAGTTAATTAAATACGCAGATATTTGATTAATTCCCCTTCCAAATTAATTGAATTCACAAGCAATTTAATTAATTTCTCTATTCATCTACTAGTAAATAAATCTAAATGATTTATTTATATAGTTCATCTCACATCCCCCTTTGATTAATTAATTCTAAATTAATTAATGTCTCCCCATACTAATCAATTCTTCTAATCCCTAATTAAGATTAACAAACTCAAGTTTGTTGAGATTAATTGTCATTTTCTAATTATTTGAATTTATAAATTCAAATGAGCACATGGCTCCTAACTTTAACCACCTAACCTAATCATCCCCTAACTTAACCCATTCAATCTAATCTTGGGTCTAACTAACCCTATCCTATCTTGCATATCCTAACCTCCTTATCCTAACCTCCCATGGTGTGGATATTCTCTCCTTGAGACACATGGCACTTTTGCCACATGTCTCCTCCCTTGGACACTTGCCCTCTCATGAGCAAGGCTCCTTGACACTTGTCACCACAGAGATGACAAGTGCCCCTTCCTCCAACCTCTTCTCCAACTTCCTCAATCTTGGCCCTTGATATCTTCAGATCAAATCTGGACTGTCGATTCCTGCCATCTCAGCTTTGGCCTTGGAATTCCTATAAATACCCCTCATTTTGGAGCAATAAGGATCCAATCTCATTTCATCTTATGCATTGTTACTATAGGCAGATCCCCTCTCATATCAATTTAGGCATTTGCATTTCACTTATCTAGTAATTAGCTTTGGATTTATCATAGCATGTTCATCTAGGTTCTTAAATCATGCATTTGATATCATCTCCATAGTTAATCATGATCAATTAGCTACTCAACTCTTGAGTTGTCACTTTGGAGGTCATTGCTCCGCTGAGAGCCCATCAATCCAACACCTTCAAGGTCCTCAAGAATAGAGGAAAATGGGACATTTCAAGGAAGGCTTATGGTTTGCATCTTTGATTTAGTTTTCAATTAAGCTTTCAATTATGTTTTTATTGTCTCATTATATGTGTATGCCTCTTATACTAACCACATTTTTAGCATCACAGTTTGCATGTTCTAGCTATCTGAAAAGAATTGTGTTCCATAGTTGGCCAATAATAGCCCAAGAGTATGAGTTTTTTCGAAAGGGTAAGACCACTTGAATGAGTGACAGAAATTTCGTTATGGACTTCATGTAAGGACTTCTTAGATTCTTCTTGTTCGAGACATCTTAAAAGAGTATTGTCTAGACCTCGTTTAAATAGGGTATCCATGACGAGAGTATAATGTGAAGATTGGTGAATAAAGTTTCTCTTTTGGTTTTTTGATAAGTCGGGAGTTAAGGTGTTATCTTTCAGGTATGTGTAAGTTTGGCCATAGCGTGAGGAATCATGCCCCACAAGTTGACAGATAGTTTGGGAATCAAGACAATTATAGATGGGGTAAAACAACTCTTCCACTAGAAATTCATAATGTTGTTGATTTTCCTATGTCTAAAGTAGAGAAGCAAGTGTAGCCATGGCATCTGCTGCTTTGTTGTCATTTCTTGGAATCTGCTGGAAAGTTATTTCTACAAAGTATTTCTTGATATCATCAACCATCTTTTTATAAGGCATTATCTTTTTGTCCTTTGTTTGATAGTCATCATTAATTTTATTAATGATGAGCTGAGAGTCTCCAAGGACTTGAAGTTGTGTAATATTCCATTCTATAGTCATTTTGATACCTATAACCAAAGCTTCATACTCTGTCGTGTTATTGGTGCATGTAAAGCTTAATTTGTATGCTTTTGGGATTGTATGACCTTGTGGTGTGATGAATAGAATGCCTGCTCCCGATCCATGCTGTGTATATGAACCATCAAAGTATAATTGCCATGTTTTTGTGGCGACTGTTAGGATATCAACATCAAGAAACTCAATGTATAAAGGATGATCATCTTGAAGTGGTGCCTCTGTTAGTTGATCTGCAATGACTTGTCCTTTTATAGCTTTTCTGTCAATATACTCAATATCAAACTCACTCAGAATCATGATCCATATTGCTAGTCATCCTATTAATGTTGCTTTGTTGAGTAAATATTTCAAAGGATCAATTTTAGCTATTAACTTGATGGAGTGAGATAGTAGATAGTGTCATAATTTTTGAGAAGCAAAAACTAATTCCAAGCATGCTTTTTCTGTTGGTGAATAGTTGATCTCGTATCCTACTAGTGTGTTGCTAATGTAGTAGATGGCTCATTCTTTTCCTTCATTATCCTATTGTGCAAGCAAAACTCCTAATGATGCTTCGGTGGTTGATACATAGAGTAATGACTTTCCTAGAATTGGTGACATTAGTACGGGTGGTTGCATGAGATATGCCTTGATCTTGATGAATGTGTCTTCACATTGGTGGTCCCACTTGAAATGAACATTTTTGTGCAATACATGAGTAAATGGTTGACATTTATCTGCTAGTTGAGCAACAACTCTTCTGATTGACTGGAGTCTTCCTTGGAGTGATCTCAGTTGACTTATATTCTTGGGAGATGTCATTTCCATGATTGCTTTAACCTTAGCTGGATCCACTTCGATACCTCTAGCTGAAATGATGTATCCCAATAGCTTTCCTGAAGTAACACCAAAGGCACATTTCTTAGGGTTTAGCCTTAGCTTGTATTGTTCTAACTTGTCAAAGATCTTTTCCATTATCTCTATATGTTCTTCTTTGTTGTATGATTTAGCCAATATGTCATCCACATAGTCTTCCATGAATGTATACATCATGTCATGAAATATAGTTGTCATAGCTCTTTGATATGTAGCATCGACGTTCTTTAATCCAAAAGGCATGACGTTCTAGCAGAAAGTACCCCATGGACATGTGAAAGTTGTCTTTTCTTGATCTTCAGGTGCTATTTTGATCTGATTATATCCAGAGGAACCATCCATTAAAGAAAACATGGAGTGTCCAATAGTTAAATCTACAATGATGTCAATGTTAGGCAAATGAAAGTCATCCTTTGGACATGCGTTATTAAGGTCTCTGAATTTTGTGCATATCTTGATGCTTTTATCTAGTTTTGAAATATGAACGATGTTGGATACCCATTGAGGATATGCTACAGGTCTGATGAATCCGACATCCAGTAATTTCTTTAGTTCTGCTTTGACTAGAAGAGCGATATGCAGATATGCAGATGCATTTTTCTTAACTTCTATTTGATTGGTTTGGCTCTTGGACTAACATTCAAGTGATGCATAATAAGCTCTAGATCTAACCCTGGCATGTCTGCATATGCCCAAGCAAAATTGATTTGTCATCGTTTGAAGAACTCTATATATTGTTGCATTTCTTCTTCTGATAGAGAAGTCGCTGGATGAAGAATCTTTGGTTGCTCTGTTGTGCCAATGTTAACTGCCTTTGTTGGTTCGATCAAAATGGATGACCTTTCTTGATAGTGCTCAGGTAAAGTGTCAAATTTCCCATCTTTTGGTGCCTCGAGGAGGTTTTCACCGTTAGATGCATCCTTTCTTTTTACTTTTTCCTGATCTAATGTTGCCAATAAATGGTTTTCAACATTAGACTTGATATTCTTTTCTTTATTTTCACTTTTGCGACTAGGAGATTTGGCACCCACTTGACTAGAGGACGCGTTGCTGACATTCATGGTGAGAGTTATGGGTTCAATTTTGTTAAGATATATAGATATGGAATGGTCATTCGGAAAGGTGTCAATGGCGGTATGTCCTTCATTTTCCCAATCAATAAGCTCGAGGTGGATTAGAGGTAGGGGATCTTCAGGTTGGGATGTTTCAAGGATTTCAAGGGTCATGATAGATGTATCAAAGTTTTCAATATGTATGTCAATGTCTAGAATGGTACTCTCATCAGAATGACCTCATGTAAGGAGTTCCTAATCATCCTTGGTTAAGTCCAAGTCAGCCAAATATGATTCTGATTCAAGTAGACTAGTCCCTAACATTTGTCCTGCATACGTGTGAACTATGCTGACTCCAACATCTTCTTCAAAGCAATTTTATTCAGTTGATTCTTTAGAGTGATAGGAATCCCATTCCCATTCATTAGAATCTATATCACTTGCAGCCTGCAATCTACAGATTTGGTCATATAGCATTTCTTCTTCTTTTCTAGCTATATTTTTTCTTCTTTCATATTCAACTTCTTCAGGACTGAGATTAATTTCTATCAACTTTTCTATTAATTCTCTCGGACTTATATTAGCTTCTTTCTTGTTTTGATTTAGATTTAATGCTGCTTGAGAGATGATTTTAGTTTGTTTCTCTTGTTGATTTGAAGCTTGCTTCTTTTCCCATTTCATGTTTCCTTGTGTTTGTTTCTTAGCTGATGTTTCTTCTCTTTCAATTGCCAATTGTTCTTGTCTATTTTCATATTCCTCTTGTTGTTGACTAAAAGATGTGTCTTCTAGTAAAGTAACTTGTCCATACCCTAAGCCTATTTTGTTAGTAGTCTGCTGAGTATGAGGTTGAATAGGTTCTGAGATACCTTCTTTTCTTTTTCCTATAGGACCTATTCCGGTGTATCCTATTCTTTGAAGAATGTTAAATCCTTTTCCATACTTTTCTGTAGGTATGCGGACATTGTTAATCTTTTATTGACATTCTTCGTCCTTGTATAGCCACTATAGCACATATTTGTCTTTTGTTTCATCTGATAAGGTTCCAGCACTAACAAATGCTCCATCAAATATTGGAAGATGTTTTACAATTGGTTGTTGTTTAGAGTTTGATGGTTTTCCAAAGGATTTAGGAGAAAGTGGTAGTTGTGATATTGAATATTCTTCATTCCCTCTATCTCTTAGCTACATTTGTTTTTCCATACTTGATAGAATTGAAGCAAATGATTGTTCTTTGGATTGTGTGCTCAAAGATGATGCCTCCCTGTTATGTGGAAAAATGACTTCTTGGGTCATTTTTAGATTGTTGCAGTATTGAAATGGATTTGAATCTATAGATATTGTGATTTCCTGCCCATTGTAGGGAAATTTTACACACTGGTGATATGTTGATGGGACATCTTGCAAGTCATGTATCCAAGGTCTTCCCAAGAGTACATTATATGATAAGGCCAAGTCTAGAACTTGGCATGTTGTGTCCTTCTGCAAAGGTCCCACTCTGATGGGTAGTATCACAATTCCCTTGTAGGAATGTTCTTCTTCATCATAGGCTTTTATGGTGATCCTTTTCCATACATCAACTGCATCTTCTGAATATCCTAAGGCATGAACAAGACTCAATGAACAGATGTTTAGGCCAGCTCCACCATCTAGTAGAACACATTTAACGTGCATTTTGTGAACGAGGACTTCAATATGCAAAGGAGAGTTGTGGGGATGTTGTAAGGACATGTCATCTTCTTCAGTGAATGATAAGCAATGAGGGGTTGTGAGGTGTCCCACCATGGTTTGGAATTGATCTATATCAAGATATTTGGATATTGTTGTATCGATTAATGCTTTTTCTAGAATTTCTTTGTGTGCAGGTGAAAGTTTTAACAGTTCTAAGATGGATATTTGTGCAGGTGTTTTTTGTAATTGCTCCACTAGGTTGTATTATTTTGTAGTGGATGATGTGTTTGTTGTAGGACCCAGAAAAAACAACTTTGGCTTTACTTTGTGTGATAGCATGAGAATTTTCTTAATTTTGTTTTTCTTTAACTACAATCACGTTCACCACATTATCATATGTATGAGCATAGTTTACCTTCACTTTACCCTTACAATTGTTTGTTGTTGATGATTCACCTTTCTCATAGTTTGGAAGCGGAGTTTTAAAAGTTGCATGAGATTCATTTGTTGTATGTCCATCCACTATTATTACTCCATTATCAATCATATCTTGTACGATATGTTTCAAATTCTGACAACTATCTATGTGATGTCCCTTGTTTTGATGGAAATCGCAATAATGGTTATCATTCTACCAAGGTGGTTTAATTTGAGGTTCGTAGTTCCTTTTGTTGAGACATGGACCAGCTAGGAATCGAACCTAGGACCTTCCATACACTGCTGGAGTGCTCTACCACTGAGCTACTGGCCCCTCTTGGACCAGTCCATCATCGATTCGGGTGTGGCTTATTTCCAGCACCAACACCCCCCCTTAAGCCACACCTCTCGTGTGCTTGGGGCTCCTAGCTTGGACCTGGCTCTGATACCATGTTGAAACATGGACCAGCTAGGACTCGAACCTAGGACCTTCCATATGCTACTGGAGTGCTCTACCACTGAGCTACTAGCCCCTCTTGGACTAGTCCATCGTCGGTCCGGGTGTGGCTTATTTCCAACACCAACACCTTTATGCTAGAAAAGTGATCAATTTGTTTGTGAGAAGTGTCTTTAGTGCTGATCCAAGGGGTTCACCAATATTTGTAAATTGTCTTCAAAAAAAAGTTTTGATAGTTTCTCTTTGGTGATTGTTGTTTTGCTGAGCCACCGCTGAGTGAGTGGATAAGTTAAAAAATGGTTGTTTTGGTTTCACACTGTTGTTATCCACTATTCCATTGTTGACAACATTTTGATTTCTATTCCAAAACTTTGGTTTATCATTGTGATTGTTATTATTGTTGTTGTTAGGAGGATGGACTCCTTTGTATATTTTCAATTCACCTTTCTTTATCATGGCTTCCTCCATTTTGATTTCATTATCAATCATTTTTCCGAAACTTTGATTTCCTTGCATTTTTAAGTAATAACTCATATGATCATTTAAGTTGTTAATGAATATGTCCATTTTTTTGTATTCTGGCACTGTACGAGGATACTGCGAAGCTAACCGTCTCCATCATTGTAAAAATGTCATGAAAGGTTCTCCACTCTTTTGTTTGGCATTACATAGGTATAGCATTGTTACTTCATGTTGTATGTTGTAAGAGTATTGTGAAACAAACTTATCCACCAACTCTAAAAA
The DNA here is from genome assembly GCF_030272615.1 of Cryptomeria japonica. Taxonomy (NCBI): domain Eukaryota; kingdom Viridiplantae; phylum Streptophyta; class Pinopsida; order Cupressales; family Cupressaceae; genus Cryptomeria; species Cryptomeria japonica. The sequence continues at coordinate 718,798,775 of NC_081413.1, read as the reverse complement.
TGATATGATTTCAGGTGGAAGTTTGGAGAACCATTCCATAGCTAGTCCAGTTAAGCTTTTCAGAAATAATCTCATTAAGTAGGTATCCTCATGTGCAAACTCCATAATCATTGTGCAAAATTCTTGTATATGATCTTGATGGTCATTGCTTCCATCATATTTTTTGTATCTGGGAGTTTCAAAACCTAAAGGAAATGGTATCATATTTAGGTTTCTTTTGAATGGATAAGGATATATTTCTTATAGTGAGTATCTTCTAACATTTCCTCTCTGCATATCTTGAATTTGTGTTTGCAGTGTATGTAGTTGTTGTGTGAGAGTTGTGATAGGATTATCGACATGATTTGTTATTGCATGACCATGATTTTGTATTCTAGGAGGATCTGGATCTCTTTTGGTGTCATCTCTAGTCCTTCTTGTATCTTCATTGGATTGAATGTTATTCAGAATTTCCGCTTCATCTCTTTTGGGTATGTAAGTTTCTTCAATGGTTCTGGTGTTATTAGGAATTGATGTGTCATTCATTTTTAGACCAAAAATATCTTCGTATTGTTCGTTATTAGGGGGAGGGTTGCTTTTCTTTTGTGTCAATTTGTTCACATCAAAATCTTGGGAGATTGTAGCACCAGATTTGGCTAACATTAGGAAATATTTTTCTTTTTCTTCCTCTAATAATTTTTGCATGAATTTGTCGAATTGAGGATCTTTCTTGATGTCTCTGATATTTTGTTGTGTTATTTCTCCTTTAACTTGTATTTCCTCTTCATGTTCCATGGTTATATGCTCTTCGGTTGTTTCCAATGTTTCAATTTCCATCTCTGCGATTCTTCATCTCTGAGCTCTAGTTAAAACGGGCATACACACATGTTATTTTGCTAAGATTCAATTGTCTAAAAGGTTGTTTTGATAAGTGATCAATTGTCAAGGTAAATGTGATAGCGCGATATGACACGAAAAGATGGTTAAGTGTTTAAAGTTTTGCAAGTTTTCCGATCTTCGGTTTTGGAGTGCAATGATGGTGATTTGATAAAAACCAAGTCTAGTAGGAACGATATATCCTATGATGTGGAACAAGATTATCTTGACCAAACATTTCAGTTTCATGATAAAGGATGATAGATCCTGATGAGAAACTATGTTTGAGTGATCATTTTACCAAAGAGGGTGATAATGCACTTTGAGATGTTTAGATCTTGAATTTGTTGTGGGTGAGCACTTCAAAAATCTTAAGGTGTTTATGTTCTAATGTCTGATTTTGACGGATGATAACTTGACCAAGCAAACCAAGAAGACAATTTAAGCACAGAATAATAGATAACAAGTGTTTATGATTATTGCAAACTAATCACGCAAAATGATAGACCTGAAAAAAGTCATGCAAAGTGGTAGCTCTGGACTGATAAAAACAGAGACTCATACGATAGATTATAGCCCCAAACAACAAGAGATATAAGACCAAATGACAAATCAGAAATTTCCTTTGAAAAAGAAGAGACTCATATGACAAAACTTTATGAACCATACGACAAATCACCAGACAGTACAACAGAGAACCTGACTTGTACAATAGATACTAGAGCAAAGATACAAAATGTTTGTTTTGTCGAATTTGGAGTAGTGAATTTTGGTATTTTGCTTATGTTTTCCAGCTTTAGATGTCTGATTTTTTGATTTAGGGATGAATACACAACAAAAACATGATGTGATAAGTGACTCCAAGCATGCTAAACCCTAAGAAAGTTGGTCGAGGAGAGAAAATCTTTTCTTGCAAGCTTAGGTACACACCCAATAGCTAATTAGAATATAGCCGTTGAGTCTCACACAATGGATTCTCAACGCCGTATTATCCGACTCCAAATGCTAATGGGGGCATGATATGGCAAGTATCTTGGGAGAGTTACTATCTCTCTTGCACAAAGATTATCACCCTTTCGGAGGTGAATCAGGTAGCTTCTAATTTAACCGACACTAGTAAGGGATATGTTCGGCACATCGGGGTATAATACTCAATTAAGAGGTCTCCTAGCCTTGAAAACCAAGGTTTGATATACCTAAAGGTACAGAGGAGAGCTATTCTCGAGCACTATCATTGACTTGATTTTCATCAAATTATATTTATTTTATAGTGGGTTGGATTACTTGGCATTAGCCATTCCCACTTAGGTCATTCCCCTCACACCGGCCATAATGGCTTTAAGAGTTATTAACTCCTTGGGAGGATAGGTCTGCTAAAGAAATGCACTAATAAAAGCAAAAGATGAGTCTATCTTTCTGATCACCTAAGAAAGGTGAGAGCATAGTTGCCTATCATCAAAGACACAAAATACATGATTGTTCATTCCTTTAGCAAAATCAAGTGTGCCTAAAAAAACTTTAAGGAATACACAAATTTTTGTTGAATTCTTTTAGGCAACTTGCAAAATAGATCCATTAGTAGTCATTGATGCGTTTTGAATTTGGTCTTTGACAAGTTTATCTTCATCAATCATTTTGCAAAAAAGAGTTAAGCTACCAAAAATTTCACAAACAAGTCCGGGTTAGCATTAGTAAAGCTCGGATGAAAAACAAAAAACCCTAAAATGCAGCTTATTTTAAAATCACAGAGGTAGAGACTTGTACGACATGATTTATGAGCTGAATCGACACAAATTTAGATCTCAGACACAAGCCAAAACAAGCTCGTACGACACAAAAACAAGCTAATACGAGTAAAGAATTTACCAGCCAGAAACTCGTATGACATGAATTTAGATCTCGTGCAATAGAATAAAGATGCTCGTATGACACAAGATTGAGCTAATACGAGTCAAAATATAATATCATCCCAGACCATAAAGGAGTTCGTACGAGCCTTAAAAGTAACTCGTACGACACTCTGAACGAGACCTGACAGAGATGAAAGTTTATGAAGCTTGAGAGGCCAAAAATGATGATCTCGGCCCCATGGTGGGTGCCAAAATGTCGTTCCTGTGAAGTGTATACCTATTCCTGCAACACAAAACACTCAATAGATCATTATAAGCATGGTTAACAAATAAAGCAAAGAAAGATAAACCATAGCTAATCAATCTATCACCTCCTAGTAAATGCGAGTATGAATTTTTCTCTCAGATCTAGTTATACAAATTCTAGTGCCTTGACTACACCTAGATGGAGGATTTAAGATGATAATGATGATGCATTTAAACTAGAAATGATGAGATTAAAATTGAGCTAGAAATAAGCTAGATTTAAGCTAAAATTGACCATGATAACAATGCTAAAATGCTATTGCTAAGAGATATATGACTATAGTAACAATGCTTGAATGCAAAAATGAGATGGGATTCGAGATCCTTTGAACTCCAAAATGGGGTCTATTTATAGGATTTCCAAGGCCAGGGATGAGGTGGCAGGAATCAATGGTCAAGATTAAGTCTAAAGATATCAATGGTTAAATTGGAGGAGGTTGGCAAAGAGGTTGGATTAAAGGGAACATTTCAAGGTTGGTAGGAGAAGGGGTTGGATGAAAGGGGACAATGTCATCTCCATGGTGACAAGTGTCAAGAGGCTTCTAGAAGAGGTTGGATGAAAGGGAACATTTGTCATCTCTATGGTGACAAGTGTCACAAAGCTTTGCTCATGAGAGGGTAAAGTGTTCAAGGAAAGGGGACATGGTGGTTAGGATGTGCAAGCTAGGATGGGGTTAATTAAACTCAAGGTTAGATGGAATGGGTTAGGTTTAGAACGGGTTAGGTTAGGTGGTTAGAAGTTAGGAGAATTTGTATTTAAAAATTCAAATATTAGGAAAATGCTAATTAATCTCAACAACTCATTATTGATTTGTTTTAATTAATTAGGGGATTTAGAAGAAATGAATTTGATGATGAAATTGATGGAGGGAATTAATTAATTTAAATTAATTAATTAAAGGGGATTATGAAAATGAACTTATTAAATAATTCCTTAGATTTATTAATGAGTAGATGAAAAGGGGGAATTTAATCAAATTGCTTACTGAATTCAATTAAATTAGGAAGGGGGATTAATTAAATAATTGCTTATTTAATTAATTATCTTCAAACCATTTTTAGGTGTATACAATTATATGCTAGAGAGATGTATACAATATGAAGATCAGCTAGGCTGAAAGAAGAATAACAATAAGTATTATGTAGGGTTAAGTCCAAACTCAAAATGTGAATCCATAATTATAGACAAGATGCATACCACTAAATGTAACTCTAGATAAATTACAATATCAACTCAAAATATAATACTTTCAACTAATAGGGAGATCACACTTTAGGAAAAAGGAAACGATAATATAGAATCTTTTTTGAATGACACATTCTTTGATCATCAAACTAATTACCTTGTTTATTTATTTTCTTTCCATACCTTAGCATTTAATATTAGAAAAAATATCCCACACAATTACTTACAAATCATTAATATATATTAGTTAGTTATTTGTGTTCATTTCATTTAATTATCTTGGAGTGATGGTTCCTAAAGGATGTTTTGATTTTATTTGCATTTTAGTGAACCCAATCATCATATTTTGGAGTTTGTTATTCATAATAAGTTTCCTGGTATCTTTATTTTTCTCAAATTTATGTTTGAAATTATTTACATGACCATTTCTTCATCAAATTTATATTATTACATATTTTTATCTACACATAATTCTAAAATATATTTTACTTCCCCTACCCATTCTTGGAAACCACATTAGGTTTCATTTTTGTATTTGATAGGTCATTGATATTTCTACTTTTTCAATATGAAATCATACCCTATGAATATATTTTTTCTTTCTTTTGTGTGAGATTTTGCCAAGATCAAGAGCTAAATAAAAAGTACAAAGTAGAGAGACAAAATATAGGACAAGAGTAAATTGTATTCTCATCAATAGATGAATGATCAAAATGTTCAATAGGTGTTTTATACAATGTAGATGAGCCTGCTTATATAGGCAAGGCTATATGGATATGTGAGCACACAAACATGACATGTGGCTCAATAAAAAAAGGGTAGGTAGGAAATAGGTGTGGTAGGTAGGAGAAACAATAAAATATTCCACATGAGGTGGGTCACCCACTAAAGGTGGAATTATCACTCCACAATAAGTGGATATGATAAAGTAGAAAAAGATCACACCATAAAAGGTGGAATTCTCCTACACACACTATCCCAATGTGGCACAAACACCCAAGTGTCTCATACCCAAACTACTATGAAATGCATGTACCTAAGTAAACTTAAGTAAGGTGTAATAATATCTATCATGAATATTTAATTACACCAACACCACCCCTTAAGTGCAACTTAGGGGAATGCAATTAAGTCTAGAATGCAACTAAGCAATGCAAGATGGGTCCCGGCTATGAGGCCATGTTAGGTACCCATGTACAAATGCAAATGCATGCAAACAAATGCAATGAAATCTCTCACAAAGCAGGGAAAGAGAGAAAAACCCAGTGGGAAAAAAACCATCCCCAAAAGAGAGATGGAAATTATACAAGAGAACTCTCATAGAAGTGTGTGAAGGAAAAAACCCCATGTGAGGAAAAAGTCCCCCCATATGAGAGAAGAAGAGAAGCTAGGTAGCCCCCCCTCAATGTAGAATCTACACCAATGGTGGAAGCTTGAGAATGAATGAAGAAACTGCTCCATGAATATCGAACAACGTTCCTCCCCTTAGGAAGAAACAAAACTAAAGGTGTATCCATGAAGTCTCCCCAATCATGAAGGGAAGATGTAGGAAAAAAACTCATGATGAATGAAGTCTCAAAAAACTGCTCAAGTGTCCCCATGTTGATGATGAAAGATACCCCCTCCAAAGGTGGTGAACTCCTCCACACTACTGAAAAAGGCACTCCAAGATCTAGTGGAGATGAATGTAGAACAAGTCCCAAAGACTCACATATCTCCTCTAAGGATAAAGAGACCTCCTCCAACTGTTGTACATAAGAATCCACAATCATGTAAACCTCGAAAGAATGATCATGTAGAAAATGGACGAGAGGGTCAGAGTGTTCCTTCGCAACACTCGAAGAAGAATCATCTTCATCAAAGAGAAGATGAATATCATCAATGATGTCTCCCAAATCTGCAATGTCTGTCAAGTAGTCATCCCAATGAACTAAAGCAGGAAGACATGAAATATCATGTTGCACTGAATCACAAGAAGGCAAAATTGTCGCACTATCCGCATCATCAGGTACAATAGGTGATGTGATATCAATAGGAGGAGATGAAATGAAAGGCTCAAGAACGGGGTCACATGTGAGAATCCCCAAGTTCAAGTACCCAAAGTTCTCAAAATCTAAATCATCATATGTAGAATCATCATGTGAAGAATCATCATATGTAAAATCATCCTCATCAACAAAATCTAAAAAGGAGTATAACCGAGATGCATGATCAACAACCCTAGTCACAATGATATCTCTAGTCTCCAAGTCTCTAATGAAAACTAACTCAGGTGTGAACTCCACAATTCTCTTAGTTGCCCCATGTGTGATTTGATAGATGGAAAGGAGACTATTTGTCAAGTGGGGTACACACAACACATCATTGAAGGAGTTATCCCCAATGGCAATAGTTCCTTTCCCAATCACATTCATGTATGTATGATTACCCATCAAAATATGTGGCATGGTGCAAGGATCAAATCTAGAAAACATAGACTATAAAGATGCCATATGATGAGAAGCATCTGAATCTAGAAGCCATCTCCCTGAATCATGAATTGTAGTAGCACAAAGAGCTTGTCCTTTTCTTTTCCAAAAAGAGCGAGTCTTCCCACTTTTTGAGGCCATGAATGCTTTCCCTTTCCCCTTTGAATGTGAGGAAGTGGAAGGTGATGAATCCTCCTTTTTGTAGGAATTAGGCAAATCAATGTTGTGCTTTTTGAGGATATGTGTGAGCTCATCAATCTTCTTAAAATGGCAACGACTCTCCTCATGACCAACCTTTTTATAATAGGCACAAGTAGGTCTCTCCCTCTTTGGTGAATTGTCCCTCTTGGAAGAGGATGAATCTCCTTGTTGTGGAGAAGGTGGTGCTTTGTCCTTAGGCTTTGATTGCCATTTCTTCTTGTTTGAGTTGTCCTTTCCTTGATTTCCTTTGTTCCCTTGAGTTGCCACATATGTTTGAGACTTAGAAGTCCTAAGAATGCCCATGCTTATCAACTTAGTTTGTTCCAGCATCAATATTTCATTGAATGCATCAAATGTAGGCATTGTGTAGCTTGAACCCATTGTCATCGTATGGGTTTGGAAACTAGAAACAAATGTTGTATATTCTTGTGGAAGTTTGCCCATCAAATTGAAGATCAATTGAGTATCCTTCTTATCAATGCCGCAATCCTTGAGTTGTGTCATCAACTCTTTTTCTTTGGTGACATAGTCTTGTATAGTATCAAATTTCTTGGGATCTAACATGGTGAAATTAGTATCAATCTGATATCCCCTAATCTCATCAATTTGACCATACAAATTGTCTTGAAACTTTTGCCAAGCATCCTTGATTAAGGTACATTTCTCAATATGAAAGATGAGATCATTTGACACATAATTTCTTAAGGTACCAATTGCCATGATATTTTTAGTGAGCCAATCCAAGTGAGCAATAGGATCAGTCTTAGGATGAGCGGGAGCAACAATAGTTCCATCAATGTAATGATTTAGTCCTTTTTCCATAAGTTTACTCCATGCATCAATTTTCCAAGTAGCATAATTATGAGGAGTTAAGAGAGGAAACTTAGGAGAACCCATAGCATTAAAAATGAAGAAACACAAGAGCACAAAATCACAAGAGACACCCCTCAAATTCACTCAATCAAAGTACCCCCCCAACAAAAAAAATGATGATTTTGGCACTTTATATGTAGTGCGTGTACAATAGGTCACTTGCAAACAATGGCAAGGTAGACTTCTGAATTTTTTTAACAACTTCCCTAATAGGCTAAGAACTACAATGCAAAAGACCAGAAAGATAGATTTATGCAATACAAGTGCCAAATTGGTCAAAAAAAGACCATATTTTGAAGGTACAATTTCTACTCAAAATCACTGCAAATTGATAGCATATTATGAAAGTAGACAAAAACTTATGCACTTTCAAAAAAAAGTGACACTTGAAAAGGAGTTCGTATGAGCCCAAACAGAGTCCCATAAGTTGCAGAAATGGGGATTGGACAGGCATAGTCACCAAAAACTGAGATTTTTGAAAAATATGTCCATCAAAATCAGAAAATAATGCCACCACAAGAAAGTACATGAAAAATTATCCCATTTTAAAAAAAATTGCACCAAAAAAGGAGCAAAAATGAGCAAGATTTGGCCATTTGAAGTTGAACCGCAAAATCAAAAAGCTCAATGGGAGGGGCCTGCCAAATTTTTGAAAACTGATGATGTCAAAAAAGTGTGGGGTTAAATTTGACATGTGTATGGCCATAGACAAAAATTTGCCTCCCTGCCTATGTGGCATCCGTACAGTACAGACTACTGATGTGGCACAATCAGAAAATGACACGTGTCGTACGGATGATGAGCTGCAAGTATGACATGTGACATGTCCGAGTGATGTGGTAGATAGCGTGTGATGTATGGCTGGTATGTGTCATTGACGTGGGGGATGAATAGTCACTGAGGTGGTGGACTGCATTCGTGTCACACCGCGTGGACGGGAAGTGACGATGTGGCGGTTGTAGAGAAGCTATGTGGAGGAGGGGCTCGACAAGGTTGCAACCAATGGTGGGAGAAGTTGTCGGCGATGGAAGGTTGCTGACCAAGACACAACTGCTAGAGCCGAGGGAGGTTGTCGGGGAAGGTTGGCGGGAGACGACGGTGACTGGAGAGACTGCAGGCAACTGATGGGAAGATGCATGAGGTTGTCGGAGTGGTGATCACATAGAGCCTGAGGTTGCTAGGATAACCAAGTGGCAAGGCACGCTAAACTGTATGATCCTTGCAAAAAATTTAAACGTAGGGTACAGTGGGGCGGGGTGGTCTGCAGACCCCCCCTGATTTATAATAAAAATTGATTTTAAAAAACCTTTTTCAATGCCCTAATTAAAATTTTTATAAATAAAAACTGTGAATAATAATATTGAAATAGAATATTTTGCAGAAAATAAATTTTTTTTTGGAAAATCCCTACCGTATAGCCAAATTGGCTAAATTTTTCCTCCAAGCTCCAAATTTGACTTTCACCCAATATAGGTGAATTTATAGTCAAAATTCATGGAAACGGTCACCCGGGCGTGATGGTGAGGTCGGATTTGGTCTAGGATGCCTCTAGAAGATGCTTCTCCTCAGATCTACCTCTTGACGCCATTAAAAATCTCTCCAAAGACGAATTAGTGACGGTTTAATGGCTCTGATACCATGTGAGATTTTGCCAAGATCAAGAGCTCAATGAAAAGTATAAAATAGAAAGACAAAATATAGGACAAGAATAAACTGTATTCTCATCAATAGATGAATGATCAAAATGTTCAATAGTTGTTACATACAATGTAGATGAGCCTGCTTATATAGGCAAGACTATATAGATATGTGACCACACAAACATGACATGTGGCTCAATAAGAAACAAGGGTAGGTAGGAAATAGGTGTGGTAGGTAGGAGAAACAAAAAAAAATTCCACATGAGGTGGATCACCCACCGAAGGTGGAATTATCTATTGGCATTATGGATGAATTGATTATGTGTTGCATTGATGTTTTGTCATTGATTTCAACACTAGTTGTTATGGTTGGTTACCGACAGACAGGTTTTGGTTACCGACAGACAGGTTTTGGTTACCGGTAGAAGATCTAGTGATACCGACATAAGAAACTATCTGTTGGACACTTCTGACATATTTGGATCTATGGAATATGTTTGATTTCATGTGTTACGTGTTTCATGAGCATGCCTTGGTCAGATGGTATGGACTTGGTAATCAGATGCTATCATACACTCTAGTAAACCCTTACTGGCACTGATTTATGGCTTTATCGACAAAGCTTTCACTGAGGAATCTTGACAGGATGCATAAGTGGTGTTGGTGCAACTTCTAGATGGATTTGAGGATGTTGAAGAAGTTCTTTGATCATTCTTCAACTGCTTGAAGACATTGCTTTGGTGTGGTGGACCCATAATTGGTCTGGTACCTATCTAAGTTATGGACTGCTATCATGATAATGTGTTCTCTACACGTTACCAAGATGTTTTATGGATTGGTTATTATTTTTTTGGTCTTGAGCCGACATGACATATCATTGAAAATGCATTTATGTATTGATCTTATTGTAATATCTTTTAGGTGGCTGACCTAATTGGTTTAGGCCTTAGGGTTTGTATAAATAAGAGGTAGAAACTCTTTGTAAAGTATCACGGTTATTGGAAAGGTCATGGTCAAGGATTGTAATGTACGAATATTGTAATATCATTTATGTAGAGGATTTGGTCTATCATTGGTGATCGAATTGGGATTAAGGAAGAGGATTTAATCCTCTGGTATTGAGCTTAACCGAGACTATAATTAGGCGTGGTAGATGCTATCTCTGGAAGTTCACTCTATTGGATTGTTATCCATTTATCTTGAGAAGGTTGTAGCCTCTATGTAGTCAGTGAGACTCTTTTTATAATGAGTAGTACACTCTAGGTAGTGTGCCTTCCTGCATGTGCATGCCCCTCATTGTAACACATACTTTCTGCAGAAGTATCATCTGACTATGGGTAGGCTTCCCACCGTGGTTTTTCCTTTTCCGGGTTTTCCACGTACAAATCATGGTTTTATGTGGTATGGTTGCTTTGCATTGATTATCTGTTTATTTGTTAAGTTGCAGTGTTTACCGGTGTCTATTTCTGCTTTACCGGTACTTAATTTGGTTAAGGGTTATTGAGTGGATTAAATGTTATAATATGTCAACAACTGATTCACCCCCCCCTCTCATTTTTTCACTGGTTATCCTAACAATTGGTATCAGAGCTTTGGTCCTATGGTAGCTAACACTTCTAATCCACCGGCAACTACTTTCAAAAGAGAAATCCCTAAGCTTGAAGGAACAAACTATGGAATATGGAAGATCAAGATGGAGACTCATCTTAGATGTCTTGGCAAGGATATTTGGGAGATCACTGAGAAAGGATATACACCTTATGATCCAACATCTGGTAATCCTGCTCCTGCAGACTTGGATAAGAATATTGAAAATGATTGCAGAGCTAGAGAACCCCTCTTTTGTGCACTTACTAATCAGTAGATTATGGGATTAACTGATAAATCATTAGCAAAGGTTATGTGGGACAAATTGGAAACTCTGAATGAAGGTGACCCTACTATTAAAAGTGCTAAAATTGATGGTTACCGAGTAAGATATGAGAACTTGAAGATGGAAGATAATGAAAGAATTGCTATCTTTATGGAAAGAGTAAATGAGATTGTTATGGGAATTCAATGTTGTGGAGGATCCTTGAGTGAAGATGAAATAGTTTCCAAAGTCTTGAGAGCCCTTCCACTAGCTTACAAGATGAAGACAACTACAATTAATGAGTTGAGAACAATGACAAACTCTTTAGTTAACAAAGACATTCTGATTGGGAAATTATCTGCTTTTGAGCTTGAAGAAATTGGATCGTCTAGAGTTGTAAAGTCTGGATCTGGTTTTCATGCATCATCATCATCATCATCATCAACCAACAAAAGTGATTGGAAATTTCTATATGCAAAAGAATTGGAAGACATGAGGAAAGAAGATGAAGAATTTGAGCAACTTGAAGCCTTATTTGCTAGAAGAGTACCTAAGGTCCGATAGGAAGTAAGTATGAAGGAGAAGCACCTTTTAAATGTTTTGCATATAATAAGATTGGCCATTTTGCATCTAGATGTCTTGAAAGGAATGCAAGATTTGAGGAAAGAGTTAAGAAATCATTTAAGCCTAACTAGAACAGTTATAGATTCAAGAAATATAAACAATGCTACATAGCGGATGAGGAAGGAGTAGGTGATGACTCTGGAGATGAACCAGTAGAAGACTCTGCTAGTGGATCTGGCAATGGAAAGGAATGGGTGTTCTATGCTTTAAAGGAAGATGACCCAGAACCGACTATCAAAAATGAAGAAAAGGCCTTGGCAGCAAAAGTTGAAGATAAGGATGAATGGGTAATTGATAGTGGATGCTCACACCATATGACTGGAGATAAAAGAAATTTTCTATCACTACAAGATTACAATGGCGGTCAAGTCAGATTTGGAGATGACAAAGCATGTATGATCAGAGGTAGAGGTATTATTTCTTTGTATGGCAAGCATAACACTAATAATGTCTATTATGTAGAAGGTTTAAAGCATAATCTTTTGAGTATTGGTCAATTGGTTGATAAGGGTTTCCAACTTTAGTTTAAAGATAGAAAATGTAAAATCATTAACAAGATTGGTTTGGAGATTGCAACCGATATTCAGACTGGAGGTAATATCTTTCACTTGAACACTGGTAATAAGACATGTTTGATTGCTCATATTGATGAGAGTTGGTTATGGCATAAGAGGTTGTCTCATGTTAATTTTGATTGTATTGTTAAGATCAGTTCAACTAAGGTAGTTAGAGTTATACCTAGGATTATGAAGCCTCATAATCCGGTATGTAAGGAATGTCAATTGTCAAAACAAGTTAGAAGTTATTTTAAGAGTATACATGATAAATCTAATGATGTACTTGATTTGATTCACACTGGCTTATCTGGTCCAACAAAGACTGGAAGCTTTCAAGGTGATAGGTATTTCATGTTGATTATTGATTACTATTCTAGGATGATGTGGGTAACTTTTCTTAGGGAGAAGTCTGAAGCCTTTGAGAAATTCAAGATCTTTAAAGAAGATTTTGAAATAGAAATTGGATTGAAAATCAAATGTCTAAGATCAGATCATGGCGGTGAGTTCACTTCTCATGAATTTAATAGTTACTGTGAGACAAATGGCATTAGGAGACAGTTATCTACACCTAGAACTCCTCAACAAAATGGAATAGTGGAAAGAAAGAACAGAACCATTTTGGATGCAACAAGATCTATGATGATGGAAGCCAAATTGCCTCATATCTACTGGAGAGAAGCAGTGAGCACAACAGTCTACACATTCAACAGAGTTCACATCAAAGGTGAAACTGGTAAGACCCCTTATGAATTATGGTTTGGACATACACCTACTATTAAATATTTCAGAATTTTTGGAAGAAAATGCTATATCAAAAGAGATGATTCTATTGGAAATTTTGATCCTAGATGTGATGAAGGAATATTTTTTGGTTATTCAATTCAAAGCAAAGCATATAGATGTTATAACAAAATATTGCAGAAAATTGTGGAGAGTGCTAATGTGAAAGTGGATGAGCAGTACCGAAATCAATATATATCATATGAAAGGGAACCGACAGTGGAAATGATATTGGTATTCAAGGTTGGATAAATATATTTTGAAGCTTTCTTTTACTAAAGGCAATGCTGATAGTAATTTATATTATAAGATCATTGATGATGATATTCTGATTATTGAAGTATTTGTTGATGATATCATTTTTGGAGGAGAAGATAGATTGTGAATGGAATTTTCTAACAATATGAAGAATGAATTTGAAATGTCCATGATTGGTGAGATGAGATTTTTCTGAGGTTTGTAGATTACTCAAACTAACAAAGGCATTTTTATCTGTCAAACTAAGTACCTAAAGGAATTGTTGAAGAAGTTTGGTATGGATAATTCCAAACCGGTAAGTACTCCTATGGTGATAGGTAAGAAATTATATATCAAGGATACTTCTACACCGGTAAATCTGACAAGGTATAAGTCTATGATTGGTGGTTTGTTATATTTGACTCAGACTAGATCAGATATTATGAATGTAGTAATTATTGTTTCAAGATATCAAAATAATCCTAAAGAAAATCATGAATGTGCAGTAAAGAGGATATTCTGGTATTTAAAAGGAACAATAGAGTATGGTTTATCATAGAGTTTCCTTAACAAAAACAAGAGCATGGGAGCGGAGCGGCAAGAAGAGCGGCAAGTGGGAATTTCAAATTTCAAATCTGGGAATGGCAGATTTCCTGGGGGTGGCAATCTTTCTATGGGTGGAACTGGTAATCAGGCTAGTTTCCAGGCATCTCAGGGTATTGAAGGGGACAAGGAGATAGTCAAAATGGTGGAAGACAAAGATTCCAAAATCGGGGACCCACATGATAGAGGTAAGGAAAAAAAATGGTCTTCGCTTTTTGGAGTGAAACCATTGGTAAAATTAGGGTTACTGGAAGTTAAAAATATATCTGATCCTACGACAGGGGTTATAGCTATTTTTGTTCTCGATAAGCTAGTTGATCTAACTGTCTCTGGATTAGCTATGACCTTAGTTGGAAGGTTTTCTAGTTTTAGGCCTAACATTGATGTTGTTAGGAATTTTATAAGGAGGAAATGGGTTTTCAAGGGTCAAGTGGATGTGGCGGCTTTGCCTAGGGGTTTTTTTTCCTTTTCTTTTAATTCTTCAGAAGATATGAATAAAGCTCTATGTGAAGGACCATGGATGTTCGGCAAGTCAACTTTGGCTTTACAGAAATGGGTTCCAAACCTTCCACTTGATGAGTCCTTTTTTGTGTCGGTGCTTGTGTGGATGCATCTCCCAGGCCTCTCGCTAGAGTTCTGGAATGAGGAAGTCTTCAAGGGGATAGTGAGTTCATTTGGAGAACTTCTCTCGATCAATCCAATGACTGCTACTAAATCAAGGTTGGTTTTTGCCTATATCTATGTTAATGTTAATCAAATGATGGATATGCACCAATCTATTGAGATTATATCTAAATTGGGGAAATGGACCCAAGTGATTGAATATGAATCGCTCTGGTTTGCTTGTTTTCATTGCAAAAAGTCGGGTCATTGGGCAAAATCTTGTCCACTTAAGAAGAGTAAGAATAGCAAGAGTGATAGCAGTTTGAAGTAGAAATGGCAAACGAAAGATAAGAGATAAGACCCACTAGTAGAGTGTGTTCCTGATAAGGAAGTGATTGAGCTGGAAAATGAGGAGAAGAAGGATGTGAATAGTAATAATGAAAAACTTGTTTGTACCTGCTCTAATAATCAAATAGAAAGTACCAAAGAAGAAGAGAAAAGGATAGAGGCAAATGTGCAAAAACATGATTCTGAGAACTAGAAGGGAGGACCTGTCAATCAGGATAAAGTAGAGGAGATTTCCAATGATGATGCTTCTGCATCATCTTATACAAAAGAAAACGGGGAAGACTTCAAAGAAGTGCAGGACTACAACATTTTAGATTTTGAGCCTCTTTTGTTATTAACCAATGGAAGCCCTAAGCTGTTTCAATGCAAAACCCCATCTAATAGTGTGGAAATGGTGGCCCTAGAGGGAAATCTTAGGATTCTCAATACTAAAGAAGGAAAATCGAATAAGGAAGGACCCAATGGAGGTATCTCAACTAGAAACAAGAATAAGAAAAATGCAGATGTTGGAAGCCATAACAAAAAGAAGGGGAGACCTTCTCTAAAAAATCAAAGGGAACAGGAAAGTTGGAAGAATCATGTTGATGGAACACAAAGCTCCATCGAGTCAGCTCTATCTCCGGTTAAAGTATGAAGATAATTTCTTGGAATATAAGAGGGTTGAATACCCCTCATAAGCAGGATGTGTTACATAATATTATAAGAGATCATAAACTAGATGTGGTCCTTGTTTAGGAAACTAAGATGTGTAAGGATAAAGTGGAAATGATCAAAATATTTAAAAATAATGGAGTTATAGGAACTAGCTCGGAGGGTGCCTCTGGAGGAACATCGATTTTTTGGAACCAAAAAACTATTAAAGATAAGGAAATCATTTCAGAAATCAATAGGACTTCTATGTTGCTCGAGAATATTAAAGATAACTTTGTTTGGGTTATCACTAATGTCTATGCACCTAACACCAAAGATGGGAGATTTAAATATTGAAGAATACTTGCAGAAGATAGATTAAATTTTGCTGACAAAAGCTAGATAATCATGGGAGATTTCAATACACCGCTTAAAGAGGATGAGAAGATGGGAGGCCTCCTCTTGCAGCTTGATGGTAAACAAGATCTTATGGACTTTATCAATGACCAAGCTCTTATGGATGTGGATCTCCAAGGGATCAACTATACCTGGACTAATAGAAGAAATGGAGTTGATCTTATTCAAGTAAGGTTAGATAGAACCTTGATTTTTCTTGAGTGGTTATCTAAGTATAGTTGTTCTTTGGCATCTATTATTAAGATTGGATCCGATTATTTCCCTATCTCTTTTACTACCAATTCTTTTTTTGCTAAGAAAAATTTCTCTTTTAGATTTGAGAAAGCTTGGTTATCCCATTCGTCTCTGGAAGTTTGTGTTGCTGATTGGTGGAGCTCTCAGGTTGAGGGAACAACTTTATTTAGAATAGCCAAAAAGCTCAATATTATAAAGGCCAAAATCAAAATTTGGAACAAAGAGACATTTGGGGATATCTTCAAAAGTAAAGCCCAAATTAAGACTAAAATAAAAGAAGTCCAAGATAAAAGCCAAGAGGACGAGCTTTCAGAAGATTTGAGATTTGTTGAAAATGGTTTGTTGTCTAAATACCACACAATTATTTCTAAAGAAGAGACATTCTGGAGACAAATATCAAGAGCCTTGTATTTGAAGGAAGGTGATAAAAATACTCAATTTTTTCACTTAACTACTCTTAAGCATAGGGTGGTTAATGGAATTTCCAGGTTATCCTGTAATAGGGGGATTTTAACGGATGATAATGACATAAGAAAGGAAGCTCTAGATTATTTTAGCAACCTCCTGGGAGAAGTGGATGATCTTGACGTCGGTAATCAAAACCTCATTTTGCATGCTATCCCTTCCACCTTGACTGAGGAAGACAACAAATCTCTCTCTCGGATACCTTCTAGTCAGGAAATCAAAAAGGCGGTGTTTTCTTTTCAGGGAGATAAGTCTCCTGGTCTAGATGGTTTTCCAATGTTCTTTTTCCAATCCTTTTGGCACATTGTGGAGACTAATATATGTAAAGGAGTTAAAGAATTCTTTGGTTCTAGAAGGCTTTTAAAAGAATTGAATGCAACCTTCATTGTTCTAATTTTGAAGATTTTAGGAGCTGACTCTCTCAATAAGTTTAGACCTATTATTCTTTGTAATTATGTTTACAAGATTTTGTCTAAGGTTCTCACTTCTAGATTGTTGGATATTCTTCCTAGAATTATTTCAGCTCAGCAAAATGGTTTTGTCCCTGGTAGATAGATTTTGGATTCCATTATTTCAGTTCATGAAAATATTCACTCTCTAACGGCTGCTAAAAATCAGGGCTTTTTTCTTAAGTTAGATATGTCTAAAGCCTATGATAGAGTGAACTAGCATTTTCTTTTTAGGATTATGAAAGCCTTTGGATTGGGAGAAAAAGTTATTCAGCTCTGCTCTCAATTGATGGAAACTTCCTCCTCTACTGTTATTTTTAATGGATCTCCTTCTAGTTTCTTCAAAAGCACTAGAGGTCTAAGACAGCGGGATCCCATCTCCCCTATCTTGTTTACTATTTTAGCTGAAAGTTTGGGCAGATTTATTATTAAAAATCTGGAAGAAGGTAATCTCAAAGGACTGAAACCTTCTTCATCCAATATTACTTGTACTCATGAACAGTTTATTGATGATTCGATTACCATGGGAGAAGCTACTATTAGGGAAGAAAGAAATATGAAGAATGTTATGGATATTTATGAATCTGCTTCTGGCCAAAAAATTAGTTGGGATGAGAGCTCGTTGTTCTTCATCAACACCCCTGTTCAAAGATAATTAAGAATTGAAAGAATTCTTGGATGTAAAATTATTGAGTTTCCCTCTACTTACTTGGGGCTTCCCCTTTGTATTGAGCCTGCAGATAATTTCTGGATTAAGCTAGTTGACAGATTCAACTTGAAATTGGTAGGTTGGAAATGGGCTATCCTTAGTGAAGTGGACAAGGTGACGGTACTTAAGCTACTCTCCAAAACCTGCCTATTTATGCTCTCAGTCTATTTAAAATCCCTAGAAAGTTTGCAGAAGCAATTGAAAGAATCCAAAAAAAAATTATGTGGTCGAGAGTGGAAGACAAGAATAGAATTCCCCTTATAGCTTGGAACAAAATCTGTTCTCCCAAGGCCTCTGGGGGGTTGGGTTTAAGGAATATTAGCTTTATGAATAATGCCTTATTAGCAAAACAAATCTAGAGAATGAAATGGGAGGAAAGAGAGTGGAATTTAATCTGGAAAAAGAAATATCTTCATATGCAACCTTTTGAGGAAGAATTTTTGGATAAATCTTTTACTATTGAAGGTTCTACAATTTGGAATGCAGTTCAATCAACTAAAAGTTGGGCTGCTATTGGAAGAATGTGGAAATTGGGGAATGGAAGAAGTATAAGATTTTGGGAAGACAGATGACTTATGGACAAACCTTTGGAGGAAATTCCAATCCTTAATGATTGGAAAGATTGGTTCAAAAATAGGCATGGGGGTTTGGTTAGAGATTACTGGAGAAATGGGAATTGGATTGAGTTTAGCCAGCATTGTCCAGGTTTAAAGTTTCTTGAGATTTTGCTTTCTTCTAAAATTTTGAGGGACAATAAAGAGGATAGTTTGATTTGGAGGGAGACCTCAGATGGGAATTATTTTGTGTCTTCGGCTATGGCTATCCACAACAAAGTTATGGAAGAGATTCCTATTTGGGATAAAGTGTGGAATTAGAAGTTAATTCCTAAAGTTAATATCTTTTTTTGGATCTTTATCCAAAATAAGGTGTTTACTTTGGATAGCCTTCAAAAGCGAGGATTTGTTTTTCCTAACAGGTGTTCTCTTTATTGCAGGGAAGAAGAGTCTTCTTGTCATATTCTCCACCAGTGTACTTTCAGCCAGGAAATTTGGAAAATTATTTTTAGCATGTGTAAGGTGAGTTGGGTTTTCCTGAACTCTCTAGGGGAGTCCTGGCAGCAATGGAACTGTCCTAATTCCAACCCTAAGATTGTGGAGCTTTGGAAACTTACTTTCCCTAATGTTATCTGGAACATTTGGAAGGAGTGCAACAATAGGATTTTTAGGGATAAAAGTGCTAATCCTGAAGTTGTGGTGGAGAAAATATATAGAGGTATATTCGAATGTCTCAATGGTATTGATCATGGTTTAGCAACTAAAGAAGACTTTAATGATAGATGGAACCTTTCTATAACCAAATCCAATAAGGAGAAGGGTAGGGAAGGTCTGGCTAGGTTCTTTCCACTTCAGGGATGGATAAAGGCCAACTTTGATGGGGTGTCGAAGGGGAATCCGGGTAAAGCTGGTTATGGGGCATTGTCAAGAATTTTGCTGGAAGTTGCCTAGTGGCAGTCGCTGGTCCTCTGAGTAGTCAAACTAGTCATTATGTTGAAGCTTCAGCAGCTCTAAATACTTTGATTATTGCTAAGAACCTAAATCATGACAGCTTACGGCTGGAGGGAGACTCACTAAATATTATCAAGTGCTTGAAGGGGGAAACCGAGCCATCGTGGTTTATAGAAAACATAATTTTTAAAGCTAGAGAAATTATTGATAGCTTTAAAGTTATCATAATTGAACATGTTTTTAGAGAAAAAAATTTGGTTGCGGATGACCTGGTGAACCTAGGCGTTAATTCCAAAGTTTGAACTATTTGGTACGGGGAAGATAATATTAATTTTAGTATTAAAGATCTCCTAAGAAAGGATAGATTCATAGGGAAAGAAGGACCACACAATTATGATAGTTGAAATGGGTAATTGATGCATTTATAGAAAGATTATGATTACTTGGCAAAGTGGCAGAATTATAATCAAAGATATTAACCCTCCGCACACTTTGTGGGTTAAAATTTTCAAAATTTTGAGAGACAACGGGAAGGAAGCTTTGAGTTTGTAGAAGAACAGAGGTGATAGTTTGAAATTGAATATGGGAGGGGATCTAAGGAGGGAGGAACCAGATAACATATCTAGATGGAAGGAAATGAAAAAAGTATGGATGAAGTTGGAAAAAGGGTCCCTGATGCATTTTATGGAGAAGCTAGTTGATTACGATAAAGGTAGGGTTAATCTTGCAGTCTCCAAAATTACTGAAAATTGGAGTAACGGGTCCTTTAAAATCCATGGTGTGAGGTTCAAATTGGATGCGGGCCTCATTGCGACTGTAATAGGTATGCCCCACTTAGGTCTCAATTTTTTTAGAGATCTTAAAGTTTTCAATAACGCGGTTAAACTTTTTCCGCGAAAGGAGAAGGAGAGGGATAAAATAGGTAAAGCCACTGGGGGTTATTATGATGCTTCCAACATCAAGAAAATTTGGGACTGTGTGTTGAATGCTATCATGGAATACATAATAGTGGAGGGTCATTTTACTAGGGCCCATACATATCATTTTGTGCTATTAAACCACTTCAAGCATGAGAAAAGGGTTTCCCTACTCTACTACCTCTTCAGGTCTTTGTCGAGGTCTCTCAACAAACACAACAAGAATCCTTCGAACTCAATGCTTCATTGTGGCCTCATTCTGCTCATTTATGAGCACTGCAAAATCCTTGCCATTCAGGAAAACAAGAGATTAACTGCTTCTCTAGGGAAAGGCAAGAGAAAGATGGAGGAAGGCGGACCCAGCAAGGAAGAGTCGATTCTGAGCAAAAAGAGCAAGAGTGCTACTGGGATGAAAACCCAAGAGGACAAGAATGACATAGAGGATACCGGAAAAGATGGCAGTGAAATGGAAATGAATGATTCTGGAGGTGAGGAAATTTGGAAAGATGAGGACGTGGGAGCAGAGGAAGATGAAGCTAAGGATGTGTTTGACCAAGATAGTCCTACTCATAGTGCTAGCTTAGGCAATGTCAACAACTAGCCTATGGTGAAGGATGATAAGGTTAATGAGGAAAAAGAAATGGATTCTGAGAGGGAGAAGAATAAGGAACCTGAGATGGAAATGGCTAAGGATAGTCTGAGTAAGGATAAGGAGGGTGCTGGAGAAGGGTTATTCCTGGATAACCTCAAAAACCTTACTAAGGCTAGATTAGGTTTTGATAGGTGGACATATGAATTTTTGAAGAATTTTGAAAAAAATGGGAAGTAGTTGGATGAGAAAAGGATGGAAGACAAAAGGAACAAGAAGCAATGGAAGCAAGACATGGAGGAAAAATATAAGAAAATGGAAGCTCAGATTGACTATTTGGAAGAAGGTAAAGCGGAAATGAAAAACCTATTGGGAATGATTCCGAATATCTTGACTGCTGTCACTAAGAACCTAGAGGAAATCTCTAAGGTGCTTGAAAGCTCCAGCTCTCCCAAACTAGTGGTGGACCTCAACATTGATGAAGATGCTATCGAGTCTGGGATCGGGGAATCAACTCCTGGTGGAGCAGCGAAGAGAACTAGGGCGAGCTTGAAGAAAGTTGTTGTGGCATCTTCTAAGGAAATCCCTAATCTTAGGGATAATATCAAAGAACTATATGAGATTAGTAGTAACTTGGATAATGCCCTGAAAAACATAAAATAGTTCCTTTTTTGTGCTTTGTTTGGTTTGGCTGGTTGTCGCTGGTTTTTGGGGCTTTTTCGCTGGTTTTTTCTAGTTGCTATGCTGGTTTTTCTTATGTATGTTCCTTTTGGTTTCTTAATGCTATTCTCTCATAAGGATCTTTTGTAAAAGGGTTTTGGGGCCCCTTCAAAACCTATTTTTACCTTAATAAAAAATAAAGTATGGTTTATGGTATTCTAAAAATGATGATTTCACTTTATGTGCATATACTGATTTAGATTGGGTAGGAGATATTGATGATAGGAAGAGCACTTTTGGTGGAGCTTTCTTTCTTGGAAAGAAACTGGTTTCATGGATCAAAAAAAAATAGTCATGCATTTCTTTATCTACTGCAGAAGTTGAGTATGTTGCAGCAGCAACTAATTGCACTCAAGTCTTATGGATGAAGCAAATGTTGAAGGATATCAGGGTAAATTGTAGTGAACCAATAGTTATCCACTATGATAACTTTGTAGCTATTGACATGTCTAAGAATCCGGTATTTCACTCTAAGACTAAGCATATATCAATAAAGTATAACATTTTGAAGGACAAGGTAGAAGCAAAGGAAGTCAAATTGGTTTATGTGAACACTAAAGAACAAATTGCAGACATATTCACTAAACCACTATCTAAGGAATCATTTGAGTATTTAAGAGATAGGTTAGGGGTTTTTGCCCCTTCGACAGAGACTTGATTGATGCAATTTGTCATCAATCCGGCATGCATTATTAGAGATATTATTCATTCTGGTGCTGATGAGTGGTGCTACTACTCAGGGGGAGTAGTCAGCTTTGAGATACAGAGGTTTATATTCTTGCTTTGATATTTTTGTCAGATTTCTGGCATTGATGTCAAAGGGGGAGAGATAATGACGTGAAAAGTAAATTTAGAGATATCATTCACAGGGGAGAGTTATTGATATTTAGGAAATTGTTGGTTGTCTTCCATAGGGGGAGACTTGTTTGGCATTTCTTGGTACTTAGATGTTTTTCACATCTAGTGTTGTCATCAATGCCAAAGGGGGAGATTGTTGGCATTATGGATGAATTGATTATGTGTTGCATTGATGTTTTGTCATTGATGTCAACACTAGCTATTATGGTTGTTACCGACAGACAAGTTTTGGTTACTGACAGATAGGTTTTGGTTACCGGTAGATGATCTAGTGCTACCACGAGAAGAAACTATCTGTTGGACACTTCTGACATGTTTGGATCTATGGAATATGTTTGATTTCATATGTTACATGCTTCATGAGCATGTCTTGTTTAGATGGTATAGAATTGGTAATCAGATGCTATCATACACTCTAGTAAACCCTTACCAGCACTAGTTTATGGCTTTACCAATAGAGCTTTCACTAAGGAATCTTGACAGGATGCATAAGTGGTGTTGGTACAGCTTCTAGATGGATTTTAGGATGCTGAAGAAGTTCTTTGATCATTCTTCAACTTCTTGAAGACATTGCTTTGGAGTGGCGGACCCAAAATTGGTTCGACACCTATTTAGGTTATGGACCGGTATCATGATAATGTGTTCTCTACACATTACCAGGATGTTTTATGGATTGGTTATTATTGTTTTGGTCTTGAGCCGACATGACGTATCATTGTAAATGGATTTATGTATTGATCTTATTGAGATATGTTTTAGGTGGCTGACCTAATTGGTTTAGGCCTTAGGGTTTGTATAAATAAGAGGTAGAAACTCTTTGTAAAGTATCATGGTTATTAGAAAGGTCATGGTCAAGGATTTTAATGTGAGAATATTGTAATATCATTAAGGCAGAGGATTTGGTCGATCACTAGTGATTGAATTGGGATTAAGGAAGAGGATTTAGTCCTTCGATATTGAGCTTAACCAGGACTGTAATTAGGCATGGTAGATGTTATCTGATAACTCAATGATGAATGGATAGTACCAAACCGGTACTGAGAGGAGGGGGGGTGAATCAGTACAAACAAAAATCACAATTCTAAACCAATTTGTCAGGAGACACTATGCTTTTACAGACAAATAGTAACACCGGTCTTAAACAGAGTACAACCGGAAAAACCTAGAATAACTGAGACAAGCATAAATCGGTTGACACTTATCTTCTCACACAATCTAATACTTCATTTCCATTTCATCCTAGTGCATGAACAGGTAAACTATCATCAAAGACATATATGTAAATAGCTAGATCAACATGATTCACTGCTTGACAGAAAACAACATATCATCACATGAAAAGGGCATCACATATGACACACATATTTTTCACATGGAAACCCAACTGGGAAAAACCATGGTGGGGATGAATACCCACAAGCTTTTTTTTGAACTCTTTAGAAGTCCGCTCTATTAGGAGCCTTGTTCGGTTAAAGACTGATACAATAGGTTCTGTTAGGAACTGATCCTGTTAGGGATCACCCAGTTAAGGGATGGCTAGAATACCCGGTTAAGGGTTAAACCCTATTAAAGGTTACCTTGTTAGAGGATTTCAAGAATTCAATGGTTTTGAGTCACCCTGTTTAAGGATTTACAACAAGCTGGTTAAAGCTACCCTATTAAGGGATTTCCTAACTGTTGAAGTGATTAGAGATCAACAGGTATTACAATGATCTGGTAACAACACTCAATGCCAATGCAGATCCGCTTTCACTCCTCTTCACCTTCTACACTTACACTCTGCAGGTATCACTTCACTCTTCTGGTCTAGCAAGAATCAGGTATCTCTTCACTTGGATACTCACACACAACTTTTGCCAACAACCTTAGAAAGAAAGACAACATCGACCTTATAGGAAAATAGATAGGTCAGTAGCATAAACCCTAAACCCTAAACCTATTAGGTTAAGGAATTCAAATGGTTCAATCCTGACCATTGAGCACATTGCACTAAATGCAATAGTCTTGATCCAATCTCAAGACATTCTCCATCATTCATTTTCCACCGATTTCATTGCGGCTGATAACCCATCATGCGTTATCACCGTTTACAGGCTTCGCACATTCCTGAGGTAGATGGGAACAATCTCCTTCATGCAAGATCCTTCACGCGCACAAGGCTTATGTGGCAACATGATCTGTTCTTGATTACCATGCTAGCTCATCACACAAAGTCACCGGTTGAGCCACACAGGCTTGAAGCACTTCAACTGAAATCCTTGAAGTTGAGACTACTAACCGGTAGTCATACAAAGCTTCCATGTGCCGGTTCGCATAATCATATGCCGGTTCACCTTGAACAAACACACCGCTTCACTTTGGCAAAAAATGTTGGTTCAGTGTTATATCGGTTTTCATATATATCGGTTCTCTCCTCTTCAGCATATTGACATCAATGACAACATACAATGTCATTATGTCCTCATACTGGATCACATAATGCCAACAATCTCCCCCTTTAGCATTGATGGCAATATACAAAGATATCTCTCCACTTCACATCTTCTCCCCCAATTTCTGCATATATCTTCTCCACTTCTCTTCTTCTCCCCCTTTGACAACAATGCCAAAGTGGAGGCACAAGATTCCCTGTTCCATTATGCTGCTCCCCCCTGAGGAGTAGCATCCTTCAACACATCAATCCTGAAGAAAAAATTGACTATGCAATACCTGACTGATGTGGAGCATATACCTTTAATTCACCTCTTGAAGGGGCATCACCCCTAATTCACCTCTTAAGTACATAAATGTAGCCTTTGGGAGAGGCTTGGTGAATATGTCTGCTAACTGCTCCTTACTGGAGACATGTTCTAGTGCAATCTCTTTGTTATGAACTTTTTCCCTCAAGAAATGATACTTAAGCTCAAAGTGCTTGGTTCTAGAATGCAAAACCAGATTCTTGGAGATGTTAATTGCACTAGTATTGTCACAAAATATACTTACCAGTTCAGATACAGGAACTTTGAAGCTACTTAATACACGCTTCATCCAAATTGTCTAAGTGCAATTCATGAAAGCTACAACATACTTTGCTTCCACTGTAGACTAAGAGATACAACTCTGCTTCTTACTCATCCATGAGACCAGTCTACCACTGAGAAAGAATGCACCACCAGTTGTGCTCTTCCAGTCATCTACATTACCTGCCCAATCAGCATCTTTGAATACTTTCAAGTTGAAGTCCTTGCTATATG
The DNA here is from genome assembly GCF_030272615.1 of Cryptomeria japonica. Classification (NCBI taxonomy): domain Eukaryota; kingdom Viridiplantae; phylum Streptophyta; class Pinopsida; order Cupressales; family Cupressaceae; genus Cryptomeria; species Cryptomeria japonica. The sequence goes on along the minus strand of NC_081413.1, from coordinate 718,773,066 downwards.
GATACGACAATCCATAATCAATAGTTCCCTTCAAATACCTAAGAATCCGCTTAACTGCAACCAAGCAGGATTCTCTTGGGCTTTTCTGGAACCTTGCAGTAATGCCAACTGCATGTGCAATATCTGGTCTGCTATGCACTGCATAATGCAACTTACCAATCATTGATCGGTATTCCTTCTCATCAACCAATACTGAGTCATCCTCTTTGGATAATTTACAACTGGTCACCATCGGTGTACCAACTAGTTTTCTATCTTCCATGCCAAAGGTCTTCAACACCTCTTTGACATACTTGGACTGAGTGATAAAGATTCCATCTTTCATCTGCTGAATTTGTAGTCCAATGAAGAACTTAATCTCCCCTATGAGTGACATCTCAAACTCTTTCTGCATCTGATCTGCAAACTCATGACTCATCTTGTCATCTCCACCAAAGATAATGTCATCAACAAATACCTCACAAATTGAGATATGATCTCCTTCAGACTTCAAGTAGATATTGCTATCTTCACTTGTTCTCTCAAATCCAATCTTCACAAGATGGGAGTGCAGGTGCTCATACCATGCTCTAGGTGCCTGCTTTAGACCATATAAGGCTTTATGTAGCCTACACACCATGTCACTGTCATCAGATAGGGAAAACCCATCTAGTTGCTCTATATACACTTCCTCTTTAAGTACACCATTTAGGAATGCAAATTTTACATCCATTTGATATACTTTGAATCCTTTAAAAGCTGCATATGCAAGAAGCATATGAACTCCTTCCAATCTGGCTATAGGAGCAAAGGTTTATCCATAGTCTTCTCCTTCTTCTTGGGCATATCCTTTACACACCAGTTTGGTTTTGTTTCTAATCATTGTTCCATCCTCATTCAGCTTATTTCTGAAAACCCATTTGGTACCAATGACATTTTTATGCTCTGGTTTGGGTACCAAAGACCATGTAGCATTTTTCTCTATCTAGTCAAGTTCCTCTTCCATTGCCTCAACCTAGTCTTCATCTTTATGTGCCTCTTTCAATGATTTAGGCTCAAATTCAGAGATCATACATGAGTTTTCTCTGACCTTTCTTCTTGTAAGGATTCTTGCATCCTTATCTCCTATGATCTGCTTAGGATCATGATTCAGCTTGACATACCGAGGAATGGTCTTGATAGATTCCTCTTGCTTTTCTTTTTCATCCTTACCTCCATCAGTATCAACATCTACATCTACTGGTGTAGGAACACTGTTACTGGTACTTGGCTGACTGACAACCGGTTCCCAAAAGGTTACAACCAGTTCATTTACCACTTGCTCACTACTGGTTTCCTTAGTTTTCTCATAGGATTCATCAACTCTTACATTGATGCTTTCCATAATTCTCTGAGTCCTATTATTGAAACACTTGAGAGATTTTCTCTTGGTGGAATACCCTAGGAATATTCCCTCATCACATTTCACATCAAATTTTCTCTGGTGTTCACTCCTCTTGATGTAGCATTTGCTACCAAACACTCTAAAGTAGCTAACCACATGTGTCCTACCGGTCCAATACTCATAAGGAGTTTTATCCTTACCTTTCTTGATGAGTACCCGGTTCATTGTGTAGACTACAGTGCTCACCGCTTCTCTCCAAAAGGTGTGGGCTACCTTTCCTTGAATCAACATAGTTCTAGCTACTTCAACCATAGTCTAGTTATTTCTCTCTGCTAGGCTATTCTGCTATGGAGTCCGGGGGGCAGACAGTTGTCTCTTGATGCCATGTTCTTCACAGTACTTGTTGAATTCACTGAAAGTGAATTCCCCTCCATGATCAATTCTCAGGCACTTGATTCTTTTACCACTTTCCTTCTCTACTAAAGCTCTGAAAGCTTTGAACTTTACAAAAGCTTCAGACTTATCTTTCAAGAATGTGACCCACATCATTCTTGAGTAGTCATCAGTGAGAATCGTGAAGTAGCTATCACCCTGCACACTCCTAGTTTTTATAGGACCACACAAATCAGTATGCACAAGATCAAGCAAATTGTCAGCAATGAAAGATTTACCTTTAAAGGTTGAGGAAGACATTTTCCCCAATTGACACTCTCTGCACAAGGTATTATCCGGTTTGCTAAGCACCGGCAACTCTCTAACTGCCTTGATCTTACTAGCCTTCACAATGTTATCAAAGTTTACATGGCAGAGTCTCCTATGCCATATCTAGCTATCATCAAATTTAGCCATAAGACATGTACTTATATTTGCATTCAGCTAAAATAGGTTACCTTTGGTCTGCATACTGGTGGCCACCAATTCACCATTCTTTCCTTTGATTCTGCACACTCCATTCTTGAATTCCAAAGTGAGACCACTATCATTTAGCTGGGCAACACTCAGAAGGTTGTGTCTGAGACCATCAACCCAATACACATTGTCAGCACTACTCTTTCCATTCAGAGAGATGGACCCTCTACCTTTGACCATACATGGTGCATCATTTCCAAAGTGAACCACACCACCATCATACTCTTCCAAGGATAGAAACTTGCTCCGGTCACTAGTCATATGGTGAGAACAACCACTGTTAATGATCCACTCATTGGAATTATCAAACCAGGAGACAAGAGCCTTCTTGTTTGACACATCTTCCTTGACAACAACAAACACAATATCTTCATTTTCTTCATCTTCTGATTCCTCATCTATGACACCTTCATCAACTGCCACAAAATAGATTCTCCAGTTTCCTCCTTTGAATTTCTTGAACCTTTCTAGTTTGTCCTTGTTGTCGCCATTAGGACAGTTTATAGCAATATGTCCTATCCGATTACAAGAAAAGCATTTCAAAGGGAGCTTACCTCTGTATTTGTCGGTTCCTTTAGGAATTTTCCTGGCAAGAAGAGCTTCAAATAACATTAGAATCTCCTCATCATCCATTTCTCTGCTCTATCTTGGTTCACCACTAGTGCTAGCTTCTTTTCCTTTCCTGGATGGTACAACAGAAGCTTTAAAAGTTGATTCAGTCTTTTGAACACTACCATCAAAACTGTTTAGCTCATAGGGTGTCAACTTTGCAATGATGGAGTCTAGGGATACCTTAGTCTTGTCTATTGATCTCAACTCTTGAATAGTAGCAAACCTTATTGCATAGACCAGTAATAAGGATCTCAGGACTTTGCTTACCATAGTGGAATCTTCTATTTTACCACCTGCACTCTTGATATCTCCAACAATGGTTTTGATTCTTATTCCATTTTTTTGAATGGTCTCACTTTCAACCATCTGCATGTCTTCAAACTTCCCTCTAAGGCTTTCTTCCTTAGCTTGTTTTACATGATCATCACCGCCATATATATTTTCAAGAGTATCCCATACCTCTTTGGGATTTACCTTATCTTAGACATCAATAAACTCAATGTTAGATAAACTACTAATTAGGGCTTCCATGACTTGCCCATTCTCCTGCATCTCTCTCTTTTGGTCATCGGTAAGAGTATCGGTAGGGGCAACATAGGCATTCTCAACATAGCTCCAGTGTTGAGCACCCATGCTTCTGATGTTTATCTTCATTCCGTCTTTCCATATACTAAAAATTTCTCTGTTGAACTTTGGACCTTCCCTCTTCATCATTAGACTGGGATCTTTACCTCAAGCGGTTAAGCTTATAACATAGAGGATGTGGAGGAAGCTCTGATACCAATTGATAGCTCAATGATGAACGAATAGTACCAAACCGGTACTGAGAGGGGGGGTGAATCAGTATAGACAAAAATCACAATTCTAAACCGGTTTGTCAGCAGACACTGTGCTTTTACAAACAAACAGTAACACCAGTTTTAAATAGAGTACAACCAGCAAAACCCAGAATAACTGAGACAAGCATAAACCGGTTGACACTTATCTTCTCACACAATCTAATACATCATTTACATTTCATCCTAGTGCATGAACATGTAAACTATCATCAAAGACATATATGTAAACAACTAGATCAACATGATTCACCGCTTGACAAAAAACAACATATCATCACATGAAAAGGGCATCACATATGACAGACATATTTTTCACGTGGAAACCCAACTAGGAAAAACCACGGTGGGGATGAATACCCACAAGCTTTTTTTTGAACTCTTTAGAAGTCCGCTTTGTTAGGAGCCTTGTCTGGTTAAACACTGATACAATAGGTTCTGTTAGGAACCGGTCCTATTAGGGATCACCCAGTTAAGGGATGGCTAGAATACCCGGTTAAGGGTTAAACCATGTTAAAGGTTACCTTGTTAGAGGATTTCAAGAATTCAATGGTTTTGAGTCACCCTGTTAAAGGATTTATAGCAAGCCAGTTAAAGCTACCCTGTGAAGAGATTTCCTGACTATTGAAGTGGTTAGAGATCAACAGGTATTACAATGATCTAGTAACAACACTCAATGCCAATGCAAATCCTCTTTCGCTCCTCTTCACCTTCTGCACTTACACTCTGCAGGTATCACTTCACTCTTCTGGTCTGGCAAGAATCACATATCTCTTCACTTGGATACTCACACACAACTTTTTCCAACAACCTCAGAACGAAAGACAACATCGACCTTATAGGAAAATAGATAGGTCGGTAGCATAAACCCTAAACCCTAAACCTGTTAGGTTAAGGAATTCAAACGGTTCAATCCTAACCATTGAGCACACTGCACTAAATGCAATAGTCTTGATCCAATCTCAAGACATTCTCCATCGTTCATTTTCCACCGATTTCATGGCGACTGATAACCCATCATGCGTTATCACCATTTACAGGCTTCGCACATTCCTGAGGTAGATGGGAACAATCTCCTTCATGGAAGATTCTTCACGTGCACAAGGCTTACGTGGAAACATGATCTATTCTTCATTACCATGCTAACTCATCACACAAAGTCACCGGTTGAGCCGCACAGGCTTAAAGCGCTTCAACCAGAAACCCTGAAATTGAGACTACCAACCGGTAGTCATACAACGCTTCCATGTGTCGGTTCCCATAACCATATGCCGGTTCACCTTGAACAAACACACCGCTTCACTTTGGCACAAATGCTGGTTCACAATGTTATACCAGTTCTCATATATATCGGTTCTCTCCTCTTTAGCATATTGACATCAATGACAACATACAATGTCATTATGTCCTCATACCGGTTCACATAATGCCAACATTATCTCTGGAAGTTAACTCTATTGGATTGTTGTCCATTGATCTTGAGAAGGTTGTAGCCTCTCTGTAGTCAGATTGACTCTATTTGTAATGAGCAGTACGCTCTAGGCAGTGTGCCTTCCTACATGTGCATGCCCCTCATTGTAACACATATTTTTTGCAAAAGTATCATCTGACTGTGGGTAGGCTTCCCACTGTGGTTTTTCCCTTTCTAGGTTTTCCACATACAAATAATGGTGTTATGTGGTATGGTTTCTTTGCATTGATTATCTGTTTATTTGTTAAGTTGCAGTATTTACCGGTATCTGTTTCTGCTTTACCGGTACTTAATTTGGTTAAGGGTTATTGAGTGGATTAAATGTTATAATTTGTTAACAACTGATTCACCCCCCCTCTCAGTTGTTCACCGGTTATCCTAACATTATCACTCCACAATAAGTGGATATGATAAAGTAGTAACAAGATCACACCATAAAAGGTGGAATTCTCTTACACACACTATCCCAATGTGGCACAAACACCCAAGTGTGCCATACCCAAACTACTATGAAATGCATGTACCTAAGTAAACTTAAGTAAGGTGTAACAATATCCAACATGAATAATTAATTACACCAACATTTTGTTTATACCTTGAGTTACTTAGGATCTTAATCTTCCTTTGAATTAGTGTGTTTAAACTCTAGTATGTAGTAAATAAAATAACTCTAAGGTAAAATAAAATAACTCTTAGCGAATAAAAAATAACTCCTTTTTTAATCTAAAATGCATCTACTTAAAAAGTGAGGAGAGGTAATGGTAAAGTTAAATTCTTATAGTGAATAGTATTAAACTTTAGTAATAGTATATAAATAGTAAATGTTTATACTCTTATAATGATATAATGTAGTAAAAATATTTAAGAGTTAATAGCCTCAATTTTAGAAATCTTATTCAAGATTTTAAGGTTTAATAAAATGATAAATCTGTTATGAATTTATATTGGAAACTCTTGCAGTTTTTTATATTAATCATAAATTTTTATTAATTTTTTTATGTTTTTCTTTATTTTTTAAAATTGAAGGTAAACACTTTTGGTTGGAGCTATGAGCAAGTGAGATCATAGATGGGGTGTCTCATCCCCAACATGAATACTTACGATAATATATTTTATGTATTAAAACAACAAAAAAAGATGCCATTGCATTTAACTTAAAACATAATTTAAAACAAACTATAAAATCTTGTGAGCTCACTTGTATGTAAACTATGCAAATGTTAAAAAATAATCTAACTCAATTTTGTAAATGTTGAAAACCTTAACTTTGTAAATCTTGAAAACCTCACTTTTATGTAAATTATGTAAACCTAAAAAATAATTACTCTCATTCAACTTTGTAAATAATAAAAACTAACATTCTAATCACACTTTATACCTTTACCTAACAATTTTTCTATACACACAATTTAATAAATAGTTCCATTCAACTATGTAAATGATTGAAGATGTAATAATTTAATTAAAATGGTATATTGTTAATACTCTTCTACCTTTGCTAGCTAAGTTTCAAGAGTCTCATCCAACTTTATAGCTAAAAAATATTTTGTTTCTAGTCTTTAAAAATGAGATTTAGAATATGTTTATTATTGTAATGAGTAGGGGTAATATGAATTTAATGATACCGTGGTGATTTTGAGGTGATTCGACCTATGTGGTATTTTGATAAAGATTGAGCTAAAATTAAGATAAAATTAGAAAAACTGATTTATTCCATTTTCCTTTCTTAAGGCAAGCTTTCTTTGGTTTATTCAATTTTGCTCCCTTTTTGAAATTTCTTTTTCAATTTATCTCAAGTTGATTTTTTTTTTCAAAATAATTCTTTTTTGATGATTTGATGGCAAATTGATTTATTAATTAAATATGCTAGGATATTTAATTAAATAAATAGGATAATTGATTAAAGAGATTTTGATGATTTATTTAATTAAAAAGATTAATTTGCAATGTGACATTGATGATTTAGGAATTAATTAATTAGGTGCTCAAAATTGATTTAATTGCCTTTGGTTAGAACCATGGTGATGTAGTCGAGATTAGGGGCCCATGGTTATTACAATCTCCTCCAAATCTGAAGAAATCAGTCAATCACATCAAATCACCAGGATTGTGCTTCCTCTTGGAGAATCTCGATCGCTCATCATCTATCAATCTCGACCATCGCTTTCTCTCTGAATTTTTTATAAATTCAGTCTCTCATCTCTCAATCAAAGGAGGCTAGAGATTTTATTGTTATCATGCTATTTTTGCTCTAGAGTCATTGAGAATATTGAATCTTAGCTTATTGCATATTAGCTTAATCATGTTAGCTTAATTTGCTTAATCTTGCATCCATCTAGCTTAATTTTCTTATTCTTGCATTCATATAGATTAAATCCTCCATCTTGGTGTAGTCTATGTTGGTATTATGGATGTGTCACATTAGTTTTATCATTTATGTCAACACTTATCCTTTTGGAGAGCTATGGTTATGTTACCGACACATTGTGTTCACCGGTATGGATAGTGACTTATGCACAGTCACCGACATTTGGTTCGCCAACACTAATGAAGACTTGTTATCATCTGGAGATCACTGTATTATGTCGAAGACATGGTTTGGATATTTGGTTTTGGTGTTTTGGTTATTGGTCTAATCGGGTTGACATATTTGTTGTTACTAGCAAATTGGTCTAGGTTATGCACCGACACACGTTATCTATTCCAGATCAGCACAACACATTATGGAGATGATTTATTGATTGAATATTATTGTAAATGCATTGAGCCGACATGATGCATCACATCTTGTCTTATTTGTAATTGTTTTGAATATTCTTAGTGAGTCGACCTACACATTTGGTCTTAGGCTTGGTATATATGTCAGATCTCATTTGTGAGATGAAAGTAACATAAAATGACATTGTAATAGAGTGTGGTATTTGCTATATGCGAATATAAGCCAAGCTATTCAAGAAGACATCATTCGAAGGTTCAAGGAAGGTTTGAAGGTGATTATCAGAGCTTAACCGGTACTGAATCCAGAATTGGAGATGCTATTTTGAGCAGTACATTATTCTAGGATTTAACCATCCTACTGTAGTCATTGTGACTCCCATTTGAATAGTGTGCTCTAGGCGGTTGACCTTTCTGCATGTGCAGACCCCATTTATGTACACATACTATTTGCAATAGTACCATCTGATTGTGGGTAAGGTTTCCCACCATGGTTTTTCCCCTTAGAGGGTTTCGATGTAAAAAATCTATGTGTTATATGTTGTGGATACTGTTTCTATTTTTATTTCATGCTTTAAGTTTCACCGGTATTGATATTAATTGTTAATTTGTTAACCGACATTGAGATTGGTTTACTGGTATTAATTATCAAGTTTGATTAAGTTATATTTGGGTTAAAATTAATTGACAACTGATTCACCCCCCCCCCTCTTAGTTGCCTTTCGGTCCTAACAATTGGTATTAGAGCCTAGTCCTCTTTTTTGCAGAACCCTAATAGCTTGAGGAGATCCTATGGCAACTAACATTTTCAGGAAGGACAGTCTGAAACTTGATGGAACTAACTATGGTATATGGAAGATTAGAATGGAGACACTTCTGAATTGCATTGGAAGAGATATATGGGAAGTTACAAAGAATGGATATGTTGCTCCTACTCAGAGTCAACCTAATCCATCGAATTTGACCAAGGACTTGGAGAATGATTGCAAAGCAAGAGAAGCACTTTTGAGCATATTATCAGATCAGAAAACCATGGGACTATCAGACCTATCTACTACTAAAGATATTTGGGATAAATTGGAGACTTTGAATGAAGGTGATACCACTGTCAAAATTGATAAACTAGAATGTTACCGAGTCATGTATGATAACCTGAAAATGGAAGAAGATGAAAGAATTTATGCTTTTATGGAAAGAGTTAATGAAATTGTTTTGGGTATACAATGTTGTGGAGGTTCCTTAAGTGAAGATGAAATTTTTTCTAAAGTTTCAAGAGCTTTTCCACTAGCATATAAAATGAAAGTAATTGCTATTAATGAGCTAAGAACAATGCCTAATATATTAGTATCTAGACACACCTTGGTTGGTAAATTGTCAGCATCTGAGCTTGAGGAATTTGGTCCTGTTGCTATAGTGAAGACTAATTTAGCCTTCAAAGAATCATCATCTATATCATCATCATCATTTGATTGGAAAGAACTTTATGCAAAAGAACTTGAAGATATCAGGAAAGAGAATGAAGAACTGGAAGAACTTGAAGCACTATTTGCAAGGAAAATGCCTAAAGGTCCAATTGGAAGTACACATGAAGGCAAAGCATCATTTAAATATTTCAATTGCAATAAAGTTGGTCATATAGCATCCAGATGTCTTGATAGACATGCAAGATTGAGAGAAGAAGCTAAAAGATCATATAAGCATAACCCTAATTATTAGAGATTCATATTTAAAAAGAACAAAGATAAATCATGTTACTATGCTGATGAAGGAGTTACTGATGATTCTGATGAAGAACCGACAGACAATGGATGGGATTTTGTTGCTATAACAAAAGATGAACTGACACCGGTAGAGCATGCCCTGTCAGCTAAAATTGAAGAGAAAGATGAATAGATAATTGATAGCAGATGTTCACATCATATGACTGGTGATAAAAATAAATTATTATCTTTCAAGAATTCAATAGAGGTCTAGTAAGATTTGGCAATGATAAAGCTTGTTGGATCAAAGGAAAAGGTTCTATATCCCTTGATGGTAAGAATAACACTAACAATGTTTATTATGTTGAAGGATTGAAGCATAATCTTTTGAGTGTTGGCCAATTAGTTGAAAAGGGTTTTTAGTTACAATTCAAAGATGGAAAATACAAAATCAGAAACAGAACTGGTTTGGAGATTGCAACCAGTAATCAAACTAAAGGTAACATCTTTCATTTGAATAACAATGATAAGACATGCTTGATTGCACATATTGATGAAAGCTAGTTATGGCATAAGAGACTTTGTCATGTAAATTTTGATTATATTGTGAAGATCAATACTACTAAAGAAGTAAGGGATTTACCTAAGATTGTGAAACCTCATAATCCGGTATGTAAGGAATGTCAAATGGGAAAGCAAGTTAGAACAACTTTTAAGAGTATTTCTAAGAAATCCAATAATGTTCTTGATTTGATTCATACTAACTTGTGTGGTCCGAGAAGAACTAGAAGTTTACAGGAAGATAGGTATTTCATGCTAATCATTGATGATTATTTTAGAATGGGTTGGGTTACCTTTCTCAAAGAGAAATTAGAAGCATTTGGAGAGTTCAAGTTATTCAAGGAAATGGTAGAGAATGAAACCGATAAGAAAATCAAGTGTTTGAGATCTGATCAAGGATGAGAATCTACATCTAAGGAATTTAATACATTCTGTGAAGTGAATGGAATAAAAAGACAACTATCAGTACCTCAGATAGCTCAATAGAATAGAGTTGTGGAAAGGAAGAACATAACTATTCTAGAAGTAGTCGGAAGCATGATATTGGAAGCTAATCTACCTCACATGTACTGGAGAGAAGCAATGAACACAACGATTTACACTTTCAATAGAGTTCACATCAAAGGTGAAGCCACTAAGACCCCTTATGAAGTATGGTTTGGTAATACTCCTAGTCTTAAGTATTTCAGAATATTTGGAAGCAAATGTTATATTAGGAGAGATTAGTATGTTGGTAAATTTGGTCCTAGAAGTGATAAAGGAATATTTCTTGGTTATTCATCTAAGAGCAAGGCATATAGATGTTTCCATAAAATATTGCAGAAGATCATTGAGAGTACTAATGTAAAGATAGATGAACACTTTAGAAGAACTGTAGATTATGAACCACCAATTGAGATGATCATAAATGAACCATTACATAGTGCACCAGTTATAGAATGTTGATCCAGTCACACCAGCATCATCTGAGAATTCCACAGTGACTGAAGAACAACAACATGTAAATAAACCCCGGTATGTAAGACTGAACAACTCAGAAAATCAGATAATTGGGAATAAGTATCAAGGAGTTATGACAAGAGGAATGAAGAGGTATGTTTAATTTCTCAAGTTGAACCAGCCTCTATGATTGAAGCTTGTAAAGATGAACATTGGATAAAAGCAATGGAAGATGAATTGGAACATATTGAAAATAATACTACATGGACATTGGTTCCCTGACCTAAAGACAAAAATGTAATTGGAACTTAATGGGTATTCAGAAACAAACATAATGAAGATTGTAAGGTAATCAGGAACAAAGCAAGATTAGTTTTTAAAGGTTATTCACAGAAAGAAGGAATTGATTATAATGAAACCTTTGAACCGGTAGCTAGACTTGAGGCAGTCAAATTATTTCTTGCATTTGCAGCTCATAAGAACTAAAAAGTATATCAAATGGATGTAAAATGTGCATTTTTGAATGGTGATCTTGAAGAGGAAGTTTACATTAAATAGCCTGATGGATTTTCACTGATAAATGATAAACATGTGGTTTCCAAATTAAGAAAATCTTTGTATGGATTGAAGCAAGCTCCTAGAGCTTGGTATGCTAGATTGGACAATTATCTTTTGAAGCTTGGCTACACTAAAGGTAATGCCGACAACAATTTATTTGTTGATGATATCATTTTTGGTGATAAAGATGGATTATGTAAGGACTTTTCTAATAAAATGCAGGAAGAATTCAAAATGTCTATGATTGGGGAGATAAATTGTTAGGACCAAAAGGCAACTAAGAGGGGGGGTGAATTAGTTGTCAATGAATTTTAACCCAGATATAACTTAATCAAACTTGATATTTAATATCGATAAACCAATCTGAATGCCAGTTAATAGATTAACAGTTAATATCAATACCTGTGAAACTTAAAGCATGAAACAGAAATAGAAACAATATCCACAACACATAACACAAATATTTTTGACGTGGAAACCCTGTAAGGGGAAAAACCATGGTGGGAAACCTTACCCACAATCAGATGATACTACTGCAAATAGTATGTGTACATAAATGGGGTCTTCACATGCAGCAAGGCCAATCGCCTAGAGCACACTGCTCAAATGGGAGTCGCAATGACTACAGTAGGATGGTTAAATCCTAGAATAATGTACTACTCAAAATAGCATCTCCAATGCTAGATTTAGTACCGTTTAAGCTCTAATAATCATCTTCAAACCTTCCTTGAACCTTTGAATGATATCTTCTTGAATAGCTCAGCTTATATTCACATATACCAAATACCACACTCTGTTACAATGTCATTCTATGTTACTTTCATCTCACAAATGGGATCTTACATATATACCAAGCCTAAGACCAAATGTGTAGGTCGGCTCACTAAGAATATTCAAAACAATTACAAATAAGATAAGATGTGATGCATCATGTTGGCTCAATTCATTTACAATAATATTCAATCAATAAATCATCTCCATAACATGTTGTGCTGATCTGGAATAGATAATGTGTGTCATTGCATAACCTAGACCAATTTACTGATAACAACAAATATGTCAATCCGATTAGACCAATAACCAAAACACCAAAACCAAATATCCAAACCATGTCTTTGACATAATAAAGTGATCTCCAGATGATAACAAGTCTTCATCAGTGTCGGTGAACCAAATGTCGGTGATTGTGCATAAGTCACTATCCATACTGGTGAATACAATGTGCCGGTAACATAACCATAGCTCTCCAGAAGGATAAGTTTTGACATCAATGACAAAACTAGTGCAACACATCCATAATACCAACAATATCCCCCTTTGGCATTGGTGGCAACACTAGATGGAAAAACATCTAAGTGTCAAAGCAGAAATACCAAAAACCAAAAACCAACATATCTCCCAAAATAGAGATCAATACCAGAAATCAAAAACCAAAATGCAGAGAGTATAAATTTCTCCCCAATGAATAATCTCCCAAATACTATTTTTCCATAGATATCTCCCCCCCTTTGACATCAAATTCCAAAGCAAAGAAAAATAAGATACTAGAACATACAACCAACTAATTCAATCAATTATTATAACCAACTACTCCCCCTGAGAAGTAGCTCTCCTCCATCAAAGCCAGAAAAAGGTTTCTTTGTTAGTTTCTGTCGGTTTGATGCAAAAATTCAACTATCTAAGTTTCTACCAGTGAGGGTTTACCCCAATTTGTTCTCTAAGATATTCAAAAGCTTCTTTAGGTAGAGGCTTTGTAAAAATATCTATAATCTGCTCTTTAGTATTCACATAAACCAATTTCACTTCATTAGCTTCAACATTCTCTTTCAGAAAATTGTATTTGATAGAAACATGTTTAGTTTTAGAGTGAAATACCAGATTCTTTGATATATCAATGGCTACTGAATTATCATAGTAAATGATTATAGGCTCTTTGCATTTTACCTTTCTGTCCTTCAACATTTGTTTTATCCATAATACCTGAGTACAATTAGTTGTCATTATAATATATTCTGATTCTGCTATTGATAATGATGTACAAGTCTGCTTCTTGCTCAACCATGAAATCAATCTGCTACCAAGAAAGAATGCTCCATTGGTGGTGTTTTTTCTATCATCAACATCTCCTACCCAATTAGCATTTGTGTATGCACATAAATCAAAATTTTAATCTCTAGGATACCATAAACCAAGATTTGTTGTGCCTTGTAGATACCGAAAAATCCTTTTCACTATTGATTCATGATTTTCTTTAGATTTACTCTGAAATATTGAGACAATACATATTGCATTCATTATATCAGGTCTTGTTTGAGTCAAATACAGTAAACCTCCAATCATAGATTTGTATCTTGTCGGATTAACAGAAGCCAAATCATCCTTCAATGACAATTTATCAGTTGTAGTCATAGGTGTACTTACTGGTTTAGATTTTTCCCTACCAAACTTCTTCAATAGTTCCTTCAGATATTTAGTTTGACATATGAATATACCTTTATTAGTTTGTGAAATCTACAATCCTAAAAAGAATTTTATCTCCCCAAACATAGACATTTCAAATTCTTCCTGCATCTTATTAGAAAAGTCCTTACATAATCCATCTTTACCACCAAAAATGATATCATCACCAAAAACTTCAATAACCAAGATGCCATCATTAGTCACTTTGTAGTATAAGTTGCGGTTGACATTACCTTTAGTGTAGCCAAGCTTCAAAAGACATTTGTCGAATCTAGCATACCAAGCTCTAGGAGATTGTTTCAATCCATACAAAGCTTTCCTTAATCTGCAAACCATATCTTTACCATTTGTCAGTGAAAATCCATCATGTTCTTTAATCTAAACTTCCTCTTCAAGATCACCATTCAGAAATGCACATTTTACATCCATTTGATATACTTTGTAGTTCTTGTGAGCTGCAAATGCAAGAAATAATCTGACTGCCTCAATTCTAGCTACTGGTGCAAATGTTTCATTAGAATCAATTCCTTCTTTCTATGAATAACCTTTAAAAACTAATCTTGCTTTGTTCCTGATTACCTTACCATCTTAATTAAGTTTGTTTCTGAATACCCATTTAGTTCCAATTACCATTTTGTCTTTAGGCCGGGGAACCAATGTCCATGTATTGTTCTTTTCAATTTGTTCCAATTCATCTTCCATTTCTTTTATCCAATGTTCATCTTTACAAGCTTCAATAAAAGAGGTTGGTTCAACTTGAGAAATTAAACATACCTCTTCATTTGCTATTCTTCCTGATGCTCTGCAAAAAGGATTAGAAAATCTGTTTGATGGCAACACACACAAGAGCACAAGAAACAAACGTTAGTGTTAGCAACAAAAGATTATCCTAAACAGGCATATCAAGAGAGATATTAAGCATGAAATAGAAAGCATATAAACATAGAATGAAATAGCTAATCAAGATGCTCATAGTTGCTCCTCCCTTGTTCCTCTCCTCTCCAAGTCCCAAATGAGTGTAGCTCTCAGCTTTTAGCACTAGCCATGGATGCCATATGGAGATTCAAGATGGTTGAATATGATAAGCAAATACTATGCAAGAGTAGATAGTGATGCTATGAAAAAGCTCTATGCTAATGCCAGTATAACAACAATACTCTAAATGCTTCTTTTTTTTGCTTGAGGAGAAGGGTTCTATTTATAGAAGAAATAGAGAAATGAAGGGTTAAGATTGAGCAATCTTAACAAGGGTTAGGATTGAAAGTTGGGGATCCATGTGCACAATTGGCACCAATAAAATGGTGACAAGTTTCAACATAGGATTGGGTTGAGAGAAGAGGTTGGAGGCATTAAAGGCCTGAGAAGACCTCATGGTTATCTAGAAGGTAAGGGTCAAGCCTAAATTAGGATTACCCACTGTATTAGGAGTTAATGCAAGGATAAACCTTTGTGCAAATGATTAAGAGATAATCATGGTCAAAGCATTAAAGGCTTGATGAGACCCTTGGGTTGGGTAGAGGTTGAGTCAAAACAAATGTTTTAACCATGTGGGAGGGTTTGAGGTAACCATTAATGGTTATTGGAGACTTTGGGGATTAAGTGGTTGAAGGTTGAAAGCCTTCAATGGTTATCAAAGACTTTGAGCCATTTAGTGGTTGAAGGTTGGAAGCTTTCAAAGGTTATCCAAGACTTTGAGGGTTAATTTGTTGAACACACAAAGCATTAATTGCTTTTCAAAGACTTTGGAGTCTTTGAGAAGTGACTCCAATTTGCTTAGGAATGTGACAATATTTAGGGGATGGATTAGGCTAATTAGGAAGGGTTTAGAAGAATCTAGAAGGGGTTTAGGCATACAAGTGGATTTTGTAGGAAAATGCAAGTGGGAGAAATTTTGGTATTTTCAATTAAAATAAAATCATTTATTTCAATTAAATGGTGTAAGTTGAATTTGGATAAATATTTAAATAAATATTAATTTATTTAAATGAGAAAAAGAAGATAAAGCATTTAAAATGCTTGAAGACTTTGAGGGAAACCATTAAAGGCTTGAAGACTTTAAGGAAAACCATTAAAGTCTTAAGAAGATTATAGAAGGAAGCCATCAAGTTTGAAGACTTTAAAGCCATCAAGTTTGAATACTTTAAGGGAAACCATTAAAGGTTTCAAGTGGGTGAGGATAAATAGGATTTTAAATAAATAATTTATTTAAAATAGTTGTGCAACTTGCTTTTGTAGGAAAATACAAGTGGGTGGAGGATAAAGGTGATTTAAATAAATTATTTATTTAAAATAATTGTGCAACTTGTATTTGTAGGAAAATGCAAGTGGGTGGAGGATAAAGGTGATTTAAATAAATGATTTATTTATTTAAATGTGAGAGGTGGGATTTTGGGGGTTTTAAATAAATATTAATTTATTTAAATGTGAGAGAAGATTTAATTAAATAAATATGATTTATTTATTTAATTAATGGTCTGAATTTGGTTAAGTGAATTAAATCAAATAAATTGAATAATTTATTTAATTAATAGGAGAATAGGGTTAAGATGAATTAATTAAATATTAATTTAATTAATTATTAATTGATGGTTAAATAATCAAATAAATACTAAGTATTCATTTAATTAAGTGGACAGATTTATGTGACTACATTTGCCCCTCTTTGAGACGGTGCGGTTTATCGCGTCGTTTCAAAGAAAGAAAAATAGGTGTGAAGAAATGCCCCATAAAATGTAAATTTAATGGGTGGTATGCCCCCTCGAGAGATGGGCCGATTTTTTTTTTGAAAAATCGGGCGATCTCTCGAAAAAGAATGAAAAGTGGAGGGGAGGTAGAATAGAAGAAATTAGAACTAATGATGAAAGAATGGGAGAAAATGGAGTGAATATGAAGAAACAACAAGCCAGCGAGTACCCTGAGGTCATGCAAGAGATACATAGCAGATGTAGTGTGGGGTTTGGATTGATGCTATACAATTGATCAAAATTGGTTGGACAATCTGGTGCAATCGGTTTAATTGCCCCGGTCAAGTCAAAGCGTGACAGTTGATGTCAGTTGGTCGCTTGGACATGATAAAGTCTGAGTAAGTGAATCAAAGTGACCTGATGTGACTTAGACAATTGATGTAATTGCCCGATGAAGTCAAGGTATATGAAGCAAAATACTCGTTGAGACGTAGACAATTGATGTAATTGTCCGTTGGATTGTGTTTGATTGGTTGATCAATTGATAGTGTGTGTGTGTGAGATGGATGGTTGTGGGGAATCATGGCAGCCCCGTTGAGACTAGGTTATTGTGATAAATGCCTGATGTAGTCTAGGATTACCATAATCGATTACCTGTTGAGACCCGAAGATACTTGATCAGAGTATCTGTTGATAGTCTAGGTGTGTGGGAGTCGATGTACCTGTGCAGAGAGAGTAACTTGCTTGGCTTATTGGATGACTTAGGATAGGAAACACAATCCCTCCTATTTAGAGATGGATGGTGATGAACGTGGCTTGATTAGGTTGATTGGGACACGATGAAGGATATGTGATGTTGATTATTGAGATGGGGAGGGTTGGGGGGGTTCGATGTTAGAAGAAATGGAGGACCTATGACTCATTCCTATGGAAGAAGAGGAAAATAGAGTATGCATTATTATGACTATGTATGCATGATATGTATCTATTATGAATGTATGGATGGGTGGAATGCAATGGAATGCAATATATACAGATGAGATGGAATGACGATCCATAGTGCTCTATTTTCATCATTGAGCTTTTAAATGTTGGAAGAGAATACAAGCATCTTGACATAATGATTCAAGATGACCAGAGTATTTCTTACATGGATTTTTATATAGCAAGTTAATACAAGCAACTTGATATAATGGATCAAGTTGACCTGAGTATTGCTTGCGGAACAGACAAGGATTATCTCCGTTCATGCATGACTTGGATCGTCCTCCTTGATCTTAGGCTGATCATATCCTGAGACAAGTGCATACCGTACAAAGAAATAAAACCTTTATCCAGTTTGGACGAGGTAGGAGGAACCAAAGGAAGAGCATTGTACCTGCAAACAAACAGTATATACATAAAGAATAAAGAATAAGGATCCTTGGTAATGGTTCATGCTCATATGGTCGAGGTATACGCTGTAGTCAGCAAGCCGTAGTGATCTATGACTATATTTTTGCATAAGATCATGTAGCTTGGTGAACTTCCCACGTAGACACCATTAGTACATGCCCCAGAACTTCATCGGAAATAATGCGCAAATGATACAAACAATGCTAAAAGATTCTGATACAGATAAACAAACAATTGAACTCACAAATCAACCAAGTATTTGATAGCTTAACATAATTTTCTTGTCAAAGAAAATGTCATCTTGTCTTTGTTTTGATAAGGAAGGATGCATCCTTGTTTAAAGACAGGTTTGGATTTGTTAATGTCGATTGTGTGGTTTGATTGGTAAATGGTCATTGTGTGAGTATTTTGTCAATGTTTATTTTGTATCTGATCGGATAAATATGTACAAGGTGTTGCCATGTTTTTGTGTGATTTTTGATGGGTTTTCTGATGTTTTTTGGATTTTGTGAAACAATTTTGAATGTTTTTGGTATTTTGAGAGTCATTTTTGAATGTTTTTGATATTTTCTGATGATTGCCTGAATGAAGAGCGTAATGAATCATATGAGACAATGTAGAATCCACTTCCTTCACGAGGGTAAGGGTATTGCCCCCAGTTTGTAGACCTGACTATGAAAAGGTGGGATGCTAGACGCATGGAGTATTTTCTTAATTGCAGATCAAATAACAAGCCATGGTTTGGATGGATGGATGTATGTGTGCATGAATGTGATCGCAATGAGGCTGAAAGATACTGGAGCCATTGCCTTTATGAGTGGCGCCTGTTTGCCAGGTTTTCACCATCGCACTTACCCAAGGTGCCACCGGAGTGGTTGTTCACCGTTTGGATGCATGATTTTTCTTTACTTTTTTTTTGTTTTGAATGGTTTTGTATTTTCTTTAGGACATTTTCTGAATGTTTTTGATATTTTCTGATATGTAGGGGAGCCTGATGCTCTGTACACCTTAGGTATAAAATCTTTTGAGGTGCATGCTATTGATTGGATCTGCAAGCGGTTCTCCTTCTGAAGTAGCCAACTGATATGCCCCGGACCCGAATACAGCAGTGACAACATATGGGCCGAGCCAATTTGATTCAAACTTGCCTTGATGTTCTCTATTTGGTTGGTTGCGAGGATTTTCGCGAAGAACAAGATCACCTACCTCAAATGTACGAGATCTAACTCGGTGATTGTAGCTTCTACTCATGCGCTGCTGATAGGCTTTGAGGTGATTGTATGCAGCTTGTCGCTTCTCATCAAGTAGCTCCAAGTCCTGAAGGCGTGAGACTCTGTATGCGTCATCATCAATGAGATTATGCAAGGAAACTCGTAATGATGGTATCTCAACCTCAATAGGTAAGATAGCTTCGGCACCATAGATCAATGAATAAGGAGTTGCACCTGTAGGGGTCCGAATGCTAGTTCGATATGCCCATAGCGCTGGATTCAATTGAACATGCCAATCACGACCGGCATCATTGACTGTCTTCTTTAGGATCCTCAATATGTTTTTATTGGATGCTTCGGCCTGACCATTGCCTTGTGGGTAATAGGGAGTGGAAAAGCGGTGTTGGATATGAAATTTCTCACAAAGCTCACGAACATCCTGATTTTTGAAAGGAAGACCGTTATCTGTGACAATGGACATGGGCACACCATACCGACAGATGATGTAATTGAGGATGAATGAGGCGATCTGCTTGCCGGTGACTTGGGTAAGTGGAACAGCTTCGATCCACTTGGTGAAATATTCGGTGGCGGTAATAATGAATTTATGGCCATTGGATGAAGATGGATGGATTTTACCCACAAGATCAAGACCCCATTGACAAAAAGGCCATGGTGTTGTGATTGGTTGCAGTTCTTGAGCTGGTGCATGTATTAGGTCGCCATGAACTTGACATTTTTTGCACTTCCTGACAAAGTAGTAGGAATCCTTTTCCATAGATGGCCAATAGTATCCAGCTCGCATGATCTTCTTGGCTAGTGATGGACCACTTGAGTGAGTCCCGCAAATTCCTTCATGTACCTCTTCCAAAGCCTTTGTTATCTCACCTTGTTCTAGACATCGAAGGAGAGTACCATCAAGACTGCGTCGGTATAGGGTTTCGGCAATAATGGTATATCGAGCAGTTTGGCGAATGAAGGTTTTACGTTGGTTATTTGATTGGTTGGGAGGAAGGGTGTGATCGCGGAGATAGGTGTAGAACTCACCGTACCATGGGGATTCAGAACCAACAAGGCAACATATCATTTCAGATTCGGGGATATCATAAGCGGGGATCCAAAGTTGTTCTACCAAGAACTCGTAGCGTGTTGAATTCTGTGGAAGATCTAAGAGAGATGCGATAGTAGCCATAGCGTCAGCAGCTCGATTCTGATCTCTTGGTATCTGTTCAAAAGTAATAGTAGTAAATGATGTCTTTAGAGTGTCCACCATTTGCTTGTATGGCATGAGTTTATCATCTTTGGTCTGATACTCATCTGTTGCTTGTCGAATGACTAGTTGGGAATCGCCATATACTTGCAATTTTTTTAATTTCCATTGTATGGCTAATCTGAGTCCTGTGATCAAGGCCTCATACTCTGCTATGTTGTTTGTGCATGGAAATGTGAGCCTATAAGACTTCGGGATGCTATCACCTTGAGGCGTGATAAACAGAATACCTGCCCCCGAGCTGTGCCTAGTGTATGAACCATCAAAGTATAATTTCCATGACTGTGCTTCTGTAATCATGAATATCTCTTCATCTGGAAAATTGGAAATGAGAGGATGATCACCTATGAGAGGTGCATCGGCCAACTGATCTACAATAACCTGACCTTTGATAGCTTTACGGTCCACATACTCAATGTCAAATTCACTTAGAATCATTACCCATTTGGCCAAGCGACCTGTCAATGCTGCTTTGCTGAGTAAATACTTGAGTGGATCAATCTTTGCAATGAGTTGTACCTTGTTTGTTAATAGATAGTGCCGCAATTTAGTGGCTGCCAGGATTACTGCTAGGCAAGCTCGCTCAATAGGTGTGTAATTGAGTTCATAGCCAACCAGTGTACGAGAGATGTAGTATACAGCACACTCTTTGCCTTCTGCATTATGTTGTGCCAGTAATACACCTAATGCTGTACTTGTCGCTGAGATATAAAGTAACAACGGTCTACTTGGATCTGGTGGCATCAACAATGGTGGATTCATGAGATAGTCTTTAAGCGCCTGAAATGCTTGCTGGCATCGGGCATCCCACTGAAAGCGGATGTTCTTGTGTAGCAGGTGTGTGAAGGGGTGACACTTATCAACCAATTGTGCAATGAATCTGCGGATGGATTGAAGCCGTCCTTGTAGTGTCCTTAGCTGACTGATATTCCTTGGAGGTGGCATGTCCATGATTGCCTTAACCTTTGCTGGATCGACCTCAATACCTTTGCTTGAGACAATGTATCCTAGAAGCTTCTCGGAGGTCACTCCGAAGACACATTTCTTTGGGTTGAGTCGAACATGGTATTGTTCCAGTCTATCAAAGATTTTATCTAAGATGTGAAGATGTCCTTCTCTAGTAAGTGATTTTGCTAGTAAATCATCCACATAATCTTCCATCATAGTATGCATCATGTCATGGAAGATGGTGGTCATTGCTCTTTGATAGGTCGCTCCTGCATTCTTTAGACCAAAAGGCATTACATTCCAGTAGTATGTGCCCCATGGACATGTGAAGGCTGTCTTATGTTGGTCCTCTGGTGCGATCTTTATTTGATTGTATCCTGAAAAGCCATCCATGAGTGAAAGCATGGCATGTCCTGCTGTTAGATCCACTATGATGTCAATATTTGGTAGAGGGAAGTCATCCTTAGGACATGCCTTATTCAGATCTCTGAAGTCAGTACAAATTCGGATGCCCCCTTTTGGTTTGCCGACTGGTACAATGTTGGAGATCCATTCTGCATAATCAATTGGTCTAATGAAACCAACATCCAGGAGTTTCTTGAGTTCTGTTTTGACTAGCACTGCAATTTGAGGATGCATCTTACGAAGCTTCTGCTTGACAGGTTTGGCTCCTTTTGCTACTGTGAGATGATGCATGACTAAATCAGGATCAAGCCCAGGCATGTCTGCATGTGACCATGCAAAGTTGATCTGACGCTGTTGGAAGAACTCTATAAATTGAGGTTGTTCCTCTGGAGTGAGAAGAGATGCCAGATGTATGATATGAGGGTTTTCAGGAGTCCCCACATTGTATTCTTTAGTCTCCTCAATGAGAATCGTCGATCGTTCCTGTTGTGTACTAGCAGGGAGAATTTCAAACCCTTCATCCTCAAGTGCCTCAGAGAGGTTTTCACCGTTGGATACGCTCTTTCTTTTTACTTTTGTTGGATCAAACAGTGCCACAGTGTGGTTTTCACTGGAAGATCCATGTTTTAATGTTATATTTTTGCAGCTGAAGGGTTTGGCATCCGCCCCGAAGTATGCTGCGCTATTAAGTTCAATGGCGAATCCAGTTTTGTGATCCCCGCTTGGTAGATTATCCCTTAATTCCAAAAAGTCAATGATAGCCTCATCATTTTGGAAGAGGTCAAGACATGGGGGATTTGG
Source organism: Cryptomeria japonica (assembly GCF_030272615.1). Classification (NCBI taxonomy): domain Eukaryota; kingdom Viridiplantae; phylum Streptophyta; class Pinopsida; order Cupressales; family Cupressaceae; genus Cryptomeria; species Cryptomeria japonica. The sequence continues at coordinate 718,750,228 of NC_081413.1, read as the reverse complement.
TTGGTTCCATTCGATGAGTTCAGGGTGGATAATGGGCATTACTTCATCGATTAAGTTAAGTGCGGGAGATGTATCAGTGAGGGTTAAGACAGTGTGGTGAAGGTCGTTGATGGTACTCTCCCTGTCAGAATCAGGCGTAGGATGAGACGTAGGGTCTGTGGAAGATGTTTCCAGCTCAGGTACCCAAGTGGTCTTTATCTGTGCTTCTCCGTAAACAGGGATGTCTTTGCGGGGTGGAGGTGGTGATGTGTCTTCCTCATCTGAAGTGTTAAGTTGCACTGAATCGAATTCCCACTCATGTGAGTCGGTCTCTGAATCACTCTCCAGCATCCGATTGCTATACCATACTGGGATGTCTTTGGAGTTAAACACGGCAGGTGTGATTGGTTTATGTATCCTTGTAGTGATCGGTGCTGCAGGAATTGTGATGGGGTTTAATGGATTTGTCACTGGAAGTATCGGTAATGGTGACTCAGTGGCTTCTGCTGGAACTACTGGTGCCATAGATGCTGCTGCGGGTTCCAATATAGTTGCTGCTACAAATGGTGTTGCTGATAGGATTACTGGTTCGTTTGATGGGATGAGTGACATTGGTGATGGTGGAGTTGTGAGCCTTGAGGGGGCAGTGGGGATAGTGCTTGATGGTGCTTTGATTATGAAAGGTATCCTCTTTGCAGTAGGTGGGCAAAATGGTTTGCTGGGTTTTCCTTTGAATCTGAGTTTAGGAAGGATCTCTTTTTCAAAGCCAAGGCCTATATTACCTTTGGGCTTGAATTCTGGTAGTAGAGGTTCGTGTCGTCCTTGTTTGCAGTATCCCAAAGCACTCTGACCATCATATCCCATTCTTTGCATAATGAGGAGGCCTTTGCCATATTGTTCCGTAGGAAGTGTAACTTGCGGTTTGTCAGTGGTGATGGGATCTTTATAGATCCAGTCCGCCAGGTCCTCATCTTGTGTCTCTTCCTCTTGACTCTTTCCAAGAATGAAAGGCGTTAAGGCACATGGAGGCGTGATTAGTGGTTGCTGGAGCAACTGCTGTGGTTTACCATGTGTTCTAGGAGAAGTGGGCATTTGTCCCACACAAAAGAGCTGACTCAAGTTGTATTCTCCAGGACCTTCCTCTGTGATTTTCATCTTAAGCTTTTCTTGCTTGGGTATAGGGGTGTTTGAACTAGCAAGAGAGGCGGGATTTACATATGATGTGGAGGAAATGGCTTCCCTATTATTAGGAACAGTAATTTCTGGTTGATGGCTGATATTATGGCAAAATGCAAAAGGATTTGCATCACCCAGGATTGTGATCTCTGCACCATTATGTGGGAACTTGATACATTGATGGTAGGTAGATGGAACGGCTTGCATGGCATGTATCCAAGGTCTCCCTAATAATAGATTATATGGTAGAGGAAGGTCCAGAACCTGACAAATGATGTGCTTTACCACAGGGCCCACTCGGATTGGTAGTACCACAGCTCCTTTGGATGAACGCTCTGCATCATCATAGGCCTTGATGGTGATCTTCTTGCGAGGATCCACTGATTCTATTGCATATCCCAATGCTGTGACCAACTGTAGTGTGCAAATGTTTAGGCCTGCTCCATTATCGATCAAGACTCGCTTGATCCTGTGTTGGTTGACAAAGCCTTCAATGTGGAGTGAGGCGTTATGAGGTTGTTGGAAAGAAGAGTTGTCACTTTCAGAAAAAGTGAGACAAGGTGATGACTTTAGATTTCCAACCATGGCTTGAAATTGGTCCGTGTTCAGGTTTGCAGGGACTGACGCTTCTTGGAGTGCTTGATCCAAGATTGTTTTATGAGATGGTGATAGGCGTAATAGCTCTAAAATGGAAATGAGCGCAGGCGTTTTATCTAATTGTTCCACAAGATTGTACTGCTTTGGGATGGAGGTGGTGCCTTGTGGAGCTGCCTTGATGGTAACTTTGCCACGACGTGTAACAACATTGCAATTTGAGGTGGGATTTTTGAAGGTGATAGTTGCAATTTGTTCACTGGCATCATACAGGTGATTGACAGTGTAATTATACGCAGCTTGCGTATAATCAGTGGTATCAGGACCTCGTCTAGACGTGGAAGGACCCCTTTGATCTTGTGATGGAAGTGGATTTTTGAACATCTGATGATCATTATTGGTCGTTTTCGGATCATGTCCTTCAATCTCAATTTCTCCTCGATCAATAAGATCTTGAATGAGATCTTTCAATCGGTGACAATTACTTGTCTTGTGTCCTCTTCCTTGATGAAACTCACAGTGTTCAGTATCTCGCCACCACGCTGGTTTGACCTGAGGTTCATAGTTGGATAGCTTAGGTAGAGTGATCAAATTCTGAGAAATGAGTTGTCGCATCACTGTTTCAATGGGTTCCCCTAAGGGAGTGTATGTGCGTTTTTGTTTTTGTGGACGGGGTCTTGGTTCATCTTGAGATGTGATGCGACCTTGATTAGGAAGCACATTTGTGTTATTTTGAGGTGGAGGATTTTGTCCTGCAAATCGAACCACAGGTTGTGCATTTTGGACAGTCCGAGCGTCCACAACTCCATCGTTAACGATATTCTTATTCTTGTTCCAGAAGTTCGGTTTATCACTATTGAAACGCGGGCGAGGACCATCTTTGGTTTCATTAAAGATTTTGATGAGTCCTTTTTTGATGAGTGCCCTTTCACATTTTATACCCTTGGTGATCATATCGTTAAAAGAGTCTGTGTCTTTGACATCCAGGTGAAATTCAATTTCTTCGTTTAAGTTGGAAATGAAAATTTCCACTAGTTCTCGTTCAGGTAACTGAAGAGAACGTCTGCTAGACATTTGGCGCCATCGTTGCAGGAATACTGAGAATAATTCACCTGGTTTTTGTTTGGTGTTGCATAGATCAGCCATGGTGATGTCGCGTTCAATATTATAAGAGTAATGAGATAGGAACTTCTGGATGAGTTCCTCAAATGTTCTTATGCCACCTGGTAGTCGGGAAAACCATGATGTGGTGGTTCCTCCCAAGCTTTGGGGAAAAAGGCGCATTAGGTATGTGTCCTCATAAGCCACTTCAAGACAAGCGGAATGAAATTCTCGGACATGATCGCGGGGATCTCCCTTTCCTCTATATTTTTTGAATTTTGGTGTTTCAAACCCGCGTGGAAAGGGTGGCATATAAAGATTCCTATCAAACGGATAGGGACAGATGTCGTTAAGTGAAAATTGATTGGTCTTAACACCACTATGAAGTTGTTGGGCGAGATTCGCGACTTGTTGCCGCAACATCTCCATTTCATTTGGAGGAGGAGGTGGTGGGTTACCTCGAGGGATGTTATATCTGATGGGATCTCTACGCCTTTCCTCCTCATGGTGACTTTGTCTTTCTGATGCTTGTCTTAATTGGGCAAGATCAAAGTCTGAGGGGAGTTTGGCTCCTTCTTGAGCAAGTTTTAAGAAGTGAGCATCCGCATTGCTCCTTAATATTTCATCAAATAATCTGTTGAAGTGAGGGTTATGCTGAGCCCTTTCGATTGTTGAAGGAGTGGGAGTACTTGGGTTTTCATCAGTTACAATTCCTCCAAGTGCTTCTTGAAATTCATTGAGGTTGTCTTCTTCTTCCTCAATTTCTATTTCTCGTTGCCTTGATCGCGATCGGGTTTGAGCCATTTTGTTTGTAAGTTTGTGTTGAAGTTGATTGAAGATGATGATGAGTGGTGATGAAATGCAAGATTGATTGGTTGGTGATTCGTGTTGTATGGGGATCTCTAGCACTTTTAAGGTAGATGTAACCGAAATTCTTTTCTTTGAATTGCTTGTTTGTTTGATAAGTTTGGATGTGATAAGGTGTAGAGAAATCTGAGATGTGTTACAGATTTTGACTACCTAGCAATGAGAGGATTCACTCATGAACTAGTTTTAACCTGCGTAGATGTGTCTCTTAGGATGAGCTTATCCTAGATGTAGAAACAATCTAAAAGTGATGTGATGTGTTTTGATTTCAAGCAATATCTAAAAAAGGATCTTGGGACAAGAACCTCTGAATGTTTTGAGAGTTTTGGGATGAATTGATGATGAAGTGATGATGTATGAGTGGGATGATGGATGGAAATGTTTTCAACTTTCAATAAAAACTTTGTGTTACAAATGGGACAAACTCTATCTCTTCCCTTTCGGGCGTTGGTGGCACTTCTCGAGCTGTGTTGTAGGTGATACAGATGTTTGGGAAGAAGTTGGGATTAATCTTTCCTCCTTGATTTTTGTGATAACTCAGAGCTCTATATTGCATAAAAGCTCTGCGGTTCAATAATTCTGAATCAAACTCATTTGTTTTACCTTGAAGGTATAGACGCATGCGATGTAGAAAGACTCTATGTGAGACAAAGATTCATCTATTGAGATAGAAGAATTTCCTCCTTTTGATCAAAGCCTTTGAGCTTAGTGGTCTCCTTTTCAAGGTGATATTCTGATGACACTTCTTCTTTCGCAAGATGTGAAGAATGGTCATAAATTTTTGATTCTTTGTTTGTTTGTACCTTGTTTTTGATGTTTTTGGTTGTGTTGACAGATGTTGGATGAATACTTTGTTTTTGGGATTGATTTTCTGATTTTTCTTTGACAAGAAAACAAAGCAAGCACACAAACACAAGAATGTTGCCTCAAAAGGCACAAATGAGTATGGGTCTAGATCAACCCAATCCTTGGACTTGTTTTTGACCCTTCCTTTAGATTTATTTTAAGGTGTAATTCCAAAGCCTGAAGTCGGCTCAATTTGCACTAGGTCTGTAAAACGAACACACTTCAAACACTCTTTATCCCTAAGGTCAAATGGCCAGTTGTGATAAATTTAGCCCACATCTTGATATTTCTTCGACTTTGGTACTACATACCTTATGAATCCCGCCATGGCAGGTAAGGATGTGATATACTAAGTCTTGCACGAGCATAACAAATAGATGATCCCTATGATGGGGGAGTCACCACTTTTATCAAGCCACAAGTGACTTTTCAAAAAGCTATGTTTCTACTCAAGGAAATATGTATGGTGAGTATCTTGGGAGCAAAACCATCTATGCTCTTGCACTAAATTATACCTCAAATATCCTCAATCAATAGAACAGGTGGGCTACTACTTAAAGGTGTTTAGTCATGTTCGATGGCTTTGGACATAAGTTCATTCTGCAGTGACTCACTTAAGAGCCTTGTAACTGGTGGTGGGGCCCATTTGTCCTTTCGGCCAGTTACACTGTAGGAACAGCTATACCCAAGGCTACAGCTTTCGCTCTCACCTGATTTCTATAGCGGCTCGAAGGATTTACCGCTCGAGGTCGTTCCCAAGAGTATCGATCCCTTGGCAGGCCTCTCTTAAAAAGATAAAATGTGAGTGTTACTAACACTTTTCTCTTGCACCTAGGACCACGAAAGCCAAGGGAGAGGATAGTGTGTGTTAGAAGTAGGACCACTCGACCAACTCTTTGCACAAGTGTGCCAAGCACGAAAAACACCTGTTCTTTTTAATCTATCATTGCAATGTGATCTAACTATTTGGAGATGTTGCTCCAACAATCATGGTGTTCTTTTTAATTTTCAAAGGCAATTGTTTGAGTAAACTAGAATTTGCAAATCCTGGTCAACTTAATGAAAAACACGTTTGCATGAAGTAAGATTGCTTTAAAAATGAGACAAGTTGATTGTGAATTTTATTTGCACCAAAAATGGAAGTGTGGATTGTGAGTTTTATCTTGATGCAAGAAATAAAATTTGCCTTGTTGATTTTAAGCACCAAAATGAAGTTTGTTTCCTAACTAAAAAAAAAATAAAGTTGTTTTTGTATAAGTTTGTGGTTCTTTTTACCTTTGAACAATGAAATTCTTTTTAAGAGCCCCAAACAAATGTGTGATTCTTTTTCAAAAGCCCAAATTTGAAATGTGAAGTTAATTTTAAACCAAAATAAAAAGTGAATTCATTTTTAAAACCAACTTCAAAAACAAGTTAGTAAAAAATATAAATCTACTCTTTAATCTAATTTAAATCTGCACAAAAGAGAAAAATAGTTAGTAAAATCTGCCTATTTGGTGGGCTTCTACAAGCCTAAATTTTTTTTTTTTTTTTTTTTTTGGTTACAAGGTGATTTGTACAACGTTTTGTTACAATAGCGCTAGTCTGCGTTTGAACAGAGGCACTATTTAACACAAACGTATTAAAAGAAAGGGAAAGACAGAGAAGGGAAAAGCACTGAAACAGGGGGAATAGCGCCAAAATAATGCCAAACGCACCAAAACAGTGTCAAAATCGCAACCTGTGTGACATTTTCAACATTCAAACATGTTATTGGTTAAAAAAAAAAATGATCTTTTTGGTGTTTGGATTCACGTCGGGTTCACCAAATGATGCTCTGCAAAAAGGATTAGAAAATCTGTTTGATGGCAACACACACAAGAGCACAAGAAACAAACGTTAGTGTTAGCAACAAAAGATTATCCTAAACAGGCATATCAAGAGAGATATTAAGCATGAAATAGAAAGCATATAAACATAGAATGAAATAGCTAATCAAGATGCTCATAGTTGCTCCTCCCTTGTTCCTCTCCTCTCCAAGTCCCAAATGAGTGTAGCTCTCAGCTTTTAGCACTAGCCATGGATGCCATATGGAGATTCAAGATGGTTGAATATGATAAGCAAATACTATGCAAGAGTAGATAGTGATGCTATGAAAAAGCTCTATGCTAATGCCAGTATAACAACAATACTCTAAATGCTTCTTTTTTTTGCTTGAGGAGAAGGGTTCTATTTATAGAAGAAATAGAGAAATGAAGGGTTAAGATTGAGCAATCTTAACAAGGGTTAGGATTGAAAGTTGGGGATCCATGTGCACAATTGGCACCAATAAAATGGTGACAAGTTTCAACATAGGATTGGGTTGAGAGAAGAGGTTGGAGGCATTAAAGGCCTGAGAAGACCTCATGGTTATCTAGAAGGTAAGGGTCAAGCCTAAATTAGGATTACCCACTGTATTAGGAGTTAATGCAAGGATAAACCTTTGTGCAAATGATTAAGAGATAATCATGGTCAAAGCATTAAAGGCTTGATGAGACCCTTGGGTTGGGTAGAGGTTGAGTCAAAACAAATGTTTTAACCATGTGGGAGGGTTTGAGGTAACCATTAATGGTTATTGGAGACTTTGGGGATTAAGTGGTTGAAGGTTGAAAGCCTTCAATGGTTATCAAAGACTTTGAGCCATTTAGTGGTTGAAGGTTGGAAGCTTTCAAAGGTTATCCAAGACTTTGAGGGTTAATTTGTTGAACACACAAAGCATTAATTGCTTTTCAAAGACTTTGGAGTCTTTGAGAAGTGACTCCAATTTGCTTAGGAATGTGACAATATTTAGGGGATGGATTAGGCTAATTAGGAAGGGTTTAGAAGAATCTAGAAGGGGTTTAGGCATACAAGTGGATTTTGTAGGAAAATGCAAGTGGGAGAAATTTTGGTATTTTCAATTAAAATAAAATCATTTATTTCAATTAAATGGTGTAAGTTGAATTTGGATAAATATTTAAATAAATATTAATTTATTTAAATGAGAAAAAGAAGATAAAGCATTTAAAATGCTTGAAGACTTTGAGGGAAACCATTAAAGGCTTGAAGACTTTAAGGAAAACCATTAAAGTCTTAAGAAGATTATAGAAGGAAGCCATCAAGTTTGAAGACTTTAAAGCCATCAAGTTTGAATACTTTAAGGGAAACCATTAAAGGTTTCAAGTGGGTGAGGATAAATAGGATTTTAAATAAATAATTTATTTAAAATAGTTGTGCAACTTGCTTTTGTAGGAAAATACAAGTGGGTGGAGGATAAAGGTGATTTAAATAAATTATTTATTTAAAATAATTGTGCAACTTGTATTTGTAGGAAAATGCAAGTGGGTGGAGGATAAAGGTGATTTAAATAAATGATTTATTTATTTAAATGTGAGAGGTGGGATTTTGGGGGTTTTAAATAAATATTAATTTATTTAAATGTGAGAGAAGATTTAATTAAATAAATATGATTTATTTATTTAATTAATGGTCTGAATTTGGTTAAGTGAATTAAATCAAATAAATTGAATAATTTATTTAATTAATAGGAGAATAGGGTTAAGATGAATTAATTAAATATTAATTTAATTAATTATTAATTGATGGTTAAATAATCAAATAAATACTAAGTATTCATTTAATTAAGTGGACAGATTTATGTGACTACACTTCCTCTTGTCATAACTCCTTGATACTTATTCCCAATTATCTGATTTTCTGAGTTGTTCAGTCTTACATACCGGGGTTTATTTACATGTTGTTGTTCTTCAGTCACTATGGAATTCTCAGATGATGCCAATGTGACTGGATCAACATTATGTACCAGTGCACTCTATAATGGTTCATTTATGATCATCTCAACTACCAGTTTAGAATCTACAAATATTTTAAAGTGTTCATATATCTTTACATTAGTAATCTCAATGATCTTCTGCAATCTTTTATTGAAATGTCTATATGTCTTTCTCTTAGATGAATAACCAAGAAATATTGCTTCATCACTTCTAGGATCAAATTTACCAACACACTCATCTCTCCTAATATAAAATTTGCTTCCAAATATTCTGAAATACTTAAGAGTAGGAGTATTACCAAACTATAGTTCATAAGGGGTCTTACCAGTTTCACCTTTGATGTGAACTCTATTGAAAGCGTAAACCATTGTATTCATTGCTTCTCTCCAGTACATGTGAGGTATATTAGCTTCTGGCTACTTCTGAGAAAATCTATACTCACATCTTATAGGAGGAAATAGGTGATAATATGATGAAACTATAAAGATCCGGTCAACTACTGAGAGGGGGGGGTGAGGTGAATCAGTAGATACAAAATTAACTAAACTTTCACCAAACTCATTTCCAACTTAGAATCAACTCACAAAGATTGTCGATTTAGACACTAAAACAAATCTGCAGCAACACTGTTAAACCTTACCGGTTGACCTAATACTTCAATGATATAATGCAATGGATCTGAAACTTAAATACTATTTGACCAAAACCTTAAACCACTTCACTCATATCAGTAATAAAATATTTTAGATCATTTCCAGTCATTTAAATATATCTATTTTGATTTACTAGTCATTCATATCAACCATATAAAAAACACATCCACAAAATCATTCACCACTTAACACAATGATTTTTCATGTGGAAACCCAAATGGGAAAAACCACGGTAGGGATGAATACCCACAAGTATTCTTGAACTCTTCTAAAGTTTGCCTTGTTAGGAGCCAAGCCTTGTTAGAAGCTTATACAATAATGTTCAGTTAGGAACATATCTGGTTAAGGACCACTCGGTTAAGGGATTGACTACAAATACCCTGTTAAAGGTAACCTCAGTGGAAGATTTGAAATCCAAGCTAATGGATCACTTAGTTAGAGGATTTCAACAACAAGCTTGTTAGAGCTTACCCTGTGAGGGGATTTCAAAATTGTTGTAATGATTAGAGAACAACAGGTTCTTGACTGATCTGGAAATAACACTTTCTTGCTGAATCAAATCCTTTACCACTCATATCTTCCTTCACAACATTCTGCAGACACACCTCTTGGTTCGACAACAATCACTCTCACACTATCAAATTTCCAATGACTATTTGAATCAAATCATCAACCTTATAAGAAAATACATTAGGTCGGTAACACAATATAGACACTACGATTCTCATAGAGATTACAAACACCTTGGTCCAATCTTGACCATTAGATTACATTGCAATCATATACACATTCTTCTAGGCATCTACAACCGCTCCTAGATCACTGCACTTTGAATCTTGTAACTCATCATGCATTTGTCACTTCATACTATGCATTTGATCATTCCCAAGATAAATGGTTATCTTTATGCACCAAAACCATCTAGAAACTTATCACGTGCTGTTGGTATTATGGATGACTTCATGCATTGCATTGGTTTTGTCATTGATGTTAGCACTTATCTTTCTGGAGGTCTACATTGTTGATTTGGCACTCTGGTTATATTGGTTTGGTTTTGAACTAGCACATTGTGGTCCTGGTATGGAGGATATTGGCTTATGCACAGTCACCAGTATATGTTTCACCGATAACTCAGGAAGTTGATGATGACTTGTTATCATCTGGAGAACATTTGGTTATGTTGAAGACATGGATTGGATGTTTGCATTTGGTGTTTTTCATATTGGATTGATCGGGTTCACATATTTACCTTAACCGGCATATAGGTCCAAGTTATGAACCGACATATGATATCATGTTCCAGATCAACACGACACAATTTGGAAATGATTTATTGATTGGATAATGTGTAAATATATTGAGGCTGACATATTGTATTTCACCAAGGCTTATTTTGTAATTAATTTAAATGTAATATATTTTAGGAGCCGACCTAATGATGAGGTCTTAGGTTTTGTATAAATAATTTTAAGATCTTATTTGTAGGATATATGCATACATGTTGAGATCATTGTGAAGAGTGAACATAAGTAGATCCTTGTGCGAATCACATAGATATCATCTAAAGGCTGAAGGAAGGCTGTTAAAGGTTATGAAGGTGTTTGGTCCTCATGCTCAGAGGTTAAACCAGTACTAAATCCACCATTGAAGATGCTAAATTGAAGCAGTACATTGTTATTAGATTTAACCATCCAACTGTGTAGTCAGTGTGACTCTTATTTTGTGATTGAGCAGTGAGCTCTAGGCAGTTGGCCTTTCTACATGTGCAGACCCCATTATTGTATTCACTTACTATTTACAGTAGTATCATCTGATTGTGGGTAGGGTTTCCCACCATGGTTTTTCCCCTTACAGGGTTTCCACGTCAAAATATTTGTGTCATGTGTTGTGGATGTTGTTTTCCTTTTGTTTCATGCATTAAGTTTTGATTAATAAGAAAAATAGGTTTTAAGCACTCGAAACCTTTAACATAGGAGCATAAAATAGTTCATCAAAAAAGCATCCAAACGTGCTAGAAACGGCTTACAAAATGACTAGCAAAAATGCTAGTTAACCGAATGGACAACAAACAAAAGGAACAACAGAGCGGAACAACTAGAGAAAACACAAAAAGAAAAACAACTATAAAGACTTAAGAAGATCCGTTGCCTTATTGACCATCTAGTCATATTTTGCCACAACAACTTTGAGTTCTTCCATATCCTTGTTTGGCTTCTTCTCCTTCTTTTTGCCTCCAGTCCTTGTTCTAGGTCCTTGCACTTCTCCCGTACCTTCAATGTCTGGTTCCAACTCCAGAGAATCCTTCTCATCCTCTAGTTTTCTGATGATTATTTGGGTATTGTCGGCTGAGGCCTTCAAAATGTTAAAGCTTTGTTCAGCAATACTTTTGAAGCATTTTTCAATTTTGTTGAATTTGTTATTAGTATCTGCCATTCTCTGGTCCATAACATTTTCATTAGTTTTTCTCTCTATCAGGTCTTTCGCAATTTGCTCGAACCTAGGGTTGAAGGAATTTCTAATCTCTTCGGCTCTGGCAACAGTTTTAGTCAAATCCTCAACATATTCCACCATAGATTTGCCTCCACCAATACTGATTGTTTCTAGAATTTGGACCCTGTGGTTAAGCTTCTTATTATTCTCCACAGCTTTCTTGTAACTGTTAATTAACCAATCGATAGTGTCCACAAAACCTTTCAAACCCTTAGGGGGAGGATTTGAAGGGGAAGTTTTCTCATCAGGATTATCCTGTTCATTTTTGGGAGCATCGCCACTAGTGATTTTATCAACTTTTCCATCAATCCTTTGATCAAAACCTTCCCCTATGGTCTCCTCCTCCAATTTCTGGTCGACTTCAGGATCCTTTCTCTGCACTTGTTCCTCCAACTCCATAACATTATCTTCTTGCCTCTTCTAATTGTTCTTTGTTTGAATAGAAATTTTGGTTTTCTTTTTCCGAGGAGACTAGGGTTCATCCTTCTCAGAATCCTAAGAGACCTCCTCCTCCTCCAAGGAACGAATCTAGAAAAAAAATTATTTAGATTTTTTCTTACCCTTCGAGGAGGAGGGCCTGCTACTCACTTGTTTACTTTTCTTACTAGTTTCAGCTTCAGAGTCATCCAAACTCTCCTCTGACTCACTCATCGAATCACTTTCAGACTCCTCACCCATAGAAAAAATAGAATCCGACCCTTCCTCCTCAGACTCAAAGATAGAAGGCTGAAGGCGGGCAATTTGGTTGGCTTTTAGGTGGTCATAAATTAACACCATAAGACCTTGATGCATGGTTGTATCACCCTTAGGGTTCTCTTTATGGGTCTTAATGGTAGCATTCATAGAACACAACAGGAAATATGGAATATTAACTTTTTCATCGTACCTGAAATGGTTAAGAAAAACAAAATGATAACCATACACTTTTGTGAATCTACCATCCAAGGTAATATAGCACATAATAGCAAACAAGACCTCCCTCCATGGCTTAACAAATTCCCTAGGTGGATAGGAAGTTTTACTTAGCTTTACTAGGCGCTTTTTCTCCTTTGTCATTTTGGGGTATCGCTTAATAGCCTCCTTGCTCAATTTTCTATCTCTGTAATAATTGCTTCCTTCCCTAAGAAGACCCATGACCTGAGTGATAAGGTCTTCATCAATGGAGATTGTTTGATCTCCCATCTTCAGAGTGCCCTTTCTCTAGTTTTTGCAGAAGAAATTAGTAATTGTGGCATCCCTCCCATGGAGCCTCTCCATAAACTTTGAAAACCTGCCCTTCTGCAAAATATTCTAAACAACCTCCTTTTTTTTCAACTCCTTATAGTTGCTGGGTTCATAGCGGCGTATATTTCCTCCCATTTTTTTTCTTTTCAGAATAGAAGGCCGAGAATTGTAGAGAGCTTTAGGCAAGAAATTTCTTGAAACTACCACATATACCTAGAAAGCATGGGAAAAGGTGGCTTGTGTCTTGTAATAAATGGTACTGACATTATTATAATTACTCATATGACTCCTATTAATCTGTTTAATCATTATTTTTTTCATTTATGATCTTTGGGGTACTATTGTATTGATCCATAAATATGATCGATCTGATGTCATTGAGGAGACCTTCTTCCCCTTTCTAGGTAACCATATTGTTGTGATTGACCGCCACGTTGGCTGCCCAGTCAGCTGGACCATTAGCTTCATGATAAATGTGGGATATGAAGCATTTCTCAAAAGTGTTGATGAGATCTCTAGCAGCCTTTATTATGTTGTTGATAGTCCATGAAGGCTTAGAGGTTCCCTTTAGGAACTTGATGATGTTATTAGAATCCCCTTCAATCCATAGATAGGGGCAGTTCCATCTTTTAGCTAGGAGAATACCTTGGAGAGCATCCATAGCTTCCACCATGTGGTTAGTTTGGCAACCTATAGGAACAAGAATCATTTCCTTACAACTACCATTTTCATCTCTGAAAATTACACCACATCCCATAGGGCTAGGATTGCCTTTGGCAACTCTGTCGAAGTTGATTTTGAACCAACCATGAGGGGGAGTGTGCCATCTGGCTTCTATTCTCTTGTTTAGTTTGGGATAAGTACTACCAACACTCTTCAGATTATAGGAACTAAAAATGTGAGCTTCCAAGGGTTTGGGTGAATTGCAAGGATCCCCAATGATCCCAATGTTCTCCACAATAGCCCTTTGGATTTTCTAGAAAACAACAACCTGGGTGAGAGAAGTGTCCCTGAAGATGCGGTTGTTCCTTTCTTTCTAGATACCCCACAGAATGTGAGGGAGAGATAGCTGCCACAAAGATCTCAAAGAGGGTTTAGACCAATGATAACTCCAAGAATGGAACAATTCACTGATAGTGTTAGGAAACACCCAGTCCATGCAAAAATTCTTAAGAAATCTTTCCCAAATTGAAACAGTAAAGGAATAATGGATAGCCAAATGGTCCATAGACTCTTAATATAGACCATTAAGTTATATCAGTATTAATATAACTATTAATCTATTTTACCAACACTAAGTTTTAAGTTGGAATAATTTGTTTTGGGTTACAATTTATTAACAACTGATTCACCCCCCTCTCAGTTGTCCTTCCCGATTCCTAACAATTTGATCATTCCCAAGATAAATGGTTATCTTTATGCACCAAAACCATCTAGAAACTTATCACGTGCAACATGCATATGTGGCATCTTCATCATCGATCATCATCTAATCATAAACCATCACAACTGATCTCCAAGATCCATCGGTTAGGGTTCTTCTTCTCAATTGGTTAGGGTTATCGGTTGATATTCACTACATCATTACTGATTGCTTTACTACTACAATACCGATAGCAGTACTTGCTTCATTACTGATTGCAATACTTTCTTCATTACCAGTTGCAATTGACATCAATGACAACACTACCAATCTTCATGCAATGCCAACATACTCCCCCTTTGGCATTGATGGTAATACAAATATCAATACCAATTAATTGTTATGATGATTCAGGTATAGGAATCTTGGTTTACATTTTTCACCATAAACTATCCTTCAAGTGTATCTTCATATCTTCAACAATCAATCATATAATTTTCTCCTCCTTTGACAACAATGCCAAAGTGAAGGTAAACCATTATGGTTCTTATCAATGCTTCACCGATCTGCAATGAGCTACTCCCCCTATGAAGTAGCTCCACTCTACACCAATCCTTCTTCAATATTTTCATTAGGCTCTAGGATTGATGTCTTCCATATTTTCTTAATTGACTTCATGTATGGGTACAACCCCTAACTCACCTCTGAGATATGCAAATGTAGCCTTCGGTAGAGGTCTAGTAAAAATATTTGCTAGTTGTTCTTTAGTGGAAACATGATCTAGTGATACATCTTTGCTTTGAACTTTCTCTCTCAGGAAATGATACTTCATCTCTATATGCTTTGTTCTAGGATGCAACACGAGGTTCTCAGAAATATTTATAGACCTTGTGTTTGTTGGCATTGCATGAAGATTGCATTAGTGAAGTATAGTGTTGTCATTGATGCCAATTGCAACCGGTATTGGAGTTGTATTGCAACTGATAGTGATGTAGAAATGCAACCAGTAGCTGAGTAGTGATGGAAACCAATATTGTTATTTGAAGCTGAGTGATCAACTAGTAACCCTAACCTATTGATATGTCGAACCCTGACCAATGAGCTTGGTGAATCAATTATGTTGATCTATGATCAAATGGTGATCGGAGATGATTATGCCACGTATGCATGATGCACGTGATGAGTTTCAAAGTGGTTTTGGCATGTAGAGATAACTATTTTATCTTGGGAATGAGCATATGCATGGGATGAAGTGAAACTGTGTGATGAGTTATAGGATTTCATGAGTGGTGATCTAGGAGCGGTCGAAGTTGACTTGAACTATGTGTAGATTATTTCTATGTAATCCAACAGTCATGTTTGAACCGATTGGTTTGTAATCTCTATGAGATCTTAGGTTTTGTGTTGTGTTACCAACCTATTGTATTTCTTTATAAGGTTGATGAGTTGTTTTGTAATATTGTTGGCAATTTTGTTAATTGTGGTAGTGAGACTATTGCTGAGCTAGAAGGAGTGTCTATAGAATGTTTTGAAGGCAGATAGGAGCTTAATAGGATCTAACTAAGCAAGATAGTGCTATTACTAGATCAACGAAAAACCTTGTTGTTCTCTAGCAATTATAACAGTTAAATCCCTTAACCGAGTAAGCTTTAATAGGCTTGGTACTTTCTAAATCCTCTAACCAGGTGATCCATTAGTTTGGATTTATAATCCTCTATCGAGGTTACTCCTAAAAGGGTATTGCCTTTAACAAGGTATTGTAGTCAATCCCTTAATCGGGTGGTCCTTAACCGGATCTATTCTTAATAGGCCATGTTTGTAGAGATTCTAACAAGGCTTGGCTCCTAACAGGGCAAAATTCAAAAGAGTTCAGAATACTTGTGGGTATTCATCCCCACCGTGTTTTTTCCCATTTGGGTTTCCATGTCAAAAATCATTGTGTCAAGTGGTGAATTGTTTTATGTATGTTATTGATATGGTTAATATGTTTAACTGATAAAGCCACTTAGATATGTTTAGATGTCCGAAAGTGATCTAAAATGAGCTATTACTTATGTCAAGTAAAGTGGTTTGATGTTTTGGTTAAATGGTATATGAGTTTCAGATCTGTTACACTGTTATATTGGTATTCTAGTCAACCAGTAAACTTGACAGTGCAGTATCAGTTTTGGTATAATATATAAACTAGTTAGTCTTGCAAGTTGTTTATGAGTTGGGATTAAGTTTGGTGAAAGTTTAGTTTGTTTTCTATCTATTGATTCAGCCCCCCTCTCAGTAGTTGATTGGATCCTTATTGATTCATCATATCATCAATTGGTATCAGAGCATTCCAGGTCCTCTTGTGTTTAAGCCTAACAACTTGAGGTAAAGATCTAGGAGAACATGATAAAGAAAGAAGGTCCAAAGTTCAATAGGGAAAACTATAGAATCTGGAGTGATAGGATGAAGTTCTATATCAAGAGTCTACGAAGCCAATATTGGGAAAATGTGGTTACTAAATATAACTTGCCTAGTGGGATTTTGTTAGATGATCAAAAGAAGGAGAAACAAGAGAATAATCAAGCATTGGAGGCCATTATCAGTTCCTTGTTTGATTCAGAGTATGTTTATGTCCATGGATTGGAGAGTTCTTTTGAAGTGTGGAACAAAATTGAGGATATCTATAGCAGTGGTGAGCATGTGAAGATTGCCAAAGAGGAGAGTCTGAGAGCTAAATTTGACGATATGCAGATGGTTGAAGGTGAGAACATTCAATAGTATGGTCAGAAGATCAAGGAGATAGTCGATGAGATCAAAAGTGTTGGTGGTATAGTGCAGGATACCACAGTGGTTAGCAAGGTGTTGAGAACCCTTCTACCGGTCTACGCTATCCAAGTTGTAGCCATTCAGGAAATCAAGTCTATTGATAAATCAAAGGTAACTCTTGACTCCATCATTGGTAAACTGACTTCTTTTGAATTAAATGGTTATGATGGTATTTTTTAGAAATCAGATTCTGCATTTAGAGTTTCAATTTCTAATCCACCGGTAAGGAAAAGTAGAGAAGCTAGTTACAGTCATGAGTCTAGATCCGACAGAGAAGTTGATGATGAAGATAGTCTAATTGATCTTGAAGCATTGTGTTGGCATTTGCATGAAGATTTAATTAATGATATGTTAAGTTGTCATTGATGTCAATTGAACAGGTAATGATATTGTTGTTATATTTTTACTGTAACCGGTAGGTAGAATTTGTGAGGAGAACTGGTAACTGATGTAAAGGTATAAACCTTATCTATTGTTGTAACCAGTAAACCCTACTTGTTGTTTTTGATAAACCCTAACCGATCAAGTTTATTGGTTTATGATTTGATGATGAGCAGTAATGATTATGAAACATATGATCATTTTATGAAGACAATTCAAAGAGATTTTGGCGAGTTGTTGTAACGGTTTTTGTCTAGGGAATGAGAAAATGTATTGCATCTAATGCAAAGAAAGTGATGAGTTTCAAAGTTCGATGAAGCGGTGATCAAGGAGGGATCAAGGTTTTCTTGATTGATGTGCAAAGATTGCTATGTAATCCAATGGTCATACTTGAACCAAATTTGTTTGTAATCTCGATGAGAGTTAGGTTTTTGTTGTGTTACCGACATAATTGATTTGTATTTAAGGTCGATGAGATTGTTTAGTTGAGAGAGTTGGAAAAAAGGATAGACACAATTCAGTTGAGTGTGGTTGCCTAATTGGATGATGTATCTGCAGTTTGAGTAAAGGCAGATAGGAGCATGAAATGGATCTAATCAAGCGAGTGTAGTGCTATTCAGATAGATCAGCAAACTCCTATTGTTTTCTAACAATTACGATAGAATTGAAATCTCCTAACTGAGTAAGCTCTAACAAGGTGGTCCATTAGATTGGATTTTCAAATCCTCTACCGAGGTTACTCTTAACCGGGTATTGCTTCTAACAAGGCATTTGTTGCCAATCCCTTAACCGGGTGATTCCTAATAGGATCAGTTTTTAACATGACTTTTTGTAAAGCTTTAACAGGCTAGGAACCTAATAGGGAAAACTTCAAAAGAGTTCAGATATTATCTTGTGAGTCTCATCTCACTGTGGTTTATACCTATTTTGGGTTTCCACATCAAAAATATTTGTGTCAAGTGGTGAATGTTTTTGTGGTTGATTTACTTAACTACTTAACTATTCTGATAAGTCATGATAACCAGAAACATTGAGAAATGAAGAAGTTGTTTACTGTTAATTTGTTATAATAGACAACTGGTTTAGCTTATGATTTTTTATCTTGATATAGATTATTTCATTGTTAGTTCTAAGTTTACATTGAGAGATTGATCGGTGAAGTTTGTATCAATTTTTCTATCTACTGATTCACCCCCCCTCTCAGTAGTTGACCAGATACTTATTCTTTCATCATACCATCAATTGGTATCAAAGTATATCAGGTCCTCTAAGATCTACACCTAATAGCTTGAGGTAAAGATCTTGTAGATCATGATGAAGAAGGAAGGTCCGAAGTTTAATAAAGAGAACTATAGGATATGGAGTGATCAAATGAAAATTTATATCAAGAGTTTGGGTAGTCAGTATTGGGAACATGTTGATACTAAGTATATTGCACCTACTGGGATATTGACTGATGATCAGAAGAAAGAGAAACAATAAAATCATCAAGCACTAGAGGCTATTATCAGTTCTTTATCTGATGCAGAGTATGTAGATATTCATGGTCTTGAAACTACATATGAGGTATGGCAAAAAGTTGAAGAGATTTATACTAGTGATGAACATGTTAAGATTGCTAAAGAGGAGAGTTTAAGAGGAAAGTTTGATGAAATACAGATGGCTGAAGGTGAGAACATTCAACAGTATGGTCAAAGGATAAAAGAGATAGTCGGTGAAATTAAGAGTGTAGGAGGAAAAGTGGAAGATTCCACAATGATCAGTAAGGTACTGAGAACCCTGCTATGGGTCTATGCTATTTGAGTTGCAGCTATTCAGGAGCTGAAGTCCATTGAAAAAACTAAGATAACTCTTGACTCCATAATTGGAAAGCTTACTACTTTTGAATTAAATGGTTATGATGGTAGTGTACAGAAATCTGAGTCTACATTTAGAGCTTCTGTTTCTAACCCATCTATGAGGAAAAGTAGAGATGCCAGTCACAGTTATGAAACCAGATCCAGCAGAGAAGCAGATGATGAAGATAGCTTAGTTGAGCTTGAAGCATTATTGGCCAAGCGGTTGCATAGAGGTATAGGTAAATGTAGAGGCAAATTACCTTTGAAATGTTTTTCATGCAACAAGATTGGACACATTTCTTCTAATTGTCCTAATGGTGATAATGAGAACAAATGAGAGAAATTCAAGAAGTACAAGGGTAAAGGCAAAAGAGATTGTCTTATTGATGTTGATGGTGGTATCACTGATGAGGAATCTGATGGTGATGCTAATGAAGACATTGTGTTTGTAGAAATTAAAAAAGAGATGTCAGACCAAAAGGATTTAGTATCCAAGATGGATAACTCTGATGATTAGATCATTGATAGTGGTTGTTTACATCACATGACCAGTGATCAGAGCAAATTTATTTCTCTGAAGCAATTTGATGGCGGAGTTGTAAGATTTGCTAATGACTCTCCTTGCATGGTTAAATGTAAGGGAACTATTTCTCTTAATGGAAAGAGTAGTGCAGATGATGTCTACTGGGTTGAAGGTTTAAAGAACAATCTTTTGAGTGTGGCACAACTCAATGACATAGGATACCCATTGGAATTTAAAAATGGTATGTGCAAGATCTATGACATTAAAGGTGAACTAATTGCAACCGGGAAGCAAACTAAAGGTAACTTATTTCATCTTAATCCTAAAGTCAGTAACTATTTAATTGCAAAGATAGATGATAGTTGGCTTTGGGATAGGAGATTTTGTCCTATAAACTTTGATAACATTGTTAAAGTGAGTAAGTCCAAGACAATGAGAGGTTTACCTCAGTTAGACAAACTAGTTAATGCTCTGTACAAATAATGTCAGTAGGGAAAAATGACATCCTCAACTTTCAAGAGCAAGTCTTTTTCAGCGGAACATTTGTTAGATTTGGTTCATATAGATCTTTGTGGACCAATAAGAACAAAAAGTATTCAAGGTGACATATATTTTATGATCTTCAACTAATGATTACTCAAGGATGATGTGGGTCACATTCTTGAAGGATAAAACTAAAGCTTTTGGTAAGTTCAAGGCATTCAAGGCCTTAGCTGAGAAAGAGATTGGTAAGAAGATAAAGTGTCTAAGGACATATCAGGGTGGTGAATTTACTTATGAGGAATTCACTAGGTATTGTGAAGAAAATAGTATCAAGCGACAACTTTTTGCACCGAGGACACCACAATAGAATGGTATTGCAGAGAGAAATAACTGGTCAGTTGTTGAAGCTTCTAGGATGATGTTGATACAAGGAGGTGTAGCGAAAAATTTCTAGAGAGAAGCTGTCAACACATTAGTCTACACTATGAACCTGATTCTGGTAAAGAGAGGTAAGGACAAGACTCCTTATGAATATTGATATGGTATATCACCTGATGTTAGCTATTTTCGAATATTTGGAAACAAATGTTTTATTAAGAGAGGTGATTACATTAGCAAATTTGAGGCTCAAAGTGATGAAGGTATATTTCTTGGCTATTCAACCAAGAGTAAGGCCTACAAGTGTTTTAACAACCAGACATGGAGAATTGTTGAGAGTGCTAATATTCAAGTGGATGAATTTCCTGGAGTCTCAGAGGAAACTAGTTTAGCAAAAAAGGATGAAGATCCTTGCATTTTGATTTTGGAACAAGAAATTGTGAAATCTGAAACTGACAAAGAAAATATTGATGTACCAGTTCAGCCGGAACAAATAAATTCAGAAGAAGATGATGATAATGAAGAAGCTAAACCTGAAGATAATGGTCATGTTATTCCAAGATATGTGAGATAGAATCACAATCCTGAATAGATTATTGGGGATAAGGATGTTGGAGTACTAAGAAGAAGAACAATCAGAGAGAAATCTTGCATGATCTCCACTATTGAACCAAGAACTACTAAGGAAGCATTTGGTGATGATCATTGGGTTAAAGCTATGGAGGAGGAATAATTGAGAAGCACAACACATGGACCCTGGTACCCTGACCAATAAATAAAAAATGTGATAGGGACTAAGTGGGTTTTCAGGAACAAGTTGAATGAAGATGGTGTTGTGGTTCGAAACAAAGCTAGGCTGGTATGCAATGGTTATGCACAAGGGGAAGGAGAAGACTATGGTGAGATTTTTGCACCAGTGGTAAGACAAGAAGGTATCAAAACTTTACTTACATTTTTAGCACACAAGAAATTCAAGGTATATCAGATGGATGTTAAGTCAGCATTTTTGAATGGGATACTTGAAGAAGAAGTATACATTGAGCAGTTAGATGGTTATGCTCTGACTGATAAGAAAGACATGGTATGCAGATTACATAAAGCTTTATATGAATTAAAGTAGGCACCAAGAGCATGGTATGAAAGGCTTCATACACATCTGATGAAGATAGGCTTTCTAAGAACTAGTGATGATAGTAACATTTATCTCAAATCTGAAGGAGATCAAATACTAGTCAGTGAAGTATTTGTTGATGATATCATATTTGGAGGTAATGATGACATGAGCAACATTTTTGTAGATGAAATGAAAAAATAAGTTTGAAATGTCTTTAGTGGGGGAAATAAAAAATTTCATAGGCTTGCAAATACAACAAATGAAGAATTGTATTTTCATCACTCAGTCTAAGTATGTGAAAGAGGTCTTGAAGACTTTTGGCATGAGTGACTGTAAACCAGCTGGCACACCTATGGTTATAGGTTGTAAGTTGTCCAAGGAAGATGAGTCTAAATCTGTTGATGAGAAGAAATACAGGTCAATGATTGGAAAATTGCACTATGTTGTTCACAACAGACTAGACATAGCTCATGTAGTTGGCATAGTTGCTAGATTCTAGAAGAATCCTAAGGAAACACATCTGATATCAATGAAGAGAATTTTTTAGATTCTTGAAAGGTACTGTTGATTATGGGTTATGGTATCCATATGGAGGAAATTCTGACTTGAAGGTGTACACAGATGCAGATTGGGCAGAAAGTGTTGATGATTGGAAAAGCACAACCAGTGGAGCATTTTTTCTTGGAGAAAGGCTTGTTTCATGGAGTAGTAAAAAGAAGAGTTGTACTTCATAATTTACTGTTGAAGCTCAGTATGTTGCAACTTACATGAATTGCACATAGGATATATGGATCAGGCACATTTTGGAAGGTTTTAAGATAAAGATTTCAGAACCTATAAATATTTTATGTGATAATACAAGTGCCATAAATATTTCTAAGAACCCTATTTTGCACACACAGACAAAGCATATTGAATTGAAGTATCATTTCTTGAGGGAAAAAGATCAGAGTAAAGATGTTATCTTAGAGCATGTTTCTACCAAGGAGCAGCTTGCAGATATTTTTACTAAACCTTTGCCTAAGACTACTTTTGAATATCTTAGAAGTCAGTTAGGGGTTGTCCCTCTTCATGAAGTTAGTTAAGTATGACGTAGATTACATTAGTCTTGGAGCTACTTGCAGAATTTTTCAAGAGGATTGGTGTAGAAGTGGATGTATTCCACAGGGGGAGCATCAAGTTGCAGATTGTTGATGCATAGTGACATTTGACATTACATGTTTACTTTCAATTTGGCATTGCTATCAAAGGGGGAGAATAATTATGTGATTATGGGAAGGAGAACCAGTGACCAACTGAAGAACAAAGAGAACATGGTGAATACTTGGTAATGTAAACTAGGATTCCTATTCATAATCACGTAGCAATCAATGGTGTTGATATTTGTGTTGCCATCAATGCCAAAGGGGGAGATTGTTGGCATTTGCATGAAGATTGAATTAATGATATGTTATGTTGTCATTGATGTCAATTGAACCGGTAATGATATTGTTATTATTGTTGTTGTATTGTTACTATAACTGGTAGGAAGAATTTATGAGGAGAACAGGTAACTGGTGTAAAGGTATAAACCTTATCTATTGTTGTAACCAGTAAACCCTACTTGTTGTTTTTTATAAACCCTAACCGATCAAGTTTATTGGTTTATGATATGATGATGAGCGGTAATGATTATGACATGTATGATCATCGTATGGAGACAATTCAAAGAGATTTTGGCGAGTTGTAATGGTTTTTGTCTAGGGAATGAGAAAATGTATTGCATCTAATGCAAAGCGCGTGATGAGTTTTAAAGTTAGATGAAGCGATTTTTACCTATTTTGGGTTTCCATGTCAAAAATATTTGTGTCAAGTGGTGAATGTTTTTGTGGTTATGTTTTCATGGTTGATTTACTTAACTACTTAACTATTCTGACAAGTCATGATAATCAGAAGCATTGAGAAATGAAGTTGTTTGTTGTTAATTTATTGTAATAGACAACCGGTTTAACTTATGAGTTTTTATCTTGATAGAGATTATTTCAATGTTAGTTCTAAGTTTACATTGAGAGATTGATTGGGGAAGTTTGTATCAGTTTTTCTATCTACTAATTCACCCCCCCTCTCAGTAGTTGACTGGATACTTATTCTTTCATCATACCATCACATTGTTGGCCAATCGGTTATCTAGAGGTACCGATAAGTACAAAGGTAAATTACCATTGAAGTATTTTGCATGTAATCGGATTGGACATATTGTTGCTAACTGTCCAAATGGAGATAATGAGCAGAAACGTGAGAAGTATAAGAAGTACAAAGGAAAAGACAAAAGAGATTGTCTCATTGCTATGGATGGAGGAATTATAGATGAGGAATCTAAAGACGACTCAAATGAGGACATTGTCTTTTATGTCATTAAAGAAGAGACATCAGATCAGAAGGCTTTAGTCTCTCGCATGGATAGGTCTGATGATTGGATTATAGATATGTTGTTCATAAAAAATGATTAACCCAAGTACACCTACAATCCTTCTATGAAATGGCCAATTTCAATCTACGAAACACATCAGGGCTTGGACAACATAACATAGGACCCTAATTGATCCTCTTGCACTTCAAGTTCTGCTAGACCTAGGGGGGGACACCCTTTTTATGCATTAAATACAAGGATTATAGACACATGACTGCATCAACAATAAGTAGATAGATCATTCCACAAACTCACCAAATTTAGAAACACATTACAGATTGGCTAAATCTATATAAACCACAGATGAAAAAGAGCTTGTGAAGGATAGAACACAAACCCCTAAACATAAAGGGAAAAGATTTGTCTTTAAATTTGTTAATCTGAAACTATCCCCAAATCTGCAAGACCAGTGCCTTGTTCATTAGGCAACAGAGTCACACACAGAACTGTAAAAGTGTATCCTAGTCACAAATTGGTTCTCCTTAAACAATATTCCTGCACTAATACCTTATAGTAATGAATTACTCAATTTATTTACAAAATTATTAGATCTGGAACACATTCCATTATTCATGACTGATTACAGAGTTTAAAACCTTCATTGAAGGATACCTATGAACAATCACACATTCTCCTTGAAATTGACAAATTTCATCCTCCTTAAGGATTCAATTCATAATAATGAAATACATACACAGAGACAATAATGTGGGAAATTTACTCATGCCTGACACAAGTATGATCTGCAACTAGAAAAACAATCTATCATCTTGCAATGTA
Source organism: Cryptomeria japonica (assembly GCF_030272615.1). NCBI lineage: Eukaryota > Viridiplantae > Streptophyta > Pinopsida > Cupressales > Cupressaceae > Cryptomeria > Cryptomeria japonica. Next base: position 718,725,393 of record NC_081413.1, on the reverse strand, counting down.
ATCTCTGTACCTTGAAACAAACCAAAGAGCTTAACAAGTTTGGGTCAAGGAATTCAGAAAATGGAAGCCATGAAAACTAGAGCACTTCCTCCAAAATTATGGAACCCTTACAATTGAGAAGAAAATCAAATAAGAAGGGGAGGGAAAAAATATTAGGTCTGCAACAGAAATTGCCAAGTGTCTCTTTACCAACTAAATTTCAATTCCTTCATATTTCCCATGGAAAATTCTCTCAAAATGTCTCATATTTGTTAAAAAAAACTTCATTATTATATTCCTTATCCCGAGAGCTTTCCGGTGATATATAATACTTGGTATTTTGGGCAAAAATGGACCTCTGGGCGAATTAATCTTGAATATGGATCCATCATTTAAATTTTTTGAATTTCTCTATAGTTGAAATTATATCATTTAACTTTGATTTTTACCAATTTTTTGGCCTGACACCCTACCACGTGGCAGCCTCTGATTTGCCGATAAGGTCCATTGGGGTGCCACCTCGGATGACACCTCATCAATCCACCACCTCACTGCCTCGTCATTGCCACATGTACACCACCCGTCTGCTTGCTTGTTGGCCACCTCAACGATACCTCAGTGGGACCTGTGAGCTAGACCTCCACCTAGACCTGCCACCTATCTATCTCTATTTCACAATGGCTAATGGACGTGCACCTTTGGGCTCCGAAATCGCGTGTGTCGTCGGATCATCTTGAATCTGCATGCTTTTTAACCCTTCGCCATTTCGTAAAGCTTAACTGGCGTGCATCTCACTTTCACGAAATCGCACCGACCATTGGATCTCTTGAACTGCATCTTTATCCTACCAATCAGTGCGCATCATCAGATCTCCTGCAACTTGCTCACTAGTTAAGCCATATGTTCTCTGCAAAACTTGCCTGCCTCGGGATCTGTGCCTACATGGGGTCCACCTGGTCACCACTTGTCGGCCTCCTTGTTCACCTCAGGAAGCGTGCCCATGCACGTGGGGTCCACTCGAGTGCCTGACCAACACCATTTGTCAAAAGCCTTGAGGCTTTCACACTATACTTGTGTGGAGCTTTGCTTATAAATGCCAAAAAATTGCATTCCCCAGCCAATGTGGGATAAAGCATTTTAGCCTAGCAACACATTTTCTGAGCTTTCCCTGGGTTTTTCATGGCGTTTTCTTCTGAAACTTGAATGTGCATTTCATTTTAACCCTCCATATTCTCTGCGCTGAAGGAGGGAAACATGTTTTAGATGCCCTTTACCATGCCATGGCATTTGCTGGTGAATTTTAAAGTCTTATAGCAGCTATGTGAGGGAAATGTTGACTGTGCACCTACCTTAATGCCATTTGCATTTGCTTGAAAGTCTTTGCCACTTCAGATGTCATGTAGGAGGAGTTTAGGAAGTCATTTACCATTGTTTTCCATGTGGAGAGAGGGGTATGCTTGGCAATGGAGCATCCACACTACACTTCAGCTCACCCACCACGCAGAGCTTTACGCCTGCTAATTTCCATTTACTGAAAGTTTCTAAACCCTTTACCACATGGTCTGCACCACCACATTGCATTGGCTTGGAATTAATATTGCATTCCCCAAATTCCATGCACAAGGAAGGAGGAAATTGGAATTTTCTTATAGTTTTATATGCTCCCCAAACTCCACGCAGAAAGGGGAGGATGATAGCCTCTTCAATCAGCTCACACATAGGGAGAACAGGGAGGCATTTGCTACAAGAGTTCAAAAACCTCACACCATGCAAACCAAACACCACTCCACGCAGGGGCTGCCAAACTGGTGTTTGCTGAAACCATGCTCCATACACCATGTAGAGACTAAACTACTAATTGCATTTGCTCAAAATTTTATATGCTCAGAGACCCACGCAGGGAGGACTTTGGTATTTTAACTTGCCAAATCTGCATTAAAAGTTTCTGTTGTTAAAAAAAAACCACGTAGAGGGGAGTTAATCCTAGCACCATTTGCATTTGGTTGCCTTAAATGGTCTTTTCATGCTCTGCTGTGTTGGATTTGGGGGATGAGTGACTAGCATTTCAATTTGCCAAAGAGTTTTTGCAACTGTAATTTGTTTGAGAAGTTTTCTTCTGTTTGCATTTGCCATTGGAGTTTCACATAACTTCTTCAAGGCAATGTTCTTCTTTCCAGTTTGTTTGCCACACGAGGAATGATGGTTTGCAGCTGCTAACACATTTGCATTGGCTTTTAATTGCCTTCACTACGTTTGGTGCTCTGATGTTATCCGCAAATGGTGAAAAGAAAGATCCAAATGCATCGCTAGCACAATGCTCGAACCTGGTATTTCTCGTCAAATCTATTTAATATCTTTGTCTTCAAGTGCATTCTCATTCTTGCATTACTCTCTCATGGAAAACTTTCAAGTACTCTACTCCAACTATGGATGTCAATATCATTCTGGAATTTCTCAAAGGGCCAAGTCGCCGATAAAATTAATGCATAGGCATTTATCCAGGTCGGGCCCCAAAATGGGTCTGACTAAAAAAAATTTGTTTTCATGTCACTGACATTCAAAATACCTCAGGAACCTTAAACATACCTCTCGAAATGATCGGCACCATTTTCGGATCATCAAACTGAGTTTTGCAACTTTCAGGCGACTGTGTCACATTTTTGCATTTAATCGCGAAGACGTAATTTTCAAACTTGTCAAAACACCTTTCTGGACCTTGCCATCTGACAGGCGTGTACTCTATTATACAAGCATGAACTCTACCAAATGTTTTTTCAAGACAAATCCTGAGCGAAGAGATATTAATTGTCAAAAATGACCAACTGGCTTTGTCGACACTGCGGACCTGATGAAGTCAATGCGCAGGTAACACATCATGCCTTTCTTAAAAATATCAAACTATCTCCGTAGACCCTCAAATCTGAGACATAGGTACCTTGAAGTACATATAAAGACTTATAACTCTTAGTTTGACCAAAATTCTAACTGGGTGCAAATGGTGCGCTCATGAAAATAGCTACTTTAACTAATATAGCAATGAAAGTACGGATCACTGAAAACGATGGCTCAATAAACCCTTTTGAAAACTGATCAAACGGATTGGTAGGAGCTTGAAATTTGAAACATAGCTTGTCATTTATACCAAAAATATCCTGGAAGAAATGCTTTGACATGACATTCACTGAGGCAACTTTTACACTTATGCAAAACAAGGCTCCGACTAACAACTGAAACAGGGACTTATCAAACAACACCAACTGCAAACGGATTGAGATTGGTAAACTGAGCAAATGGATTCATGAAGACTTTAAATTTTGAATGGAGGCACACTTTTATGCATATAATTCAATCTATTTTTAATTTTATCATGAAAATCAATAGGGAAAAAGATATAAACACTCAAAGTAGGCTACTTGGTAAAATCTGCATTTGCACCTAAAATGCACTTTCAACTCACCCCTTGAAATGGGTACCAGATAAACTGATCCAAATTGAATTTTGAAAGTTTCAACACACTGCATAGGTCAAATGAAAGCTGTACAAAATGTTTCCAAAGCCTTACCCTTTGAAAATCAACTGGCTCCATTTTACTCTCTCTCTAACTAGGCCATTCAAACTGACTCATTTTATGATCATTTAGAAATGCAGAGCAAAATTTTGAAATGGGCCTCTAAACTTGACTCAAATTTAATGAGTCCCAAAAAGATAGTGGTTGTTCACACCACATGATTGGTGACAGGAGTACATTTTTTACTTTGAAGGAATTTGATGGAGGTGTTGTGAGATTTGGAAATGACTCACCCTGCATGGTAAATTGAAAAGGAACCATCTCTTTGAATGGAAAGAGAAGTGCAGATGATGTCTATTGGGTTGGAGGATTGAAACACAATATTTTGAGTGTTGCTCAACTCAATGACAGGGGTTATTCACTAGAATTCAAGAATGGGATGTGCAAAATTTATGGAAGCAAAGGTGAACTAATTGCAACCAGCAAGCAGACAAAAGGTAACCTATTTCACCTAAGTTCTAAAGTGAAGAATTATTTAATTGCAAAGGTAGAAGATAGTTGGCTTTGGCATCAAATATTTTATCATGTAAATTTTGATAACATTGTGAAAGTTAGTAAATCCAAATTGGTAAGAGGTTTTCCTCAGTTGGACAAACTAGTTAATGCTATGTGTAAGGAATGTCAATTACGAAGGATGGCATCCTCAACTTTTTACAGAAAATCTTTCTCAGGAGAACATTTTCTAGATCTGGTTCATATCGACCTTTGTGGATCAATAAGGACTATAAGCATTCAAGGTGATCAGTATTTTATTTTTACTGATGATTGCTCAAGAATGATGTGGGTTACATTCTTGAAAGATAAAATAGAAGCCTTTAACAAGTTTAAGGCATTCAAAGCCTTAGCTGAAAAGGAAAGTGGAAAGAAGATAAAGTTCCTAAGAATAGATCAAGGTGGTGAATTTACTTATGAGAAATTCACTAAATATTGTGAAGACAATGGAATTAAGAGGCAAATTTCTGCACCTAGGACACCACAACAGAATTGTATTGCAGAGAGGAACAACCAGTCAGTTGTTGAAGTTGCAAGGACTATGCTAATTCAAGGCGGTGTAGCTAAGATTTTCTAGAGAGAAGCTGTCTACACAATGAACTAGATACTGGTTAAAAGAGGTAAGGATAAAACTCCTTATGAATACTGGTATGGTAGATCACCTAATGTCATTTACTTTAACATTTTTGGTAGCAGATGCTTTATCAAGAGAACATATTTCTTGGTTAGTCCACCAAGAGAAAAGCCTACAAATGCTACAATAACCAAACAAAGAAGATCATTGAGAGTGTTAATGTCCAAGTGGATGAGTTTCCTAAAGAGTTGGGAGAAATTAGTAAGGGGAAGGAGGAAGATGAACCCTACATTCTAATTTTGGAACCAGAACCAGTGAAGCTAGAAGTTAGTGAAATGAATACTACAACACCAATTCAACCTGAACATGTAGATTCTATAAAAGATGAAGAAAGTAAGGAAGAAGAACCTGAAGACAATGATCATGTTATTCCAAGTTATGTTAGACTCAATCATAATCCTGATCAGATTATTGGAGATAAAGATGTCAATGTGTTAACCAATAGAATAATTAAAGAGAATTTTTGTATGATCTCCACTATTGAGCCTAGAACAATAAAGGAAGCTTTCGAAGATGATCACTGGATAAAGACTATGGAAGAAGAGCTTGACCAGATTGAGAAGAGTAATACTTGGTCATTAGTACCCTGACTGGTGAATAAAAATGTTATAGGAACAAAATGGGTATTCAGGAATAAATTGAATGAAGATGGAGTAGTAGTCAAAAATTAGGCCAGACTGGTATGCAAAGGATATGCCCAAGAAGAAGGTGAAGACTATGGGGAGACATTTGCACCAGTTGAAAGATTGGAAGGTGTTAGGAATCTACTATCATTTGCATCCTATAGAGGATTCAAAGTATATCATATGGATGTGAAGTCAACATTTCTAAATGGAATATTGGAAGAGGAAGTCTACATTGAATAGCCAGATGATTATGCTTTGACTCAAGCAAAGGATATGGTGTGAAAACTGCACAAGGCACTATATGGTTTGAAGCAAGCACCTAGGGCATGGTACAAAAGACTACACTCTCACTTGGTAAAGATAGGTTTTCAGAGAACTCTTCATTCACCACCTTTTGTGAATTTGATCCTCTCCTACTTGGTGGGAATAAATGTTTTCGAAGTCTTTTGCTTTGCCTAATGGGAATAAAGTTTTTCGAAGTCTTTTGCTTTGCAGAGTAATTTGAAATTCAAATTGACCTATGGGATATTATAATTATATGTAAAAATTAAAATTGATCACCTAAGTGCGGACCCCAAGTGACTCGGTCGTGTGGGATAATATTTACAAAGAAAGTGCCCCTTGTCCCTTCTCCCGCTAGGTGTTTCAATGTGATTTTCAACCTCGCAGGATAAAGAAATGATAGTTTCCAAAGAGTGCATATTATCCCATGACACATTTGCATCAATGATCTGGTACTGCGGGATAAGAAGAAGGAAATAATTACAAAGGAGTCCTTATCCTGTGACAACTACAAGATGAGAAAAGAGGCAACGCGGGATAAGGAGCAACTAAAAGAAACAAGTTGTAGAGGCCTATCCTGCAATGCTCTAGGAGCCCTATGAGAGGCACATGAGATAAGGGTCGTCTTAGCACAAAGGGGAAATCTTATCTTTTAGGGTGTCCAAGTTACCATAATATCATTACAGAGAAACATGAGACAAGTCAACAAAGAAGGATGCTTTGCTTTTCTTATCTCACGCATTCCTATGGGGATAAGAAAATAACTAAGAAAAGGATAAAAGGGCTTATCTCATGGGGAGCAGAGATCCACAAAAAAGGTGAATGAAAGATCAATGGGTAAGAGTCAAAGGTGTACTGCAGGATAAAAGTGTTAAAGGAAAGAAGAGGAAGTCTTACCCCGTGATGTGTTCCTCTTATTCAAAGATGGCCGCGGGATAAGAGTTATAAGTTGGAAATAAGGGAAAGCCTATCTTGTGCATTCCTATGGGGATAAAAGGAGTACTGCAAGATAAGACAAAGCTATTTCAAAGGCTTATCTTGTAGATGGTAGGAACATAAAGGAAAAGGGCTTGCAAGTGGAAGGCTAGGAGAAACACAAGATAAGGCTTCCAAGGTAAAACACATAAAAGCTTATCCCACAAGGATAGAAGAAGGGGTAAATGACATTGCGAGATAAATAAAACAAGGGAAATATAGAATAGAGGATTATCCCGCGGAGATAGCTAAGATGGCCGAAGGAGCTTCAAAGAATATGAATTTCTAAAGTGACAAAGGGGACTTAAGTATTGCTAAAATAAACCTCGGTCTTAATTCCTTTATTTCCTAGGAAGGCCCTGTGTATGACCACTTAATCCATGAATTTTTCCATGTGTTCTAAATGATCACTTAAGTGTTGATCCCAAGTAACTCGGTCATGCAGGATAAGATTTCAAAAGGAAATGCCCCATGTTCCTTATCCCACAAGTGGTTTCAATGTGAATTTTGACGCTCTAGGATAAGAAGAAAGAAAGAATTACAAAGGAGTCCTTATCCCATGACAACTAGAAAGCGAGAAAGGAGAAACACGAGATAAGGAGCAGTCAAAGAAAACAAGTAGTAAAAGCTTATCCCATAATGAACCAGGAACACTGTGAAATGGTCGCGGGATAAGGGCTGACTTAAATATAAAGGGAGTCTTATCCCGTAGGATTTCTATGCCACTATAATATAATTACAAGGAAATGCGGGATAAGTCAACAATGAAGGATGCAATGCTTTTCTTATCTTGATTGTCCCCATGGGGATAAGAAAAGAGTCTAGGGGTAACAAAATACTTAAGCAAAAGGTAAAAGGGCTTATCCCTCAGGGCAGAAAAGATCTAGAACAATGATGCAAATCAAAGGTGCATTGTGGGATAATAATTGTGAAGGGGAAATAAGAGAAAGCCTTATCCCATGCATCCCCATGGGGATAAGAAAGATGCTCCAAGATAAGAAAATGCTAGTTCAAAAGCTTATCCCACGGATGATAAAAACACAAAGAAAGGGGCTTGCAAACAAAAGGCGAAAGGAAGGGTTAAGATCAACGTGGGATAATATCTCCAAAGAAATAAAATAGAAGTTTATCCTATGAAGATAGAAGGAATGTCTAGTGACACCACGAGATAAGTAAAACAAAGGAAAATTACAATAGAAGCTTATCCTGTAGAGAAAGTTAAGATGGATGTGGAAGCTTCATGGAGTATGAAATTATAATTTGACATGAGGAACTTTAAGATAATTCCACGTCATTATTCAGGGAAGGCCAACGAGCAATCCTGATCGTCAACTACCAGATTGATGGATGAAATTCAAAATTGGTGCCAACAATTACCTCTGTCCAACATGAATGAATTAATGGCATCGCAATAAATTGAAAATTCAATGGCATTCTTTCTTACCTTGCATCTAGAGAGATTTTAAAGCAGCATAGAGTGAGAAAATAAGCAAATTTTAGCATTCCAGTGTGCTTCCCAATATTTTTAATCAAAGAGAAAACCAGTAAGTGCTTTTTTCCTGCTTGTGTGCATTATCAGATTGTTACAGTAAGATTCTGAGTTGCTTGTATGTGTGCCCTAGAAGTTGGTAGATTATACTCTTGCATTTGCTTTCCAAGTTTTTAATTAGTCAAAATTGTTAAGATGGTATCCTCTGCTAAGAAATTTGCTACTCCTTCAACCAAGAAATCCCCCGTAACTGAGGCAAGATCCTCAATTTCCATCACTGAGGCTACACTTCTAGATATGGTTCTGTTGGAATTGCATGAAGATTGCATTGAAGATTGGAAGTGTTGTCATTGATGTCAATTGCAACTGGTAATGGAGCAGCAAAGCAACCGGTAATGAAGCAGTAAAGCAACCGGTATTGAAGCAGTGAAGATCAACCAGTAACCCTAACAAGTTGAGAAGAAGAACCCTAACCAATGAAGGTTGGAGATCGATAGTGATGATTTATGATTGAATGATGATTGGTGATGAAGATGCCACATAAGCATGCTGCACGTGATGAGTTTTGAAATGGATTTGGTACATAAAGATAATCGTTTATCTTGGGAATGATCAAATGCGTAGTATGAAGTGGCAAACACGTGATAAGCTACAAGATTCAAAGTACGGTGATCTAAGAGCAGTTGAAGATGCCTAGAAGAATGTGTAGTTGATTGCAATGTACTCTAATGGTCAAGATTGAACTGATGTGTTTGTAATCTCTATGAGAATTGTAGGGTTTGTGTTGTGTTACCGACCTAATGTATTTGTTTTTAAGGTCGACAAATTGTTTGAAAGAGTGTTGGCAAATTTCTTTAAGTGTGTTAGTGATTGTTGCCGAACTAAGAAGTGTGTCTAAAGAATGTTGTGAAGGCAGATAGGAGCAATAAAGGATCTAATTTAGCAAGGAAGTGCTATTTCTAGATTAGTAAAGAACTTGTTGTTATCTAACTATTACAACAGTAAAATCCGTTAACCGGGCAAGCTCTAACAAGCTTCTTGTTGAAATCCTCTAACCAGGTGATCCATTAGCTTGGATTTGAAATCCTCCCCCAAGGTTACCTTTAACAGGGTATTTGTAGTCAATCCCTTAACTGGGTGGTACTTAATCAAATTTGTTCCTAACAGAACATTATTGTATAAGTGAAGTAGTCATTGGTGAGAAGGGACCTCAAGGAGATTAGTCCAAATCGGTCAACAAGAGTAAACACAATGGAAACATTCAGATATGATGGAGGCAATGCATAACAGATAGTTTTTATTGCATGAAAGTGAATTACATCCAACCGGTAACAATCGGGTTACAACATATCGCCACATAGGCTTGGTAGAATAGGTCACACCAGGACCTTAAAGCAAAAGAGCTATCCTCTAGGCACCATCTATCTATCTGATACTTCCTGATTTCTCAATTCCTTCATTCGAAAGCATGATTACAAATATATATATATATATATATATATATATCGATCCAAGGGATCTTGTCGGCCCAAAAAGGACCAAAAACCGAAGAGTAAGACCTAATGTGTAGAATGAATAAGGTCAGCCTTTGCCAAGATATTCCTCCAAAAAATCCAAAGGATGAAACACAGAAGGTTGGCCACATGCCAAGCAACATCAAGATTAATGCCCAAGGCTCCGCAAACTTAGAATGGGTTCTGATAGATCATCAGAGTAAGTCTTAGGCAACTGGTAACAATGAAACAACCGGTAACAAGAAACTATCAAGGAAACCAGCAGTGATATCTTGTTGGAGAGTGCTCCAAATGTGATGTGGGTTGAAAGAAATTAGGATGATCAAGTATTCAAGTGGAATCCAACTCCACAGCCAAAACTGAGACATACAGAAAGGAAAACTAAAACTACAAATGAAAAAAAAAAAGAGAGAGAATATTTTTGGTTGATGCAAGATTTCCATGAACCTGGGATGCTCTTGTATTAGACATCTGGGGTTAATGAAAAATATTGAGCCTCTCACTTTGCTAGGGTTAGAGGGAAACCAAGGCGGTCTACCTCTGCCTAATAAATCTAGGATGAATCTTCCATTGGTCTGTTCTTCCACTTCACAAGATATTCTTTGTACTGACTGCTTTGGGTACTATGCCCAATCCTATTGTCCAAAATCTCTTCAAACTGAATTCTAGTTCATGGTACTCATGAAGATCTATAATGTTTAATATAGGTGAAATACTCAGACTATCTGATAGCTCCACTTCATATGCATTTCCAGAACTGAACTTTCTCAAGATCTTACAGGGTCCAAACTTCTTCATCTGCAACTCATTATAAGTTCCAACCGGGAATCTCTCTTTTCTCAAATAGACCATCACTTCATCACCAACTTCAAATTCCTTATGTCTCCTCTTCTCATCTACCTTCTCCTTGTATTTTCCATTCATGTCTTCTAAATGTTGTCTAACCTGAATATGCAATGTTGCCATGTGATCTGCAAATTCTTTTGCCTCTGAACTCTTCCAGTCTTCACTGCTAATATCTCTCAATTCTTCTATTCCTTTAGGATGTACTCTGGTAACAATCTCAAAATGTGTTTTTCTAGTACTTCTATTGACTAAACTGTCATAGGTAAACTCTTCTTGTGCAAGGATCAAATCCCAACTTCTTGTTTTATCTCCCACTAGACATCTCCACAAGTTTCTCAAACTCCAGTTAACTACTTTTGTCCGTCCATCAGTTTGTGGATGAAAAGTAGAACTGAACTTCAAATTTGTCTTCATCTTCTTCCAAAGTGTTCTCCAAAAATAGCCAACAAACTTAGTGTCTCTGTCTGAAACTATGCTCTTAGGTAATCCATGCAATCTTACCACTTCCTTGAAAAATAGGTCTGCTACATGTAATGCATCTGATGGCTTCTTACAAGGTATGAAATGAGTCATCTTTGAAAATCTATCCATTACCACAATTATAGAATCATTCCCTCTCAGTGTCTTAGGTAAGCCAAGTACAAAATCCATACTTATATCCTCTCAAGTTCTTACCGGTATCGTCAAAGGTTTATACAATCCCACATTCTGACTACTACCTTTTGCAACTTGACAAACTCTACAACTCTGCACATATCTCTCAGCATCCTTATGAATCTGGGGCCAAAAGTACTACTCAATCACCAATGCAACTGGTTTATCAATACCAAAATATCCAACTAAACCTCTACTATGCTTTTCTTTTATCAGGTTCTCTCTAATGGAACTTTTAGCTATTCTTAATTGAACTCCCTTGAATAACATCCCATCCTGAATGAAGTAATCTAGCCATTTTCTCCTATCAACCATAACCGGTTCTCTACATTCTTTCCAAGGTTCTGCAAAATTTAGGTCTTCGTCATACAAGGTCTTCAAATATTTAAAACTTAATAGTGTCACTCTCATTTCTGTCAACAAATTTCTTCTCCTACTTAATGCATCAGCAACTTTGTTAGATTTCCCACTTCTATGTTTCAACACAAAGGTGTAACTCTGCAAGAACTCTACCCATCTCATATGTCTTTGATTCAACTTGCTCTGACTACTCAAATATTGCAAAGCTTGATGATTTGTATACAACAAAAACTCTTTAGGCAACAAGTAATGTCTCCATTTCTTCAAGGCTTGAATTATGGCATAAAATTCTTGATCATATACTGAATATCTCTTCCGAGCATCATTCAATTTCTCACTAAAATATGCTATTGCTCTCCCTTCTTGACTCAAAACTGCTCCTATTGTTGTTCCACTTACATCACAATCCACTTGAAATACCTTATTGAAATCTGGTAAAGCCAACACAGGCTGCTCAGTCACTTTCTATTTCAACAACTCAAAACTTTTGTTTGCTCCGGTGGTCCATTTGAAATGCTTCTGATCTCCCCTCATGGTCTCTATCATAGGGTTACAAACTAAACTAAAATTTCTAATAAACTTCCAGTAAAAACTAGCCAATCCATGAAATGATCTTACCTCTCCCATGCTTTCTGGTGTAGGCCACTCAACAATGGCTTTCACTTTCTCAGGGTCCATCTTCAAACCATCCTCAGATATCACAAATCCTAAATATACTAACTCATCCTTCATGAAAGTGCTCGTCTTGATATTGATTAGTAACTTTTCTTCTCTCAACCTCTACAAAAATTGTCTTAACTGCAACAAATGCTCCTCTTTTGTCTTACTGAAAATTAGAATGTCATCCAAATACACAATAACAAACTTTTCCAAGAATTTCTTCAATACCTCATTTATCAGCCTCATGAAAGTACTTGGTGCATTAGTCAATCCAAAAGGCATCACCAACCATTCATATAATCATTCATTTGTCTTAAATTTTGTCTTTCATTCATCACCTTCTCTGATCTTGATCTAATGAAATCCACTCTTCAAATCTATTTTTCTAAAGTACTTTGATCCACTCAAACAATCCATTATGTCATCCATCCTAGGCAAGGGAAACCAGTATTTCACTGTGATCTTGTTTATTTCTATTAAATCGGTACACATCCTCCATTCTCCATTCTTCTTAGTTGCTATTACTACTGGTACTGCACAAGGGCTCAAACTTTCCTTGATCAAACCTTTCTCCAATAGCTCTTGCACTTGTCTGTTCAGTTCTTCATTCTCTGTCAGTGTTCACCAGTGTGCAGATTTGTTAGGCAAACTAGCATCGAGAACTAAGTCCATGCAATGACTAATACTTCTAACAGGTCGTAATCCATCAGGTACATTATCTAAAATGATGTCCCCATACTTTGTCAGCAAATCTCTTATCTAATCTGGGTGTTCTCCTTCTATTTTCTATCTCTTAGTCTTCTTAGGAATTAAGGAAAACCACACATTCTCATGTCTCAGTCCATCCATGAACTTCCTTCCATCTACTAGACAGATTTTGGTGTTTGCACAGACTTCATTCTTCAAAGGTTCCTCCAAAGGCAACAAGGTTTGCTTCATCCCATTGGCCACAATAGTGTATGTATTCTTCCTCCCATCATGTATTGCTTGTCTATCAAACTGCCAAGGTCTTCCCAATAAAAGATGACAAATGTCCATAGGCATAATATCACACAAAACTTCATCATGATAATTCCCAATTTTCAATTTTACTAAACATTATTCTCTTACTAACAACTTATGTTCATCCAACCAAATGCCCAATCTTTAATGGAGAAGAGCAACATTCAAATTTCAATTTTCCCACAAGGTGGGAACTCTGGTTCCAATGGTGGGAGCGACCAGAATGATGCAACTAGTCCTATGGGGGAGAAGGACAAGCCTCTAGATATTCCGAAGGTGGACGAGACTCTGCAGGCTATTGGTACTCTGCCAGAGAAGAAAGTGATCTCTAAAATCATAGGGGGGTCTAGTGGGGGTGCAACCCACGTGAAGAGGTCTTGGAGATTGGACTCGAATCTAGAAAATGATCATCCCTTTTTGGAACAAGACCAACTGGAAAATCCTCTTTACCTCTTGTCAAGAACATATCTCACCCTACCGGTGGTAAGTTTGCTATCTCTATCCCTGATTCGGTTCTGGATCATATATTTAGCAATATGTCAAACTCCCTGGTAGGCAAGTTTATGGGTTCACACCCAAACATTGAAGTGGTAAGGGCCTATGTTAAAAGGAAATGGGCTTTGAAAGGTAATATCGAAATCTTAGCCCTGCCCAAAGGCCTCCTTACCTTTGCTTTCTCATGTGAAGAAGATAAAACAAGGATTCTCTATGGTAGTCCCTGGATGGTTGGAAAGATAGCATTGGTCCTTCAGAAATGGCATCTGAATCTCAACATGAATGATTATCTTCTGGCGAAGGTCCTAGTTTGGGTAAAATTACCAGGTTTGCCTCTTGTTTATTGGGCAGAAAGAATTTTCTCTGGAATAGCAAGCTCCTTTGGTGAGCTCCTCTCAATAGACCCAGTCACAGCCTCAAAAAGGAGGCTTACTCATGCTAGATTTTGTGTAGGGATAGCTCATGATGCAGATACGTCGGAAGAGATAGACATTGTCTCAAAATTGGGAACATGGAAGCAACTGATAAAAAATGAATCTATCCCCTTTGCTTGTTTCCACTGCAAGAAAGCAGGTCACTAGGCTAAATCCTGTCCTCTCAAGCCTAAAGGGGAGCTCAAGCAAGCCAAACCCTCGACTGAAAGTAAAAAGGCTCCAGAAAAAAAGGTATGGCAAGTCAAAAACTCAAAAAGTAAGGAAGCTGACTTTGTTGATAATAACTACTTTGGACCCTTGGGGGAAAACAAGGAAGTGGTACCCTCGGCCCTTAACTCTAACATCCCCACTCAGGAAGTCCTGAGGAATAAGTTAACAAAAGTGAACAACCCCCTAGAAGGGTAGATCCGAATAAAGGAATCTAAACGACAAAATGAATCCTCAAAAGAAATAGCTGAGATGGTAACTGTTGATACTTTGGCTTGCAAGGAAGTGCCCAACAGAGAGGAACAACCCGAGGAAGGGGAGATCACTAGCTCTCAAGAAGAAAAGACTGACTCTTCGCCACTTTTGATCAGCTCTGAAATGCAAGAATCCTAGAAATGTGCTATATTGGGAATGAATCTCTCAGATTCAGATCAAATTTCTAAAACAGTCAATAGTACTTCACAGGACTCCAAGAGGATTGGAAATGACCTTATTCAAGTTTGCCTTGATAGAGCTCTTATTTCTGATGATTGGTACAGACATTATTACTGTTTCCTATCTGCTCATATCCGGGTTGGGTCTGACCATTATCCTATAACTTTCTATGCTGACCCAATAAACAGAAGAAGGAACTTTTCTTTTAGATTTGAAAAAACGTGGACACTTCATCTTGACCTCATTCTTAAAATTCAGGAATGGTGGAACATCAAAGTTGAGGGGACCACTATGTATAGAGTAGTAAAGAAACTCAAAAGTATCAAAGACAACATAAGGTTATGGAACAAAACCAACTTTGGGAATATTTTTATGGCCAAAGGTAAAATTCAGGAAGACCTTAATAAAATATAGGCTCAAATTCATAAGGATGGTTTCTCTACTATGTCAATTGCTGAAGAAAATGAAATCCTCAAAAAATACCATGAAATCATTGCTAAAGAAGAAACATTTTGGAAACAGAGATCAAGATGTACTTGGCTAAAGGAAGGTGAAAAGAACACAAGATTATTTCACATGTCGACAATTAAACATAAAGTAGCAAACATGATCACTAAACCGGTTGTGGACAACGGGGAGCTGGTTATGGAGGAAGAGATAAGAAAATAGGCCAAAAGATTCTTTGTTCATCTCCTTTGTAGGGATCATAGACTGGATGTTGATGCTCAAAGCTCTTCCCTTAATAATATTCCCTACCTCCTTGATGAGCAGATTAATGTCTCCCTTTCTTCTATACCTTCAAACTAGGAGATCAGGAATGTTGTCTTTTCTTTTGATGGTAACAAAGCACCCAAACCTGATGGCTTCCCCATGTTCTTCTTCCAAGAATTCTAGGATATTGTTGGGAAAGATGTCTCCAATGGTGTCAAAGAATTTTTCAGTGCTAGAAGACTTTTGAAAGAGATCAATGGTACCTTCATTGCATTAATCCCCAAAATTCAAGGTGCTAACTCCATGGATAAGTTCAGGCCTATAAGCTTATGCAACTCTTTTTATAAAATTATTTCTAAGGTCCTTACCTCCAGACTCCTGACTGTTCTTCCTCCTCTGATTAAGCACCAGAAAAATGGTTTTGTGCCAGGAAGACAAATCCTTGACTTGATAATAATTGTTCATGAGAATATTCATTCACTAGTTATGGCTAAGAAATAGGGTTTTATCCTTAAGCTTGATCTCTCAAAGGCCTATGATCGAGTTGATTGGTCTTTCCTTGTGAAGGTTCTTTTGGCTTATGGCTTCTCTACCAAATGTGTGGATATCTTCAAATAACTTATTACCACTGCCTGCTTTGCTGTTCTCATCAATGGATCTCCCTCCACCTTCTTTCAAGTCTCTAGAGGACTGAGGCAAGGGGATCCCATTTCTCCTATCCTCTTCATAATTATGGCTGAATGTTTTGGCAGATCCATGGAAAGTATGGTGATGAGACGAATGTTCAAGGGACTCCAACCTTTGTCAGTTGATCATACATGCTCCCACCAACAATTTGTGGATGATACCATTATCATGGGGGACTCAAGCATCTCAGAAGCCAGAACTCTCAAGGACACCATGTGTAAGTTTGCATCTTCTTCTGGCCAACTTATCAATTGGGTTAAAAGCGAAGTGTTTTTCATCAACACTCCTGAGAGGAGACAACATAGAATCAGCAGAATTTTGGAATGTCAGATTGTTGATCTTCTGACCACTTACCTTGGTCTCCCTCTAGGAATTGCACCACCTGATTCCTTTTGGAGTTCTCTGGTGGACAAATTTAAAAAAAAACTTGCTGGATGGAAAGGTGCCCTTTTAAGTCAAGCTGGTAAGCTCCAACTTCTAAAAGCCTCCCTTCAAAGCATTCCTATTTATGCCCTTAGCCTCTTTAGAATTCTTGTTAAGTATGCTGAAGCAATTGAGAAAATTTAGGAAAAAATTCTTTGGTTAGGGGTTGAGGAAAAGAAAAGAATGTCTCTTGTGGCTTGGGAAAAGGTGCGATGACTAAAAAGTAATGGAGGCCTAGGCTTGAGAAGAATCTGGACCCTCAATTTAGCTCTCTTGTCTAAACACGTTTGGAGACTGTTCCACTCTGACAGTGAACGGTGTAAAATCTGGAGAAGTAAGTACTTTCTTTTGTCTTCTTCTCTTCCAGCTTTCATCAATTCTGATTTCAATATGAATGGGTCCCATATTTGGAATCATGCCTCTAAGTGTAAAGAAAACATTGCCAAAGGGGTTAAATGAAATGTTGGCAATGGTAGGAAAGTTAGATTTTGGGAAGATCCCTAGCTATTCGATAAACCTTTGGTAGATATCCTTGAATGGGCCCCTTTTTCTCCCTCCTATATTAGAATCTATAGCCCTCTGGTTGAAGGGTATTGGATAGGTGATAAATGGAAGAACACTGAAATTATTCACCCAGGTCTTATTAATCTTAAGACCCATCTTTCTTCTGTTTTACTGAATAAAGAGGAAGACTCCCTTATTTGGAAATTTGATCCTAAAGGAAGCATCACTATCTCTTAAATGTATGGTGTTCTTTCCCCAGCCCTCTCTGAGAATCCTTTTTGGTCTAAAGCTTGGATAAAGGGTTTAATCCCTAAAATAATTTTTTTTCTTTTGGACTATCCTTCAAAACAAAATCCCAACCTTAGACAATCTGAAGGGTAGAGGCATTTCTTTCCCTAATAGATGTGCTCTCTGTCTCAAGGAGGAAGAGTCTGTGGACCATTTGGCTATCCACTGCTCCTTTACTACTTCAATTTGGGAAAGACTTCTTAGGAATTTTTGCATTGATTGGGTTTTTCCTAACACTATCAGTCATTTGTCCAAAAGAAAAAATTGAGCAAAGGAGAAAAAGCATCTGGTTAAGCTAAGTAAAACTTACTATCCTCCTAGGGATTTTGGTAAACCGTGGAGGGAGTTCTTATTTTCTATAATGCGCTATGTAACTTTGGATGGTAGATTCACAAAAGTGTATGGCTACCATTTTGTTTTGCTGAACCATTTTAGGTATGATGAAAAGTCAATATCCCTTATTTTCTGATGTACTCCATGAATGCTACCATTAAGGCCCATAAAGAGAACCCTAAGGGTGATACTGCCATGCATCAAGGTCTCATGGTTTTAATTTATGACCACCTCAAAGCCAACCAAATTTCCCACCCTCAGCCTTCTATCTCAAAGTCTGAGGAGGAAGGGTCAGATTCTGTTTTTTCTTTAGGTGAGGAGTCAGATAGTGATTCGATGAGCGAGTCTGAAGAGAGTCTAGATGACTCTAAAGTGGAAGCTGGTAAGAAAAGAAAACATGTGAGAACCAAGCCTTCCTCCTCGAAGAGTAAGAATAAATATAAAGATAAAGTTCTCCAAATTAGCTCCTCCTCGGAGGAAGAGGTCTCTGAGGATTCTGAGAAGGAACCCCTATCTCCCCAAAAAAAGAAAAAGAAAATTTCTATTCAGACAAGGATCAAACAAAAGAAACAAGATGCCAACATGACGGAGCTTAAGGAACAAGTGCAGAGAAGGAACCCGAACTTCAACCAGAATGTGGGGGAGGAGACCATTGGGGAAGGTTCTAAATAGAGTATCATAAAAGTTGGTAAAGTCACTTTTGGAGACACCTCCAATATGGAAAAAGACAACGCTAGTGAGAAATCACCCTCCTCATGTCCTCCTCCTGAGGGTTTGAAAGGATTTGTGGACACCATTGATTCGCTAATTCCTAGTTACAAGAAAGTTGTGGAGGATATTAAGAAGCTCAATTATGGAGTCCAAATTCTAGAGACTATTAGTTTTGGCAGAGGCAAGTCAATGGCAGACTAGGTTGAGGATTTGACTAAAATAGTTGCTAAAGCTGAATAGATCAAAGACTCCTTTAACCCCAGGTTTGAGCAAATCGAGAAAGACCTGACTAAGAGGAAAAATAATGAGATTGGTATGGATCAAAGAGTGGAGGAAACTGATAAAAAAGTCAATAAAATTGAAGAAAGCCTTAAAAGAATTGCAGAACAAAGCTTAAATATTCTGAAGGCTTTAGCTGGCAACACAAAAATCCTCATCAGCAAAATGGAAGAGGAGAAGGATTCCCTGGAGATTGAACCTGACATGGATGGCATGAGAGAAGTGCAAGGACCTAGAACAAGGACCAAAGGTAAAAAGAAGGAGAAAAATCCAAACAAGGACCTGGAAGAATTCAAAGCTATCGTGACAAACTATGATCAGCTAGTGAATAAGGCGGAGGAGCTCCTTAAGTCTTTTTAATTGTGTTGTATTTTCTCTGGTTTTTTCTGCTCTGTTGTTCCTTTCTTTTGCTGTCTTATCAATTGACTGGTTTTTTTCCAGTCTTTTTGTAAGTTGTTCCTAGCAGATCTGGATGCTTTTTGATGAACTCTTTATGCTCCTTTGTAAAGGTTTTGGGTCCTTAAAACTTGTTTTTCTCATTAATCAGAACAACTTATGTTCATCCTGAATCCATGCTATCTGGTAAGTCTTAGGGTGTTTCAATCTCTCCAATTTCAACTTATTCACCATCTCTTCTGAAACAAGATTATCTAAACTACCACTATCAATAACAACTTTACAACACTTACCCGATACCTTACATCTAGTCTTGAACAGGTTCTTCCTTTGCAAGGGTTCTTTATCTCCTCCAGTATGACACAAAGCTCTCCTCATCATCAATAGTTGTGCATCTTCTAGTTTATTGTCTGATCTAGTGGGGTTCTCTTCCACCATTTTCTCTCTTTTGATAGCCTCTGACTTCTTACATTCAAATGCACGGTGTCCTTCTCCTCCACATTTAAAACAGGTTCCTTAGAATGTCCTTTTGTCTTGTCTTCCCAAGTTCTCATTTCGGTAACCATCTGGTTCTCTCCTCTAGTAGAAATTTATATCATCCTTTTGGTATTAATTACCTTCCTTTCTCACTTCCTTGTCCTTGTTCTGATCTGCACTAGTTCCTCTTACTCTGGTGTATCCTCTTCCTCCTTGAAATATTCCTCCGGTAAACCTTCCACCTCTACCTCTCTGTCTCTTCTCATGCCTTTTATTCAATTTCTCTTCACCCTTTATTGTATACTAGTAAGACTCTTCAACACTCTCTAATTTGATCATAACAAGTTCATCTTTTATAGACATTTGCAATCCGTTCAAATATCTTGCAATATGTTCAATTTATAAAATGCTTTAGTGTACTCCTTCATGCTAGATTCCTTCTATCTCAGATTCTGCAACTTTCGAAACAAATCTACTTGATAATTCGCCATGGAAAACTTTGATTTTAACTTACCGATCATCCTATCCCATGTCTTAATCTTTTCTTTACCTTTGTGTTTCCTATCAACTTGCAAGTACTCCCACCAAAGAGATGCATGACCCTTGAACAGGGTACATGCATAATTCATCTTCCTCTCTTCTGTAGTGTTTTCAAAATTGAAATACTTCTCCATCTTTGAGATCCAATCCATCAATTCATCTGAATCTAACTCCCCATCATATTCTAGTGGGGTAAAATGAGGTTTAGTGTTCGACCTACTCAAATCCCTTAAAAACCTTTCCTCCTCCGGATCAACTGCCGGTAGGTTCGCTTGTTCTGCCAAGTCTTCTTCTCCTTCATATTTTCTCACATCCTCAACATGTCAGCCTCTTCTTTGGGTTGTCTCCACAACTTCTAACCAGGCTGCTATCCTCGCAATATCTCCATTACAACAAGGTCTGCATTTCCATGTGCTCCACCATTCCTAGTTCCTCTTCATGCCATTGATCCATGCTAGTCCTCTACAATTGTAGGTCAGATCCACAATCTGCCACCCTACAACAAGATTCAGGACACACAACCTCTGGGATGAACTTCTCTCTCATACCACTTGAAGTAGTCACCGGTGAGAAGGGATCTTGAGGAGATCAGTCCAAACTAGCCAACAGGAGTAAACACAACAAAAACACTCAAATATGATGGAGGCAATGCATAACAGATAGTTTTTATTGTATGAAAGTGAATTACATCCAACTAGTAACAACCGGGTTACAACATACCAGCACACATGCCTAGTAGAATAGGTCACACTAGGACCTTAAAGTGAAAGAGCTATCCTCTAGGCACCATCTATCTATCTGATATTTCCCAATTTCTTAATTCCTTCATTCTAAAGAATCATTACAAACATATATCGATCCAAGGGATCATGTCGGCCCAAAAAGGATCAAACCAAAGAGTAAGACCTAACTTACAAAATTAATAAGGTTAGCCTCTGCCAAGAGATTCCTCTAAAAAATCCAAAGGATGAAACATAGAAGGTCAGCCACATGCCAAGAAATATGGAGATTAATGCCCAAGGCTTTGCAAGCTTCAAAATGGGTTCCGGTAGATCATCAGACTAGGTATTAGGCAACCGGTAACAACAGAACAATCAGTAACAAGAAGCTATCAAGGAAATCGGTAGCAATATCTTGCCGAAGAGTGCTACAAATGTGATGCGGATTGAAATTAAGTAGGATGATCAAGTATTCAAGTAGAATCCAACTCCATAGGAATGGGTGAGCCGAAAATGAGATATACAGAAAGGAAAACTGAAACTGCAAACATAAAACAAAATAGAAAAGAGAATATTTTTGGTTGATGCAAGATTGTTGTGAACCAAGGATGCTCCTGCATCAATAAGCTTCTAACAAGGCTTGGATCCTAACAAGGAAAAATTTAGAAGAGATCAAAATACTTGTAGATTCATACCCACCACGGTTTTTCCTATTTGGGTTTATACGTGAAAAATCATTGTGTCAAGTGGTGAATGATTTTGTGGATGTGTTTCTCATATGGTTGATATGAATGACTAGTAAATCCACATAGATATATTTAAATGACCGAAAATGATCTGAAACATGTTATTATTGGTATTAGTGAAGTGGTTTAAGGTTTTGGTCTAAAGGTATTTAATTTTCAGATCTATTACATTATATCATTGATGTATTTGGTCAACCGGTAAGGTTTGACAATGTTGCTACAGTTTTGTTAAAGTATCTAAACCAGTTAGTTTTGTGAGTTGATTCTAAGTTGGAAATGAGTTTGGTGAAAGTTTAGTTAATTTTCTATCTACTGATTCAGCCCCCCTCTTAGTAGTTGACCGGATATTTATAGTTTCATCATATTATTAATTGGTATCAGAGCAGTCTAGGTCCTCTTGAGTATAAGACTAATAGCTTGAGGAAAAGATCTAGGAGAAAATGATGAAGAGAGAGGGTTCAAAGTTCAGTAGAGATAACTACATATTCTGGAGTGATAGGATGAATATTTACATCAAGATCTTAAGAAGTTAGTATCAGGATCATGTCGTTACTAAGGATAACTTGCCTAGTGGAATTCTGATAGATGATCAAAAGGAGCAACATGAGAACAACCAAATATTGGAAGCCATCATCAGTACCTTGTTAGATTCAAAATATGTTGATGTTCATGGATTGGAGACTACACATGAAGTTTGGTAGAAACTGGAAGAAATCTATAGCGTTGATGAGCATGTAAAGATAGGGAATGAAGAGAGTCTCAGAGGAAAATTTGATGATTTGCAAATGGTTGAAGGTGAAAACATTCAATAGTATAGTCAGAGAATCTAGGAGATAGTTGGAGAAATCAAAAGTGTTGGAGGTATAGTGGAGGATGCCACTTTTGTTAGCAAGGTGTTGAGAACCCTTCTACCGGTCTACACTATCAGAGTTATAGCCATTCAAGAACTCAAATCTATTGAAAAGACAAAGGTAACTCTTGACTCTATCATTGGTAAATTGACTGCATTTAGATTAAATGGTTTTGATGGAAGTGTTCAGAGCTTAGAATCTACATTTAAAGCCTCAGTCTCAACCCCACCAGTAAGGAAAAGCAGAGAAGCTAGTTACAGTCATGAATCTATATCCAACAAAGAGGTAGATGATGAAGATAGTCTGATAGATGTTGAAGATGTTAGGATCTAAGAACACTGGGAGGGGGGGGGTGAATCAATGTTCTGCTAGTAAAATAAGATTTTATTCCTTTATACTATACACATATACATCGGTAAACAAATAAGCATATTACTTGAAGCAAATAAGCCATCCATATTAATGAACACCATAACACACATAATTTATACATGGAAAACCTCAAAGAAGAAAAACCATGGTGGGATTTGTGACCCACAATATCAATTCATTGGGCATATGAAAGGATATTACATATAATGGGGGCCTACACTTGCAGGAAGGCACACTTCCTAGAGAACAATGCTCATCACTAAAGAGCCTCACTGACTACAAGGTTCTGCTGAAGTAAAACAATTAAAACGAACTCACAAAATGCATCTGCTATGCCAAATAGAGTTCTGGTTATAGCTCTGCTCTATATCAGTTCATAAACCCTAAACACTACTACCAGTATCTTTACTCCTCCAAGAATGCTTCCCAAACTATCTACATATCATTGCATGATATCACATTTGCATAAAAATGATCTACATGCATATACTTTGCATTATGCAGTTCTGCTATATTCTATCTCACTTATGTCACATCCTATACATACATACATACATATTCAAAATGACCTAGAAGACTAGCCTATATACCCATTACAAACCATATTCCTTATGTCGACTTACAATGTATTAAAAAAGTTATTCAATGTCAGCCTCGACAATAATTACAAAAATGATTTATAAAATAAATCATTCTTGATGTCTGCTTCCTTTAAGTATTGATGTCGGTGCTGGTGCCGGTGTCGGTGTAATCCTTGATACTCCAATGCCAATGTCTACCGGTATATACCTCCTAGTGCCGGTATATGACTTCCATCTAATCTTGTTTCCATCAATGACAACAAAATGAATCTGATGAGTGTCAATTGCCAACAAGCATTATTGGCCAAGTGGTTACTCAAAGGTACCGGTAAGTATAGAAGTAAATTAACACTAAATTTTTTTGCATGTAACCAGATAGGACATATTGTTGCTAACTATCCTAATGGATATAATGAGGAAAACCAAGAGAAATATAGGAAGTTTAAAGGAACAGGAAAAATAAATTGTCTCATTGCAGTGGATGGAGGAATTATGGATGAAGAGTCTGAGGAAGATGCAAATGAAGACATTGTATTTGTTGCTATCAAAGAAGACATATAAGATCAAAAGGCATTGGTGTCTCACTTGGATAGTTCAGATGAATGTGTTAGGTCCCAAAGACAACTAAGAGGGGGGGTGAATCAGTTGTCTAATAAATTCAAACCAAAAACCAATTAACCAACTTAATGCTGAATACCAGTAAACCAGTTAAGTATGCCGGTAGAAGATTAATGCATGAAACACAAACATAAAGTCATCCACAATACATAACACCAATATTTGTACGTGGAAACCCTGTAAGGGGAAAAACCATGGTGGGAAACCTTACCCACAATCAGATGATACTACTGCAGATAGTAAGTGTACATAAATGGGGTCTGCATATGCAGAAAGGCCAATAGCCTAGAGCTCACTGCTCAATCACAAAATGGGAGTCACACTGACTATAGTTGGATGGTTAAATCCAATAAGAATGTACTGCACAAAATAGCATCTTCATATGCTGGATTTAGTATCGGTGTAATGCTGATATGCTTATACAAAAACCTATCTTCACCTTCAAATGATGTCTTCGTGTATACCTCTGCTTGATCTCACATATACCTTCACTCAATTCTTTTTCACATTCCACACTTGATCTTACAAATAAGATCTTACATTTATACCATACCCTAAGACCAATTTTAGTAGGTCAGCTCTACAAGATATTACAATAAAATCATTTTATAAACAATATAATATCCGATGAAATAACTGATTAAACATGTCGTCTTAATGCATTTACATCAATAATAAATCATCTCCATAGCGTGCATGCTCATCTAGAAAAGATAAACTTGCCGGTGTAACCCTAGATAACTTGGACCTATTTGCTGGTAAAAGAAAATATGCAAATATGAATATACCAATGATCAATTCTTCAAAACAAAGTGTCCACATGATGTCTTCGACATTACCAAGTGTCTTCCATATCATTCCAGATACTGGTCAACATTATATTCTGTTGGTGAACCATATACTAGTAACTGTGCAATAGTTACTTGCTTGCCGGTGAATGTTGTTGGATCTCCAAAGTGCTTGTTTTCAGTAGGTGTTGACATCAATGACAAAACCATACGAAAATACCAACAATCTCCCCCTTTGGCATTGATGGCAACACAAGATGGAAAAACTATCAAAGTGCCAAAACAAAAATGCCAAATACCAAAAACCAACAATCTCCATTTCTCCCCCTGGGAGCAACATGTGTTTATCCAAAGATTTATTTTCAATACCAAACTCTCCTCAAAAGATAATGTGTTTTTCCATAGATATCTCTCCCCCTTTGACATCAAATGCCAAAGTTACAAAAATCAAGTTCATACAAAATACCAACTACTCCCCCTGAGAAGTAGCTTCCTCATCAAAGGATCGAAGTAAAAGATTTGTCTTTTAATTCTGCCGGTTGATGACAATCATCAACTATCTAAGTCTCTACCGGTGGTGGTATGACTCCAAGATGATCTCTGAGATATTCAAAAGTCTCCTTAGGTAAAGGTTTTGTGAAAATATCTGTCAGCTATTCTTTAGTATTCACATAAACAAGTTTTATCTCCTTTTCTTCAACTTTTTCCCTTAGAAAATTCAGTTTGATAGAAACATGTTTAGTTTTAGAATGTAATACCGGATTCTTAGATATATCAATTGCCGCAGTGTTATCACAATATATAGTAATGGGTTCCTTGCATTTTACCTTTATGTCTTTCAACATTTGCTTAAGCCATAATACCTGTGTATAGTTAGTTGCTACTGCAACATATTCTGATTCTGTTGTTGATAAAGATGTACAACTCTGTTTCTTACTCAACCAAGAAACTAATCTTTTTCCAAGAAAGAATGCTCCTCGAGTGGTGCTTTTTCTATCATCCACATCTCTTGCCCAATTTGCATCTGTGTATGCACATAGGTCAAAATTTTCATCTTTAGGATACCATAATCCAAGATTTGTTGTGCCTTGTAAGTACCGAAAAATCCTTTTTACAGCCGATTCATGATTTTCCCTAGGATTACTTTGAAATCTAGAAACAATACATACTGCATTCATAATATCAAACCTGGTTTGTGTCAAATACAGTAAACCTCCTATCATAGATTTGTATCTAGTTGGATTAACAGGTGTAGATTCATCCCTTTGAGATAATTTGTCATTTGTAGTCATAGGTGTGCTTACCGGTTTAGAGTTCTCCATCCCAAATTTCCTTGGTAATTCTTTCAAGTACTTGGATTGACTAAAAAATATACCTTTATCAGTCTGTGAAATTTGCAGACCTAAAAAGAATTTTATTTCTCCAAACATAGACATTTCAAATTCTTGCTGCATTTTAATAGAAAATTCCTTACATAATCCATCTTGTCCTCCAAAGATTATATCATCAACAAATACTTCAATAATCAAGTTGTCATCATTAGTTATTTTGTAATATAAATTGCTATCTGCATTTCCTTTAGTAAAACCAATCTTTAAAAGATACTTATCCAACCTTGCATACCAAGCTCTTGGGGCTTGTTTCAATCCATACAAAGCTTTTCTTAACCTGCAAACCATATCATTGTCATCTGTCAAGGAAAATCCATCAGGTTGTTCAATATATACTTCTTCAAGATCTCCATTCAAAAATGCACATTTAATATCCATTTGATAAACTTTGTAGTCCTTGTGAGCTGCAAAAGCCAAGAATAATCTGACTGCCTCAATTCTAGCTACCGGTGCAAAGGTTTCATTGTAGTCAACTCCTTCTTTCTAAGAATATCCCTTACACACTATTCTTGCTTTATTTCTGACAACCTTACCATCTTCATTAAGTTTGTTTCTAAATACCCATTTGGTTCCAATTACATTTTTATCTTTAGGCCGGGGAACTAATGTCCAAGTATTATTTTTCTCAATTTGTCCTAATTCTTTTTCCATAGCTTTAATCCAAAATTTATCTTCACATGCCTCATTGATAGATGATGGTTCAATTTGAGAAATAAGACATACCTCTTCATTTGCCAATCTTCCTCTTGTCATAACTCCTTTAAATTTGTTTCCAATTATCTGATCTTCAGAATGATTCAATCTTACATACCAGGGTGTCTTAGTTTGCTATTGTTCGTCAATTACTGTGGAATCTTCTGATGATACCGGAGTAACTGGATCTTCATTATGTACCGGTGGATTCAGTACAGGTTCATTTATCGCACTTTCTGTTGCTGGTTCAGAGTCTATATACCTTGAAGTTCCTCTGAATTGTTCATCAATCTTTACATTTGTACTCTCAACAATTTTCTGCAATCTCTTATTAAAACATCTATATGCCTTGCTCTTAGATGAATAACCAAGAAATATTCCTTCATCACTTCTAGGATCAAATTTGCCAACATACTCATCTCTTCTAATATAACATTTACTTCCAAAAATTCTGAAATACTTAAGAATAGGAGTATTACCAAACTATAGTTCATGAGAGGTCTTACTGGTTTCACCTTTGATGTGAAATTTGTTGAATGTATAGACAGCAGTGCTAACTGCCTCTCTCCAATACACATGTGGTAGATTTGCTTCTGACAACATACTTCTTGCTGCATCCAAGATAGTTTTGTTTTTCCTTTCAACAACTCCATTCTACTGTGGTGCCCGAGGTGCTGATAACTATCTTCTGATTCCATTCACTTCACAGAATGTATTAAAGTTCTTAGATGTGAATTCTCCTCCTTGATCTAATCTTCAACATTTGATTTTCTTACCGGTTTCATTTTCAACCATTGCTTTGAATAGTTTGAACTTCCCAAGTGCTTCTAATTTTTCTCTGAGAAAAGTAACCCAACACATTCTAGAATAATCATCAATAATTAGCATGAAATATCTATCACCTTGTAAGCTTCTAGTTCTAGCTGGACCACATAAATCAGTGTGAATTAAATCAAGAGCATTATTGGATTTTTCTGGAATACTTTTGAAACTAGCTCCAACTTGTTTTACAAATTGACATTCCTTACAAATTGTATTCTGAGGTTTCACAATTTTAGGTAGATCTCTAACTTCCTTAGAAGTACTGATTTTTACCATGCAATCAAAGTTTACATGACATAGTCTCTTATGCCATAACCAACTTTCATCTATATGTGCAATCAAGCATGTCTTTTCACTATTGTTCTGATGAAAGATATTGCCTCTAGTTTGATTACCGGTTGCAATTTCCAAACCAGTTCTATTCATGATTTTGCATTTTCCATTTTTAAATTGTAACTGAAATCCCTTCTCAACTAATTGACCAACACTTAAAATATTATGCTTTAATCCTTCAACATAGTAGATATTATCAGTGTTATGCTTACCATCAAGAGATATTGAACCCTTACCTTTGATTGAACAGGCTTTGTCATCTCCAAATCTTACTAAACCTCCATTGTATTCTTGAAAGTTCAAGAATTTGCCTTTGTCTCCTGTCATATGATGTGAGCTTCCTGAGTTGATGATCCATTCATCCTTTGCTTCAAGTTTAGCTGCTAGGGCTTGTTCTACCGGTTGAGCAGTAGGTTCCAGTTAATCCTCTATTATAGCAACAAAAACCCATACATTGTCTGTTGGATCCTCATCAGAATCATCAGTCACACCTTCATCAACAATGTAATAAGATTTATCTTTGTTCTTCTTAAATTTGTATCTCTAATATTCAGGATTAGGCTTGTATGTTCTTCTATCTTCTTCTCTTAGTCTAGCATGTCTATAAGGGCATCTTGAAGCCATATGACCAATCTTATTGTAGTTAAAATATTTAAAGGGTGCTTTACCTTCATACTTACTTCCAATTGGACCTTTTGGCATTTTCCTTGCAAATAGTGCTTCAAATTCTTCAAGTTCTTCATTCTCCTTCCTGGTTTCTTCAAGTTCTCTTGCATAAAAGGCTCTCTAGTCTGATTTGTCAAATGATGGAGTAGATGATGTTGATGCTTTAAAGGCCAAATTAGTTTTTACAGTAGCAACAGAACCAAATTCCTCAATTTCAAAGGCTGAAAGTTTTCCAATCAATGTATCCCTAGTTACTGATGTATTAGGCATTGTTCTCAACTCATTTATAGCAGTAACCTTCATTTTATATGATGGTGGTAAACCTCTTAAGATTTTTGAAACAATTTCATCCTCACTTAGAGTTCCTCCACAACATTTAATACCCAAAACAATTTCATTTACTCTTTCCATAAAAGCAGAAATTATTTCATCTTCTTCCATTTTAAGATGTTCATACCTAACTCGGAAGCTTTCAAGTTTTGCAATCTTGAATGTGGAATCTCCTTCATTCAGTGTTTCCAAATGGTCCCAAATAGCTTTAGCAGTAGACCTATCTAATAATCCCATGATTTTTTGATCTGATAATGCGCTCAAAAGTGCTTCTCTTGCTTTGCAATCATTCTCTTCATCTTTAGCTAAGGTAGTTGGAGTAGTCTAACTAGCTACAATAGCAGTATAACCATTCTTTGTAACTTCCCACATGTCTTTACCAATGCAATTCAGATGTGTCTCCATTGTGATCTTCCATATCCCATAGTTGGTTCCATCAAGTTTAGGACTGTCCTTCCTGAAGTAATTAGTAGACATTGGATGTCCTCAAGTTGTTAAACTTCTGCAAAAGAGGACTAAGCTCTGATACCAATTGTTAGGTCCCGGAGATAACTAAGAGGGGGGGGGTGAATCAATTGTCTAATAAATTTAAACCAAAAACCAATTAACCAACTTAATGCTTAATACCGTTAAACCAGTTAAGTATTCTGGTAGACAGTGTTAATAGTAAATTGCTATACCGGTAAAGATTAATGCATGAAACACAAACATAAAGTCATCCACAACACATAACACCAATATTTGTACGTGGAAACCCTGTAAGGGGAGAAATCATGGTGGGAAACCTTACCCATAATTAGATGATACTACTGCAGATAGTAAGTGTACATAAATGGGGTCTGCACATACAGAAAGGCAACCAGCCTAGAGCTCACTGCTCAATCACAAAATGGGAGTCACACTGACTACATTTGGATGGTTAAATCCAATAAGAATGTACTGCACAAAATAGCATCTTCATATGCTGGATTCAGTACTAGTGTAATGCTGATATGCTTATACAAAAACCTATCTTCACCTTCAAATGATGTCTTCGTGTATACCTTTGCTTGATCTCGCATATACCTTCACTCAATTCTTTTTCGCATTCCACACTTGATCTTACAAATAAGATCTTACATTTATATCATACCCTAAGACCAATTTTAGTAGGTCATCTCTACAAGATATTACAATAAAATCATTTTACAAACAATATAATATCCGATACAATAACTGATTAAACATATCGGCTTAATGCATTTACATCAATAATAAATCATCTCCATAGCATGCCATGCTGATCTAGAAAAGATAAACTTGCCGGTGTAACCCTAGATAACCTAGACCTATTTGCCGGTAAAAGCAAATATGCAAATATGAATATACCAATGATCAATTCTTCAAAACAAAGTGTCCACATGATGTCTTCGACATTACCAAGTGTCTTCCATATCATTCCAGATATCGATGAACATTATATCCTACCGGTGAGCCATATACCAGTAACTGTGCAATAGTTACTTGCTTGCCGATGATTGTTGTTGGATCTCCAAAGTGCTTGTTTTCAGTAGGTGTTGACATCAATGACAAAACCATACCAAAATACCAACAGAATAGATTATAGATAGTGGTTTTTCACACCACATGATTGGTGATCGGAGCAAGTTTCTAACATTGGAAGAATTTGATGGAGGTGTTGTCAGATTTGGGAATAACACTCCCTGCATGGTGAAAGGGAAAGGATCCATCTCCCTGAATGGTAAGAGAAGTGCAGATGATGTCTACTAGGTTGAAGGCTTGAAACACAATCTTTTGAGTGTTTCTCAACTCAATGACAAAGGTTACCCATTAGAATTCAAGAATGGAGTTTGCAAGATCTTTGTAAACAAAGGTGAATTGATTCCAACTGACAAACAAACCAAAGGTAACTTATTTCACTTAAACTCTAAAGTCAACAATTGTTTGATTGCAAAAGTAGTTGATAGTTGGCTTTGGCATCAAAGGTTTTGTCATGTGAATTTTGATAATATTGTAAGAGTTAGCAAGTCAAAATCAGTAAGAGGTTTGCCACAATTGGACAAACCGGTAAATGCTTTATGCAAGAAATGTCAGTGAGGGAAAATGACATCCTCAACCTTCAAGAGAAAATCTTTCTCAGTTGAACATTTTCTAGATTTGGTTCATACTGACCTATGTGGGCCAATGAGGACTAGAAGTATTCAAGGTGATTGGTACTTCATGATATTTACTGATGATTGCTCAAGGATGATGTGGGTCACATTCTTGAAAGAAATGACAAAATCATTTATAAAATTTAAGGCATTCAGAGCTTTGGTTGAAAATGAAAGTGGAAGGAAGCTATGTTGAACACATAGTGCCACATAGAGGGGGGTGAATCAGTGGTTCCTAATCTTTTGACTATTAAAGAAACTTCAGGATACCGATTGCTATCTTAAGCACTAAACAATCAAACCAGTAAAGAAAATGATGAAATCAAAAGGGACAATCACACAAATGCAACCCACAACACCATATGTACGAGAAAAACCCAATGTGGGAAAAACCTCGGTGAGAAATACTGCTAGAGTCTACTACTCCAATCCAGCCTCACAAGTGAAACACTGAATTACAAATATTTAGAGCACCAACCCAAGGAGAACCAACCCTTGCACCAAGGTCCAACTTGTTGATGTATATTAAAATACAATTTTGATACAGTTATAGCTTCTTGTTGCAAATGAGTTCTGAAACTCTTGATCATATAGGTTACTATTAATTGACAATCTTTTCTTCTTCATTGGATCTCACACTACTGGTTGTGAGATCACTCTCTTTGATTCTTGTCCTCATTTCTCTCTCTCTCTTTCATAGTCTCACAACTCACTATGTCACCCTTGGATGTTGCCGTACTAAACCATACCTCACCGGTTTTATCAACTATTGGACCTACTACAGTTACACCGATATTCTATTACTTTCGGTTATACCCTCTCACCAGTTTTCTTCTCGACTCACTCTACAACTTACTTAGAATAAATTCTAAGGGAGAGGATTCTTCTCTATACTCAAGCTCTCTTAACTCTTCTTCTTCTCCACAAGAAACAACCTTTTCTATTTCGAGCTCATGTATTTATAATCATGGATTCCTGCCAAGAATACATTGAAATATTGTTGTGTTAGGTTTTCCTTTTTCCAATTCAATCTGAATCCCATTTGATTCGATCTACTTTTCAGGGATATGATCTTTATGAGAATGAACAATTACTAGAAGAACTTCACACTCCAATGTGCATTTTCTAAATCTAGAGGTCTACATCATTCTTATCTAATTTTCTCTGTCATTCACTATTAATGTCTTTGTTGTTTCCTTCACCAAACTGGTCACCTAGGAAGAATGCACCACCACTTGTGCTCTTTTGATCATCAATTCAACCTACCCAATCAGCATCAGTATATGCTTCCAAGATGAATTTCCCTTGTTTAGGGTACCACAATCCATAACTGAGTGTTCCTTGTAGGTACCTAAAGATTCTGCTTACAACATTCATATGTGACTACTTGGGTGCAGCTTGGAATCTGGCCACCATGTATACTGCCTGTACTATATATGGTCCAGAAGCAGTTAGATACAATAGAATTCCTATCATGGATCTATACAAAGTCTGATCTACCACCGATGATTCATAATGCTTTCTCAATTTACTTCTGATCACCATAGGGGTACTTACCAGTTTACAATCCTCCAGTTGAAATTTCTTCAACATTTCCTTTATATACTTGATTTGTGAGATAATTATTTCCTTATCTTGTTGTAATATTCACAAACCAAGGAAGTATGTCAATTCAACAAGCATTGACATCTCAAATTCAAACTGCATCTGGTCAGCAAATTATTTGCAGAGGGTTTTCTTATTACCTTCAAAGATAATGTCATCTACATACACAACCACAATGATCATGTGGTTTCCATCTTTCTTTATGTACAAATTGCTATCAACACTCCCTTTTTTGAATCCTTGTTTCTTAAGGTACTAATCTAATCTTGAATACCATACTCTAGGAGCTTGCTTTAAACCATACAGGGTCTTCTTCAATCAGCACACAAATGTTTCATCATCATGTAGCCAAAACCCTTCCTGTTGCTCCAGGTACACTTATTCTTCTAGATTTCCATTTAGGAAGGCAAATTTTACATCCATTTGATATACTTTATAATCCTTGTAGGTAGAGAAGGCTAGAAACATTTTGATTGCTTCTATTCTAGCTACCAGTGTAAATGTTTCTTCAAAGTCAATTCCCTCTACCTGAGAGTATCCTTTGCACACTAGTCTATCTTTATACCTAACAATTTTACCTTCTTCATTCATCTTATTTCAGTAGACCCATTTAGTGCCAATGATGTTCTTATCTTCTGGTCTGGGGACTAATTCCCAGGTCTTGTTCTTCTCAATTTGTTGCAGTTCTTCTTCCATGGAATCCATCCATTCTTGTCTTCCATTGGCCTCATTGAATGTTTTAGGTTCTACTTCAGTCATGAGGTAGAAGTTGACTTGTTCATCATTTTGGGCAAGTCTTCTTCTAGTTTGAACATCATCACTCTTGTTCCCTAGAATTTTCTCTTATGGGTGATTCAACTGCACATACCGGTTGGGAGCCTTCTTGGATGCTTCTTTTGGTTCATTGTCTGACTGAGCTTCCTCACCTTCATCATCAGAATCATCATATCAATTAACCTATGGTTGACTTCCTTTGTACATGTCCTCATTAACTTTTACATACACACTCTTAATGACTCTTCTTAGTCTTTTTTTGTAGCTTTGTAGGCCTTGCTATTAGATGAGTAACCAAGGAAGATTCCTTCATCACTCCTAGAGTCAAAACTACCTAGACCATCCACATCTCTCTTGATAAAGAACTTGCTTCCAAATACTTTGAAATATTTGAGTGATGGCTTCTGGTCATACCACAACTCATAAGGTGTCATTTTTGTTGTGTGTTCTTAATTGAACCCAGTTCAAGGTATATGCAACGGTATGAACAACTTCCTTCCAATATGTATCTAGCAGACTGGCCTCATTTAATATGGTTCTGGCCATCTCCTTAACTATCCTGTTCTTTCTTTCTACCACATCATTTTGTTGTGGTGTCATAGGGGCTGAGTATTTCCTTCTAATTTCATGTTTTTCACAATATTCTTCAAATTCATTTGATGTTAACTCTCCACCCTGATCTGATCTTAGACATTTTAGCTTGCACCCACTTTCTTTCTCCACCATCTGATAAAATTATAAAGCACTGAGAGGGGGGTGAATCAGTGACAACAAAACAATACCACTTTAAACATAGACTAGTAAAGATACTTAATCGGTTTACTAAACACTATCTACCTGGGAAAACCCAACTGGGAAAAATCATAATGAGATGGGACTCACAAGTTAACTATCTATAGTAATAGGCAGCTGATCAGTTAAGGTCTTGTTGGTAAGTAGATTTGTCACTGTGGTCATTTATCTGAAACTGACCTTGTTTGCCTGAGAGCAGTGACAAACGTTCCAATAGTTGGAGGGATTAGAGTAAACCCACAATCTTCCTCTGCGTTTGAGAGGGGCAGCCCCCTCGTATGATAGGGGTATTTAGGATTTTTGTGTACTTTTAACCTGAAAGTACATAAAGTAGAAAACATAAAACTAAAAAGAAATAAAGATAGAAACCCCAACAATAGACATACAACCATCAACTAAGATTTCTCAACATTATCAACAAATTACAAGGGGAGTTTATAAGGTAATATGCTTAGCCATGAGATGACGATAAAGAAGAATGACAAATCTCAACATACAAAAAAATAAGATACTTCAACACATTCGAATTGAGATACTAAAGATTGCTTGTGCATCATCAAATCAATTGTACAAATCATGTTAGGATTCCCAAAGATACTGAGAGGGGGGGGGTGAATTAGTATCTAACTGGTTGTAAGATTTTCTTAACTTAAAACATGTAAAGCATATCAATATTGTATACTGGTAAACAAGAAATAATACAATAAACATAGCTAACAACAACCACATGAAAAACACACCATAACATAGTAGTTTAACGAGGAAACCCAATGTGGGAAAAACCTCGGCGGGATTTGTGACCCACAATATTCACTTATTGGCCAATAAGAGAATATTACTCCACAAGAGGGGCCTGCACATGCAGGAAGGCCAAGTGCCTAGAGCTCACTGCTCAATTACAAAATGGGAAGTCTCACTGACTTACAAAATGGATTATGCAAATCTAATGTCTTGTACTGCTTCAAAATAGCATCTACTATGCCAGATCCAGTACCAGTTTATAGCTCTGCTTCATACATAAACCCATAACCTATAATTCGCATAATAGGTCTGCCTTATTTCACCTATTAACTTCCTTCCATCCATCACTAAAATGTTCTACAATGATCTCTTATATATATGAGTCATTTTACAACTTCCCAAGTTGGCTTACAATGATTTTACAATAATTTACAAAATATATTATAAACAAAATTCATGTCGGCTTCTGTGTCGGTATACTTCCTTTCACTGTCGGTGGTCTGTGTGCTGGTGTAGAGTCTGACCTTGCTGGTGCCGGTAAATTTCTTGCTGGTGTCATAGGATTGTAAGGTTTCCATCAATGACAAAACCTTCGATCACCTACAATATCTCATTGGAGTGTGCATTTTCCAACAATATCCCCCTTTGGCATTGATGGCAACACTCATGAGAAAAATCCAAAAATTGTCATCCAAAAAGAATCTGCCAGAATTGTCTTGCCAAAAATTGTGTACCAAAAGAATATGTGCTCCCCCTAAGCTAATGAGTCATTTGCTGGTTATTTTTATCATTCCACTACTCCCCCTTTGGCATCAATGACAAAGGTTGTCAAAGTGTCAATTGAGTGTGGTTTCCTATTTCATCCTTGTAACTGGTTGGTTACAATCTGAAAATGATCTGCCAGTACTAGATTCAGGCTCTTAATGAACCATTTGTTATCTTTTAATGTGGCCTTTGTCCTCTAAATTGTACTGGTGAAGTGTTGCATTTGCTCTACCGGTGTTTTCTGTCCTTGAATTAAAGCATCAAATATTTCTTTTCTTAAGGAGGCGAGGTAGTCCAATTTTGGATTTAGTCTCCATTTTAGATCTTTAGCCTTTCCTTTTATTCTCTCATTTTCTCTTTCCAACTTTAGAAGTTCCTCCTCAAAACCTGTTATCTTCTGCTCAAAAACTGATAAGGGTTCAGATGAATTAAGGAAATTATCAGCTAGTTGATTTATTTCTTCTTGTATCTTGCTGATCTTCTGGTCTATATCTACTGTCAAAAAGTTAGTTTCACATGTATCTTTGTACAAGGTTTTTAATTCTTTCAATGTACTACATAGTTCCGGTAAAAGAGTGTCAAATTGTCTTGTACACTTCTTTATTTCTTCTTCAAAGAATTTGTGTTTTTCCTTCTCTAGTCTCTCCTTGAATGCTTCCTCTTTTATTTATTCAATTGTCACAGTGTTGTTAGTAATATACTTAGACAATGCGTCAAGTTGATTCAAAGAATCTTTATTATCTACATTACACTTAGGTGCTATCATTTTCAAAATTAGAATTGTGTCATCAATTGCTTTGTATGCTTGTGAACTACACTCCATTATCTTCTTGATAGAATCCAAAAGAACTTCTATCACATTTATCGGTTTGAATTCTGCATTTGAAGAGTCAACAATCTGTATTATGCCGGTTGGAGCAATTTATTTGCTTGTGGTGACCTCTGGTAGGTCAGTTTGTGTTTCCATCTCTTTAAGCAAAGGTTTCGATTGCTCAGCTATTGCCGGTTGCACTATCTTTGCATGAACCTATTGTTGTGAGGGAGCCTGTTGCTCTGCCTGTTTCTTAGTGTTGTCACCTGTCAGTTTACTTTTTGTGCTATCTGTTTTCCCTGTTGAATCCTTATCTACCACAATATTAACTTTTTGAGTGTCAATGTTCATTGTATATAACACCTCAGAATCTAGATTTGTGTCCTCGTGTGATACATCCATACTCTCACTAGCCAATTGATTGTCAGTGGTAACTGTCGGTGGAGTATCTAGAGGCGGTGGGGATAAGTTATCTATTATTTTTATGCTTATCCTTACCTTTTCCCTTATCCTTATCTTTTTGGTATACTTTGATGGGTTTAGGATTTCGATATTCTTCCTGCTTTTCCTTCTCTACAAGGAATATGTCCCATGCATTAGCAGTTTCCTCTGCAACCTCATTCACTCTACCAACCATAAGTGCTACATGTCGGTGTGTAGTTGAAAATACTGACCACTTAGCCTTTGAAATTAATTTATCTATCTCATTAGGTGAGTTGACTGGATATACAACAAGTAGTTTTTCAATTTTTATTTTCTTATCAAGCTCTACAATAGCTTGCCTTCTAGCTTCAAGTCTTTTGAACAGTTATGCTGGTAATTCATCCACAACTTGCATCAAAAATTTCTTGTAAATATCCAAGTTTAGGATTACACTATTTTCAACTTTTTCCTTGTCATTAGTTGATAATGAGTCATATAATTTGTCGATGTTTTTCAGCTTTCCATCCTCTGTTATTTCATTGAGAAGTTTGTCAATTGGAGCAATGGTTTGTTGAGTCTTCTTCTTGGGGGTTAACTTCTTCTTTGGAGTTAATTTCCTAGATATGGGCCTTACTGCTTGTTGTTTCTGTCTGGTTCTTCTAGGAGAAGGTGTAGATACCGGTGAAGGTTTCCTTTTTCTCACGACTCTTTTGAATGCAACTGGTATATCACTTTTCAAAGAATTTCCAACCAGTGAAAGGCGAGTTTCCGGTTGAAGTGCTTCTAACTCATCTTCAGTAATACCAATTTGTTTGAGTACATCATCCTTAATAGCTTTTTCTTGCCTGGATCCTCTTCTAACTGTTTCTTCAACCTTTTTAACATTTTTCTTTGATTGAATTTGTTTTTCAATAGTCTCAGCACTACCAAATACCTCTTCTTTGGGTTTCTTAGGTGCTTCTAGGAGGGCTTTTGCATATGTTTCTATTATGTGGTCATCAGTTTCATACCCCATTTCAATAACCCAAATGGTTCTTGGGATAACTGCCTCCATCTAAATTTCATCCTTCTTTATAACAAAACAAATTTCATCCTTATACTTGTTTACGATTTCTTGTGACAATCTGACTCTGGTCTTCATCCGGGCCTTCAATGCCTGAAATACTCACCTATGTTCTTTTCTCTGTTCTCTCCCATGATGTTTAGTAAATCTGACAACTGTTTTCCTACCGATATGTCAAAACCAAGATTTCTGTTACCGATACTGGGTACTTGTTTGGTTATGTGTAGCATTAGACAGACAAGTAGGTTTCCAAATCTGAATGTCCCCTTTTTGTCTTTCTTAATCTTTCCCAAATTGTTAATTAGCTCATCTTTAAGCCATTCACACACATCTATTTTTGTATTATCATTAATCATGTCATAGGCACTCTTTATGCATAGGCTAGAGACTGAGTTTAACATATTTGCATGTGTGGTTTTGTAGCCTAAGATCATACTGATGAATTTGACATTGATATGTGTTACATCATTTACCCTTAAGGGTCTTTTATCAAATGTTGTGCCGGTTAGGTTAATCACTAGGTCATTTGAGACCTTCTTTGTTTTATCAAGTCTGTTACTCATGGAGGGTAACCCTGTCACATCTTTTACTGCTTCTTTAGTGATTTTGTGAACTGAGTCCAGCCAGAAGAATGCACCATGTACCCTGCTTAGTACTATCCTTATAACATCCATAGGAAAATCCAGAATACTGAGAATTTCAGTGAAACCTAGGGTTTCTACTATCTTATGTTCAAGTTTAACATTACCAGATTCGTCACAAATTATAGACTTATACATATTCTTGATTTCTTCATCACCTAATTCTTCTATGTGACAATGAATGTACATTCTAGGGTCTTCAGCAAAAACTACTCCTTTAGGGATTTGAGAAAATGCACCAATATTATCATCTTTCTTGGCAATTTTAGGAACTAACTAAAATATGGTTCTAGGGCGTTTAATCACTTCAACTACAATAGGGTTTGCTATGAATTCAGGGAAAAATGAAGAAGCCATGATTATAAATACCTTTATCTGCCTTAGGAATTATTTCTTGATGAGTTGCTTCACTTCTTTGCTTGGAATGCCTTTGCTCTGGAATTTTCATGCTCTCGAAGGTTTGAATGCTTGGTGAAATGAAAATGGAACCAAAACACCGTTTTATAATGTTATTTTTTCCAACCACCATATTTAAAGCTGGATCTAAAATAACATTATTAACTTCCTTCCATCCATCACTAAAATGTTCTACAATGATCTCTTATATATATGAGTCATTTTACAACTTGCCAAGTCGGCTTACAATTATTTTACAATAATTTACAAAATATATTATAAACAAAATTCCTATTGGTTTCTATGCTGGTATACTTCCTTTCACTACCGGTGGTCTGTGTGCCAGTGTAGAGTCTGACCTTGCTGGTGCTAGTAAATTTTCTTGTTGGTGTCATAGGATTGTAAGGTTGTCATCAATGACAAAACCTTCAATCACCTACAATATCTCATTGGAGTGTGCATTTGCCAACAAATCACATATGCATAAAAAGACTACCAATTTGACATACAAGAAATCAGAAATGATAACACATGAATACATTTAGAACACACGAACTAAGACATATTCTTCATTATCCTTTTGGAAATATACAAGTCCAAAATCCTTTCTATACATAGTGCAAATCAAAATGTCATTACAAGTTTCTCATAGAATTCCATCAGAGTTTTCCCCTCTGTAAAAGCGCCCCCCCCCCCTTACAATGCAAAAGCCCTGTATTTATAGGCTTGTAGGATAACTACCTTATAACCAACTTCAATCCTGGGTTAATAACTAACCCTTTTCTACAGAAATTTCAATGAGTTAGTAACTTACACTTTTATGTGTAGAAGAAGTGAACTTTCTAACCTTTTATTACAATAAGCGACATAAGTCACTTCTTACAAAAATAATTTCAAACCCATTACATTGAAGAAATAACTCATTGTCGATTTTGCCAAGGTGACCTCCATGTCTTCATCTAATCTGCGAGTTGCTTGCTCATCAACAATTTGATCTTCAAATACAAGTGATTTGACTGCATCTACTGATCATCTTTTCCTCTCGGGAATGTGATGAATTCTCGAATGATGAGGCACTTGAATAGGACATCATTATTTTTCACATACTCATCTTTGTTGTATCTAATCAACCATGTTTGATGGAATGGTTATCATTTCAAAATATATTTCATGTCGCTTACACTACTCCATGATCCCTTTAACACGATATTAAATAAGAACAATTGTCACCTATTCACTAAATGAAAAATCCATACCCATCAATACATTCTTTACATTGGTGGCATTCCATGACTCATCATAAGTTGCAACTATTAACCTGTTTAATACATTGACGAATGTCTTCTCCCATCTTGTAAGGGATTAAATGATGACATCCTTTGTAATATTGATTTTTCAAAACTTTAAGTTATTTCTCAAGTGATGTAATTGACATGACTTTGATCCTCGATCTATTCACTTTATGCCAAAATAGATATTTTAGTGTGAAGCACAAATAAGCTTACAATACACCCCATGCGAAGTATACATTACATCTCTCCATATCAATATCTCACAAAATTATTATTATGAGGATGGCCATGGTTTACATTTTTATCTTCTAAAACCAAAGTAAGATGAATGCTCATTTCATATAGGAGGTTTTGCCTATTTTCTTGTGTAATGCCTTTGACTACTCATGCCAGGTCTTCATAGCCTGTCATCTCTACACAAGTGGGAGGGATACTAGTAAAGGTTGTGGAATTTGGCCATACACCTGTTAATTACATTCCA
Source organism: Cryptomeria japonica (assembly GCF_030272615.1). Lineage (NCBI taxonomy): Eukaryota > Viridiplantae > Streptophyta > Pinopsida > Cupressales > Cupressaceae > Cryptomeria > Cryptomeria japonica. The sequence continues at coordinate 718,684,545 of NC_081413.1, read as the reverse complement.
TAAGGAAACATCTCTTTCAAGCATTTTGTCAAACAATTCACTTGCATACTCTTCTCTCCATGTTTTGCATGAATGTATGAAAGGCAAACTCTGCAAAATTTTAACTATATCCACTTCCCCTGCTACAAGATAAACCATAAGGAATATGCCACCCCTCTGATTGGTTCTTCAACTGAATAAAATTGCAATGTTGTTGGCTATCAACCTGGAATGTCTATTAGGTGGGATGGTGACTCTCCATCTTTATCTATTACTAGTGTGTAGCTAGTGATACTGTCAATGCTCCATGATGCATGCATGTTTACCAAAACAACTGCAATTACAACATCTCCTGTAATTCCTCATGTATGACTTATCCTCCATGGTGCACATACATTTTATCAAATGCTTAGTATGTTATGTCAAAATAGTCCAGTGCCAAAATGATGCTCTCATTATCTGCATTCATATATATTAGAGTAGTTACAACTTCCCTCCTCTGTATTCTATGGATTATTACACTAAACCAAACCACATTTCTTGAAGGCATTCAGTCAGACAATTTACGTGCTATGTCTATGATTCCATGTTCTTGCAGCATTCTGTTACATGCTTCACGAGAATCATCTATACTTCTTGTAGCGTAGAAATTAGGGATCATCACAAGATAGGTAAATCAATCAAAACACAAGACATGATAGCTCAATCATAAGAATACTCATTGAAATGAACCTAATCCTAAGCACATTCAATGAAGGTATGAAAACAAAGCATTTAAAAGAAAATATCATGCAAACCATATGCTTCTTCCATGCGGCTCCATTGTTGTTCTTTCCTCTTCAATGGGTTTGTGGATCTCACCTACAAGTGCTCACACAATTGAAAGCAAAAAGCTCAAGAGTACTAGAAACGAAAGTTCGGTAGTTTGATAGAAATTCGGATCCGGTTTGATTGAAAATCATCCAATTTATAGAGAAATTGGATAAATGACAAGATTGGCATGATGCAATTCAAATGGAAATTGCAAATCAATATGACAAATTATGACAAATTATGCACTTTCCATGCACAATTTGATTGATTGATAATTGATTGATAAATTATGACACATTCCATGTCAAATTGATTGATTGTCAATTATGACAATTTATGACAAATTGAAATGTCATTCCCATAGAATTAGGAGATGAAATAGGAGGGAAAAGAAATTAGAAATTAAGAAAATTAGAAAATTTGAAATTGATGACAAATTAGAATTAGAAATTGATAGAAATTAGAATTTAGGAATTAGTGAATTAATTAATAATTTTTCATTTATTAATCAATTCACAAAGAGGAATAATTAGCCAATTAAATAAAGATTTAATTGTAATGAGAAGACTAAGGATAAATAAGTAGTTTATTTAATCCTAAAGGAAGAAATGACACATTAGGTTAAATGAATAAATCATGAAACCCTAGAAGACAAATTAGAAATGCGAAAATGACAATTAGGTCTATAATTAAAGATAATTAACATCATGATTTTGAATTGATAAAGGACCAATGCGACAAAATGATTTGATTGATAGATGCGCCAATTGACGAGGAACAATGACAAATTGATCCAAATTGACATAATTGAGATAGATAATGATCGATAGTGAAATGATCGCAAAATGACAAGATTGACAAAAGGACACGAATCGATGACAAAATGGATTGCAAGATGACAAGATAATGACCACGATCGATGACAAATCGATCGCAAAATGATAAAATTGATAACGACCACGATCAATGACAAATTGATCACAAGATGACAAGATTGAACATGACAACGATCGATGACAAATCGATCTTAAAACGGCAAGATTGAAGGATTGATGACAAATCGACAAGATTGATAAGAGGACAAAACCCTAATTAGGATTGACGATGTCCAAAATGATAAGATTGATGAGAAAATTGATAAGATTGACAGGAGGACAAAACCCTAATTAGGATTGACGATGTCCAAAATGATGACAAATGAATACGCACATTGATGAGACAGAGTAAAATCGATCAAAATCATGACTGGATAATGTTATCGACAAGACCAAATTCGAGAATGAGATGATTGAAGAATGCAGAAGAATGACTCGATGCTCGCAAATGATAAAGATCAAGTGCAAATCATAGGAGAAATGTTAATGCGATGCAAAAACCTAAAATGAGGCAATGCGCAAATGTTAAAGTATGAATTCGCAAGCATTGACCATTTTTGGGTGTCTACATTTTGCCCCTCTTTGAGACAATGCGATTTTAAGCATTGTTTCAAAGAACAATAACGAAAATGCCCCAGACAATAATAATGACATATGCATGCCCCCTCGAGGAATTGGCCGGAAACATGCGGAAAAGAGGCCAATTGATCGATAAAAATGACAGGATCGAACAGACTGACAATCGGAGATCGGATGCATGACAAACAATCAATTTAATGTGCATAAGACCGCGACCAACATAAGATGGAGAGGACGCACGTCCATCTATGCAATGACAAAGAGCTATAAATGAGACCAAGAGGGTGAAAATGACTCATTTGTACTAGCTAAAGAGGAGGATTTGGTGCTCTGGACAAGGACACTTGCAGACAGATGGTGAACATTCCAATGGCGGATCACCTTGGAGAATGTGTACACACATTCAGACGACCGGAGGACGCAGGAGCAGCGGCATGTATCTCAAAAACCCATGTTTTGAATTTCATGAATTTTGATGGCTTACGGGACATTGCAGGGCCCACAGGGAATACCAAAATTGACATCTGCACTTGTGTCATCTAAACCTACGCTTGTGTAAGGAGTTCTGCACTTGTGTAGGAAGACACAGGCGCAAGTAAGCTGACACAAGCACAGTTTCTCTTACACAGGCACAAGTGTTTAGAAAAACTTTAGTTTTGACTTGAAACTGCATGCAAATGACCTGAAAAGGGGGGACAAGGGTGGGATAGGTCAATGTAGATGAAAAACACCCCGATTTGGCATGAAAATGAGGATATGCAACCCATAAGAACAAACCCTAAAACTGACAAAATGATGCCCCGATTGTGATGCAGAGTCGACAATATCCATTGAGCACGCGGGAGAATCGACCTGACTGTTTCATGCTACGACATAGACTCAGGAGCACAGAGAGAGATACATTAGCTAGACTGGGATTGTATTACATCACATATATGCCTGAGATTAGGGCAAACACAGGATTGCTTACCACATTGGCAGAGCGATGGCACTCGGAGACCTCCTCATTCCATTTGGCGACTGGCGAGGCGACAGTGACTCTAGAGGATGTATGGCGCATTCTCCGCATTCCGATACATGGGGAGATGATAGAGTACGACCCAGTGACAGGTAGAGATGCGTTATGCAGGCTGTTTGAGTGTGACGCAGATGATCTAGACATTGTCGAGAGGGAGATTCGCTGGGAGACTATGGCGGCCGAGTATGAGCAGCGATGTGTGGTGATAGCATGTCTTCTAGCAGGTGACAGACGAGGACATGGATTCCCTATTGGCTGGGGAAGAGTATTAGAGCAGATGGTGATAGAGGGGATAGTGTACGCGTGGGGACCATGTGTACTCGCTATGTTATATTTCCAGCTGCATCAGATAGCGTATCAGGGAGTGCAGACTCTGAGCTGTGGAGTCACATTGCTTCAGGTATGGGCATTCGAGCATATTGCCATATGTCGGCCGATTACAGATAGACAGGTTGTACCACACCAACCATATGTGTATAGCTATGGTGGAGCACTGAGACAGGGTCCTTTTGGATATATATTATACTGGCGACATGAGTTAGATAGATTGAGAGAGTTCATATGGAGACCATATCGAGATTGCCCCTGATGGTCAGATGATCAGGATGAGCTACCATACTACAGACAGGAGAGGTACTTGATTGGGCGACCAGTGAACCGCCAGAGAGTGATTGAGTTGTACCTGCCAGAGAGTGTCAAATGACAGTTTGGAGAGACACGGGATGTACCTTGGAGGACTGCATGCTTTGCCCGATCTCACCGAGAGACGAGTCAGTGGGGTAGTATGATTCAGCCACACACAGCATATGCCGACTTTGCACAGTTACAGGAGAGACAGTGGGAGTGGTGGTCAGATGTGGTGGATGTTGGGACTACAGAGGAGTATGAGACATGGTTCGCACAGCGACGGCCAGTGCCTTTGACCGATCCTGACATTCCAGTACCGAGGAGACAGGATGACTTCCCACTCATAGGAGAGGAGGGAGATGATGAGGACAAGGAGGATGATGAGGATGATGAGGATGAGGGTGATGGAGATGAGGATGGAGCTGATGGAGGTGATGAGGAGGATGAGTGAGATGATGGTGGGGAGGATGATGAGGAGCCAGACGCAGCGGATTAGGAGACTTTGTAGGATATTCCCATAGAACCAGAGACAGCTAGGACAGAGGAGATGGACATGTACAGGGCTACCATAGCGAGCCAGCAGGATTATATTGCGACATTGGAGAGACAGAATGCCATTTTGAGGACAGAACAAGATACAGCACTAGCTCAGGCACAGCGAGAGGGAAGGAGAGTCACTGAGTTCATTGGGTCGATCAGGGATGCCAGTGCACGGGAGATGGCACAGATGCTGGTAGAGACCGGCGAGGAGAGACTGTACTGGAGGACACTATATGAGGGTGCAGTTCCACCGGAGCGGAGAGCACCTTCATATCGGGCACGATCGAGGACAGAGAGCAGGTCACGCTCTCGGAGGTCGTTGAGCAGCATAGGAGGGAGTGGACCGATGAGACCACCACAGCCAGGACCAGGAGGGACATCATCTGCGAGACATGGCAGGGATGAGGAGGACAGAGGGAGCACCCAGTGACAGAGGCACGTGCTCCGTATAACAGACAGTGGACATTATGTAGTTTGTCATTTTGTAGTCAGCCTGCGGGCCATAATTAGGACAGACAGTCCGATTTTGTACTCCGACATTATTATGATATGTGATATGATATGCATCAATATTATGGATGCAATGTGTTATGACTGATGTTATTTTTCATGTATGGATGACTTATGCACTTTGTATGAACATGTATGGATGTATTTTTATGTATTTTTGATGTATTTATGAAATGAAATGGATAAAATGCTTGATATGATTCTTAATGTAATGCAAATGTACTAACCAAATGGATGCAGGACGCAATATGGTTTTGGATATCGGAGCACTAGATCGAACTGACTATCCGACCGGACGGAAGAAGTGTTAGTAAGAAATGAGACAGAAGACAGTTAGAGATGATGAAAACTTGCTTTCAGTAATGCACTTTGTAGGTGAGAACCTTTATTTTTATTTAGCAAAATGGATGCATAGCATCATGGCATTGAAGGCCAGAGCTGAAATGCAACCCGATTTGCGAAAGACAGACACAGCATAGACAAACGACAATCACAATCAAAGAAAGAGACCATGAGTCATCCCGGTCACTCTAAATCACTCAGTGACATCATCGAGCAACATAGGGACATGATCAAAGCCAAAGATAAATCAATAAGAAGATAAGACTCACAAATTCAAGCAAATCAAACAAACATCTTGATCTTTATTGTCAAAAGTTGAACATGCTGATAGGACGATCATGCTGTCTGGTTTCAGGAAATGTGATACCCCGTCTAAGATAGGACACAGTCTGGGTTCGAGTATACCACACCCTGTATAAGACCCATGATAATGTGACAAGGACAAATGATTTTTAATGCAGATATTCGATTGATAAGACAATTTGGATCAGTTTGAATGCTTGGTTTGAGTTGAAAAAGTTCATCTGGTAATGCGTGATTTCATTAAAGCACAGTGTTTGATTGCGGGTCGTTGGATGTATACTCAGTGAGCTGTCAATGCACAAAGGGAATATTTTATTGCAAAAATGCATGTTTTTGGTTTTTGGAGTTTTACAAATTTTTTTTGTGTTCATTCTTTTTTTTCAGGACTTTATTTGATTTTTATGGATTTTTTTCAGGACATTATTTGATTTTTATGGATTTTTTCAGGACATTTTTGGATTTTTATGACTTTTTTCATGACATTTTTCAATTTTTATGAGATTTTTTTTTTTCATGACATTTTTCAATTTTTATGACTTTTTTCATGACATTTTTCAATTTTTTTGACTTTCTTCAGGACTTTTTTCAATTTTTATGACTTTTTTCTCAGGACATTATTTCAATTTTTATTTTATGACTTTCTTTCATGATTTTGCCCCCAATGTCTAGCAAGGCAAGGAATATGACAGGTGAATAAATAGGCTTGCTGACATGCTGGTGGATAGAGGGAAGATAAAGGCCTTTTATTATGGAGACAATATGGATGCAATGTTCAAGGGCTATTGCGTGATGAGACGATAGACTGGATATGACAATGTAAAGCAGGAACATGGCAGGAGGGACATGTCAAGAGGTGTTTGAAAAATATGTTTTGCATTTCACGTCCTTATGTCAGATCAAGATCAAGGAATGAAAATGAGTGTATGGATAGTGATAAGATATGGATAGGATAAGCAAGACCAAGAATGGATAAGGGACATGGACTGAAGGTCGGGATAGTATATGTGATAGTGGTAGAAAGTTGCAATAAGACAGGGAATATGGACGAAAGGTTGTAATAAGCAAATGGATAAATGACCAAAAGCTATGATGGACTAAAAGCTACAAACAAGATACATGATGCTCATGATGATCGTCAGCCTTGTCAAGATCAAAGGAGGAAAGAGGAAAATGGACATGAGGGACAACAGGATAATGGAGGGTAATGACAGGGGTATGATAGGATAATGAAGTGCAACAGGATATGAAGGAGGAAACCTGCCCCCAAGTGTGATGTGCAAGAAGTTCATCGATTATGCATGACACCTGTTTGCCAGGTTTTCATCACGGTACTTGCCCAAGGCGCCTGTTTGCCAGGTTTTCACCAGTGGATGAATTATTTTTTCTTGACTTTTTTTCTTCTTTTTTTTTTTTCTTCTTTTTGATTTTTGCTTTTTTGACTTTTTCAGAAGAAGATGGACACATGATAGGGGATGGAAGAAGGACTCAAGCGTCTTTTTATTCGGATAGTATCCTTGAAAAGAATGGACCATGACCTTTAAAAGTATGCTCAAAGACGTTGGTAGGATAAAGACATGGAAAATGAGATGACACTAAGGCAAGGATTTATGCAAAGGATTGGACCAAAGGGATCGAAGGATGGAAAATATGTATTGGATAATGGATAGGGTACTGGAAGAATTGTGCTTGAGTGGATGGAAATGAAGGCAAGATCGACATTGGCACACACCTTGAGGGGTGATGGACTGATGGAGGAAAAGTGGGTGTTGGATATTGAGATTTTGATGGAGGAATAGAGTGGGATTTTGGGACATAAGGGCCCAAAATTGATGAAGGAGGTGATGGAGAAATAGACTTGGAATGTTTGGATGGAGGAATAGCAACTTTGGATGCCAAGTTGGATATTTCTTTAGGCTTTTGTGCTTCAAGGAGCTTCTTAGGGATCCACATGGTTTTTGATTTTTCATGCTTTTGTGGTTCCTTGGAGTGCATTGCTTGCACAAGGGATTTAGGAACCCATATATATTTTGACCTTGCTTTATTTTTCTCAGTGGGCCTTTGTGGCCTTTTTGATTTTTCTTTTTCTTTATAGATCAATTTGTTCTTTGTTTTGACATGTCGATTATATTGGACATGTTGATCCTTGAATACATGTGGATTTCTAGACTTACGACTTTTATGCTTGGCATCCAAATTGCTTGGAGGAGGGAATGAATGTTGGTGTGGACGGGAATGATATGGAGGCATGTGGGATGGATGGAAGGTTCTCCAAGATGTGTGCCTTTGTTGATGTTGCATAGGAGATGGAGGGATATAGGGACCTAGAATGGATGGAAGCGATGATGGGGAAGGTGGACATTTGGATTTTGACTTTGAAGGGATACCAACGCCTTGAGTGTGAGCTTTGTAGCCATGACCATTAAGATCTTCTTTAACATGAAGGGATTCTTGCTTATGGAGATCTACCCCTTTGCCTTTATCAATATTTTGACTAATAGGATAATCTTTTCTTTGGAAAGAAGACGAGAGTCCATTATGAGGTGGATGTGATATGAGAGAAATAAGGAGATCTTGAAGTGGATCGGATTGCACCAAAGTGGAAGAACCCATTATGCATGTAGGGGGTTCATGAACATCTTGCACTGACATGTTAGAATCATGAGGGGTATCAGGATCATGAGGGGGATTAGGATCATGTAGTTGACATGGTTCAATGATAGGCTCTTCAAGAGATGGAATGGGAGAAATAATGGGATCATCAAAAGAAATGCGATCTTGGAGTGTATATGGGGGATTAGGACAAGGAGATGGCAAAACAAAAGGATCTTGTGGAGGATCTGAAGGAATGATTTGATCTTGACAAGGAGGAAGATCATTGGAATCTTCTTTAAAGGTGCTTTTCTCTTGACTTTTAATGGGATCATCGGAAAGGATGGGAGGAATATCTTGATTTTCAATGGGATTTGAAAGGATATTTTGCTCATTAAATGGAATGGGATCCTTTGGGATCGAATGGACTGGGATATCTTGATCTTGCCCAGGGAATGGAGTGCCAATAGGACTTTGGATAGGATGTACAAGAATAGGGGAATCATTATGAGTGTCTGGGGAAATGGGATCTTGGTCAACAATTGGATGGGGTGATAAGGTTTCAGGATCTTGATCTTGATTTGCTTTAGGACTCATTTCTTCGTGCTCTAAATTATCCTCTTGACATGAGGTTGGACTTTGGATATGCATGGTGGATTCTGACAAGGAATCAATGCTTTGGCATGAAGGGGATGCACTTTGAACATTTGCTATGGATTCTGGCAAGGAATCAATGCTTGAACATGAGGAAGAGGGACTTCGAATGGGGTCCTCTAAAACAGGTAATGGCAATAAAGTGCATGGTGGCATTGGGTCTTGTATTTCTGAAACATGACAAGGATGTGCATCATGAATTGGATTATCTTGGCAATCAATTATGGATAGCTCTTGGATAATTGCAGCCTTGGGTGTATTGTTTAATGAGGACAATATGGAAGGTTCTTGTGAAACTTTTAAAGGTGTAGGGATAGATGCCACTGGAGAGTCAATTTTCTTGCGGGGGGATGAGGCATTGCTAGACATAAGTGTATTATCTTTATCTTCCTCAAAAGACTCACTTAGTCGTTTCCTTAAGAGCATTGCAATAAGGCCACCCTTCTTTTTAGGTTTTGACATGATTGGACTTGGAATTTGAACTTGTTTTTGATTTGATGTCATGTTTTGATATTGGACTTGATGTTGATCACATTGGTTTGACATGTTTGAAACTTGGGTTGGTGTGTGTTGCAACCTTTGTTTTTTAATGTTTTGTGGCAGTTGTTGACATTGATATGTTGATTGAACTTGAACTTGTTTTTGATTTGATGTCATTTTCTGATATTGAACTAGATGTTGATCATTTTGGTTTGACATGTTCAAAATTCGGCTTGGTGCATGTTGCAAGTTTTGTTTTTGAATTGGTGATTGTGGTTGTTGACATTGATATTCCACCATTGGTTGAACCATTTGTTGACATTGTATAGTTGGTTGGACATATTGTTGAAATTGAACCATTGGTTGTGTTGGTTGCATATGTTGAACAATTGGTTGTGTCATTGGTTGTGATGGTTGAAAATATGATTGATAGTAAACACCTTCTTGTTCTTGTTGTGGAGGCACATAATGTTGAAATTGATGTTGTCTCCTTTCTTGTAATTGTTTCATCATCTCTATTTGGGAGAGGAGAGCTGGTATGTCTGATCGTTCAAGAAGAGATCTTACATTAATTGGCTCAAAATTTGGATTTTGACCTGGAAATTTTTGAAACATTTTGGACATTTCAGATCTTATCTTCTCACTGTTTATCACTTTTTGCTCCAATATCTCCTTTTCTTGAGCTAGTTTCTCCTCTAGTTTTTGTATTTGGACATTTAAATCATCATGATAAGTTTGACCGATATTGCCTTGTTGTTGGGTTGGATATAATTGTGATTGCCTTGGATTAAAATTTGATTGCATTGTCAGTTGATATGTCAAACTTTGTTGCATCATTGGTGCTTGGAACCTTGTTTCAATAGACATGTCACTATGCAAATGCAATATTTTTGGAATTTTTCAAGTATAATGTATGATATGCAACTAAATGCAAACTAAATAAATGAAAATGCAATCTATGTTTTTGGTGTTTTTGAAGATTTTGACAAACTTTTGGAATGCAAATCTAAAAGAGACCCTTAGGAAATTGAAATGATGTCTAGACCTCAAAGGACAAAAGGACCAAGTGACAAAGGACAAGATGACAATGTCTCCCCTATATGCTTGGATACTAAGCTAGGTTTGACGAAATGATATTGATGACAAAAAGGACAAAAGACTTGATGAGGTCTAGACTTCTTAACAATGACTTAGGGTTTACCAAAGATTTGGATTGCTCAAGTATGACAAGACCTAGGTTTGATACTATATGCAAAAGGATAATTAATATGCAAATGATCTTAATATGATATGATAAAGACTTAGGTTTAATGAAGAGACTTGGGATATGCAAATGCAAATGTATGACAATGTCCACCTAAGATGAAACCTAAGGTTTAATTATGAAATGATATTGCTCTTATGCAAGAGGACATATGCAAATGATCTTAATATGACAATGACTTAGGCTTAATGAAGAGACTTGGGATATGCAAATGCCAATGTATGACAATGTCCACCTAAGATGAAACATAGGGTTTAATTATGAAATGATATTACTCTTATGCAAGAGGATATATGCAAATGGATGACTCTTATTGGTATGCAAAAGAAGTATGACTTAGGTGAAATCTAACCTTGATACTTGACAATGACTTTGCAACATGCAACCTAGGATGAACCTAAATCCAAGTGACATGAATGTTGAGACAAATTTTTGAACAATGTTTGATAACCATGTTGGAAGATGTGCTTTGAACCTTGTTGAACTTTTGTTGGATGAATATCTCTTGTGTTTAATCTTGTTTTGATCAATGTGTTTTGCTTTTGAAATGGGATAACATTCAACTTTTGACAATCAAAGAATACAAGATGTTACAACTTAGACTCAAGACAATCATGCTCATTTCCACATTCCTTAGGGTAGGCAAAGACATTAGGTACTTGAGAGGTAGACTCATTATGGGATTCAAGGAGAATACATAGATGCTTGACCCCACGGGCTCCCCTCCACGGCACTCACTTCTCAGGGCAGCCAAGCATCAGTCCCCATGGAATCTCCCCATGGAAAACATAGTATCTCTTCCAAGTATCCAAATTTGTCCTTCTCAAGCAACTAGAAGGGTTTTTGGCCTCTAAAAACAAGGTGTTTAATAAGGATTTCTGTTAAGCATTACTCCTTGATGTCATGCAAGCATGATTGAGACATTAAGCCTATCAAGATACCAAACAAATGTAGTCGCGCAAGCACGATTTAGACCAAGAGGCCCTACTTAGATGTTGATATGAGAAAGAGTTCAAGGGTCATCACTTCCCAAGTAACTGCAATTCCCACATAACACTTCCTTCAAAGCTTTCGCCCATCAGGTATTTTTTTATAGTGAGTTAGAATGCCAAGGAATTATAGCCGTACTCACTTTGGGTCGTCCCCTTCTCACGATTATCACTCGATTTCTAAAGCAAAGTGGTCGGGAAGGCAGGCCCTCTAATGGAGACAAACAATCAACAACACAAGCATGGTATCGAAGATCTGGATTTCTGATCACCCTTTGAAGGATGAGAGCATACTCTCCTACTCCAATGTCATACTTAACAAACAAAGCAAACAAATGTTCATTTCCACCTATTTATAAATCACTAAATGCCTAATTAAAAAACTCAAACACACGATTTGGTTGTTTATCCAAGGCAACCTGCAAAACACATGTCAGAAGTTTGATTTGTTGTCTTTGACCATCGAATCTGCATAACACATGTTAGTAGTTTGATTTGTAGTCTTTGTCATGCGTATGCCAAGATCCTGCACCAATAATTAGTACCAAAATCCAAAACACAAAAAACAGAATGCAAAAACATCAAAAATTTCAAGTAAAAACTGCATTTTTCACCTCTGATCTGGACTTTACACAGGCGTAAAAGTCATGACACAAGCGCAAGATGTCTAACACAAGCGCATAATTCTTCAACACAAGCGCAAGATGTTTCAACACAGGCGCAAGATGCTTCACACAAGCGCAGAAGTCTTCAGAATACCCTGCACGGCTCTGTTTTTGAGTTTTTGACCTGCAAATCAGCTTAGAAGCACTCCAAACACAGTAAGATGGTTAGAAGGTTAGTATTCACGTCGGGTTCACCAGTTAATGTAGCGTAGAAATTAGGGATCATCACAAGATAGGTAAATCAATCAAAACACAAGACATGATAGCTCAATCATAAGAATACTCATTGAAATGAACCTAATCCTAAGCACATTCAATGAAGGTATGAAAACAAAGCATTTAAAAGAAAATATCATGCAAACCATATGCTTCTTCCCTGCGGCTCCATTGTTGTTCTTTCCTCTTCAATGGGTTTGTGGATCTCACCTACAAGTGCTCACACAATTGAAAGCAAAAAGCTCAAGAGTACTAGAAATGAAAGTTTGGTAGTTTGATAGAAATTCGGATCCGGTTTGATTGAAAATCATCCAATTTATAGAGAAATTGGATAAATGAGAAGATTGGCATGATGCAATTCAAATGGAAATTGCAAATCAATATGACAAATTATGACAAATTATGCACTTTCCATGCACAATTTGATTGATTGATAATTGATTGATAAATTATGACACATTCCATGTCAAATTGATTGATTGTCAATTATGACAATTTATGACAAATTGAAATGTCATTCCCATAGAATTAGGAGATGAAATAAGAGGGAAAAGAAATTAGAAATTAAGAAAATTAGAAAATTTGAAATTGATGACAAATTAGGAATTAGAAATTGATAGAAATTAGAATTTAGGAATTAGTGAATTAATTAATAATTTTTCATTTATTAATCAATTCACAAAGAGGAATAATTAGCCAATTAAATAAAGATTTAATTGTAATGAGAAGACTTAGGATAAATAAGTAATTTATTTAATCCTAAAGGAAGAAATGACACATTAGGTTAAATGAATAAATCATGAAACCCTAGAAGACAAATTAGAAATGCGAAAATGACAATTAGGTCTATAATTAAAGATAATTAACATCATGATTTTGAATTGATAAAGGACCAATGCGACAAAATGATTTGATTGATAGATGCGCCAATTGATGAGGAACAATGACAAATTGATCCAAATTGACATAATTGAGACAGATAATGATCGATAGTGAAATGATCGCAAAATGACAAGATTGACAAAAGGACACGAATCGATGACAAAATGGATTGCAAGATGACAAGATAATGACCACGATCGATGACAAATCGATCGCAAAATGATAAAATTGATAAAAACCACGATCAATGACAAATTGATCGCAAGATGACAAGATCGAACATGACAACGATCGATGACAAATCGATCTTAAAACGACAAGATTGAAGGATTGATGACAAATCAACAAGATTGATAAGAGGACAAAACCCTAATTAGGATTGACGATGTCCAAAATGATAAGATTGATGAGAAAATTGATAAGATTGACAGGAGGACAAAACCCTAATTAGGATTGACGATGTCCAAAATGATGACAAATGAATACGCACATTGATGCGACAGAGTAAAATCGATCAAAATCATGACTGGATAATGTTATCGACAAGACCAAATTCGAGAATGAGATGATTGAAGAATGCAGAAGAATGACTCGATGCTTGCAAATGATAAACATCAAGTGCGAATCATAGGAGAAATGTTAATGCGATGCAAAAACCTAAAATGAGGCAATGCGCAAATGTTAAAGTATGACTTCGCAAGCGTTGACCATTTTTGGGTGTCTACACTTCCGTATCCTGCAACATTTTCTATGCATCTACCATGATTTGCAATACACGACATTCTATCAACGACTTCACTACTTTGGCTATGCTTCTCACAATTTTGCATTTATGTCTACTAGAGCAGTTGCAACTACAACATCTGACAAAATTCCTCTATCTTCATGGTTTGATCTTCTGCATATCCTGCGACCATATTTATTTAAAGCATTCAGTCAAACAATTCACATGTTGTATTTGAGCTTTCCACATTCTGCATCATACGTGGGAAGACTGTTATGGTTGATTTAGAAGGTACTCTCTCTATCCCCATTTAAACTCTATCAAACAATTCATTTGTCATGAAAATGTTCCATGTTTTCTGCATACAAGTCTTCCAGAGAAATTGCCACTATATGACTGACAAAATTCCTCTATCCTTTGTGCTATGATGAATGTCGTGGCAGTTTTAAATACTTTCACTTTTGATCATCTAGAAAAAATGGTGTAATGCTATGGTTGTTGTGTCTAAATTTCTATTTTCTGCAATACTTTAACCACAATTTACTTGTGTGTTAATCATGCCATTTTGTCAAACACTTGCATCATTCATTGCCCTCCTCCCACGATTGGAATAACATTTACCATGATGCACATATTGCAGTCATATATATATATATATAGATCCTTGGGATGATAGTTCACTGAGTCATTCTATCAAATGATTAGCACCTTATCTACACCTTCCAAATTTTGCATACATATCTACCTTTCACGACATGCCTATGCTTCAGTTAAAATTACCAGTGCAGTTCATGGTGTAAACTTGTAACCATGTTGGCATGTATGTCGCAAGAGTAGCTACAACTTCAACATCTGATGAACATTCGTAACCTTGTGTTTGAAGCTCTTTCTTCCCTATTTTTAAAATTTTATGGAAGAGGTTAAGAATGCATTCCTAACCTTCTTGACAAAAAATGGGCCCTCAAGGTTAGGAAATGAGGTTAGAGATGTTCCGTTTTGGAGCATTCCTAACCTTTTTGTTTGTTTGTTTGTGAGAGGTTAGAAAGATGGCTTAAGAATGCTCCAAAACAAAGCATTTCTAACCATTTTTGCAAAGGTTATGATTAAGGGTTAAAAATGCTCGAAAATGGAGCATCTTTAACCATTTTTTTTTAAGATTATGACCTTGACTCATCGACCATGGAGAAGAATAAAGGAGAGATGAAAATGACATTCTATACAACTTTTTCCCTCAAAAAGGCCACAATATTAAAATAATCTAAAATATTAAATTATTTATTTGAAAAATAATTTAAATATTTTAAATTTAATACACAGGCCTGAGAAAAATGACCATATCTTCCAAATGGTAGGGAGTTAAGTCCTAAAATTTGAAACACGCGTTGATGAAACAAGCTAACAAAACCGTTTAATCCTCATGAAAAAACCTAAAATGAGATATTTTAACCATTTCTAGGCAACAAACACCAAAAATTGAAGGTTTAAAATATGACAAAGTATGAACTGGGTTAAAGTGAAAGTTGGCCGCGTGATACAAAATGATGCTTATAGCCTGATTATCAATTGATTTCCCTCAATTTGTGGTAATTTTCAAAATTCTTCTATTTTTCATATTTTGATTGGCAATGACCTTGGACCACGTGCTCACTGCTTATGCAAAAACACCTATTGGATCTTTATTCAATACTGAGATCGATTTGAAATTCAAATTTTAGGTATGCCAAATATGGGGGAAAAAGGTCTACAAAAGTGCTCTACTAGGAGTGAATCCTGTTAAAGATCCCAAAGCTCTGTTAGGAGCCATACCCTGTTAAAGGTAGTACCTTGTTAGGAGTAACCTCGGTAGAGGATTTCAAACCCAAATTAATGGATCACCTTGTTAGAGGATTTGTCCAATGAAGCTTGTTAGAGCTTACCCGATTAGGGGATTTGACTATTGTAGTGATTAGGAAATAACAAGTGGTGTGATCTAGAAGTAGCACAACTTGCTTGAATAGATCCTCTTTTTCTCACTCAAAACTGCATCACCAACATACTCTACAATGCCTTCTACAACTTAACACTTCTATCTTGCATCATGAAAAATATAGTTCATCATAATGTCGTTATATAGACATTAGAATTTATGTTAGCCCAGGAATCATATCACAATTTCCTAGCTGTAGTGTATCTGGACAATCTAACATAACTCATCACAGATTGCCCCCAATCTATCGGTTAGGGATAACTCATCCAACAATTAGTGAAACCAGTTGGAACACCGATACTAGTTAAGAGTTAACCTCTTCCAACTCATAGACTGATTGTCCTCCATTTTCTTCTTTGATGATCTCCGTTGAATCTCCATGCTGGTGTCAAGCCATTCTTGTATATAACGGTTGTCTACATATACCAATTAGAAACCCTCTAAACCTTTTGAACTTAACTATACATATAATACCAGTTTTGCAATACAAAGACTTAGGAGTAATATTGGTTTGTCTTAACTAAGATGACTATGTCAATGTGAGCATATGTGTGTGTATACATGTGCCATCAATGAAAACACATGAAGTCATCCATTACAATCATCATCAAGCCAACACCATATTCCTAAAGATCTTGAATCTATCAAATGCTTGTGACTTATCTTGTAGGAAGGTGACCCATGTCATTCTTGAGTAATGATCCATAAAGAGCATAAAATATCTTTCACCGGCAAGAGCTCTTGTCCTAGTTGGACCACACAGATCTGTATGCACAATTTCAAGTGGTCTGGAGGTTTTGTGCTCTTTTGTCCTGAAACTCACCTTAGTTTACTTTCCTTTTACATATTCATCACAAAATGTGCTTACCGGTTTGATGATGGGTGGAATTTTTCTCACATGCCCCTTTCTTCTTACTGCAACTAAGTTATCAAAGTTTGTGTGGCCTAATCTTCAGTGCCACATCTAGCTTTCATCAACCTATCCTATCATGCATTGAGACTCATAGCATTCCTTCAAGTTGTAAACATTTCCATATGTTTGTTAGATAGTTCAGATAACCGGAAGACAACTGAGAGGGGGGGGTGAATCAGTTGTCACAGATTACCAGAAGCATTAGAAATTTAAAACTTTAATATCAGAACCCAAAACAATAACACCTGAATAGAAGATAAACCAATTAAGCATAAACAATAATCACAAAATAAAATCCATCTACACAACACCAAGATTTGCACGTGGAAAACCCAGTAAAGGGAAAAACCATAGTGGGAAGCCTACCCAAAATCAGATAATACTTTTGTAGTAAGTATGTGAATTACAATGAAGGGGCCTACACTTGCAGGAAGGCCAAAAACCTAGAGCACACTGATCATCACAAAAGGATCCTCACTGACTAAATATAAATCCAGGCTACAATTCGGAGAAGTGTTGAACTGCAAAAGATAGCATCTCCTATGCGTGAGTACAGTTTCAGTTAAGCTCAATATCGGAGGACTAAATCCTCTTACACAAACCCAATTCGATCTCCAATGATCGACCAACTCCTCTACCTAAATGATATTACATTATTTGCACATTACATTCCTTGACCATGACCTCTTACATGAACCATGATGATCTACAATGAGATCTTACATCTTATTCATACAAACCCTCAACCATAAATAATCAGGTCAACCACCAGATAATAAACCAATTACATAATTACAAACAATGTCGGTATTAGACCAAACAAGTAATAAAAACACATTAGACATCCTGAAAATACAACAATAGGTCCTATCCACATGTTACATTAATGTCAGTCCATAACCTAGATCAACCAGGACCAGGTATAGGTCCACACATTTCAAAAATGATCTCCAAATGCCAAGTCTCGAACGTGATCACCAACAACATCCTGAAACTCCATTAGAAGCTACACCAATACCACCTGTAATTCATCAAAGATCTCCACCAAAAGCTCTGCCAGTGAAACCCTCGTGGGAACCAGAAACCAATCTTCCAAGCAAGCAGAATAGCATCCAATCACTAGACCAAAACCAACTGATAAAGTATGAGTATGAGTATCATGAACAAGCCAATTCCATCACCAGATTATACCAGAGCTTGTCGGATCATGTCAGATCCAAGTCAACTAGAAACCACTCATCCTACCGAGACCAGAAGGGTGTCGGTAAAGCATCCAAATAGCTAGTGTTGACATCAATGACAAAACATCAATGTAACACATAATCAATTCCACCAAATGGCCAACATTGTTCTTCTTCTTTCTACCACAACCTGACCGTTACTATCTTTCTTTATCTAGCAACTGGTTGAGTCAAAGGTGAATTTATAACCTTTGTCACACATCTGACTCGCACTCAGTATATTGTGCTTTAGGTCTTCCACATTATATACATCATGTTCCATCAACTTTCCATCAATACTTAGAGTGCCTTTTCCCTTTATTTTGATGGATGAGTTATCTCCAAACCTTAGTGAACCACCATTCCAGTCTTCGAGTTTGATAAAAAATTTTTTATCTCCAGTCATGTGGTTGGAACAACCACTATCTACAACACATAGATTTTTTCTTTCAGCATGTAAGGTAGCTTGCAGTATCAGACTTGATTCTACCTTTTCTTTCTCTTTCTCAACCCATACCAGTTTGGTTTCCTTCTTCTTGTTAGGTGCTATTTTGTGCTCTAATTCAACTATCGGTTCTTGATCAGGGTTTGTCTTCTTCTTGATCTTCCTATTTTTACAAAATTTTACTAAATGTCCATACTCTTGACATTTATATCATTTCACATTTTCATTTAAAGACAAATCCTTAAAATTATTGTAGGGCACCGGTTTATTCTCCCTACATTCAGAAATCTTATGACCATATCCATTGCACTGATAACATGCAACATTCATATCCCAGAGTGCATTAAAAGGATTTCTAATTTCATAACTCATAGAGGACTTATTGGTTAATCTACAGTCAGCTATTCTATGCCCAAATTTGTTACACTGGTAATAGTAACCATGAAAGTTTGAAACATACCGGTTAGGTTACCTTGGTCATGCAAAGGACTGCCTCACGAGGGGTCTTCCCTTCATGTTGTTGACTTTGGTGAATCCTTCATGGTCAACTCTTGCATTTCTCCTTGGATCTACATGTCGGTACAATGAGTGTAGCCTCCAGTTCATTGCTTGTGTATACTAGTTTGTGTGGCGATTCCCAACAGCATCTGCATATGTCTTTTTACCAGTATCCTTGCTTACAATGAATGTCTTCTTTTGTTCACCTTCATTTGAAGATCTAAACTTTATTTCTTTATCAGACGTGTCTTTTTTTTTTTTAACTTTGACCTTCTTCAAAGCCTAAGCCACCGGTATTTTTGGATTGCTTATGTTTTCTCAACATCTTGTGTAAGGCTTCGGTGTTGTCTTCATATTTGCTCCTTACCTTTATTTCTTCCTTACTTTCTTCAAGCCACTTTTTGAGCTTCACTATTCCTGCTTCTAAATCTTGATGCTCCTTTTTCTTTTTTATCAGATCAGAGGATGTAACTTCCAATATCCTCTTGATTTCTTCCATCTACAATTTTAAGTAAGATATAACTTGACTGGACTCATCCAGGGATTGCTTCAAGAGATCTTGTTCATCTACTACATCAAGCTTGACTTTCTTGAGTTCTCTTCTTGTTTTACTCAATTCCTCAAGATCACTTATAATCTCACCTTCTAAATCCACTTCAGCCTCAATATCCTCCTCTTCCTCATCTTTACCAACCGGTTCATCAAGTTCCATAAAGAGATTACCTTTTCTGTCATTCTCATGGTAGTCATCTTTTGATGCACTTTCTTCATCTGTGGCGTCATCTTCAATAGTACATAGGTTGTTCTACTTCTAGTAGCCTCTTCTTCCATGCTGATAGACATTTATTTCTCTATCTTTTCTAGCAGATCTACTAAACTCCCTTCACTCATCTCCATTGGTTTCATTGTAAGCATATTTTACAGCAAAGTGTTCAACCTTACCACACTTGAAACATTTGAGTGGTAGCTTTCCTTTATACTTTTCGGATCCTCTTTTGAGCTTTCTGAAAAATTTTGCTACCTCTACATCAGAGTTTTCACTGGATCCTCTATGAGTAGCTACTTCTTTGCCCTTCTGGGTGGTGTTGAATGCGGCTTCTTTCCTTAAGGACACATCACCAGTCATTCTCATCTCATAGCCTATTAGTGAGCCAAATAGTTCATCCATTTAATTCAAATCCTTGTCTTCTTATATGGCAGACACCTTTTTATCATACTTAGGTGCAAGAGACCTAAGTACCTTCTTGACAAGGATCTCATCTGCAATATCTTCTCCAAGTCCTTTGATGGTATTCACAGTTTCATCAAATCTATGAAGGTAGTCTGCAATCTTTTCATCATCCTTCATCTTGATGCCCTCAAGTTGGCCCCTTAGTGCTTGCAGCTTGGCCTCTTTGACTTTAGCATCTCCTTCAAATAACCTTTGCAATTTATCTGAGGTTTCCTTGGTAGATGCACAGTGCATGACCTTGACAAACTCATTATCAGACAAGCCGCTCAAGATAGCATGTTTGGTCTTTGCATTTTTCTCATGCTCTTTCTTGGCATCTGGATTAGTGGGAGGAACACTAGGGACAACATACCCACTCTTGACAGACATCCACACATCAAAACCAAGGGAGGAAATATAGGTCTCCATTCTTCTGCTCCAAAAGGCATAGTTGGATCCATCAAACATGGGGGATTTTGAGGAAGAAGACTCATTTATTGCCATTGTGTTCTAAGTCCAAAATCTACCCAAGGTTTAGAGATAACTACGAACCTATGATCTGATACCAATTGTTGCAAACAGAGTACCACTAAGAGGGGGGTGAATCAGTGGTTCCTAATATTTTGACTATTAAAGCAACTTCAGGATACCGGTTGTTACCTTAAGCATTAAACAATCAAACCAGTAAAGAAGATGAGGAAATCAAGGGAAAATTACACAAATGCAACCCACAACACTAGATGTACGAGGAAAACTCAATGTGTAAAAAACCTCGATGAGAAATGTTGCTGGAGTCTACTGCTCCAATCCAGCCACACAAGGGAAACAATGAATTACAAAGATTTAGGGCACCACCCAAGGAGCACCAACCCCTGTACCAAGCTCCAACTTGGTGATGTATATTGAAATATAGTTTTGATACAGTTATAGATTCTTGTTGCAAATGTGTTCTGCAACTCTTGATCAAATAGGTTACTATCAGTTGATAGTCTTTTCTTCTTCATTGGATCTCACACTACCGGTTGTGAGATCACTCTCTCTAATTCTTGGCCTCACTTCTCTCTCTATCTCTTTCATGATCTCACAACTCACTGTGACACCCTTGGATGCTGCCTTACTCAACCACACCTCACTAGTTTTCTCAACTGTTGGACCTACTATAGTTACATCGATACTCTATCACTGTCGGTTATATCCTCTCACTAGTTTTCTTGTCAACTCACTCTGCAACTTACTTAGAGTAAATTCTAAGGGAGATGATTCTTCTCTATACTCAAGCTCTCTTAACTATTCTTGTTCTTCACAAGAAACAACCTTTTCTATTTCGAGCTCATGTATTTATAATCATGGATTTCCACCAAGAATGCATTCAAACACTACCGTGTTAGGTTTTCCTTTTTCCAACTCAATCTGAATCCCATTTGATTTGATCTTATTTTTCAGGGATATGATCTTTATGACAACAATCAATTACCAGCAGAACTTCGCATTCTAATGTGCGTTTTCTAAATCTGGAGGTTTGCATCATTCTTTTCTTATTTTCTTTGTCATTTCCAATTAATGGCTTTTTTGTTTCCTTCACCAAACATGTACAAAGATCAAATCTTCCTACAAGATCAATGTAGTTGCTTTTCCAACTTTCCTTCCTTGAGTCGCAATCCTTTGTCATCCTCCATGACTTGCGGGTTCCTCATACCTGCTTGCAGATTTGTTACATTGATGCACACTCCACTGACTTGTACAATACCTCCACCTGGCATCTAGCTATCATGCTTGTCGACATCCACCTTTGCTTGGATTCTTATGTTGGTTTGGCATACTTTGTCGACCAAGGTTGATTACTAGTTTAGTTTATGTTACCGGTATGACCATCAACCATCCCCTTTGTTTTGTTTATCGGTTGTTGTGCCTTCATAGCACACAAACAACCTTCATCTCGGTTTATGCCTTACCAGTAAGCCTTCTTTACCAGTAGATGACCCAATTCATGTGTACCAATAGCCTTCCTTCTATATGCTCACTTCTTATGTGTATTGCTATCATATCATTCACCACTTCTTACTTACCAGGGACCTTGACAAACCGGTTGAAATCAATGACAACTTAATGCCAAATCACCAACAATATCCCCCTTTGGCATTGATGTCAACTTCTTATGCTCACTTCTTATGTGCATTTCTATCATACCATTCATCACTTCTTACTTACCAATGACCTTGCCAAACTGGTTGACATCAATGACAACTTAATGCCAAATCGCCAAGGAGCTTAAGTGTCTAAGAACTCATATATTACTTTAGAGGAATTCACTAGATATTGTGAAAACAATGGGATCAAAAGGCAACTATCTACACCAAGGACACCACAACAGAATGGTATTATAGAAAAGAATAATCGGTCAATGGTTGAAGCTCCTAGGACTATGTTACTCCACCAAGAGAAAAACTTACAAGTGCTATAACAATCGGACTAAGAAGATCATTGAAAGTGTCAATGTCTGAGTAGATGAGTTTCCTAAAAAATATGGAGAAACCACCAAAGAGAAGGAAGTAGAACAACCTAACATACTATTTTTGGAACCGGAACCAGTAAAGCTAGAAGTTGGAGAACTGAACATAGAAGCCCCAGTTCAACCAGAATAGGAAGGTCCAACAAAAGATGAAGAAAGTGAAGAAGTAGAAGAACCTAAAAACCAAGATCATGTTATTTCAAGGTATGTCAGACTCAATCACAACCCCAATCAAATTATTGGAGACAAGAATGCAGGTGTGTTAACTAGAAGAGGGCTAAGAGAAAACTCTTGTATGATCTCCACAATTGAGCCTAGAACAACAAAAGAATCCTTTGGATATGAACACTGGATCAAGGAAATGGAAGAAGAACTTGACCATATAGAGAAGAATAATACATGGTCACTAGTACCCAGACTAGAGAACAAGAATATAGTAGGCACAAAGTGGGTATTCAGAAAAAAATTGAATGAAGATGGAGCAATGGCCAAGAATAAAGCCAGATTGGTATGCAAAGGATATGCACAAGAGGAAGGTGAAGATTATGGTGAGACATTTGCACTAGTAGCAAGATTGGAAGGAGTAAGGACTTGCATTTGTAGCATACAGAGGATTGAAGGTATATCAGATGGATGTTAAATCAACATTTTAAAATGGAATATTGGAAGAAGAAGTCTACATAGAACAACTAGATGGTTATGCATTAACTGAAGAAAAGGATATGGTGTGCAAGCTACACAAGGCATTATATGGATTGAAACAAGCACCAAGAGCATGGTATGAAAGATTGAACTCTCAATTAGTAAAGATAGTTTTTCATAGAACCAGTGAAGATAGTAACATATATCTCAAGACCGAAGGAGATAAAATACTGGTAAGTGAGGTATTTGTTGATGATATCATTTTTGGAGGTAATGATGATATGTGTCATGAATTTTCTAATGAAATGAAGAATGAATTTGAGATGTCATTGGTAGGTGAGATAAAAAAAATTCATAGGTTTGCAAATCCAACAAATGAAGGAAGGAATTTTTATCACACAGTCCAAGTATGTTAAGGAAGTATTGAAAACTTTTGGAATGGGAGATTTCAGACTAGTTGGAACACCAATGGTTATAGGCTGTAAGTTGTCAAAGGAAGATGATTCTACACTAGTTGATGAAAAGGTATATAGATCAATGATAGGTAAGGTACATTATGTTGTCCACAACAGACTAGACATTCTTCATGCAGTAGGATTGGTTGCCAGATTTTAGAAAAATCCACAACAGACACACATGATTGCAACCAAAAGAATTTTTAGATACTTGAAAGGCATAATAGATTATGGATTATGGCATGCATATGCAGGAGACTTTGACTTAAAATTCTATACTGATGTAGATTGGGCAGACAATATTAATGACAGAAAAAGTACAATTGGAGGAAATTTTTTTCTTGGAGGTAAATTAGTGTCATGGAGCAGGAAGAAACAAAGTTGTATCTCTCAATCAATAGTAGAAGCTGAATATGTTGCATCTTACATGAATCATACCCAAGCAATTTGGATGAAACACATATTGGAAGGTTTAAAGCTAAAGATATCATAACCGGTAATAATTTTTGATGATAACACGTGTTATAAATATTTCTAAGAACCCGGTGTTACATGCTAGAACAAAGCATATAGAGATGAAGTATCATTTACTGAGAGAGAATTTTCAAAGCAAAGATGTATCACTGGAGCATGTTTCCACTAAAGAAAAGCTAGCATATATTTTTACTAAACCTCTACCTAAGGCTACATTTGAATATCTTAGAGGTAAGCTAGGGGTTGTACCCCTACATGAAGTCAATTAAGTAGATAGGGAAGACATCAATCTCAGAGCCTATTGAAAATATTGAAGAAGGATTGGTGTAGTATGGAGCTACTTCATAGGGGGAGTAGCTCATTGCAGAATGATGAAGCATGGATAAGAAACTGAATGGTTTACCTTCACTTTGGCATTGATGTCAAAGGGGGAGAAAGGTATATGATTGATTGTTGAAGATATGAAGATATAGTTGAAGGAGAGTATATGGTGACAAATGTAAACCAGGATTCCTATACCTATGTATATGCTTTACTCTCAATCATGACAATCAATTGGTATTGATATTTGTATTGCCATCAATGCCAAAGAGGGAGATTGTTGGTGTATACACATAAAAAAAGCTATGAGCGATTAAATAAATATTTTATATTTATTTAATAATTATTCTTCTATTAAATAGTAAATTTGAAAAGATTAAATTATTTAATTCTTTTTCATATCTTTCTATTAATTAATTTAATTGAAATATGTTATTAATTAATTCATCTATCATATTCCTCTAATTAATTAAATATCTAATATTTAATTATCTCCTTCAATCAATTGAATATCTAATGTTTAATGATTATTCTTCTATCCTATAGTCTCAAATATTAAATGATTTCCTAAATTATTTAATTTCATTTCCAACTCACCTTCCATCTCCACTTCATCTTCCCTTTGTCAACTCGTCCATCATGTGGCTAAAGAAAATAATATTTCTTAAATATTAATTCATCATTTATCTCCAACCTCCAAATTTAATGAAATATTGTGTATGTTGTTGGCATTTTTTATGATTATGTTGTGATTGTCATTGATGGACACACACTTGCATTGAGATCACTTTTGTATGTATGAGTTAAAGCTCAACCGGTATTTGTTCCAACCGGTATGATGTATTATAGTCTTTAGACTATCAATGTTTTGCAGAATGTGTTTATCAGTCTGAAGCGGTATGTAGACCCCAAGAGGTTCGAGGATCTCAAGCGGTACGAAGGAACGAAGCGGCACACCTCATATTTCCCAGTCTTCATTATTGTCAAACTGGCAACCAGTATTTTGTATGAACCGGTAATACTCTGTGATGAGTTACCAACCGGCATTTTGTGATGAGTTACCATCCACCGATTGTTTGATGGTACCGACACTTTAATGATGCTTTTTGTGTCGTGTTATAGAATATGTCTAGATGCATTGAACCTAGGAAATTGTATTGTAATCCTATTGGACCGACATGAAATCAGATTCCTTTATAAGGATATCATGTCTAGGGTTTTAGGTTGTTGCTAGGGTTTAAGGTGATTGATGAGTTAGAGAGTGTGAATGTGTTGAAGACTAAAGTAATGCTGGAATGCATTAGGAACAAGCTATCAAGGATCTAACCAAGCAATCTATGCTATTTACTAGATCACTCACTTGTTGATTACTCACATCTTCGACAAGTCTGAAGCCCTTAACCAGGTAGGCCCAAAAGTCTTTTGAAAATCCTCTAACAAGGTGGTTCACATCTGTGGATCTAAAATCCTCTAGCAAGGTAGTCCTTAACTAGACTTATCTCCTAACAGAGATTGAGATTCCTATCAGGATCTGTTCTAGTAAAGAACATTGTATGACCTTAACCGGTCTGGTTCCTATTCTGCAGATAGTTACTTGTGAGTTCCATCTCACTGTGGTTTTTCCCATTTGAGTTTCCACGTCAAAATCTCTTGTGTTATGGTACTTGTGCTTCTATGGGTGAATGCATTATTTTCTTTTTGGTTTGCATGTGTGCTAATCGGTTAGTCTGCTAAACTGGTTTACCAGTTTACTGGTAGTCTTGTAAAGTGTTTAAGTACATAGATTTTTGGCATACTAATTCACCCCCCCTCTTAGTATTCATCAATTGGTATCAGAGCCAACCTTTCTATAAGTCTAACCACTTGAAAGAGATATGGGGGAATACACTATGAGGGAGCTTACTCATTGGCTCACTCAATCTGAACAAGCCTATGATGATCTTATGGTCAAATATAAGGCCTCTCAAGCAAAAAGGAGAGAACATTCTGAAAAACTGATGGAGCTATCTGAAAATAGTTCTTCTGATGAAGCGGACATGGAAGCCCTGATTTAAGAAGTAGAAAAGTTGAATGAATCCAATTCCAACCTAAGAAAGGAGTTGGAAGGACCAACTATTCGAATGTGCCAAGAGCTTGAGAACCAGAGGAAAGCTGAAGATCTGGTAAAAAAAAAAGATCATGAAATCTCCAAGCTGAAGCAAGAGATCAGTGCCCTAACCGCTCAACTCCATGAGAGCAAACTGGAAAAGGAAGACATGCAAGGAGAAATGAACATGGCCATCTCCGAGAATGAAAACTTGATGGAAGCAAATGCTGCTATTTCCAAAGAACTCTTTGAGTCAAAGGAAATACTTGCTAAGTTCAACAAGAGTACTGTTAAGCTAGAGAAAAAGCTTGAATCTACCAAACCTGTCAAGAATACTGATGGACTTGGTTATCTCAGTCATGAGGAAGGTGAGACCTCTGGTACAAATGCTAGAGCATCGAAGAAACAACCGACATCAAAGGATAAAGGTAAGCAAAAGTTTAAACATGTTTGCTTTAACTATCTTAAAGAAGGACATACTGCCAATGTGTGTAGGAGCAAAGCCTACAATAATTTTCCTTACTTTATAAATGATCCAATAAGTTCAATGGTAATTGTTATGCATGAAACAAGTTTGGGCATAGAGCATCTAAATGCAGGTCTATTATGAACAACACTGGAAGATATCCTCAGAGGACTCAAGGAGTTGGTCCAGAACCTTTTGTGAACTGGAATCACAACCGGTTTAATACCTTTAATCATCAGTCAGGAAGCGGTAGCTATCAAGCAGCAACTGGATGGAGAGAAAACTGTTTGATCTGTCATTATCATGGTCACATTGCTGCAACATGTAGGAGAAAGAATGGTAACATGAATAATGGACCATGGAGAGCACCTAGAATGGTCTGCTATCATTGTAACAAACTGGGCCACATTGCCAGATTTTGCAGAACAAGAAAGAACATATCGGATGACATACCAGTCACTCTGGAAGGAAAGATTGATATTGAAACTGTTCAAGCGGATATGAACAAAACCTGGAAAAAGAAACCAGTGGTGTTGCAAGAAGAACCGATTCTGCACCTAGTGTGGAAATCATGGAACTAGCAAACTAAGCCTCAGAAAAGCCTAAGGGGAGCAAACGACGAAATGTTTCAAACCCCCAGTTTACACTGGTAAAAGCCCTTAACTGGTATGAGATACCTATCAGTCGGTAGAAGACCGGAAATGGTAAAAGGCATATTAGGGTTTATGCCCTAATGGTGGAGCATTTATTACGGTAGGTGAGGAATATGTTTAAAAAGAATTTTTAAATCATTTCTCACTATCATTTTTTGAGCGAAGAAGTTTTTCAAGTACAGAGCGAAGAAAAAGTGATTTGTGTTGCGATTCAAAGAAATTTTGAAACCCTGAAGAAGATTCACAAGCAAATATCAAACGGTCAAGAGAAGAACTCAAAGCGGTGATTCAGCAACTTACGAAGTGTGAGGTGAAGTGGAATTTGCAAGCCCTAAGTTCTTGATTTTTGAAAGGTATTTCTCAAGTTTTTTTGTTTTATCATGGCCTCCACATCTCATGATAGTTTTAGTGCAACTATTGATTCTATGGACTTTATACAATGAAAGTCAAAATATAATGCCTTGTCTCAAGTACCGGCTAGTGTCATAGTAGAAGAAGGGATTTTTGATTACATAGACTGCAAAATCGAAGACCTAAGGTCTCTTGTGATCCATTCTCAGCTAGGTCTATTCTGTGGGAAGGATAAAAAGATCAAACCGGAGTATAGCATCTTGGAGAAGAAGAAACTTCACAATGTGGTTTACTTCCTAGAGGATTTCACAGACAACCACATTCAAATCATTCTGAGCAGAGTTCATGGTGACAAGATGTATCTTGAGAGAACACATGATATCACACTGGAAGCGATTCATGTCGTCACCGGTTTCTGCAATACAGGGGAAGTGCCAGCCCTGAGGAAGGTCAGCAAGAATGAAATGTCTAAGCTCACTAGTTTAGTGAGTGGCACATGTGACATGACCATCAACTCAATCAAGGATGATCTGGTCAAGTATGCCTGCATGGTGATAGGTTACTGAGCGTTCTCTACTAGCAAAATTAATTTTGTCTCTGTTGCGGTGGTAAATGTCGCTTACAGGATTATCAAGGAGGATGCATCGTTTGATTTGTACACTTGTATGCAAAGACAACTTATGTTGAATCTTAAGTCAATCAAATAGGACAATGCACTAAGGTTCAAGTTCGGACAACTACTAGTTGGGTTGTTCTTTTACTTTCAAGGCTACTTTCTAGGAGTAGGTGATATTCAGTGCTCTACCGACCAACTGGTAACAAAACAAATAAAGGAGAGCCTAAAAGCAGTTGGAATCGGTTACCCTTAAGTTTTGAAAAAGTACTTTGATGAGTTCAGAAGCAAGATGAACCTAAGGATGAGGATATTTAGTGACATTGTCAAGAAATATGAAGAGGAGATCTTCTTTATCATCAATGTGGATGAATGCATAATGGAGGCCGTTGAGCCCAGACAGGGAGAAGTGGAGCCTATGGGCTATGAGGTGATGTATGATATGCTAGACGAGTATGCTTGTAACCTAATCGCCTCACCCCTTAATCCTAAGGTAAAGAGAACTGACACCTATTTGGAAAGGGTTGCACTAGTTGTAGAACCCTCTGAAAAGAAAGGAAAGGCAATGCCTTCAGCATTGGCACCGGTTACTGCAGCCAGTCCTAAAGTGACCAAGCGGTTACCAGTTGAGAAGAAACCAGAAGCGGCACTTGCAAAAGTCTTCAAGAGAAAGATGAAGACAAAAAGCAATACACCTGACTCAGAAGAACCACCTAAGAAAAAGACTAGGCAAACAAAGAAAAAGACAAAGAATGGACCGACATCATCTGCACCGATAAATATTGGCATTTCTTCTTACAAACCTTTCACACATTGTCAAAGAACTATAAAGAACATTAGGAGAAAAGTGCTGAATGATTTAATTGATTGTTTTGATGATTTCAATGATGATGAAAAGGAAGCAGTTGAACAAGAAATCATTAAGTATTTGTGTGTTAATGACCGGTCGCCTTCAGGAATTAGATCTGAGACATCAGATTCTTTGTATAATTCTTTGGACAATAAATGGCGCATTGCCATAGAAAAGGAACAGAAAATGAGGGAGAAAATTTTTGCTCAACATTTTCCTGATGTATCAAATTCAGAACTTTTCAAAGTTATGAATAAATACAAAGGCCTCTTCTTCATGAGAAGAAGAAGACTCCATTTACTAGAAGGAAAGGGTCAAGAAGTGATCAAGGATACACATACTCATGCTCAAGAAGCTCTTAAGATGCATCAAGTGGCTGAGGCCAATAGAAAAGCTGAGTGAGAACTGGAAACTGGCAAACCGGATGTAGTGTATGATAGTGAAGAAGAACCGGTCACAGAACAAATGGACCCCATTGATGTAGACGCCTTAGATGGTGAAAATGTTGCTCAAGGTACACCATCAGAAGCAACAAGATAGGAGAAGCAGGTAGAACAGGTAGAAAAGCAAAAGAAAGTAGAGGACAAAAAGAGGAAGCAAAGAAGCAAGTGGAGGAGAAGAAAAAGAAAGAAGATGAGGAGAAAAGGAAAGAGGAAGAAAAGAGAAAAGAGGATAAGGAGAAAAGGAATGAGGAGGAAAAGAGAAAAGAGGAAGAAGAGAAAAAGAAACAAGAAGATGCGAAGAAGAAGAAAGTAGAGGAGGATAAAGAAGAGGAGAAGAAAAAGGAAGTGAAGAAGAAGAAAGCAGAGGAGGATAGGGAAGAGGAGAAGAGAAAGGAAGCGGAGAAGAAGAAAGCAGAGGAGGATAAGGAAGAGGAGAAGAGAAAGGAAGCAGAGAAGAAGAAAGTAGAGGAGGAAAAGGAAGAGGAGCAGCAAAAAGAAGCGGAGAAGAAAAAGAAGGGAGAAGAGAAAGAAGAAGCGGCAAAAAGCACTCAGATGGAGACTCCAAAGGCAACTGGTAGTCAACCCAAACCGGCTAACCTCACCAGTCCTATTGACCTCCAGTCTGCAAATGAAATGGAGCTGCTACAGAGAATTAAGGTTTCTCAAGAATGCCTTGAAGTGATAAGGAGGAAGAAGGAGCAAGATGTGATCCAAGCTGTGGTGGACACTCTTACCAGTTTGCTACATGGCACAAACCTCCCCAATACTAATTCATCACTCACACAATTGAAGCTCCTATGCACCATAGTGGATGATCAGATGCAGAGCCTAGAAGAGGTAGTAGAGGCAAATGCCAAGAAAGGACATCAAAAGGCTCTCAACATTGCCCTGGTGAAGAAGCTAAATGAGCTCTGGTCCGATCTGCAAAAAGCTCAAAAAGATATAAGGGATGCTTTGAATGAGGGGAATGTACTACTGAGTAAGATTTTCCAACCCCATCTCTTCTATGATGATGTGCTTGTACAAAAGAAAAAGCTACAATCTGACTTGCAGTTATACATGAGCACCTTCAAGCCACCATATGACTCTTCTACAGCTTATGGGCAAACCGTTCACCGGTTTCATATCCAGTCTGCCGAAATAGAGTTGGAAATCAACAACTGGACTTGAGATTTCTAGGAACTACAACTAGTTCTACTCCCACACCTGCAAATAATTCAAAAATGTTATCTCAATCTGGATGCCTTAACGGTGACTCAAGAGATGAGTACAATAGATGCCATGTAGGAACAGGTCTCCCAGATGCAGACAAAGAAAGAAGTGGCTACCTCCCTACTTGAGTCCTGGTCCTTACCTATGAAACAATTTTTACAAGACTTTAAATCAATTTTTGACAAGTTTTATTCTTTATTGTCATAAACTCTTATTCTATTAATACTAATGAAACAAGGGTTGGTCTATAATATTTTGTTGTCATTGTTGGCAAATGGGGAGAAGTATAAATTTTGAATGTTTTGATGTATACTTTCATGTTATTTCTATTAAGAAGTAGTATACATTGTATTTTCTGCAAAAGGGATAGTGTATATGCTTAGAGGGAGTAATTTTGATTATGGCATATTTTTGTTGTAAAACACTTAGATGTCAAAATTTTCCTAAGTGTTGCCATCAATGCCAAAGGGGGAGATTGTTGGCATTTTTTATGATTATGTTGTGAATGTCATTGATGGAAACACACTTGCATTGAGATCACTTTTGTATGTATGAGTTAAAGCTCAACCGGTATTTGTTCCAACCGGTATGATGTATTATAGTCTTTAGACTATCAGTGTTTTGTAGAATGTGTTTACTAGTCTGAAGTGGTATGTAGACCCCAAGCGGTTCGTGGATATCAAGTGGTACGAAGGAACGAAGCGGCACAACTTATATTTCCCAGTCTTCATTATTGTCAAACTGGCAACTTGTATTTTGTATGAACCAGTAATACTCTGTGATGAGTTACCAACCAACATTTTTTGATGAGTTACCATCCACCGATTGTTTGATGGTGCCGACACTTTAACGGTGCTTTTTGTGTTGTGTTATAAAATATGTCTAGATGCATTGAACCTAGGAAATTGTATTGTAATCCTATTGGACTAACATGAAATCAGATTCCTTTATAAGGACATCATGTCTAGGGTTTTAGGTTGTTGCTAGGGTTTAAGGTGGTTGATGAGTTAGAGAGAGTGTGAATGTGTTGAAGATTGAAGTAATGCTAGAATGCATTAGGAATGATCTATCAAGGATCTAACCAAGCAATCTGTGCTATTTACTAGATCACTCACTTGTTGATTACTCACATCTTCGACAAGTCTGAAGCCCTTAATCGGGTAGGCCCAAAAGTCTTTTGAAAATCCTCTAACAAGGTGGTTCACATCTATGGATCTAAAATCCTCTAGCAAGGTAGTCCTTAACCAGACTTATCTCCTAATAAAGATTGAGATTCCTAACAGGATCTGTTCTAGTAAAGAACATTGTATGACCTTAACCGGTCTGGTTCCTATTCTGCAGATAGTTACTTGTGAGTTCCATCTCACCGTGGTTTTCCCATTTGGGTTTCCACGTCAAAATATCTTGTGTTGTGCGGCTTGTGCTTCTGTGGGTGAATGCATTATTTTCTATTTGGTTTGCATGTGTGCTAACCGATTTGTCTGCTAAACTAGTTTACCGATTTACTGGTAGTCTTGTAAAGTGTTTAAGTACATAGATTTTTGGCATACTAATTCACCCCCCCTCTTAGTATTCATCATATGTACATGTTGGCATTTTGGTATGGTTTTGTCATTGATGTCAACACCTACTAAACACTTATAACCTCTGG
The DNA here is from genome assembly GCF_030272615.1 of Cryptomeria japonica. Classification (NCBI taxonomy): domain Eukaryota; kingdom Viridiplantae; phylum Streptophyta; class Pinopsida; order Cupressales; family Cupressaceae; genus Cryptomeria; species Cryptomeria japonica. The sequence continues at coordinate 718,651,518 of NC_081413.1, read as the reverse complement.
CACTTTCTAGAATCAGCAACATTCACCGGCAAGCAAATGACTTATGAACAGTCATCGGTATCTGGTACACTGACAAGATAGAATGATTGTTGGTATTTTGGTATGGATTTGTCATTGATGTCAACACCTACTAAAACACTAGCACTTTGGAGATCCAACAACATTCACTGGCAAGCAAGTAACTATTGCACAGTTACTGGTATCTGGTACACCGACAAGATATAATGATCACTGACACTTGGAATGGCATAGAAAACACATGGTTATGTCGAAGACATCATTTGGATATCTTGTCCTGGAGTTTTGTTCATTGGTATATTCATAGTTGCATATTTGTTGTTACCGGTAAATAGGTCTAGGGTTACACCAACAGGTTTATCTTTTCCAGATCAACATGGCATGCTATGGAGATGATTAATTATTGTTGTAAATGCATTAAGCTGACATGTTCAATTGGTTATTGCATTAGATATTATATTTGTTAGGGTTTCAAGCAGATCCGAAGCAAATATGAACTAACAATTATATGCAGATTTAAATACAAAAGATAAAGAAATAAAACAGGACACGAATAACACAAAGATTTAACGTGGTTCACCCAGAATGGGTTACGTCCACCATACATAGTCGTCCAATATTTCTTATTATCCAACAAAAATTAGTACATCAACCTTACAATGCCTTAAGCATCCCAGCCACTTATAACATGCAGTTTCAGGGCAACAAACAAAGTCGGTCTTTTTAGGGTTTTATTACAATTTTGGTTTTCATCAATGAAAACCAACCAAAAAATTTTTTAGGATACGTGCTGAGTGTACAGTACTTTGCTGATCAGTCACCACATTTCAACAATCTCCCATTTGGAGACTGATCATGCTCCACACCGAACAATCTCCCACTTGGAGACTGATACTACACAACACCACTATACATGCAGCATCCGCTGGATAAAACACTAGGACTTGACTGGTATAAATTCCACAATTATCAATCAAGAAGACCAACAAAAACTAATGAAGAAATCAGCTTCTCCTGTGGAACTGCCTTCATAAACATATTGGCAGGATTCTCACTTGTGTGAATCTTCTCAATCCATAACTAACCCTCCTCCAAAATAGTCCGGATGAAGTGGTACCTGAGCTGAATGTGCTTTGTCCTTGAATGAAAAACAGAGTTCTTCACAAGATGAATGGTACTCTAGCTACCAGTATACAATGGGCTATCCTCTTGTGTCTGAACCAATTCCTCTAGAAAACATTGCAACCAAATCATCTCCTTGCTAGCTTCTGTAGCAGCAACATACTCAGCTTCAGTGGTTGAAAGTGCAACAACCTTTTGCAGCCTAGAAATCCAACTGACTGCAGTTCCCCCTATAGTAAAAACATACCCTGTAGTACTCCTCCGTGAATCAATATCACCCACCAGATCAGAGTCAACAAATCCACTCAGAGCAACATTAGATCCTTTGAAATATAATGTCTTCGTAGTAGTTCCTTTCAAATACCAAAGAATCCATTTCACAGCATTCCAATGTTCCATACTCAGATTACTCATAAACCTACTCACAACTCCCACTACATATGCAATATCCGACCTTGTGCATACCATTACATACATCAAACTGCCAACAACTAATGAATACAAGATGTTAGACATTTTATTAACCTCTTCCTATGCCTTTGGGCACATCTCCTTAGTCAATTTGAAATGACTAGCCAAAGGTGTACTAACTGCTTTTGCATCCTGCATGTTAAATCTTTTCAACACCTTCTTTATATACTCACTTTGGGACAAATTCAAGGTTCTATTTTTCCTGTCTCATGTAATCCTCATACCAAGAATTTGCTTAACTACACCCAAATCCTTCATAGCAAATGACCTGGCTAATTTCTGTTTAAGATTATTTATATGTTGCATGTTAGACCCAGCAACAAGCATGTCATCAACATAAAGCAACAAGATAATATAACTGCCATTATCAAATCTCTTAAAATATACACAATGATCAGAATAACATCTATGATAACCGTGTTTAGCCATGAAACTATCAAATTTTAAATACCATTGTCAAGGTGCTTGCTTTAGGCCATACAGACTTTTCTTCAACCTGCACACCAAGTTCTCCTTACCTTTGACCTCATATCACTGTGGTTGCAACATGTAAATTTCCTCCTCCAAATCTCCATGGAGAAAAGCTGTTTTGACATCTAATTGTTCAAGATGTAAATCATCTGTAGCCACAAGACTAAGTACAGTTCTGATTGAAGTCATTTTTACAACTAGAGAAAATATTTCATCATAATCTATACCCTTTTTCTATGAAAAACCTTTTACCACAAGTCTGGCCTTATATCTTTTCTGACCTCCTTCCTCCTCCTTCAGCCGATAAACCCATTTGTTAGGCAAGGCTCTTTTTTCTGCAGGTAAAGGGACTAAGTCCCAAGTCTTATTTTTCATCAAGGAGTCCATCTCCTCTTCCATGCCTAGCTCCCACTGTTGTTTGGCATCTACCTACATTGCTTCTTCATATTCTTCTGGTTCATCAGAATCCATTAATAAAATAGAATACAAAGAAGGAGAAAATATTTCAGGGGGTCTACTTGTCCTCGTAGAACATCTAACACTTGTAGGAGTTTGTGGGATAATCTGTTGTTGCTGAGCATCAGGTACTTGTGACATTTCATTTTCAGGAATCTCATCCAACACCACATATTCCTGTTTGTCCTATTCATGCTTCTTTTCCTGCATCTGTTCTTTATACATAACCTTCTCATTGAATATAACATCTCTACTTCTTATTATTTTCTTATTTTCAAAATCGCATAACCGATAACCATATTCATCTATCCCATATCCAATGAAGGTACATTTTTAAGATTTAGCATCAAGTTTGGTTCCATTTTCTTTATCAACATGGACAAAAGCTTCGCAACCAAAAGTTTTTAGAAAAGAATAATTTACCTTTTTACCAGTCCATGCCTCCTCTAGAATACCACCATCCAAAGGGGTTGAAGGTCCTCTATTTATCAAATAGACAACAGTATGTACAACATCTGCCCAAAAATGTAAGGGCAATCCAACATGCAATCTCATGCTCCTCGCGCGTTCCATGATAGTCCTATTCATTCTCTCTGACACACCATTTTCCTGTGGAGTTCCTGGAACTGTCTTCTGCTTTCGAATCACATTTAAGGAGTAGTAATCTTCAAATGCTTTGCTGCAATACTCACCTCCATTATCCGATTTGAGACACTTCAACTTTTTTCCTGTCTCATTCTCAACCAAAGCTTTCCATTTCTTAAAATTTTCAAAAACATCTGATTTTTCTTTTAGGAAATATACCCATGTTTTTCTAGTTGATTCATCAATAAAAATAACATAATAACAAGAGCCACCAAGAGATGATACCTGAGCCGGTCCCCATACATCTGAATGTACAAGCTCTAACTTCCCACTCTTCTTCTCTTTCCCAACCTTGAGAAATCTAACTCTTTTATGTTTACCATAAACACAGTTTTCACAGAACTCTAAAACAATCTTCTTTAGTCCTGGCAATAGATTTTTGGAGTGAAGGGTTTTCATCCCTTTCTCACTCATGTGCCCAAGACTATGGTGCCACATTATTGAATCTATTCTTGCAACATTTATTGTTGTTATCCCTGCAGTAACTTTATCTGTAGTAGCTAGGGTAGAGTAAGTGTTACCTGTACACAGATATAATATGCCTACCTTTGCACCTTTAGCTATTACTAATCATCCTTTAGCGACCTTCCACATACTGTCTGAGAGGGTAACTATGCAACCTTCACTACCTAGTTTCCCTACATAAATTAAATTTCTTCTTAAATTAGGAACATGTCTTACCTCCTGCAGAAACCAGTCATTTTCATTCTGCAACTTGATCTTTATCTTTCCTTTTCCAACAATTTGACAGGGCTCATCATCACCCAAATATACCTGTCCAAAATCACCTTGAACATAATCTAGAAAATATTTTCTATGGGGTGTAGCATGAAATGAAGCCCCAGAATCTATTACCCAGGAATCATTAACATTATCCAAACATAATATTAAAGCATCTTGTAAAGTATTACTTGCAATATTAGCTTCCTTACTGTCATTTTCATTTTTGTCTCCTTTGTTTTTCCGAGACCAACAGTCTTTCTTTAGATGACCAGGCTTTCCGTAGTACCAGCAATCTTTCTTTCCTCTAGATTGAGAGCATCCTTTCTTTGACTTCCCTCGTGACTTCTCATTCCCAGGGCCTTTTCCTCTTTCCTTTAATCTTCCTCTATTCTCCACATTCAAATAACTACCCGATGATGTTGAAGTCTCACTTGTGCTTTTCCTTCTCATTTCCTCGCTCAGGATAACACCAACAATATCATCAAATACCAAAGTATTTTTACCAGAGATAGAGTTACTTATAGCCATAACCAAGCTATTCCAGCTTTCTGGCAAAGAACATAAAATCAAGAGAGCCCTAACCTCTTCTGCAAAAGTAATTTTTACCAAAGACAATTGACTGGTAATTGTATTAAATTCATTTAAGTACTCTGCTACAGATCCTCCCTCACTCATTTTCAAATTAAATAGATGCTTCATAAGAATTACCTTATTCGAAGCCGAGGGTTTCTCATATAACTTAGCCAATGTCGCCATCAAATCTACAGTCATTTTTGCTTCTGTTATATTGAATGCTACAGACGATGCAAGGCACAATCGAATGGATCCCAGTGCCTTTCTATCTAAAATGTCTCACTCTTCATCTGACATTGTGGTCACTTTCTTTGCCTTTCCTTCCAATGGCCACCACAAATCTTTTTGATACATGTAATCCTCTATCTGCATTTTCCATAACTGATAATTCTAGCCGTTAAACTTTTCGACCTTGAATTTGGAATCCTCCATTGCTCACACTCAAATCTGAAAGTCTTGCCAATTTACAGAAAACCTCGCTCTGATACCAATTGTTAGGGTTTCAAGCAGATCCGAAGCAAATATGAACTAACAATTATATGCAGATTTAAATACAAAAGATAAAGAAATAAAATAGGACACGAATAACACAGAGATTTAACATGGTTCACCCAGAATGGGTTACATCCACCATACACAATCGTCCAATCTTTCTTATTATCTAGCAAAAATTAGTACATCAACCTTACAATGCCTTAAGCATCCCAGTCGCTTATAATATGCGTTTTTAGGGCAACAAACAAAGTCAGCCTTTTTAAAGTTTTATTACAATGTCGGTTTTCATCAATGAAAAATGGCCAAAATTTTTTTTAGGATATGTGCTGAGTGTACAGTACTTTGTTGATTAGTCACCACATTTCAACAATATTGTTTGTAAAATGTTTTTATTGTAATATCTTATAGAGCCAACCTACTAAATATGGTCTTAGGTTATGGTGAGGATGAAATTGTTTCAAAAGTTTTAAGAGGATTGCCACTAGCATATAAAATGAAAGTCACTACTATAAATGAGTTAAGAAGAATGCCTAATACATCAGTTACTAGGGATACATTGATTGGAAAACTTTCAGCTTTTGAAATTGAAGAATTTGGTCCTGTTGCTATTATAAAGACAGAGTTGGCCTTTAAAGCATCAACATCATCTGCTCCATCATTTGACAAATCTGATTGGAAAGCCTTTTATGCAAGAGAACTTAAAGAAAGTAGGAAAGAAAATGAAGAACTTGAAGCACTATTTGCAAGAAAAATGCCTAAAGGTCCAGTTGGGAGTAAGTATGAAGGTAAAACACCCTTTAAATGTTTTAACTTCAATAAGATTGGTCATATGGCTTTAAGATGCCCTGATAGACATGCTAGACTAAGAGAAGAAGCTAGAAGAACATACAAGACTAACCCTAAATATCAGAGATACAGATTTAAGAAGAACAAAGAAAAATCTTGTTACATTGCTGATGAAGGTGTGACTGATGATTCTGATGAAGATGCGGTAGACAATGGATGGGTTTTTGTTGCTATAACAAAAGATGAACCGGTACCTACTGCTCAACTGGTAGTACAGGCCCTGGTAGCTAAAGTTGAAGTAAAAGATGAATGGATCATTGATTCAGGATGCTCACATCATATGACAGGAGACAAAGGTAAATTCTTGAACTTTCAAAAATACAATGGATGGTTAGTGAGATTTGGAGATGACAAAGCTTATTTAATCAAAGGTAAGGGTTCAATATCTCTTGATGGTAAGAATAAAACTGACAATGTCTACTATGTTGAAGGATTAAAGCATAATATTTTGAGTGTTGGTCAATTAGTTGAGAAAGGATTTCAGTTACAATTTAAAAATGGAAAATGCAAAATCATGAATAGAACTGGTTTGGAAATTGCAACCAGTAATCAGACTAGAGGTAATATCTTTCTTTTGAATAACAATGAAAATACATGCTTAATTGCACATATAGATGAAAGTTGGTTATGGCATAAGAAACTTTGTCATGTAAACTTTGATTGCATGGTAAAGATCAGCACTACTAAGGCAGTTAGAGATTTACCTAAAATTTTCAAACCTCAAAATACAGTATGTAAGGAATGTCAATTTGGAAAACAAGTTAGATCTAGTTTCAAAAGTATTTCAGAAAAATCAAATAATGCTCTTGATTTGATTCGCACTGATTTATGTGGTCCAGTTAGAACTAAAAGCTTACAAGGTGATAGATATTTCATGCTAATCATTGATGACTATTCTAGAATGTGTTGGGTTACTTTTCTCAGAGAAAAATTAGAAGCACTTGGAAAGTTCAAACTATTCAAAGCAATGGTAGAAAATGAAGCCAGTAAGAAAATCAAATGTTTAAGATCAAATCAAGGAGGTGAATTTACATCTAAGGAATTTAATACATTCTATGAAGTGAATGGAATCAGAAGACAACTATCAGCACCTTGGACACCACAGCAGAATGGAGTTGTTGAAAGGAAAAACATAACTATCTTGGATGCAGCAAGAATTATGTTATCAGAAGCAAACCTACCACATGTATATTGGAGAGAAGCAGTCAGTACAGCGGTCTATACATTTAACAAAGTTCACATCAAAGGTGAAATCGGTAAGACCCCTCATGAACTATGGTTTGGTAATACTCATACTCTTAAGTATTTCATAATTTTTGGAAGTAAATGTTATATCAGAATAGATGAGTATATTGTCAAATTTCATCCTAGAAGTGACGAAGTAATATTTCTTGGTTATTCATCTATGAGCAAAGCATATAGATGTTTTAATAAGAGATTGCAGAAAATTATTGAGAGTACAAATGTAAAGATTGATGAACAATTCAGAGGAACTTCAAGGTATATAGACTGAACTAGCAACAAAATTTTTGACAAATGAACCTACTCTAAATCCACCAGTACAAAATGAAGATCCAGTTACCTCGGTATCATTTGAGGATTCCATAGTAATTGAGGAACAATAGCAAACAAAGACACCCCAGTATGTAAGACTGAATCATTCTGAAGATCAGATAATTGGAAACAATTTTAAAGGAGTTATGACAAGAGGAAGATTGGCAAATGAAGAGGTATGTCTTATTTATCAAATTGAACCATCATCTGTTAATGAGGCATGTGAAGATAAATTTTGGATTAAAGCTATGGAAGAAGAATTAGAACAAATTGAGAAAAATAACACTCGGACATTAGTTCCCCGGCCTAAAGATAAAAATGTGATTGGAACTAAATGGGTATTTATAAACAAACTTAATGAAGATGGTAAGGTTGTCAGAAATAAAGAAAAACTAGTGTGTAAGGGGTATTCTCAGAAAGAAGGAGTTGATTACAATGAAACCTTTGCACCGGTAGCTAGAATTGAGGTAGTCAAATTATTTTTGGCTTTTGCAGCACACAAGAAGTACAAAGTTTATCAAATGGATATTAAATGTGCATTTTTGAATGGAGATCTTGAAGAGGAAGTATACATTGAACAACCTGGTGGATTTTCTTTGATAGATGATAAGGATATGGTTTGCAGGTTAAGAAAATCTCTGTATGGACTAAAACAAGCTCCAAGAGCTTGGTATGCAAGATTGGATAAGTATCTTTTAAAGATTGGTTTTACGAAAGGAAATGCAGACAACAATTTATATTATAAAGTAACTAATGATGACATCTTAATTATAGATGTATTTGTTGAAGATATAATATTTAGAGGAGAAGATGGATTATGTAAGGAATTTTCTATTAAAATGCAGCAAGAATTTGAAATGTCTATGATTGGAGAAATAAAATTCTTTTTAGGATTGCAGATTTCACAGACTGATAAAGGTATATTCTTGAGTCAATCCAAATACTTAAAAGAGTTACTATAGAAATTTGGGATGGAGAACTCTACACTGGTAAGCACACCTATGATAACAAATGACAAATTATCACAAAGGGATGAATCTACACCTGTTAATCCAACTAGATACAAATCTATGATAAGAGGTTTACTGTATTTGACACAAACCAGACCTGATATAATGAATGCAGTATGTATTGTTTCAATATTTCAAAGTAATCCTAGAGAAAATCATGAATCAGCAGTCAAAAGGATTTTCCAGTACTTACAAGGCACTATAAATCTTGGATTATGGTATCCTAGAGATGAAAACTTTGAATTATGTGCATACAGAGATGCAAATTGGGCAAAAGATGTGGATGATAGAAAAGGCACCACCGACGGAGTATTCTTTTTTGGAAACAGATTAGTTTCTTGGTTGAGTAAGAAACAAATTTGTACATCTTTATCAATAGCAGAATCAGAATATGTTGCAGCAACAACTAACTATACACAGGTACTATGGCTTAAGCAAATGTTGAAAGACATAAAGGTAAAATGCAAGGAACCTATTACTATCTATTGTGATAACACTGTAGCAATTGATATATCTAAGAATCTGGTATTACATTCTAAAACCAAACATGTTTCTATCAAACTGAATTTTCTAAGGAAAAAAGTTGAAGCAAAGGAGATAAAACTAGTTTATGTGAATACTAAAGAGCATATTGCAGATATTTTCACTAAACCTTTGCCTAAGTAGACCTTTGAATATCTCAGAGATCAGATTGGAGTCATACCACCACAGGTAGAGACTTAGACAGTTGATGATTGTCATCAACCGACAGAATTAATAGAGATATCTTTTATTCCGGTCTTTAATGAGGAAGCTACTTCTTAGGGGGAGTAGTTGCTATACTGAATTGATTGGTATTTTGTATATGAAATTGGTTTTATTGTAACTTTGACATTTGATGTCAAAGGGGGAGAGATATCTATGGAAAAACACATTATCTTTATTATCTTTTGGGGAGAGATTGGTATGGAAAAACTTTGAGAAAAACAAGGAAATCACATGTTGCTCCTAGGGGGAGAGATTTTTGTTTAGGAGAGATTATTAATTTCTGGTTATAATCTTTTTGGAGATTATTGGTTTTTGGTACTTGGCATTTCTATTTTGGCACTTTGATGGTTTTTTCATCTTGTGTTGCCATCAATGCCAAAGGGGGAGATTGTTGGTATTTTGGTATGATTTTGTCATTGATGTCAACACCTACTAAAACACTAGCACTTTGGAGATCCAACAACATTCACCGGCAAGCAAGTAACTATTGCATAGTTACTAGTATCTGGTACACCAACAAGATATAATAATCACCGATACTTGGAATGGCATGGAAAACACATGGTTATGTTGAAGACATCGTTTGGACATCTTGTCCTGGAGTTTTGTTCATCGGTATATTCATAGTTGCATATTTGTTGTTACCGGCAAATAGGTCTAGGGTTACACCGATAGGTTTATCTTTTCCAGATCAACATGGCATGCTATGGAGATGATTAATTATTGTTGTAAATGCATTAAGCTGAAATGTTCAATCAATTATTGCATCAGATATTATATTGTTTGTAAAATGTTTTTATTGTAATATCTTGTAGAGCCAACCTACTAAAATTGGTCTTAGGTTATGGTATAAATGTAAGATCTTATTTGTAAGATCAAATGTGGAATGCGAAAAAGGATTGTGTGAAGGTATATGTGAGATTAAGCAGAGCTATACACATAGACAACATTTAAAGATTGAAGGAGGGTTTTTGTGAAAGCATATCAGCATTACACCGGTACTGAATCCAGTATATAAAGACGCTATTTTGTGCACTACATTCTTATTGGATTTAACCATCCAACTGTAGTCAGTGTGACTCCTATTTTGTGATTGAACACTGAGCTCTAGGCTGTTGGCCTTTCTCCATGTGTAGACCCCATTTATGTACACTTACTATCTGCAGTAGTATCATCTGATTGTGGGTAAGGTTTTCCACCATGGTTTTTCCCCTTACAAGGTTTTCACATACAAATATTGGTGTTATGTGTTGTGGATGACTTTGTGTTTATGTTTCATGCACTAATCCTTACCGGTATAGCAATTAACTGTTATAACTATCTATAGGCATACTTAACTAGTTTACCAGTATTAAGCATTAAGTTGGTTAAGTTGTTTTTGGTTTAAATTTATTTGACAACTAATTCACCCCCCCCCCTCTCAGTCTCCGAGACCTAACAATGATCACCGACACTTGGAATGATATGGAAAACACTGGGTTATGTCAAAGACATCGTGTGGACACCTTGTCTTGAGGTTTTGTTAATTGGCATATTTGTATTTGCATATTTTCTGTTATCGACAAATAGGTCTAGGTTACACTGATAGGTTTATCTTTTCCAGATCAGCATCGTACACTATGGAAATGACTTATTATTGTTGTAAATGCATTAAGCCGACATGGTGATCAATTATTGCATTGGGTATTAATTGATTTGTAAATTAATTTTATTGTAATATCTTGTAGAGCTGACCTACTTAAATTGGTCTTAGGGTATGGTATAAATGTCAGATCTTATTTGTAAGATCAGATGTGGAGTGCAAAAAAAGGATTGTGTGAAGGCATATGTGAGAATAAGTAGAGCTATAAATGGAGACATCATTTGAAGTTGAAGGAGGGTTTTTGTGAAGACAATCAGAACTACACCAGTACTGAATCTAGTATATGAAGATGCTATTTTGAGCAGCACATTCTTATTCGATTTAACCATCCAATTGTACTCAGTGTGACTCTAATTTTGTGTTTGAGTAGTGAGCTCTAGGTGCTTGGCTTTTCTGCATGTGCAGACCCCATTTGTATACACTTACTATCTATAGTAGTATCATCTGATTGTGGGTAAGGTTTCCCACCATGGTTTTTTCCCTTACAGGGTTTCCACGTACAAATATTGGTGTTATGTGTTGTGGATGACTTTGTTTTTTTGTTTCATGCATTAATCTTTACCGGTATCACAATTATTTGATAAAATTGTCCACTGGTATAACAGACTGTTTCACCAGTACTAAGAAGAAAATTGATTAAGTTGTTTTTGGTTTAAATTCATTTGACAACTGATTCGCCCCCCCCTCTCAGTTTTCTCTGGGACCTAGCAATTGGTATCAGAGCCTAGTCCTCTTTTGCAGAAGTTTAACAACTTGAGGAGATCCAATGATTACTAACTATTTCAGGAAGGACAGTCCTAAACTTGATGGAACCAACTATGGCATATGGAAGATCAGAATGGAGACACATCTAAATTGCATTGGAAAGGACATCTGTGATGTTACAAAGAATGGTTATACTGCTCCTACTCAAAGTTAGCCCAATCCACCTAACTTGACTAAAGATGAGGAAAATGATTGCAAACCAAGAGAAGCACTTTTGAGTGCATTAACAGATCAACAAATCATGGGACTATCAGATAGATCTACTACTAAAGCTATTTGGGATCATTTGGAAACACTGAATGAAGGAGATTCCATAGTCAAAATTGTGGAACTTGAAAGCTTCCAAATCAGGTATGAACATCTGAAAATGGAAGAAGATGAAAGGATTTCTGCTTTATGGAAAGAGTAAATGAAATTGTTTTGGGTATTAAATATTGTGGAGGAACCTTAAGTGAGGATGTAATTGTTTTAAGAGGATTTCCACTGGCATATAAAATGAAACTCACTACTATAAATGAGTTAAGAACAATGCCTAATACATCAGTAACTAGGGATACATTGATTGGAAAACTTTCAGCCTTTGAAATTGAGGAATTTGGTCCTGTTGCTACTATAAAGACAGATTTAGCCTTTAAAGCATCAACATCATCTGCATCATCATTTGACAAATCTGATTGGAAAGCCTTCTATGCAAGAGAACTTGAGGAAAGCAGGAAAGAAAATGAAGAACTTGAAGAACTTGAAGCACTATTTGCAAGAGAACTTGAGGAAAGCCGGAAAGAAAATGAAGAACTTGAAGAACTTGAAGCACTATTTGCAAGAAAAATGCCTAAAGGTCCAGTTGGAAGTAAGTATGAAGGTAAAGAACCCTTTAAATGTTGTAAATGTAATAAGATTGGTCATATGGCTTCAAGATGCCTTGATAGACATGCTAGACTAAGAGAAGAAGCTAGAAGGACATACAAGCCTAACCCTGAATATCAAAGATACAGATTTAAGAAGAATAAAGACAAATCTCGTTATCTTGCTGATGAAGGAGTGACTGATGATTCTGATGAGGATCCGACAGACAATGGATGGGTTTTTGTTGCTATAATAGAAGATAAACTGACACCCACTGCTCCACCGGTAGAACAAGCCTTGGCAGCTAAAGTTGAAGATAAGAATGAATGGATCATTGATTCAGGATGCTCACATCATATGACTGGTGACAAGAATAAATTCCTAACTTTTCAAGAGTATAATGGAGGTCTTGTAAGATTTCGAGATGATAAAGCTTGTTTGATCAAAGATAAGGGTACAATATCTCTTGATGGTAAGAATAATACTGACAATGTCTACTATGTTGAAGGTTTAAAGCATAATCTTTTTAGTGTTGGTCAATTAGTTGAGAAAGGATTTTAGTTACAATTCAAAAATGGTAAATGCAAAATCATGAATAGAACTGGTTTAGAAATTGCAACTGGTAATCAGACTAGAGGTAATATCTTTCATTTGAATAACAGTGAAAAGAAATGTTTGATTGCACATATTGATGAAAGTTGGCTATGGCATAAGAGACTTTGTCAAGTAAACTTTGATTGCATAGTAAAAATTAGTACTACTAAGGCAGTTAGAGTTTTACCTAAAATTGTCAAATATCACAATACAGTATGTAAGGAATGTCAATTTGGAAAACAAGTTAGAGCTAGTTTCAAAAGTATTCCAGAAAAGTCCAATAATGCTCTTGATTTAATTCACACTGATTTATGTGGTCCGGCTAGAACTAAAAGCTTACAAGGTGATAGATATTTCATGCTAATCATTGATGACTATTCTAGAATGTGTTGGGTTACTTTTCTCAGAGAAAAATGAGAAGCACTTGGAAAGTTTAAACTGTTCAAAGCAATGGTTGAAAATGAAACCGGTAAGAAAATCGAATGTTTAAGATCAGATCAAGGAGGAGAATTTACATTTAAGGAATTTAATACATTCTGTGAAGTGAATGGAATCAAAAGACAACTATCAAAACCTTGGACACCACAGCAAAATGGAGTTGTTGAAAGGAAAAATAGAACCATCTTGGATGCAGCTAGAGTATGTTATCAGAAGCAAACCTACCACATGTATATTGGAGAGAAGCAGTAAGTGTAGACATATAAAAATGACCATATTCCTAAATGAATATTTTATGTTCATTCTTCTATTTAATTAAATCCAATTTAATTAAATCACCCACATTCCTCTATTTAATTAAGTAAATTACTCAATTTATTTAGTTAAATTCACTAGAACCCCTTTTTACCATTTAATGGGATAAATCATTTTATTCAATTAAATCTCTTCTCTCCACTTTTAATTAAATTCACATTTAATTAAATAGTTTACCCCAAATTGAATAAATCTAATTTATTCAATTTCCCAATTTACAACCAAATTGAAATAAATTAACTTTATTTTAATTAAATTCTATTTTCCTCATCCACTTGCAAAATCCTACAAATCCTATTCCTAATTTCTTCTAGAATTCATCTAATCCAAATCAATTAACCCTAAACCCATTCATTATCCCCTTTCTCTAAATTTGAGGAGGTCACTTCTCAAATTTGGAGTAAAGTCTTCAAAAGGAATTAAAGCCTTTATCCATTCAACAGGATAACTTGTTGAATGCCCTCAAATTTGGAAGGACTCTTACAAATTTGTCCCCAAAGTCTTCAAACCATTAATGGTTAACTAACCCTTAGTGGCATGGTTAGAGACTTTTTGCCTAACTTAACCTCCATCTAACCCAAGGGTCTCATCAAGCATTTATTGCTTTGACCATGGTTATTCCTTTATCCTTTGCACAAGAGTTTACCTCTTGGGCAAAAGATTTATCCAATGGATAACCTTAACCTAACCTTAACCCTTACCCCCTAAGGTAACCATGAGGTCTTTTCAAGCATTTAATGCTTCTAACATCTCCTGTCAACCAACCTTATGTTGTCAATTGTCACCATTTCATTGGTGAAAGTTGTAAACATGGATTGATCAACTTTCAAACTTGACCCTTGATTAACTCTTTCAATCCTGACCATCCATTGCCCTATTTTTGCTATAAATAGAGCTCTCATTTCTCCATTTTATGATCCATGCAAGCTCTTAGTATCATAGTTATGCTCAATTTTAACACATTTAGTCTCTCTTTGCAATATGAATTAATCTAATAAACATTTTAGACTACTTCTTTTATCATTAGACTAAATCATATAACTAGTATATCATGCTAGGATAGTATTACTACTAATCTTGTCATCTTATAATCTAGTTTATAGCATTTGTAGAATCATGCATAGATAGGATGCATTCTCATGGTAAAATCAATTAAAAGCATCCCTCATTCTTGCATTTATCATCCCTAAACTACTTTGCTCAGTGATCTGAGAGCAAAGGCAATGGTTTGAGGGACCTTGTGAGATAGAGAACCATGGAACCAACCTTGGGAAGTTGAGTCATCCTTAATGATTCCATAGCTTGCACCAAGAAGTCATGTGGGTGTGTGGGCAAGCCTCTTGGATCTTCATTTTTTCCTATTTTGAGTTTCATAGCCCCGCTTTTCCCGCATACAGTAAGTACAGCGGTCTATACATTCAACAAAGCTCACATCAAAGGTGAAACCAGTAAGACCCCTCATGAACTATGGTTTGGTATTACTCCTACTCTTAAATATTTCAGAATATTTGAAAACAAATGTTATATTAGAAGAGATAAGTATATTGGCAAATTTGATCCTAGAAGTGATGAAAGAATATTTCTTGGTTATTCATCTAAGAGTAAAGCATATAGATGTTTTAACAAAAGATTGCAAAAAATTGTTGAGAGTATAAATGTGAAGATTGATGAACAATTCAGAGGAACTTCAAGGTATATAGATTCTAAACCGGTAATAGAAATTCTAACAAATGAACCTACACTGAACCCACCAGTACAAAATGAAGATCCAGTTACACCGGTATCATCTGAAAATTCCACTATAACTGAGGAACAACAACAAACAAAGACACCTCGGTATGTAAGACTAAATCATTCTGAACATCAGATAATTGGAAACAAGTATAAAGGAGTTATGACAAGAGGAATATTGGCAAATGAAGAGGTATGTCTTATTTCTCAAATTGAACCATCATCAGTAAATGAGGCATGTGAAGATAAATATTGGACTAAAGCTATGGAAGAAGAATTAGAACAAATTGAGAAGAATAACACTTGGACATTAGTTCCCTGGCCTAAAGATAAAAATGTAATTGGAAACAAATGGGTATTCAAAAACAAACTTAATGAAGATGGCAAGGTACTCAGAAATAAAGCAAGATTAGTGAGTAAGGGATTTTCTCAGAAAGAAGGAATTGATTATAATGAAACTATATGCGGGAAAAGTGGGTCGATAGAACTCAATATATGAAAATATTCCAAAAGACTTATCCACACACACACAGAGGACTTCTTGGTGCAAGCTATGGAGTCATGAAGTATAACTCAGCTTCCCAAGGTTGGTCCCATGGTTCTCTATCTTACAATGTCCCTCAAACCAATGTTTTTACTCTCAGATCACTGAGCAAAATGGTATAGGGATGGCAAATGCAAGAACGAGGGATGCTTTGATATATTTTAGAATGAAATGCATCCTAAGCTATGCATGATCCTATAAATGCAATAAACTAGATTATAAGATGACAAGGTTAGTATAAATACTATCCTAACATGATATATATTAGTCTATGATTGAGCTAAATGATAAAGAAAGTATTCTAAACATGCATATTTAGACTAATTTCTATTCTAAAGAGAGGCTAAATGATGAGCATAAAAATGATATATGAAAGCTTGAATGTATTTGAGCATAAGTGTGATACTACAAATTTGGAGGATCATTGTTAAAAATGGAGGAATGAGAGCTCTATTTATAGCAAAAACAGGGCAATGGATGGCTAGGATTGAAAGAGTTGATCAAGGGTTGAGTTTGAAAGTTGGGGATCCATGTTTGCAATTTGCACCAATGAAATGGTGACAAGTGTCAACATAGGGTTGGGTTGAGAGAAGGGGTTGGAGGCATTAAATGCCTGAGAAGACCTTATGGTTACCTAGAGATAAGGGTTAAGCTTAAGTTAAGATTACCCATTGGATTAAGAGTTAATCCAAGGATAAACTCTTGTGCAAATTATTAAGGGATAATCATGGTCAAAGCATTAAAGGCTTGATGAGACCCTTGGGTTGGATGAAGGTTAAGTTAAAAGAAATTCTTTAACCATGTAAGAGGGTTTGAGTTAACCATTAATGGTTATGAAGACTTTGGGGAATTAAGTGGTTGAAGACTTGAAGCCTTTAATGGTTGTCAAAGACTTTGAGGATTTGAGAAGTGACTTCCCCTTGCTTAGGGATGTGACAAAGTTTAGAAGATGGGTTAGGCTAATTAGAAGCGATTAGAAGAGTCTAGAAGGGATTAGAAAGGGGTTTAAGTGGATGGAGGGATAATTTGATTTAATTGAAATAAAGTTAATTTAATTCAATTTGGTTGCAATTTGGGGAAATTAAATAAATTAGATTTATTCAATTTAGAATAACTATTTAATTAAATTTGAATTTAATTAAAAGTGGATAGGGGGAATTTAATTGAATAAAATGGTTTATTCATTAAATGAGTATAGTGAATTTAATTTAAATAAATTGAGTAATTTACTTAATTAAATAGAGGAATGTGGATAATTTAATTAAATTGGATTTAATTAAATAGAGAAATGAACATAAAATATTCATTTAGGAATATGGTCATTTTTATACGTCTACATTTTTCCCCTCTTTGAAGTGACGTGTGTGCACATGTTATTTCAAAGAAAATGATGCGTTATCATGATTTATGATCAAATGCCATTTTTGTGTCGCTCTTTTGATTTGCAAGTCGTGCCCCAGATTTGATTTGATGTATGATGCCCCCTCGGGAGATGAATCAATATTTTAAAATTTTTGATTTAATTTGATGAGTTGTGTGTGGTGTGTATGATTTTGTCTATGTGAAATGTGTGTAAATTGATTCATCTCCCGATAATGTACAGTGTGTAGGGTATAGGGGAGACCACGACCATATTACATGTCCGTTTAGCTAACCCTAATTTCATTTTCCCTCGTATAAAAGGGGAAAAGGGGTTTAATTAGATTCATTTGTTCATTGTTGACTTTGGAGAAAGAGAATTTGGTCTGAAGAGAAAATGTCGATTTCGTATTCCAGACATCGTTTCGAGCACGTTCAGAGGTACCGGAGACCTGTAGTGTATGGACCACCAGTAAGTCAACACTTTTGATCTTCTTTTGATTTTTGATTTAGTCATTTTTTAGTCATTTTTTGAATTTTAAAAGTTGGTTTTAGCATTTTAGCGCGTCAAAGTCATAGATTAGCGCATACAAAAATTTAGGTAGCGCATCAAGTCAATTTTTAGGGTCGTGTCCGAAATAAATAGGGTAGCGTATGGGAAATCTAGGTTAGCGCATCTAGTGAAAATAGCGCATGGCGAATGTCGGGTAGTGCATAGGGTCAGTAGGGTAGCGCGTAGGGTAGACCTAGCTCATAGGGGCCACAGAGGTTCACATGGGTAAGGGGGTTTAGCACGTAGGGTTAACCTAGCGCATAGGGTCAAACAGGTAGCGTCCAGGAGGTATAGATTAGCGCATCGATAAATTTTAGCGCATAGGGTAGGTTAGGTGGTGCATGAGGTGAAAAGATTAGCGCGTAGAGTCAGTCTAGCGCATAGGGTGAATAGATTAGCGCATAGGAAAAACAACCTAGCGCGTGGGCGGATTTTAGCGCAGCGAGAATCTATTTTAGCGCATCTGGAAAGATTTTGCAAGATGAGGTGATTTGTGAATTTGTTGTGTCGTGCTGTCATGATTTTTATGGATTTGTCCCATATGAGTGTTGATATAACTTGTTTTAATTTGTGATATTTCAAGTTATGTATAGATATCAATGTGTTGTGTTGATCAAAATATGATTTGTTTTTGCACTTTGTGTTAAGTTCAATGTGTGAAGCCTGATTTGTGTTACAAGCTAATATGGGTTGGAAACTTGAGTTGTTTTACAAGCTGATATGGGTGGGAAACTTGAGTTGTGTTACAAGTTTATGTGATTTGGAGACTTGAGTTGTGTTACAAGCTTTGATATGGTTTTTGAGAACTTAAGTTGTTTTACAATTTGATATGAAATGATAGGATTTTGAATTTGATGTAGATGAGCAAATTGTTTCATGTTGTTGATGTGAGTTTGATTTTGATATCTTTGTTTGGATGTGGAAATTGATATTGGATTGGTTTTGCTTGTTTGACAGGAGCGATTGGGTGTGGTGCAGTTGCGGGAGAGATTTTCGAGACCATGGACATTGATACTGCGATTGACCCAGGCCGACCTCGATATCATTGGGAGATGCGGTTTGACGTCCCTTTTGGATATGCCTCGGTTCACTGTGAACCAGGGGCTACTAATAGCATTGGCAGAGAGGTAGCACAGTGACACGAACACCTTTCATTTTGCTACTGGAGAGATGACAGTCACACCAGAGGACTATTACAGGATCCTGCACATTCCCGTAGTAAGTACACTACTACCGTATGAGCAGTCAGAGGAGGGTGGTATAGAGGCACTGCGCTGCATCTTTCACGATGAGATGGTCTGTGGTTATGAGATCCCATGGCAGGAGTTCTTAGACCTGGATTATGCACCCCTTCCATCTATACTAGCAGGGTTTATTGGTGGATTCATTTGTCCTGATCGTAGGTCAAAGAGATTCTCTATGGGATGGGGGTTGGTATTAGAGGAGATGGTGACACAGGGCCGAAGGTTTTCATGGGGATCAGCTATGTTGGCCCATCTGTACAGGGGCTTATATGAGGTGGTATACCTCGATTATGGCAGTTTGTCAGCTGGCGTGACACTATTACAGGTATGGTGCAGGGAACACATTCTAGTTGCAAGGCCATTAGCAGACAGAGATAGGCCCATGGGATGCGCATATGCATACAGATACAGGGGTCTAGTTGTCTAGCGCAAGCTGGGCAAACTAGAGCATTGGAGGAGAGTACTAGATGATATTGATACGGTCACATGGTGACTGTATACAGGTTGTGAGGTGTGGGTGGAGGACAGGCTGGAGATGCCCTTTGTATTTATGACTAGATATTTGATCGGGAGGACCCCTTTTGTTATAGAGAGGTTTGTGGTGACCCGAGTTTTGAGACAGTTTGGGCACCAGCAGGGTATTCCACAGGGAGCTTGCCTATATGCACGACAGAGGCAGGATGTAGCTGATTGGAGCCCAACCATTGATAGCACAGTGGTGGTGGAGGAGTTTGTCGGGTTGGCGGGGCAGATATGGGATTATGCCTCAGAGATTCTGGATGCGGGCATGACAGATGAGTTTGCTAGATTGTTTGCTGCGCGGGCGGTGGCCAGGATATCTGATCCGGAGGAGATGCGGCCAACTTTTGATGATGATGATGAGGAGGGAGAGGGAGATGATGATGATGATGGAGAGGATGGAGGAGGAGGATGAGGGAGAGGAGTCAAAGGGAGATGGAGAGATAGAGGGAGGAGAGGAGATAGGGGTGTGGAGAGAGCGGTGAGACAAGGGGTGATAGACAGGGGGAGAGGTGGATTGGCTATTGGAGCCGATGGAGAGGAGAGAGTGGGGGAGGTGCTAGCTGCAGTGGGGGGTATAGATGAGGCGAGGCGACTAGTGTAGAGGAGGAGGATGGATGTGCTCCCACCTCCAGCACCGAGGAAAGGCAAAGTTGGAGGGGTTGCCCCTACACAGGTACCGCTATGGGTTCGGGTCCCTACACATGTGGAGGATGCTCAGATTCGGACCCTGTAGATGACTGTATAGCAGCTGTAGGCACAGGTTTTGACACATTAGTGGCAGATTGCATAGTTGACCATTGAGCGGGATATAGAGATAGAGCGGAGGGGGCGAGCGCAAGAGCTTGTAGCCAGTGTGTAGAGAGCATCGGTGGGTGGCCTGATGAGAGACACCTTGAGAGAGCTAGCATTGAGAGCTCAGGAGACAGAGTACTACCGCCGACATTATGAGGTTGTGGTACCCAGGGACCGTCGAGTACAAAGTTTCACACAGTCGAGATCCAGTCGATCTTGAGATACTGGGTTGCGATCTGAGAGCCGAGGTGTGATAGGGCCATCAAGATAGGACCCTCCTAGAGATCCAGGGGTGGGTACATCTGGAGCCAGACCATCTCCGTCAGGAGATAGTCATACTTGAGAGACGTGGTCTCTGTTGTATTTTTTATCATTGTATTCTTTGTACTAGACACAGTGATGATATATTTTGTAAATTTTGATCATTTTTGAGATATATATATATATATATATATATATATATATACATACCGCACCATTTTCTTTGATCATGTGGTGTGTGATATGGATGGATGTGCTTATGTGCTCTTTTCGTTTATGTGATGATGATGCAATGCTTAAAAATATGATATAATATATGATGCAAGATGAGATGTATGATTTGATATGCTGCGAGATGTATCTTGAAAATGAGATGTATGATTTGATATGCAACTAAATGTAAAATGATATATAACTATTTGTAAAATGATATGCAACTATGTTTTTGGTAGCATCCTCATTCTGCATTTGCCATCCGATATAGCCATATTTGTTTGCTTTCTTTGTAGGCATCATCATTGAGCATTGATTTGTGTAGGATATGTTGAAAATTTATACAAGCACAATGGTATAATTGAACCATAATGACCTGAGAAAAATTTACATGATGTTTTGATTTTGCAAGATAGCACAAGCATCAAGGTATAATTGAACCAGGATGACCTGAGTGCGTATTGCGTAAACAGACAAGATTAAATCATTTGTATGCATGAAGTGGAGTCAAGCCTTCAGTGATATTTGATGTATCACGTCTCGAGGCAAGTATTCACACAGTACAATTGTTCGGCTCCCAGACAGAAGACTAAGAAAATATTGGAAGTTCCTCATGATCTCTAGCTTTGAAGCATTTAGTGAGAAAAGGAAGAGAATCCAATAATTCAAAAAGTTCAAAATGCAAAACTAGTCAAGATTTTTATGCGATAATGCAACATTCAGTACTTCAAAAAATTATCCATCCTTGGTATTTCTTGAATTGTTTGGTTTTTGTTTTTGTGATGAAGCATAGTTTTGGTTTGTTGGATGTCATGCTTCTGAGTTTTGCAAATTGTTTTGATGATTTGAATGCCCCTAGCTGAGTGTGCCTCTTGATATGAATATGTACAGTGATTTCCAAGCCATGGTGGAATATGGTAAGAGTATATATATAGATAACCCAGGATAGTGACGATGCTAAGTATGTTTTGAATGGATATGTGCTAAGTGTCGAGTGATGGCCGATAGTTTTTTTCTTTTCTTTTCTTTTTTTTTTTTTTTGACAGATAAAATGGTATGGAGATAGATAGAGGAGCCATTCTTTCACAAGAGCGCCTGTTTACCAGGTTTTCACCATTTGTTTTTATTGTACTTTGTGTTTTTGCTTTTTTTTGGATTTTTTTATTTTTTTGCTTGTTTTGGCTTTTTCTGTGCACTAGGCTACTTAAGTGTAGTACTTTTTTAGATGGATGTTGTTAGTTGGTTTGTTGAGCACATCTCCTTCTAAAGTTGTTAGCTGATAGGAACCTGATCCATAGACTGATATGATAACATAGGGACCCAACCAGTTAGGTTCAAATTTCTCTTTCTTTTCTCGATCTTGCTGATTTCTTGGATTTTCTTTGAGGACTAGGTCACCAACTTTGAAGTTGCGGGGGATGACCTTGTGATTGTAGCTCCTGCACATGCATTGTTGATATGCTTTGAGATTAGTATAAGCATGTTGGCGTCTTTCATCTAATAGTTCAAGTTCTTGCAGTCTGTTAACTCGATACTCTTCATCTGGGATTAATCTTTTCAAAGAGACTCTGAAAGATGGGATTTCTACTTCCAGGGGTAAAATGGCTTCTGATCCATATACCAATGAGTATGGTGTTTCTCCTGTAGGTGTGCGGATGCTGGTTCTGTATGCCCAAAGTGTTGGATTGAGTTGTACATGCCAATCTTTGCTTGCATCATTCACTGTTTTCTTGAGGATTTTCAGTATTGTCTTGTTAGATGCTTCCGCTTGACCATTTCCCTATAGGTAGTATGGTGTAGAGAACCTATGTTGGATTTTGAATTTTCACATAGTTCTTGGACATCTTGGTTTTTGAAAGGCCATCCATTATCTGTGATGATTGAACTTGGAATACCACATTTGCAGATCAGATAATTGAGGATAAAAGAGACAATTTGTTTCCCAGTCACTGTGGTCATGGGAACTACTTCTATCCATTTGGTAAAGTATTCTATTGTTGTTATAATGAACTTGTGTCCATTTGAAGATGAAGGATGAATTTTTCCCACTAAGTCTAGTCCCCACTGACAAAAGGGCCAGGATGTTGTAAATGGTTGTAGTTCCTGTGCTGGTGCATGTATCAGATTGCCATGGATCTGGCATTTAGGACATTTCTTAGCGAAGTGATATGAGTCTTTCTCCATTGTAGGCCAGTAGTATCCCATCCTTAGAAGCTTTTTAGCAAGAGTAGTACCACTTGAATGTGTTCCACAAATACCTTCGTGAAGCTCGTGTAAAGCAGAATCAAAATCATTACGATCAAGGCAATGAAGAAGAGTACCATCTAGACCTCGATGATACAAAGTATCTGGGGTAAGGGTGTAACGAGCAGCTTGTCAGATAAAGTTATGTTTTTGGTTACGGGATTGGTCAATTGGTAAGATATTGTGCTTGAGGTAGTTGTATATTGGTCCATATAGCGGAGAATCTGAACCAGTCAAGGCATAGATAACATGGGATTCAGAGTGGTCATAGGCGGGGGAGAACAGTTGCTCTACCAAAAACTCATAACGACTCTGTTGCTCTGGAATTTGTAGTAATGAAGCGATAGTAGCCATTGCATCAGCAGCTTTGTTGTTCAATCTTGGTATTTGCTCGAAGGTGATGTGCACAAAATACTGTTTGAAGTCATCCACCATTTGCTTGTAGAGTAGTAGCTTGTCATCCTTTGTCTGATAGTTGTTGTTGATTTGATGGATGACCAGTTGCGAGTCTCCATAGACTTTTAACTCTGTGATTTTCCATTCTACGGCCATTTTGATACCTATAACCAATACCTCATATTCAGCCACATTATTTGTGCATGGAAACATAAGCCTATATGATCTTGGTATAGTGTGTCCTTCAGGAGTGATGAACAAAATGCCAGCACCTGAACCATGTTGTGTATAGGATCCGTCAAAGTATAGGGTCCATTGTTTGGTAGAAAGAGCAAGAACGTCCCTGTCTGGAAATTCAATCTCCATAGTGTGGTTACCTGGTAGCGGTGCTTTAGCCAGCTGATCTGCAATTGCTTGTCCTTTGATGGCTCGTCTTTCTATGTATTGAATATCGAATTCACTGAGAATCATGACCCATTTAGCTAATCGACCTGTAAGAGTTGCCTTGCTAAGTAGATATTTGAGAGGATCAATTTTTGTGACTAGCTTAATGGTGTGTGCTAGCATATAATGTCGGAACTTCTGAGATGCGAAGACCACTGTTAGGCAAGCCTTTTCAATGAATGTATAGTTGAGTTCATAGCCATTCAATGTCCTACTGATATAATATATGGCCCATTCCTTTCCTTGTTGATCTTCTTGTGCCAATAATGCCCCGAGTGATATATCTGTTGTTGAGATATATATAGGATAAGTGGCCTTCCTGCGACTGGTGGTACTAGAACTAGTGGATTCATCAGGTACTGTTTGATTTGGTAAAAAGATTTTGCACACTTGGTCTCCCATCTGAATGGTACATTTTTGTGTAGTAAATGGTTAAATGGTAGACTTTTATCTGCTAGCTGAGCGATGAATCACCTGATTGATTGAAGTCATCCTTGTAGAGATCTGAGTTGACTGATATTCTATGGTGGTGGCATGTCCATAATGGCTTGTACCTTTGCTGGATCTAGTTTGATACCTTTAGCTGAGACTATATAGCTTAGTAATTTGCCTGATGTAACCCCAAAGACACAATTCTTAGGGTTGAGCCTGACTTGGAATTTCTCTAATCGATCAAAGATCTTTGTTAGGATGCTGAGATGTTCTGCTCTAGTAAAGGATTTAGCTAGTAAATCATCCACATAGTCTTCCATAAATGTGTGCATCATGTCATGGAATATTGTTGTCATTGCTCTTTGATAAGTGGTCCCTGCATTCTTTAAGCCAAAAGACATAACATTCCAACAGTACTTTCCCCAAGGATAGGTGAACGCGGTTTTATCTTGATCTTTGGGAGCTATTTTGATTTGATTATAGCCTGAGAAACCATCCATTAGTGAGAGCATTGCATGGCCTACTGTGAGATCTACAATTATGTCGATACTAGGCAGAGGAAAGTCATCTTTTGAACAAGCTTTGTTGAGGTCTCTGAAGTCAGTGCATATTCTGATACTACCATCTGGTTTTGATATTGGAATGATGTTGGAAATCCATTCTACATAGTCAATGGGTCGGATGAATCTGACATCTAATAGTTTCTTTAGTTTAGTTCTGACCATGAGTGCTACCTATGGATTCATCTTTCGTAGCTTTTGCTTGACTGGTTTAACTCCTGAAGAGATGGACAAATGATGCATGATTAAGTGTGGATCCACCCCGGGCATATTAGCATATGACCAATCAAAGTTAATTTGTTGTTCTCTAAAGAAAATGATGAATGCTGATCTTTCTTCCTCTGTCAGAGATTCTACAAGGTGTAGGTTTCTGACTGCTTCTGTGGTACCAATGTTGATTGATTGAGTGGGCTCAATCAATATGGGTGATCGTTCATGAAAGTGCTCAGGAAGAGTGTCAAGTCTCCCATCGTTAGGTGCCTTAAAAAGGTTTTCACCCTCAGATGCATCCTTTATTTTTACTTTTTTGTGATCTAGAGCTGCCATTGACTGGTTTTTAGCATCAGACCCTTTACTTGGTTCATTTTTGTGATTGAGAGACTTGGCACTCCTTGGTTTGCAGACATCATTACTTTGTTCACTGGTAGAACCTGTTTCTGGATTTATGGTACATAGGTAATGGATAATAGATTCATCATCTGGGAAAATTGGTATATCATGGATTTTAGGTTCATCCCAGTTGATGAGGTCAGGAAAGACAAGCGGTAAGGAATCGTTAGGTGGATCAAGTTCTTCTACTGTAAGTGTTAGGACAGAGTGTTCATCATGATTGTTCTTAGTTTTAAAGAAGTCCAGGATCTCGTCAAGGTCTTCGATGGTATTATCTTCCGCATAGACTTGTTCATAATGTTTCTGTTCACTTTCCTTGGCGTCATAGATATTCTTCGGTCCAAATTCAAGAGGTCTATCTTCTGCATTATGTTCTTCTTGAGAAAGGGATATGGAATCAGTATCATCAGGGATATCTGTAGTAGCATTGGAGTAGGTACCCCATTCATATTCATTGGAATCAGTCTCAGAGGCCTCATCCCAGATTCTATCAGTGTTGTAAACTGGTATGTTGTATGGTGAAAACAAATCTTTGATAACGGATACCATTTTGATAGTTTTTGTTGATTTTGTGTCAGATCCATCTTCTATTTTCTGTATTTGTTCATAGACTGTGCTTCCTCGGGGAGGAATAAAGGTATCTGGAGATGATTTTATTGTTTCTTGAGATATTGGTGTTTGAATATGAGCTACTGCTGCAGATATGGCCCTTTTGTGTTTTAGAAGCTTTTCCTGATGTAATTTCTGATCTTGACGTTCCCATGCCTTGCAGATTGTTTCTGCTGATTCAAAGAGTGCTTTTTGCCAGGATTCTTCTTTGTGCTTCTTCTTTACTTTCCATTGAGGCTTTGTAGTTAGGTGGGGTGGCCTTTTTAATAGGAAAGTGAGCTCACAAACCAATCCTGCTTTGTTTCCACTGGGTTGTGAAGGAAGATCTATGGGTTCAGTGACTCCTTCTCTGCGTTTCCCAATAGGTCCTTTACCATCATATCCCATTTGCTGCATGATTAAGTATCCTTTTCCATATAGGTGTGTAGGTAGAACAATGTCCAGAGCAGCTGCTCTATTATCTTCTTTCTCATCTTTGTATAACCAGCTAAGAACATCCTTGTCTTCTGATTCATGTGCTAGAGTGCCCAATTGGATAAAGGTACCATCAAATTTGGTGATGGGCTGAGTGACCAGATGTGTTGATGTAGTAGGCAATCCATGAGACCTAGTTGATGTTGGCAATTCAGCCAAACATAAGGGCTCCAAAGAGTATTCTCCTATGCCTTGGTCTTTGATTTGCATTTTCTATTTGAAGTCTCCAAATAAGGAGTTGGACTTTGCTGTTTGTAGATCTGATGTTAAAGATCGCTGCTTTTCTCTGTTATGAGGAACCAAACTATCTTGGGCTGCCCCCATTGCATTGCAATGTTGAAATGGATTGTGATCAGCAGATATGGAGACTTCTTGTCCATCATAAGGAAATTTGACACACTGGTGATATGTAGAAGGTACTGCTTGCATTTCATGTATCCAGGGTCGCCCTAACAAAATATTGTAGGTAAGATCTATGTCTAAGACCAGACATATAGTAGCTTTTTGCACTGGTCCTACTTGAATGGGTAATATCACAGTTCCTTTAGAGGACCTTTCCTCATCATCATATGCCTTTATTGTAATCTTCTTGCAGGGATCAATAGATTCTTCTAAGAAGCTTAATGTACGGATAAGCTTTAAAGTACATATATTAAGTCTGGCTCCTCCATCTATTAAGACTCTTTTTACTCAGTGTTTGCAAACAATGACTTCGATATGGAGAGGAGTATTATGCGGATGGCTTAAGGAAGTATTGTCATGCTCTGAGAAGGTGAGGTTATGAGGTCCTGTCATATGGGCGACCATGGCTTGAAATCTATCTATATCCAGATTTTGAGGTACATTGGTTTCCAATAGCACTTGTTCCAATATGTCTTTGTACCTCGATGATAGTTTCAGTAATTCTAGTATAAATATCTGTGCTGGAGTTTTGCATAGTTGGCTAACTAAATCATATTGGATTTTTGGTGTAGTAGTTGTAGGTGTAGTATGTCCTTTCAAGACATATTTTTGAGTTCAAGTTGTTACATTGACAGATTCATGATCATGCTTATCTCAAATGGTGATGACATTTACTTGATGATCTTCAGCTGATATGTGATTCATGGTGTTGTTGTAGATATGGTTGATACGAGCTCCGCGTGTATCATCTGAGGTTGAAGCTCCATCCTTGGTGTAATTTGGGAAAGAATTTTTAAAGGCTCCGTGATCACCGTTTGTTTTGAGACCATCCACCGTTAAGTCACCTCGATCAATCATATCCTGCACCATGTGTTTCAATCTCATGCAATCGTTCATTAGATGACCCTTTTTACGATGGTAATCACAATAGTGTGAATCATTCCACCAAGGTGGTTTGATTCGGGGTTCATAGTTGCTGATTGGAGGCAAAGAAAGAATCTTGTGTGCCAAAAGTTCTCTGAATGCTGATTCTAGTGATTGCCCTAATGGTGTGAAGATATGCTTTTGGAAATTGTTTGTGTTGTTGTGTGAATTGTTGTTAGGTCTTGGATTCATGTTTTTGCTTTGAGTATCGTTGGTGTCGTTTGTGTTGAGTTGTCCTTGATTGGTGTTTGGTGCATATGTGTTAGCATTTGGATTAGCATTCTTAGGATTTTTCGTATTTTGAGGATTCCTGGATAATGCGAGCACTGGTTGCTTAGATTTGGGATCATGCATTTCATTGTTGCCTTCATTTTTGTTTCGAGTCCAAAATCAAGATTTGTCGAGGTTGGTGTTGTTCTAGTTATTGTAGTTTGATGAGTTTGTTCCTTCCTTGTAGAATTTGAGTGTTCCCTTTTTGACACATGTTTCCTCTACTTGGATGCCATTTTCAATTAATTTAGCGAAAGATGGTATGCATTGAAGTTTTAGTCTGTAACTCATTTCACCATTCAAGTTATCGATGAAGATTTCCATTTTCTCCTTTTCAGGAATATCTCGAGGATATCTGGATACCATACGTCGCCAGTGTTGAAGGAATATCATGAATGTTTTGTTGTTCTTTTGTTTGGTATTACAAACATCTAGCATGGTTATGGCATGTTGGATGTTATAGGAATATTGGGTTATGAATTTGTTAACCAATTCATCAAATGATCTGACAGGTGGTGTAATTTTGGATAACCATTACATTGTTTGCCCTCCCAGGCTTCTTGGGAATAACCTCATCAGATAGGTGTCATCGTGAGCAAATTCAAGACTCATGGTGCAAAATTCTCGAACATGATCTCAGAGATCACTTTTCCCATCATATTTATCAAATTTGGGAACATCTGAGTTTGGAGGAAAAGGCACCATGTTCAATCTTCTGTCAAATGGATAAGGACAGATTTCGTTTAAAGAGTACCGCACTATTGTTCCTTGTTGCATGTCATGTATTTGTCTTTGTAACATTTGCATTTGTTGAGTAAGGGCAGCCAAAGGTATATTGTCTTGTCGAGGGAAGAGTTCTTCCCTTGTATTAGTTCTCAACTGAAAAGGTGTGGTAAATGGTATATTTTGCTCTGGTGTTTCTAGCTCGGGTATACACATTTCTGGTATGCATTGTTCTAGAATGTGTTGCTCAGGTATGTGTTGTTCAAAGTTATGAGTTTCTTCTTCTCTTTGTTGTTCTTGATATGCATATTGTCGAGATCTAGTTTTAAAGATGTTTGAGTCTAAATCTTCGGGAAGTTTAATGCCTTTACTTGTGAGCATGAGCAGATACTTTTCTTTGTCATTTTCCATGAGCCTTTCAACAAGTTTTTGGAATGACGGGTTTTCCTGACATTCCTGAAGAAGTGCTTCAGAAATTTCAGTTTCTTCTAAGTGTGGAACTTTAAAAGGATTTGACAATCTTCAATTCATACTAGACTCTGCATGTGTCTCACTTTGTTGGTTTCTTTGAGAGCGAGTAACAAGCATTTTAGTAGAAACTTTCTATGACAAAGGGAACAACATCCTCTTTGATGTGTTGCTCGAGGGTGGGTGGTTCTGGTCGAGATGTGTTATAAGTGATACACTCGTCGGGCAAGAATGCTGGATTGATTTTTCCTCCGCGGTTTATGATTTGATTAAAAGCAGACTTTTGACAGTAGGCTCTTGTCTTCAAGGGTTCTTTGTCAAATTCGTTGGATTTGTTTTGGATATAACGTTTGATGTGATTAAGGAATACTCGATGAGATTTGAAAAGTTGACGATTGATGTATAAAAACTTATTTCGCTTGATGAATTTGGAAAAACTAGGTTGTTGTTTCTTCAACGTGATGTTACGATAAAGGTTCTTTCTTCTCAGAATATGGGGATTAGTCATGCATGAGTGATCAATGGTTTCCTTTGATTTGTTTGGATTTAGTTGATCTTGTTTGAAAAATTTCAAATCTTACTCTATCAAAGTGAAGGTTTAGATGCCCCTTCACGACAAAGCGTGTCAAATGATATGGATAAAAGCCTCCAGATATGGAGACTTGATTTGACAATTTGAAAATTTTAAACAAGTGTTTTTGAGATGAAATCCGTAAGATGGTAAAGGATTCTGCTAATACTGATGATGAGGTTTCTGGATTATGATAGGATAGACATGTTTTATCGTGCAATTAGTTTAGGATTTTTACAACATTTGTTTTGACACAAATTTAGCTCAAGAAATAGTCTTAACGGTTTGCTTTTGCTACTCTATTTTGATGAAAAATGATATTTGATGGAAAAGGCTTCTGAAAATGTTTTCAAAATTTTTAAAATTCCTTACTGTTTTGCCCTCTGTTTTTATGTTTTGGATCACACGCTAAAACAGAGACTACATGCGCTACAAAAATTACTCCACGTGCTAAAATAATGACCACATGTGCTAGGCTGCCCCCAGACACGTGCTAAAGTTTTGAGTATTCAAAATTGTTTTCTATCTATTTTGAAAAAGCTGTGTGCTATCCTGGGCCTGTAACGCACTAACTTGGGAACCTGATGCGCTAATGTTTAGCTTCCACACGCTAAGCTGATGCTTCCACGCACTAGACTGTTTCTCTGATGCGCTAAATGTTTTCACACTATTTTGCTTTGGGATAAAATGCTACTGTTTGGAACCGATGCGCAAATTGATGGTTATATGTGCTAACAAAAGTACCTCACGCACTAAGAAGTTGGTCTTATGCGCTAAACTGCCCTGATATTTCCTTTGGTTGATTTTTTGCAAATTTTGAATTTTTGTTTGTGAATTTTTTAAGTTTGATGGATGATTTTCTGAAGTAGTAAATGCAAGCACGGCACAAAAAGTACAACCATTTTGCCTAATCTAACAAAAAGTGTATTTCTATGAGGATGTGTTCAAATCCCCAATGTTTTAACAGGTTTGGATACGAATAATACACTTTAGAAAGACTCTTTATTCAAAGGTCATAAATAATATCATAGGCCACTAGTCGCGATACTCCGTCAGCTCAAACAGCCGTGTCACCCCCTAGAGGGTGCCCATTTTTTTGTCTTTTGCCAGAAATTAACCCAAAGTGAATCGCTTCACAGTTGAGTAGTTATCCTGGGAGATATATGGTGAGTAATCTTGGGGGCGGATTCTTCCCCACCCTTGCACTATGATGTTATAAATGTGTGGTTACTTACTCGGTTCAAAGCTTCTATTTCTATGGTTCGTAATTAGGCTTCCCATTCGACCGTCAGTGATAAACTCCCTCAGGAGGCTTCCCAACCTTTAGAACAAAGGCTTTACGTATCTCGAGGATACTGGGGGAAGGCTAATCGCTGTGCACAACCATTGAAAAGGACTTTCATCACTTTCCACGTTTGATTATAGTGGGTTGGAATTCTTGGCATCAAAGTCATTCCCCACTTAGGTCGTTCCTTTCACACCGGCCATAAACGGCTTTAAGAGTTGATTTCAACTCCTCGGGAAGGTAGGCTTGCTAAAGGTTTTATGCTTGAAATACAGAAAGCTTTAAGAGTAGTCTAGATTTTTGATCACCCAGTTAAGGGGAGAGCATACTCCTTCCACTTTCGAGACAAGGCAATCAAGTTGTTCTTTTTAGCCTTTAATTCAATGATTTGCTAATCTCTACTTAGAGATGTTGCTCCAACAAGCATGATGTTCTTTTTAACCTTTCATAGCAAAGTGTGTATTTTCAAAACTTTTGTAAAATGAGCTTAGTCAACAAAGTAAATCGTGATTTGGTCAACAAATTTAAAGTCGATAGGGGAAAGTTTTCCCTCTTTTCTTTGCACAAAATAAAGATGGGATTCTTTTTCCTTTGCAAAATAAAATGGATCCTTTTAGACACCAAAGGAAGGTGAGGTTTGTTTTAAGCTTTGCAAAAAAGTAAATTTGCTTGTTCTTTTTAGAGCTTCCAAAATGAAGTTTTTCTCCTATAAAAGCAAGAAAATTTCCGATAGTGGTTCTTTTTATAGCCCAAAAGAAATAAGTGAGTTCAATTTTAAGAATAAAAGATGTTTAAAATTTTAATCTAACTTAACTAAGTTAGTGAAAATCTTAACTATCTAAATATTCTAAGATTACACTCCTTTCTGCAACAAATTTGTTAGAATCCTATAAGAAAATCAGAGAAAAAAAAATGTTAGATGCTTTGATGGACTTCCACAAGTCTAATTTTTAACTTTCGGTTACAATTTTTGCTTCTGTCTGTGATGTGCTACAGAACAAACTGTACGCGCTAAAATATAACCTTGATGCTCTAAAATATGGTTTGAACATGCTACACTATTTTTTGGATGTGCTACTCTATGCGCCGAAAGCGCTGCTCTGTTTTTCTCCCGTGCCGAGACCTATGGGAAAATTAGTGATTTGATGCACTAATATATGGACTTCATGCACTATATGATGGACTCCACGCGCTAAACAGTGAACTGGATGCGATAGGCTATTTAACCGGATGTGCTAAACAGTAAACTTAACGTGCTAATTCATTTTTCCCACGTGTCTGCAAAAGTGGTTAAATTTAAAAATTGATTTGATATATGGGGTTGTGCCCCATGGTGGGCGCCAGAAATGTATGCAGGAAAAGTGGGTCGATAGACCTCAATATATGAAAATATTCCAAAAGACTTGTCCACACACACACATAGGATTTCTTGATGCAAGCTATGGAGTCATGAAGTATAACTCAGCTTCCCAAGGTTGGTCCCATGGTTCTCTATCTTACAATGTCCCTCAAACCATTGTTTTTGCTCTTAGATCACTGAGCAAAATGGTATAGGGATGGCAAATGCAAGAACGAGGGATGCTTTGATAGATTTTAGAATGAAATGCATCTTAAGCTATGCATGATCCTATAAATGCAATAAACTAGATTATAAGATGACAAGATTAGTATAAATACTATCCTAACATGATATATATTAGTCTATGATTGAGCTAAATGATAAAGAAAGTATTCTAAACATGCATATTTAGACTAATTTCTATTCTAAAGAGAGGCTAAATGATGAGCATAAAAATGATATATGAAAGTTTGAATGTATTTGAGCATAAGTGTGATACTACAAATTTGGAGGATCATTGTTAAAAATGGAGGAATGAGAGCTCTATTTATAGAAAAAACAGGGCAATGGATGGCTAGGATTGAAAGAGTTGATCAAGGGTTGAGTTTGAAAGTTGGGGATCCATGTTTGCAATTTGCACCAATGAAATGGTGACAAGTGTCAACATAGGGTTGGGTTGAGAGAAGGGGTTGGAGGCATTAAATGCTGAGAAGACCTTATGGTTATCTAGAGATAAGGGTTAAGCTTAAGTTAAGATTACCCATTGGATTAAGAGTTAATCCAAGGATAAACTCTTGTGCAAATTATTAAGGGATAATCATGGTCAAAGCATTAAAGGCTTGATGAGACCCTTGGGTTGGATGAAGGTTAAGTTAAAAGAAATTCTTTAACCGTCTAAGAGGGTTTGAGTTAACCATTAATGGTTATGAAGACTTTGGGGAATTAAGTGGTTGAAGACTTGAAGCCTTTAATGGTTATCAAAGACTTTGAGGATTTGAGAAGTGACTTCCCCTTGCTTAGGGATGTGACAAAGTTTAGAAGATGGGTTAGGCTAATTAGAAGCGATTAGAAGAGTCTAGAAGGGATTAGAAAGGGGTTTAAGTGGATGGAGGGATAATAGGATTTAATTGAAATAAAGTTAATTTAATTCAATTTGGTTGCAATTTGGGGAAATTAACTAAATTAGATTTATTCAATTTAGGATAACTATTTAATTAAATTTGAATTTAATTAAAAGTGGATAGGGGGAATTTAATTGAATAAAATGGTTTATTCATTAAATGAGTATAGTGAATTTAATTTAAATAAATTGAGTAATTTACTTAATTAAATAGAGGAATGTGGATAATTTAATTAAATTGGATTTAATTAAATAGAGAAATGAACATAAAATATTCATTTAGGAATATGGTCATTTTTATACGTCTACATAAACCTTTGCACCGGTAGCCAGAATTGAGGCAGTCAGATTATTCTTGGCTTTTGCAGCACACAAGGACTACAATGTATATCAAATGGACATTAAATGTGCATTTTTGAATGGAGATCTTGAAGAAGAAGTTTACATTGAACAACCTGATGGATTTTCTTTGACAGACAACAAAGATATGGTTTGCACGTTAAGGAAAGCGTTGTATGGGTTGAAACAAGGTCCACGAGCTTGGTATGCAAGATTAGATAAGTATCTTTTGAAAATTGGTTTTTCTAAAGGTAATGCAAACAGTAATTTATATTATAAAGTGACTAATGATGACATCTTGGTTATAGAAGTTTTTGTTGAAGATATAATCTTTGGAGAAGAAGATGGATTATGTAAAGAATTATCTATTAAAATGCAGCAAGAATTTGAAATGTCTATGATTGGAGAAATAAAATTCTTTTTAGGATTGCAAATTTCTCAGACTGATAAAGGTAGATTCTTGAGTCAATCCAAGTACTTAAAAGAGTTACTAAAGAAATTTGGGATGGAGAACTCTAAACCGGTAAGCACACCTATGACTACAAATGAAAAATTATCACTAAGGGATGAATCTACACCTGTTAATCCAACTAGATACAAATCTATGATAGAAGGTTTACTCTATTTGACACAAACCAGACCTGATATTATGAATGCAATATGTATTTTATCAAGATTTTAGAGTAATCCTAGAGAAAATCATGAATCATCTGTAAAAAGGATTTTCCGATCCTTACAAGGCACTATAAATCTTAGATTATGGTATCCTAGAGATGAAAACTTTGAATTATGTGCATACACAGATGGAAATTGGGTAGGAGATGTGGATGATAGAAAAAGAACCACCGACGGAACACTCTTTCTTGGAAATAGACTAGTTTCTTGGTTGAGTAACAAACAAAGTTGTACATCTTTATCAACAGCAGAATCAGAATATGTTGCAACAACAACTAACTGTACACATGTATTATGGCTTAAGCAAATGTTGAAGGACATAAAGGTAAAATGCAAAGAACCTATTACTATCTATTGTGATAACACTGCAGCAATTGATATATCTAAGAATCCGGTATTACATTCTAAAACCAAACATGTTTCTATCAAATTGAATTTTCTAAGGGAAAATGTTGAAGCAAAGGAAATAAAACTGATTTATGTGAATACTAAAGAGCAGATTGTAGATATTTTCACTAAACCTCTGCCTAAAGAGACTTTTGAATATCTCAGGGACCAGCTTGGGGTCATACCCCCACCGGTAGAGACTCAGGAAGTTGATGTTTGTCATCAACCAACAGAATTAATAGAGAAATCTTTTACTCTGGCTTTGATGAGGAAGCTACTTCTTAGGGGGAGTAGTTGGTATACTAAATTGGTTGGTATTTTATATATGAACTTGGTTTTGTAATAACTTTGGCATTTGATGTCAAAGGGGGAGAGATTGGTATGGAAAAATATGGAACACAAAGAAACACATGTTACTCTCAGGGGTAGAGATTGTTACTTTAAGATTGAGTTTACTTATACCTTGGTAATTGTTAGTTTTTGGTATTTGTCATTTCTGTTTTGGCACTTTGATGGTTTTTCCATCTTGTGTTGCTATCAATGCCAAAGGGGGATATTGTTGGTATTTTGGTATGGTTTTGTCATTGATGTCAACACCTACTAAACACTTATCAACTCTGGCACTTTGGAGAATCAACAACATTCACTGGCAAGCAAATGACTTATGAACAGTGACCGGTATCTGGTACACAGGAAGGATATAATGATCACCGTCACTTGGAATGATATGGAAAACATTTGGTTATGTCGAAGACATCATGTGGACACCTTGTCTTGAAGTTTTGTTAATTGGCATATTCGTATTTGCATATTTGTTGTTACCAACAAATAGATCCAAGTTACATCGGTAGGTTTATCTTTTCCAGATCAACATGGAAAGCTATGGAGATGACTTATTATTGTTGTAAATACATTAAGCCGACATGGTGAATCGGTTATTGCATCAAGTATTAATTGATTTATAAATTAATTTTATTGTAATATCTTGTAGAGTCGACCTACTAAAATTGGTCTTAAGGTATGGTATAAATGTAAGATCTTATTTGTAAGATCGGATGTGGAATGCGAAAAAAGGATTGTGTGAAGGTATATGCGAGAATAAGTAGAGCTACACATGCAAACATTATTTGAAGTTGAAGAAGGGTTTTTGTGAAGACAATCAGAACTACACCGGTACTAAATCCAGCATATGAAGATGCTATTTTGAGCAATACATTCTTATTGGATTTAACCATCCAATTGTAGTCATTGTGACTCCCATTTTGTGTTTGAGCAGTGAGCTCTAGGCGCTTGGCCTTTCCGCATGTGCAGACCCCATTTGTATACACTTACTATCTGCAGTAGTATCATCTGATAGTGGGTAAGGTTTACCACCATGGTTTTCCCCCTTACAGGGTTTCCACGTACAAATATTGGTGTTATGTGTTGTGGATGACTTTGTCTTTTTGTTTCATGCATTAATCTTTACCGATATTGCAATTATCTGATAAAACTGTCCACTGGTATAACAGACTATTTCACAAGTATTAAGCATAAACTTGATTAAGTTGTTTTTGGTTTAAATTCATTTGACAATTAATTCACCCCCCCCCCTCTCAGTTGTCTCTGGGACCTAACAGTACACATATTTCCTAACCTCCTAAATTCTCTCCAACATCCCTACATCTTAGGAAGGACTTGAGTCCACTTGTCCTCTCATGCCTAAATTGTCTCCAACCGTCCCTAAATTCTCTCAGTCAGCAACCCAGTCAAGGTGAGATGAGTGACACTTGTCTTCTCCTTCCCCCTTTCTCTCAACCTTTACCTTTGCTCACAATAATCCAAATCTGCAGATCTGATCATGACCGGTTATCCAGGATCATCTTATCCTCTCAAAGTTTATAAAATTAGGAGTTTGAGTTGAGAGAGAGTTAGTCTTCAAGTGCATTTTGAAGAAAATCATTTGTAAAACTTATGCATCCACGAGTTTTTAATCTTGAAGCAAATAGCAATTATCATTTTAGCATAATCATTTAGCATTGCATATCATAACATTTGTGAACTATCAGTTATCAGTCCATTCTTCATATGCCATCTTGGAAGCTATCAATGCTTGTCTGAGAGCACACCATCTGCAACCAAGAACAGTGGAGTTAGGACACAATGAGACATAAACCATGAAGGTAATATTAGTATTTTTATTTCATATGTATTTCATGTAGTTTGATTTGTTGAGTTTAGATTTCCTGTAGCATTTCCATTGATATTTTTTGAAAGTAACTTGTTGCAGGTAGCATTCTGAGGATGAAATTCAAGTCAACACATTTTGGCACCCACCGTGGGGCTCATGGACCTTACATATACCTTTAAAAATCTTGCAAAAGTAAAACTAACGCATTTGTAATGCAGATTCACGCATGTGTGAATTTTGACAGTGCTTTTGTTCAATAGGTTAGCGCATTTGCATCATAGGTTAGCGCATTTGCATCATAGGTTAACGCATTTGCATTCCAGGTTAACACATATATCATGTAGGTTAGTGATTTTGTCTGAAAAATCTGTGTATTTGCATTATAGGTTAACGCTTTTGTCCTCTAAGTTAGCACATTTGTTAAAGAAGTCACGCTTTTGAGTCCATAGAGCAGCGCTTTTGTAGTGCAGGTTAGCGCTTTTGCCCTAAAGATTAGCATTTTTGAGGTGAAAGATAGCGCATTTGTTAGAATAGTGCTTTTGTTTGCAACTGACATAATTTTCTTGCAGGTCTGAATGTCCAAGAGCTAAAAAAATTCAAACTATTGACATGCATGTGCAGGATTGTGTTTAAGGAAAATTTTATGCATTTCCTCACCTAGTTAATTAAAAGCTATATTTTGGAAAGTAATATATCATGTCTTGCTCATTTAGTCTAACTAAGGGGATAAATTGACATCATGCAACTTACATTTTGAGTAACTTCTCTAAATTAGTGCATGTAGACTTTTAAAAAGGCTAAAATAAATACCATGCTTATTGGAGGAATATCTCCAAATAGAGGATAGATCACATTGCTATGGAAAGTTAAAAAGAACACTTATATTGTGTGTCTCGAAAGTGGTAGGTATATGGTCTCCCATTAATTGGGTGATCAAAAAGTCAAACCCACTCTTTTATGCTTTCTTTACTTTCAATAAATTAAATCCTTTAGAGGGCATGCCTTCCTGAGCTACCTTGAGGGGGTCGGAGAGAGGGGAACAACCTAAAGTGGAAACAGGCTAATATCGAGTCCTTCCAATCCACTCTAAATAAATCGTGTTTATGACAAAATTCCCGAACAACATGTGTTGATAAGTTCATACTGACACTATGTTTCTCCATAAACCCTATGGAGCGTAACCTCTATAGGTTGGGAACCTTCTGTATTTACAGAGCTGAAAGAACCCCATGTATGGCCACATGACCAAAAGCCTTTACTAAAAACCACTTGTACTAGTTGCCAAAACCCTTCTAGTTGTTGGCGCAGAAGGTCGGACCTCTAAAGTGGCTCACACACATATGGTTCTTAGTAGAGATATAAAGTTTTCCATGAGGATTTTTCATGGAAACTAGTGCTTGGATGCCCTAGAGAAGTGAGTGTTGAGGGTGGAGCTAGTGGGGTCAAGCATCTAAATATCCGTTTTGAATAGTGTAGCCTCGGGGGAAGCTCCATGTGAGATTTAACAACTATTATCTTAGCCTATCATAAGATTTGTACTTTCTTGTGCATTTTGTTTATTGGACATTGTGTCTTCTATGTCTATAACATGTTCCAAATGGTCAAAAATTGAAGAAAATTATCATCTACGAGTGAGCAAAAATCCAACAAATTGCTGGAAAAATTGATCAAAAGGGTAGTACAAAGGATTTCCAACATTTGAAACACCAAATCAAACTAAATTGTCAAAACATCAGTATCGAAATAATTCTTGAGTAGATTTATCTCTAAACCATCATGTATTTTCAAACTAGCTCAACAATTGGGTCACTATTCCAACAAACTATTCCCAAAAGGTTTCTATAAGCATAAACATTCAACAAGCTATTGATTCAAAACATCTTAAGTGCAAAAAAATCAACATCATTGTCAAGTCTCTCATTAGGATAATCAAATCCTCCATCGTAAAGCTTGATCAATTTATCTTATGTTCATAATCTTGGATATATCTTTCCTATTTTGAGCCTAGGTTATATCAAAACCAGAATTGCACCAACATTGGAATCAAACAAACTTGTAAACTATCAGATGCTTATATGACTTTTAAGTATCGCCTTAAGAAAATAATAAGATTCTTGTATATCAATCGCAAGATCTTATTAAAACATAGGACATTCCTACACCATTTTCGTCACTATTTAAGTGGCTGCAATACAGAGTTTGATGGAGAAATTTTGCAAGGACGTTCTTTTCAACAAAGAGACACTTTATCACAACAAACAAACAATAGCGCTAAAATCAACAAAGAATATCTTCCTAAACCAATAATCACCTATTGACTTTGTCCTTTGGAAATTTCAAAATTTTTGAAATAATCACATGCCAGTTTGGATTAGAGCTCAATACGAACAACTTAGAAAACAACAAAAACAAATGGAGGAAGAAGATAATCCTATATTCCAAACTTTTGGGTATACTATTGTTGACGAAGAAGCAGTCAATAGCACCATTAGAGACCTTGAGCAAGATTTCAAATTTGATAGGCTAATGGAAAAATTGTTGGCAAAACAAAAAGAGAAATATCTCTTGATGTTGGCAAAATCTGGAGCTAAACTACTACAAGAATTTAACATAGAAATCTTGAAACAAGATGTGGAGGCAAGTAACACCCAAAACATAGATGATCCAAATAATGAATATCTAAACAAAGAAGGTCATGAAGAGATGATAAAAGAACATGATGACACAAGAAAAGAGCATAGTGATAAAAGAACTTACGAAGAAACAAGGAGAAACTATGTGGATAATCTGTTGTCAAACCTTACTCAACAAATGAAAACTCTACAACAATAGATGCAAGATATGCAAAATGGAACAAGCTCCAAGAAGTATTCATTGGAAGATATATGCCCATATCCTTTCAATAAAAAATTGAATATGGTACTATTTCCGCAACATTACAAGATCCCTAAATGTGACAAATACGATGGAAAATCCGATCCTCAGGATCACATTAGGGAGTTTTGTACTATGAGCATGGAATTTTCCCACGATGAAACTTACCTTATGTGTCTTTTTCCCAAAATTTTAAATGGACAATCAATGGAGTGGTTTTCAAGATTACCATCTAGAATAAAATCTTTTGAAGAACTTGTGAATAGATGTATTTCACAATACTCCTACAATATAAGAAATGAGATAACAATGTTGGATCTATACAATATTAAACAAAAGAATGGTGAATCTTTTATGATCTTCTTACAACGATGGAAACGCATGTTTAATAGGTATCCAAGAGATGTGCCTAATCATGAAAAAATGGACATAATCATTGACAATCTTATCAATGAAATGAGTTATCGACTAAGAATGCAATGTCCTCCCTCCTTTGCCAAGATGATTGAGAATGGTCTGAAAATAGAGAATGTGATGGTAAAGAAAGGAGAGCTAAAACTTAACAGTAATTCCTACAACAACAACAACAACAACAATGACAAACCCAAGTTCTGGTCAAAGAATAGGAATGTCAACAATGGAGGAAATGACGATAATAGTGCTACAAAAAAATAACAACCAATTTTTAATCTATCAATTCAAATCCCAAGAAATAACAATCAAGAAAAAAATAAGACCAAGTCCTTCTTCTCCAATCCTTAGATAAAATTCACAAACATTGGAGAACAATTGGAATCAGCTTTAAAAACTCTGATTGCTAAGAAATTGATTGTTTTACCAGAAGCAAGAAGTTATGAACCACCAGTCAAGCCAAATTGGTGGAATGACAATCATTTTTGCAATTACCATCGGAATAAAGGACACCAAACAAATGA
The DNA here is from genome assembly GCF_030272615.1 of Cryptomeria japonica. Lineage (NCBI taxonomy): Eukaryota > Viridiplantae > Streptophyta > Pinopsida > Cupressales > Cupressaceae > Cryptomeria > Cryptomeria japonica. Next base: position 718,610,321 of record NC_081413.1, on the reverse strand, counting down.
TTGTCAAAGGTTGAAACACCTTATCCAAGATCTAATCAATAATGGAACTATCACAGTGGATAGCCACAAGACAAATGAATCACACCTAGCTTTCAAAACTCCACTTCTGAATTATGACAAAGGTGAACCATCCCAATTAAAAGATGACAAAGGAAAAGCCAAAGTGAATTACACTTATACATATGATGATGTGGTAAATGTTATCATTGTTAAAGATAATCCATCTTCACAGCCAATCAATGTGTTGGGACTCATTAAATTTGAGTGAATTTGAGAGGCCCATTTCAAAATTTTGCTCTGCATTTCCAAATGGTCATAAAATGAGTCAATTTGAATGGCCTAGTTAGAGAGAGGGTAAAATGGAGCCAATTGATTTTCAAAGGATAAGGCTTGGGAAATGTGTCCTATGTTGGTATTTTGGTATGGTTTTATCATTGATGTCAACACCTACTAACACTTATCAACTCTGGCACTTTGGAGTATCAACAACATTCACCGGCAAGCAAATGACTCATGCACCGTCACCGGTATCTAGTACACTGATAGGATTTAATGATCACCAACACTTGGAATGGCATGGAAAACACTTGGTTATGTTGAAGATATCGTTTGGACACCTTGTCTTGGAGATTTGATTATTGGTATATTCATTTTTGCATATTTGTTGTTACCGGCAAATAGGTCTAGGTTATACATTGGCAGGTTTATCTTTTCCAGATCAACATGGCATGCTATGGAGATGATTTATTATTGTTGTAAATGCATTAAGTCGACATGTTGAATCAGTTATTGCATCAGGCATTAATTTAATTGTAAATTGATTTTATTGTAATATCTTTTAGAGCTAACCTACTAAAATTGGTCCTAGGTTATGATATAAATGTAAGATCTTATTTGTAAGATCGGTTGTGGAATGCGAAAAAGAATTGTGTGAAGGTATATGCGAGATTAAGAAGAGCTATACACACAGACACAATTTGAAGGTGAAGCAAGGATTTTGTGAAAGCAAATCAGAACTACACTGGTACTGAATCCAGCATATGAAGATGCTATTTTGAGCAGTACATCCTTATTGGATTTAACCATCCAATTATAGTTAGTGTGACTCCTATTTTGTGATTGAGCAATGAGCTCTAGGTGCTTGACCTTTCTGCATGTGCAGACCCCATTTGTATACACTTACTATCTATAGTAGTATCATCTGATTGTGCGTAAGGTTTCCCACCATGGTTTTCCCCCTTATAGGGTTTCCACGTACAAATATTGGTGTTAAGTGTCGTGGATGACTTTGTCTTTTTGTTTCATGCATTAATCTTTACCGATATTGCATTTATCTGATAAAACTGTCCACCGGTATAAAAGACTGGTTCACCAGTATTAAGCAGTAAGTTGGTTAAGTTGTTTTGTTTTGAATTTATTTGACAACTTATTCACCCCCCCCCCCTCTCAGTTGTCTTCGGGACCTAACAATTGGTATCAGAGCCTAGTCCTCTTTTGCAGAAGTTTAACAGCTTGAGGAGATCCAATGTCTACTAACTATTTCAAGAAGGACAATTCTAAACTTGATGGAACCAACTATGGAATATGGAAGATCATAATGGAGACACATTTAAATTGCATTGGAAAGGACATTTGGGATGTTACAAAGAATGGGTATACTGCTCCTACTCAAAGCCAGCCTAATCCACCTAACTTGACTAAAGATGAAGAAAATGATTGCAAAGCAAGAGAAGCACTTTTGAGCACATTAACAGATCAGCAAATCATGGGATTATCAGATAGATCAACTACTAAAGTTATTTGGGATCATTTGGAAACACTAAATGAAGGAGATACCACAGTCAAAATTGCAAAACTTGAAAGCTTTCGTGTCAGGTATGAAAATCTGAAAATGGAAGAAGATGAAAGGATTTCTGCTTTTATGGAAAGAGTTGATGAAATTGTTTTGGGTATTAAATATTGTGGAGGAACCTTAAGTGAAGATAAAATTGTTTAAAAAATTTTAAGAGTATTGCCACCAACATATAAAATAAAGGTCACTGCTATAAATGAGTTAAGAACAATGCCTAATACATTAGTAACTAGAGATACATTGATTGGAAAACTTTCAGCCTTTGAAATTGAGGAATTTGGTCCTGTTGCTACTATAAAGACAAATTTAGCCTTTAAAGCATCAATATCATCTGCATCATCATTTGACAAATCTGATTGGAAAGCCTTTTATGCAAGAGAACTTGAAGAAAGTAGGAAAGAAAATGAAGAACATGAAGAACTTGAAGCACTATTTGCAAGGAAAATGCCTAAAGGTCCAGTTGGAAGTAAGTATGAAGGTAAAGCACCCTTTAAATGTTTTAACTGTAATAAGATTGGTCACATGGAATCAAGATGCCCTGAAAGGCATGCTAGACTAAGAGAAGAAGCTAGAAGAACATACAAACCTAACCCTGAATATCAGAGATATAGATTTAAGAAGAATAAAGATAAATCTTGTTATCTTGATGATGAAGCAGTGACTGATGATTCTGATGACGATCTGACAGACAATGGATGGGTATTTGTTGCTATAATAGAAGATCAATGGATGCCCATAGTCCAACCGATAGAGCAGGCCTTCATAGCTAAAATTGAAGTAAAGGATGAATGGATCATTGATTCAAGATGGTCACACCATATGACAGGTGATAAAGGTAAATTCTTGAACTTTCAAGAATATAATGGAGTTCTAGTGAGATTTGGAGATGATAAAGCTTGTCTGATCAAAGGTAAAGGTACAATATCTCTTGATGGTAAGCATAATACTAACAATGTTTACTATGTTGAAGGCTTAAAGCATAATCTTTTGAGTGTTGGTCAATTAGTTGAGAAAAGATTTCAGTTACAATTCAAAAATGGAAAATGCAAAATCATGAATAGAACTGGTTTAGAAATTGCAACTGGAAATCAAACTAGAGGAAATATCTTTCATTTGAATAACAATGAAAAGACATGCTTGATTGCACATATTTATGAAAGTTGGATATGGCATAAGAGACCCTGTCATGTAAACTTTGATTGCATGGTGAAAGTCAATACTACTAAGGCAGTTAGAGATTTACCTAAAATTGTCAAACCTCACAATACAGTATGTAAGGAATGTCAATTTGGAAAACAAGTTAGAACTACATTTAAAAGTATTCCAAAAAAATACAATAATGCTCTTGACTTAATTCATACTAACTTATGTGGTCCAGCTAGAACCAAAAGATTGCAAGGTGATAGATATTTCATGCTAATCATTGATGACTATTCTAGAATGTGTTGGGTTACTTTTCTGAGAGAAAAATCAGAAGCACTTGGGAAGTTCAAACTGTTTAAAGCAATGGTAGAAAATGAAACCGGTAAGAAAATCAAATGTCTAAGATCAAATCAAGGAGAAGAATTTACATCTAAGGAATTTAATGCATTCTGTGAAGTGAATTGAATCAAAAGACAACTATCAGCACCTCGGACACCACAACAAAATGGAGTTATTGAAAGGAAAAATAGAACTATGTTGGATGCAGCTAGAAGTATGTTATCAGAAGAAAATCTACCACATGTATATTGGAGAGAAGCAGTAAGTACATCGGTCTATATATTCAACAAAGTTCACATCAAAGGTGAAACCGGTAAGACCCCTCATGAACTATGGCTTGGTATTACTCCTACTCTTAAATATTTCAGAATATTTGGAAGTAAATGCTATATTAGAAGGGATGAGTATATTGGCAAATTTGATCCTAGAACTGATGAAGTAATATTTCTTGGTTATTCATCTAAAAGTAAAGCATATAGATGTTTTAACAAAAGATTGCAGAAAATTGTTGAGAGTACAAATGTGAAGATTGTTGAACAATTTAGAGGAACTTCAAGGTATATAGATTCTGAACCGGCAATAGAAACTCTAACAAATGAACCTATACTAAACCCACCTGTATAGAATGAAGATCCAGTTACAACAGTATCATCTGAAAATTCCACTGTGACTAAGGAACAACAACAAACAAAGAGACCCCAGTATGTAAGACTGAATCATTCTGAAGATCAAGAAATTGGAAACAAGTATAAAGGAGTTATGACAAGAGGAAGATTGGAAAATGAAGAGGTATGTCTTATTTCTCAAATTGAACCATCATCAGTTAATGAGGCATGTGAAGATAAACACTGGATTAAAGCTATGGAAGAAGAATTAGAACAAATTGAGAAGAATAACACTTGGACATTAGTTCCCCTGCCTAAAGATAAAAATGTAATTAGAAACAAATGGGTATTCAGAAACAAACTTAATGAAGATGGTAAGGTTATCAAAAATAAAGAAAGACTAGTGTGTAAGGGATATTCTCAAAAAGAAGGAATTGATTACGATGAGACCTTTGCACCCGTAGCCAGAATTGAGGCAGTCAGATTATTTTTGTCTTTTGCAGCACACAAGAACTACAAAGTATATCAAATGGATATTAAATGTGCATTTCTGAATGGAGATTTTGAAGAAGAAGTTTACATTGAACAACCTGATGGATTTTCTTTGACAGATAACAAAGATATGGTTTGCAGGTTAAGGAAAGCTTTGTATGGATTGAAACAAGCTCCAAGAGCTTGGTATGCAAGATTGGATAAGTATCTTTTGAAGATTGTTTTTTCTAAAGGTAATGCTAACAACAACTTATATTATAAAGTTACTAATGATGACATCTTGGTTATAGAAGTTTTTGTTGATGATATAATCTTTGGAGGAGAAGACGGACTATGTAAAGAATTTTCTATTGAAATCCAACAAGAATTTGAAATGTCTGATTGGAGAAATAAATTTTTTTTTAGGATTGTAGATTACACAGACTGACAAAGGTATATTCTTGAGTCAATCCAAGTACTTAAAGGAGCTACTAAAGAAATTTGGGATGGAGAACTCTAAACCGGTAAGCACACCTATGACTATAAGTGACAAACTATCACTAAGGGATGAATCTACACTAGTTAATCCAACTAGGTACAAATCTATGATAGGAGGTTACTATATTTGACACAAACCAGACCTAATATCATGAATGTAGTATGTATTGTTTCAAGATTTCAGAGTAATCCTAGAGAAAATCAAGGATCAGTAGTAAAAAGGATTTTCTGGTACTTAGAAGGCACTACAAATCTTGGATTATGGTATCCTAGAGATGAAAACTTTGAATTATACGCATACACAGATGCAAATTGGGCAGGAGATGTGGATGATAGAAAAAACACCACCGAAGGAGCATTTTTTCTTAGAAATAGACTAGTTTCTTGGTTGAGTAAGAAACAAAGTTGTACATCCTTATCAATGGCAGAATCAGAATATGTTGCAGCAACAACTAATTATACATAGGTACTATGGCTTAAACAAATGTTGAAAGACATTAAGGTAAAATGCAAGGAACCTATTACTATTTATTGTGACAACACTACAGCAATTGATATATCTAAGAATCCGGTACTACATTCTAAAACCAAACATGTTTCTATCAAACTGAATTTTCTAAGGGAGAATGTTGAAGCAAAAGAAATTAAACTGGTTTATGTGAATACTAAAGAGCAGATTGAAGATATTTTCACTAAACCTCTGCCTAAGGATACTTTTGAATATCTTAGATTTCAGCTTGGGGATATTCCTCCACCGATAGATACTTAGAGAGTTGATGTTTATCATCAACCGGCAGAATTAACAGAGAAATCTTTTACTCTAGCTTTGATGAGGAAGTTACTTCTCAGGGGGAGTAGTTGGTATACTAAATAGGTTGGTATTATGTATATGAACTTGGTTTTGTAATAACTTTGGTATTTGATGTCAAAGGGGGAGAGATTGGTATGGAAAAACATGGAACACAAGGAAACACATGTTACTCTTAGGGGGAGAGATTGTTACTTTAACATTGAGTTTACTTATACCTTGGTAATTGTTGGTTTTTGGTTTTTGGCATTTCTGTTTTGACACTTTGATGGTTTTTCCATCTTGTGTTGCCATCAATGCCAAAGGGGGAGATTGTTGGTATTTTGGTATGGTTTTGTCATTGATGTCAACACCTACTAACACTTATCAACTTTGGCACTTTGGAGAATCAACAACATTCACCGGCAAGCAAATGACTCATGCACCGTCACCGGTATCTGGTACACAGGCAGGATATAATGATCATTGACACTTGGAATGGCATGGAAAACATTTGGTTATGTCGAAGACATCATTTGGACACCTTGTCTTGGAGATTTGATTATTGGTATATTCATATTTGCATATTTGTTGTTATCGACAAATAGGTCCAGGTTATACATCGGCAGGTTTATCTTTTCCAGATCAGCATGGCACGCTATGGAGATGATTTATTATTGATGTAAATGCATTAAGCCGAGATGTTGAATCGATTATTGCATAGGGCATTAATTTAATTTAAATAAATTTTATTGTAATATCTTTTAGAGCTGACCTACTAAAATTGGTCCTAGGTTATGATATAAATGTAAGATCTTATTTGTAAGATCGGTTGTGGAATGCGAAAAAGAATTGTGTGAAGGTATATGCGAGATTAAGCAGAGCTATACATGTAGACATCATTTGATGGTGAAGCAATGTTTTTGTGAAAGCAAATCAGAACTACACCAGTACTGAATCCAACATATGAAGATAGTATTTTGAGCAGTACATCCTTATTGGATTTAACCATCCAATTGTAGTCAATGTGACACCTATTTTTTGATTGAGCAGTGAGCTCTAGGCACTTGGTCTTTCTGCATGTGCAGAACCCATTTGTATACACTTACTATCTACAGTAGTATCATCTGATTGTGGGTAATGTTTCTCACCGTTGTTTTTCCCCTTACAGGGTTTCCACGTACAAATATTGGTGTTCAGTGTTGTGGATGACTATCTTTTTGTTTCATGCATTAATCTTTATTGATATTGCAATTATCTGATAAAACTGTCCACCGATATAAAAGACTAGTTCACCAGTATTAGGCAGTAAGTTGGTTAAGTTGTTTTGTTCTGAATTTATTTGACAACTGATTCACCCCCCCCCCTCTCAGTTGTTTCTGGGACCTAACATCCTACACCTTTCATTTAGCTAATGAAGTGTTGTGCAACTTTCAGTTTTTAGTTTGGATCAATTTATCAGGTACCCATTTCAAGGGGTGAGTTTAAAGTGCATTTTAGGTGCAAATGCAGATTTTACAAAGTAGTCTACTTTGAGTGCTTATATCTTTTGCTCCGTTGCTCGTTATTGTGAAATTCAAAGTGCACTGAATTCTATGCATAAATGTGAGTCAGCATGTAAAATTTCAAGTCTTTATGAATCCATTTGCTCAATTTAGCAAGCTCAATCCGTTTGCAGTTTGGGTTGTTTGACAAGTCCCTGTTTCGACAGCTAGTCAGAGCTTCGCTTTGCACATTTGTAAAAGTTGCCCTGGTGAGTGCCATGTCATAATGTTTGCTTTGGGATATTGTTGGTATAAATGAAAAGCTATGTTTCTAGTTTCAAGCTCCTGCCAATCTGTTTGATTGGTTTTCAAAAGGGTTTCTTGAGCCATCTTTTTCAGTGTTCTGTACTTTCATTGCTATATCAGTTAAAGTGGCTATTTTCATGAGCGCACCATTTTCACCCAGTAAGCCTTTTGGTCGAACTAAGAATTCTAAGTTTTGATATATACTTAAAGGTACCTATGCCTCAAATTTGAAGGTCTACAGAGATCATTTGATATTTTTAGGAAAGGCATCATGAGTTGCCTGTGCATTGACTTCATCAGGTCCGCAGTGTCGACAAAGCCAGTTGGTCATCTTTGACCATTAATATTTCTTCACTTGGGATTTGTATTGAGAAATCATTTAGTAGATTTCATGTTTGTATATCAGAGTACACGCCTATTAGTTTGCACACTCCAGAAAGCTGTTTTGACTAGTTTGAAAATTACGTCTTTGCAATTAAATGCGAAAATGTGGCGCAAGTGCCTGAAAGTTGCAAAATTCAGTTTGATGATCTGAAAATGGTGTCGATCGATTCCAAAGGTATTTTTAAGGTTCGTGAGGCATTTCAAAAGTCAGTTGCATGAAAACAAAAAAAAATTTAGTCAGACCCACTTTGGGGCCCAACCCGGCTCATGCTCGTGCATTGATTTTGTTGGCAAGTTGGTTTATTAAGAGATGATTTCATTTCATTATGTGGGAATTAGCTGGCAACTTTGGGGATATGCAATTATCTACATTTTCTTCAATCTACATGGATTGAACTTCTACTTCTGGATATCATTCATCCTTGCGATGTTGATCCTGTTAATCGGCACAAAACTTCAACATGTGATCACAAAACTCGCCTTGGATAATGCAACTACGGATGCAGCTGCAAGGAATAAATTAAAGCCCCATGATGAGCTTTTTTGGTTTGGTAAACCTCAACTTTTTTTGTGTTTCATTCATATCATTTCATTTCAGAATGCTTTTGAAATGGCAGCATTTGTCTAGTCTTTGTTGGAAATCAAGGCACCTACTTGTTTCATGAAGAATAGTGCATTTGTTTTCACACGTTTGATTTCTGGGGTATTAGTTCAATTCTAGTGCAGCTATGGCATCCTTCCCCTTTATGCCATTGTCACATAGATGGGCTCCCACTACAAGAAGGTCTTGATTAGAGAGGAGATAAGAGAATCCCTCCATGGTTGGCGAAAGCGAGTGAAGGAGAAAGCAAAGCGTGAATCCTTACATCCATCTTCAACATCTGCAAAATTAGAAAATGCTTTGAAGTTTGGTAATAGGGATAGAGATGAAAGTGGTATTGAAATCAACTGCATATTCTCTTTCATAAAGCCCCCAGAATGTGATGGAGAGATGTAGAAACCTACCAAGAGAGATATCCATAACTTGCCAAACAGAGAACACGGGGGAGGATTCTATTCATGAGGAAGTTCAGTAAGAAGAAGATTTGGGCTCACATTCTTCTGTATATTCTTGTACTGCAAAAAACAATGCATTTCCATTTGAAGCAAGTGTAATGGATGGTGACGACACTGATGAGGATTCAACAGACAAGCATCTACTTTGCTATGGTTCATCAAACAATGGATTGGCATTTGAATTGGGTATTTTGGATGATGATAACATTGATGAGCAGCATCTTCTCGACCCCTCTGAAATTCGCTAATTTTCTCTAACCTTGAATATGCCAAGCCCCTTCTCTTGCACAATGGCCAAAGGGCAGCGTTGAAACATAGCAAATGGAAATGTGCAGGTGTGATGCTGAAGTCCACAGCCATTGCTGAATTCCTCCTCTTGTGTGGCACTAAAGTTTGTAGATGAGGGTTTCAAAAACTCAAGCAAACACTATTGGTGTAATTTAAACACTTCAACATGCAGTCCCATGCAAATGCTTTAGTCCCACATTGGCTGGGCAGGGGTCATTTTTGATATTTAAAACTAACAACACACCCATTCATAGTGTCAAAGCCTCAAAGGCTTTTGACACAAGGTGTCGGTTGGGTACCAAGGCAGACCCCATGCATTCGGGCACATTTCCCAATGCAACCAAGGAGGCTAAGTGGCGACCAGGTAGACCCCACCCATGCAGGGATAGTTCCCGAGGCAAATTTTGCAAAGAACGGACAGGTTAAAGATCATGCAGGTTCAGAGAAGATCGACGGTGCGTGCGATTTCGTGGAGTGAAGGTGCACGCCAGTTAAGCATCGCGAAATGGTGAAAGATTAATGAGTGAGCAAGCTCCATGAAGATCAACAGTGCGCATGATTTTGCAAGGCAAAGATGCACACCCATTACCCTTCACAAAATGGTGAAAGGTGACGTGGCAGGTCAATCTCGCGGGTCCCGTTGACATGGTGAGTGAGGTGGTGGTGACATGGCAGACAAGTGGTAGTCCAGTGGCAGTCCAGTGGCGGTGATGAGGTGGACAAATGGTGAAAGATGAGGTGTCATCCCAGGTGGCACCCAGTGGACCCCATCAACGAATCACAAGCTGCCACGTGGCAGGGCGTCAGGAGTTAAAAATAGATTGAAAAATCAAAATTAAATATATAGTGCATACTATAATGTAAAATGCAAAAAATTAAATGATGGTCTGTATTCCAAGTTTAATTCGCCTGAGAGGTTATTTTTGCTTGAAATAGCAAGTATTATATATCACCAGAAAGCTCTCAATATGAGGAATGCAGGTGTGGAATTAGTTTCAGTAGATCTGATGTTTTTTGAGAGAAGTTTCCACGCGAAGGAGAAAGGAAAATATTCGGTTAGGGAAAGAAGATAATTGGCAGTGTGTTATGCAAATCTGATCTTTTTCCCTCCTCTTCTTATTCCCATTTCTTCTCAATTGTAAGGGTTCCAGAATTTTGGAGGAAGTGCTCTAGATTTCATGGCTTCTAGTTCTGAATTTCTTGACCCAAGTTTGTAAATTCTATGGATCTTTTCAGGGTATAGAGGTTACATTGCAGTATTGTTGATGGTTTTTCTAGTTGCAGGTCTTACTTGTGTCAGGCATGAGTAAATTCCAAACAATATTGTCTCTAGGCATGTATTTCATTGTTATAAATTGAATCCTCAAGGAGGATGGGATTTGTCAATTTCAAGGAGATTGTGTGATTCTTTGTAGGTATCCTTCAATGAAGGTTTTAAATTCTGTAATCGGTCATGAATAAATGGAATATGTGTCCCAGATCTGATAATTTTGTGATTGAATCAAGTAATGCATTAGTATAAGGTGTTGATGCAGGAATATTGTTTAAGGAAAACAAATTTGTAGCTAGGATACACATTTATAGTTCTGTGTGTGACTCTGTTTCCCAATGAACAAGGCACTGGTCTTTGAAAGATTTGGGGATAGTTTCAGATTTACAAATTTAAAGAAAAATCTATTTCCCTCTATGTTTAGGGGTTTGTGTTCTATTCATTTCAAGCTCTGTTTCATCCATTATTTGTACAAGATCTAGCCAATCTATATGTGTTTTCTAATTTGTTGAACTTGTGGAATGATCTATCTGCTTATTGTTGATGCAGTCATATGTCTATAACTGTTGTATTTAATGCATCAAAAGGGTGTCCCCCCTAGGTCTAGTAGAACCTGAAGTGCAGGAGGATCAATTAGGGTCCTATGTTATGTTGTCCAAGTCTTGATGTGTTCTATAGAGTGAAATTGGCCATTTCATAAAAGGATTGCAGGTGAACTTGGGTTAATCAGTTTTGATGAACAACAAAAATGGCGACTCTACTGGGGAAGGTAAATAGAAATTGCATAATTTCATCCAGTTAGTCAGTCCATTGAGAATGCACAGAGTTGAAAATGTCTTTTATGGTTGAGGGATTTAGTATTATGTTCTAAGGTTGTAATGGTATTGTCTTCTATCAAAGAAAATTTCTTGTGAAGAATTGAAAATATACATTGTTGAGAGTTGTAAGAAGTCCTTGCAGTTGTTTATAAATTCTTCCCAATGTCATGATCGGGTGGTGACTCTAGTCTCTGTACCGGTGCTTGCAGGAAGTTTGTACTCCAATATTTTCACAAGATTAGTAGATAATCTGATGATTCATATTAAGATGCAGATGATTAAATTAGTTGTATGCTCAAACATGGTGATTTCATCATAAAAGCTTGAGAAGAAAAGGTACAGTATAAGGATACACAGATTTGGTGTTGTTTTTCCCAGCGCTATATGTTTGTGGCCTGGAGTGAATTGGTTGCAGCGAGATTGAAGGAGAAAATAGAGAATTAAATTTGTGTTGAATGGCATTCTGTTGTTCAAAAATGTCCTCTATGCAAGAGGTGGCGACTCTGAGGTAAATGACCATGCTAAAAGTAAAAGTTAATCTTCAGATCTACAAGAGTTTACAACTACAATTATCGAGATACAGTCAGATATTTCAATACATTAAACGTATTTTGGGGTATCTGAAAAGAGAAAAATAGTTTCCCTATCTAGTGTTTTCCACTTTGTTGAAAGGGAAGAAGATAAAAAAAATATTTGCATATTCAAAGTGTTGTTAAGTTTCAAAATCTTATATGTTTTCCTATGATATGCAAGTATCCATGAGTTTTATGTCAAAAAGTGAAGAAGATAAATCTGTAGCTTGACATATTTGTAAGTTGTTGAATTTTTGGTGGGGTTGTGTATGAAGTTTGAGAAGTCATAATGTGCAGTCAATTATTTCAGCCCCAATCTTATTCACATATAGCCATGCCTAGTGAAATCTCACAACCATGTATTAAGAAAAGTTCCAGTATGAAGTACTATGCTGCTCTAAATTTCAAAGATATTTTGGGTTATCCAAATTTTATACCCAAAAAAATTAGAAAGTATTTGTCAATATTCAGTGGGAAGAAATTAGAATCAACATGTCAACATTTGAAAAGATTTTTAGATTTGATGGGAGAGTTTGAAATTTGTCAAGACGATGTATGTATGAAGTTATTTGTCCAGTCATTGAAAGAGGATGCAAGGGATTGGTTCTCTTTCTTGCCAGCAAATTGTATTTCCTCGTGGGAAGAATTAATTTCAGACTTCATAGACCAATTCGCTGAAAAGGTGAGTGATTATGATTTGCTGAAAGAATTTACATACATACAAATCAGGGAAGATGAATTGGTACCAACATTTAATATCAGGTTTTCACAAACATTGGCTAAAATTTATAGTAACTATAAGTTTGATGATAAAGTATGTTTGGAAATTTATATGAGTGCTTTTGGCAAGAAGATGGGTTTCTTATTGAGAAACAAAGAACCCAAAACTCTGCATGAAGCTTTTAACATAGCTAAGGACATTGAAAATAACTTAAAATTTAGGATATCAAAGAGATCTGTGTTTGCTGTTGTTTCTTGTCAAAGCACATTCAATGGTGAAATACCATGTGAAGCTGAGCAAAACATTCCTTGTCAAAACATGTCAGGCCTTGCTATACCAAATAGTTTTGCTAATATATGTGATTCAAATTTAAATGAGAGTCAAGAATCTTTGTTGTCAATGCCGGTTGTCTCTTACAATAGTGATGGAATAATCAGTGGCAAATTTTGTGACAATGCTGATACAGGGATAGATATATACAAAGGATATGTACCATTTGATTTATATGTCGGTTATGTTAACTATGTGGCTGAAAATTATCAAGTAAATCTTGCATCCCCTAAGGATAATGATAATGAAAATAATGATGGTGATGACCATCGATCTTTACATGCTGCTGATGTATTTGATGTTAAAGTACCAAATACTGAGGGATCACCAAATGTTGTTGATTATGCAAGTGAGGATGTGCAATATGATGTAAATTAGATTTTGATTAAGTCTGATAAAACTGAAAATGAAATTGTGGATGATGTTGATAGTGTTTATGCAAGTATACCCAATGATGAATGTGTTTCAAAATGGAGTGGTGCTACTGATTACGAGGACACTGAGTTCAAATTTCAGCACCTTGAAGGTATACAAATGAACAATGAAGATCAATTTCAGAATGAGAATGATCTTGGCACAAGTTTTTCATCTTCTTATGATCATCAAATGAATACCAGTTATGTAGCTGAGGATACTGATGAGAATTCTTATTATTCATCTTGTGAAGATGATATAAGAGGAGACCAAGTTATATATCTCAGTCATGAATCTAAAAATGAAAGTATTTTTGAAGATAAAAATATATGTGATGGTGGGGATAATGTTTTATTTTCAGATTTAAATGAACCCATATTTGAATGTTTTCAAATTTTGACATACCATGAAGAGGATGTGAATGTTTATAGTATGCTTGAACTGGATATGGAGTTCTTTACTTTTGGTATAAATGTTCATGGTGCTGACCTCATTGATGAAAATGCTAAAGTTTCCCCTTGTGTTGAACAAGTTTGTTATGCTGATAAAGTTCCAAACAACAGTAACATGTGTTGTAAAAATTTACTTCATAATGAAGATAAGAGGCATGGGTTGTGTGATGATTACTTCAGACCACAAATGGAAGTTTTTCAGGTGGATGTAAGTCTAAGTGAGAAAGACTTAGCTGAGGATTTGCTTCAGCCAGAGGTATGCATTCTTTTCCATGAATGGGATATTGAGGATGCAAATGTATTGAGTTTGATAAACAAGGATAATATAAAGTGTGATCAACATTGTGAAGTATCACATCTGGATCAAAATATTTATGTTCCTTGTTTGTATCAGTTGGTTGTTAATGTCCCTTATTCTATGAATGTAAATGATAACAAGGTGAGTGCTGATGAGAACTACAATATTGAGAATGAATGTTTTATTTTTGAAATTCAGCATGATGATGCCCTTGCAAATGATAGAGTTGATTGGGATAGTGAAATGTATGGCAGCTTGTAGGAAGGCCTCTATAGTGATTTGTCTCATGATTTTACTTTTGTTGAAGTAGTGTGTGATTATAAAGTTCAAAATTAGGCAAAAGGTGTGCACACCAGCTTTTACAATAATGAGATGAAAGAGGTTGATTATAAGGATTATGCTCAGTTGTTGTTATGAGGTGCCTTTGTTTGGATCATGATATCAAGTGATGAGAATCAGATTTTTGACAGAGGTAAATGCTAAAATTGTTTGGAGCAGTTTATAATTAGTTATAAGTATGTTTGTATATTTTGTACAGTTGCTTTTCTTTCAGTTGTGTGGTTTTCAATAAAGTGCCTTGTTGTTTGGGTAGAATAAGGAGCCCTTTGTTTTTGAGAAGAGGAGTGTTTTCCATTTTTGGGTGGATTGGTCTACCATAGATTCTGAATTCTTGTGTTGATCTTGCAAACAAAACATCCCCTATCAGAGCCACTATTGGGACTCATTAAATTTGAGTGAATTTGAGAGGCCCATTTAAAAATTTTGCTCTACATTTCCAAATGATCATAAAATGAGTCAGTTTGAATGGCCTAGTTAGAGAGAGGGTAAAATGGAGCCAATTGATTTTCAAAGGGTAAGGCTTGGGAAATGTGACCTACACCTTTAATTTAGCTAATGAAGTGTTGTGCAACTTTCAGTTTTCAGTTTGGATCAATTTATCAGGTATCCATTTCAAGGGGTGAGCCGAAAGTGCATTTTAGGTGCAAATGCAAATTTTACCAAGTAGCCTACTTTGAGTGCTTATATCTTTTGCCCCGTTGCTCATCATGGTGAAATTAAAAGTGCACTGAATTCTATACATAAATCTGAGTCAGCATGCAAAATTTCAAGTCTTTATGAATCCATTTACAGAGTTTAGCAAGCTCAATCCATTTGCAGTTTGTGTTGTTTGACAAGTCCCTGTTTCGACAACTAGTCAGAGCTTCGCTTTGCATGTTTGTAAAACTTGCCCCGGTGACTGTAATGTCAGAATGTTTATTCTAGGCTATTGCTGGTATAAATGACAAGCTATGTTTCCATTTTCAAGCTCCTGCCAATCCGTTTGATCGGTTTTCAAAATGGTTTCTTGAGCCATCTTTTTTAGTGTTTCATACTTTCATTGCTATATCAGTTAAAGTGGCTATTTTCATGAGCACACCATTTGCACCCAGTCAGCCTTTTGGTTGAAGTAAGAATTCTAAGTTTTGATATGTACTTCAAGGTACCCATGCCTCAGATTTGAAGGTCTACGAAGATTGTTTGATATTTTTAAGAAAGGCATCATGAGTTGCATGCGCATTGACTTCATCAGGTCCGCAGTGTCGACAAAGCCAGTTGGTCATCTTTGACCATTAATATTTCTTCACTCGGGATTTGTCTTGAGAAAGAATTTGGTAGAGTTCATGTTTGTATATCAGAGTACACGCCTATCAGTTTGCAAGCTCCAGAAAGGTGTTTTGACCAGTTTGAAAATTACGTCTTTGCGATTAAATGCGAAAATGTGGCACAAGCGCCTGAAAGTTGCAAAACTCAGTTTGATGATCCGAAAATGGCGTTGATCGATTCCAAAGGTATGTTTATGGTTTGTGAGGCATTTCAAAAGTCATTTGCATGAAAACAATTTTTTTTTAGTCAGACCCACTTTGGGGCCCAACCTGGTTCATGCTCGTGCATTGATTTTGTTGGCAAATTGATTTAATAAGAGATGATTTTGTTTCATTATGTGGGCATTATCTGGCCACTTTGGGGATATGCAATTATCTGTATTTTCTTCATTCTACATGGATTTAACTTCTACTTCTGGATATCATTCATCCTTGCGATGTTGATCCTGTTCGTTGGCACAAAACTTCAACATGCGATCGCAAAAATCGCCTTGGATAATGCAGCTATGGATGCAGCTGCAGGGAATCAATTAAAGCCCCATGATGAGCTTTTCTGGTTTGGTAAACCTCAACTTTTTTTGTGATTTATTTAGTTCATTTCATTTCAGAATGCTTTTGAAATGGTAGCATTTGTTTGGTCTTGGTGGAAAATCAAGGCACCTACTTGTTTCATGAAGAATAGTGCATTTGTTTTCACACGTCTGATTTCTGGGGTATTAGTTCAATTCTAGTGTAGCTATGGCATCCTTCCCCTTTATGCCATTGTCACACAGATGGGCTCCTGCTACAAGAAGGCCTTGATTAGAGAGGAGATGAGAGAATCCCTCCATGCTTGGTGAAAGCGAGTGAAGGAGAAAGCAAAGCATGAATCCTTACATCCATCTTCATCATCTGCAAAATTAGAAAATGCTTTGAAGTCTGGTAATAGGGACATAGATGAAAGTGGTATTGAAATCAACTGCATATTCTCTTTCACAGAGCCCACAGAATGTGACGGAGAGATGTAGAAGCCTACTAAGAGAGATATCCATAACTTGCCAAACAGAGAACATGAGGGAGGATTCTATTCATGAGGAAGTTCAGCAAGAAGAAGATTTGGGCTCACATTCTTTTGTATATTCTTGTACTGCAGAAAACAATGCATTGCCATTTGAAGCAATTGTAATGGATGGTGACGACACTGATGAGGATTCAACAGACAAGCATCTACTTTGCTCTGGTTCATCAAACAATGGATTGGTATTTGAATTGGGTGTTTTGGATGATGATAACATTGATGAGCAACATCTTCTCAACCCCTCTGAAATTCTGTAAGTTTCTCTAACCTTAAATATGCCAAGCCCCTTCTCCTGCGCAATGGCCAAAGGGCAGCATTGAAACATAGCAAATGACAATGTGCAGGTGTGATGCCGTAGTCCACGGCCATTGCTAAAGTCCTCCTCCCGTGTGGCGTTAAATTCTTTAGATGAGGGTTTTAAAAACTCAAGCAAACACTATTGGTGCCATTGAAACACTTCAACATGCAATCCCAGGCTGATGCTTTAGTCCCACATTAGCTGAGCGGGGGTCATTTTTTATATTTAAAACTAACAACACACCCATTCATAGTGTCAAAGCCTCAAAGGATTTTGACACAAGGTGCCGGTTGGGTGCCACGGCAGACCCCACACATGTGGGCATGTTTTTCGAGGCGACCAAGGAGGCTAAGTGGCGACCAGGATAACCCCACCCACGTAGGCATGGTTCCTGAGGCAAATTTTGTAGAGAACGGATGAGTTAAAGATAGTGCAGGTTTAGAGAAGATCGACAGTGCGCGCTATTTTGCGGAGTGAAGGTGCACGTCAATTAAGCATCGCGAAATGGTGAAAGATTAATGAGTGAGCAAGTTCCATGAAGATGAATGGTGTGCGTGATTTCACGAGGCAAAGATGCATGCTCATTACCCTTCACGAAATGGTGATAGGTGACGTGGAAGGTCCAAGTCGAGGTCCATCTTGCAGGTCTCATTGACATGGCGAGTGAGGTGGCAGTGACATGGCCGAGAAGTGGCAGTCCAGTGGCAGTGATGAGGTAGACAAATGGTGAAAGATGAGGTGTCATCCCAGGTGGCACCCTGTGGACCCCATCAGCAAATCACATGCTGCCACATGGCAGGGCATCAGGAGTTAAAAATGGATTGAAAAATCAAAATCAAATATATAGTGCAGACTATAATGTAAAATGCAAAAATTTAAATGATGATCTGCATTTTGAGTTTAATTCACCTGAGAGGTAATTTTTGTCCCAAATAGTAAGTATTATATATCACCGAAAAGCTCTCGGAATGAGAAATGCAACTAAGGAATCAGTTTCAGCAGATATTAGATATTTTGAGAGAAGTTTCCATAGGAAGGAGAAAGGAAAATATTCGGTTAGGGAAAGAAGACACTTGGCAGTGTGTTATGCAAATCTGATCTTTTTTACTCCTCTTCTTACTCCCATTTCTTCTCAATTGTAAGGGTTCCATAATTTTGGAGGAAGTGCTTCAGATTTCATGGCTTTGAGTTCTAAATTTCTTGACCCAAGTTTGTAAATTCTATGGATCTTTTCAGGGTATAGAGGTTACAATGTAGTATTGTAGATGGTTTTTCTAGTTGCAGGTCTTACTTGTGTCAGGCATGAGTAAATTCCACACAATATTGTCTGTAGGCATGTATTTCATTGTTATAAATTGAATCCTCAAGGAGGATGGAATTTGTCAATTTCAAGGAGATTGTGTGATTGTTTGTAGGTATCCTTCAATGAAGGTTTTAAATTCTGTAATCGGTCATGAATAAATGGAATATGTGTCCCATATCTGATAATTTTGTGAATGAATCAAGTAATGCATTAGTATAAGGTATTTATGCAGGAATATTGTTTAAGGAAAACAAATTTGTAGCTAGGATACACATTTACAGTTCTATGTGTGACTCTGTTTCCCAATGAACAAGGCACTGGTCTTTGAAAGATTTGGGGATAGTTTCAGATTTACAAATTTAAAGAAAAATCTATTTCCCTTTATTTTTAGGGGTTTGTGTTCTATTCATTCCAAGCTCCATTTCATCCATTATTTGTACAAGATCTAGCCAATCTGTATGTGTTTTCTAATTTGTTGAGCTTGTGGAATGATCTATTTGCTTATTGTTGATGCAGTCATATGTCTGTAACTGTGGTATTTAATGCATCAAAAGGGTGTCCCCCCCTAGGTCTAGTAGAACCTGAAGTGCGGGAGGATCAATTAGGGTCCTATGTTATGTTGTCCAAGTCCTGATGTGTTCTATAGAGTGAAATTGGCCATTTCATAGAAGGATTGCAGGTGATCTTGGGTTAATCAGTTTTGATGAACAACACATTGTTATTACGAGAAGCAAAGCAAAGGTTACCTTTCCAGGTATAAAAAAAGACCCAACATCTGCTTCACAACAATACAATTTAGTAGAGCAATTACAAAAAATACCTGCTCAAATATCAATTTTGGAACTTCTTAAAGTTTCACCTATGTATAGAGAAATTTTGGAGAAAGCTTTAGTGGAAACAACAGTTTCAAAAGACTTGGATATAGATCAGTTCCAAAACATGGTAGGACACCTTATAGCTCCTCATTGCTTATCATTTTCTGAAAATGATGACACATCCTTACAACATCCTCACAATGCTCCCTTACATGTTGAAGTCACCATTAATAAAACTCGTGTCAAATGTATACTCATAGATGGTGGAGCCAGCTTAAATATTTGTGCATTAAGTTTGATAAAAGCTTTGGGATATTCAGAAAATGCAATGGACCTAAAGAAGAAAATAACCATTAAGGCTTATGATGAAGTAGAACATTCTTCTAAAGGAACTGTTGTGTTACCAATCAAAATAGGACCCGTGGAAAGGAATACATTGTGTCAGGTTTTAGATTTGAACCTCTCTTACAACATTCTTCTAGGAAGACCATGGATTCACAAAATGCAAGCAATTCCTTCTACATATCATCAATGTGTAAAATTTCCTCATGAAAGACAAGAGATCACTATAATTGCAGATTCTAGTCAATATTGCAATAATTTGAAGCCAACACAAGATACAAGAGTTCCACATAACAGAGAATTAGTATATCCTACCAAATAAATTCAAGAAAAGTTATGGGAAACCTTTATGAAAAAGCTCAAATTAAATGATAAAGGAATGGGAAATTATTCTTTGCATAATTTTCCACTTTCCCCTAAGTCATATGGAAAGCCTACAAAAATTCAATCAAAGACATCAGAAAGATCAAAAGATATGTTTAAAGGAACATTTTTTAGAGCTGGAACTCTTGAAGAAGAAAATGAAGATAAAGACATTCTTGTTTGGTTGTACAAGGATGAAAGTGAAACTATAGCAACAACAACAAAAGTTAATATTCCCATAAAACAATATGGCAAAGGTTATGAAATCATGAAAAAATGGGATATGAAGGAAAAGGACCAATTGGTAAACGACATCAAGGTATTTCAGAACCAATTTGTCCCCACTCACAATCTAAAGAAGATAAATCGGGACTGGGCTATCTAAAGTCAAATCAAAAGCACCATAATTATCAACAATCAAAGTGGAGAAAGAAATCAGTCTCTAAAGAAGAAAATTGGCAAGAAAAGCTACATCAAGCAGCAAAAATAGTAATCAATAAACAGAAGAAGCAAGAAGAACATGATAAGAAAGAAGAAGATATTATCATCAAAGGTAAAGAAGAATCTTGTCAACATGTTCAAGAAATACAAGCAAATGCAGAATCTGAACAAGATATTCGTGAAGAAGTGAAATTAGAGATGGCAGAAATCAAGGAACTTTTTGCACCATGTAACATCCCTGTATGGTATAGTGGAGTAGTCCTAGATCATGGTTCAAAGACATATTCAAATGAGTATGAATGGGGTCCAGATGTCTTATCTAGTACGTCAAGTAAGGAAAACAATGAAGAACAACAACTATTACAGAGGAAGACTTATTTAATGCAAAACAAAAGATGGAGTTAGAAAGAAGACGAGAAGAATTCAGAATTCAGAGAAAAGAGGCATATGCAAAACAACAAAGGAAAGGGAATGACAAAGACAAAGAAGTAACACCACAAGAAGTACAAACAGGGATAGATCAAGCATCTGGAAATATAATATTTTCATCAAAAGAGGAACAAGATGTATCAAGATGTGGCAAAAGCATAGAATAATTAAAAAATAGTCAAGTAGGATTGACTATTAGTCTAGAAGAAGTTGAGTTTGAAAGGAGACAAAATCTAGCAAAAGAATCCTCTTTATCATGTACACAAGTATGTCAACTCCAAAATGCCAATGAGTTCAATCAAGAAGGAATTTGCAGTATTAAAGATGTGTGTGTTGATATAATCCATTCGTTTAAGGGACAAATGTCAGTTGAAGAACCACTTGAGTATGAACCACAAAATACTAATACTGGTTTTGTTAGAAATAATTGGGAGACGCTTGGGAGAGACAATTCTCAAAATCATTTAATCTATGACATTACCTACTCTATGTCAAATTATGATCATTATGTCATGAACTTTGAAGCACATAATGATGATAGTGATTATGATTTACCCCTTCTTAATCTTGAATTAATTGATTGGGATAATTTAGAAAACCCTGAACTAAATGTCTTTTCAAATGATCATGACTTAGTCGTGTACCTTAATGATGTCGAACCCATCACACCTAAGATATCTTCCATTGCAGAATCAAGTAATGTTTCTCATAGTCAGGAGAATGCCAAGCTTTCCAGTCGCAAAATTAAAATAAAACAAGGAAAGAGACCTACTATTGAAAACCATTTCATGGCAACACTAGATCAATCAAAAGGCAAAATAAAGGACATATCTGATGGTGAAAACCTCTTTGAGGTGCCAGAAGGTGGAAAGTTTAACATTCTTCCAGCATATTTTCAGGAGAGATCTGCTATCCTGATAGAACCCACAAAAGAAGTAAACATTGGTACATCAAAGGATCCTAAAATACTTCATTATGCTGCCTCATTTTCAAATGAAGAGAGGAAAGAATACATGGAATTATTTAAACAAAGACTAATAAATTTTGCTTGGTCCTATGCAGACATGCCAGGACTTAATCTAGATCTTATCATGCATCATCTTAATGTGGATTTAAAAGCAAAACCAGTTAAGAAAAAGATAAGAAAGATGCATCCACACATCGCTCTTCTTGTAAAAACCGAGCTGAAGAAACTATTAGATGTGGATTTTATAAGACCTGTTGCTTATCCAGAATGGGTTTCAAGTATTGTACTAGTGTCAAAGCTAGATAAAATCATAAGAGTTTGTACAGATTTCAGAGATCTAAATAAAGCATGTCCAAAAGATGATTTCCCGCTAACAAACATTGATATAATTGTGGACTTATCAACATGGCATGAGATGTTTTCATTAATGGATGGCTTCTTAGGATATAATCAAATAAGAATTGCACCTAAAGCTCAAGAAAAGGTAGCTTTCACCTGTGCATGGGGAACTTATTGTTGGAATGTTATGCCATTTGGTCTTAAGAATGTAGGAGAGACTTATCAAAGGGCTATGACAACAATTTTCCATGAAATGATGTATACATTTATGGAAGATTATGTAGATCATATACTTACAAAATCTCATACAAGACAAGAACATTTGAACATCTTAAGAAAGATTTTTGATAGGATAGAAAGATATCAATTGAGATTAAATCCAAAGAAATGTGCATTTGGGGTAACCTCTGGAAAACTTCTTGGGTACATTATATCAGCTTGTGGAATTGAAGTAGATCTTGAAAAGGTCAAAGTTATCATGGAGATGGAGTCACCTAGGAACATAAGTCAATTGCGATCTTTACAAAGACAATTGCAATCAATCAGGAGATTTGTCTCGCAGTTAGCAGATAGATGTCTTCCATTCACCCATCTTCTACATAAGAATATTCCATTCAAATGGGATAAAAAATGTGAAGAATATTTTTTGCAAATAAAAGAATATCTTGAGTCCTCCAGTACTGGTATCACCAACCAAAGGGAAACCATTGTTGCTCTATATCTTAGCAACAAATGTATCATTAGGAGCTCTCCTAACTCAACATGATGAAGAAGGAAAAGAAAGAGAAGTGTATTATATCAGTAGAATGCTTGTTGACTATGAATTAAATTATTCCTCTATAGAGAAGACATGTCTAGCAGTTGTATTTGCAACTTGGAAGATGCGACATTATATGTTGATTCATTCTATGGAACTAATAGCAAAGATAGATCCACTCAAATATTTGTTGAGCAAGTCAACCTTGACAGGAAGACTAGCCAAATGGGTTATGATACTAAGTGAATGTTGGTAAATGCACACTCCAATGAGAAATTTTAGGTGATTGAAGGTTTTGTCATTGATGGCAAACTTTCAATCATGTGATACCAGCAAGATAGGATACCGGCACTGGCAACGACAAACTCTACACCGACACACAGAACATCGGTAGTGAAAGGAAGGATACCGACACCCTGGCCGACATGAATTTTGTTTATAATGTATTTTGTAATTAATTGTAAAATCATTGTAAGACGACATGGCAAGTTGTAATATGACTCATATATGTATGAGATCATTTTGTAATAGAAAAGATGTGTGATAGGATGCGAGATAAGAAGACCTAATATGAAAATTATAGGTTAAGGGTTTATGTATGGAGCAAAGCTTAAACTGGTACTGGATCTGGCATAGCAGATGCTAATCTGAAGCAGTACAAGACATTGGATTAATCTAATCCATTTTGTAAGTCAGTGTGACTTCTTTTGTAATTGAGCAGTGAGCTCTAGGCACTTGGCCTTCCTACATGTGCATGCCCCTATTGTAAGAGTAATATTCCCTTGTTGGCCAGTAAGTGAATATTGTGGGTCACAAATCCCATTGAGGTTTTTCCCACACCGGGTTTCCTCGTTAAAATACTATGTTATGGTGTGCTTCTAATGTGGTTGTTGTTATTCTTGTTTACTGCATTATTTCTTGTTTACTGGTACACAGTTTTAATATGATTTTCATGTTTTAAGTCAAGTAAATTTATTAACTGGTCTGATACTGATTCACCCCCCCCCCCCCCTCTCAGTATCTTTGGGAATCTTAATCCTAACAATTGGTATCAGAGCTTGGTCCTCTATTTTCAGAAGCCTATTAGATTGAGGAAGATCTTGTCACCAATAGAGATGGAAAAATTGAGAGAACAATTGAAAACAACTCTTTCAGACTATGATGCAGAAAAGGTGAAGAATATAAAACTTGAAGATGATTTAAAGGCTGCTCAGTATATCATTCAAGCACTTCAAGAAATTCTTACCATTGCAAGAAATGAGAGAAGAGAACTTTGTGAGAATGATGAAAAGGAAACTCTTAATGATCTGGTAAACAAGCTAAGACAAGAGATTAGTACAACACAGAATGAGATGCAGGATATGACTATGAGATTTTGTAAAGAAATTGAAGATAGAAAGAAGAATGAAGAAGACTTAGTCAGAAGACTAAATGATGCTAGAAATGAAAACACAAGACTCAGTCATGAAAATGATATGTTGAAGATAGATCTAATGCACACACAAAATGACATAACTAAACTCATAAGATAGAAAGGAATCTTGGAAAGTGAACAAACTGCTGCAAATCATCACAAGGAAAAATTCAAGAAAAGTTCAGAAGAACTTGGTGACATGCTGAAGAATCAGAAACCTAATGGTGATACAAATGGCCTTGGCTTTGAAGTTGGTGAAAGCTCCAGTACTGCAAACAATCATGATCATAGCAAACTGGTAAGACAACCTACTACTTACAAGTTTAATGGAAAATGCTTTAACTGTAACAAGTATGGTCATAGAGAAAATCAATGTAGATCTAGAAATTATTAGAACACTAATACACCCACCAGTCAATGTTCTAAATGCAACAAAGTTGGTCATAATTCAGAAAATTGCAGAATGAATGTGAGATGTTATGTTTGTGGAAGATTTGGGCACTTATCTAATCAATGTAGAACGCATACCAGCATAGGATATGGGAAAGCTATTTAAAAGAACAATGTGACTTGTTATGCCTGTAATAAGATTGGACATATTGCTAAATTTTGTAGAAGTAAGGCATCACCGACAAATAACAAAGGTCCTAGTTTGAAAGGTAAAGAAAAAGTTGAAGAGGTAAAGCAAGAATTTTTAAAACAATGGATCAGAAAGTCAGATCAGAATGTTGATGTGATTACTCCTCCATCGGCAGAACAGAGTAACACTCCACCAGTAGGAGACTCTTCATCTAACTGAAGAAAATTATTTTGGGGGTTTAGCAACAAAATTAAATTCATGCTATTATTCCCTCGGTTGATGGTGAGAAGTTGAAATTACTTACTGGCAGATGACTTAAGTTGTGACTTAACTGACAAGCATAAAATGTGGTAGTTGGCAAAAATAACATTATAAAGAAAGTTTTTTGGCTCTTTTTTCATTCACCAAGCATTCAAATCTTCGAGAGCGCAAAAATTCCCGAGTGAAGGTACTCCAAGCAAAGAAGTGAAGCAATCCATCAAAGCATATATCCTTAAGGCAGATTGAGGTATTTATAGCTATGGCATCTTCATCCACTCCTGAATTTATTGTAAACCCTATTGTTGTTAAAGTTGTTAAGCAACCTAGACCCGTTCTTCAGCTAGTTCCCAAAATTGCTAAGAAAGATGATAACATAGGTGCATTCTCTCAAATCCCTAAAGGAGTAGTATATGTTGAAGACCTGATGCAGAGGAAAGAAAAAACTTCTTCCCTATCTGCATATTAAAATATCAATATCCATTTAACTCATTCTTTAAAGGCAAAGTAACAACTTCTTTCAATCATCTCTTCATTAATATCAACTTAATGCAATAACCCATATTCATGGTTCACACTTCAATCTTTAAAGTTCCCAGTCATAGACCTGTATTCTGTCATTCATAACTTTTGACCCGGATATTATTTCAAATATCCCTTTGGTGAAAATGTAGATAACTATACTTCTTAAAATATATCCAAAACTTAGGAGAATCCAATGGTTAGATTAAAAGTTATGGCCTTTGTACCAAGACCCAATACTGTTGTTCCCAAACAAAGCATGTGCATGCCCAGTCCGCCTAGGGCATCAAATATCTTTCACAAAACATAACAAAATGACACCAAAACAATTTCATATGAAATATTTATGAATATAGATTCATAATATGTAATCCATTAAATTTTCCAATTCTTAAATCATGAGATAATGTCAAACCATTGCCTGCAATTCCATTGAAGACCTTTTAAAACTAGTTTTCACCAAAATATTCATAACTTCCACAAATCTAAATAAAAATGACTCAGAAAAAATGGAAATGAAAGATAATTCACATATCTATCCAATGAATCTATTTATAGGTCATAATAATTTCATATGAATCCGTACCATATTCTACAACATGACTGTTCTCAGGAAACCTCAAATCTGCAAACAACAACTTTCACCAAAACTTCCATAATTTCTTCATTTAGAAACATAATCACTCCAAACCAAATGGAAAAGAAATTTATTTCACATATATAACCATTCATTATACATTTACAAAGGTTTCTAGGTCATACATGGTCGTGCAAGACCTGGAACCAACATAAAAACTGGAAAGCCAATCAAAATAGCAATAGTAGAATACACCAAAATGTATCAAAATGTTCTCATTTCTTTCCTTTCTTTTCTTTATGATTTGGAATGACCATAAAATGAATTTTTATAGACTCTTGGTCAGTTTTGACCTTACAACTACATCTCATAACCAACTTTTAACCCCTTTTCAACTTTTGTTGCATTTTTGCAACTTTGCTTGACAACATTTTATTGTCAAGTTGACAACTTTTACATTTTTGAATAAATGACTTCATGGCTTTACAAAACACATCACATGACTCTTAAAATGACAACTAAATGACAATTTTACAATTTTGTTTTCCCTTAGGCATTACATTTGATTTTATTACATTGAATATCATATCCAAACATATGGATTAAAATATCTCTCAGGATCTCCTCCAATATCTTGATGTCTAGGTGCTTCTGCACCAAGACCCTACAATGTATATACATTGTCATATTGATGAACTAGGTGATGATGAAATTAAAAATATGTATGAGACTGTAATCTATGATGAATCCAGAAATGTCAAACCTGAACATAAGATAGTAGAAACCCTAGGTTTCACTGAAATACTTAGTATCCTAGATTTTCCCAAGGATATCATAAGGATTGTGTTAAGTAGAGTACATGGTGAATTCTTCTGGTTAGACTCTATTCATAAAATCACAAAAGAAGCAGTATAAGTTGTAACAGGGTTACCCTCCACCGGCAACAGACCTGACAAAACTAAGAAGGTCTCAAATGACTTAGTGACAAACCTAACTGGTGCAACATTTGATAAGAGATCTCTAAGGGTAAACGATGTGAAGGATGCAAATATCAGATTTACCAGTATGATCTTAGGTTATAAGGCTACACATGCAAATAGGTTAAACTCAGTTTCTAGCCTATGTATTAAGAGTGCCTATGATATGGTAAATGCCTATGATATGGTAAATGATAATGCAAGAATAGACATATGTGAATGGCTCAAAGATGAGTTGATAGACAATTTGGGTAAGATCAAAAGAGACAAAAAGGGGACATTCAAATTTGGAAACTTACTTGTTTATCTGATGCTATACATAACCAAACAAGTACCCGGTATTGGTGCTAAAGATTTTGGATTTGATATACTGGTAGGAAAACAACTATCAGAACTATTAAACAATATGGGAGAGAACATGGAGAAAAACATAAATGAGCATTTTCAAGCATTTAAGGCTCGAATGAAGAACACAGTAAGACTATCACAAGCTATTGTGGATAAGTATCAAAAGGAAATCTATTTTGTGATCAAGAAAGATGAAATTTGGATGGAGGCAGTTATCCCTAGAACCATTTAGGTAACTGAAATGGGCTATGAGATAGATGATAACATCATAGAAACTTATGCAAAAGCCCTCCTTCAAGCTCCTAATGAACCGAAAGAGAAATTAGTTGGTAGTGCAGAAACAATTGAGAGCACTATACAATCAAGGAAAAGAGTTAAGAAGGAATAAGCAACCATTAGAAAAGGAACCCGGTAGGCAAAGGAAATCAAGGAAGATGTGCTAAAACAAACTGGTATAACTGAAAGTGAGTTGGAAGCACTTCAACCAGAAACTCACCTTTCATCGATTGGATCTTCTTCAGAAAGTGAAATACCTGATGTATTCAAGAGAGTTGAGAGGAAAATAAAACCTTCACCGACACCTTCTCCTACACCAAAAAGGACAAGACAGAAGCAACAGACAGTAAGGCCTCCGGCAAAGAAGATGACTCCTAAGAAGAAGGTGAAACAAACTATTTCCCCCATTGACAAACTTCTTAGTGAAATTACAGAGGATGGTAAGCTGAAGAACATCAATAAAATGTACAATACACTATCAGCTGATGATAAGGAAAGTATAGAGAACAGTGTAATTCTACACTTAGATATATACAAGAAATTTTTGATGCAAATTGTTGATGAAATTCCAAATGACTTGTATAGGAGATTAGAAGCTAGAAGATTATCTATTGTTGAACTAGATAAAAAGATTAAAATTGAAAAATTACTAGCAATGCATCCAGTTAACTCACCTGATAAAATAGACAAATTAATCAGTCAGGCTAACCGGACAGTATTCTCTACTGCTCATTGGCATGTAGCATTAATGGCTGGAATGTTGCTATTTACTAAGTTGTCATTAGTTTTATGCCCAAAGTCATTCTATATACTCTATTCGGTTATTACCACTGAAATGTCTAGTCAGTAATTACTAAGGTGTCGGTTACAAAGAAAGGCTAGTCACCGAGATGAGACACACCGAGTTGTCTACCAAGTAAATTTTTATGTCTACTGAGTAGAAAAGAAGGTATACCGAGTCAATCTGAACTGAGTGAAAATGTGTTACCAAATTCAATGAACCTGGACACACATGTGAAACATGTTACAAGATTTGAGAACATGGAACCATTATTACATAGGAAACTGCATTTAAAGATTTTGTATGATTTTGAGGGAGTTTATCCAATGAAATAATTTCTATGTTTATTCATTCGATAAAACATGTTTGTATGATCGATGCATGAATAGATCACCATCTCAGAGATCTATATATACAGAATGATTTGAGTATCTAACAAGAGGGAAAAATGATGAGTTGAATATGAAAATCTTGAGTGAAGATAAGATGTGAAGATTAACATAGATATTCAGAGGTCATCGAGAAGGTCTTTTAGAGAATAGTTTAAGTGACAGAGTATACAGAAGTGGTCACCGAGTTGACTTATCAATTACCAAGGTATGCTATGAGCAAGGTAATTTCATATTGAGCACATAGAGTCTGCTATAACATTTCAGATGTAAAGTTGCAGATATTTTGTAAAAATTTTGATTGAATTATTTTGAGTTAAGTTAGAAACCTTTAACAGGGAAAAGACTAACAAAGTCTATAAATTGTAAAGCCTTTAACTAGGTACAACATTTTGTAAAAGTGTTTGTAAAATCCTTTAGAAAGGTAGATCTAAAGATCTTTGTACTCCTGACAGGGTAAGCTATCAGAAATAGCTAAACATGTAGCTCTAACCGAGCAATCTTGATTATTGTAGTAGTGAAGTTGTGGGTGCCATCCCCACCGTAGTTTTTCTCTCTAACCAATAATTTCTGCCTAACCAAAATCTTTGTGTTATGGAGTGAAATTTGTATGAATTTTATTTATGTGATTATGTTTCAGCATTATATATTATGAGATCAGCAGTATTCAGTTTATGATTAACAGTAAAATTGTTGTTCAAGCAAAGTTTTGAAGTACTGATTCACCCCTCCCCTTTCAGTACATTAGCTTTCCTAGTTGGACCTAACAATTGGTATCAGAGCTCTACTCTTGGTAAAGCGTTTAACAGCCTAAAGAGAAAGATCCTATCAATGGAAGGCTACAAACAATCTCACAGAATTGTGAATCTTCAAGAAGAATTGGATCATGCTAATCAAGTGATTGCAGATATGCAGAGACAAATGCAAAGATCACTGAAAGTCAGAAGAAGGTTGTCTAATGATCCAGAGGACTCACAAGAATTGGTGGAACAAATTGAGACATCATCTGAGAACAACATATCAAAAGAGTCTGAAGAAATGATTGTAGAACTGAGAGAAAAGAACAAAGCATTGAATGAACAACTAAAAGCAATGAAAAGGGAACATGAGTATTTCAGCACACAAATGACTGAAAATCTTGATGCATTGAGAACAGCTAAAGATAATATTTGAAATGTAGAAAGACAAAAACAACAACTAGAGGCAATGGTGTCTGGAAAGAATGATGAAATATCAAGGATGACTGGAGTTCAACATAATCTGTCTGATCAATTGGGTTATGTGTTGGCATTTTTGATGATTTATGCTGTGATTGTCATTGATGGACACACACTTTATTTGAGATCACTTTTTGTAATAAGTTAAAGCTCAACTGGTATTTGTTCCAACTGGTTTGATGTATTATAGTCTTTAGACTATCTGTGTTTTGCAGAAAGTGTTTACCGATCTGAAGCGGTATGAAGACCCCAAGCAGTTCGAGGATCTCAAGTGGTACGAAGGAATGAAGCAGCATAACTCATATTTCCCAGTCTTCATTTTGGAAAACTGGCAACCAGTATTTTGCTTTAACCGATATTTTGTATGAACTAGTAAAACTCTGTGATGAGTTACCAACCGACATTTTGTGA
This sequence comes from Cryptomeria japonica, assembly GCF_030272615.1. Lineage (NCBI taxonomy): Eukaryota > Viridiplantae > Streptophyta > Pinopsida > Cupressales > Cupressaceae > Cryptomeria > Cryptomeria japonica. The sequence goes on along the minus strand of NC_081413.1, from coordinate 718,579,729 downwards.
TGAGTTACCATCCACCGATTGTTTGGCAGTGCTGACACTTTAACGGTGCTTTTTGTGTCATGTTACAAGATATGTCTAGATTCATTGAACCTAGGAAATTATATTGTAATCCTATTGAACCGACATGAAATCAGATTCCTTTATAAGGACATCATGTCTAGGGTTTTAGGAAGTTGCTAGGGTTTAAGGTGGTTGAAGAGTTTTTGTAAGAGAGAACACAGAAGACAAGTTCAGGTCTGTGGAAGAAAGATAGAGTGTGAATGTGTTGAAGACTGAAGTAATGCTGGAATGCATTAAGAATGAGCTATCAAGGATCTAACCAAGAAATCTATGCTATTTCCTAGATCACTCACTTGTTGATTACTCACATCTTCAACAAGTTTGAAGCCCTTAATCGGGTAGGCCCAAAAAGCCTTTTGTAAATCCTCTAGCAAGGTGATTCACATTTGTGGATCTAAAATCCTCTAGCAAGGTAGTCTTTAATCAGACTTATCCCCTAACAGAGATTGAGATTCCTAACAGGATCTGTTCTAGTAAAGAACATTGTATGACCTTAACTGGTCTGACCTTAACCGATCTGGTTCCTATTCTGCAGATAGTTACTGTAGACGTCTAAAACTAGTCAATCCTTGCGGAATCATACTTTAACATTTGCGCATTGCCTTATTTTAGGGTTTTTGCATCGCATTAACATTTCTTCTATGTCACGCACTTGGTTTTTATCATTTGCGAGCATCGAGTCCTTCTTCTGCATTCTTCATTTATCTCGCTCTCGAATTTGGTCTTGTCGACAACAATCTTCAGTCATGATTTTGGTCGATCTTATCATGTCGCATCAATGTGCATGTTCATTTGTCATCATTTTGGACATCGTCAATCCTAATTAGGGTTTTGTCCTCTTTTCAATCTTGTCATCTGGCGATCGATTTGTCATTAATCATTGTCATTTTCAATCTTGTCGACTTGCGATCAATTTGTCATCGATCGTTGTTATTTTCAATCTTGTCGTCTCGCGATCAATTTGTCATCAATCATCGTCTTTCTCAATCATGTCAATTTGGATCAATTTGTCATTGTTCCTCAACGCATTTATCAATCAAATCATTTATCAATTCAAAATCATGATCGAATCAACATCAAATCAATCTTACATCAAGACCTAATTGTCATCCTTGCATTTCTAATTTATCTTCTAGGGTTTCATGATTTATTCATTTAACCTTGTTTGTCATTTTCTCTCCATTTTCTCTTTAGGATAAATGATTTATTTATTTATCCTAAGTCTTCTTGTCACAATTAAACATTTATTTAATTGGCTAATTAATTCCCCCTCTTTTTGTGAATTAATTAATGAATGAAAAATTATTAATTAATTCACCTAATTTTCTAATTTCATCAATTTCTAATTTCCTAATTTCCACATCATTTCTAATTTTCTAATTTCCTAATTTTCTAATTTTCCTAATTCCTAATTTCCACCTATTTTCTAATTTGTCAAATTCAATTTCCACCTAATCAATTCCCTAGTCTCTCCCTATTTTTGTGCTTCGGTGGAAGCATGAATTTCTCATGCGTCATACTGTTGGCATAGCAAGATGTCATAAAGCTTTTAGTCCTCTAACCTTTGCATTGGCAATATGTCATAATTCATCACATAGAAGGTGTCATAACCTTCTTTCTTCAACTCAATTTTGCCATTTTTGAAATCAATTGCCTCTAATATCAATTTCATGCTAATCTTGTCCTCTCTCCAATTTGTTTATAAATTGGATGTGTTTCTTCAATCAAAGGAGCTAGCCGAATCAATCACGCTTCTAGTATCCTTACGCTGTCATCTTGTCTTGTCAATCTTGCTTTCATATTATGCTTATGCACTTGTAGGTGAGATCCACAAAACAAAGCAATTTGAAGGAGAAAGAAGGACAATGGAGCCACATGAAGAAGACATCTGCATTTGGTTTGCTTAGTTTTCAATCTTAAATGTCTTGTTTTCATGTTTTTAGGATTGTTATCATTGCAATTGAGTTTTCGTGATTGAACTAGTCCAATTTGTTACTTGCTTTGATGATTTCCACATTTCCTATCTACATTAATTGGTGAACCCAACGTGAACTAACCCCCTAACCAGGCTTTTGAGTTCTTTTGAGTTGATTTGTAGGTGAAAAACCCAAGAAACAGGGCAATTCAGGGGTTTCTGGGCACTTCTGCGCCTGTGTAGGAGAGTTTTGCGCTAGTGTCAAGCAATCTACACTTGTTTCAAGGACTTCTGCGCCTATTTCAAAGGGATCTACGCCTGTGTTACTACATTCTGTGCCTGTGTAAGACATTCTGCGCCTATGTAAGGCCAGAAACAGAGGTAAAAAGTAGTGTTTTTACTTGCAAATTGCTTTGTTTTGCATTCTGTTTCTGCTTTTTGGTTTTTCTTTGGTACTGATTCTTTGTGTAGCACCTTATCATTATGCATGGAAAAGACAAAAATGAAACTACTAACAAAGTTTATGTAGGTTCGCTAGTCAAAGACTAAACAAATTAAACTTCTGACTTGGTGATTTTGTAGGTTGCCTTATACTCCAACTAAACTTTGTGTTTGTAATTCATAATTAGGAACCTAGTATGATTGCTAAGTAGGATGGAATGAACATGTGTTTGCTTTGTTTGTCAAGTTTGACATTGGAGTAGGAGAGTATGCTCTCATCCTTCTTAGGGTGATCAGAAATCCAGATCTTCGATACCATTCTCATGGCTCGAATTGTTTGTTACCTTTAGAGGGCCTGCCTTCCCGACCATTTGCTTTCTTTTGCAAGAAAGTGACAATCGTGAGAGGGGAATGACCCAAAGTGAGCACAACCAGAGTACCTTGGCATTCTAACTCACTATAAATAAATACCTGATGGGTGAAAGCTTTGAAGGAAGGGTTACATGGGAATTGTAGTTACTTGGGAAGTGATGACCCTTGAACTTTTTCTCATATCAACATCTAAGTAGGGCCTCACAGTCTAAATCATGCTTGCATGACTACATTTTTTTGGTATCTTGGTGGGCTTATTGTCTCAATCATGCTTGCGTGACACCAAGGAGTAACGCTTAACAGAAATCCTTACTAAACACCTTGTATTTAGAGGCCAAAAATCCTTCTAGTTGCTTGAGAAGGACAAGTTCAGATACTTGGAAGAGATACTAAGTTTGCCATGGGGAGATTTCCATGGCGACTGATGCTTGGCTGCCCTGAGAAGTGAGTGTCGTGGAGGGGAGCCCGTGGGGTCAAGCATCTATGTATTCTCCTTGAATCTCATAACGAGTCTACCTCTCAAGTACCTACTATCCTTGCCATCCATAAGAAATGTGTGAATGAGCATGATTGTCTTGAGTCTAAGTTGAAGTATCTTGTCTTCTTTGCTTGTCAAAATATGAGTTGTGTCTCATTTCAAAAACAAGACAAATTGATTCAAAACAAGGTTAAACACAAGAGTATTTCATCCAACAAAGTTCAAAACACCTTCAAACATGGTTGTCAAACATTTTTCAAAATCTTGTCTCAACATTCATGTCACTTAGATTTAGGTTTGCATTTTGCAAAATCATTGTCAAGTACCAAGGTTAGGTTTTCACCTAAGTCATACTCCTTTGCATATCAATAAGGGTCATCCATTTTGCATGTGTCCTCTTGCATTAGAGTAATACCATTTCATAATTCAAACTTAGGTTGGCATTGTCATATATTTGCATTTGCATCCTTGTCCTCATAACATTAGGTCACATTTGCATACCCTAGGTCTCTTCATCAAGCTTAGGTCATTATCATATCGTATTAGGGTCATTTTCATAGTAATTGTCCGTTTGCATATAGTGTCAAAACTAGGTTTTGTCATACTTGAGTAATGCAAATCTTTGATAAACCCTAATTTATTGTTAGGAAGTCTTGACCTTATCAAACTTTTGTCTTTTTGTCATCAATGTCATTTGGTCAAACCTAGCTTAGTATCCAAGCATATAGGGGAGAGATTGTCATTTTGTCCTTTTGTCACTTGGTCCTTTTGTCCTTTGAGGTCTAGACATCATTTCAATTTCCTAAGGGTCTCATTTTTAGAATTGCATTCATGAGTTTGTCAAAATCTTGAAAAACAACAAAAACATTAAGTTGCATTGTCATCCTTTAGGTTGCCTTTGTCAATCCCAAAAATATTGCATTGCATAGTGACATGTCTATTGAAAAAAGGTTCCAAGCACCAATGATGCAACAAAGTTTGACATATCAACTGACAATGCAATTGAATTTTAATCCAAAGCAATCACAATTATATCCAACCCAACAACAAGGCAATATCGATCAAACTTTTTATGATGAAACAAGTCTCCAAATACAAAAACTAGAGGAGAAACTAGCTCAAGAAAATGAGATTTTGGAACAAAGAGTGAAAAATATTGAGAAGAATAGATCACAAATGTCCAAAATGTTTCAAAAATTTCTAGGTCGAAATCCAAAGATTGAGCCAATTGATGTAAGATCTCTTCTTGAACGATCAAACATACCAGCTCTCCTCTCCCAAATAGAGATGATGAAACAATTTCAAGAAAAGAGACAACATCAATTTCAACATTATGTGCCTCCACAACAAGAAAAAGAAGGTGTTTACTATCAATCAGATTTTCAACCATCACAACCAATTGTTCAACAGTTCAAACATTTCCAACAGACACAACCAATGGTCCAACATATACAACCAACACAACCAATGGTCCAATTTCAACAATATGTCCAACCAACTATACAATGTCCACAAATGGTTTAACCAATGGTGGAATATCAATGTCAACAACTTATGTCTAGCAATGCCTCATCCCCTCGCAAGCAAATTGACTCTCCAGTGGCATCTATCCCTACATCTCTAGAAGTTTCCCAAGAACCTTCCATATTGTCCTCATCAAACAATACACCCAAGGATGAAATTACCCAAGGGCTATCCATAATTGATTTCCATGATAATCCAATTCATGATGCACATCCTTGTCATGTTTCAGAAATACAAGACCCAATGCCACCATGCACTTTATTGTCATTACCTGTTTTAGAGGACCCCATTCGAAGTCCCTCTTCCTCATGTTCAAGCATTGATTCCTTGCCAGAATCCATCACAAATGTTCAAAGTACATTTCTGTCATGCCAAACCATTGATCCCTTGTCAGAATCCCCCATGCATATCCACAGTCCAACCTCATGTCAAGAGGATAATTTAGAGCATAAAGAAACACATGTTAAAACAGATCAAGATCAAGATCCCGAAACCTTATCATCCAATCCAATTGTTGACCAGGATCTCATCTTCCTAGAAACTCATGATGATTCCCCTATTCTTGTCCATCCTATCCAAAGTCCTATTGACACTCCATTCCCCAGGCAAGATCAAGATATCTCAGTTCATCCAATCCCAAATGATCCCCTTCCATTTCATGAAAAAAATGTCCTTTCAAATCCCATTGGCATTCCACTTCCTAAGAAAGATCAAGATATCCTTTCCATCCTTTCTGATGATCCCATTAAAAGTCAAGAGAAAAGCACCTTTAAAGAGGATTCCAATGATCTTCCTCCTTGTCAAGATCAAATTATTCCTTTAAATCCTCCACAAGATCCTTTTGTTTCTCCATCTCCTTGTCTTAATGCTCCATATACACTCCAAGATCTCATTCCTTTTGATGATCCCATTATTTCTCCCATTCCATCTCTTGAAGAGCCTGTCATTGAACCACGTCCACAACACAATCCTAGTCCCCCTCATGATCCTAATCCCACTCATGATCCTAATGTGTTAGTGCAAGATGTTCATGAACCCTCGACATGCACAATGGGTTCTTCCACTTTGGTGAAATCCAATCCACTTCAAGATCTCATTATTTCTCTCATATCATATCCACCTCATAATGGACTCGTGTCTTCTTCCCAAAGAAAAGAGTATCCTACAAGTCAAGATATTCATAAAGGAAAAGGAGTAGACCTTCATGAGAAAAAACCCCTCCATATCAAAGAAGATCTTAAGGGTCATGTCTACACAACTCACTCTCAAGACGTTGGTATCCCCCCATCAAAATCAAAACATACACCTTCCCCATCATACCTTCCATCCATCTTAGGTCCTTATATCCCTTAGTCCTCTATGCAAGGTCAGCAAAGGCACACATCCTTGAGTAAATTTCATCAATCCAAAAGAAGTCCATTTCACTCATATCCATCCATGCATTCCTTTCCCCCTCCAAGAAATTTGGATGCCAAGTATAAAAGTCATAAGTCTAAAAATCCACATATATTCAAGGATCAACATGTCCAATCCAATCGACATCTCAAAAAAAAGCAAAATATGATCCATAAAGAAAAGGAAAAGTCTAAAAGGCCACAAAGGACCACTGAGAAAAGTAAAGCACAGTCAAAATATATATGGGTTCCTAAATCCCTTGTGCAAGCAATGCACTACAAGGAACCACAAAAGCATGAAAAATCAAAAACCATGTGGATCCCTAAGCAGCTTCTTGAAGCACAAAAGGAAAAATCCAACTTGGCATCCAAAATTGGTATTCGTCCTTCCAAACCTCTCAAATTTGTTCCTCCATCACCTCCTTCTTCCATTTTGGGTCCTTATGTCCGCAAATCCCTAGCTATTCCTTCATCAAAATCTCCATATCCAAAGCACATCTTTCCTCCATAAATTCATCACCCTTCAAGGTGTGTGCTAATGTCAATCTTGCCAACATTTCTATCCAGTCAAGTCCAATTCTTCCAATACCTTGTCCATTATCCAATGCATATTTTCCATCCTTCCATCCCTTTGATCCAATCCTTTGTATAAATCCTTGCCTTAGTTTCATCTTATTTTCCATGTCCTTATCCTACCAACGTCTTTGAGCATGCTTTTAAAGGTCATGGTCCATTTTTTTCAAGGCTACTATCCAAACAAAAAGATGTTTGAGTCCTTCTTTCATCCCCTATCATGTGTCCATTTTCGACTAAAATGTCAAAATTCAAAAAAAAATTGAAAAAAAAAGAAAAAAAAAAGAAAGAAAAAAGTAAAGCAAAAATAATTCACCCTCTAGTGAAAACTTGGTAAACAGGCACCTTGGGCAAGTACCATGATGAAAACCTGGCAAACAGGTGTCATGCGTAATCTATGAACTTCTTGCACACCACACTTGGAGGCAGGTTTCCTCCTTCATATCCTATTGCCCTTCATTATCCTATCGAACCCCTATCATTACCCTTCATATCCTATTGTCCCTCATGTCCATTTCCTCTTTCCAACTTTGATCTTGACAAGGCTGAGGATCATCATGAGCATCATGCATCTTGTTTGTAGCTTTTAGTCCATCATAGCTTTCGGTCTTTATCCATTTGCTTATTATAACCTTTCATCCATATTCCCTATCTTATTGCAACTTTCTGCCACTATCCTATATCCTATCCTGACCTTCAGTCCATGTCCCTTATCCATTCTTGGTCTTGCTTATCCTATCCATATCTTATCACTATCCATACACTCTTTTACATTCCTTGATCTTGATCTGACATAAGGACGCAAAATTTAAACATGGTTTCAAAAACCTCTTGACATGTCCCTCATGCGATGTCACTGCTTTACATTTTCATATCCAGTCTCTTGTCCCATCACGCCATAGCCCTTTAAAATTGCATCCGCATTGTCTCCATGATAAAAGGCCTTTGTCTTCCCTCTATCCACCATCATTTTAGAAAGCCTATTTATTCACCTGTCATATTCCTTGCCTTGTTAGACACTGGAGGCAAAATCCCTAAAAATCAAATAACGTCCTGAAATAATAAAAAATAAAATAAAATCAAATAATGTCCTGAAAAAATCCAAAAAAATCAAATAATGTTCTGAAAAAAACCAAAAATATCAAATAATGTCCTGAAAAAATGAACAATTTTTTATTCAAAACATTCAAATTCCAAAAAAAATTCCTTTGGAATTTTGCATTTTGTCAATAAATATCCCCTTTGTGCATAGACAGATCGCTGAGCATACATCCAACGACAATCAATCAAACATTGTGCTTTAATGAAATCATGCATAAACAGATGAACTTTTTCAATCAAACCAGACATTCAAACTGATCACAATTGTCTTCTCAATCGAATGTCAGCATCAATATGATTTGTCCTTGTCACTACTATCATGGGTCTTATACAGGGTGTGGTATGCTCAAAACCAGACTGTGTCCTATCTTAGACGGGGTACCGCATGTCCTGAAACCAGACAGCATGATCGTCCTATCAACACTTTCAACTTTTGACAATGAAGATCAAGATGTTTGTTTGACTTGTTGGAATTAGCGAGTCTTATCATTTATTGATTTATTTTTGATCATGTTCCTATGTTGCTCGATGATGTCATTGAGTGATTTAGAGTGACCGGGATGGTTCATGGTCCCCTTTCTTTTTTTCTTTTTTTTGTTGTTGTGATTGCTGTTTGTGGAATATTTGTTACAACATGGGGCAACTATATCATTGGGTGACTGTGATAAGTACATTCGCTTTGTGAACGTTGCACATACCTTGACCCTTGATGTATGCACCCTAGGATGCTTCACTCATTCCTTGTGTGTGATGTGTCTGTCTTTTGCAAAAAGGGTTGCGTTTCAGCTCTGGCCTTCAATGCCATGATGCTATGCATCCGTTTTGCTACATTAAATAAAGGTTCTCACCTACAAAGTGCATTACTAAAAGCAAGTTTTTCTTTGTCTCTAACTGTCCTCTATCTCATTTCTTCTTACTAACATTTCTTCCGTCAGTTCGGATAGTCAGTTCGGTCTAGTGCTCCAATTTCCCTAAACACATATGCTACATCCTGCATTCATTGGTTAGTACATTTGCATTATATCAAACATCACATCGAGCATCATATCAATCATTTTATCCATTTCATATTATAAATGCATCAAAAACACAAAAAAATATATCCATACATGTTCCACAATGGTACATCAATAGTACATACGCCATCCATACATGGAAAATAACTATACGTCATAACACATTGCATCCCATCATATCAATGCATATCATATCATATATCAAAATAATATTGGAGTACAAAATTGGACTGTCTGTCCTAAGTATGGCCTGCAGGCTGACTACATAAATGTCAAACTACATCTGTCTCTGTCCTAAGGAGCACGTGCCTCTATCACTGGGTGCTCCCTTTGTCCTCCTCATCTCTGCCATGTCTCAAGGATGATGTCCCTCCTTCCCCAGGTCCTGGCTATGGTGGTCTCATAGGTCCACTCACCCCCATGTTGCTCACTGACCTCTGAGAGCGTGCCTTGCTCTCTATCCTCAATCATGCCCAATATGATGCTACTCTCTGCTCTAGTGGAACTGCACTCTCATATAGTGTCCTCGAATGGCGTATCTCCTCTCTGGTCTCTACCAACATCTGTGCCATCTCACGTGCACTGGTATCCCTAATTGACCCAATATACTCAGTGACTCTTTGTTCTTCTCGCTGTGCCTGGGCTATTGCTGTATCTTGAGCCACTGTAAGTCTAGCTATCTTCTCTCTGAACTGATCCTACTCTGTCCTCAAGATGGCATTCTATCTCTCTAATGTCACAATGTGATCAAGCTGACTCACTATGGTAGCCCTGCACATCTCCATCTCCTCTATCCTAGCTATCTCCGGCTCTATGGGTATATCCTGCAATGACTCCTGCTCGGCTAAATCTAGCTCATAACCATCATCCCCCTCATCATCTCTATCCTCGTCATCCCCTTCATCCTCATCACCACCCTCATCCTCCTCATCCTCATCATCTCCTTCCTCCTCTCTTGCGAGTGGGAAGTCCTCATGTCTCCTCGGTACCAGAATATCAGGATCTATCAATGGCATTGGCCGTCATTGTGCAAACCATCGCTCATACTCCTCTATCATCCCCACATCCACCACATCTGATCTCCAATCCCATTGTCTCTACTGTAGTTGTGTGAAGTCAACATATGCTATGTGTAGCTAAATCATTCTCCCCCACTGACTCGTCTCTCTGTGAGATCGGGCAAAGTGTGCAGTCCCTCTAGGTATATCCTGCCTCTCTCCAAATTGTCGCCTGGCTCTCTCTGGCAGGTACATCTCAATCACTCTCTGGCGATTCACTGGTCACCCAATCAAGTATCTCTCCTGTCTATAATATGGTAGCTCATCACTATCATCTGACCATCCAGGGCAATCAAGATATGGCCTCCATGTGAACTCTCTCAATCTGTCTAGCTCATGTCGCCAATACAGTATGTATCCAAATAGACCCTATCTCAGTGCTCCCCCATAATAGTACACATATGGTCAGTGTGGTACTACCTGTCTCTTTGCAATCGGTCGACATATGGCTATGTGCTCAAATGCCCATAACTATAGCATTCTGACTCCACAGCTCAAAGTCTGCACAACCTGATATGCTATCTGATGCAACTGAAAATATAGCATAGCAAGTACACATGGTCCCCATGCGTACACTGTCCCCTCTATCACCATCTGCTCTAGCACTCTTCCCCATCCAATAGGGAATCCATGGCCTTGTCTGTCCCCTGCTAGTAGGCATGCTATCACCACTTCTATCACCACATATCATCGATCATACTCTGATGCCATGGTCTCCCAGCCAATCGCCCTCTCTACGATATCCAAATCATCTGCATCACACTCAAATAATCTGCACAAAGCATCTCTCCCTATCACTGGGTCATACTCTATCATCTCTCCATGAATCAGAATGCGGAGGATATGCCATACATCCTCTAGTGTCACAGTCACCTCTCCAGTCACCAGATGGAATGAGGAGGTCTCTGAATGCCATCGCTCTGCCAGTGTAGTGAGTAGTCCTGTGTTTGCCCTAATCTTGGGCATCAATGTGATATAGTATATTCCAAGTCCTGCTAATGTATCTCTGTTTGTGCTCCTAAGTCTATGTCGTAACATGAAACAGTCAGGTCAGTTATCCTGCGTGATCAATGGATACTGTCGACTCTGCATCACAATTGGGGCACACTTTGTCAGTTTTAGGGTTTCCTTCTACGGGCTGCATTTCCTTGTTTCATGTCCAAATCAGGGTGTTTCTAATCTATTTTGATCTATCCTACCCTTATCCCCCTTTGCGGACCCTTCGCATGCTGTTTTTTGACCAAATTTGAGCTCCCAGTACACAACTGCACCTGTGTTGCATCAACTTGCGCCTGTGTACCCTACACAAGTGCAGGATACCCTACACAAGTGCAGGATACGCTCACACAGGCGCAGAAGTCACTTTCTGCATTTTCTGTGGGCCTCGCAATGTCCCACAAGCGATCAAAATTCATAAAATTGACAATATGGGTTTTTGAGATATATATACCGCTACTCCCGCGTCATCCAATCATTTGTAGGTGTGTACACGTTCCCCGAGGTGATCTGCCATTGGAATGTTCGCCATCTCTCTGCAAGTGTCCTTTTCTAGAGCACCAAATCCTCCTCTTTGGCTAGTGCAAATGAGCTCTTTTCACTCTCTTTGTCTCATTTATAGATCTTTTTCAGTGCATAGATGGACGTGCTCTCTCTCCCTCTTATGCTGGTCGCGGTCTTTTGCACCTTCAATTTCTTGTCCTTCGTGCATCCGGTCTCTGATTGTTAGTCTGTTTGCTCCTATCATGTTCTATCATTATTATCGATCAATTGGCCTCTTTTCTGGATGTTTCCAACCAATTCCTCAAGGGGGCATGCATATGTCATTGTCATTGTCTGTAGCATTTTCATTATTGTTCTTTGAAACAACGCTTAGAATCACATTATCTCAAAGAGGGGCAAAATGTAGACGTCTAAAACTGGTCAATGCTTGTGGAATCATAAATTAACATTTGCGCATTGCCTTATTTTAGGGTTTTTGTGTCGCATTAACATTTCTTCTATGTCACGCACTTGGTTTTTATCATTTGCGAGCATCGAGTCCTTCTTCTGCATTCTTCATTTATCTCGCTCTCGAATTTGGTCTTGTCGACAACAATCTTCAGTCATGATTTTGGTCAATCTTATCCTGTCGCATCAATGTGCGTGTTCATTTGTCATCATTTTGGACATCGTCAATCCTAATTAGGGTTTTGTCCTCTTTTCAATCTTGTCATCTGGCGATCGATTTTTCATTAATCGTTGTCATTTTCAATCTTGTCGACTTGCGATCGATTTGTCATCGATCATTGTTATTTTCAATCTTGTCGTCTCGCGATCAATTTGTCATCAATTGTCGTCTTTCTCAATCATGTCAATTTGGATCAATTTGTCATTGTTCCTTGGTGCATTTATCAATCAAATCATTTATCAATTCAAAATCATGATCGAATCGACATCAAATCAATCTTACATCAAGACCTAATTGTCGTCCTTGCATTTCTAATTTATCTTCTAGGGTTTCATGATTTATTCATTTAACCTTGTTTGTCATTTTCTCTCCATTTTCTCTTTAGGATAAATGATTTATTTATTTATCCTAAGTCTTCTTGTCACAATTAAATATTTATTTAATTGGCTAATTAATTCCCCCTCTTTTTGTGAATTAATTAATGAATGAAAAATTATTAATTAATTCACCTAATTTTCTAATTTCATCAATTTCTAATTTCCTAATTTCCACATCATTTCTAATTTTCTAATTTCCTAATTTTCTAATTTTCCTAATTCCTAATTTCCACCTATTTTCTAATTTGTCAAATTCAATTTCCACCTAATCAATTCCTCTCTAGTCTCTCCCTATTTTTGTGCTTCGGTGGAAGCATGAATTTCTCATGCATCATACTGTTGGCATAGCAAGATGTCATAAAGCTTTTAGTCCTCTAACCTTTGCATTGGCAATATGTCATAATTCATGACATAGAAGGTGTCATAACCTTCTTTCTTCAACTCAATTTTGCCATTTTTGAAATCAATTGCCTCTAATATCAATTTCATGCTAATCTTGTCCTCTCTCCAATTTGTTTATAAATTGGATGAGTTTCTTCAATCAAAGGAGCTGGCCGAATCAATCATGCTTCTAGTATCCTTACGCTGTCATCTTGTCTTGTCAATCTTGCTTTCATATTATGCTTATGCACTTGTAGGTGAGATCCACAAAACAAAGCAATTTGAAGGAGAAAGAAGGACAATGGAGCCACATGAAGAAGACATTTGCATTTGGTTTGCTTAGTTTTCAATCTTGAATGTCTTGTTTTCATGTTTTCATTGAATGTTTTTAGGATTGTTATCACTACAATTGAGTTTTCGTGATTGAACTAGTCCAATTTGTTACTTGCTTTGATGATTTCCGCATTTCCTATCTACAGTTACTTGTGAGTTTCATCTCACCGTGGTTTTTCCCATTTGGGTTTCGACATCAAAATCTCTTGTTTTATGGTGTTTGTGCTTCTGTGGGTGAATGCATTATTTGCTATTTGGTTTGCATGTGTGCTAACCGGTTTGTCTGCTAAACTGTTTAACAATTTACTATCTAGTAAATTGTTCAAGTACAATGATTTTTGGCATACTAATTCACCCCCCCCTCTTAGTATTCATCATTATGCACATCATGAAGCAACTCTAATAGAAAATGAGAACCGAACATTGAAACTTGAATTATCAAGATTGACCGATGAACTAGAAGAAGAAAAGAAGTCCAAAGAAACACTGAAAGTTATGAAGCATCAATAATGTTGGATGAGCAACTAAACTTAAGATCACCTAACAAATCTGTCGGACTCAGTTATAAAAGAAATAACTCTACTAAGAAAGGGATCAACACCACTAAGAAAGGAGAATCATCAAAGAAGGCTGGAAACAAAGATAAGATGAAAGACAAGAAGCCTATTTGCAACTATTATGGAAAATAAGGACATACTGCCAACATTTGCCGGATCAGAAAAGGTAAGCAACCGAATGTAACTAGGTCTGATGGTTATTGTTACAATTGCAATAAGTATGGTCACACATCTAAACAATGTAGGAAAAAGTTTGTTAACAATTATCAAAAGGCAAAATTCAAGGGGTTTTGCAAAAATTGCAATAGATATGGACACAATACCGAAAAGTGTTGGTTTAAGCAGAAAAACCATATGTGGTCTCCACACCGAGAAAATACCAAAAGCTATCGAACTCACATAGATTTCAATCATCAATATACTGCAGTACCATGGGATTACAATACAAGGATATGGTGTGAATGTTGTGGAAGATACAGACATATAAGTGCTAACTGGATGATATAGTTTGGAATGAACAACCGGAGATCATGGAGAAATCTTGGAATGGCATGCTTTCATTGTCACAAAGTTGGACACTTGGCTAAAGAATGCAAAGATCAACCTAGAAGAGATACTGAGGAGATAACAAGCAAACTACATAAATTCTGGAAAAAGAAGGAAAATGTGTCAACCAATGAAGAAAGCACCTTACCTACCGAGTTAGGTGCATCTACTTCCAATTAATCAATAAAGGTATGAAGGGACTACATTCTCACAAGGTTAGATTTTAACAGTTCCTATTTAATCATATACTTAATTCCAATATCGGCATAGCTAAGACGCAATAGAAAATTTGAAATATTATCTAGTCTTTTTGATTTACCAGAGAAGTCGGTAAATACATTAAGCCTATCTAGTTGGTAAAAGTGTATAAGGGAGATAGTTAGTTTCATGGAACTGGGTGCATTTAATGCTTAGTATACCTAACTGCACAAAGACCGATAAGGTCAAAAGGATGTATTTGAAGTACTTTGTGCGGTCATTTTTCACTTACCAGTTTTCAAAGAGCAGAGCTAAGCAAATTAAAGGTGATCAAACATTCCCAGAAGCAAATTCAAGGTTTTTCACATAATCTTAAACGCATTTTCAAGCAAGTTAACCGATCAAAATTAGTTGTGAATATTTGCATTGTATTTACTAAGTTGGAAGCATTTTCTGGTTATTTGGAGCCCTAAGCTATTCCATAAGTAGAATTCCAAGTTTGAAATGGCTCCCAAGGTGCAAAAACCAGTTGTAGTTGAGACCATTGAGAAGTCGTCAGTGAAATACACCTTACCTCCCAAAGTGGCATCTGAACCTGATGAGAAAACTGCATTCTCTCTTATTCTAGATAGGGTTCTGTTGATTGAAGATGTCAGATTTTATACTAAGTGTCATGTTGAAGAGCTAGGTCATACTAAAATTAAGGATATGTATGATGAATTGTGCACCGATGGAATCCTGGATAGAAAGTTTGAGCACATCAAAGTTAAGGGATTGACCGAAGCCCTAACCTATCCTTGAGTCTTCAAACCCCAATGGGTCAAATTTGTCTTGAGCAGAGTGCATGATGATTTTATGTGGTTAGAAGATCAACCTTTCAAGATCACCAAGGAGATTATTCATATAATAACCGGATACCCTATATTTGACCATGCCCGAGCACAGAAGATGATTTTACAAAAGGAATTGATAACATTTACTAGAGTTGAGTCTGATTGTAGAGGTCTTAAGTTGAACAATGTAACTGATGCAGAACTTAACTTTTCTATTAGAGTTATTGGTTATTATTTCTTCCAGTTAGCAAGAGAAAATAGTGTAACATGTGTAGCTATAGATTTGGCCTATAAAATTATGAAAAAGGGTATGAAAATTGACTTATGTGAAGTGTTGTTGAAGAATCTTTTTGAAAATCTCAACACAATAAGGAAACCAAAGTAGAATAATATTGCTAACACACTAAAGTTTGGGTCACTCTTAGTGTGTATGTTCTTCTATTTTCAGAAATTCTTTCCTTCAGTCGATAACATTGATTGGGAATTACATCAACCAATCACCCATCAGATAAATGATTTCATCAATCAGCTAGGTGATAATTTCAATGTGATAATGGATGATTACTTTAACAGTTTTCAAAAAAAGATGCATAGCAAGTACAGGATCCCACTGTAGCTAGTGGAAAAGTATAAGGATACCATCTATTTTGAGTTGGATACCGACTATTGTTATGTTAATGCAGTAGAGACCATGACTCAATCTTTACTACCTATGGGTTATGAGATTGATTTTAACATTGCTCAATAGCAGATAGATGCCTTCTTAGCACTTCCAAGGCATTCTACCGAGATCAGGTATGGCACCTATGAAGAGGTAAAAGAAAAAGTAAAAATGAGCATTGTAGTACCTAAGGCTACTAGAAAAGCCACCAAAATGATAAAGGATTTAACTGAAAAGTTTGGAGAAGGTTCTACCTCCACTCCTACCAAGAGTGATCAACTTTCAATCGAGGAAGAATTTGAAGCTCAAGAAGCAGCAATTACACTAAGCACCGAGTTGCCAAAAGGCAAAATTTTGAAAAGGAAGAAACATGATACAACCAAGATATCACCGAACCCACTATTAAAGCAACCGATCACTAGATCATTTGTTGTGTCACTCGGTAAGAGGCAAAAAAATGTTGAAATGCCTAAGGTTACAAAAACTTATAAAAAGACGACCATAAGACTAATTTTGAATAAAGAGTGAAGTGACACAGAGTCTGAAGATGCAAATAAATTTCAGATTGTAAAAAGCACTAAGGAAGATGTACACAATGTTGATAATTTTTGTGCAAATTTACAACAATATGGTGGATTTGGGTCATTTAGATATGTAAAGTATGACTCCAGAATAGAAGAAGAGAAGAGGCAAATAGAAGAGTCAGTAGTGTGTACACTTCTCAAGTTCTGAGTAGTTCCATTGGAAGTAACTGATTTTCTTCCAAAAACATTGTACTCTCATATTGACAATAGATGGAAATATGCTATGGACTTAGAGAAGAAGATTAGAGAAAGCGTTTTGGTACATCTCTTTCTAGATATGTCGGTAGATGATATAAAAGATCATTTGAAAAACTACCAGACAAATTTTCAAGTTAAGCAAAGGGCCTTGAAAATGATGAATGGCCTTTATTTTGAAGTAGAGAATGAAACTAAAGAAAAATGTCAAGAAATATTCAGACTTCAGACTGAAGAACCTCAAGGTGAAGTGGAGATAGTTGACATCACGGAGCAAGATCCTGCTTCAACTATTCAGTTAGATGAGGATTTCATGGATACTGAGGCAGAGGAAGAAGCAATGATGGAAGGGAATGCCTATGCCAAACTGGTATCAAGTGAATCAGTTTTGGAACAAGTTAAGTCCTATCCTCCAGTAACCCAACAAGTTTCAACCGAGAAAGCACAAAACACAGATCAAGGTAAAGAGGATCAAAAGGCTAGACAAGGTGAATCTACCTCTCAGGCCACCAACTAGCAAACTTCCCAAGAACCTTCAAACATTGAAACTATTGCCACTGAGACCCCAAGCAAGGAAACATCGAAGGATACAACAGAGGCTACAAGAACCGACAAAAGTGTTGCCTCCACCGAGCACTTACTGAGGAAGGACAAGCCTCCAAAGCCATTGTCCTCATTCAATTGGTGAAGGCATCATCATCAAAGGAGAAGAAAGCAAAGAAGCATAGTTTCAAGATAGATTTGCCAAAGCCTATTGTGTTGCCGAATGTTGACATTACAAAACTAAAAGGGCAAGCACTGATAGAATTCGGTGAGCTTTGTAAAGCCAAAGCAGAGCATGAAAAATGGATAGCTATACAAAAGACGAACTGAGTACTTCAAAAGGTTAAAGCATTATTGACAGACATGCTACCTAAAGCTACCATAAATAAAGATGCTACCATCCATATGCAACTGGATGAACTACTCACTCAATTGGAAGCATCAATAGTAGAAGCATCAGAATACCTTAGCAAATTAAAATAAAAAGAGCTAACTGCCAAGATGATTGAAGAAGTGCATAAAGCAATTGTTGTAGGTAAAACTAAGCTTATTGGATTCATTGTTGAGTTGTCCCCTCAACTCAAGCATATTCTTTATTTATTTCAGAAGTTATGTACATTCTCATTCTTTATCAAAGATATCAAGAATAAGACCAAAGTCATGGAAAAATAGATTACCGATCTCTCAAATAAATTGACTACCGAGCCATATTCTATCCAGAATTTTTATACAAAGTTACAAACTCTTATGGCTCAACAGTTAGAACTTTGGAATGCAGAGCACAAAATAAGGATGGATATCATGACTCTTCAGACATTATTTATTCCCCATTTAATATCAGTTCAAGAGCAGATCAACCAAGCTACCCAATTGTCCACTCAAGTAGAGGGAAGCACTTTAGATGGTTTGATCTCATTGTCCACTGATATTACAACTCAGAATTCTCTAATGGAAAGTGTCAAGGATGCACTTACCAATGCTCTCAAAGATGCTTGTACAAAGTATAAATCTATTTTTGACCAGTTGCCCCCACCAAATGGTAACTAGTTTCAATGTTTGTCAAAAAGGGGGAGTGTACCGAGTATACAGAGTATCTGAGTGTACAAAGTTAATAATATATATATCGAGTGTACAATTGAAATTGACAGGGGGAGCATAGAACATCAGGAGCATGAAATACAAAGTATAGATCATCAAGTTATACAACATATTGATAAAGGGAGTATGCATTTGAGTATGTATTTGAACAAATGTATATACTGCCATTTCAGTTTGTTTTGTAAAGTATATAGATTTTGTATTATGACTTTGAAAGGAGTTTTGTCAAACATACCAAACTAATGTCAAAAGGGGAGATTATTGCTATTTACTAAGTTGTCATTAGTTTTATGCCCAAAGTCATTCTATATACTCTAGTTGGTTATTACCACCGAAATGTCCAGTTGGTAATTACTAAGGTGTTGGTTACAGAGAAAGGCTAGTCACCGAGATGAGACACACCGAGCTGTCTACTGAGTAAAGTTCTATGTCTATTGAGCAACAAAGAAGGTATACCGAGTCAATCTAAACCGAGTGAAAATGTGTTACCAGATTCAATGAACCTGGACACACATGTGAAACATGTTACAAGATTCGAGAACATGGAATCGTTATTACATAGGAAATTACATTTAAAGATTTTGTATGATTTTGAGGGAGTTTATCCAATGAAATAATATCTATGTTTATTCATTTGATAAAACATGTTTGTATGATCGATGCATAAATAGATCACCATCTTAGAGATGTATATATACAAAATGATTTGAGTATGTAACAAGAGGGAAAAATGATGAGTTGAATATGAAAATGTTGAGTGAAGATAAGATGTGAAGATTAACAAAGATATTTAGAGGTCACCGAGAAGGTCTTTCAGAGAATAGTTTAAGTGACAAAGTATACAGAAATGGTCACCGAGTTGACTTATCAATTACTTAGGTATGCTATGAGCAAGGTAATTTCATATTGAGCACATAGAGTCTGCTATAACATTTCAGATGTAAAGTTGCAGATATTTTGTAAAGATTTTGATTGAATTATTTTGAGTTAAGTTAGAAACCTTTAACAAGGTAAAAGACTCTAACAAAGTCTATAAATTGTAAAGCCTTTAACCAGGTACAACATTTTGTAAAAGTGTTTTTAAAATCCTTTAGCAAGGTAGATCTAAATATTTTTGTACTCTTAACAGGGTAAGCTATCAGAAATAGCTAAACATATAGCTCGAACCGAACAATCTTGATTATTGCAGTAGTGAAGTTGTGGGTGCCATCCCCACCACAGTTTTTCTCTCTAACCAAGAGTTTCTGCGTAACCAAAATCTTTGTGTTATGGAGTGAAATTTGTATGAATGTTATTTCTGTGATTATGTTTCAGCATTATATATTATGAGATCAGTAGTATTCATTTTATGTTTAACAGTAAAATTGTTGTTCAAGAAAAGTTTTGAAGTACTGATTCACCCCTCCCCTCTCAGTACATTAGCTTTCCTAGTTGGACCTAACATGATAGAGTAACTGAAGTATTTGAGGAAACAACTGATGGATGGGATATTTTCTTTATGGAGAAAGAAAAAGAGGAAGAATTACTCAGACCTAAAACTATCAGAGTATATCAAAAGGATAGAGACAAGGGTAAAGGCATGGTAGGTGGACCACCAAGTTTAAAAATAATTGACAATATGCCCCCACCTCCTTCAGATACTCCACCGATAGACACTACTGCAAATCAACTGACCATTGAGAGTATGGAGACTTTGGTAGAAGATACAAACCTTGAATCAGAAATTTTGTATACTGTAAATGTAGATACTCAGGAAGTTAATGTCGTGGTTGACAAAGAGACCATTGAGGATAAGGAGAAAGATGTGACAACTGAGTCACCGACTGTGGAGGTTGAGTTAAACATAGAAAAACCTACAAAGACAGAGCAACTGATAGAGGATACCACTGAGAAACTGGTAGATATAAAAGACAAACCATCTGAAGAACCGGTTAAGCAAAGTTTAGAGGCACAAACTGAGGAACCGGCAACTGAAAGCTCAGAGAAACCATCTGAGACACATTTGGAGAAACCCAAACCGATATAGGTTGAAGCACAGGTACAGAAAAAGATAGTGCCAACTGGCCAAACTGAAAAGCCTAAAACTTTGTTTGTGGAAATGCAAACTCA
Organism: Cryptomeria japonica; assembly: GCF_030272615.1. Taxonomy (NCBI): domain Eukaryota; kingdom Viridiplantae; phylum Streptophyta; class Pinopsida; order Cupressales; family Cupressaceae; genus Cryptomeria; species Cryptomeria japonica. Next base: position 718,559,215 of record NC_081413.1, on the reverse strand, counting down.
GACAGACCTACTAGAGGTTGAACCAAGCAAGGAAATAACTACAACCGGTAGCATGGCTATTGTAAAAACTGTTGGACAAACATTTGGTATAGCTATGATAGAATTCATACCTACTAATGTAATAGAGGTCTTATTAGATTCAATAAAGAAGATCACGGAATGCAATGCACAAGCCTATAAGGCTATTGATGATACTATACCAATTCTTAAATTGATAGCACCAAAGTGCAGTGTTGAGAATAAAGATTCTTTAGGTCAAGTAGACAGATTGTCTAAGTTTATCATCGACTATCTAATAACTGTTGATCAAATAAATGAGGATACATTTAAGGAGAGGATGATAAAAGAAAAAGAGAAATTCTTTGAGGATATTGTAAATAAGAACAAGGAGAAAATGGATGCACTATTACCGGAACTTGGAGAAATAATTCTTGACTTCAAAACACTGTACAGGGATACTTGCAAAACAAATGTCTTAACAAAGGATCTTGACAAGGAGATCAACAAAGCTCAAGAGAAGTTAAATAATATTGCTGACAATTTGATTGGAACATCAGATTCATTTTTGGAATTAGAAAAGAAAATTATAGAGTAGGAAGAGAAAATCAAGAAATTGGAGAAAGACAAACAGGGAATAAAGGATAAGGCAAAGGAATTAAAATGCAGACTTAGTCTAAGACTAGAGTATCTTATTTCCTTGAGAAAATAAATATCTAAGGCTTTGGTTCCCGGACTGAAGACACCAGAAGAGAAAATGCACATACTCACCGGTACAGTGCAAAGAACAAATGAGGCAATAAAAGATTGCAAAACATTCATAAATGACATAAATTTAGTTTTGACAGATATCTTTCAGATTGTAACCCATCGGTTACAAGAATTCAGGCAGGACTCCACTGACAGCGAATGATAACCTTTGTCATTGATGTCAAAGGGGGAGTAGTGGAATGAGAAAAATGGTCAGAAGGAAGGGACTTCATTTGCTCAGGGGGGGCATACAATTTCGGCAGACAATTTTTGGCAGACTATTTTTGGATATCATTTTGGACACTTTTTTCTCATGAGTGTTGCCATCAATGCCAAAAGGGGAGATTGTTGGCAAATGCACACTCCAATGAGAAATTGTAGGTGTTTGAAGGTTTTGTCATTGATCGTAACCTTGCAATCATGTGATACCGACAAGATAGGATACCGACATTGGCAACGACAAACTCTACATCGGCACACAGAACACCAGCAATGAAAGGAAGGATACTGGCACCCTGGCCGATAGAAATTTTGTTTATAATGTATTTTGTAATTAGTTGTAAAATCATTGTAAGCCAACATGGCGAGTTGTAATATGACTCATATATGTATGAGATCATTTTGTAATAGAAAAGATGTGTGATAGGATGCGAGATAAGCAGACCTAATATGCGAATTATAGGTTAAGGGTTTACATATGTAGCAGAGCTTAAATCGGTACTGGATCTGGCATAGCAGATGCTAATCTAAAGCAGTACAAGACATTGGATTAATATAATCCATTTTGTAAGTCAGTGTGACTTCTTTTGTAATTTAGTAGTGAGCTCTAGGCACTTGGCCTTCTTGCATGTGTAGGCCTCTATTGTAAGAGTAATATTCCCTTATTGGCCAGTAAGTGAATATTTTGGGTCACAAATCCCACCGAGGTTTTTCCCACACTTGGTTTCCTTGTTAAAATACTATGTTATGGTGTGCTTCTCATATGGTTGTTGTTATTCTTGTTTACTGCATTATTTCTTTTTTACCAGTACATAGTTTTAATATGCTTTTCATGTTTCAAGTCAAGTAAATTTATTAACCAGTCAGATACTGATTCACCCCCCCCTCTCAGTATCTTTGGGAATCCTAATCCTAACAGTGAATTTGATATAGAGTATGTTGACCGAAAAGCTATCAAGGGACAAATCATCATTGATCAATTGGCTGAAGCACCTTTACAACACGACATGCCTTTGTACATTAAATTTCTTGATGCAGATATTTTAACAATAAGTACAAAATTTAGGGAATTGTACTTTGATGGTTCTTATACACAATATGGATTAGGACCAAAAATATTTTTCATCACACCTCAGGGACACACAATTCTGAAATCATATAGACTGCAGTTTCCATGTACAAACAATATTGCAGAATATGAAGCATTGACTATTGGGCTCAAAATGGCCATTGAATGGAATGTCAAAGAACTACATGTCTATGGTGATTCACAGCTTATCATCAACCAAATAAATGATGATTATCAAACTAAGGATGATAAACTCATGCCATACAAACAACTAGTAGAGGAGTTTAAAGAACACTTTAAGGAAATATCATTCACCCAGATTTCAAGAAATGAGAATAAAGCAACAGATGCAATGGCTACCTACCTATAGTGCCCCTACCCTAGTTGGCTTTGTAAAACCGGTTTGACCTTGGTTGACTTTTTCTATGTGGCATTCTTGGATAGTTGATTTACCATTATGTAATGTTGTAGATTAGATAATATGAATATTGTGCGTACCTATTATTGTTCTTTCGCATCAATTCTTGTGTAAGTTTAATTGTTTCCCTAATTCTTGTTATAAATCTTGAGCTAACGCCTTCATTGAATATATATATGTATGCTTGCGTGACTCATGGTTGTATGAAATTGCAGGTACAGTATCGCCTAGGTGTGAGGTTCGTCTCCATCAGGATTCGCAGGGTTGGATATACCTCTTTCATCCTTAGAATTTGGATTAGGTGGTCGTAAAACCCTCATCTTGCCTTAGCCATGATCAAGTGAGCGTCTTGTGTGGTCCTTCTGTTTCCCTTTTCGTTTGGGTTTGTGTGTCGTGTATTTGGTTGGTTTTCTTGGTTTGTGTGCCTTGCGTGTGGTAAAATGGAGTATTTTATCCTAAGTATTTAGTTTGAATTAATGTGTTCATTTACGCATTAGTAATTGAGGGATTTAAAATATATAGATTTCTTTTATGTGATTAATCATTAATTAAAAAGATTGTTTTATTTATGTTTGTAGCAAGTTTAATTTAATGGTTAATTTTAAAATAACGAATTTAATTAGTTTATGCGTTTTAAAAAAGGGAAAGATTTAAAGTTATTTGAAATAGAAATAATTTAATCTCATTTGCATTTTGGAAAAGAAAGGTTAATTTTACTTATTTAAGAAAATCAATTTTTATTAGAAAAACAAGTTTAATTTATATGTATATTTGATATAGTGTGAAAGATTTTTTTTTTGGATGGAAAAAATTTGGGGATTTTGGGAAAGGAAGAATTTCCATAGCTACAGGTTGGGCTCTCTGTCGGATCTTGCCAGGAATTCGAAGAGAGGTAGGATTCTTTATTTTGTTTCCTTTGTTGAAAGAAAAAAATAAAATAGATAAATAAATAAAAGAATGAAATAAAATTTATGGTTGCTTTCCTTTGAAGAAATTTCTGAATTGAAATGAGGTTTGGGTTTTGAATCTACGTATTTTAGTTTCAAGTGTGGGAATTGGGTGGATTCATTGTTTGGGGAATGATCTCCATTATGCTCAAGATTTGCTTGTTTGGTTTAGTTTTTTCTCATCAAGTATGTGTTTTGGAAAAACAATAATATTCTGGAAAAATCTTCAAAATGGTGTTTATTTTTGAAATTCTGGAAAATATTATAGAGTCTATGAATGAAATAAATTGGGGGTTTTAGTTTATTATTATTTTAGTTTGCTTTTATTTTATTTGGGGCTTCTTGGTGTTTTTTTTTTTTTTTTTTAATAAAAAAAAAATAGTATGTTTATGCTAGTCTTTTGCTATTCTGGAAAATATCCCCATTTTATTCTCAGAAAATTTTTGAGTATTGAAAAAAAAAAAGAAATATATATAAATAAAAAAAGTATATACATTACTGCTGGTCTGTGTACCAGCTAGGGTTTTAGTTTTATTTGTTTTTGAAATATTATTAAAGCTAAAAAAAAAAAGATATATATATATATAAGTGTTGGTCTGTGTACCCAGCAGCTAGGGTTTTAGTTTAATTAATTATTAATTAATAATAATATATATTTATTAATGAAGATTGATATATATATTAATTAATAATTAATTCAAAAATTCGAGCATTATTAAATTATTATTAATATATATTTTATTAATGAAGATTAATATATATATAATAATTAATATTTGATTGGATTATTGTGTATTATTAATTATTAATTGTGTATATTTTATTAATCATGGGTTAATAAATATATATTACTTAATATTTAATTTTGGTATCAGTATTAATGGGAAAGTATCTTTTTGGAAAAAAGATAGAATATTATTTTGATCGGAAAATTGTTGAAGTAAAATATATTTATTAATTGATAATTTTTAAATAATATTTTATCCAGGAACATATTATAGAGAAATTGAAAAGTAAAAATAAAATGAATGAGATATTTATCATTGGATATTTTGAAAACGTAGCTCATTTAGAAAACTTGATCGATATTTAAATGTTTAAATCAACATGAGAAAAGATTGTATTTTCCGGTTATTGCTTGTGCAAGGTTTAATTTTTGCTTTCACTTTTGTTTAAAGTAATGGAAAGTTCCTTGATATGTTTGTTTGGACCCTGTCATCTGGTTGTTTTGTGTTTGACCATAATTGGTCAAGTCCCCAAGTTAGAGTACCGTCAGACAAGAGACCTTTATAGTTCTTTTAATATGCTCAGTTGGATCCATTTCTATGTAGGGATCTTTTAGGATTTATTGACCGAAGTGGTTGTTTGTATATTGTTGTGCTCGCCTAAAAGGGCAGGAATGTAAATGACGCGAACCCTACGTAACTATAACTTAATTAATTACCAGAGGGGTCTTGCAGTTGAGCAGACCCAGAGATGTAGCCCTCTAAGGGTAAACTCCGAGATCATTTCTGTGTTATGTGATGTTTTTGTCTCTCATGTTTCATGGATAGTGCTAGCATGTATGGATGATAATTAGATAGAATATATAACTGGGTTAGATGAAAATTATCGTAATGCATGTATGTAGTCATCTTTTAAATGCAATAAATGGATCATGAAGGAATGTAATCAATTTCAGTTAATGATGATACAATTAAGTATGCATGAAAGAACTCATTAGTTATGATGAAATTATAGTACATTTTGGAACAAGATGCATGGCATGTGTTAATGTAAACTTGAACGCAACGAATGGTTTAAAAGTTATTGGATGAACTCGTCATATCACCTAAATTGTAATTCTAATGGATGAACTTCATGTTGTTATCTACATTTTAATCTTAATAAATGAACTTTATCATAATAGCTATAATTGAACTAAAATGGGTGAACTCATTTAGTTATTTATATTTTAATCTTAATAAATAATCTTCATCATACTTAACTTATTTTAACTAGAATGGGTGAACTCATTTAGCTATCTATATTTTAACCCTAATGGATGAACTTTATTATGTTATTTGCATTTTATCCTTAATAAATGATCTTCATATTATTAACTATATTTTAACTATACTGGATGAACTCATTTGGTTACTTACATTTTAACCTTAATAAATGAACTTCATCTTATTAGCTATATTTTAACTAAATTGGATGAACTTATCAAGATAACTATATTTTAACCTTAATGGATGAATTCATATGTTATCTATGCTTTAACTTCAAAGGGGTAGATATCCTCATGTTAGCCTCATCTTCAACCATAATAGGTGTGTGCTTCTTAATTTCTATAATGTTGATTCACTGAACAAATTAGACCCATGTTTCAAGTAATAACATGTAATTAAGATATCCTGCTTAATTGGATCAAATGTCGTGAGTTGAGTTAGGTGTTAAGTTACATAATCACGTTGGGAAACTCCTTAGGTTCGTTTAGTCTTCCGCTATGTTATCTAAGTGTTAGATAACTCCAATGTATCTTAATGTTGTGTCTTATTAAAACAAACAAAAAAAATTACACTCCATTGGTGTGTTTTAGCTTTATCGCTTCGGGGTTTCCTGGCGGGGCATTACACTACCTCTCGAGCTCGTGGATCTAACACCTGGATCACCTGCACCAACATCATCATCCAATGAAATCACTATTCACTTTAATATCTTCATCATTCATTCAATCATCTATTAGGTCTTATACAGGGTGCATCTTTCTTGAAACCAGATGTTTTGATCATCTATCATGTCTTATACAGGATGTATCTTTCCTGAAACCAAACATTTTGATCATCTTTTGTCTTATATGGGATGTGTCCTTCTTGAAACCAGACTTGATCTCAATCCAATCAATCTTATCAATCCAATTCATCTGATCAATCTGCAATCTATTCACTCATATATCTTTCATATAATATTCTTCTTCTATTGAGAGATCATTTAGTCCTTTAATGCATAAATGATCTCTCAAGGGGGCATCATCATTAAATCAATATCCAAAAATCAGTACCTCGGGCACACAATTAGAATTTTCAATCTCCATCAGGCACATTATCGAGACTTGATTTAATCTTTGAAATAATGTTGTCTTCACATCATTTCAAAGAGGGGCAAAATGTATACACATAAAAATGGCTATGAAAGATTAAATAAATATTATTTAATAATTATTCTTCTATTAAATAGTTAATTTGAAAAGATTAAATTATTTAATTCATTTTTTTGTGTCTTTCTATTAATTAATTTAATTGAAATATTTTATTAATTAATTCATCTATCCTATTCTCTAATTAATTAAATATCTAATATTTAATTATCTCCTTCAATCAATTGAATATCTAATGTTTAATGATTATTCTTCTATCCTATAGTCTCAAATATTAAATGATTTCCTAAATTATTTAATTTCATTTCCAACTCACCTTCCATCTCCACTTCATCTTCCCTTTGTCAACTCATCCATCATGTGGCTAAGGAAATTAATATTTCTTAAATATTAAATTCATCATTTATCTACAACCTCCAAATTTAATGAAATATTGTGTACATACACATATTTCCTAACCTCATTCTAAATTCTCTCCAACATCCCTACATCTTAGGAAGGACTTGAATCCACTTGTCCTCTCATGCTTAAATTATCTCCAACCATCCCTAGATTCTCTCAGTCAGCAACCCAGTCAAGGTGAGATGAGTGACACTTGTCTTCTCCTTCCCCCTTTCTCTAAACCTTCACCTTTGCTCACAACCATCCAAATTTGCAGATCTGATCATGACCGTTGATCTAGGCCACATCATCTTACACTCTCAAAGTCTATAAAATTAGGAGTTTGAGTTGAGAGAGAGTTAGTCTTCAAGTGCATTTTCAAGCAAATATTTTGTAAAACTTATGCATCTGTTAGTTTTTAATCTTGAAGCAAATAGCAATTATCATTTTAGCATAATCATTTAGCATTGCATATCATAGCATTTGTAAACTATTAGTTATCAGCCCATTCTTCATATGCCATCTTGGAAGCTATCAGTGCTTGTCTGAGAGCACACCATCTGCAACTAGGAGCAGTGGAGTTAGGACACAATGAGACATAAACCATGAAGGTAATATTAGTATTTTTATTTCATATGTATTTCATGTAGTTTCATTGGTTTAGTTTGGATTTCCTGTAGCATTTCCATTGGTATTTTATGAAACTAACTTGTTGTAGGTAGCATTCTGAGGATGAAATTCAAGTCGACACAGTTGGTATTGCATAAAGATTGCATTGAAGATTGGAAGTGTTGTCATTCATGTCAATTGCAATCGACAATGAAGCAGTAAAGCAACCGATAATGAAGCAGTAAAGCAATCAGTATTGAAGTAGTGAATATCAACTAGTAACCCTAACCAGTTGGGAAGAAAAACCCTAACTGATGAAGCTTGGAGATCGGTTGTGATGATTTATGACTGAATGATGATCGGTGATGAAGATGCCACGTAAGCATGTTGCTCAGGATGAGTTTTGAAATGGATTTGGAGCATAAAGATAACCGTTTATCTTGGAAATGATTAAATGCATAGTATGAAGTGACAAACGCATGATAAGATACAAGATTCAAAGTGTGGTGATCCATGAGTGGTTGAAAATGCCTAGAAGAATGTGTAGTTGATTGCAATGTAATCTAATGGTCAAGATTGAACCAATGTGTTTGTAATCTCTATGAGAATTCTAGGGTTTGTTTTGTGTTACTGACCTAATGTATTTGTTTTTAAGTTTGATGGATTGTTTGAAAGAGTGTTGGAAAGTTTGGTTAAGTGTGTTAGTGATTGTTGCAGAACCAGGAGGTGTGTCTGCAAAATATTGTGAAGGCAAATAGGAGTAGTAAAGGATCTGATTCAACAAGGAAGTGTTATTTCCAGGTTAGTAAAGAACCTGTTATTCTGTAACCATTACAATAGTAAAATCACTTAACCGGGTAAGCTCTAACAGGGTTATTTTTGAAATTTTCTAACCAGGTGATCCATTAGCTTGGATTTGAAATCCTCCATCGAGGTTACCTTTAACATTGTGTTACCTTTAACGGGATATTTGTAGTCAATGCCTTAACCGAGTAGTCCTTAACCGGATCTGTTCCTAATAGAACATTATTGTATAAACTTCTAACAAGGCTTAGCTCCTAATAGGGTGAACTTCAAAAGAGTTCAAAATACTTGTGGGTATTCATCCCCACCGTGGTTTTTCCCATTTGGGTTTCCACGTGAAAAATTATTGTGCCAAGTGGTGAATGATTTTGTGGATGTGTTTCTGATATGATTGATATGAATGACTGGTAAATCCACTTAGATTTATTTAAATAACTAGAAATAAGCTAAAACATGTTATTATTGGTATTAGTGAAGTGGTTTAAGGTTTTTGTCTAATGGTATTTAAAATTTAGATCTGTTGCATTATATCATTGATGTATTTGGTCAACCGGTAAGGTTTGATAGTGCTACTGTAGTTTTGTTAAAGTATCTAAACCAGTTAGTTTTTTGAGTTGATTCTAAGTTGGAAATGAGTTTGGTGAAAGTTTAGTTAATTTTCTATGTACTGATTCACCCCCCATCTCAGTAGTTGACCAAATCTTTATAGTTTCATCATATTATCAGGTCCCCCCATGCAATACATTGTAGGTGCCCCTTATGTGCAACCAAGCCCTAGAACCACCCCACAAGTATCAAAGGAGGTTGAAGCTAGCTACCCTCCGAAAGAAAAGGCCACAAAGAGAAAAAGAAAAATCGTCTGAAAGATCGTCACTATCATTTCTGATAGTGAATCTTCAGATGAGCCCTCTCCCACTCCTAAAATAAGGAATCCCACTTGAAAGAAGAGGAAGAGCACTAAGAAGGCTTCAGTTGAAGCCACCTTTGTTGAAACTCCGTCCCCTTCACATGATGCTCTTGCTCCAGTTAATCCATCTGCTAAGGAAGCCCCAATTCATCAAAATCCAATCCCACAAGGAGAAAACCCTTAGGACCTAGCCAAAGAGGCTACTCAAACAAAAGAAAAGACCCCCAAGCTTGCAAAGTGCTCTAGGAAGCCGTCCAAAGGGGAGTCATCAACTTAGGTGGAGTAGTCACCAGTGCAACCTACTGCTCCTATTTCTCCTTCCATGACCCTTGAAGAGTTGCAACAAGAGGTTGAACAGAGGTTGGAAGAAATCGCACGAAGGGAAACTAGATAGACTAGGAGCCTATCCCAAGACCTGCTGGAATTATTTGAGGGCTCCATAATGCATGATCATTTGAGGACTATCTTCAATGACAAAGAGGCAGGGTGTAGGGATTCCTCCACCAACGAAAGCGGCTAGGACATTTTTCATTCATTCTATGGTAATAGAGACAAGGCCATCCCAGTGTGCAACCCCTTGACACTGAACCTTGGCAAATTGGTGGTGCCCACTTTTTTTATAGAGCCTATACTCATAAGGGATTTGGCAAAGGCATATGATGTTCCAAGCTAGATGGTTAGGACTACTGAAGGATGTGTCCTATTAGACATCTCTCCCAAAGCTATCATTCAATGTTTTGATTTAGATAAGTCTTCCCTCACAATTATAAACAAGGATAATTTAAAGAGGGACTATGAGAACAAAAAGGATAGGTACAAGAAGGATCTTGTCCCTCATTTCATGAGGAAACTTTACAAAGATTTATGGAATTATGTCCTGCCATCTGAAAGGGATTCGTTCAAGCTTGACTATTTTGAGCCCTATTTTGTTAAAACCTATTATGCACTAGGGCAAGTACTTGGAGTTGTTTGCAGGCTCACCAAATTGCCCATTGATTTTATGATGATTGCCATCAACATTCAACACCCCATAATAAATGAATTGTATGATTTTGCAAGTGCTATTCATGAGAAGATTCATGAGGGATTGGTGAGAGCTAAATTTTTTTAGACAATTCAAATAACCAGAAGACAACTGAGAGGGGGGAGGGTGAATCAGTTGTCATGGATTACCATAATCATTTTCAATACAAAACTTTAATACCAGAACCCAAAACATTAATACCAGAATTATTAAACAAAATACCGGAATAGCAGTTAAACCAATTAAGCATAAACAATAATCACATAATAAATACCATCCACATGACACCAAGATTCATACGTGGAAAACTTGGTAAAGGTAAAAACCGTGGTGGGAAGCCTACCCACAGTAAGATAATACTTCTATAGTAAGTATGTGAATTATAATTGAGGGGCCTACACTTGAAGGAACACGAAAAACCTAGAGCACATTGCTCATCACAAAAGGAGTCTCATTGACTACATAGAAATCTATACTACAATCCAGAGAAGTGTTGAATTACAAAACATATCATCTCCTATACCTGAGTACAATTTTGGTTAAGCTCAATACCGGAGGACTAAATCCTCTTACATAAACCCAATTCAATCTCCAATGATTGACCAAATCCTCTGCCTAAAAGATATTACATTATTCACACATTACATCCCTTGACAATGACCTTTAACATAACCATGATGATCTACAATGAGATCTTACATCTATACATACAAACCCTCAACCATGAATAATCAGGTTGGCCACCAAATAATAAACCAATTACATAATTATAAACCATGTCGGCCTTAGACTAAATAAATAATATCCAACACATAAGACATCCCAAAAACACATCGAGAGGTCCAATCCACACGCTTCATTAAAGTCAGTCCATAACCTAGATCAATCGGGACCCGGTATAGGTCCATACGCTACAACAATTATCTCCATCCGGCAAGTATCGAACATGATCACCATCAACATCCGAAAACTCCACCAGAAGTTGCACCAACACCACATGTAATTCATCAAAGATTTTCATCAAAATCTTTGCTAGTGAAACCCTCATCGGAACCAGAAACCAAGCTTCTAGAAAACAAGATAGCATCTAATCACTAGACCAAAACCAACTGACTGAATATGAGCATGAGTATCATGAACAAGCCAATTCCATTACCAAACTATACTAGAGCCTACCAAATCATGCTAGATCCAAATCAACCAGAAACCACTCAACCTACTGGGACCAGCAGGGTGTCGGTAAAGCATCCAAATAGCTAGTGTTGGCATCAATGACAAAATATTAATGCAACACATAATCCATTCTACCAAATGGCCAACAATCTCCCCCTTTGGCATTGATGGAAACACTAGATGTGAAAAACATCTAAATACCAAGAAATGCCAAACAAATCTCTCCCAATGGAAGACAACTAATAATCTCCTACTCATAGATGTAGCAATGAGGTTTTGAAACAAAGACCAAAATCCCCCTGTGAATAATATCTCTATAAAGCTATAAAGTATACATATATCTTTCTTCTTATCAATATTTCTCCCTTTTACTTTTTCTTTTAAATATGTCTCCCACTTTTACTTTTACTTTTTCACATCAATATCTCTCCCCCTTTGACATCAATGCCAAAAATCTGACAAAAATATCAAAGAAAAAACATAAACCTCTAAATCACAAAGCTGACTACTCCCCCTGAGTAGTAGAATCCCCACATCAGTGCCAGAATGAAAGGTATCTTTGATAATGCATACCAAACTGATGCCAAACTGCATCAATCAAGTCTCTGTCGGAGGGGCAAAAACCCCCAATCTATCTCCCAGGTACTCAAATGATTCCTTGGGCAAAGGTTTAGTGAAAATATCTCCAATCTACTCTTTAGTGTTCACATAAACCAATCTAACTTCATTTTCTTCCACCTTTTCTTTCAAAAAGTTATACTTGATAGATATGTGCTTTGACTTAGAATGAAATACCAGATTCTTTGATATATAAATAGCAGCAAAGTTATCACAGTGAATAACTACTGATGCATCACAATCCACCTTTATATCCTTCAACATTTTCTTCATCCATAGAACCTATGTATAGTTAGTAGCAGCAACAACATACTCAGCTTCAGCAGTAGATAAATAAGTACATGATCGTTTCTTGCTGATCTATGAAACCAACTTCTTTTCAAGAAACAAAGGTCCACTAGAAGTATTTTTTTGGTCATCAACATCTCGAACCCAATCAGCATCTGTATATGCACATAAAGTAAAGTTATCTTCCTTAGGGTACCACAAACCATATTCTGATGTACCTTGCAAGTATCTAAAAATCCTTTTCACTGCACTCTCATAATTTTCTCTAGGATCACACTGAAATCTTGATACAATACAAATAGCATTCATAATGTTAGACCTAATCTGAGTCAAATAAAGTAGACCTCCAATCATAGATTTGTATCTTGTAGGATTTATCGGTGTAGAAACATCTTTTCTTGTCAATTTCTCACTTTTAACCATAGGAGTACTTACCAGTTTAGAATCTCCCATACCAAATTTCTTTAACAATTCCTTAGCATACTTAGTTTGACAGATAAAAATAGCTTTGTCAGTCTGAGTAATCTGTCAACCTAAGAAAAGTTTCATCTCTCTAATCATAGACATCTCAAATTATTTCTCCATATTCTTAGAAAATTCTATGCACAACTTATCTTCACCTCCAAAAATAATGTCATCAACAAATACATCAATAATTAGTATATCATCATCAGTGGTTTTATAATATAAATTATTGTTAGCACTTCCCTTAGTAAAACCAAGCTTCAAAAGATATTTATCCAACCTTGCATACCAAGCTCTAGGTGCTTGTTTCAATCCCTATAAAGATTTCCTTAACCTGCAAACCATATTTGTATCATTTGATAGTGAAAAATTATCAGGTTGCTCAATATAAACTTCCTCATCAAGATCCCCATTCAAAAATGCACATTTAACATCCATTTGATAAACCTTGTAGTTCTTATAAGCAACATAGGCAAGAAATAATCTTATAGCTTCAATCCTAGATATAGGTGCAAAAGTTTCTCCATAATCAACTCCTTCCTTCTAAGAATATCCTTTACAAACCAATCTAGCCTTATTTCTTATAGATTGACCATCCTCACTCAATTTATTTCTAAAAACCCATTTATTTCCAATAACATTCTTATTTTTAGGCCAGGGAACCATAGTCCATGTGTTATATTTTTCAATCTGATCTAATTATTCTTCCATAGCTTTCAACCAATATTCATCTTTACATGCCTCAATTACTGATATCGGTTCAGCTTGTGAAATTAAACACACCTCATTAGTTGCTAGTCTTCTTCTTGTCATCACTCCATTTCTCTTATCCCCAATGATTTGATGTTCTAAATGATTCAATCTCACATACCAGTATAAGAATTTATTTGAATTATAACATGAAAAGCATATCAAAACTGTGTACTGGTAAACCAAAAATAATGCAGTAAATAAGAGAAATAAGCACAACATAAGAGACACACCATAACATAGTATTTTTAATGAGGAAACCCGGTGTAGGAAAAACCTCAGTGGGATTTGTGACCCACAATATTCGCTTACTGGCCAATAAGGGAATATTACTGTTTACAATAGGGGCCTACACATGTAGGAAGGCCAAGTGCCTAGAGCTCACTACTTAGTTACAAAATAAGTCTCACTAACTTACAAAAATGGATTATACAAATCCAATGTCTTGTACTGCTTCAAATCAACATCTACTATGCTAGATTCATTATAGGTTTAAGCTCTTCTACATACATAAACCCTTATCCAATATCTGCCTTACAATTCACATATTAGGTCTACATTAATCCTTCCATCTATCACTTTCAAATTATCTATAATGATCTCATACTTATATGAGTCATATTACAATCTGCCAAGTCGGCTTACAAAAGGTTTTACAATTAAATACAAAATACATTTAAACAAAATTCATGTCGGCCATGGTGTCAGTGACCAATCTTTTTGGTGTCGGTGATCTGTGTGTCGGTGCCTGCCGATATCATAGGATTGTAAGGTTTCCATCAATGACAATACCTTAAATCACCTACAATTTCTCATTGAAGTGTGTATTTGCCAACAATCTCCCCCTTTGGCATTGATGGCAACACTCATGAGAAAAATCCAAAAAGTGTCAAAAAATATTGTCCAAAAAGAATCTGCCAAAATATCTCTCCAAAACTATGTTGTAAAAAATGTATGCTTCCCCTGAGCTAATGATGTCTTTGTTCTGATCATTTTTCTCATTTCCACTACTCCCCCTTTGACATCAATGACAAAGGTTGTCATTCACTGTCAGTGGAGTATGGTTCCTACCTAGATCCTTGTAACTGGTGGGTTACAATGTGATAGATATCCGCCAATGCAAAATTTTGACTGTCGTTGAATCTTTTGCTATCCTATAATGTCACTTTTGTTCTCTGAACTGTACCAGTTATTATGTGCATTTTTTCTTCCAATGTCTTAAGTCCAGGAACCAGAGCATCAGAAATTTATTTTCTCAAAGAAATGGAGTAATCTAGTTTAGGACCTAGTTTGCATTTTAAATCCTTTGCCTTAACCTTTATCTTTTCTTTGTCTTTTTCCAACTTCTCTATTTTCTCTTCAAGATCTACATTGTTCTTTTCAATTTCTAAAAATGAATTTGATGATCCTATTAAATTGTCAACAATATTGTTAATTTCTTTTTGAGCTTTGTTGTTCTCCGAATCTATGTTCTCTGTCAAAATATTTGTTTTGTAGGTATCTCTATACAGTTTCTTGAAATCCAATTGTTTCTCTTAGTGCCAGTAATAAGGTTTCCATTTGTTCCTTATTCTTCTTCACCATTTCCTCAAAGAATTTTTCTTTCTCCTTATTCATTCTCTCTTTGAATGTGTCCTCATTTATCTGATCAACTATCAAAATGTTACCGGTGATGTATTTAGACAATGTGTCTAGTTGACCTAAGGAATCTTTACTTCCTACAATGCACTTGGGTGCTATCAATTTAAGAATAGGAATTGTGTTATCAATAGGCTTATAGGCTTGTGCATTACACTCAGTGATTTTCTTAATAGAATCTAATAATACCTCTGTCATGTTCGTTGGTCTGAACTCTGTCATTGAAGTACCAGATGTCTGCCCAACTATTTTTACAATTTCCATGTTGTCCGTTGTAGTAATAAATTTTCTTGTTTCGACCTCTGGTGGGTTAGTTTGTGTTTGCATTTCTACTAGCAAAGGTTTAGGCTTTTCAGTTGTTACCGGTGGCACTGTCTCAGTTTGAACCTGTACCTCGGCTTGTTTCTGTTCCTATATCTCAACCTATGCCTCAGAGGGTTTCTTTGTGCTCTCTACTGCCGGTTTTTCTGATGAAGTCTCGATATGCACTGTCGATTTCTTTGTATTCACCTCTACACTGTCCATTGCCAGTTTCTCTGATTTTTTCTCAGTTTTATCTACCGGTGCTTCTGATGGTTTTCCAGTGGTGTCCTCTATCAGTTTCTCTATCTGAGTAGGTTTTTCTATGCTTATATATATAGTATTACTAACTCCAATCTCAACATTTGCAGTTGGTGACTTAGTAGCCACATCTTTCTTCTTATCCTTAGTGGTCTCTTTGTCCACCACAATGTTTACCTCTTGGGTATCTATATTCACAGTGTACAAAATTTTAGACTCAGGATTTGTATCCTCTTGAGGAGTCTCCATACTCTTTGTAGCCGGTTGTGTGTCAATGGTTTCTACCAATGGAGTATCAGAAGGAGGTGGGGGTAAGTTATCAGTTATTTTTTAGGTTCGAAGGTCCACCTTCCTTACATTTCCCCTTATCCCTGTCATTTTGATAGACTCTAATAGTCTTAGGTCTTTTAAGTTCTTCCTGTTTCTTCTTTTCAACAAAGAATATGTCTCATTGATCCACAGTCTCTTCAAAAATTTCATTCATTTTTCCTACCATAAGTGCTATATGCTGGTGACCGATTGAAAATACTCTCCAGTTGGCTTCATTGATTAATTGATCTATTTCTTCAGTGGAGTTCACTGGGTGAACTACAAGCAATTTTTCTATTTTTTATCTTTTTATCTAGCTCAAAAATAGCTACCCTTCTAGCTTCTAGTCTTCTGTATAGATCAGTGGGTATTTCATCAACAATTTCCATCAAAAATTTCTTGTATATGTCCAAGTGTAAAATTACACTATTTTCTACGCTTTCTTTATCATTAGTGGAAAGTGTGTTTTATAGTTTGCTAATGTTTTTCAACTTTCCATCTTCTGTTATTTCACTTAAAAGTTTGTCTAGTGGAGCAATATCATGTTTTACCTTCTTCTTCTTTGGACTTAACTTTTTAACTGGAGGCCTAACTGCCTGTTGCTTTTGTCTTGTTCTCCTGGGTGTAGGTGAGGGTGTCGGTGAGGGTTTTCTTTTCCTTTCTACCCTTTTGAATACTATCGGTATATCACTTTCAAAAGAAGTTGCAATCGGTGAAAGATGAGCTTCCGGTTGAAGTCCTTCCAACTCACTTTCCTTGATACCAGTTTGCTTCAATACATCTTCCTTAATTGCTTTAGCTTGTCTAGTTCTCTTCCTCACTATTTGTTCAACTTTCTTAACTCTTTTCTTAGACTGAATACCATTGTCAATTGTTTCTTCATTACCAAAGACTTTCTTAGATGGTTCCTTTGGTGCTTCAAGGAGGGATTTTGCATAAGTTTCAATGATGTTATCATCTGTTTCATATCCCATTTCAGTTACCCAGATAGTTCTAGGGACAACTATCTTCATCCAGATTTCATCTTTATTGATTACAAAGCATATTTCCTTTTGATATTTATCTACAATTGCTTGAGACAACCTAATTCTTGTCTTCATTCGAGCCTTCAATGCTTGAAAATGTTCATTTATATTTTTCTCTCTGTTTTCTCCCATGTTGTTTAATGTATCCAATAGTTGCTTTCCTACCGGTATATCAAAGCCAAAGTCTTTTCTACCAATACCGAGTACTTCCTTAGTAATGTACAACATCAAACATACAAGCAAACTTCCAAATCTAAAAGTTCCTTTTTTGTCTCCTTTGATTTTCTTCAGATTGTCTATCAATTCATCTTTAAATCATTCACAGATGTCAATCTTAGCATTGTTATTCACTAAGTCATAAGCACTTTTAATACACAAGCTAGATATCGAGTTTAACATATTAGCATGTGTGGCTTTATAGCCAAGGATCATACTAACAAATCTAACATTTATGTCCTTTACATCATTGACTCTAAGTGATCTCTTGTCAAATGTTGCACCAGTTAGGTCCATTACTATGTCATTAGAGACCTTTTTAGTTCTATTAGGCCTGCTACCGGTGGAAGGTAAGCCTGTTACTACCTTAACTGCTTCTTTTGTGATCTTTTGAATTGAATCCATCCAAAATAATTTTCCATGAATTTTGCATAGTACAATCCTTATAACATCCTTGGTAAAATCTAGGATACTAAGGATTTCAGTAAAACCTAGGGTTTCCACTATCTTATGTTCTGGTTTGATATTTCTAGATTCATCACATAAAATAGTCTGATACATATTCTTGATTTCATCATCTCCTAATTACTCTATGTGACAATGTATGTATATCCTAGGATCCTCTGCATAAACTAGTCCTTTAGGAATTTGAGAGAATGCACCTAGGGTATCATTTTTCTTCTCTATTTTGGGAACAAGTTTTAATACGGGCCTAGGATGCTTGATAACTTCAATCACAGTAGGGTTTGCAATAAATTCAGGTGTGGATGAGGAAGACATAGTTATAAATATCTCAATCTGCCTTAAGGATGAGTTCTTGGATGAACTGCTTCACTTTTTTGCTAAGGATGCCTTCGCTCAGGAATTTTTGCACTCTCAAAGATTTGAATGCTCAGTGAATTAAAAAAGGAGCCAAAGCACTTACTTGATAATGTTATTTTCTCCAACTACCACATTTAATGCTTACTGGTTAAGTCACAACTTAACTCATCTACCGGTAAAGAAGTAATTCAACTTCTTACCATCAACCGAGGGTATATTAGCATGTTTTTCAATTTGTTGCTAAACCCCCAAAGGATTTTTGTTCCTTCAGTTAGATGAAGAGTCTCCTGCCGGTGGAGGAGTATGTTGGCATTATAACAGAAAAGGGGAGATTGTTGGCATTTCAATAAGGATATTGAGAAGGCTGTTGATGATTATGGATATAACTGATTAAGGATGTTTACTATCTTAATATTATTATTTTGTCATTGATGTCAAGAAATTGATTTTCTAATTCAGTATGATGTTGCCATATCTTAAGAAGTATGATTTGATGAGTATAAAGATGTCAGTAAAAGACACAGAAAGAATGTGATGAATAAGGTGAGAAATAAGTTATTCAATGGGCAACTATTACCGAGTTAGACAATGATGAGATCATGATGTTTAGATTATTTTGATATCCTACATATGTTGTTGATTGTAAGGTTAATACTATACTATATTACTGAGCAAAGAACCTAGTCAGTAAACCCTAAGGTTATGGCTATCGGTTAATGAAGGCAGAATATCTACCGAGTGAAGTTTAGTATTTACCGAGTTGCAACCGAGTAATAACAGAATGCATTGAATGAATAAAAGCATTATTTAATGAAGGAAGCTGATGAGCTAGTTATGATTAAATGATTGGTATGCCGTACATGAAGTTTGTTAAAGAATCTATGGCAAAGTAAAATCGGCAGGAAGATCTACAGCTCAGATTGAACTGCAATACCCTAGCACAAGTTCCAAGAAATATTTACAAGTTCCAAGGCGGGGTAAAACATTTTCAAATCGAAGGATACATTGAACCTGGTCAAGTTTGAAGATATGATGGCTATGATTGATCATGGGATATGTGATCAAGGAGATTAAGCAGTTGGCAAATTGTTTATAAATAAGGAACTATTGATAAACAATGTATGCGGGCAAGTGTATGCACAGGGCTGCTACATAGTGATTACCAAGCCCTGAAGCTTGAAGACCTATTTGAATAATAGAGTATAGAGCCCAGTAGATGGACAAGATAAGTCCTATTGTATTGAGAAAATAAGAATTTGCTTTAGCATTTTAGATGTGAAGTTGCAGATAGCTTTTTATTACTGTTATTTTGTAAAGTGATAGAAAATCTCTTAACCGAGTGGACTTAACAGTCTTATTTGTAAAACCCTCTAGCAAGGTGACATTCTGATTGAATGTTTGAAACCCTTTAACAAGGTCACTTCTAACAAGGTGAAGATCCTAATAGATCTGAGGGAAATCCCTTAACTAGGTCACATCTAGCAATGTGTTTGTAATCTTTAACAGGATTTGCTTTTAACCGAGCATACTCTAGAAGAGTATATTTCTTAGTGGGTCTAAATTCCCATAGTGGTTTTTCCCTATTTGGGTTTCTATGTTAAATCTGGTGTTATGAGTGTTATGATGTTTATATGCTTATGAGTTTGCATGTTTAGCAGTTCTGGTTATATTGTTGAAGTATATGTTACCAAGGTTGAATCTGTTGTTTTTATGGAAGATTAAGTTTGTATGATTCACCCCCCCCTCTTATCTTATTAGCTTGGCATATGTACTTAACATTAAGTATCAGAACTATCAATTGGTATCAGAGCTTTGGACTCCAAAAGAAAAGTTTAAAGGCACTTGAGGCAAAGATCCAAAGATGCATAAGAGGGATGCACCGAAGCTGAACAAGTCAAGTTTCTCTACATGGCAGAAAAGGATGAAGCTGCACCTATCAGGAGTTGGAGAATATGATGTATATTATCTAGAGAATGATTTCATTACACGGAGCACCTATCCATTGACAATGGAAGAGATAAAGGCAAAGAAAGAACATATCCAAGCAATGATTGAAATAACATTTGCATTGACTGACTGAGAGTTTAATGATCTAGAAGGCTGCAATGATGCCAAGGCAATGTGGGACAAGCTCATATCTATGTATGGCGGTGATGACCATGTTCAAAGAGCAAAAGTGGACAGTCTAAGAGGGCAACTTGAATCTATGAGGATGAATGAAGGTGAGAACATAACCCAGTACAGTACAAGACTAAAGGAGATTGTCAATCAAATCAATGGAGCAGGTGGAACTATTGAAGAAAAGGATATAACAAGTAAGTTGTTAAGAACCCTTCTACTAGCTTATGCAATCCGAGTCTCTAAAATCAATGAATTAAGGTTTGTACCCATGTTGGCATTTGGCATTATAACAGACAAGGAGAGATTGTTGGCATTTCAATAAGGATATTGAGAAGGTTGTTGATGATTATGGATACAACTGATTAAGGATGTTTACTGTCTTAATATTATTATTTTGTCATTGATGTCAAGAAATTGATTTTCTAATTCAGTATGATGTTGCCATATCTTGAGAAGTATGATTTTATGAGTATAAAGATGTCGGTAAAAGACACAGAAAGAATATGATGAATAAAGGGAGGAATAAGTTATTCAATGGGCAACTATTACTGAGTTAGACAATGATGAGATCATGATGTTTAGATTGTTTTGATATCATACATATGTTATTGATTGTAAGGTTAATACTATACTATGTTACCGAGCAAAGAACCTAGTCAGTAAACCCTAAGGAACCTAGTCGGTAAACCCTAAGGTTATCGCTATTGGTTAATGAAGGTGGTATGTCTACCAAGTGAAGTTTAGTATTTACCGAGTTGCAACCGAGTAATAACAGAATGCATTGAATGAATAAAAGCATTATTTAATGAAGGAAGCTGATGAGCTAGCTATGATTAAATGATTGGTATGTCGTGAATGAAGTTTGTTAAAGAATCTATGGCAAAGGAAAATCAGCAGGAAGATCTACAGCTCAAATTGAACCGCAATACCCTAGCACAAGTTCCAAGAAATGTATGCAAGTTCCAAGGCGGGGTAAAACATTTTTAGATCGAAGGATACTTTGAACCTGGTCAAAGTTTGAAGATCTAATGGCTATGATTGGTCATGGGAAATGTGATCAAGGAGATTAAGTGGTTGGCAAATTGTTTATAAATAAGGAACTATTGATAAACAATGTATGCGGGCAAGTGTATGCACAAGGATGCTACATAGTGATTACCGAGTACTGAAGCTTGAAGACCTGTTTGAATAACAGAGTATAGAGCCCAATAGATGGACAAGATTAGTCCTATTGTATTGAGCAAATAAGAATCTGCTTTAGCATTTTAGATGTGAAGTTGCAGATAGATTTTTATTACTGTTATTTTGTGAAGTGACAAAAAATCTCTTAACCGAGTGGACTTAACAGTCTTATTTATAAAACCCTCTAGCAAGGTGACATTCTAATTGAGTGTTTGAAATCCTTTAACAAGGTCACTTCTAACAAGGTGAAGATCCTAACAGATATGAGGGAAATCCCTTAACCGGGTCACATCTAGCAATGTGTTTGTAATCTCTAATAGGATTTTCTTTTAACCGAGCATACTCTAGAAGAGTATATTTTTTAGTGGGTCCGAAATCCCACAGTGGTTTTTCCCTATTTGGGTTTCCATGTTAAATCTGGTGTTATGAGTGTTATGATGTTCATATGCTTTTGAGTTTGCATGTTTAACAATTTTGGTTATATTACTGAAGTATATGTTACCGAGGTTGAATCTATTGTTTTTATGGAAGATTAAGTTTGTATGATTCACCCCCCCCCTCTCATCTTATTATCTTGGCATTTGTATTTAACATTAAGTATCAGAACTATCAATTGGTATTAGAGCTTTGGACTCCAGAAGAAAAATTTTAAAGGTACTTGAGGAAAAGATCCAAAGATGTATAAGAGGGATGCACCAAAGCTGAACAAGTCAAGTTTCTCTAAATGGCAGAAAAGGATGAAGCTGCACCTATCAGGAGTTGGAGAATATGCTGTATATTATTTGGAGAATGATTTCATCACACCGAGCACCTATGCATTGACAATGGAAGAAATAAAGGAAAAGAAAGAACATATTCAAGCAATGATTGAAATAACATCTGCATTGACCGATTCAAAGTTTAATGATCTAGAAGGCTGCAATGATGCAAAGGCAATGTGGGACAAGCTCATATCTGTGTATGGTGGAGATGAACATGTTCAAAGAGAAAAAGTGGATATTCTAAGAAGACAACTTGAATCTATGAGGATGAATGAAGGTGAGAACATAACCCAGTATAGTACAAGACTAAAGGAGATTGTCAATCAAATCAAAGGAGCAAGTGGAACTATTGAAGAAAAGGATATAACAAGTAAGTTGTTAAGAACCCTTCTACCAGCTTATGCAATCTGAGTCTCTACAATCAATGAATTGATGTCTGTACCCAATATGCTAGTTTCTTTAGATGCTACTATTGGTAAGCTACATGCATTTGAGTTAAGTAATTTTGATAACAGTGGGTCTTCGGTAAATAAAGTTGAATCTGCATTTAGTTCTTTTCATCTTGATGAATCTAATGATTACAATGAAAGAAAGTATAAGTAGTCTGAAGGAGATCACAGTGGAGCAAGTGAAAGATTTCACAAGAACATGGAGGAAGTACACAAACTGTATGAGGAAATCAGAAAGAAAGAAGAGTTTGAAGCACTATTAGCCAAAAGGCTACCGAGAGACAAGGGTAAGTATAAAGGTAAACTACCTTTGAAATGTTTCAATTGTGATAAGATGGGACATATGGCTTCTAATTGTCCTGACAAAGATTTTACTGAAAAGAGAGATTACCGAGATGACACACAGAAAGATAATCATTACAAAGGATACTGAGACTTCAGAAGAAAAGATAGAAAGTCATGCTTAATAGCCGATGAAGAATCCAATGATGATAAATTAGATGAAACTGATACAGAGGAAGTAGTTTATGTGGCTATCAAAGATGGATCAGATGAAGAAAGGTATGAAGAAAAAGCCATAATATCTCACATAAATACTAATGATTCTTGGATCATAGATAGTGGATGCTCAAATCACATGACAGGTGATAAACACAAGTTTTTTATGTTAGAAGAGTATGATGGAGGCTATGTAAGATTTGGTAATGATGCACCATGTCCGGTAAAAGGTAAAGGATCCATACCACTTCTTAACAATGCAAAGTGCAATGATGTTTATTGGGTTGAAGGTTTGAAATACAATTTGTTGAGTGTAGCACAACTAAACAATACAGGATAATGAATAGAATTTCAGAAAGGAATTGTCCAAGTTCATGACAAGAATGGAAAGTTAGCTGCTAACGGGACACAAGAAAAAGGTAACACATTTCACCTTGACTCAACTCAAAATAAATGTCTGTATGCAAAGTTAGATGATACCTAGTTATGGCATAAAAGGTTTCGTCATGTAAATTTTGATAATCTGATCAAAATAAGCAAGAAGCACCGAGTAAGAGGTCTACCGAGTCTTGAGAAACTTGAGAATGCTATGTGTTGAGGATGCCAGATGGGTAAAATGACAAGATCAAGCTTTACAAGTAAGTCCTACACTTCTAAGGAAATTTTAGATCTTGTGCACATTGATCTTTATGGTCCTATGAAAGTTCAAAGTTATTATGGTGATAAATATTTCATACTATTTGAGGATGATTATTCAAGGATGGTGTCAGTTATGTTTTTAAAAGAAAAATCAGAAGCTTTTCAAATGTTTAAATGGTACAAGGCAAGAGTTGAAAATGAAACAGGAAGACAACTGAAATGTCTTAGATCAGATAGAGGAGGAGAGTTCACATCTGATGAGGTCAACTTATTATGCAATGATCATGGTATAAAAAGACAAGTCTTTGCACCAAGAACTCCACAACAAAATGGGATAGTTGAGAGAAGAAACAGATCTATTGTGGATTGTACCAGAACCCTAATGATTGAAAAGAAAGTGCCACAAACATTTTGGAGAGAAGCAATAAGCACAATAGTTTACACCTTGAACCGAGTACAACTGAAGAAAGGAACTTTGAAGACAACATACGAGATCTAGTATGACAAGAAACCTAATGTAAGTTATTTTAAAATATTTGGAAATAGATTCTATGTACACAAAGATGATAGAAATGACAAGTTTGATCAGAAAAGTGAAGAAGGAACATTTCTTGGTTATTCTTGTAGAAGTAAAGCATTTAAATGTCTGATCAAATCATCTAACAAAATAGTAGAAAGTCCAAATGTGAAAATTGATGCATTTGCAGAAAGAAATGATGAAGGAAACTCCAAAGAGCCAGAAGATTATGATGAATTGTCTATGTTCAACTGACAAGTGCTACCGAGAAAACTGCAAAAGAAAATGAAGAGAATATTCAGTTACCAAGTGATGAAGAAGATAATATAGAGCCTACCAAGCCTATATTAGCCAAGTATGTCAGAAGACATCATGCATCAAGTCAGATTATAGGAGATAAGGATGATCGAGTGATGATAAGGAACAAACTGAGACAGAACACATGTCTGATATCTGAATTTGAACCGAGGATAGTGAAAGAGGCATTTAACAGTGAAGATTGGATAAATGCTATGACAGAAGAGATTGATCAAATCAAGAAGAATGACACATGGACACTAGTCCCAAGACTGAAGGACAAAAATGTAATCGGTACAAAGTGGATTTTCAGAAACAAGTTGAATGAAAAAGGTGAGGTCATTCGAAATAAAGCAAGACTAGTTTGCAAAGGTTATGCCCAAGAAGAAGGAATTGAGTATGGTGAGACTTTTGCACCTATGGCAAGACTTGAAGGAGTAAGAACATTCTTGGCATATGTTGCTTACAAGAATTTCAAGGTATATCAAATGGATGTCAAATCTGCATTTGAATGGTATATTAGAAGAAGTTTTTATTGAACAACTTGAAGGATTTTTTTAAGACAAGAATAAAGATCAGGTATGTAAATTGAACAAAGCTTTATAT
Organism: Cryptomeria japonica; assembly: GCF_030272615.1. Lineage (NCBI taxonomy): Eukaryota > Viridiplantae > Streptophyta > Pinopsida > Cupressales > Cupressaceae > Cryptomeria > Cryptomeria japonica. Next base: position 718,534,013 of record NC_081413.1, on the reverse strand, counting down.
GGTCTAAAACAAGCACCTAGAGCATGGTATGAAAGATTGCACTCTTATTTAATCAAGATTGGTTTTATAAGAACAATTGAAAATAGTAACATGTACATAAAGAATGATGAAAATGGAATACTGATCTCAGCCATATTTGTTGATAATATTATCTTTTGTGGAAATGACTCTCTATGCAAGAACTTTGGAAATGAAATGAGAAAAGAATTTGAGATGTCATTAATCGGTGAGATAAAGTATTTTATAGGTTTACAGATACTACAAATGAAAAATGAGATTTTCATTACTCAATCCAAGTACATAAAGGAAATCTTGAAGAAATTTGGGATGGAGGATTCAAAACTAGTAAGTACTCCTATGACTACCAACTGTAAATTATCAAAGAATGATGAATCTACATCTATTGGTGAGACACTTTACCGGTCCATGATTGGAAAGCTACAATATGTTGTTCACAGCAAACCAGACATAGCACATGCAGTAGGTATAGTTGCAAGATTCTCTGTAGATCCTAAGGAGACACACATGACAACAATCAAGAGAATTTTTCAGATACTTGAAAGGCACTAAGGATTATGGTTTAGTATATCAGAAAAGAAATGAATTTGATTTAAAAGTTTATACTAATGTTGATTGGGTAGGCAACATTGATGACAGAAAAATCACAAGTGGAGGAGCTTTCTTTTTAGGAGAAAGACTAGTGAGTTGGCTTAGCAAGAAACAAGGATGTGTTTCACAGTCAACAGCAGAAGCTGAATACATTGCTGCAGCATTGAATTGTACCAATATAGCATGGATCAAACAACTATTGGAAGGTATAAATAAGAAAGTTACCAAGTGAGTAACTATATTCTGTGACAATACTAGTGCCATTAACATTTCAAAGAATCTTGTTATGCACTCTAAGACAAAGCACATCTCTATCAAATATCATTATCTTAGAGAAGAAGCTCAAGAGAAGAAAGTGGTGTTGGAGTATGTTAGCACAAAGGAACAAATAATAGATATCTTTATCAAGCCACTACTAATGGACACTTTTGAGTATCTCAGAAGTAAGTTAGGGGTCCTACCCCTATCTTCCACTCACTGACCGAGTTCGGTGAAAGCAGCAATTCAATGAATCTACAAAATATCTTTTACGAGTTGATGCTGATTTACACACTTTAGGATGTTTTCTAAAGGTGTGCAGGAAACAATAACAGGGAACAAGAATTGAAAATGAAATGCTCTGACTGAGACTAAGTTGACAAATAACAGCAGGAAATCACCTCATACAGGAAGAAATTATGTTTTAGTTCTTTACTTTTTGGCATTGTTGTCAAAGGGGGAGAAGATTGAAGAAAAGGGGAGAAGACTAATGTATGGGGGAGAAGACTGATGACAGGGGGAGAGAATTTCATCATTTCAACATGTCAGAATCTCACATCTATCTGAATCAATTAGGTCAAATCAATTGGTTTTTCCATCAATGCCAAAGGGGGAGATTGTTGGCATTATAACAGACAAGGGTAAATTGTTCGCATTTCAATAAGGATATTGAGAAGGTTGTTGATGATTATGGATATAACTGATTAAGGATGTTTACTGTCTTAATATTATTATTTTGTCATTGATGTCAAGAAATTGATTTTCTAATTCAGTATGATGTTGCCATATCTTAAAAAGTATGATTTGATGAGTATAAATATGTCGGTAAAAGATACAGAAAGAATGTGATGAATAAGGGGAGAAATAAGTTATTCAATGGGCAACTATTACCGAGTTAGACAATGATGAGATCATGATGTTTAGATTATTTTGATATCCTACTTATGTTGTTGATTGTAAGGTTAATACTATACTATGTTACCAAGCAAAGAACCTAGTCGGTAAACCCTAAGGTTATCGCTATCAGTTAATGAAGGTGAAATATCTACCGAGTGAAGTTTAGTATTTACCGAGTTGCAACCGAGTAATAACAAAATGCATTGAATGAATAAAAGCATTATTTAATGAAGGAAGCTGATGAGCTGGTTATGATTAAATTATTGGTATGTCGTGCATGAAGTTTGTTAAAGAATCTATGGCAAAGGAAAATCGATAGGAAGATCTACAACTCAGATTGAACCGCAATACCCTAGCACAAGTTCTAAGAAATATATGCAAGTTCTAAGGTGGGGTAAAATGTTTTCAGATCGAAGGATACATTGAACCTGGTCAAGTTTGAAGATCTGATGGCTATGATTGATCGTGGGATATGTGATCAAGGAGATTAAGTGGTTGGCAATTTGTTTATAAATAAGGAACTGTTGATAAACAATGTATGCAGGCAAGTGTATGCACAGGGATGCTACATGGTGATTATCGAGCATTGAAGCTTAAAGACTTGTTTGAATAATAGAGTATAGAGCCCAGTAGATGGACAAGATAAGTCCTATTGTATTGAGAAAATAAGAATCTGCTTTAGCATTTTAGATGTGAAGTTGCAGATAGATTTTTATTACTGTTATTTTGTAAAGTGACAAAAAATTTCTTAATCGAGTGGACTTAATAGTCTTATTTGTAAAACCTTCTAGCAAGGTGACATTCTGATTGAGTGTTTGAAATCCTTTAACAAGATCACTTCTAACAAGGTGAAGATCCTAACAGATCTGAGGGAAATCCCTTAACCGGGTCACATCTAGCAATGTGTTTGTAATCTTTAACAGGATTTGCTTTTAACCGAGCATACTCTAGAAGAGTATATTTCTTAGTGGGTCTGAAATCCCATAGTGGTTTTTCCCTATTTGGGTTTCCATGTTAAATCTGGTGTTATGAGTGTTATGATGTTTATATGCTTATGAGTTTGCATGTTTAGCAGTTTTGGTTATATTACTGAAGTATATGTTACCGAGGTTGAATCTGTTGTTTTTATGGAAGATTAAGTTTGTATGATTCACCCCCCCCCCTCTCATCTTATTAGCTTGACAACTGTACTTAACATTAAGTATCAAAACTATCAGAGCATTCCCATCAACATTCTGATTTGACTTTCTGATCCATTATTTTGAGAATTCTCGCTTGACCTTTTCAACCTTTTCTTTACCTTTCAAGCTGGGTCCTTTGTTATTTGCCGGTGATGTCTTGCTTCTACAAAATTTAGCAATATGTCCAATCTTGTTACAAGCATAACAAGTCACATTGTTTTCTGAATAGATTTCCTATATCCTATGCCAGTTTGTGTTCTGCATTGATTAGATAGATGTCCAAATCTTCCACAAACATAACATCTTACATTCATTCTGCAATTTTTTGAATTGTGACCAACTTTGTTGCATTTAGAATATTGATTGGTGGGTGCATTAGTGTTCTAATAATTTCTAGATCTACACTGATTTTCTTTGTGACCATACTTGTTATAGTTAAAGCATTTCCCATTAAATTTGTAAGCATTAGGTTGTCTTACCGGTTTTCTATGATCATGATTGTTTGCAGTACCGGATCTTTCACCAACTTCAAAGCCAAGGCCATTTGCATCACCATTTGGTTTCTGATTGTTCAGCATGTCATCAAGTTCTTCTGAACTTTTCTTGAATTTTTCCTTGTGTTGATTTGCTGCAGTCAGTTCACTCTCCAAGATTCCTTTCTGTCTCATGAGTTCAGTTCTGTCATTTTGTGTATGCATCAAATCTATCTTTAACATAGTATTTTCATGACTAAGTCTTGTGTTTTCATTTCCAGCATCATTCAGTCTTCTAACCAAGTCCTCTTCAATCTTCTTTTGATTTTCAGTTTCTTTACAAAATCTCATAGTCATATCTTGCATCTCATTCTTCAATGTATTGTTTTCTTGTCTCAGTTTGTTTACCAGATCGTTAAGAGTTTCTTTTTCATCTTCATCATTCTGCATCTTTTCACAAAGTTCTCTTCTCTTATTCCTTGCTATAGTGAAATTTTCTTTAAGTCCTCGAATAATATCATGTGCAACCTTCATATCATCTTCAAGTTTGATATTCTTCACTTTTTCTACATCATAGTCTGAAAGAGCTGTTTCCAATTGCTTTCTCAAGTTTTCCATCTCTACTAGTGTCAAGATCTTCCTCAAGCTGTTAGGTTTTTGAAAATAGAGGACCAGGCTCTTATACCAATTGTTAGGATTCCCAAATATACTGAGACGGGGGGTGAATCAATATCTGACTGGTATAAGAATTTATTTGAATTATAAATGTAGACACCTAAAAATGGTCAACGCTTGCGGAGTCATACTTTAACATTTGCGCATTGCCTCATTTTAGGTTTTTGCATCGCATTAACATTTCTCCTATGTCACGCACTTGGTTTTTATCATTTATGAACATCGAGTCCTTCTTCTATGTTCTTCATTTATCGCTTTCAAATTAGGTCTTGTCGATAGCAATCTTCAGTCATGATTTTGGTCGATCCTTATCAACTTGTCAATTTTGTCATTTTGCGATCGATTTGTCATTGATCGTCATCCTTCTCAATCATGTCAATTTGGATCAATTTGTCATTGTTCCTCATCAATTGGCGCATTTTCTCAATTAAATCATTTATCACATTGGTCATTTATCAATTCAAAATCATGATCGAGTCAATTATCTTTCATCAAGACCTAATTCATCTTCTAGGGTTTCATGATTTAATCATTTAACCTTGTTTGTCATTTCTCTCTCTAGGATTAATAAATTAATTATTTATCCTAAGTCTTCTCATCACAATTAAATGTTCATTTAATTGGCTAATAATTCCTCTCTTTGTGAATTAATTAATAAATGAAAAATTATTAATTAATTCACTTAATTTCCTAATTTTCATCAATTTTCTATTTTTCTAATTTTCTATTTCCTAATTTCAATTCTCTCCTATTTTTCTCCTAATTTCATGGGAATGACATAGAAATTTGTCATAATTTGTCATAATTGACAATCAATCAATTCTTGACATAGAAATTTGTCATAAATTGTCATAAATTATCAATCAATCAAATTTTGCATAGCAATTTGTCATTAATTGTCATATCTTGTCATAAATCCTTGCATAGCAATTTGTCATATACATGTCATAACTTTGCTATTCTTGATTTGAATTTCCATTCGAATCATTTTCATGCTAATCTTATCTTTTCTCCAATTTATCTATAAATTGGATGATTTTCTTCAATCAAGATCCCCAATTGATCGCATTTTTGAACCCCTAACCAGATTATCGAATTTCTAATCAATCACGCTTCGAGTACTTTTGAGCAATTTTCTTACCTACTTGCTTTCAATCATGTGTGTGCACTTGTAGGTGAGATCCACAACCAAACTATTTGAAGAGGAAAGAAGAACAATGGAGCTGCATGAAGGAAGCATTTAGATCTACATCTAGTTTGCATAATCTTTTTGAATGTTTCAATTTTCATGTCTCTATTGAGTGTGTTTAGGATAGATCATTGCATTTTAGTTTCATGATTGAGCTAATGATTAGTATGTTTATAATGTTTGTGATGATTTCTAATTTCCTATGCTACATTAATTGGTGAACCCGATGTGAAACACTAACCATCTAACCTCTTTACTGTGTTTTTGAGTGCTTTTAAGTTGATTTGCTGGCCAAAAAAACCAAAAATAGGGCAGTGCAGGGCTTTCTGGGGACTTCTGTGCCTGTGTGAGACAACCTGCGCCTGTGTCAAGCAACTTGTGCCTGTGTTGAAGACATTATGTGCCTGTGTCATGACTTCTGCGCCAGTGTAAAGTCCAGAACAGAGGTAAAAATGCAGTGTTTTACTTGAAAATTGTCTTGTTTTTGCATTCTATTTTCTGTGTTTTGGTTTTTGGTACTAATTATCTATGAAGCATCTTGGCATACGCATGGAAAAGACAACAAATGAAACTACTAACATGTTTTATGCAGAATCGATAGTCAAAGAATAAACACCTCAAACTTCTAACTTGGGTTTTGCAAGTTGCCTTGGAGAAACAACTAAACTTGGTGTTTGTCATTAATGTTTTAGGTACCTAGTGATTTCTAAATGGGTTGGAATGAACATGTTTCTGCTTTGATTGATGAGTGTGACATTGGAGTAGGAGAGTATGCTCTCATCCTTCTTAGCGTAATCAGAAATCCAGATCTTCGATACCATGCTCGTGTCTTTGATTGTGTGTCTCCTTTAGAGGGCTTGCCTTCCCGACCATTTGCTTTTGCAAGCAAGTGATAATCATGAGAAGGGAATGACCCAAAGTGAGTATGGCTAGAATACCTTGGCATTCTAACTCACTATAAACAAATACCTGATGGGCGAAAGCTTTGAAGGAAGGGTTACATGGGAATTGCAGTTACTTGGGAAGTGATGACCCTTGAACTCTTTCTCATATCAACATCTAAGTAGGACCTCATGGTCTAAATCATGCTTGCATGACTACATTTGTTTGGTATCTTGATGGGCTTAATGTCTCAATCACGCTTGCGTGACATCAAGGAGTAACGCTTAACAGAAATCCTTACTAAACACCTTGTTTTAAGAGGCCAAAAACCCTTCTAGTTGCTTGAGAAGGACAAGTTTGGATACTTGGAAGAGATACTATGTTTGCCATGGGGAGATTTCCATGGGGACTGATTCTTGGCTGCCCTGAGAAGTGAGTGCTATGGAGGGGAGCCCATGGGGTCAAGCATCTATGTATTCTCCTTGAATCCCATAATGAGTCTACCTCTCAAGTACCTAATGTCCTTGCCTACCATAAGAAATGTGGGAATGAGCATGATTGTCTTGAGTCTATGTTAAAATATCTTGTCGTCTTTGCTTGTCAAAAGTTGAATTGCATCCCATTTCAAAAGCAAAACAAATTGATCCAACATAAGATTAAACACAAGAGACATTCATCCAACAAAAGTTCAACAAACTTCAAACACTTTCAAACATGATTGTCAAACATTGTTCAAAATCTTGTCTCAACATTCATGTCACTTACATTTAGATTCATCCTAGGTGGCATTTTCCAAAGTTCATTGTCAAGTACTAAGGTTAGGTTTCACCTAAGTCATACTCTTTTCAATAAGGGTCATCCATTTGCATGTGTCCTCTTGCATTAGAGTAATACCATTGTCATACATTCATATTTGCATACCCTAGGTCTCTTTATTAAGTTTAGGTCATTATCATATCATATTAGGGTTATTTGCATAGTGATTTTCCCTTTGCATATAGTGCCAAAACTAGGTTTTGTCATACTTGAGTAATCCAAATCTTGATAAACCCTAAGTCATTGTTAAGAAGTCTAGACCTTATCAAGCCTTTTCTCTTTATGTCATTATTGTCATTTGGTCAAACCTAGCTTAGTATCCAAGCATATAGGGGAGCCTTTGTCATTTGTCCTTTTGTCACTTGGTCCTTTTGTCCTTTGAGGTCTAGACATCATTTCAATTTCCTAAGGGTCTCTTTTAGATTTTCATTCCAAAAGTTTTTCAAAATCTTCAAAAACAACCAAAAACATAGGTTGCATTCTTGCCATAGGTTGCATTTTCATCTATTTAGTTTGCATTTAGTTGCATATCATATATTATATTTGAAAAATTCCAAAAATATTGCACTTGCATAGTGACATGTCTATTGAAACAAGGTTCCAAGCACCAATGATGCAACAAAGTTTGACATATCAACCAACAATGCAATCACAATTCTATCCAACCCAACAACAAAGCAACATTGATCAAACTTTTTATGATGAAACAAATGTCCAAATACAAAAACTGGAGGAGAAACTAGCTCAAGAAGAGGAGATATTGGAACAAAGAGTGAAAAACATTGAGAAGAATAGATCACAAATGTCCAAAATGTTTCAAAAATTTCCAGGTCAAAATCCAAAGATTGAGCCAATTGATGTAAGATCTCTTCTTGAACGATCAGACATACCAGCTCTCCTCTCCCAAATAGAGATGATGAAACAATTTCGAGAAAAGAGACAACATCAATTTCAACATTATGTGCCTTCGCAACAAGAACAAGAAGGTGTTTACTATCAATCTAGTTTTCAACCAATACAACCAATGGTTCAACCAATTGTTCAACATATACAACCAATACAACCAATTGTCCAATTTCAACAATATGTCCAACCAACTATACAATGTCAACAACCAAAACCAAACATTCAAAAACAAAGGTTGCAGCACACACCAACCCAAGTTTCAAACATTTTAGAACAATTGAACCAAGTCCAATATCAAAACATGACATCAGACCAGAACCATGTCCTTTCCAAACAAGTTCAAATTCCAGATACAACCATGTCAAAACCTCGAAAGAAAGGTGGCTTTATTGCAATGATCTTAAGGAAATTACCAAGTGAGTTCTTTGAGGAAGATCAAGATAATACATTTATGTCTAGCAATGCCTCATCCCCCCGCAAACAAATTGACTCTCCAGTGGCATCTATCCCTACACCTTTAGAAGTTTCACAAGAACCTTCTATATTGTCCTCATCAAACAATACACCCAAGGATGCAATTAGCCAAGGGCTATCCATAATTGATTGCCACGATAATCCAATTCATGATGCACATCCTTGTCATGTTTTAGAAATACAAGACCCAATGCCACCATGCACTTTATTGCCATTACCTATTTTAGACGACCCCATTCGAAGTCCTTCTTCCTCATGTTCAAGCATTGATTCCTTGTCAGAATCCATCACAAATGTTCAAAGTGCATCCCCTTCGTGCGAAAGCATTGATACCTTGTCAGAATCCTCCATGCATATCCAAAGTCCAACCCCATGTCAAGAGGATAATTTAGAGCATGCAAAAATGTGTCTTGAAATAGATCAAGATCAAGATCTTGAAACCTTATCATCTCATCCAATTGTTGACCAAGATCCCATTTCCCCAGACACTCATGACAATTCCCCTACTCTTGTCCATCCTATCCAAAGTCCTATTGACACTCCATTCCCCAAGCAAGATCAAGATATCCCAGTTCATCCAATCCCAAACGATCCCCTTCCATTTCATGAACACAATGTCCTTTCAATTCCATTGACATTCCACTTCCTAAGAAAGATCAAGATATCCCTTCCATCCTTTTGGATGATCCCATTGAAAGTTAAGAGCAAAGCACCTTTAAAGAGGAATCCAATGATCTTCCTCCTTGTCAAGATCAAAGTATCCTTCCAAATTCATTTCCAACACAAGACCCTATCATTCCTTTAGATCCTCCACAAGATCCTTTTGTTCCTCCATCTCCTTGTCTTAATCCTCCATACACACTCCAAGATCTCATTTCTTTTGATGGTCCCATTATTTCTCCCATTCCATCTCTTTAAGAGCCTATCATTGAACCATGTCCACTACACAATCCTATTCCCCCTCATGATCCTAATCTCCCTCATGATTCTAACGTGTCAGTGCAAGATGTTCATGAACCCTCGACATGCATAATGGGTTCTTCCACTTTGGTGAAATCCGATCCCCTTCAAGATCTCATTATTTCTCTCATATCATATCCACCTCATAATGGACTCGCGTCTTCTTCCCAAAGAAAAGAGTATCCTACAAGTCAAGATATTCATAAAGGCAAAGGAGTAGATCTCCATAAGCAAGAATCCCTTCATGTGAAACAAAATATTAAGGGTCCTGGCCTCAGTGAAATTCCTCAAGACGTTGGTATCCCTCCATCAAAATCCAAACATACACCTTCCCCATCATACCTTCCATCCATCTTAAGTCCTTATATCCCTTCGTCCTCTATGCAAGGTCAGCAAAGGCACACATTGTTGAGTAAATTCCATCCATCCAAAAGAATTCCATTTCATTCATATCCATCCATGCATTCCTTTCCCCCTCCAAGCAATTTGGATGCGAAGTATAAAAGTCATAAGTCTAGAAATACGCATGTATTCAAGGATCAACATGTCCAATATAATCAACATGTCAAAACAAAGAAAAATTTGATCTATAAAGAAAAGGAAAAATCCAAAAGGTCACAAAGGCCCATTGCTCAAAAACAAAATTCAAAATACATATGGGTTCCTAAATCCCTCATGCAAGCAATGTACTCCAAGGAACCACAAATGCATGAAAAATCAAAAACCATGTGGATCCCTAAGCAGCTTCTTGAAGCACAAAAAGAAAAATCCAACTTGGCATCCAAAATTGCTATTCCTCCATCCAAACCTCTCAAATTTGTTCCTCCATCACCTTCTTCATCCGTTTTGGGCCCTTATGTCCCAAAATCTATAGCTATTCCTTCATCAAAATCTCCATATCCAAAACCCACTCTTCCTCCATCAGTCCATCACCCCTCAAGGTGTGTGCCAATGTTGATATTGCCTTCATTTCCATCCACTGAAGCCCAGTTCTTCCAATACCCTATCCATTATCCAATGCATGTTTTCCATCCTTCCATCCAATCCTTTGCATAAATCCTTGCCTTAGTTTCATCTCATTTTCAATGTCCTTATCCTACCAACATCTTTGAGCATACTTTTAAAAGGTCATGGTCCATTTATTTCAAGGCTACTATCCAAACAAAAAAGATGCTTAAGTCCTTCTTCCATCCCCTATCATGTGTCCATCTTCTATTGAAAAAGTCAAAATTCAAAAAAAAAAATTCAAAAAAAAAAGTGAAAAAAAGAAAAGAAAAGAAAAAAACAATAAAGAAAAATAATTCGTCCACTGGTGAAAACCTGGCAAACAGGCGTCATGCGTAATTTATGAACTTCTTGCACACCACACTTGGGGGCAGGTTTTATCCTATCATATCCTTTTGTCCTTCATTGTTTCCTCCTTCGTATCCTATTGCCCTTCATTATCCTATCAAACCCTTGTCACTACCTCCATTATCCTATTGTCCCTCATGTCCATTTCCTCTTTCCACCTTTGATCTTGACAAGGCTGAGAATCATCATGAGCATCACGCATCTTGTTTGCAGCTTTTAGTCCATCATAGCTTTTGGTCATTTATCCATTTGCTTATTACAACCTTTCATCCATATTCCCTGGCTTATTGCAACTTTCTACCATTATCCCATATCCTATCCCGACCTTTAGTCCATGTCCCTTATCCATTCTTGGTCTTGCTTATCCTTTCCATATCTTATCACTATCCATACACTCTTTTTCATTCCTTGATCTTGATCTAACATAAGGACGCGAAATGCAAAACATAGTTTCAAAAGCCTCTTGACATGTCCCTCATGCCATGTTCCTGCTTTACATTGTCATATCCAGTCTCCTGTCCCATCATGCAATAGCCCTTGAAAATTGCATCCGCATTGTCTCCATAATAAAAGGCCTTTGTCTTCCCTCTATCCACCATCACTTCAGAAAGCCTATTTATTCACCTGTCATATTCGTTGCCTTGCTAGACACTAGGGGCAAAATAAAAAAAAATCAAATAATGTCCTTAAAAAATTCATGAAAATTGAAAAATGTCCTGAAAAAATCATAAAAATTAAAAAATGTCCTGAAATAATTCAAAAAAAATTTAAAAATGGCCTGAAAAAAATCTCTAAAAAATTGCAAAATGTCCTGAAAAAATCCCTAAAAAGTCAAATAAAGTCCTGAAAAAATGAACACAAAAAAATTGTAAAAAAAGCAAAAAACCAAATCCAAAAACAAGCATTTTGCAATAAATATCCTCTGTGCATAGACAGCTCACCGAGTATACATCCAACGACACACAATCACACACTACACTTTTAATGATATCATGTGTAAACAGATGAACTTTTTCAATTAAACCAGACATTCAAACTGATCAAAATTGTCATATCAATCGAACATCAACCTCAAAATCAATTCATCCTTGGCACACTATCATGGGTCTTATACAGGGTGTGGTATACTCGAAACCAGACTATGTCCTGTCTTAGACGGGGTACCGCATTCCCTGAAACCAGACAGCATGATCATCCTATCAGCACTTTCAACTTTTGACAATGAAGATCAAGATGTTTGTTTGATTTGTTGGAATTTGTGCATCTTATCTTTTTATTGATTTATCTTCAATCATGTTCCTATGTTGCTTGATGGTGTCACTGAGTGATTTAGAGTGACCGGGATGGATCATGGTCCCTTTCTTTTTTTGTTGTGATTGTTGTTTATCTGCGAGGTGTCTGTCTTTTGCAAAAAGGGTTGCATTTCAGCTCTGGCCTTCAATGCCATGATGCCTGCCTCCATTTTGCTACATTAAATAAAGGATCTCACCTACAAAGTGCATTAGTGAAAGAAAGTTTTTCTTCGTCTCTAACTGTTTTTTGTCTCATTTCTTCTTACTAACATTTCTTCCGATCTCCGATTGTCAGTCTCTTTGCTCCTATCATTTTCTATCATTTTTATCGATCAATTGGCCTCTTTTCCTCATGTTTCCGGCCAATTCCTCGAGGGGGCATGCATATATCATTGTCATTGTCTGGGGCATTTTCATTATTGTTCTTTGAAACAACGCTTAAAATCACATTGTCTCAAAGAGGGGCAAAATGTAGACACCTAAAAATGGTCAACGCTTGCGGAGTCATACTTTAACATTTGCACATTGCCTCATTTTAGGTTTTTGCATCACATTAACATTTCTCCTATGTCACGCACTTGGTTTTTATCATTTGTGAACATCGAGTCCTTCTTCTGTGTTCTTCATTTATCGCTTTCAAATTAGGTCTTGTCAATAGCAATCTTCAGTCATGATTTCGGTCGATCCTTATCAACTTGTCAATTTTGTCATTTTGCGATCGATTTGTCATCGATCGTCGTCCTTCTCAATCATGTCAATTTGGATCAGTTTGTCATTGTTCCTCGTCAATTGGCGCATTTTCTCAATTAAATCATTTATCACATTGGTCATTTATCAATTCAAAATCATGATCGAGTCAATTATCTTTCATCAAGACCTAATTCATCTTCTAGGGTTTCATGATTTAATCATTTAACCTTGTTTGTCATTTCTCTCTCTAGGATTAATAAATTAATTATTTATCCTAAGTCTTCTCATCACAATTAAATGTTCATTTAATTGGCTAATAATTCCTCTCTTTGTGAATTAATTAATAAATGAAAAATTATTAATTAATTCACTTAATTTCCTAATTTTCATCAATTTTCTATTTTTCTAATTTTCTATTTCCTAATTTCAATTCTCTCCTATTTTTCTCCTAATTTCATGGGAATGACATAGAAATTTGTCATAATTTGTCATAATTGACAATCAGTCAATTCTTGACATAGAAATTTGTCATAAATTGTCATAAATTATCAATCAATCAAATTTTGCATAGCAATTTGTCATTAATTGTCATATCTTGTCATAAATCCTTGCATAGCAATTTGTCATATACATGTCATAATTTTGGTATTCTTGATTTGAATTTCCATTCGATTCATTTTCATGCTAATCTTGTCTTTTCTCCAATTTATCTATAAATTGGATGATTTTCTTCAATCAAGATCCCCAATTGATCGCATTTTTGAACCCCTAACCAGATTATCGAATTTCTAATCAATCACACTTCGAGTACTTTTGAGCAATTTTCTTACCTACTTGCTTTCAATCATGTGTGTGCACTTGTAGGTGAGATCCACAACCAAACTATTCGAAGAGGAAGGAAGAACAATGGAGCTGCATGAAGGAAGCATTTAGATCTACATCTGGTTTGCATAATCTTTTTGAATGTTTCAATTTTCATGTCTCTATTGAGTGTGTTTAGGATAGATCATTGCATTTTAGTTTCGTGATTGAGCTAATGATTAGTATGTTTATAATGTTTGTGATGATTTCTAATTTCCTATGCTACAATAACATGAAAAGCATATCAAAACTCTGTACTAAAAAACCAAAAAAAATGTAGTAAATAAAAGTAATAACCACAACATAAGAGACACACCATAACACAGTATTTTTAATGAGGAAACCCGGTGTGGGAAAAACCTCGGTGGGATTTGTGACCCACAATATTCACTTACTGACCAATAAGGGAATATTACTGTTTACAATAAGGGCCTGCACATGCAGGAAGGCCAAGTGCCTAGAGTTGACTGCTTAGTTACAAAAGAAGTCTAACTGACTTACAAAAATGGATTATACAAATCCAATGCCTTGTACTGCTTCATATCAGCATCTACTATGCTAGATTCATTACTGGTTTAAGCTCTGCTACATACATAAACCCTTATCCAATATTTGCCTTATAATTCGCATATTAGGTCTGCATTAATCCTTCCATCTATCACTTTCAAATTATCTATAATGATCTCATACTTATATGAGTCATATTACAATCCACCAAGTCGGCTTACAAAATATTTTACAATTAAATACAAAATACATTTAAACAAAATTCCTGTCAGTCATGGTGTCGATGATCAATCTTTTTCGGTGCCGATGATCTGTGTGTCGGTGTTGAGTTTGCCAGTGCTGGTGCCTACTGGTTGTAAGGTTGCCATCAATGACAATACCTTCAATCACCTACAATTTCTCATTGGAGTGTGCATTTGCCAACATTTAGCTCATCTAGTTTAACATAAGTACTCTCCACAATTCTCTGCAATCTCTTGTTATAACATTTATATCCCTTGCTTTCATTAGAATTACCAAGAAATATGTCCTCATCACATCTAGGATCAAATTTTCCAATGATATCATCTCTCCTAATATAACATTTACTACCAAAAATTATGAAATACTTGATTGTAGGTATATTGCCAAACCATAATTCATAAGGTGTCTTACCAGTTTCTCCTTTGATATGTACTCTGTTGAATGTATAAACCACTGTGCTCATTGCTTCTCTCCAGTAGAGATAAGGTAGACTAGCTTCCATCATCATAGTTTTGTTCTTCCTTTCCACAACTCCATTCTCCTGAGGTGTTCGGGGAGCAGAAAATTGTCTTCTTATACCATTCTTCTCACAAAAGTTATTAAACTCATTGGATGTGAATTCTCCACCATGAACTGACCTCAAACATTTAATATTCAATCATGTTTCAGTTTCCATTTTAGCCTTAAAGATTTTAAAATTTTCAAATGCTTCAAATTTTTCTTTTAAAAAAGTAACCCACATCATTCTAGAGTAATCATCAATTATTAGCATGAAATATCTATCACCTTGAAAACTTTTAACTCTAGTAGGGCCACACAAATCAATATGAATAAGATCAAGAACATCATTTGATTTATCTTGTATACTCATTAAATAGGTTCTGACGTGTTTTCCCATTTGACATTCTTTACATACCGGATTATAGGGCTTCATAATCTTAGGTATATCCCTAACTGCCTTGGTTGAACTGATCTTTACAATGCAATCAAAATTCACATGACACAATCTTTTATATCATAGCCAACTCTCATCAATCTGTGTAATCAAATTAATGTGTCTTCTCACCAGAGTTCAAGTAAAATATGTTACCTTTTGTCTGTGTACCGATTGCAATCTCCAAACCAGATCTGTTAATGATTTTACATTTTCCATCCTTGAACTGTAATTGAAATCCCTTATCTACCAATTGTCCTACACTCAAAATATTATGTCTTAAACCTTCAATATAATAAACATTTTTAGTATTGTTCTTACCTTCCAATGATATAGTTCCTTTTTCTTCGATCATACATGCTTTGTCATCTCCAAATCTAACTAGACCACCATCAAATTCTTGCAAAGATAGAAACTTCCCTTTATCTCCAGTCATATGATGTGAAAAACCACTGTCAATTACCCATTCATCCTTGTCTTCAATTTTTTGCAGCAAGTTCCTTCTCTTCAGGTACATTCTCTTCTAGTGCTGGATCATCTTCCTTGATAGCCATGAACACCCATTCCTTCCCATTGTCAGAACTACAAGCAGAATCTTCTATCGATTCATCATTAGAGTCAGTAATGCCTTCCTAATCCGCTATGTAGCATGATTAGTCTCTATTTTTATTGTACTTATACTTGTTCTGATATCTAGGGTTAGGCTTAAAAGATCTTCTAACTCTTTCTTCAAATCTTGAATTCCTTTCAGGACATCTAGATGCAAAATGACCAATCTTATTACATGCAAAACATTTAGAAGGTGATTTTCCTTTATACTTACTTCCTACTGGTCCTTTAGGTACTCTTATAGAAAATAGTGCTTCAAGTTGCTCAAACTCGTCATCTTCTCTCTTCATATCTTCCAATTCCTTTTCATATAAACTTTCCAATCTTGCTTACTAGTTGTAGATGTAGATGCATGAAAAGTAGGTTCACTCTTCATAGCTCCAGAAGGTTCAAATTATTCAAGCTCGAAAGAATATAGTTTCCCAACCAAAGTATCTCTATTCATAGATGTATTAGCCATTGTTTTCAAATCATTAATAGAAGTAGCCTTCATTTTGTAAGCTGGTGGTAGGGCTCTCAGGACTTTAGAAACAATTTCATCTTCACTCAGAGTTCCACCATAACATTGAGATCCCATAACAATCTCATTTAATTTTTCCATGAATGTAGTAATCCTTTCATCTTCTTCCATCTTCAGATTTTCAGATCTTGCCCAATAACCATCAAGTTTAGCGATCTTCACTGTAGGGTCACATTCATTAAAAGTCTCCAACTTATCCCAAATAGCCTTTCTAGATGATTTATCAGTTAATCCCAATATTTGCTGATCATAAAGTGCACACAAGAGGGCTTCTCTTTCTCTACAATCATTCTCAAGCTCCTTATCTAGGTTTTTCGGAGGAGGATTTCCAGATCCTGGATTATAAGGTGTGACACCATTCTATGTGATCTCCCAAACCTCCTTGCCAAGACATCTCAGATGAGTCTCTATCCAAATCTTCCATAATGTGTAATTTGTTCCATCAAGCCTAGGAATATCTCTGAGAAAGATATCTCCATATGAATTCGATGAACTTGAACTATTAGATGCCATATGATCTTCCTCAAGAAGTTAAGCTTTCTGTAAAGAGGACCAAAGATCTGATACCAATTGCTAGACAATTCAAATAATAGGAAGCAAAATGAGAGGGGGGGGTGAATCAATTATCACAATTACCAGAACTATTTGTAATTTAAAACTTTAATACCAGAACCCAAAACATTAATACTGGAATGATTAAACCAAATACCAGAATAGAAGTTAAACCAATTAAGCATAAACAATAATCATAGAATAAATACCTTCTACATGACACCAAGATTTTTATGTGGGAAACCTGATAAAGGGAAAAACCACGGTGGGAAGCCTCCCCACGGTCAAATAATACTTCTGCAGTAAGTATGTGAATTACAATTGAGGGGCCTGCACTTGTAGGAAGTCCAATAGCCTAGAGCACACTTCTCATCACAAAAGGAGTCTCACTGACTACGTATAAATCCAGACTACAATCCGAAGAAGTGTTTAACTACAAAAGATAATAGCTTCTATGCTTGAGTATAGTTTCGGTTAAGCTCAATACCGAAGGACTAAATCCTCTTACATAAACCAAATTTGATCTCCAATGATTGACCAAATCATCTTCCTGAAAGATATTACATTATTCACACATTACATCCTTTGACCATGACCTCTAACATAACCATGATGATCTACAATGAGATCTTACATCTATATACAAATCCTTGACCATAAACAATCAAGTCGACCACCCGATAATAAACCAATTACATAATTACAAACCATGTCGACCTTAGACCAAAGAAATAATATCCAACACGTAAGACATCCCAGAAACTCATCGAGAGGTCTAATCCACACACTTCATTAAAGTCGGTCCATAACCTATATCAACCAAGACCCAGTATAGGTCCATATGCTACATCAATGATCTCCATTTGCCAAGTCTTGAACATGATCACTATTAGCATCCTGAAACTCCACTAGAAACTACACCAATACCACTTATGTAATTCATCAAAGATCTTCATCAAAATCTTTGCTGGTGAAACCCTCGCCGAAACCAAAAACCAAGCTTCTAAGCAAACAGGATAGCATCTGATCACCAGACCAAACCAACTGACTGAATATGAGCCTGAGTATCATGAACAAGCCAATTCCATCACCAAACTATATCGAAGCCTATTGGACCATGCCGGATCCAAATCAACTAGAAACCAGTGAACCTATCAGGATCAAAAGGGTGTTGGTAAAGTATCCAAATAGCTAGTTTTGGCATCAATGAAAAAACATTAATGCAACACATAATCAATTCCACCAAATGGCCAGCAAAAATAAGGATGCAAAATTGGTATTCTTGCACTATTCATTGGTATGCGACTTAATTCTTTATCAAAACATAGCATATTGGAGCCCGGAGTTGAGAATAAAGACAAATGATCCTTACATAGGTCTCCATTGGCCGGTACAAAGATGGGCCTAGGTTTGGGACAAGGGATCTAAGTTTGGTGATTTTTGTGTATTCTTTGACCATTTTGTGATGAAAATTTTCACAAGGCTTAGGGTAGTACTGTCGAGGCTACCTAAAGAGATAATGAAAATATTTAGAATAAAGAGTTGCAAGGCTGATGGACATGTCTATGCTGAGGGTGCATTCACCCACAATTTTGGGGATTTCTTCTTTTATGGAAATTATACAATAATAAGAATTTATGGATATGAGCAGGGACCCCATGTATTACCTATTGTTGTCTCTCCAGGGTTAGCATTCCTTGAATTCACCTAGAAAATGATGTGGATGGAGAGGGAGAAAATCAAATCTGATAGAAAGCGAAAATTTCTCCCCAAGAAAACAATTTTCAATGAATTCAGTGTAGGTTGTGAGACCTTGCAGAAGGTACAAGATTTTTTGGTGAAGAATTGTAGGCTGAGGGTTTCCCAAGTAAATAAATTGAAGGAAAAGGGGTATTTTCATTCTTTTGTAGAAAGAGAAGATTTGGTTAGGAATGCTCATCCATGTGAGGCAAATCAAAGGAGGAAGAAGTGGGACCACATGACTAAATTTGAAAGGGAAAGGAAACAAGAGGATCCCAATTTTGTAGGTTCCTTCTAGCACTTCAGGGATGATTTTGCTAGAACGTCTTTCTTGTTAAGAAAGGCAGATGATATAATAAAGGAGGAGTTGTAGAGAAGAGAGGCCAAGGAAAAGGGAGTGGAATACAAAGGAAAACCAATTGATCCAACTCCCAAGGCTCAGACCAAGGAAGCACCTGCAGAGTCCTCCAAAGGGGGTGTATAGAAGAATGAGGGGGTAACAATAAAGAAGGTTAGGGAGATTGAAAGAGGAAAGGCTAAAATATTTGACTTTGCAGATATCCAGGAGAATTTTGATACTTCGGTGTCATTACCTTCTCCTCCAAGGGAAACATTCCAAGATGATAAAAATGCCAAGTTTTCAATGATCTAGACAAGGATTGCATCCCAAGCACAATCCCTATAGAATAAGTAGATGATGAGAGGATTATTGCTTCAAATAACTTTATGGTGGATGCCAATTTTTTTAATACCACTTAGTTTAGATCATTTTGGCCAAGGGAGAAATTGAAGAATACGTCTGATAAAGAAATCAACAATTTTGTCAAGAACAATTTTGATTGCAATCCTCAAGAGGCCAGAGAAGTGGTAGTGAAAAGTAGAGTGCTCCTTGTCCCAGGGTGGAATTTTGAGAGAATCTTCTTGTTAGATTAGATCGTGTGGAAGAAGGACCCCAATTTTGCTAGAGAGTTTGGAGATCATGGCTCTAGTGTAAATATAAGTTCATAAGCTTTTGCTTTATGGTCAAAGGCCCCTAGCACTAAAAATCCCATTGTTTTGCAATGGGTACAATACAAAATAAGGGATGTTGTTGTAAGGACCTTACAGGACACTACTGCTTCAGAGGTTGTAGCAATTTCCAAGCATGCAGTCCAATTTGCTCAGCTGGCAGTAGAGGATTTAGAGAAAAAGTATATAAAGGTAAAGGATATGCATGTTGTTTTGAATACCAAGTAAAATAAATTATTTGTTGAGAACATTGCATTGAAAGAGAAAATAAAGAAGATGTCAGTTGACTCTTCTAGAGGAATTAGACCCGAGGAGATTGAGAAGATAAACAAAGAAATGCAAAGGGTCAAAGATGAAGTTGCAAGCAATTATTTTAAATTTAGGAAAGATTCAATTTTGAGAATTTCAAATAAAATCATTGATAATTGGGTGAAGTCCACACTTCATATTCTTTGACATCCAAGCTCCTAAGTCAACTTGATGAATTCATTGCATTCTTTTAGCCAATCAAAGCTACATGGATGCCAAAGGGTCAAACCTTGAAGGAGGTTATGTTAGCAGTGAAATGTGGCTCAGCCACCTCAGATTGTAGGGGTAACTTGGAAAAATTATAATTTATTGAATAAAGAGTTACCCAACATAGAGGAGGAAAGGAAAGCATTGATGGGAATGATTAATTCTTTCTAGGGACTCAAAAAGTAGCATGTCCCTACAATTTTGATAGATAATGGGCAAATTAAGAGCTTAGAATAATTGAAACAGGGTTTCTAGGAAGCAATAAATGACATCTTGAAATCCTTGGAAGGGGATCCAAACCAAGGAGATACATTTCTTAATATTGTTGATAAAATTATGGAAGTAGAGAAAATGTATCATAGCTTTTCCCTAGGAGTAGTAGTTGTGCTTTCCCACAAAACAAAGGAAGCTATGAATAAGTTGCATATCCTGAAGGGTTTTTCTTGGGTAGTTGATGAGATTGAGGCACTACACAAAAAGTATTGCTCCTTGGATGAAGAGCACCCTGAAGAGGAGGACTAGTCACTGTCTTTCCATTTTTTCTATTCTTAAATTTTTTGTGCAGGATGTTCATTTTGGGAAAATGATTAGAACACTCAGCCAGAAAGGAGCAGTCTCCAAGACACCTGCCACCACGTGATAGTGTTAGGATAATTGTTGGAAAACTGAGAGGGGGGCTGAATCAGTTGTCAATAGATTATGTGAAGTAAATAACTTAAAACCTCTTACCGGAATATAAGAAAATAGATACCAGAATAACTGATAAAGAATTAAACAATAATTGAAAACCAGAGAATCAATACCATGCGACCATAACACATAACACCATTATTTGTATGTGGAAAACCTGGTAAAGGGAAAAACCATGGTGGGAAACCCTACCCACAGTTAGATGATACTTCTAGAGAAAGTATATGATTACAATAGGGGCCTACACATGTAGCAAGGCACACTGCCTAAACCACACCACTCATCACAAAGGAGTTTCACTGACTACAAAAGAGGTCAACCACTTCAAAATATTTGGACAACAAATCAGAAAGAAGAACTGCCTATGATAGAATCAAACATGCCAGATTACAGTTCTGGTTAAGCTCAATACCAAAGGTCTAAAATGCTCTGACATAAACCCAACTCGATCACCTATGATCAATCAAATCCTCTACACAAATTATTATTACATTATTCACTCCTTTCCCATACATACGATCTACAATGAGATCTTACATAACTTTTATAGAAGCCCTAGACCTAAACAATTAGGTCAGCCACCCAAATGACAATTCAATAGATCCATTACACCATCCTCAAAAAAAATCATAAAAAATGTCGGCCTAAGGCCAAACAAACATCATCCAATCAATAAAACATCCCGGAATCACATCAGAAGGATCCAACAACATGTTTCATTAAACTGGTCCATAACCTAGATAGCACTATACCTAAACTAGATCTGAACACGCCAAAGAAATGACACCAATCAATTGAGGCATGAACACAATCACCATCAACATCCTGAATCCCTTCTAGAAGCTGAACCAACACCACTTATGCATTACATCAAATATCTTCAATAAAGCTCTATCGATGAAACCCTAATCGGACCTACAAAGTAGGCTTACTAGAATATAAGATAGTGTCTGATCATCAAGTTAATACCAACTGACTGAAACATACTTCAGAAGCATATGGACCATTCATACAAACTTATTCCATCATTCAGATCATACCAATGACAATCAACTGATAATCTTCCTAATCTAATCCTTCTACCAGAAGTCGGTAAACAACCATAATAGCTAGTGTTGACATCAATAACAAAACATCAATGCAACACATAATCAATTCCTTCATATTTCCAACAATCTCCCCCTTTGGCATTGATGGTAACACTAGATGTGAAAAACATCCAAGTGCCAAGAAATACCAAACAAGTCTCCCCCTATGGAAGACAACCAACAATCTCCCATAAAATGATATAGAAATGAAGCTCTAAACAAAATCTGAATTAGAAGACCAAATACCGCCAAACTCCCCCTGAGGAGTGCAATCAATCTGAAAAATAGAAAGCATAGGTTTTTCACATATATTCCTCCCCCTTTGATAGAAATGCCGAAGATATGACATATATATCAAACAGAATATGAAAACTCTAAATCTCAAGGTTGACTACTCCCCCTAAGTAGTAGCATTACTTCATTAATTTGGAGCAAAGGATAGCTCTGATAATGCATATCAGATTGATGCACAACTACATCATTTAAGTCTGTACCAGAAGGGTAGAAACCCCCAATCTATCTCTCAAGTACTCAAATGATTCCCAGGACAAACGTTTAGTGAAGATGTCTTTTTTTTCTTTAGTGTTAACATAAACCAATCTGACTTCTTTTGCTTCCACCTTTTCTTTCAAAAAGTTATACTTGATTGATATGTTCTTAGTCTTGGAATGAAATACCAGATTCTTTGATATGTTAATAGGTGTAGAGTTATCACAATGAATAACAACTGGATCGTTATAACTCACTTGTATATCCTTCAACATTTGCTTCATCCATAAAACTTAAGTGCAATTAGTTAGAGATGCAACATATTCAACTTCAACAGTAGATAAAGAAATGCATGACTGCTTCTTGTTGATCCATGAAACCAACTTCTTCCCAGGAAAGAATGTTCCACCGAATGTGCTCTTCCAGTCATCAACATCACCAGCTCAATCTGCATTTCTATATACACATAAAGTAAAGTCATCATCTTTAGGGTACCATAAACCATATTTATTGGCATTCTAAACTCTTATGAGAATAGTTGATATTGTTATTTATGGAAACCAACTGGCAATCATCTGGAAACCAACCGACAGTTACCATCACCGGAAATAGACTTCTACATACACCGATAGACACTTCACCGGCAGCAGCAACAATGCATACCGACACTCAAGCTGACATGGAATTAAATTTTGTTTATTGTTTTATAATGTAATTATCTCTTGTAAAAGCAGACATGGCATATTCTAAAAGACTCATATATGTATGAGATCTTATAGGTCATTTTGATATGAGAGAGAGAGTGGAATATAGATGATATTTTTGTATAAGGTGATATAGTTGACAACGAAGGTTTTGGTTATAAACTGAGCTTAAATTGGTACTGAACCTGGCATAGTTGATGCTGATTTGAAGTAGTACATTGTATTGGATTTTGATAATCAATTTTGTAAGTCAGTGAGACTTCTATTTTGTGATTAAGCAGTGAGCTTTAGGTAGTTGGCCTCCCTACATGTGCAGGCCCCTCATTGTAAGTAATATTTATTCATTGGCCAGTGAGTGAATATTGTGGGTCACAAATCCCACCAAATTTTTTCCTACATCGGGTTTCTTCGTTAAATATCTTGTGTTATGGTGTGTTCTCTATGTTGTCTCTATTATTCTTATTTGCTGCATTAATTCTTATTTACCGATACTACAATTTTGGAGTACAAAGAGTTGTATAGGGAAGAATGCAAACCTCACCTTTTGACAATAGACAGATAAGGAGATCAATATAACACATAAAGAAATTGATGACATAGCTGATAACATAATTGGTTCATCCAAACATATATCAGTTTCTGAATAGGAAATGATAGTTTTTGAGGAGAAATTAGAGAAACTTGAGAAAGAAAAGGCAAGGATAAGGTCAAATGCCTGAGAACTTAAAAATAAACTTGGTCCTAAGATGAACAATCTTATTTCTCAGTGAATAGAAATATCTAAGGCATTACTTCAAGGAGAGTGATCATCGAAAGAACACATGCACTATCTCATAGGCACGATCCAATAGACTGAGGCAACCTTGAATGACAACAAAAGGTTTATGCTGAGCCTAAATCTAGTTTTGGCAGATATTTTCCAGATTGTAATTAACTGGCTACAGACTTTGAGGTGAAACTTTTGCACTCATTTGACTATTTTTGATAACCTTTGTCATTGATGTCAAAGGGGGATTAGTGGAGAGAAAAATGCTTATACAAAGGAGATCATTTGTTCAAGGGGAGCACATCTTTTTGGAAACTTTTTGGACTTCATTTTTTGGAACAGTTTTTGGATTTTTCTCATGCGTGTTGCCAACAATGCCAAAGGGGGAGATTGTTGACATTCTACACTCTTATAAGAATAGTTGATGTTGTCATTGATGGCAACCAACTGGCAATCATCTAGCAACCAAATGACAATTACTGACACCAGCAATAGACTTCTACATACACTAGCAGGTACTTCACCGGTAGCGGCAACAATGCATACCGACACTTAGGTCGACATGGAATAAATTTTAGTTTATTGTTTTATAATGTAATTATCTCTTGTAAAAGCCAACATGGCATATTGTAAAAGAATCATATATGTATGAGATCTTATAGGTCATTTTGATATGTGAGAGAGAGTGGAATATAGATGATATTTTTGTATAAGGTGATATAGTTGACAATGAAGGTTTTGGTTAGAGACTGAGCTTAAACCAGTACTGAACTTGGCATAGTTGATGCTGATTTGAAGCAGTATATTGTATTGGATTTTGATAATCTATTTTGTAAGTCAGCGAGACTTCTATTTTGTGATTAAGCAGTGAGCTTTAGGTAGTTGGCCTCTCTACATGTGTAGGCTCTTCATTGTAAGTAATATATATTCATTAGCAAGTGAGTGAATATTGTGGGTCACAAATCCCACCAAGGTTTTTCCCACACCGGGTTTCCTCGTTAAATATCTTATGTTATGGTGTGTTCTCTATGTCGTATCTGTTATTCTTATTTGTTGGATTAATTCTTATTTAGTGGTACACTATTTTGGGATACAAAGTTCTCAATAAGTTTAAATATTTTATTAACCAGTTAGACACTGATTCACCCCACCTCTCAGTGTCTTTGGGACTATCATTGATTCTAACAATATTCAGTTGTTCCTTGGAAATACCAGAATATCTTTTTTATTGCACTTTCATGATTTTCTCTTGGATTACTTTGAAATCTTGATACAATACTGACTGCATTCATTATGTTTGGTCTAGTTTGAGTTAAATATAGCAAACCACCAATCATGGATTTATATCTTGTAGGATTTACTGGAGGGGATACATCTTTCATTGATAATTTTTCACTTGTAGCCATAGGAGTACTAACCAGTTTGGAATTTTCCATACCAAATTTGTTCAATAATTCCCTTAGATACTTAGTTTGATATATAGAGATGCCTTTGTCAGTCCGAGTAATCTGAAAACCTAGAAAAAATATTATTTCTCCAGTCATAGACATTTCAAATTCACTCTTCATATTATCAGAGAATTCCATGCATAATTTTTCTTCACCTCCAAAAATGATATCATCAACAAATACTTCAATAATTAAAATATCATCATTAGTAATCTTATAATATAGGTTACTGTCAGCATTACCTTTTATGAAATCAAGCTTCAAAAGATACTTATCCAACCTCGCATACCAAGCTTGAGGAGTCTGTTTTAATCCATATAGGGCTTTCCTTAATCTGCAAACCATATTTTTATCATCTCTTAGTAAAAATTCACTAGGTTTCTCAATTAAGACTTCCTCTTCAAGTTCTCCATTCAGAAATGCACACTTAACATCCATTTGATAGACCTTGTAGTTCTTATAGGCTGCATAAGCAAGAAATAGTATAACAACTTCAATTTTGGCTATCGGTGCAAAAGTTTCACCATAATCAATTCCTTCCTTCTGAGAATATCCTTTGCAAACCAATCTAGCGTTGTTTCTTAGAACTTGTCCATCCTCATTCAGTTTATTTCTAAAACCCATTTTGTTCCAATGACAGTTTTTATTTTTTGGCTGGGGAACCAAAGTCCAAGTATTGTTCTTTTCTATCTGATCTAATTCATCTTCCATAGCTTTCAGCCAACATTCATCTTTACAAGCTTCAATTACTTATGTTGGTTCAATCTAAGAAATGAAACATACCTCTTGGTTTCCCAATCTTCTTGTCATAACTCCCTTGTTTTTGTCTCCAATGATCTGATTTTCAGAATGATTTAACCTTACATACCTTGGTGTTTTCTGATTTTTAGGTTCTCTATGCTGCTCTTCAGTTATAGCTGAGTTTTTTGATGATACTGGGGTAGATGGTTCAGTATTTTGTTCCGGTACAGGCATTACCAGATTAGTTATGATGATTTCCATTGTCGGTTCTCTATCATAAGATTTAGGTTGGTCTTTGTGCTGCTCATCCACTTTCACATTAGCGCTTTCCATAATTCTCTACAATATTTTGTTATAACATCTACATGCTTTTCTTTTAGTTGAATAACCAAGAAATATTCTTTTGTCACATCTAGGGTCAAACTTTCCAAAGAAATCATCTCTTTTGATATAACACTTACTTCCAAAGATTCTGAAATACTTAAGAGTAGGGGAATGACCAAACCATAATTCATAAGGTGTCTTATCGGTATCTCCTTTGATATGAACTCTATTAAATGTATAAACCATTGTACTTACTTCTTCTCTCCAGTAGATATGAGGCAAATTAGCTTTCATCATCATGATTCTAGCTGCATCCAATTTTGTTCTTTCTTTCCATAATGTCATTCTGCTGAGGTGTCCAAGGTGCAGATAACTATCTTCTAATGCCATTTTTTCTCTCAATAGCTGTTGAATTCACTGGATGTGAATTCACCACCTTGATCTGATCTTAGATACTTTATTTTCATCCCTATCTCTATCTCAACCATAGCTTTAAAGATCTTGAATTTCTCAAAAGCTTCAGATTTCTCCCTTAGAAAAGCAACCCACATCATTCTAGAATAGTCATCAATGATTAACATGAAATATCTATCTCCTTGAAAGCTTCTTATGTTAGCAAGACCACATAGGTCAGTATGAATCAAATCAAGAATATCATTAGATTTATCAGGTATTCTCTTAAAGGAAGTTCTTATTTGCTTACCCATTTGACCTTCGTTACATACCAGATTATGAGGCTTCACAATCTTAGGTAAATCTCTAATTGCCTTAGTTGAACTGATCTTTACAATGCAATCAAAATTTATATGACACAACCTCTTATTCCATAGCCAAATTTTATCAATATGTGCAATCAAAAATGTTTTTTCACCGGAGTTCAAATGAAAGATGTTAGCTTTTGTCTGTGTACCAGTTGCAATCTCCAATCCTGATTTGCTAATGATTTTGCACTTTCCATCCTTGAATTGTAATTGAAATCCTATGTCTACCAACTATTCCACACTCAAAATATTATGCTTCAAACCTTCAACATAATAGACATTATCAGTGTTATGCTTACCATCCAATGAAATGGTTCCTCTTCCTTTGATTATGCATGCTTTGTTATTACCAAATCTAACTTGACCACCATCAAATTCTTGCAGGGTTAGAAACTTTCTTTTGTCTCCTGTCATATGATGAGAACATCCACTATCTATTACCCATTCATCTTTGTCTTCAAATTTTGTTGCTAGGGTCTTTTCTTCATTTTTGATAACTGGTTTTGGATTATCTTCCTTCATAGCATAAAATACCCAGTCTCTTCCATTGTCAGATCCACTAGGTGAATCTCTTGCCAGTTCTTCCTCTAATTCATCAGTTACTCCTTCCTTATCAGCATAGTAGCATGATTTTTTCTTGTTTCTCCTATACTTATGCTTGATCTGATATTCAGGGTTAGGCTTAAAAGATCTTCTTTCCCTTTCTTCCAATTTTGAATTCCTTTTAGGACATTTAGATAAAAAATGACCTATCTTATTAAATGTAAAACATTTGAAAGGAGACTTTCCTTCATACTTACTTCCTGTCGGACCTTTAGGCAGCTTTGTAACAAATAGGGCTTCAAGTTGCTCAAGCCCTTCATCTTCTTTCCTAATCTCTTCCAATTCCTTTGCATATAAAACTTTCCAATCTTGCTTGTCAGTTGATGATGTAGATGCCTTAAATGCAGTATTAATCTTTGCAGCTCCTGGAGGACCAAATTCTTTAAGCTCAAAAGAAGATATCTTCCCAATAAGAGTATCTTTATTGATAGAAGAATTGGGCATGGTTCTTAGTTCATTAATTGCAGTTACCTTCATCTTTTATGCCTATGGAAAAACCCTTAATACTTTTGAAACAATCTCTTCCTCACTTAGAGATCCACCACAACACTGAATTCCTAATAAAATTTCATTTACCCTTTCCATGAATGCAAAAATTCTTTCATCTTCCTCCATCTTCAAGTTTTCATATCTTACCCGGTAACATTCAATTTTTGCAATTTTAATAGTGGGATAGCCTTCATTCAGAGTCTCAAACTTGTCCCATATAGCTTTTGTCGATGATTTATTTGATAATCCCATGATTTGCTGATCTGATAAGGTGCTTAAGAGGGCTTCTCTAGCTCTACAGTCATTTTCAATGTTCTTTTCCAATTTTGTCGGTGCAGGATTGCCAGATGCTAGATCATGAGGAGTGTAACCTTTTTGAGTTATTTCCCAAATTTCCTTTCCAATGCATCTGAAATGAGTCTCCATCTGAATCTTCCACACTCCATAGTTTGTTCCATCAATCCTAGGGTTGTCCTTCTGGTAAATAGTAGTTGAACTATTAGTTGCCATATGATTTTCCTCAAGCGGTTGGGCTTCTACAAAAATAGGACCAGGCTCTGATACCAATTGTTAGGATAATCGATGGAAAACTAAGAAGAGGGTGTGAATTAGTTGTCAACAAATTTTGTGAATTTTAGCACTTAAAACCTTTTACCGGAATCAAATAAAATAGATACCGGAATAATAGATAAAGCATTAAAGCATAATTAAAGACCAGAGAATAAATACCATGCAATCATAACACATAACACCATGATTTGTACATGGAAAACCCAATAAAGGGAAAAACCATGTTGAGAAACCCTACCCACAGTCAGATGATACTTCTATAGAAAGTATATGATTACAATATAAGCCTGCACATGCAGGAAGGCACACTGCCTAGAGCGCACTGCTCATCACTATCTATTCTCACTAACTACAAAAGAGGTCAACCACCTCAAAATATTTGGACAACAATCTGGAAAGAAGAACTGCCTATGATAGCATCAAACATGCCAGATTACAGTTCCAGTTAATCTCAATACCGGAGGTCTAAAACGTCTTACATAAACCCAACTGGATCACCTATGATCAACCAAATCCTTTGCACAAATGATCATTACATTATTCACTCCTTGCCCATACATACGATCTACAATGAGATCTTACATAACTTTTAGACAAACCTTGGACCTAAACAATTAGGTCGGCCACCCAAATGATATTTCAATAGATCCATTACATAACCTTGAAATAAAATCATAAAACATATCAGCATAAGGCCAAACAAACATCATCCAATCAATAAAACATCCTAGAAGCACATCAGAAGGATCCACCAACATGTTTCATTAAACCGGTCCATAACCTAGATAGCATCGGACCTAAATTAGATCCACACACACCAAAGCAATGACACCAATCACTCAAGGCATGAGCACAATGACCATCAACATCCTGAATCCCTTATAGAAGCTCCACCAACACCACTTATGCATTACATCAAAGATCTTGAATAAATCTCTATTAGTGAAAACCTTACCGGACCTACAAAGTGGGCTTACTAGAAAATAAGATAGCATCCTATCACCAAGTCAATACCTACTCACTGAAACATACTTCAAAAGCATATGGACCATTCATACAAACTTATTCCATCATTTAGATTATACTGGTGACAATCAACTGATAATCTTCCCAATCCAATCCTTCTACCAGAAGCCGATAAACAACCATAACAGCTAGTGTTGACGTCAATGCAACACATAATCAATTCCTTCATATTGCCAACAACCAAATTGCATTTTTTGATCCTGACAGAAGCAAATATGAGGTACAGATGTGAGATCATTTTTTGTAGACCCACAAATCGAGCTTCTAGGAAGATTCCTTTCTAGCCTCCATCATTCAATGCAGGTTGCACATAGAGGTCAAGGTCTTAGGCTTTAGGTATTTTTTATAATGCAATTAGATTTTGACATGTGTCTTCTTCAACCTGAGGCTTGTTTTTCTCCCTTGTGTTATAAAAGGGAATTAAGGGCCAAGAAGAAGGATTCTAGACTCTTGATTTGTATGCTTTAGAGAAACCTTAATATAATAGCAAATAATCTTCTAGCAGTTTTGGTGACTCGCTGTAATATTTTCATGAATGTATCAATTTTATATTAAAAATCAATAAAGAAAGAGAACATTCATTTCTGGCTCATATCTTTTGTTCTATTTTGTACATATGCAATTTGTCTTCTCCAAGGGGGAATGTGTATTTTTGGATGGGTTTCATTTCAAGCTAAATGAACTAAATAGTATCCAGTGCATCATAAATCATGACAAGAATCATTTTTATTGCATAACAAACCATTAAAATGGTTCATCCATTAAATTTTTCAAAAATATCTCAGCAAGGAACACAACATGATGCAAATATTTGTAATATAAAAGAATAAATGACTTCACATGTAAAGATACATGTAAATATAATCACAAAGTACAAGTCCTCCCACATAATTACAACATTTAGATTTCACCAAAAAATATCAAGAAATCAATATCAAATAGATAATATACTAATCACATACATTATACATTTAAATCATGTCATTGATCTTCTTCTTCATCTAAATCTTTGTTTGTATCTTTCGATCCATAATCGACATTGTAAGGATTATTGGTCATATCATCATCATAATCATCATCACCATCATCATCATCATCATCATCATCATCATCATCAACATCATCATCATCTTCAGGAACATTAACTCCTACATCATCATGATCTTGTTCCTCTTCTTTGACATCTTCATCGGACACATCATCAACTAACTGTTGATCATTATCATCATGTAAATCATCTTCTATTTCTTTTTTATCTTCTTCTTCCATGAGATTATACTTTACCGACCTTCCTCTAGGATCATGTCTAACAACAAATGACCAACCCGGTTTATGTGGAACCTCTGAGTAAAAAACCTACTCACATTGGCTTGGAAGAACATAGGGCTCATTTCCAGCTCGCTCAAATGACCTTGTATTGACCATTGTAAATCCACTATCATGTTCAATAACAGTTCTATCAGGATCATTTTGATTCAATCGTAGCCTATACCATTGGACAATGAAAATAACTAATTTGAAGGACCCAAAGTCACACTCAAGTATATAATCCAAAATCCCATAATATCGATTTTCTGAGACTTGAGGATGTATGTCACTTCTAGATGAAACATTAGTCACCTAAAATACTGCAGTTATCCCAGAATCACAAGTTTTCTTCATGTCATCCAACTTTTTAATGCAAAATTTATGACCATCACACCACATAGTCTTGTGGTGTTTCACTAGAAATATGTCAAACATGTAAAAATTATTTCATCATCAGTTGATAAACATATTAATTCTTGGTCGAATGTATGCAAAAAACATATATATATATATACACATCATTACAATTGAAAATAATAATAATAATATGGGTGATTATGTTAGGATAACTGGTGAACAACTGAGAGGGGGGGGTGAATCAGTTGTTAACAAATTATACAAATCCAACCACTTAATAACCTTAAACCGGAGCACATAAACTTAAATACCAGAATAGCAAAAATAGATACCAGTAAGGATTAAAACTTAAGAATGAAGCAAAGAATCAACACAATGCAACCATACCACATAACACTATGATTTGTACATGGAAAACCCAGAAAGGGAAAAACCAAGGTGGGAAGCCTACCCACAGTTAGATAATACTTCTGCACAAATTATTTGATACAATGAGGGGCCTGCACATGTAGGAAGGCACACTGCCTAGAGCGTAGTTCTCATTACAAAGGAGTCTCACTGACTACAGAGAGGTTAAAACCACCTCAAGGTTTTTGGACAACAATCCAAAAGAATGAACTGCCAAAGATAGCATCTACCATGCTTGATTATAGTCTCGGTTAAGCTCAATGCCGAAGGACTAAATCGTCTTACAAATCCAATTTGATCTCCAATGATCGACCAACTCCTCTGCCTGAATGATATTACAATATTCACACATTACATTCCTTGACCATGACCTCTTCTAATAACCATGATACTCTACAAAGAGTTTCTCCCTTTTATTTATACAAACCCTAAGGCCTAAATCAATTAGGTCGGCCACCTAAAAGATATTACAATAAGATCATCACATAAATCCATATTACAATGATATTCCATGTCGGCTTAAGATCAAAACAACATTATCCAATCCATAAATCATCCCAGTAACATGTAGAGAACACGTAACATGATACCGATCCATAACCTAGATAGGTACTGGACCCAAATAGATTCTTCACGCCAAAGCAACATCTCCAATCAGCTGAAGCATGAACAAAGATCATCTCCTGCATCCTGAATTCCATCTAGAAGCTGCAACAACACCACTTATGCATCCTGTCAAAGATCTTTAGTAAAAGCTCTATCGGTAAAACCTTAAACCATACTGGTAAGGGTTTATTGAGTGTATGATAGCATCTAATCACCAAGTCAAAACCAACTAACCAAAACATACTCCAGAAGCATCAAACTGATAGTCGCTTATGTCGGTAACACAAGTTCTTCTACCGGTAGCCAAAATCTGTCTGCCGGTGCTGGTAACCAACCATAACAACTAGTGTTGACATCAATGCAATACATAATCAATTCTATCATATTGCCAACAGATTAATATATTTATACATATCTGTTTATCTCTTAAACCATATGCCAAATCAATTTCCCTTGGTGCAACATTGGAATCTCCATTACGATGAGCTTCTTTATCCAATGAAGCCACACCTTGCCATGTTAATGCACAACCAGATTGTTGACATCGTTCAATCCATACCGTCATCCAATCAAGATTGTTTGCGACATACAAATATAGTGCATCCCACTCTCGAGCAACTATAGAAAAAATAACTAGAAATTTATAACTGATATATATTGAAGATTAAGAATTAATTAACTACAATATATATAAAAACCAAATGTAAAATGTATTTATATTAATGTCCATGAACATCCAATAATTACTTCTCACTTTCTTCAATCTACCTTTCCCAATCAGGTACTCCCCTTTGAATTTATTAATGGAGTTGGGATCCCAAATGTGATCTACATGGATCTTTGCCACAAACATAGGAAGATATTCAGTAATGTACAACATAGTCTGGTATACCATATATCCCTCCACCATATATCCCTCAGGATGTTCTCTTTATCAAACCAAAGCCTTCAAAAATTTCAAATGCCTCTCAACCATCCACATTAACCTTGTGTGTATAGGTCCACACAATTCAATCTCCTCAACTTGGTGTATGAGGTAGTATTCTTGTGCATTGAAAAATGTCAAAGGTAGACACTTTTACATTTCACACATTAGACGAGGAATTTTTATCTTCCAATATTTAATATCTTCTTTATGGATTTCTTTAGATGACAACCATCTACAAGTGATTCAAGATGCAAATATATTAACGAGAATTAACAAAATAATATACAATATAATACCTATACAACAAATTGAACAAATAACACTACTTACCTCATGTATTTTACAAGATCATATATAACTTGCTTGACATTATTGTCAAAGTGGTCTAGGAGAGATAGAGGTAGAATGTACTGCAACAATTATAAAATTATCATTTCATTGTTTTTCCGAAACTAGTACTAAACATAATATAATGAAAAGTACATGCAGTATAAAAATATATAGAAAATATACAAAAACATGAATTACCTTAATGAAGGTATGCCAATCATGCATTTTCATCCCTAGACCAAATTCACTTTTCTTTGTTATGAGATTGTTTATGTTCGTAGAAAATTGTTGAACACAAGATGCCACTAAGAGGGGGGCTGAATCAGTGGTTTCTAAAATTTTCCCTTCACTATCCTATGTGTGCATACTGTTAACACATCTAACATAAAGAAAACATACTGGTAAATGGGAGGATGACACAAATGCAACCACACATAAAAGGGACATCACATAACACTAGATGTTTGAGGAAAACCCAAGATGGGAAAAACCTTAGTGAGAAATGTTGTTGGAGACTACTACTCCAATCTAGCCTCACAATAAAACACCCGGTTACAACATTTAGGCCACCAACCCAAGGAGTACCACTCTTTTAGGGAACCAACCCCTAGTTTAGGGCACCAACCCAAGGAGAGCCAACCCTTGCACCGAGCTCCAACTCAGTGATTAC
This sequence comes from Cryptomeria japonica, assembly GCF_030272615.1. Classification (NCBI taxonomy): domain Eukaryota; kingdom Viridiplantae; phylum Streptophyta; class Pinopsida; order Cupressales; family Cupressaceae; genus Cryptomeria; species Cryptomeria japonica. Next base: position 718,499,562 of record NC_081413.1, on the reverse strand, counting down.
AAGATCTTATGATAAATACAAAAGTAGTCTCCCTCCTACAAAAGAACTTTGTAACTCTCATGCATGTCTCTCCACCAGTTCTTCTCTCTCCAATTCTCTGCCATTTCTCTACTCAACTACTCACAGATGCAACCTTATCTCCTACTACAACTCACTCTCTATTGCAGCCTTACTAGTTCAACCACTTCTTCTTCTCTATAGGTTCTTCTCTCTGTCAATTCTCTTTTCTCTCTGTCACACTACTGCTAGCCACCACCAGTCTTCATCACTCAGTCAGTTGTTTGCTATTTGATTACTGTCAATTTTCAGCTTACCAGTTCTTCACTAACTCTCATCGTGCTCTTCTTGGCTGGTTCAATCACCATCGGTGCACTCCTTTGTCATACTTAATGGAAGACTACTAGTTACCCCACTCTTGCCGGTTCACTTCTTCTAACCGGTTAACTCTCACATGCTCAATCTCTTCTATGATTGTCGATGAGCACTTGACTAATTAGCTCTCTAGTTTTGACTCTTTCATGAAACAACCTCATTTACATCTTTTGTTTTCATACTTATAACCTGACTTTCCCACCTAAACATGAGTTTAAATATTGGCATGGTAAGGTTTCTGCCATGCACTAAATCTATTGGAATCCAAGAACATTGAGAGGGGGGGTGAATCAGTGTTCTATCAGTTTGATTAATTTTATCCTTAATAAACCATGCATACACCAAGCGGTATACCGATACATACAGAATAGAAAGAAGTAAAGCAACCAATAAGCTAATCACATAAATGAACACCATAACACATAGAATTATACGTGGAAAACCTCAAAGAGGACAAACCATGGTGGGATTTGTGACCCACAATATCAATTCACTAGCCATATGAAAAGATATTACAAAATATAAGGGGCCTGCACTTGCAGGAAGGCTTACAGCCTAGAGCACACTACTCAATTACAAAAGGAGCCTCATTGACTACATATACATCCAGACTACAATTCAGAGAAGTGAGTGAATTGCTAAGATAACATCTTCTATGCCAGAATATAGTTCTGATTAAGCTCTATTTGTTCCAATTTAAAACCCTAAACCCTTTACCGAAATAACCCTTCCATAAATATTCTCACATACATGATCTCTCTGATATATTTTGCATCATATCACATCCACATATTCCATAATCTCATATATATATATATATATATAATGATCTAATCCAACTGACCTATATACACTATACAATTTATCATGCCTTATGTTGTCTTACAAAGGTATTTACAATAGCAAATTACATGTCGGCCAAACAACATAAATACATGAATATCAAAATCAGTTGCCGATGCCAGATCCAAGCGATGTCGGCCTCCAATACCGATAACCATATTATAAACCATGTCAGCCTTCATTGCTAGTAACCAAAGAAATTCATCCATCCTACCAGTGCTGGTGTTGGTGTAGTGTTTGTGAAGTGTCTGCCAGTACATAGGTGAACCAAAACATGAAGCCAAAACAAGATACCATGTTGTCATCAATGACAACATAGTGAAACCAACCAATTGAGTGTCAATTGTCAACAATCTCCCCCTTTGACATTGATGGAAACACTCGTGTGAAAAATGGTCTTGGTTTCATCTGCCGGTTTTATCCTGCTTGGTCCCCTTGAGCTAAATATTCATCAATGATCATAATCAAAAGTACTCCATACTCCCCTTGATGTATACAACTCCTTATATTCTTTTTCACATCTATATCACTTCCCCTTTGATATCAATTCCATCAAAGAAAAAATTTCTAAAAAGAATGCCAAAGATCCAAAATTGGGACAAAGAATGAAAGGTACCGTTCAATGAATATGCCAAAAATATCTTACCAAAGCTTAACAAATTTAAAAATTGCCAGATATGCCTACACCAATAGCTCAAGATAAGTATCCCAGCTAGATTTGAAAGTGCCAGAAATAGATACAAGTCCATTTAACATATGTGCAAATGATTCTTTCTCACTTAACTCTGTTGGTGTGGGCTTCCCAATCATATCCATACACTCCTTCTTATGTACACTAAGTGAATCAAATCAGAGACTCACCAAGCCTCTAAGACTTCTGGCTCTTCTTATGATTTTGTCTTTTTCTTTCTCAAGAACATAAATCTGAGCTTCCAAAACCAAAATTTGACCACCAATGGATGTAGTCAATGAATTCAATCCATCAAAAGAATTAGCTATACCTACAATTTTCTCTAGAAAGTCCTTAGTCTTCTTATCCACATTAACTGTAAGAACATCTGTATTACAACATATCCTGTAAATATTTGTACATTGCTTCAAAGAATTATCTATCAATTTTAATTTCTCATCAATCATCTTCTTCTCAGACTCAATTAATTGATCAAATGTATCTCTTTTTGCCTGTGTGAACCTCTCTGGTGCTTTTCAGTTTGAAATATATTGCAAGGATTGAAAAGTATTTGAAATATGCTTAGTAATTATCTTAAGCTTTCTGGATGGGCTCTTTTCACTATCAATGTTGCACTCTGGGAATAGTCTATGCAAGAAAGTAATAGACTGATCAATAATCCCTTTATCCGTAGATCCCTCCATCATCAATTTTTGTGCATCCATCATCATGAGTTCAGTAGGACTCATCTCTGCTATGTTTTCCTTCACAACCTTCGAGTTGTCAATTGACAATAATGATGGATCTACAACTGGTTCCCTATCGGATTCCCTTTCCTTCTCTTCTGATGATTTATCCTTAACAGATTTCTCACTTGCACCGGCGGCTTCACCACTTGGTGTAGTCTCTGTAACTATCAGTTTCATTGTAGGAACTATAACCTCAACCAGTACATTTGTATTTGAAGGACTATTATCCTTAGCATTAGTATCCTATACAATATCAACCTTTCCACTCTCTGTAATTGTTGGTGTCTCGATATTTGTCTATACATGTGTATCTATCAGGGGCTTAATTTCTCCTATGTTAATGTCCTTCAATATTGAGGGTGAATCACCCATAATACCCTTTCCTTTTCCTTCAACCGAGATGTCTGCAGTATCCATCTTTGATTCTGATGAATTAAAAAAACCTTTGTTCTCTTCAAAGAACTTAACCCATGCTTTTTGAGTCTCCTTTATTATTTCATTTACTCTTCCTAACATAAGACTAGTCATTCTCTATTTGTTGTTAAAGACCTTTCTATCTGCCACCTCAAGTGTCACTTCCATTTCCTCTGGAGCAATGGTAACACAAATAGATAACATCTCTTGAATTTTTATGTGTTTGTCTTCTTGTATTGCTGATAGCCTTCTAGCATCTAACATATCATATAATTTTGTCAATATTTGGTTTTTAGTTTTTATCAAGGCTTTCTTATAAATATCCAAATATAAAAAAATTGTCTCCTCTACTTCTCTTTGTTCAACATTATCTAAACGATCATAATAAGACTATACATTCTTTAACATTCCATCCTTAGTTATTTCATCAACTAATTATGCAAAAGTTTTTGGTGGAATAATGGTTGCATTACCAGATTGAATTGCCATATCAATGTTAGCCTTCTTCCTTTTTACAGTACCAGATGGAGCTAAAGTTGTTACTTTTGTTGCTCTGCACCAGTAACTTGATAGTAACTTTTCTAATTGGTTGTGTTTTAGCCTCTGCCTTGGTCTCTTCTTTTTTCTTCCTTCTAATCTTTTTGAATGCCAGGGGTCTATCATCCTCAGATGTAGACTCTGTTGTAATAGGCTCAATGTGTACTTTAGGTTCCTTCCTCTTTCTACCTTTCTCCGAGACAACATCAATTAATGATTTAATGTCCTATGAAACCTTCTCTACAAACATGCTTTCGTTTGCTTCCTTCTTCTCTCTGTTCTTCTGGTTGAACTCTGTTTCAACCTCTTGAGTCTTCTTCTTAGTAGTACCACAGGGCTTCTCATCCACATCAACAGGTGCAAAAATTAAATTTTTTGCATAAGCCTCATGGATCTGTCCATCAACTTCGTAGCCCATTTCCTCAACCCAGATCTTCTGGGGCTTAACTGCTTCCATAAGTGTTTCATCCTTCTTCACCATGAAGCATATGTCAGATTATTTTTCAACAATATGATTAGGAACCCTTTCCCAAGATTTCATAGACTTCTGAAATCCCTTAAAATATCTCCATACTTTATCATCTCTTTGACTACCTAAAGTAGCAATTGACTGTTTCAATTGTCTCCCTACCGGGACATCAAATGCTCATTATCTCTTCCCCAAGTTGGGAGTGTAGGTTATCATTTTCTCTCATCATCTTGTAAGTTGTGAAAATGCAGGAACTGGAAAATGATTTCAGTCGATTTGACTGAGTTACCTTGTAACTGATGATCATGCTACTGAATCTGATGTCTATGTCGATAATAGTGCTTATTCTCATGGATCTCCTATCAGATGTTGCACTGGTGATTTTATTCACATAATCATTAGAAACCTTCTTATCTAGACATTTGTAATGTCCCCTTCCTTGTGATGATGCATTTAGTGGTTCATTCGCCTATTCCAAAGACCCATAGGCTATGTGGAAAGGTGAATTAAGGTTTCCATTCTCTTTGGAGTTTCGACCAAGCTTGATAGGGGTGGAATGTGAACTTACTATTTTTACTAAGTTAGGGTTTGGCTGTCAGGATGGTGCAGAGTTGCTAAGCTCACCAAGCTCTTTCTCTGGTTGCAAAGATCATGATTTTCGAAGCATTATTTCATGATTTACTATTTTTAGCAGGTGGTAGTTTGGGCATTCTATTTTTGGCAGTCCTAGATTTGTTCCTGTTCTAGCACAATTCAGTGATCCTCATTGCTCAGGCTCATCCGGAATCTGTTGATAATCAATACTGGAGTTATAAGCGATTTAATTAAATATTATTCCTTATCCTAAGGTTATTATTTAATTATTTTATTACTCATTGATGTTATGGGGAATTGTGCAAAAATTGATATTTTTCCTAAGTCTTGCCTAGGAGAATTATTTGATGGATGTAAGGAGACTTTATTTTCAGTATAATTCAAATTTATATCATGCCAAAATCATGGTCTTCTTCCTAGGCACAATTTTTGGACTTGGGAAGTGGGTGTCATTCTTGGGTCCACCACATGAAATGAAATGTACTTTGAATGAGAATAATTTGGAGGCAATTTCATTTGAATTCCAAACTTGTAAAGCTATATAAATAGGTGACTGGCTCCTCATTTGTCATCTAGAGAAAATATATCGTTATGCTATCGGAATGACTCCAGACTTCATCGAGGGTGAATACCTCCTAGATCTTTCCTTTTGGTTTTGAGTGTGAGACATCACTCCTAGCTGTGGTTTGAAGTTGTGAGCTATTTGGTGATTTTTGGGTGTGTTGGTGAAGAGTGGTGTGTTGTTGCATTTTTTGGTGTTGCTAGTGTGTGTTGGTTGGAAATGTTTTTTGCTCGTAGCTATCTGTGTGTTGAGTGCATCATTCTGGGTGAGGGCTCATTGGAAGAGTATCAGAGAGAAAATAATTCTCCTACATTGGTGTGGCATTTGGATAACTCTCCAATTTATAGTTGCAAATCAAAATATTTAGCCAAAATGCCATTTCCAGAATTGCCTTGGGTTGCGTGCATCAAAGTTGTCTCTCTCCAATCGTAGTTTCAAGCTATTGATTTGATTTTTTATGTTATATGCTTCATTTGCATTTGGTTTGGCGTGATTCCATTCAGGTTTGAGAGAGTTACGAGCATTTTAGTGGGTTTTGGGATGGCTAGTTTTGTGTTTCATTGTATCTGATTTCAGAACAACAAGTAGTGTTTATGGTGAGAATGTTTTATTGAATTATTGAGATATGTACTTCATTATATCTTCTTTCACATCTCTATTTTTATAAGAATTTATTTAGTAGTACTAACCAATTCATTCTATGTTGCATTTCCTGTTGAACAAGTGGAAGAGGCTGGCTTAACCACCTGTATGTTTTGTAATTCAACTTTGTCCTCCCACTGAGCAAGTGGTTGAGTGATATTGTCCTCCCACTGAAATATGTGGTTGAGTGATCGTTTTATGTAAAATTCCTCCTGCTGCATAAATGGTAGAGTGATTTGGTTATGTTATGCTCTTGTTATCTTGGTTGGTTTACCGTCAAGTTCTTGTTCTTCATCCCGCTGAAAAGTGGAAGGGGCTGGCTTGCCACCTAGTATTGTATTTGCATTGTAATTTCTAGCAGATTAGTGAGCTAACAAACCCCTTATCACAATATGCTCTTACCTTACCACATTGGGCTCTTGGTGATTAGAAAGTGGAAGGGTTACTTTCAGTAGCTTTGAGATTATATTTCCTAACTTTAACGGGTGCATTGTAATATTTGTTGTGTTCAAAAACCGAAAAAAATAAGAGGGAATATTACAGTGGTATCAGAGCTAGTTTTCCTGCCAGCCCGCGAAGTTAGGGTAAACAAGATTCTCCATGTGTGACAGAGATGTCCTCTACTACAATAGAGAATAGAGATGCCAACAGTATCAGATTCGTGCAGTGCCTTTTGAAGAGACTTTTTCAAAAGTCTTGAGAAACTGAGATAAGGAATTTGATTCAGTGGGGGAAAGACTATTTGGACACAATGAAACAACCATCGCTGTAGAGAAAATAGAGAATAAATTTGACACTATGATGGACATGATGTCCCAGATGATAGCCACCTTTAGGCAGAGTGCTGGAGGAGGGCATAATCAAGATCCAAATCAGAATATGAGTGGTAATAATGCTAGCACTTCCAACAACTCTGGTGGTAATGGAAATGGCAACAACAATGGCATAAATAGTAATGGAATGCCTGTTGGATCAGTGACTAGGCCATTGCAACCCGTTTTCCTTCCAAGGGAAACACAACCTCCTGAAGTGGAAGTTCCTATAACTAAGGAGATTCGGGCCAGTTTTGTGGAGTATGTAGCATTTCCCCAAGAGATTCGAAATGCTATGTCTCTTGACCAATACATGAATCAAAAGAAGATAAGGGAAGGGAGATATGATAATCATTACTCCATCCCTAGATATTTTCAACAGGCCCTTGGGAAGGTCACTCTAGCACACTTCGATGGAAGAAGTGTGAGCACGACTAGAGCTTGGGTGTAGAAGTTGGATAGCTACTTGTCCTTGAGACCTATGCCTGAAGAAGAGGCCATCAAGTTCACCACCTTGCACCTATATGGAGCCACTCACAAATGGTGGTACCATGGGTTGATCACCCTTGGTCATAACTCGATCCATACCTATGCTGAATTCAGCAACAAGTTGATAGAAACATTTGATACCAAGGATCCGGAGGTGAAGTTTAGAGAGCTATAACAACTCAAACAACAGGGTTTTGTGGACACCTTCATAACTGAATTTCAAAGTCTTTCAGTTATGGTTATTAGTATCTCAGAGAAAAGACTGGTGGTCCTATTCACTGAAGGACTTGAAGAACCTTTGACCCACTCACCTTGGATGATGCAATCAAGAAGGCTAGAAGCATGGAGTTGGCTGCCCCTAAGTCTAAATTTCAGTCAAAGACTTTCCCATTTCGTAAAGACAAGAAGAAGTTTTCTAATCAGCCTAAGAAGTTCCCTCCCCAGATGGATGATGAGCTCCGTCAAGAACTTTGGAGGAAGAATTTGTGTTATTAATGCAAGGAACCTTGGATTCCGTGTCATAGATGCCATGGAAAGGGTAATTCTTGGCAAATGGAAGCATAATTAGTTGATGGATCAGATTCTGAAAATTCAGAACAACAACTTGATTTGGAGGAAAGTGAGTATGAAGAGGCTCCAGAAGGGCCTAAAAGTGACCAATATGATAAGGGTATAGTTGCCCAACTCTCTATCTTCCACAATAATTAATCATTCGGAGTTCAAGGAGCATTGGGAGAGAACCGACTTGTTTCTCTAATTGATACCGGAGCAACTCACAACTTGATTGATGCTAGGATTGTTACCAAGAGAGGCCTTATCACTAATGATGTTGAAGACTTCAAGGTCATGGTGGCTAATGGATCAACAATTTTTTGTAAACAAATGGTGTCAAACATGTCAATGAAGCTTGGTAATTATGAAGTCAAGGATGACTTCTATGTTGTCAATATTGGAGGGACCGATGATGTGGTCCTTGGCATCCAGTGGCTGCGATCTCTTGGTGAGATCACTCTTAACTTGCAAACCATGGAGTTAAAGTTCATGACTGAAGGGAAGAAGGTGGTTTTGCAAGGGATGTCTAATGGAGGTCCCCGGATTGTATCCTTGAAGAGGATGGAGAGGTTGATTTGTCATAACCAAGTAGAGTGGGCAGTAGAATATGTGATAATTCCATAAAACCCATTAGAAGACAAGGGCAGCTACACTACTAATCTTCAAGCTCTAATCACAGACAAGATAAAGGTCTTTGGAAATTTCCCACTTAGAAGATCCCTTGAGTGTATGGTCATGCCATCCCACTCATTTGAAGAAAAGAGAAGCTACCTTGAAGACATTCAGCCTTTGATTTCAAATACGAGCAAGGTGCTTGAGATGCCACCTCCGGGTAGGCCACCTAAGCATGGTACTAAACACATCATTGAGTTGGAATAAGGTACTAAGCCTATCATGATTACTCCTTACCATTAGCCAAAGAAGTGGAAAGACAAGATTGAGAAAGCCATTAAGGAGATTCTAGACATGGGTTACATTAGGCCAAGCAAGAGCCCCTTTGCTTCGGTTGTTGTATTGGTGAAGAAGAAGGATGGGATCATGCATATGTGTGTGGATTACTAAGCCTTAAATCAGAAAACCATCAAGAATCGATACCCCATTCCAAGGATTGACGAGATCATTGGTGAGCTGCATGGTGTCGTATACTTCTCCAAGATAGATCTTAGATCAGGCTACCATCAAATCAGAATGAGGGCTTCTGATGTTGAGAAGACTGCTTTCAGATGCCACTTTGGGCATTTTGAATTTCTATTCATTCCTTTTGGTTTGACTAATGCTCCAGCCACATTTTAGTCCTACATGAAAAAGATCTTTCAGAAGCAATTGAGGAAGTTTGTGATTATATTCTTTGATGACATTCTCATCTTCAACAAGTCTTGGAAGGAGCACTTACAAAACTTTGATGAAATTCATAGCATTTTGGAGTCTGAATCATTGTTTCCCAAAGAATCTTAGTGTGATTTTGGAATGAGGGAGTTTCTCTACTTGGGGCACATCATCAGTGCAAAAGGTGTGAAGGTGGATCCTAAAAAGATTAGAGTTATCCTTGATTGGCCACCACCTAAGAACATAACTCATTTGAAAGGATTCTTCGGTCTATGCAGTTTTTATAGAAGGTTTGTGAAGGGTTATTCTTAGTTGGCTACCCCCCTCACAAATCTCACTAAGAAAGGAGCCTTTGAGTGGTCTGCAAAGGCACAAATAATGTTTGATTAGGTTAAGGAAATCATGAGCTCATGCCCGGTTTTGGCCTTACCAGATTTCACCAAGCCTTTTGAACTACAATGTGATGTGTCAGGAGAAGGTGTTGGTGCAGTCCTTATGCAAGACAAGCATACTATTGTCTTTGAAAGTAGAAAGTTGGGAGGACCTGAAAGGCTATATTCAATCTATGACAAGGAGATTCTTTCCATAATGCATGCCCTTGCAAAATTCAGGTAGTATCTGGTGGGAAGTAGGTTCATTGTTAAGATTGATCATAATAGTCATAAGCATTTCATGCACCAGAAAGATTTGAATGAAAGGTAGAAAAAGTGGGTTAGTAAGCTTCAAGCTTATGACTTCGTCATTGAGGATGTCAAAGGGAAGAACAACATAGTGGTAGATGCCCTTTCATGGAGACCCCATCTAAGCTCTACATGTGACCTCACTATTGATTGGAGGGACCCATTGCTTGCTGATTATGCTAAAAATTAGTTTGCAATAAGCATTGTTGAACACACTTTTTATGGTGAAAAGTACAGTTTAGTTGATGGATTGATTTTGTATAAGGGAAGGATCCTTCTTCTACCTGAATCTAAGTTGAAGGAGAAGGTATTGTAGACTTTTCGTGAAATTCCTCTTGCTGGCCACCAAGGTTTTTTTAAGACTTACAAGAAGATCTGAGAGAGATTCTCTTGGAAAGGGTTGAAGAGAGACATCTTGAAGTACATTAGGGAATGCCATACTTGTTAGAAGAACAAGGATGAACACACAACACCCGCTGGTTTATTGTAACCATTGCCAATTCCTAGTTAGAAATGGGAATGTGTGTCTATGGATTTCATCACTGGGTTGCCCAAGGCTAGTGGGAAGGATTGTATCTATGTGGTGGTGGATAGATTGACAAAATTTTCTCATTTTTTTGCCATCACTAGCTCATTTACAGCAACTCAAGTTGTTGATTAGTTCTTCTGTGAGGTGTTTAGGCTACATGGGCTACCTAAAAATATTGTGAGTGATAGGGACAACAAGTTCCTAAGCTCCTTCTAGCAAGAGATTTTTAGATTATGTGGTACTGTGCTCACCCCAAGCATGAGTTACCATCCCCAAATAGATGGATAAACAGAGATAGTAAATAAGTTGTTGGAGGGTTATTTAAGGAACTACATTTTAGAGCAGTAGAAGGTATGGGTAAGATGGCTACATCTTGGTGAATATTGCTATAATTCCATTTATCACATGTCCATCAGGATGTCACCATTCATGGCACTATATGGTTATGAGGCCCCAAGTTTTTTTGATTTGGTGTTTGGAGATAGGAAAGCACCTCAAGCTAGGGATATGGTTCACCAGTGTTAGGATATTCTGAAGGCATTGAAGGATAACCTCCAAATTGCACATAATTGGCAGAAGTTGTATGCTGATCAACAATGTATTGAGCGCTCATTTGAGGTTGATGATATGGTCTACCTAAGAATTTATCCCTTCAGACAATCTACTCCCAAGAAGAGTGGAGCAGAAAAACTCAAGCCATGTTTTTATGGACCATTCAGGGTCATCAGGAGAGTGGGAGTTGTGGCTTATGAGTTGGAGCTACCAATGAGTAGCCAAGTACATAATATCTTCCATGTATCATGCCTCAAAAAGGTGCTTGGGCATAATGTGATAGTCTCTTCTGATTTGCCTCCTTTGGATGAAGAGGGAGAATTGGTGCTAGTTCCTGAGGCCATCCTTGATGTCAGAGAATGATTGTTGAGGAGGACCATCTGAGAGTATTTGGTTAAGTGGAAGGACTTCCCAGTGGAGGATGCTACATTGGAGAATGAGGAGGTTTTACAACATCTTGGCTTGCGATTGCTTGAGGACAAGCAATTTTGGGAAGGGCGGATTGTAATATCCCCTTCCCTATGATGATGCATTCAGTGGTGCATTGGCCTATTCCAGAGACCTGTAGGCTATGTGGAAAGGTGAATTAGGGTTTCCATGCTCTTTGGAGTTCTGACCAAGGTTGTCAGGGGTGGAATGTGAACTTAGTATTTTTAGTAAGTTAGGGTTTGGCTGTCAAGATGGTGCAAAGTTGCTAAGCTCCCCAAGCTCTTTCAATGGTTGCAAAAATCATGATTTTCAGAGCATTATTTCATGACTTACTATTTTTAGTAAGTGGTAGTTTGGGCATTCTATTTTTGGCAGTCCTAGATTTGGTCCTATTCCAGCACAATTCAGTGATCCTCATTGCTCAGCCTCATCTAGATTCTGTTAATAATCAGTATTGGAGTTATAAAGATTTAATTAAATATTATTCCTTATCCTAAGGTTATTATTTAATTATTTTATTACTGATTGATGTTATGGGGAATTGTGCAGAAATTGATATTTTTTCCTAAGTCTTGCCTAGGCGAATTATTTGATGGATATAAGGAGACTTTATTTTTGATATACTTCAAAGTTATATCATGCCAAAATCATGGTCTTCTTCCTAGGTGCGATTTTTGGACTTGGGAAGTGGGCGCCATTCTTGGGTCCACCACATGAAATGAAATGCAGTTTGAATGAGGAGAATTTGGAGGCAATTTCATTTGAATTCCAAACTTGTAAAGCTATATAAATAGGTGACTGGCTCCTCATTTGTCATCCAGAGACAATATATCCTTATGTTGTCATAATGACTCCAGACTTCTTCGAGGGTGAGTACCTCCTAGATCTTTCCTTCCGGTTTCAAGTGTGAGACATCACTCCTAGTTGTGGTTTGAAGTTGTGAGCTATTTCATGATTTTTGGGTGCGTTGGTGAAGAGTGGTGTGCTACTATGTTTTTTGGTGTTGTTGGTGTGTGTTGGTTGGAAGTGTTCTTTTCTCATAGCTATCTATGTGTTGAGTGCATCATTCTAGATGAGGGCTCATTGGAAGCGTATCAAAGAGACAATAATTCTCCTACATTGGTGTGGCATTTGGATAACTCTCCAATTTATAGTTGCAAATCAAAATATTCAGCCAAAACACCATTTCGAGAATTGCCTTGGGTTGCATGCATCATATTTGTCGCTCTCCAGTTGTAGTTTAAAGGTATTTATTTGATTTTTTATGTTATATGCTTAATTTTCATTTGGTTTAGCATGATTCCATTCAGTTTTGAGAGAGCTACAAGTATTTTAGTGGGTTTTGGGATGACTAGTTGTATGTTTCATTGTATCTGATTTCAGAACAACAAGTAGTGTTTATGGTGAGAATGTCTTATTGAATTATTGAGATGTGTACTTAATTCTATCTTCTCTCGCATCTCTATCTTTGTAAGAATTACTTCAGTAGTACTGACCAATTCATTCTATGTTGCATTTCCCACTGAAAAGGTGGAAGAGGATGGCTTAGCCACCTGCATGTTTTGTAATTCAGCTTTGTCCTCCCACTAAGTAAGTGGTTAAGTGATATTGTCCTCCCGCTGAAATATGTGGTTGAGTGATAGTTTTATGTAAAAGTCCTCCCGCTGCATAAGCAGTATAGTGATTTGGTTCTGTTATGCTCTTGTTACCTTGGTTGGTTTATCGCTAAGTTCTTGTTCTTCATCCTACTGAAAAGTGGAAGGGACTGGCTTGCCGCCCAGTATTGTATTTGCATTATAATTTCCATCAGATTAGTGAGCTAACGAACCCCTTATCACCATATGCTCTCACCTTCCCACATTGGGCTCTTGGTGATCAAAAAGTGGAAGGGTTACTCTCAGTAGCATTGGTATTATATTTCCTAACTTTAACGCGCGCATTGTAATATTTGTTGTGCTCAAAAACCCCCCCAAAAAAGAGGAGGGAATATTACAATGTTGCCGAATCTGTGGTGAACCGGTGAGAGCACTGATGGCTTCCTTGGTGATCTTGTAAGGTCTATCCAACCTAAAAAAACTCTACATGAACTCTGCTCAAAATATATCTAATGATTTCATCTTCGAATTTTAGAATGTCCAGAATTCCGGTAAACCCTAAGTCTTCAATGTGCTTGTATTCTGGTTTGATCTTTCCAGATTCTCCCATCATCTCACTCATGTACATGCCCTTTATTTCAGATTTCCCCAAATCCTCAATGTGATAATGCATGTATGCCCTAACATCTTCGACATAAAACACTCCTTCTAAAACATGAGAAAATGCTTCGACCGAGTCATCTAGGGTAGCCACATGTGGATACTGCTTGAAAATTGGCCTTGGTCAGTCCTTGACCTCTACAACAGTTGGATTTGCAACTAATATAGGAATAGATGATGATCCTCCTTCCATGATTAAAGATAAGTACTTGATAATCGCTACCGGTGAAAACCTAAGAAACTCTTTTAGTCACTGGTGAAATCGCTCAACAAGATATCTAATCGCACCAAAGAGCCTTTGATCACTCTGATTCTCTCTTAATCACACATAATCACTATAGATAGAAAATGTGGAAATCATCATAGCAAATAGAAAATTGGTCTAGCTCAATCACGAAAACTCAAATGCATTGATAACAATCCTAAAAACACTCAATAAAGACATGAAATCAAGACATCAATTCAAACACAAACCATTGCAAACTTGAATGTCTCCTTCATGTGGCTCCATTGTCCTTCTTTCTCCTTCAAATAGCTTTTGTTTGTGGATCTCACCTTCAAGTGCATAAACCTAATGTGAAAGCAAGATTGACAAGTAGCGCAAGAATACTAGAAGCGTGATTGATTCGACCAGGGATCAGGGACCTTGATTGAAGAAATTCATCCAATTTATAGACAAATTGGAGAAAAGATCAGATTAGCATGAAAGTGATTTGAATGGAAATTCAAATCAAGAATAGCAAAATTATGACATGTGTATGACAAATTGCTATGCAAGGATTTATGACAATTTATGACAAATTGCTATGCAAGGATTTATGACAAGAATTTGAAATAGAAATAGACATTTAGGAATTTAGGAGAAATTAGAAAATTAGGTTAGAAATAATGACTTGGAAATTAGGAAATTGATGAAAATTAGGTAAATTAATTAATAATTTCTCATTCATTAATTAATTTACAAAAATAGGAGGAATTAATTAGCCAATTAAATAAACATTTAATTGTGACAAGAAGACTTAGGATAAATAAATAAATTATTTATCCTAAAGAGAAAATGGAGAGAAAATGACAAACAAGGTTAAATGAATAAATCATGAAACCCTAGAAGATAAATTAGAAATGCAAGGATGACAATTAGGTCTTGATGTAAGATTGATTTGATGTCAATTTGATCATGATTTTGAATTGATAAAAGACCAATGCTGATAAGTGATTTGATTGACAAATGCGCCAATTGACGAGGAACAATGACAAATTGATCCAAATTGACACGATTGAGAAGGATGACAATCGATGACAAATTGATCACAAAATGACAAGATTGAAAATGACAACGATTGATAACAAATCAATCACAAAATGACGAGATTGAAAATGACAACGATCAATGACAAATCGATCACAAAATGATAAGATTGAAAATGACAACAATCGATGACAAATCGATCGCAAGTCGACAAGATTGAAAAGAGGACAACGATCGATGAAAAATTGATCGCAAAATGACAAGATTGATAAGAGGACAAAACCCTAATTAGGATTGACGATGTCCAAAATGATGACAAATGAGCACGCACATTGATGCGACAGGATAAGATTGACCAAAATCATGACTGAAGATTGCTATCAACAAGACCAAATTCGAAAGCAAGACAACTGAAGAATGCAGAAGAAGGACTTGATGCTTAAAAATGATAAAGACCAAGTGCATGACATAGGAGAAATGTTAATGTGACACAAAAACCCTAAAATAAGGCAATGCGCAAATGTTAAAGTACGATTCCGCAAGCGTTGACCATTTTAAGACGTCTACATTTTGTGCCTCTTTGAGACAATGCGATATTAAGCGTTGTTTCAAAGAACAATAATGAAAATGCCCTAGATACTGACAATGACATATGCATGCCCCCTCACGGAATTGGCCGGAAACATCCAGAAAAGAGGCCAATTGATCGAGAAGAATGATAGAACATGATAGGAGCAAACAGACTAAAAATCGGAGATCGGATATACGAATGACAAGAAATTGAAGGTGCAAAAGACCGCGACCAACATGAGATGGAGAGAGTGCATGTCCATCTATGCACTAACAAAGATCTATAAATGAGATAAAGAGAGTGAAAATTGCTCATTTACACTAGCCCAAGAAGAGGATTTGTTGCTCTGGAAACAAACACTTGCAAAGAGATGGCGAACATTCCAATGGCAGATCACCTCGGAGAACGTGTACGCACCTACAGACAACTGGATGACATGAGAGCAGTGGTATGTATCTCAAATACCCATATTGTCAATTTTATGAATTTTGATCACTTGAGGGACATTGCGGGGCCCACAAGGAATGCAGAAACTGACTTCTGCGCCTGTGTGAGCGCATCCTGCGCTTATGTAGGGTAACCTATGCTTATGTAGGGTACACAGGCGTAGGTTGTTGCTACACAAGTGTAGGACTTAGCACACAGGTGCAGTTGTGCATGGGGAACCCTAATTTGGCCAAAAACAGCATGCGAATGATCCAAAAAGGGGGGATAAGAAGAGGATAGGTCAAAATAGATGAAAAACACCTTGATTTGGACATGAAACAAGGAAATGCATCCCGTAGGAGCAAACCCTAAAACTGACAAAATGTGCCCCAATTGTGATGCAGAGTCGACAGTATCCATTGATCACGCGGGAGAACCGACCTGACTGCTTCATGTTACGACATAGACTCAGGAGCATGGATAGAGATACACTAGTAGGACTTGGAATATACTATATCACATTCATGCCCAAGATTAGGGCAAACACAGGACTACTGACCGCATTGGCAGAGTGATGACATTCGGAGACCTCCTCATTCCATCTGGCGACTGGAGAGGTGACGGTGACACTAGAGGACGTATGGCGTATCCTCAGCATTCCAATTCATGGGGAGATGATAGAGTATGACCCAGTGATAGGGAGAGATGCTTTGTGCAGATTATTTGACTGCGATGTAGATGATCTGGATATCGTACAGAGGGAGATCGGCTGGGAGACCATGGCATCAGAGTATGATTGACGATATGTGGTGATAGCAGTGGTGATAGCATGCCTACTAGCAGGGGACAGATGAGGACATAGATTCCCTATTGGATGGGGAAGAGTTCTAGAGTGGATGGCAACATAGGGGACGATGTACGCATGGGGACCATGTGTGTTGGCTATGCTATATTTTCAATTGCATCAGATAGCATATCAGGGAGTGCAGACTTTGAGCTATGGAGTCACACTGTTATAGGTATGGGCATTTGAGCACATATCCATATGTCGACCGATTGCAGAGAGACAGGTATTACCACACCAACCATATGTGTACTACTATGGGGGAGCACTGAGACAGGGTCCTTTTGGATACATATTGTATTGGCGACATGAGCTAGACAGATTGAGAGAGTTCACATGGAGGCCATATCTTGATTGCCTTAGATGGTCAAATGATAGTGATGAGCTATCATATTGTAGACAAGAGAGGTACCTGATTGGGCGACCAGTGAATTGCCAGAGAGTGATTGAGATGTACCTACCAAAGAGAGTCAGACGACAGTTTGGAGAGAGACAGGATATACCTAGAGGGACTGCACACTTTGCCCGATCTCACAGAGAGACGAGTCAGTGGGGAAGAATGATTCAGCCACACATAGCATATGCTGACTTCACATAGGTACAGAAGAGACAATGGGATTGGAGATCTGATGTGGTGGACACCGGGATGACAGAGGAGTATGAGCGATGGTTTACACGATGATGGCTAGTGCCATTGACAGATCCCAATATTCCAGTACCGAGGAGACAGGAGGACTTCCCACTCATTGGAGAGGAGGGAGATGATGAGGAAAAGGAGGATGAGGGTGGGGATGATGATGAGAGGGATGACGAGGATGGAGGTGATGAGAGGGATGACGATTATGAGCCAGACTCAGTCGATCAGGAGTCATTGTAGGATATACCCATAGAGCCAGAGACAGCTAGGATAGAGGAGATGGAGATGTGTAGGGCTACCATAGCGAGTCAGCATGATCATATTGCAACATTAGAGAGATAGAATTCCATCTTGAGGACAGAGCAGGATCAGTTCGGAGCGGAGATAGCCAGACTTACAGCGGCTCAAGATACAACAATAGCTCAGGCACAGCGAGAAGAACAGAGAGTCACTGAGTATATTGGGTTGATTAGGGATGCCAGCGCATGGGAGATGGCACAGATGTTGGTAGAGACTAGAGAGGAGATACGCCATTGGAGGACACTATATGAGAGTGCAGTTCCACCAAAGAAGAGAGCAGCTTCATATCGGGCATGATCGAGGACAGAGAGTAGGGCACGCTCTCAGAGGTCAGTGAGCAGCATGGGGGTGAGTGGACCTATGAGACCACCACAGCCAGGACCAAGGGCAGGAGGGACATCATCCTTGAGACATGTCAGGGATGAGGAGGAAAGAGGGAGCACCCAGTGATAGAGGCACGTACTCCTTATGACAGACAGTTGACATTATGTAGTGTGATATTTTATAGTCAGCCTGCGGGTCATACTTAGGACAGACAGTCCAATTTTGTACTCTGATATTATTTTGACATATGATATGATATGCATCGATATGATGAGATGCAATGTGTTATGACTTATGTTATCTTCCATGTATGGAGGACTTATGCACTGTTGATGTACCATTGTGGAACATGTATGGATATATTTTTTTATGTGTTTTTGATGCATTTATAATATGAAATGGATAAAATGCTCGATATGATGCTTGATGTAATGCAAATGTACTAACCAATGAATGCAGGATGCAACATATGTGTTTGGGGAAATCAGAGCACTAGACCAAACTGACTATCCAAACTGACAGAAGAAATGTTAGTAAGAAGAAAATGAGACAGAGGACAATTAGAGACGAAGAAAAACTTGCTTTCAGTAATGCACTTTGTAAGTGAGAACCTTTATTTAATGTAGCAAAACGGATGCATAGCATCATGGCATTGAAGGCCAAAGTTGAAACGCAACCTTTTTTACAAAAGATAGACACATCGCACACAAGGAATGAGTGAGGCATCCTAGGGTGCATACATCAAGGGTCGACGTATGTGCGATGTTCACAAAGTGAACGTACATATCACAGACACCCAATGATATAGTTGCCCCAGTTTGGGACAAACATTCCACAAACAACAAACACCACAAAAAAAGGGACCATGAACCATCCCGATTACTCTAAATCACTCAATGACATCATCGAGCAACATAGGAACATGATCGAAGCCAAAGATAAATCAATAAAAAGATAAGACTCGCTAATTCCAACAAGTCAAACAAATATCTTGATCTTCATTGTCAAAAGTTGAAAGTGTTGATAGGACGATCATGCTGTCTGGTTTCAGGACATGCGGTACCCCATCTAAGACAGGACACAGTCTGGTTTCGAGTATACCACACCCTGTATAAGACCCATGATAGTAGTGACAAGGACAAATGATATTGATGTTAACGTTCAATTGATATGACAATTGTGATCAGTTTGAATGTCTGGTTTGATTGAAAAAGTTCATCTGTTAATGCGTGATTTCATTAAAGCGTAGTGTGTGATTGCGAGTGTTGTTGGATGTATACTCAGTGATCTGTCTATGCACAAAGGGGATCATTTATTGACAAAATGCAAAATGCCAAAGAAATTGTTTTTTTGGATTTTGATGTTTTGAAATTTTTTTGTTTGTTTTTTCAGGACATTATTTGATTTTTTTGGTTTTTTTTTTTAGAACATTATTTGATTTTTTTGGATTTTTTCAGGACATTATTTGATTTTTAGGGATTTTTTGCCAAGACATTTTTCAATTTTTTTGGATTATTTCAGGACATTTTAAATTCAAAAGTTCCAGTGATTGATCAAGACAAGGGGAACGCACCCAATGCACATCTGAAAGACATATATAGAGGCCAGGACTGAAACATATGCACAAGAAATGGAGTGTGCAAGACAATGATGTTGACCAATCATAGGCCTGAAACAGAACATTGGGTCAAGACGAGGATAGACATGATAAACCTACAGAGAGAAAGCATAGCTAGAGGTCATGATAGATGATAGAGCAATGATCGTTTTACACATGGCACCTTTTTGCCAGGTTTTCACCATGGTACTTGCCCAAAGTGCCTATTTGCCAAGTTTTCACTAGAGGGCGAATCATTTTTCTTTACTTTTTCTTTTTCTTTTTTTTTTTGGTCTTTTTCTTTGTTTTTCACTTTTTTTGTATTTTTTCAGGATCATACTTGAAAAAATACTAATAGAAAATTATACCCAGTACTTGCGAAGGTGCATGCTATTTATAGGATCGGATAAAGGTTCACCTTCTGGAGTGGCAAGCTGATATGCCCCCGAGCCATAGGCTGCAGTCACTATAAAAGGCCCAACCCAATTAGGTTCAAACTTGCCTTTGATGATGTCAGTAGATTGTGCATTCTTGGGGTTTGCCTTTAAAACCAGATCTCCCATTTCAAAGTGTCACCCTTTGACTTTCTTATTATAAGAGCGACGAAGATGGTTTTGATATGCTTGCAAATGTGTCAGAGTTGTCTGACGTTTCTCATCTAACATCTCAAGTTGATGCAATCGAGAGACTCTGTGTGTCTCATCATCAATCAGATGTTGCAAGGAAACACACAAAGAAGGAATCTCCACTTCCAAAGGTAAAATGGCTTTTGCACCATACACCAAGGAATAAGGTGTTGCGCTAGTGGGTGTACGAATAGAAGTGCGATAAGCCCATAGTGTTGGATTCAACTGTACATGCCAATCTCGACTAGTGTCATTGACAACCTTTTTTAGGATCTTGATAATGGTTTTATTTGATGCTTCAGCTTGACCATTACCCTATGGATAGTATGGACTGGAGAAATGGTGTTGGATATGAAACTTTTCACAAAGTTCCTTGACATCTTTATTCTTGAAGGGATGGCCATTATCTATGACTATGGCAAGGGGAACCCCATATCGACATATGATATAATTCAATAGGAATTTTGAAATTTGCACACCAGTGATATAGGTCATGGGGATAGCTTCGATCCATTTTGTAAAATACTTTGTGGCTGTAATGATAAACTTGTGTCCACTTGCAGATGTCGGGTGAATCTTGTCAATAAGATCCAATCCCCATTGAGAAAAGGGCCACGAAGATATGATAGAATGAAGCTCTTAGGCTAGTGCATGAATGTAATTTCCATGGATTTGGCATTTGTAGCACTTTTTAACAAAATTGTGAACATCTTTTTCCAGAGTGGGCCAATAATACCCAGCACGAATCAACTTTTTGGCTAAGCTCAGACAATTGAAATGGCCCCCACATATACCATCGTGAACCTCGTGTAAAGCCATTTGTGCTTCATCAGAATCCAAACACCTAAGGAGGGTATGGTCAAAGGAACGATGGTAAAGGGTGTCGACAATGATGACATATTTGGCTGTCTGTCGGATGAAAGCTCGGCGTTGGTTAGCGGAAAGGTTAGGTGGTAAGGTTTGGGATTTTAAATATTGATAGACATCATTGTACCATGGGGAGTTAGGGCCAACAAGAACACACATCACATCTGTTGTCAGAATTTCAAAAGAAGGGACAAGCAACTGTTCGACCAAAAATTCACATTTGTCCATATTGTGGGGCATATTCAACATGGAAGCAATTGTAGCCATCGCATCTACCGACTTGTTTTGAATTCTTGGAACTTGACTGAAATAGATAGCCATGAATTTTGTCTTGAAGAAATCTACCATATGCTTGTAGGGAATAAGCTTTTCATCTTTTGTTTCGTAGTCATCATTCACTTGTCGGATGACTAATTGAGAATCTCCATAGACTTGTAAATGTGTGATGTTCTAGTGGACCGCTACTCAGAGTCCTATGACCAGTGCTTCATACTCAGCAATGTTATTGGTACAATGAAAAGTTATCCTATAGGACTTGGGAATAGCATCACCGTGAGGGGTGACAAACAATATGCCTACTCCAGATGCAAACTTGGTATGGGACCCATCAAAGTATAACTTCCATTCGTTAGAAGATGTAAGAGCAAAGACTGATTCATCCGAAAAATCTGTCAACATGGGATGATCATCATAAATAGGAGCCTCTGCAAGTTGATCTGCTATTACTTGCCCTTTTATTGCCTTTCGCTCCATATACTCAATATCAAATTCACTGAGGATCATAACCCACTTTGCTAGGTGACCCGTCAAAGCTGCTCTGCTAAGCAAATATTTCAAGGGATCAATTTTTGCAACCAACAATGTTTGGTGATTTAACATATAGTGTCAGAGTTTCTGTGTTGCAAATACCACTGCTAAGCATGCCCGTTCAATAGTTGAATAATTTAGCTCATAGCCTACTAGTGTCTGGCTGATATAATAAATAGCTCGCTCTTTGCCGTTCTCATCCTTTTGGGCTAAGAGAACTCCTAGTGCCATTTCAGTTGCAGAAATATACAATATAAATGGCTTTCTATCTATAGGAGGCATTAGAATAGGTGGCGACAACAAATAGTCCTTAAGAACTTGAAATGTTCATTGGCATTGCTCAGTCCATTTAAAAGTGACTCCTTTATGCAATAAATGCTAGAATGGATGACATTTGTCTGCCAATTGAGCTATAAAGTGGCGGATTGATTGTAGCTTTCCTTGCAGACTTCTTAATGGCTGGAGATTGGAAGGAGGAGGCATATCCATTATTGCTTTAACCTTGGCAGGGTCGAATTCAATGCCTCTGTGAGAAACAGTGTACCCTAGTAATTTGCTGGTTGTGACACCAAAGACACACTTCTTTGGATTGAGTCTGAGCTTGTAGGTTGCCATTCGGTCAAAGATTGGGCCCAGGATGGCTAGATGACTATCTCTACTGACAGATTTGCATAATAAGTCATCAACATAGTCCTCCATCAAAGTATGCATGAAATCATGGAAAATTGTCGTCATTGCTCTTTGATATGTGGCGCTAGCATTTTTAAGACCAAAGGGCATCACATTCCAACAATAGGTACCCCAAGCACAGGTGAATGTAGTCTTATGTTGATCTTTAGGAGCAATGCGAATTTGGTTATAGCCGGAGAAACCATCCATCAATGAGAGCATCTCATATCCAGCAGTCATGTCAACTATGATGTCAATATTTGGCAGTGGAAAATCATCTTTAGGGCATGCTTTATTAAGATCCCTAAAATCCGTATAGATTCTGATGCCCCCAGTTACCTTGCTAACTGGTACTAAATTTGAAATCCAGTCTGCATAATCAATGGGTCTAATAAAGCCCACATCTAGTAATTTTTTCAATTCTACCTTGACCAAAAGAGCCACCTAGGGATGCATCTTTCTGAGTTTCTGTTTGACAGGCTTGGCATCTGCTTTTAATGGCAAGTGATGAAGGACTAATTCTGGATCAAGGCCAAGCATATCTGCATAGGACCATGCAAAGCTAATCTTCTTCTTAAGAAAGAAATTGACAAAATCTATCTTTTCCTGTTTTGATAAAGAAGCAGCGAAATGAATGACCTTAGGGTTGTCAGGTGTACCCAAATTGATTTCTTCAATGATTTCCACAAGCAATGTTGATTTATCCTGACTTGATAGGGGTATGTCCACTCTTCCACCTTTGGGCGCCTCAGAGAGGTTTTTACCCGCAGGTACGTCTTTTATTTTTACTTGTTCATGATCAGAGAGTGCCTTACGGTTTTCACTCAAAGACCTATTCTTTTGATTTTGTATTTTTTCTTTTCTTTTTTCATTTTGATGACTGGAAGATGGAGTTGACTCCCCAAAATATGCTGTGGAATCTAGATCAATAGCAAATCCTGCCTTATGATCACCTTGTGGTATGCCTTCCCGTAGTCCAAGGAACTCTACAATTGCTTCGTCATTTTGAAAACAATCCAATGTGAGTGGTTCTTGTTGGTCATGTTGGATAAGCTAGGGATAGATGAGGGGCATGTCATCATCAGTTTTAAGGAGAGAGAGGGCTGAAATGGTAAAGATGTGAACATCTATGGTATCACTATCCAAACTGTTCACGTCTGATTCAAAGCTTGGGTCCCAGAATGACTCTATCCAAGCATTAGGACATCTCTTTGGAGGGGGAGTTATTTCATATTTGTCTTCCATAGGCAAATCATCAAGATCAAGGAAAACATTGTCAAGGGCATAGGAACTAGAGGAAAAAGAATTCCACTCCCATTCATTGGAATCAGTTTCAGGTCGGGTATCCTCAGGTGTTATTTCATCATCAAAGTCATGCCCCTTTCTACACGTGGTCACTTTGGTAGACGAGGGTCCAATTCGCAATGGTACAAAACCTAACCCTAAAGTTGGAGGTCGCATCTTGGGTATAATAGGTTCTAGCCTTCCTTTCTTGTCAGGACCTAAGCCACTGCAGCTGTCATATCCTTTCTTCTGTAGCATAGTAAATCCTTTTCCGTATCGCTCCACTGGCAACCTGATAGGTGGGGTCTTAATTGGATCCTTATAAAGCCAATCTATGACATCATCATCTAAAATTTCTTTGTCAAGTTCACCCCATCTTGTAAATGTAGTGGGGGGCTGATACTGAATGACCATTTTAGGTTCCTTTTGCAACAAATGTGGCTTGCCATGTGATTTTGGAGATATCGGTAAATTCCCAATAAGGAATGTTTGAGCCATTGAATACTCTCCACATCCTTGGTCCTGTATCTTCAATTTTCCTTTGACATTATCTAACAATTCATTAGGATCCACATAACTATGTGATTTGGCCTCTCTATTGACTGGGACTTGCTGCTACGGAGAATCCTTTAGGGCAGCACAAAATTGAAATGGATTAGGATCTCTTGGAATTGTTATCTCAGTTCCATTGTAAGGATATTTTAAACATTGATGATAAGTGGATGGAACTGCTTTCATTGCGTGGATCCACGGATGGCCAAGAATCATATTGTAAGGGAGATCAAGGTCTAAGACCTGCAAGAAAGTTTTTTCTGTCACTGGACCGACTCTGATAGGCAATGTAATTATCCCTTTAGATGGGCACTTAGCATCATCATATGCTTTGATTGTTATTCTTCTGGAAGAATCAATATCCTTTTCTGTATAACCAAGACCAATGACCACTCTCAAGGTACAAATGTTAAGACCAGCTCCGCCATCTATCAAGACTCGTCGGATTTTGCAATTATGGACAAAGACTTCAAAATGTAAAGGATCATTATGAGGGAGCCTATTAGGTGAGATATCATTATCAGAAAATGCAACATTTTGGGAAACAGCTAGATGTCCAATTCGGGCTTGAAACTGGTCAACATCAATGTCTATCAGGATAGTGGACTCAATTAAAGCTTTATCTAGGACTGCGCAATGCATGGGGGACATTTTCAACAACTCAAGGATTGATATTTGTGTGGGTGTCTTTCCTAGATGATCCAAGAGATTATACTGACTTGCAGGAGTTGGTTTGGGAGGAACTACAGGAGCTCCTTTTAGGACTATTTTGGATCGATGAGTGGTGACCGCGCAAGAAGGATCTTGTTCCTTTATTCTTATGGTGGAAACATACTCATTTGATGCTTGGAAACAATTGATGACATTGTTATAACCAGTATTTGCATAATTTGTTGTTTGGGTAGAGTTTGAAGAAGATGCTTTACCCTTGTCATGATCAAGCAAAGGAGTTTCAAAAATTGTATGATTAGTGTTAGAGGTCGCATTGGGCGGATCAACCTCAATTACTCCTTGCTCTAACAAGTCTTGAATCATATGTTTCAATTGAAAACATGATGCAGTTTTGCGTCCTTTTGACCGATGGTACTCACAATATGCATTATCATTCCACCAATGCGGCTTTACCACTGGTTCTGCCTTGATATCTGGTAACTTGATAAATTTTTCTTGTATTAATTGTTTCATCACTAACTCAATGGGCTCTCCCAATGGCATAAACTGTCAAGGAGGTCCATCCCTTGATCGGAAAGGTTTGCACTACTGGTTTTGTTGCTAGCCTTGTTGTTGATTATATTGTTGAGTGTATTGTTGAGTATGTTGTTGGTATTGCGGCTGTTGAGTAACATTGCTCGTTGGTGTTTGATTTTGTTCCATAGTTGACATATTAAGAGCACTCAATTTCTTTATTGTGAATGGGGGTTGATTTGCATTCACCGCTCTTGTGTCAACAACTCCATCATTAGTGACATTCTTGTTTTGTACCAAAATCTATTTCGGTCCCTGAAATTGTTTGTGTTGTCACTGTCTTTGTTGAGCTTAATGATTCCTTTAGCTACAAGTGCAGTTTCAATGTTCATCCCTTTCTTAATGAGTTTCTCAATAGTACTGGGACTTTTCAATTTGAGTTCATACATCATTTCTGGGACCAAATTTTGGATAAACAAGTTCACTTGTTGTTCTTCAAGTATATCTAGGGAAGAACAACTATACAAGCTTTGCCATCGTTGAAAGAAAGTCACTAATGGTTCACCTTGCTTTTGCTTAGTGTTGCATAAATCTGACATAGTCACATCACTGTCGATGTTGAATGCAAAGTGAGATATAAACTTTTGAGCCAGTTCTGACCAAGTCTTTATGTTTCCTGGCAGATGCGAATACCAATCCATGGCTTGTCTCGTGAGACTTCGTGCAAATAAGCGCATTAAATATGTTTCCTCATAACTCACTTCAGTACACGCTGCGAAAAATGCTCGAATTTGGTCTTTTGGATTGCCATTCCCTTTATATTTCTCAAAATTAGGGTCCTCAAAATGCTTATGGAAGGGAGGCATATATAAACTCTTATCAAATGGATTAGGACATAAATCTTGATCTGTGTACAACTTCTTTGTTCCTTTGGTTTCTAATGCGTCAACTTGTCGTTGTAACTTCTCAAGTTGTTGCGCAATTGTGTCAGATTTTGGAGGTCCATCATTAATCCTGGTGGTTATTCTTTGTCGATACATTGTGTTTCCGATCAGTTGTTGATGCTCTGAAATTGCCATCTTTGGTGTCTCCGGCATATAATGTTCTTGGTAGACCTCTTGTTGTTGTGGTTGTGCCATGCCTTGATATTGACCTTGTTGCTGTGCTTCTTGTGGTTGAATCATCATTTGTAGCCTAGGTTGATATTGCAATTGAGGGTGTTGTTGATATTACACAGATGTCAATTGTGGTTGTGAAGTATGATAGCTTGTTTGTCTTGGCACATATTGGGGCACATGTTGTTGTTGATGCTGACGAATCAGAATTTGCTGACTTTGTGCCAATTGTTGTCGCGGTGTGAATCCCATCATTTGCAAAAACCTTTGTTTGGATGGTTTTTGTTGTTTCTCCTTAAGATGGGGAATGACACTTGCATTAATTTGCTGTGTTGTTTGTCCAATCCATTGTGGTGGTTACAAGTTTGCATTAACTTGTAATGAGGCAGAAGGCACTGCAATTTGTTGTCGAATGCGATATTGTTGTTGTTGTACATTGTTTGTTTGCACATTCGATTGTACCCTTTGTGTATTACTCAATTGTTGCAATATTTGTTGTTGGTGCAAACCACTATCTGTAGCTCTTTGTGTTGCCATTATCGAAGGATCTGTCACAATAGTCTGCATAACAGGTACGTGAGTGTTTGGCAAATATATTGAACTTAGTGGGACATAGGAACTTTGTTGCATTGTGGAATTGTTTTGGACATTGGTGAGATCAGGCATTCTAGTCGTGAAGCTTTCTTGCATCTTATATTTTGATCCAATTTTATGCATGTGAGGAACCACTTCTTGTTGAGGGACAGCTATCAATATTTGTGTGGTCCTTGTTTGATCTTGTGTTACAGGTGTTGTGTTAAATAATGGATTATTTATTGTCTCAAATGGTGACTTTTGAGGAATAGTCGCTGTCAATGCCTTTGAAGCACGTTTACTCATCAAGGTAGGTTGAGTTTCTTGTTGCACATGTTCTTCATTTGGATGTGGAGAGAAACTTAACAGCTCACCGCCTTGTTGTTTTTGCACATTGATTTGCTCACTTGAGGAGGTCACATTACTCATCATGTTAAGGTATTTCTGGGGGAACATCTTAAAGACCTTGTTCAAGAATTTATCCATCTTTTTTGTCAACTTTGGATCTTGAAGGAACATATCAACATCATCAGAGGCATTGGAATCTGATGAAGAATCTGGTAAAATATTTGGATTTGTTTCTTATTGAATGCCTTGATCTGAACCAAATCCTTTTGAAAGAGTTTGTTCCTCATGTAATGTTTGAATTTCATGTTGCAGGTTTGGTTGATTCCAATTGAAAGGTGCATTTCCTCTTGGTGTTGGTGGAACACTCCCATGTCCTAGTTTCATGGGTACAAATACTGGTTCATATAATGGAGGTGGTCCAAGTTGAACCATTCCATATGGTGGTAATGATGTGTTTGATGAACTTTCAATTTGTACTGTTTGACTAGTTTGAAACTGTGAATTTCATATGTTGTCAATGGGTTGATACTTTGGTTCGCCCATCTTTTTAGATTTTGACCTTGTTTCAACAGGCATGTCACTTATGCAAATGCAATATTTTTGGAATTTTTCAAGGATAATGTATGATATGCAACTAAATGCAAACTAAATAGATGAAAATGCAATCTATGGCAAGAATGCAATCTATGTTTTTGGTTGTTTTTCAAGATTTTGACAAACTTTTGAAATGCAAATCTAAAAAGAGACCCTTAGGAAATTGAAATGATGTCTAGACCTCAAAGGACAAAAGGACCAAGTGAAAAAATGACAAAATGACAATGTCTCCCCTATATGCTTGGATACTAAGCTAGGTTTGACCAAATGACAATAATGACATAAAGAGAAAAGGTTTGATAAGGTCTAGACTTCCTAACAATGACTTAGGGTTTATCAAAGATTTGGATTACTCAAGTATAACAAAACCTAGTTTTGACACTATATGCAAAGGGACAATTACTATGCAAATGACCCTAATATGATATGATAATGACCTAAACTTGATGAAGAGACCTAGGGTATGCAAATGCAAATGTATGACAATGGTATTACTCTAATGCAAGAGGACACATGCAAAATGGATGACCCTTATTGATATGCAAAGGAGTATGACCTAGGTGAAACCTAATCTTGGTAATTGACAATAACTTTGCCAAATGCAAACCTAGGATGAACTTAAATCTAAGTGACATGAATGTTGAGACAAGATTTTGAACAATGTTTGACAACCATGTTTGAAGGTGCTTTGAACTTTGTTGGATGAAATACTCTTGTGTTTAACCTTGTTTTGAATCAATTTATCTTGTTTTTGAAATGAGACACAATTCAACTTTTGACAAGCAAAGAAGACAAGATATTTCAACTTAGACTCAAGACAATCATGCTCATTCACACATTTCTTATGGTAGGCAAGGACAGTAGGTACTTGAGAGGTAGACTCGTTATGAAGGAGAATACATAGATGCTTGACCCCACGGGCTCCCCTCCACGACACTCACTTCTCAGGGCAGCCAAGCATCAGTCCCCATGGAAATCTCCCTATGGCGAACTTAGTATCTCTTCCAAGTATCCGAACTTGTCCTTGTCAAGCAACAAGAAGGATTTTTGGCCTCTAAATACAAGGTGTTTAGTAAGGATTTCTATTAAGCATTACTCCTTGGTGTCACGCAAGCATGATTGAGACATTAAGCCCACCAAGATACCAAACAAATGTAGTTGCACAAGCACGATTTAGACCATGAGGCCCTACTTAGATGTTGATATGAGAAAGAGTTCAAGGGTCATCACTTCCCAAGTAACTACAATTCCCACGTAACCCTTCCTTCAAAGCTTTCACTCATCAGGTATTTATTTATAGTGAGTTAGAATGCCAAGGTATTCTAGCTGTACTCACTTTGGGTCATTCCCTTCTCACGATTGTCACTTGCTTGCAAAAGCAAATGGTCAGGAAGGCAGGCCCTCTAAAGGTAACACACAATCAAAACATGAGAATGATATCGAAGATCTAGATTTCTGATCACCCTAAGAAGGATGAGAGCATACTCTCCTACTCCAATGTCAAACTCAACAATCAAAGCAAACATATGTTCATTCCATCCTATTTAGAAATCATACTAGGTGCCTAAATATGAATTACAAGCACAAAGTTTAGTTGTAATCCAAGGCAACCTGCAAAACCACCAAGTTAGAAGTTTGATATGTGTGATCTATGACTATCGAATCTGCATAAAATTCATTACTAGTTTCATCTTTGTCTTTGCCATGCATAATGCCAAGGTGTTGCACAAAGAATCAGTACCATAAAACCAAAAAGCAGAAACAGAATGCAAAACAAATCAATTTGCAAGTAAAAACACTATTTTTTTACCTCTATTTTTGGCCTTACACAGGTGCAGAATTCTTGACACAGGTGCAGAATGCAGTAACACAGGTGCAGAATGATGCAACATAGGCACAGATCCCTTTGACACTAGCACAGAAGTCTTTGACATAGGCACAGAATGCTTGACACAAGCGCAGATTGCTCCTACACAGGCACAGAAGTGCCCAGAAAGGCCTGCATTACTCTATTTCTTGGGTTTTTCACCTGCAAATCATCTCAAAAGCACTCAAAAGAATGGTTAGGGGGTTAGTTCATGTCGAGTTCACCAATTTATGTAGATAGGAAATGTGGAAATCATCAAAGCAAATAGAAAATTGGTCTAGCTCAATCATGAAAACTCAAATGCAATGATAACAATCCTAAAAACACTCAATAAAGACATGAAATCAAGACATCAATTCAAATGCAAACCATTGCAAACTTGAATGTCTCCTTCATGTGGCTCCATTGTCCTTCTTTCTCCTTCAAATAGATTTTGTTTGTGGATCTCACCTTCAAGTGCGTAAACCTAATGTGAAAGCAAGATTGACAAGTAGCGCAAGAATACTAGAAGCGTGATTGATTCGATTAGGGATCAGGGACCTTGATTGAAGAAATTCATCCAATTTATAGACAAATTGGAGAAAAGATCAGATTAGCATGAAATTGATTCGAATGGAAATTCAAATCAAGAATAGCAAAATTATGACATGTGTATGACAAATTGCTATGCAAGGATTTATGACAATTTATGACAAATTGCAATGCAAGGATTTATGACAAGAATTTGAAATAGAAATAGTTAGGAGAAATTAGAAAATTAGGCTAGAAATAATGACTTGGAAATTAGGAAATTGATGAAAATTAGGTAAATTAATTAATAATTTCTCATTCATTAATTAATTTACAAAAATAGGAGGAATTAATTAGCCAATTAAATAAACATTTAATTGTGACAAGAAGACTTAGGATAAATAAATAATTATTTATCCTAAAGAGAAAATGGAGAGAAAATAACAAACAAGGTTAAATGAATAAATCATGAAACCCTAGAAGATAAATTAGAAATGCAAGGATGACAATTAGGTCTTGATGTAAGATTGATTTGATGTCGATTCGATCATTATTTTGAATTGATAAAAGACCAATGCTGATAAGTGATTTGATTGACAAATGCACCAATTGACGAGGAACAATGACAAATTGATCCAAATTGACACGATTGAGAAGGACAACGATTGATGACAAATTGATTGCAAAATGACAAGATTGAAAATGACAACGATTGATAACAAATCAATCGCAAAATGACAAGATTGAAAATGACAACGATCAATGACAAATCGATCGCAAAATGATAAGATTGAAAATGACAACAATTGATGACAAATCGATCGCAAGTCAACAAGATTGAAAAGAGGACAATGATCGATGACAAATTGATCACAAAACAACAAGATTGATAAGAGGACAAAACCCTAATTAGGATTGATGATGTCCAAAATGATGACAAATGAGTACGCACATTGATGCGACAGGATAAGATTGACCAAAATCATGACTGAAGATTGTTATCAACAAGACCAAATTCGAAAGCGAGACAACTGAAGAATGCAAAAGAAGGACTCAATGCTCGCAAATGATAAAGACCAAGTGCGTGACATAGGAGAAATGTTAATGCGACTCAAAAACCCTAAAATAAGGCAATGCACAAATGTTAAAGTATGATTCCACAAGCGTTGACCATTTTTAGACGGTGATCAAGAATGAAGTGAGTTCGACCTTTTATCCTTCAAGAAAAACCGCAATCTTTCATTGACATCAATGACTGCCGGTGAAAGATATCGGATCTCAAATAGAAAATCTCCATGTCGGATAAGCATCTCCAATGTCTGGAACATCTTCCAGAACCTCTTCTCGGGGCATATGCAACATCATCATGAATTTTTCCTACCCCTAAGGCATCTGCCTTAGTTGCTAGATGTGCTTTCTGTCAGTGCAGGAGCAACCTCCTTTGCCAGATAATTAATCGACGCTTTCTCATCTGTTGATTGTTCTTTAGTCTTCCTGACCCATCTCTAGGTGTGATCTTGCCAGATTTCATTAACCTTCTCTTTCCCTTTCACTTTTAATCCTTCATTTCCAACCGATGGATTTCTGCTTCTACAAAATTTAGTAATATGTCCAACCTCATTACATGAATAACATGTAACATTGTTCCTTTGAATTGCTTTGCTAAAACTGGTGAAATTGCTTGACCTGCACTGATTAGCCATATGTCCAAATTTTCCACATGCATAGCATTTAACATTCATTCTGCAATCTTCTATCTTATGACCATACTTATTGCATTTAGAATATTTACTGGGAGTAGAATCAGGGTTATGATTTTCTCTATTTCTACATTACCTAGCCATGTGACCATATTTATTACAAACAAAACATCTACCATTAAATTTATAAGCATTAAATTGTGTTATCAGTGCCTTATGGTTTTGATCTTCATTAGTAGTACCAGAACTCTGTCCTTGCTCAAATCCAAGTCCACTGGAATCTCCAATCTGCCTTTGTCTCTTTAATAACTCATCTAGTTGTGCTGAACTAATCTTGAATTTTTCTTTATACTCACTTGCAGTAGTTAGATCATCTCTCAGAATTGTCATTTGTCTCTGAAGCTCTTGTTTATTACTCTGGGATTGTACTAAATCAGTTCTCAACATATCATTCTCATGAACCAACCTACCACATTCTTCAAATTTATTCTCCAGGCATACAACAAGATTTTCTTCCTTTTTCTTTTGGTCTTCAATCTCTTTAGAAATTCTTGTAGTTATAACCTGCATTTCATTTCTCATAACCATGTTCTCCTGACTCAATTTATGACATTATTCCTTAAGTGCATCTTTCTCTTCATCATCCCAATTTTGCAAAAGTTCCTTCCTTCTAGCTTGAACAAATGACAACCTCTCTTGTAGGACAAGAATCAATTCCTTAGCAGAATTCAATTCATCTTGTAGCTTTAAGTTCTTCAACCTTTTAGAATCATAATCTTCACCTGCCATCTCAAGTTGTTTTTCCAAGCCGATATCCATGGATTCCAGATTTTGGATCCTCCTCAAGCTGTTAAATGTCCTCTAAGGCACAAGGCTTTGATACCAATTTTTGGAATCCAAGAACAATGAGAGCGGGGGGGGGGGGGGGGGGGGGAGGTGAATCAATGTTCTACTAGTTTGATTAATTTTAGCCTTATTAAACCATGCATACACCAACTGGTATACCAATACATACATAATAGAAATAAGTAAATCAACTAATAAGCCAATCATATAAATGAACACCATGTTGTTCTCAAAAATGAGAAACCCAAGTTCACCTACAATCTATATATGAAATAGCTAATCTCAATCAATGAAAAGCTTCAGGGCTTGAACAACATAACATAGGATCCTATTGGTCCTCCTACACTTCAAGTTCTACTAGACCTCTGGGGGACACCCTTTGAAGCATAAAATACAACTAGTTATAGGCATATGGCATCAACAAAAGTTGATAGATCTCACGAGGCTCAACAATAAGGAGGTTACTGCAGATGGGCTAGATCTACATTGATAGCTCAACAAGATTGGAGCATGAGATAGATGGAACATCTAAAACTACATACATAAAACAAATGGATACTTGCTATTTTAAAATCTCTGAGAATCCCCAGAATTTGCAAGACCAGTGCCTTATCCAAGGGCATGGAGTCATACATCAAACTGTAAATAAAAACTTCTATTGAAAATACAATTTATTGAGAAAGATATCCCTGCACTAATGCCTGACATTAATACAGTCTAAACTCCAATAGAGGATCATACATATCCAAACATTATCCTGAATCCAAAATGATTTCTCATAGAATTTGAACTCTTCCTTGAAAAGTACCTAAGAACAACCATTAAACTCCCACTTTGAGAGGATAAACCCAAACTCTCTTGAATATTGGATTTATTGAAAACAAGAGAAGGCCTAGAGACAATTCGATAAACTGTATATATGCCTTACATATATGTGACTTGCAAAAGAAAACATTTACATCAAGAAGATCCTCTATTTCTTGAAAAGGGACATTGTATTACAAATTTGGCAAAAAGCTCAGAACTGGAAACCGAGATTATGGAGCCTTGCTCACAAAAAATCTGGAACCCTTACAAAATGAGAAGACTCTCGAATAAGAAGGGAGGGAGGATAGAATCAGATCTCATTCTCTGACCATAGCAACTACCCTGTCCTTCAACAATAACTGTTTCACACAACTTGGCCTGCACAACATCCAATCTCTTTGACTAAAAAATCCAATCTGAGATCCTGAGGCAACTATCACAAAAATACTTGTTATGGGTTACACTTGACTGAAAAATCAAATTACTTGGATCTAGAGCTTTCCAATGATATATAACACTTATATATTGGGCAAAAAATAGTCCTTTAGTCATCAATCCCTCTATAGGTCAGTCGTTTAATTTTCTACCTACTCACCATAGTCAGAAATCATATTTAAATCTTTGGATTTTGTCATGCAAGAAACTGCCATGCATTTCTGGCACATGGCATCATCTGGTTCATTTCAGGGCCCATATCTTGCCACCTTAGCACTGCCTGGGTTCACCGTCGGAATGAAGCTCATTATTTCTTCCTTGGCTAGCTTGTTCTTTATTTCCTCTGGACTGCTCCTCTTTTCCATTGGGCCCCATTGCTTGGTCGCCAAGTCACAGCCATTAGCCGTCGAGAAACTTTCCATCATGACTTGGCGACAACCGTTGATCTTCCTTGGATCACCATTGATCTGTCCTAACTTGCCCGTTCTTTACCTCGGCTGAGCAGCTCCCTCTATCACTTTCTCTTCTAGTGTGCCTGACACATGGCACATCCTAATTTGTCTTTGGATCCATTTAGAAACCACTTAAACTTGCCACCTAGTCAGTCTCTATGTCACATGTGATAACCATCAGGCACTTTCACATAGCGGTATAGCGACAGTCGTAGATCTTCCCTCAAGTAGCCTGATCTTTACTGCCTGAGCTGCTTCCCTTTTAGCACACATGCTTTGTCACCAAGTCACATGTGATAGTTCTAATACTTAATGTAAGTATAGATCCAATAGCCAACAAGATGAGAGGGGAGGGGGTGAATCATACAAACTTAATCTTCCATAAAAACATCAGATTCTACCTCGATAACATATACTTCAGTAATATAACCAAAACTGCTAAACATGCAAACTCAAAAGCATATAAACATCATAAACCTCATAACATCAGATTTAACGTGGAAACCCAAATAGGGAAAAACCACTGTGGGATTTTGGACCCACTAAGAAATATACTCTTCTAGAGTATGCTCGGTTAAAAGCAAATCCTGTTAAAGATTACAAACACATTGCTAGATGTGACCCGGTTAAGGGTTTTCCCTTAGATCTGTTAGGATCTTCACCTTGTTAGAAGTGACCTTGTTAAAGGATTTCAAACACTCAATCAGAATGTCACCTTGCTAGAGGGTTTTACAAATGAGACTGTTAAGTCCACTCGGTTAAGTGAATTTCTGTCACTTTCACAAAATAACATTAATAAAAATCTATCTGCAACTTCATATCTAAAATGCTAAAGGATATTCTTATTTGCTCAATACAATATAGACATAAAACTAATTTTGTCCATCTGCTGGGCTTCTATACTCTATTTATTCAAAACAGGTCTTCAAGCTTCTGTGCTCGGTAATCACTATGTAGCATCCTTGTGCATACACTTGCCCACATGCATTGTTTATCAACAGTTCCTTATTTATAAACAATTAGCTAACCGCTTAATCTCCTTGATCACATTTCCCATGATCAATCATAGCCATCAGATCTTTAAACTTTGACCAGGTTCAATGTATCCTTCTATCTGAAAATGTTTTACCCCGCCTAGGTGTTGTTCACCAGAAGTGATAACCCAAGACACCTGCAAATCTATCTATGAGATAGCCAATCTCAATCAATGAAACACCTTAGGGCTTGGACAACATGACAAGGATATGAATCCTTCTACTCTTCAGGCTCTGCAAAACCTAGGCGGGTATACCTTTGATGCATTTAATTAGATCTATTACACACAAGACTGCATCAATCAAAAGCAGATGGATCTCAAAAGGTTCAAAAACTAAGAGGTAACTGCAGATGGGCTAGATCCACACTTGCAACTCAACATTTTCGAATCATGAGATGGAGGGACATTTCCACATAACATAAAAATATAAAAGATATTCTGATTTTGGATTTTTAAATGGTGTTTTGACAACCTTTCAATATTACAAGAGACCAGTGCCTTATCCAGGCCACAGAGTCATGCATAAAACTCGAAGAGAAATCTCAGATGCAAGTTCCTTTCAACATTAAATTTTCATGTATCAATGCTTGACATTAATACAATCGTCTGCTCTGTCACAAAATCATACTTATAAGTATATATATATCCAATATGCATTCAAAATCATTAATGTTGGGTTTTAGGATTTAAATCCTTCCTTGAAGAATACCCAAAAGACAAACATTACACTCTTAGAGGAATCTAAAAGAAACAACTCAAATTATCCTTGATAATATGAAATTATATGAATCTGAGTACATTTTGGAGACAATTTCATGGAAACTCACACATGCCTTGCAAATGTGTGAACCTGCAGACTGAAACTCAACCTACAGTAAAGACAACACTGAAAACATAGAAGAACACATTGTCATTTGCATTGATAAAAAGATGCCATCACTGGAACTTGCAATTTTGGATTTCTCCCTTGGAGAAAATCTCTCAAAAACTAGAACCTCTACAACTGAGAAGAATTGGGAATAAGAAGGAGAGGGAAGAGAATCAAATCTACAACTGAAAATTGCCAAGTGTCTCTCCTCTAACTGAATTTCAATCTCGACCAAATTGCTTCCAAAATATCTGATCTTTGCCAAAATTAACTTCATAATCAGATTCCTCATTCCGAGAGCTTTCCGAAAATATATAACACTTCATTCTTTGGCCAAAAATTGAGCCCTGGGCAAATTAATTCCCCATTTGTGCACATCATTTAAATTTTTGAATTATTTGATATAGTCTACACTATATCATTAACTGATTTTAAATTTGATTTTTTGCTCTGATCATGCTCTGACGCTTTGTCATGTGGCAGCCTCTGATTGGTCGATGGAGTCCACTAGGTGCCACTTGGGATGACACCTCGTCACTCTGCCATGTGTCCGCTTACTTGTCGTCCATGCATCGCCACCTCACCGGGACCCGCCTACTGGACATCTGACTGTACCCGCCACCTGTGCACCACCTGACTTTCACAATTTCGCAGGGTTTATCCGACGTGCATCTTCCTTTCGCGAAGTAGCGTGAGTCGTCGATCTCCATCTAACATGCTCACTGGTTAACCTGCTGCATTTTTGCCATTTCGCAGGGCTTAACTGGCGAGCAACTTCGGCCTACAAAACCGCACGGACCGTCTGATCGGCTGGAACCTGCATGATCTTTACCTTTTTTGCAACTTCACAGGGTGTAACTCGCATGCATCTTTGGTCTGCGAAATCGTGCGCTTCGTCGGATCATCTCGGACCTGCTCACCGATTAAGCCGACCTTTCTCTGCAAAATACTGCCTGTTTGCCTCGAGAAGCGTGCCTACGTGGGGTCCACCTAGTCGTCGCTCAGTCACCATCTCTGTCACCTCGTGATTTGCACCCACACATGGGCCCACCTTGGGCGCCCATAGGCACCGTCCATCTAAATCCTTTATGGCTTAGACATATTAGATGTGTAAGGTTTTACATTTAAATACCAAAAAGTTACCCTCCACAGTGAATGTGGGATAATGCATTATACCTGGAAATGCAAGTTTGAAGGTTTTCCAGGGTCTTTCATGGCTGCCAATGCTTTTGTTTGAAATTTTTAAAACCTTTCAACTTACCAGTCGCCTCTCCATACACCATGCAGAGGAGAAAACTAGTTTTACACTTGCCAAATTTGCATTTGCTTAATGGTTTTCTATTTTCTTTTCAATGCCACAAAGAGGGGTTTGGCTTTTTTACACCTGCCTGTGCATTTTTAAGAGATTTAAAATGCCCACTCCTTTCATACGTGGAGGATACCATGCCCATTCTGCATTTTCTTTACAATTTCTGCAACCTTTTAACCATGTTAGAGAGGGAGGTCTTTGACAGTGCTGGTAATTGCATTTACTTGAGAGTTTCTGAAACATCCTCAACATTTCACACAAGGGAGGAGCTGCAAGTTTAACACCTGCTATATTTCATTTGCTGAAATTTTAATTGCTTTTTAATCTTGCCCATTTATATCTACGCAGAGGAAGGATACAGGTAACTTCATTGACTTAGAAATTTCTGCATTTTGTTTGAAGCTACAAGCAGCCTTCTAACATGCCCACGCAGAGGTTTATGCCTAACACATTGCCTTTGCTAAAGTTTAAATTGATTTATTGCCATCTTCCAAAACCACGTTGCATTTTCTGTTGGTGGTTTCTTTGCTGCCCCCTTCTTCACCACGTGAGCTTGGAGATGTGGAGGTACGTGAGGGAGGAGAGGATAGCAACTGAAGACTATTTGGAGCATTTACCTGCAGATTTTCATTAACCACGTGAGCATTAGCTTCCATTTGGTTGGTCTTCTACACTCCTTCTCCATCACCACGTGAGAGAGGTCTTTGGCTGGCACTTGTTTTGTTCTGGCAGCCTTCTTCAACTCCTTTTACACAGCCACTTGCATAGAATAGATTAAAATCTATCATATTAGAATTTAACTTGGAAGATTACAATTTAAAGATAATTTGATGACAGCCACTCATAAACCAGGAAGGATTCTATCACATAATTATTGAGGCATCATCCTTTCTCTTGCAATACTCCATTTATTATCATACTACTGCAACAATGCCAGATAATATCTTTACTCTGTCACATACTTGCCTGGGAGTATCTACGGTCTCTTTTGTTAACTGCCAATTTGCAATTTGGTTTAGTAAATGTGCCTCTTTATTGCGACTACACGGGAGATGAATTTTATCATCATCACTCTTATAACATGTCTCATAATCAAAATCCGCATTTAGATATTCTGAAAATATTTTATTTAACAAAGTCGCCAATAAAATCAATCCGCGGGCATGACCCAGGTCGGGCCCCAAAGTGGGTCCGACTAAATTTTTTTTGTTTTCATGCAACTGACCTCTGAAAAGCTTCATGGAGCTCAAACATACCTCTGGAGATGATCGACATCATTTTCGGATCATAAAATTGCATTTTGCAACTTTCAGGCAATTACACAACATTTTCGCATTTAATCGCAAAGACATATTTTTGAAAGTAGTCAAAACACCTTTCTGGATCTTGAAAATTTACAGGCGTGTACTCTGATATACAAGGATGAACTCTACCAAATGGTTTTTCAAGATGAGTCCCAAGCGAAGAGATATTAATTTCCAAAAATGCCCAACTGGCTTTGTCGACACTGCGGACCTGATGAAGTCAATGTTCTGGCAACACATGACGCCCTTCTCAAAAATATCAAATGACCTCTGTAGGCCCTCAAATTTGAAACACAAGTACCTTTAAGTACATATTAAAACTTAGAATTCTTATTTTGATCACCAGACTGACAGGATGTAAACGACGTGCTCACAAAAATGGCTACATTAACTGATATAACAATGGAAGTGCGGATAACTGAAAATGATAGCTAAATGAATCCTTTTGAAAACCAATCAAACGGATTGACAGAGGCTTGAAATTTGAAACATAGCTCATCATTTATACCAACATTAACCCAAAACAAACATTGTGTCATGACGCTTACTAAGGTAACTTTTATACTTATGTGAAACAAGGCTCCGACTAGCTGTCGAAACAGGGACTTGCCAAAACACACAAACTACAAACGGATTTGGCTATGAAAACTGAGCAAATGGATTCGCCAAGACTTGAAATTTTGTAGGGTAACTCACTTTTATGCAAAGAATTTAATCCACTTTTAAATTATCCATGACGATCAACAAGGCAAAAGATGTAATCGCTCAAAGTAGGCTACTCAATAAAATCTGCATTTGTGCCTAAAATGCACTTCCAGCTCACCCCTCAAAATGGGTACCTCATAAACTTATCCAAATTGAATTATGAGAGTTGCACATCACTGAATAGGCCAAATGAAAGGTGTGGGACATGAATCTCAAGCCTTACCCTTTGAAAATCAACTGGCTCCATTTTACCTCTCTCTAAGTAGGCCATTCAAACTAACTCATTTAGGTACTTTTCTGACATGCAGAGCAAAATTTTGAAAAGGGCCTCTAAACTTTACTCAATTTTAATTAGTCCCAACACTAGGAACTTACATACATTTCTTGGAACTTGTGCTAGGGTAATGTGGTTCAATCTACGCTGTAGATCTTCATGCCGATTTTCCTTTGCCATAGATTCATTAACAAACTTCATGCACGACATACCAATCATTTAATCAGTTCCAGCTCATCAGCTTCCTTCATTAAATAACACATGTAACAATTTAATGTATTCTGTTACAGCTCAGTTACAACTCGGTTACAACTCGGTGAATACAAAACTTTACTCGGTAGACATTCTGCCTTCATTAACCGATAGCGATAACCTTAGGGTTTACCAACTAGGTTCCTTAGGGTTTACCGACTAGGTTCTTTGCTCAGTAACATAGTATAGTATTAACCTTACAATTTACAACATATGTATGATGTTAAAACAATCTAAACATCATGATCTCACCATTGTTTGACTCGGTAAGAGTTACCCATTGAATACCTTATGCATCCCCTTATTCATCATATTCTTTCTGTGTCTTTTATCGATAACTATATACTCATCAAATCATACTTCTCAAGATATGGCAACATCATACTGAATTAGAAAATCAATTTCTTGACATCAATGACAAAATAATAATATTAAAACAGTAAACATACTTAATCACTTATATCCATAATCATCAACAACCTTCTCAATATCCTTATTGAAATGCCAACAATCTCCCATTGTCTGTTATAATGCCAAATGCCAACAATCTGCCCCTTTGGCATTGATGGAAAACTAATTGATTTGACCTGATTGATTCAGATTGCTGTGAGTTGTTTGTAAGATTCTGAAATGCTCTCTTCCTATCATCAGAATTCTCCCCCATACATTAGTCTTCTCTTCTTTTCTCAGTCTTTCTTCCCCTTTTTCTTCAATCTTCTCTATCTTTTCCAATCTTCTTCTCCAATCTTCTCCCCCTTTGACAACAATGCCAAAAAAAAGTGAAGAACTAAAACATAATTTCTTCCTATATGAAGTGAATTCCTGTTGTAATGTGTCAACTTAGTCTCAGTCAGAGCATTTTGTCTTCAATTCCCGTTTCCTATATTATTTCTGCACTATTTCCTGCACACCTTTAGAAAACATCCTAAAGTGTGTAAATCAGCATCAACTCTTAAAAAATATTTGATAGAGTC
Source organism: Cryptomeria japonica (assembly GCF_030272615.1). NCBI lineage: Eukaryota > Viridiplantae > Streptophyta > Pinopsida > Cupressales > Cupressaceae > Cryptomeria > Cryptomeria japonica. Next base: position 718,458,179 of record NC_081413.1, on the reverse strand, counting down.
ATCGAATTGATGCTTTCACCGAACTCAGTCAGTGAGTAGAAGATAGGGGTAGGACCCCTCACTTACTTCTGAGATACTCAAAAGTGTCCCTTGGTAGTGGCTTGGTGAAGATAACTGCTATTTGTTCCTTTGTGACAGCATACTCCAACACCACTTTCTTCTCTAAGATAATGATATTTGATAGAGATGTGCTCTGTCTTAGAGTGCATAACAGGATTCTTTGAAATCTTAATGGCACTAGTATTGTCACAGAATATAGTTATTGGCTCGATAACTTTCTCATGTATACCTTCCAACAGTTGTTTGATCCATG